>NW_028227269.1:46641250-47967500 GCF_978045245.1 Mus caroli
TGCAGGGGCATACCACTATCCTGAGGCTTCATAAAAACATGAACGCCAGCACACTAATTATAGCATTGCAGTCTTCTAAATTCCATCTGAAGGTATTTCACCAACTTCATTGTCATTTTCCAGTGCTGAAGACAGAGCCACATGAGAATTCTGGGAGTTGCCTCATCATTAAATCACTAAATGAAACTTGAGAGTTTATTAAATGTCTCAGGCTGGAATATTAAGAAGTAGTTCCTGCACATGTAGGTAGAGTCAGATTAACTAAGAGTTCCAGTGAGTTGAATCTATTCCTGCATTCTTCTTCTTTAGAAATTTGGCTACAGCACATGAACTTGCATCTTTGACCATCTCTTATCATGTAGTTCTCTCAAAATGTACAAAACAACAGTGTTAGAGTCTATTTACCACAGTTTTCTATTACTAGATATAATAATAACATGGAAGGTCTTCTTGTGCTACTTTCATATCCGTTGATAAGGCGCTTTGATTTTTTCATCCCCTTGTCCTGTGATTCACTAGTATTCCGACTTCCTGTTGGGTCCCTTTCAGATTACCTAATTCCTTCTAGCACTTTTGAGTTTCTCTTCTCTTTTTAAGATTCTGCATATGAGAGAAATATTATGTTTCCTATCTTTGATGCTATCATCATGATCTCAGTTCTGGATTTGTGAAATTTTATTTTTATCATTTTAGTTTACCTTTTTTTCTTCTCATCTTTCTCATGTCTTAGTACATTTTCTCTCTTTCCTGATAAAAACTTTTGTCTCACTATTTTCTATTTTTCTTTTAACTGGTTAGTGCAAGTCCTACTTAGTCGTTTTCATATGTAATTTTTGCTAAACTGTAATATGCTACAAATATTGCCATCCGGACATTTTTTAGTCATGTAATGCTGTCCCTTATTGTCAAAAAATGATTCAGAGGTTAAACAATATCTTTGAAAGTTGTGCGACTGTCCCTCATAACAAATGTGATTTCCTTACATGGTTTAGTTTAGTTTTTTTTTTTACATTTTGAAGGAGTATATCTACCGATATGATTGAACCTTAGATGGGGCCACATCCTCAAGCACAATGCTTTATCATAACTACTCAGATGTGGCACTGCTCTGCTTTTCCTAAATCTATGATTTTGTTATTTGCTGCGAAAAAAAAATCACTAAGTTGTCTCACATTTTTTTCAACTGGGTTGTGTCTCTTGCTGCTACATAATAATCCTACCTATGTATCAATTTATGAGATGAAATATTATATGTCTGTTATTGCCCAGGAAGTCATAAAGAAAGGTGAATACATGTGCATGAGGATGAAAAAGGAGTAGCATTCATTTTGTTAAAATTTGAAGATCAAGAACATATGTATTTTTAAGTTTTTCAAATTGATGACAACTTTCTGGACTGGAGTGAGAGCTAAGTATCAATACTGCTTTCCCAGAGGCTCTCAGGCACCATTTCAAGAGGATTTGATGCCCCCTACTGACCTCTGTGAGCCCTGTTACTCCCATGCCACAACTACGCACAATCAAGTAAAATTAAATAAATTATGAAATAAAATATTTATGCATAGAGGATTGCCTGTAGAGAATGGAATAAAGTGTTGGATCCATGAATCTGAGCTACAGACATTTGTTAGGCATTACCAGTGGTGGCTGCAAGGGCCTGAACTCAAGTCCTGTAGAAGAACTGCTAGTGCTCATGACTGCTATTTCTCCAGGCCCAAATATTACTTTCTTATTTGTAAAGTTCACTATGTTGTTTAGTTACTATTTTCAGTCACTTTAGTAAATGAGAACATAAGTTATTTCTCCAGAACTCAGTCTCATAGATTTAGTTTGAGATATGTTTTTACAGAATAGTTGAGATTTAGAGTAAAGCAGAGAAACCAGCTAATCTCCTAATTAGTAATATCTCTCAATTATTTTTAAGATTTATTTTTAGAAAAGAGAAGCATTAATGCAGAAAATTAAGAAATGACATAAAAATCTGAAAATGTACTGTAACTTGCCCCAAAAATATTAATGAGATAGCAATGTTTGTGCTTAGTATGGAAGATCAAACAGCTGTGAACAGTCAGAGAAATAATAAAACTTAATAAACAAGGCTAGATTTATTACAATTTTAAAAATGCTATAGATCCTTGGGGACCAAAATAGCACGATGCTGCCTTAAAATAAGCCCATGGGTCAATGGAGCAGAATGAAATACTACATGTAAACTCCATGCTTCACTAGATAAAATACTCTGAGCAAATATACCAAACGCACTTACTGAGAAAAAATAAACAATGTGCAAGTTGTGCTGGAAAAACAGCATGTCTAGTGGAAGAATATTTAAACCCGACCTTCATCTTTCACTTTTCACAAAAAATCAAGTCAAACCGGATGAAAGAAAGCAGAAGACAAGAAACTACAAAACAAAAATATAGGATGAAAATTTATAATTGACCGAGAAAGAGAAACATTTTAATATATCAATATAAGAAATGGCTTTGAAAAGATCTGACCCTCCACTGGCCACAAAACAAAAGTCAATGCATAAAAATGGGATTAAATCATGTTAATGATGTACAACTTCTGCATAACTAATAATTGACAGAGGGAAATTCTGCCACATAGGTCCATGACATTTTCTTAATATTCAGTATCTTTGAAGAGACAAAATAAGTAAAATGGGTCACTGGGTAAAGAAAAATTTCAGTAATTCTAATGGCATGAACACCTGCAAAGCCTAATGGGCGAACTAAGTTACATCCTCGTTCTCTGGACTCTTCATCTGTTCGCATGCTCACTGTTTCCAACATGCTCGCTGTTTCCCTGTCTCTGAATCTTGGACTGACCTTTGAACATGATTGTTTGCAGTCTATGCCAGTTTCCTATATACTGACCCAATCTTGCTCACAATAATGATTAGTTTCACTCTCCTTCCAAATCATCAAACCAATACCACATTATGTAAGCCAAATTCTTCCTATTTACAAGTCCTGATTCACCTTTTGTTTCATGGTATAGAATTGAATTCCAGTACATGTTTTTCAATCAGGCATTATGAAGTGGGATTCATACACTTGGTTCTTTGGCTTTCTCTGTCTGTAAATGTTATTCTGCTTCCACCTGAAATTTTATACAGATATCATTATCTGCTTATTTTCAGAGCCGAGGAGTAGACAAAACTACATGTTCTCATTCTGCTCCTTTAACTGGAGAATGTATTTGGTTTAACTGCAGCATAGTTGTGTCTTTCGGCATCTAAAAATGAATTACAGGATAGGACATTCCTGACATTTCCAGGGTAGAAAATATAGTTCTTTCAAAGCTAATTAGTTTAGTAATGCATTGTTGACATTTACTTCGAAGAGCAAAACAAACAATAGAAGGGCCACATGATAAGTGCTGTTAGCCTGTATAAAATGGTTTGAACATGTCATATCACAATATTCATAAATAAATAATGCATTTACTTTATAATTGTTCCCATGAAATAAACATAATGTGACTTCAACTAAATTAAAAACTAAAATTCTTATGAACAAAACAAAACAGCTGAAAAAGAAAAGTGACTTCCTATTAACATGTTTAATGAATTATCCTTACATTTCAATAGCATTTTAATGTGATATACTCCTTACCAGCAAAACTATTTTTAAAAAGTTTACACCTCTATGTGACACCTGATATATACATTCAGTTTATATATATGCATATGCATATATATTTATGCTCAAAATAAAATACATATTTCTAGTAGTTAAAATATTAAAAGACTATGGATATTACACCACTGGTTGTTAAGATTGTAACAATAGAATTTTAACATTTTAGTATACTTTAATAGCAGAGATGTAACAGTAAGTAATTTTCTGATATATTGCTAAGATCCTTATCAATATCAAGCTTTCAAATTGTCTGTTTGAACAAACAAAAAAAAAAACATTTTCAATTTACACATCCAATGTTTTAGAATCATTCATTACTGAAGTTTCAGAAGGCTGAGTAACATTATGAATTTGTCACATTAATAATGCATGTGCATGTGTGATTGATGCCTTATATTTTCATAACAAGCTCTTCAAGTGAAGTTTTTTTATCTAATAGATTTTGTAGACTTCGAGCTCAACAACATCTTTAACATAAATAAATATGAATCTATTTTTAAAGCACCATGCATTCAGCACATTCTCTTGCTGTCTCCCCTTACAGGGAACAGCAGCAAACTACCATGAAATAATTTTAAATTGAGTTTTTAGTTATTCAGCTGTTGTACTCTTTGATTGTGATGATTTCACTTCAGCAGTTTGTATTTCCATGCACACAATTCCAGTCAAGCAAAAGTAAATAAAATTATAGTAGTTTGTTCAAAGTCATCAGTTCTGTTGTTTTATATAAAAAGATGAATTTCTTTTAGGTCTCATATCTAATTGATGTGGCATATCATCTACTCCTCTTGATTTCCTGCAGAATGGCTTGTGCTCACCAGGAGCTTCACAGGGAGAGAGAACAGAAGCAGTCAGCTACAACACAATGGAACAGTGTTTCCTACACTGTGATTTAGAACTGACATGCCTGATTCTATGTACTTGCTTTGCCATCATTGTAAAGATTTTAATATACAGCCATTTGAAAAATGCCTTTTCTACTTCTTACCTGTTACCTCATTATGAAAACCAGATCAACTATTCATAGACATGAGAGTATTGACAGTGCTGGAGGCATCGTCTTTGTCTTAAAACACATACTCACCCAGAAGTGAGGGCAGTTGGGGTAGTAATTCTCTTTGAGATTACTATATGAGTATTTGTAAGGTAAAACTTCAAAATTCTCTAAATTGTAATCTTAAAAATAGATGTTATTGTTCAAAATACTTCTGAAAGATCCTTGAAAACATATATTATCATATGCTATGTTCTCCACAATGATAAAAGTTTGTCCTAAAAATTCCAGACAACTACCTCTTAACTTGTTTTCATGCTAATCAACTTTAAAAATTAAAGCATAACTTTATAGTACTATAACCCAGTTAACAATATATACCCTAAAAGAGCATAGGTTCAAGGAGGGAACTTGCCACTGTTGTTCAGATAAATCAACTTAGCATCAAATTGCCTTCTAAATATCTGTTTATACTCATAGAATCAACTCTACTCTGCCTCGGAGAATCTTCAGTTACAAGTGAACAGTGGTTAGTGCAGACATGTATGACTGGCCCAGAGTGCTAGTCAAGGGCTAACTGAGGAACCCACTTGAAGGATGACATTTATAACACCCTATCTAAGGCTTTGAGCAAGAATTGGGGAGACAAAAAATATATATAATTGCTGGAATTTAGAAAAGAGGGCTGTGAAATGATGATCTTTCAATATGACACAAATATTACAATCATAAACCCATATTAGCTAGGGTTATAGGGAATGAATCTACAGAAGACTGACCCTATCAACAGTCAGTCACTGATCAAGGAGATGCTTATGGGTTTCTACCTCTCATGCTTAAACTATTGGCTATTGAGTGACTGCCTCCAGAGGCAGAGCCATTGCCTTTCATTTTGCATCAATTAAAAAGTTCAGCAGGCTCCAGTGACTAGTTCCACATTTATTGTCATACAGTGGGCCCAGATTTAACTCAGTGTGTTACAAAACAAAGAAAGAACTGCATGAAAGAAAATTGTAGGGAAGAGGGGCAGTATAAGAGAAAGAAATGGAAATTACAGATGATGGGAGATGAGAGTAATCAGGATTCATCACAGGTATTATGAAATTGTCAAAGAACAAATATAATAAAAAGCAATCAAAAAGCTATTAGACTTTTTATATTAATTTTATTTTGATCACTGCTTTGTTACACTTAAATGAGAACTTTATAGACAACATCATTGTCTCACAAGGTCAAAAGTTGGGGCATAACTAGATAAGTATATGAACATATTTATCCATCAATTATGTAACTAAGTAGTAGGTAATTAATAATATTAATAATAATTAATTAATAATTAATAAAATTATTATTAATAATAAATAAAATAAAAATAAAAATAAATCAGTTAATCTTGTAACAGTATTGTGCAATCATTGGTAAAATGATGATGGGAGATTTGAATCCAACTCAAGGTAAGTTCAGTACAATTGGAAAATAGAGAGTCATAGCACACCCAACTATTTCTGTTTCCAAAGAGCATTAGTGCTACAAAGCAAAGCCTATCACGAAGACTCCTAAGTGAACAGAAATAGGTTACCTGACATACTCAATAAATTTGAGTATTCTAGGACCATCAGAAGCTGTAAGTAAAGACTCACCAACATGACTACCCAAATGTGAGCTGAACAAGGATACCAACAGGCCAAACTATATGGGGGAAATGGCATGGGACCTCTATCCTATACAAATAACTACAAGCAACTGAACAAACCTGGGAGGAGGTAGGTTTGTCCTCCCCAGGGAAAAGCACAGTGATGGTTGGATAGTGTCAATTAGTCAGCCCTGAAAACACACATACAAGTAGTGTTATGTGGACTCAACAGTTTATACTCAGGAATATATTTTTGTGTTTGTGTACTTATATATCATATATATGGTACACATCAATAAAATAATACTGTAGTTCAATGTATGTGTACAAAATTATATACTCGTGTACTGGCTAGTTTTGTGTCAACTTGACACAGGCTGGAGTTATCACAGGGAAAGGAGCTTCAGTTGGGGAAATACCTCCATGAGATCCAGCTGTAAGGCATTTTCTCAATTAGTGATCAAGCGCGGGGGGGGGGGATCCCCTTGTGGGTGGGACCATCTCTGTGCTGGTAGTCTTCATTCTATAAGAGAGCAGGCTGATCAAGCCAGGGGAAGCAAGCCAGTAAATAACATCCCTCCATGGCTCGGCATCAGCTCCTGCTTCCTGACGTGCTTGAGTTCCAGTCCTGACTTCCTTGGTGATAAACAGCAGTATGGAAGTGTAAGCCGAATAAACCCTTTCCTCCCCAACTACTTCTTGGTCATGATGTTTGTGCAGGAATAGAAACCCTGACTAAGACAACTTGCAATAACAATTGATCAAATAAAAGATCACATGAAATGGAAGAAGAGCTTAGAGGGGTATGTGCAAAAGGTTGGAAAAGAAAATATAATTAAATGGCAAACTCAAAAATTTTTAAAAAGTCTATATTGTTCAAGATTCTATAGTGTTTGAATTTGTTCAGCGGGAAACTAGCAAGGAATAATAAAAAGATAATCATAATTATATACATGAAAAACTATATCCTTTCAATCAATAGTTACAATAGTGTTTATTAGGAATAGGAAATTACAAATGGATTTAGTTTTGTATTCTTAAATGACAGAGAAAAATGACAGAGTTAAGTCAGTATCCACAGAGATCCGTATTAATGTCTTTAATTACTAGTTAGAATGGAAATTAATAATTTTTATCAAAACATTCCTTATCTGAGTCTGGTTAAACATCCACAAAGCTTATGAACTAGGAAAAAAAAAAGAAAACTAATTTCATGTTAACTTTTGTGGGATGAGTTCAAGACACCTGTCCAATCAATCTACTCATTGACTAATTATTATTGACTGAAGATAATTGCCTTTAAAGAATCCTTTATCTTTTTTATGCTTATTCCAGGACCTTTCAAGGAGTGTATAACTAGAGAAACAATTCAAGACATGTCCCCAAGATAGATTTATTCAGAATAACTGGATACCATTAATCTCTTCCAGACATTTGGCTAGACAGACAATTTTTGCTTAAGTGTACAAGTGCACACTGCTGAACTGGCTTGCGGGGATGCAGAGCACAGCTCTGACATTTGAGTCTAGTAAAGAGCATCCTCCATTCCTGCCGGAAATGAGAAGGAAAACTTGATGTATGAAAACCTTTGCCTTTATCCCTCATCAGCATCTTCATCAAGTACTGTGCCTGAGGGGCTAGACATGCTAGAACAGTACTGGTGCCTTTCAGTTGTCACCGGATTTTTCTCTTGGGAAGACAAAATAATAGTAAACAATAACATTCTAAAAACACTCATCTGGCATTTTAATATAAATGATACGCCTGAAACATGTTTTTCAAAATTGGCTAAGGTTGTCTAGTTATCCACTGCATTGGACAGGAATTACCTAGATGATCTGTGGTGAAAGAACTTAAGCACCCAAAATTATTAAACAAAATTTGACCAGGTTCTGCTCATAGATAAAAATCAGAAGGGACATTTGAGAGGTGTAAGGAATGTGAGACACTTGTGTGTGGAAACAGGACTCAGTGCACTTGTCTTTCATAGTGTTCTAGGTCTCTGGGACTGAATCCAACAACATTTACACAGTGCAATTTCAGACAACACACTTTTAACTCCTTCAGTACAACATCCTGTAGAACCTAACCTGTCTTGTCTTTATTATTACAATGGATAAATTCAAAGGATTCAATTGTTGCAGCCTGTCATTCTAGCATAGCTGTAGCCATTTTGTTCCATGCCCACTTAGCTATTTCATATTACTGCTGTAATATACCTGTCAGTCACCGACACAGAAAAATAATATGACTCAGAGCAGGGTCATGCTGAGCACACACCTTGTTATGTTCTGTATGTTATGAGGTTTCTTCCTTTTTTTTTTTTCTTTAGTTTTTGCCTTGATATTTTCTTTTCTTTTTCTTTTATTAGCTATTTTCTTTATTTACATTTCAAATTTTATCCCCTTTCCCAATCCCCCCTCTTGGAAATCCCCTACCTCCCCCCCTCCCCCTACTTTCTATGGGTGTTCTTCCCTACCCACCCACCCACTCCCACCTCCCTGCCCTCCAATTCCCCTACACTGGGACATCAAGCCTTCATAGGACCAAGAGTCTCTCTTCCCATTGAAACCTGACAAGGCCATCCTCTGCTACAAATGCAGCTGGAGACATGGGTCTCTCCATGTGTACTCCTTGGTTGATGGTTTAGTCCCTAGGAGCTCTGGGAGGTGGGGGGTTTCTGGCCGGTTGACATTACTTATGGTTCATCCTATGTGGTTGCAAACCCCTTCAGCTCCTATACTACTTTCTCTAACTCCTCTATTGGGGACATCATTGGAGACCCTGTTCTCAGTCCATGGTTGGCTGTGAGCATCTGCCTCTGTATTTGTCAGGCTCTGGCAGACTCTCAGAAGACAGCTATATCAGGTTCATGAGGTTTATTGATCTTAAGAAATTCCACAACTATAAGCTTTCTGTAGGACCCATCAAATTAAAGGTCAATTTGGACTTTTATGTCTATAATGGCTTGAATCAGGGCCAAGTATGGGGACAGCAGTTCCAGTACCTTCACATGACTGCATTGTGGTTTTTGTGGTTTTGGACTTCAAAATCTGACATAGAAAAATGTTAGAGGTTGTAGCCTCAGCCCCTGAATTCTGAGCTATAGCCCTAAGCATTGTTACTAAGGTGAGCATTCAAAAAAAACACCCCTGTCTGAAGGCATCAGTATTCATATGATTTGTGAGCCACTTCTGGGGATCAAAACACAATTAATATGTTCCTAAGGTGAAATGTGTACCTATTTGTAAACTACATGGGATCAATATTAAAAAACTTCATTAGGTGACAAGGTAATATATGAAGGGTTAACTAGAATTAGTTGTTACCATTTTTTGAAATTAAACATAGTCCTGTATGCATGGTTATGTAAGAGTGCCCGATTCCCTGCATGTAGAGTTACAGTCAGTTGTGAACTGCCTTGTGGGTGCTGGGAATTGAATTTGGGTCACTCAGTGCTCTTGACTGAGGAGCCATCCCTCATCCCTACATTCTGTCTTTGGTATGGAAAGTCTGCAGGCTTCCAATGAAGAACATCAATATCAACCCAGCCCCACGTCCTTTATCTAAACTGGTGCTCTGCCTATAAAAATATGCTAGGGCAGTAGTGGCACAAACTTTGCGGGAGTAACCAACCAATGTCTTATTTGACTTAAGAAATAAAATCTATATTACTGAATACTTTATCTAAGATTTTGGGACACTAAGTCTCAGGAGAAAAATTTTAGGACCTAAATTACAAACCAGGCTTGTTATTCTACAAAGCAAAATTTCTGAACATAGATTGTGTCCAGAAGAAAAAGTGATAAAAATTCTAATAAAATCCCCAAATATGAGAATGTGCAAAATTTGTGAAGGATCAGGAGAGAGGAAAGAATATGATCAAAATTTTCATATAAAATTCTCAAAGAATATTTTTTTAATTTTCATTTAAATAAAATATTTTATATTATTTCTGTCCCTTAATTGACTTAATACCTCCCATGTCTATCACCCACTTCATCTCATATTTGTGCAGCTCCCAAATCATATCTTGTAGACATCATCTTGCAGTAGACTTCCTGATCCTTTGGCTCTTACAATATTTCCAATTCTTTCAACAATGCTCCTTGAGCTTCAAAATGTGCACTCACCAATCTGGAGACAGGCATGTCAATTACATAGTTCCACAGAATCCAATGGAATGGGTTGGAGACTCATATAGAGTAGGTATCCCTACTTGAAGCATGAAATGGAATCAACCTCACTGGATGGGTTGGATCATATGGGTGATATAGAAGACATCTCACACTGACACTCTAACCCTAATTATCTTTTTCTAGGATCCAGGCAAAGCTGGCTGGCTATTTTTCTGCTTAATGAAACAAAGTAACAACATTCATCTGAATAATACCTTGCTTCCAAAATCCAGAGATATTTATTAGGCATCCTTACTCATCTAGAGTTTCTGTGTTTATAAGAAGGATTAGAAACTCATTCAGAAGCTGCAATTCTTTATTTTTATTATTCTGGTGGAAAATGTCTATTCACCTGACCTAGAAATATTTGGCATACAGAGATCTACTAGCAATGCTGTAAGGCTACAAGCAGACAGGCAGTGTCCTCTAAATGTGGAAATGATACTAGTCATATTTGCTGATATTCTTGACCATGAAAAGAATGGGGCCCATGTTGATGTTGAATATTAAGCATCTCTGATGGGCATCCATCTCATCACAATGCTTGTATTCCCATGGACCCTGATGTAAGTTCTGAGCTACTTGAAGGAGCAATCATAAAATCTTTAAAAATGTCGACATTCTCCTCACAGCTACTCCTCACTGCTACAAAGGAAAATATATCTTTCAGACCTATAATGGATATTTTAAGGGATCTTAAACACATCTACTCTAACATTCCAATTTCCCTAAAAATTTCAGTTCCTCTTTTGTATCCAGACTAGGAAGTTTGTTGTTTGCAGGCCACCTACTCTAAGCTACCTTGAGATCTATGTCCCATACAACTAAGCAAGTGTACTGGCTGGATGCTTACATATCATTTGAACTGTAAGCCATTTGAAATGAAGGTGTGAGTGTGATTAATTCATACAATAAATTTTGCCTAAATCAACTTTGTGTTCCCTTGTCTATTTTTTGTCACCTTTCTTACCATTGAAAAACATGTTTTCGGCTTCCTGTCTGTGGACCTACTAGCAAAATACGTTTCCCTAAGTAGATCCTAGCGTTTGTACGTGCCTTATATGTTTGCAGAAAAGAGGAATATGAAGGCTGTGTCCCAAAAATTCAACATTGACTTGCATGGCAAATAACATAGAGGAGACTATTAGAATTAGCAAAAAAAAAAAAAAAAAAAAAAATGCAGGTTTAGCCCTTTACATGGTAACTACTTCCATAGCCTTCTCAGTGAAGAGAAAGATCCCTCTTCTAATGGCAAGGAAAAGTATGCATAACTAAGAATATCAATGTTGCCAAGTCTATAAGAGTCTTTCTATATAAATCTACCTCCTTTCTAGGATCTTCTTTAACAAAACCCTCTTTTAAATAGTAGGTACACTATAATACTATGAATTTTACTTGCATTGTAATTCTAGCTATTACAGTATTCAATTCTGGGTGATATTTTAAGAATCTTTAACTATGTTAATAATAAGGATTAGTGCCTCTATAGTAGACCTGGAAGATTTCAGGTCCTTCAAGTAGCATTTGGGCTAGATATGTTCATCACTGAGTCATTATTTCTATCTGCATTTTATCTACAATGCTAACAGTAAACTTCATCATAATGAGTATTTTAACAAAAAACTTATAATATATTAGGTGGATCATGCCATGGACAATTAGGTCTCTCTTTGCTCCCTGAAACATAGGTATTAATATCTTAAAATCTAATCAAATAAGAAAATCAGTTCGAAATCCCACACGAAGGATTCAAAAAATTTATCGTTAAGACACTGTCTCTTTACCCAGTTTTCTAAATAGAAAATCTGTCTTTAAAAGACTCTCACAAGAAACAAGGAAATTATTAGGATGTTTGTATGCATAGAAAAATATACCAAACATCTGGCTTACATGATTATGAAAGCTTTATGGTCTTAATGCGGGTTACCCTTAACAACTTCATTTTCTAATGTCATAATACTGGGGTGTTGATTAGCTCATCATGCAGGAACTCTCATAATAGAGAAAAATATCCATATAAGAAAAGCTAGATCAAAATCATAAAAATTTTTTTTGTTTTTTTATTATATTTTATTTTAATTAGCTATTTTCTTCATTTACATTTCCAATGCTATCCCAAAAGTTCCCCATACCCTCCCACCCTCCCCTACCCACCCACTCCCACTTCTTGGCCCTGGCATTCCCCTGTACTGAGGCATATAAAGTTTGCAAGTCCAATGGGTCTCTTTATCTACAGATGGCCAACTAGGCCATCTTCTGATACATATGCAGCTAAAGACACTAGCTCCTGGGTTACTAGTTAGTTCATATTGTTGTCCCACCTATAGGGTTGCAGATGCCTTTAGCTCCTTGGGTACTTTCTCTAGCTCCTCTAGCCCTATGATCCATCCAATAGCTGACTGTGAGCATCCACTTCTATGTTTGCTAGGCTCTGGTGTAGCCTCACAAGAGACAGCTATATCTGGGTCCTTTCAGCAAAATCTTGCTAGTGTATGCAATGGTGTCAGCATTTGGAGGCTGATTATGGGATGGATCCCTGGGTATGGCAGTCTCTAGATGGTCCATCCTTTCGTCTCAGCTCTAAACTTTGTCTCTGTAACTCCTTCCATGAGTGTTTTGTTCCCAATTCTAAGAAGGGACAAAGTGTCTGTACTGGCTATTTTTGTGTCAACTTGACACAGCTGGAGTTATCACAGAGAAAGGAGCTTCAGTTGAGGAAATGCCTCCATGAGATCCAACTGTAAGGCATTTTCTCAATTAGTGATCAAGGGGGAAAGGCCCCTTGTGGGTGGAACCATCCCTGGGCTGGTAGTCTTGGGTTCTATAAGAAAGCAGGCTGAGCAAGCCAGGGGAGGCAAGCCAGTAAAGAACATCCCTCCATGGCTTCTGCATCAGCTCCTGCTCCCTGACCTGTTTGAGTTCCAGTCCTGACTTCCTTTGGTGATGAATAGCAGCATGGAAGTGTAAGCCGAATAAACCCTTTCCTCCCAACTTGGTTCTTGGTCATGATGTTTGTGCAAGAATAGAAACCCTGACTAAGACAAATTGGTACCAGGAGTGGGGTATTCCTGTGACAACCTGACCATGTTTTGGGGAGTACTGTGGAAGGACTTTGGAACTTTGGGCTTGAAGATCCATTCGTTGTTAAAAGCTCTGTCAAATGTTGTGTAGGAGCTTGGAAGATAATGCTGAGAACAGTGCAGAAGATGGAGGCCTGGTTTGTGAAATTTCAGAGGGAAAATTAAAGACTCTCTTCAGGGGCATTGCTGTTTTTATTGTGAAGATTTTGTAGTTCTGGTTAGCTGGGGCTGAAGAATCAGCTGTGATTAACAAGATACCAGAACTACTAAAGCAAAAACTTTGCATTACTGGGACTATTGATGCTGGTTAGCTGGAGCTAAGAAATTAGCGGTGATTAAGAAGAGACCAGCATCTTTGAGGTGACATCTTCTGGGAAGTGTTTTCTGAAAGCACAAAGAGGCTGTGTTCCAGAGATAGGCAAGGTTGTACTCCTTCTGCAGTGGGACTTGGTAATGTGTAAGGGTCACCCAGGTGGTACTGGTTTTGAAGGCATGAAGGGGTCACACAGCAGCTCAGGCTCAGCACTGTGAGAGGCCATGGAAGGCCATTGGTGAAGGTGCAGCCCCAGTTGTAATTGAAGGCCCAGGACTGAAGGGGTCACGCAGTGTTTTGGAGATGCCAGTACCACGAGATGACCACCAAGAGCAGCAGCAGCAGTGGAGTACAGGCATCTGGAGCCCAGAGGACGACGTGTATGCTACAAAGGGCATGGCTGGAGAAATGACCCCAGCCCTTGGAGGAGCCCAGAAGATCGTGAGTTGGATCCCAGACATTGGACGGTTGGAGATTGATTTTTCCTTTGATTGTGACTGTGCCCTGATATTTTCCCTCTTGAAGGAAGAAACTGTTTTAGTGGAGCCCACAGTTAAGAGACTTTTAATTGTAAAAAGACTTTGGATTTTAAAGAGATTGAAATTTTAAGAATATGTAAAGACTGTGGGACTTTTAAAGTTATTTAGATATTGGGGATGAATAAGAATATAAGGGTTGAGGCTTACTAGTGATGTGTTTGTGTGTCAAGTTGACAAGGGGTCAATTGTACTGGCTATTTTTGTGTCAACTTGACACAGCTGGAGTTATCACAGAGAAAGGAGCTTCAGTTGAGGAAATGCCTCCATGAGATCCAACTGTAAGGCATTTTCTCAATTAGTGATCAAGGGGGAAAGGCCCCTTGTGGGTGGAACCATCCCTGGGCTGGTAGTCTTGGGTTCTATAAGAAAGCAGGCTGAGCAAGCCAGGGGAGGCAAGCCAGTAAAGAACATCCCTCCATGGCCTCTGCATCAGCTCCTGCTCCCTGACCTGTTTGAGTTCCAGTCCTGACTTCCTTTGGTGATGAATAGCAGCATGGAAGTGTAAGCCGAATAAACCCTTTCCTCCCAACTTGCTTCTTGGTCATGATGTTTGTGCAGGAATAGAAACCCTGACTAAGACAGTGTCCACATTTTGGTCTTCATTCTTCTTGAGTTTCATGTGTTTTGCAGATTGTATCTTGTATCTTGGGTATTCTAAGTTCCTGGGCTAATATCCACTTATCAGTGAGTACATATCATGTGAGTTCTTTTGTGATTGTGTAACCTCACTCAGGATGATGCCTTCCAGGTCCATCCATTTGCCTAAGAATTTCTTAAATTCATTCTTTTTAATAGCTGAGTAGTATTCCATTGTGTAAATGAACCACACTTTCTGTATCCATTCCTATCTTTCTGGTAAATGAAGAAGTTGCCATTTAAGAACAGGCTCTATTCTAACACCGGCTATTCAAGAACACTGATATTGCCACATAATTGTGACAAATAAATGGTTTTTATAAGTACCCAATCTTGTGTAATTTTGTTAATTTCTTAGACAGAATGTAATTTATGAAGTCTGAAAATTTGTAACAATGCTAGTCTGATTCTTAAGGGTTTCAGGCCAAAATGGCACAGGATGACTCTCTACAAACTGCTAGTTCCAAGAGTCAAGAAGAGCTGATATCCTACTGTGAGTCTGAGTGCAAGGAAACAAAGCAATACCTATGGCTCAGGTGGAGACAACCCAGGAGGAAGAACTCTTACTATTAACTGGAGGATCAACTTTTTTTATTAAGTTCAGCTTTTATGAAATAAGAACTAATTAATAGGAACTGCTTTATACAATATGACTTAAAAATTTAGGTTATCCAAAAGTGTGCTCAGACGTATGCCCAGAATAATAATTCATTAATCAGGTGCTCAAGAACTTCTCTCCCTGTGTCATTTAAATCAGTGCATGAATAAAGGGTTATAGGTAAAGAGGAATATAGATGAACATATACACAAAGAGGTGATTAATATGTAGTCACATAGGTAGATAAATAAATAGGTTATAGATAGAAAAAGAAAAGGAGAGTAGAGTCTTGAGAGATGGCTCAGAATCTGAAAAACAGTAAAGTACTCCTCTAGAGGATCTGAGATCAGTTCCTACCATCTACAGCTGGCAGCACACAAATATCAGTAACTCCAGGTCCAGCAATAATCTGATGCCCCAGGCCTCCAAGGGCACTGGCACTTTCTTATATATGCATGTCTACAGAGAGATGTCCACACCTACATGTGTTTTTAAGTAATATCTTTAAGAAGGAAAAGAATGAAGGGTACAGTTTCCATGCCTCACTAATATACCTGCCTTAAGAGTACAAAAGCTAAAAGTTTCCTTCTTGAGCACCAGCTCAATACCAGAAGATGTTGGACAAGATAGAGAAAAAGGGGAACAACCCATACTTCTACCTAGACCCGATGCCTGTGAATCACAATAACAATCATGACAAAATGTTCCTAAAAGTTGAAAGATGTTGTACTCATAACCTGGCAATAAACTAGAGCTGTGTAATTAGTCTAAAGATCCTATCAAAAGGACAAAAAAACATGTCTGGTACTAGAAAACTACCTAACTTTTCTGGGCTAATTAGGTCATGCGTCTTAAAAGAGAATCTACTGCCACTTTACTAAGCTACTATAATTCCTAACTGTAACCTAATACTTATCTTTATGCCCTTAATTACTATAGCTCTCTTTCATCATCGAAGAAAGTAATCTTTGTACCAGACCAAAACTATTACAGAAAATCACAGCTCTTCAAAATGCATGTAACATTTATAACACAGTTCCTGCAACAAATCTTGGGGAACATGATAGAAGAGGGAAGAGAAAGATTGTAATATTCAGAGAATCAGAAAATCTGCAGGGAGATTTTTGTCTCCTAGAAATGTCAGAGAAATCACACCCAGGAAAGCTCAGCACATGGTGACCAAAATAAGATTTAACGACTACACCAATAGCTGTGCTGTCATGAAAGGGGTAAAAATCTCACTCAAGTGCACCCTGGAAAAAATTATAGACAACTAACAGCTTCTGAGTTATCTCCAGAAATGAGCCCCTAAATGGTTACTTAATTCCAAGTGATCAGTCTTAAAATCATATATATACAAGCAACAGTAAATATACTCAGCTGTTTATTGTTATATCTATTTGCATGTATATATATGTATATGTACATATATACATATACATACATCACAGTGAAAATTAAAGAAAAAGAAATGAGTTTGAGAAAGGTTGAGAGGGAATACTAAATATTCTTTTACAATGGAGTGTGAAAGAATAGAAAAATGATGTGATTATATTTTAATTCAAAATAAAATTATAGCAAAATAAAATAAATAATAGAAAGGAAGAAGGAAGGAAGAGAAAAATAAAATCATCAAGCATAAAGTTACACTTTAGAGAAAAAACAAATAGAGATAAGCAAATGCAGTGGATAAATATTAATATTTTCCTTAAAATCCTTATAAAAGTTTAAAATAGAGACGTGAGTAAAGTAAATAATGTTTAGAGCTATGTTCCATTTGCAGACTGTATCTAACTTTCATAGATTTTAATATTTTTATTTATTGAATGGTTATATGACTTTGAAAAGTTTTCGTAACAAAGTGTGTTTTCTCTTTAAGGAAACATCTTTGGGGCCAATACTATTGAAAAGATGAAAGAGATCATGTATTGAAATTCCATTGCCTTTGACATTAGATCTATTGACTTTTTTTTGAAAGATGTTTATATGTATGCATTTTACTGCTTTCCAGAGGGGAGTGTATAATTAAGTATTGACATTCTGATGCATGCATTAAAACTGAAGACTTACTTTTCTCATTTTGAAATTAATAAAAAAATAAAATATTGGGAGTCTCTTGCCATTTATAACAATGTTCATTTACTCCTATATTCTGCTTCAAAGCAGATCATGATTAATTTATTGCAGAGACCCACTGAGGGTTTCTTGTAATTATAATTAAACACTTTTTTCATATGAGGTTTTGAAAGAGATGATTGATTTGGAAGCCAGGAGACTATCTTGTGTGACAATCATCAAGGCAAAATTCTTCATGGAAGTAGATATTATCCAGTGGTTACTTGAATAAAGTATTACAGATTACCTTTTAAAAAATCATTCACAGATTATCTCCCTACCCCCTGGTTTCTGTACCTGGACATTAGTCCTGCATTTTTATATCCAAGGCAATCATAGGATTAGGAGTACGAAGTTAGTTTTATCACCTCTTGTTGGCCTTCCAGCTCATATAGTAGAGAATTGATATACTTAGTTATATTTGAATTCCATAGAATTAAAATTAATTAATATTTACTCCTTTTTGTACTCTGTTTTCTCCAGGAGTTTCAGCTGCGAATTGATCTATTATGATACCAAACACAAGAGAAATAGCAAGAAATATATTTTGTGTGTAACTGTGTCCTTGATAAGGTATCAAGGTATAATTTTAAGCTCAGCATAAAATTGTGAAGAATAAAATTGTCTGTAAACTGAGAGGGTTTGAAGCCTTAACCTGGCAGTTCTTAGTTATATAATCCACAACAATTTCATCTTATCATTTTAAAATACAGGTAAAATACTCACTCTTATGACAATAATATAATATCAAGAGATATAAATGGGTTAATAGAGATATAATGCTAGACTACTGACTTCTTTATAATATTCAGTATGTTAATTTTAGATTTTGTTATTACATGAAGCAATGCATTGATTTTTGCATTGTATATTTGTATATTACAAATGGACTTTTTTCAGTAAATTTTTTAAGGGTGAACTATTTAAATGTATGTTGACATTGTCATGCATTATCTCATCAAATTATAAAAATGGAATTTGACCCTGTTGGAGACTTAAATTTCTCTCATGTGTATTTTATACATACCATTCTGTAATTCTGATTTAGTAGAGACCAAAATATACATTTCTTCTAATTAAAATAAACTTTTAAGATAGTAAATAATCATGTTATCGATTTCCTAGGACAGAGAAATATATGTTTCATGGATCCATTTATTGAAGGTCACTTTCTTTATTTACTATATGTTACATTGAAAAGCGTGTATGTGACAGAAAGTAAAATGAATTTAGTCATTTAAGTCAACAATGGGCAAATGACATCTGTGCCATTTTAACCAGTAAAATTTAACAATTTACTAAAAATGTTAATCCATGTTGGAAAAAAAAAATCACCTAATATTGTTACAATTTACTAACTGTCCTAGTTGGGGTTTTGTTGCTGTGAAGAGTCACTATGATGAAGAAAACTCTTATAAAGAAAAACATTTAGTTGAGGCTGGTTAACAGTTTCAGAAGTTTATACAATTTCATCATGGTGGGAATCAAGGTAGCATCTACCCAGACATTATGTTGGAGAATTAGCAGGGTTCGATGTGTTGATACAAAGGCAAAAGAAAGGGACTCTGTGCTATACTGGGTGTAGCTCAAGCATAGGAGCTCATCACTCCCACAGCTAGAGAGGAAGGCCGCAAATAGTCCAAGAATGCCATATCCCCTATTAGTGCTATTCACTATGGGCTTTTGGGAGCCAGTTACATCCAAAATACCACATTCCATACTCTCTGGGATTGTAAGTATATCATAATGCAAAATCCTTTTATTACAACTTCAAAAGTCCCCATAATCTATAAAAGTTTCAAAAGTTCAAAGTCTCTTCTGAGATTCATGTAATCTCTGTAATCCATGTATATATATTGCATTATAAATACTTATCCTTATACCCATAAACAAGCATAGCTCTCATCATTCTTCAAAAATGAATGTCATAACATAAATTACAACTAGTCAAACACAGAAAAAATTACTGGGTACCAATAGCCATAGACACTTCTACAATACAACCTCTAATTCTCTGATGACATCATGATGACATCATATATATACATCATGTATATATATATATATATATATATATATATACATGGATTACAGAGATTACATGAATATATATATATATATATATATATATATATATATATATATATATATGGTATATTTCAATATACCATGCACGATATCCATTGCCATTCCAAATTCCAAAACATAGGTAAGGGAACACAGTGAGGAAAGAATGGACCAAAGCAATACCAACAACAAACTGGGCAAACTCCAACTGTGCATCTCCATGTGTAATGTCTAAACATTTTTCAGATCTCCAGCTTCTTTCAGCTTTGTGGACGACAACACATCCTCCCCTGTCAGGCTTGCTGCTCTCCCTCTTAGCAGCTTGTCTAGGGTGGTATCCCATGGGTCTGGAGTCCCTAACCTCCTGGGGTCTCCAAGGTAATCTAGGCTTTACACTCCCAACTTCACACAATTGCATGGGGTCTCTCTGGGTTTCCATGTAGAGACACATGTGCCACACACCTGGCCAATGTAGCTTTAATTAATCTCTAAGGAATATTCAAAAACCGCTTTCATAAAATGGTCTCTGAGGGTCTGCACACAGAGACACCTTTGTCACATGCCTGGCTTCAATGGCTTTCCTTATTTCTTCTATCTACTTAGAGATCTCACTGCCTCTGCTTTCTAAGTGAGGGGATCAAAGTCATGTGCCACTACCACCCAGCGTGTATACATCTTAATACTATTATTATTTTGTGTTGATTGGGATCAAACCAAGGGCTGTGTGTTTGCTGGGCAAGTGTCCTATTTGTGAAGTACATCTCCAGCCCTTGAATTTTTGAGACAGAGTCTCAAACATCTTGCCTTGAACATGTGACCCTCCCTCTGCATGATGTCTCAACTAGTCTTTAGAAAATGCTGGGGTTCCAAAAAAAAAAAAAAAGTAAGCTTAGAAGGACAGCAAAAGAATAAAGGGCAATCAGGCAAAGAGCAAAGATTTTATAATGGATTGCAGCAGAAAGTATGGTTGAGATTAAAGATGGATCTTTCCATCTAAAGGTCCAAAATAAAAGCATGTGTTTTTCTGCATCAAGATATGAATTAAAAGATGATGTACCAACTTCAAATTAAGCAACAATCCTTCACAAGTGTGCCATTCATTTTTGGATTTTAATTAATTGCACGTGTAGTCAAATTAAGAATCAAAAATAGTATTCACCTCATGAATTCCCTTCATAATTCATGGCTTCTTATTCTTTATCGAGTGTGTGTGTGTGTGTGTGTGTGTGTGTGTGTGTGTGTGTGTGTGTGTACAACTTGCTTTCTTGGTGCTTTTAATTTGGTATTAGATAACTATCTAGGATGTGCATCCCTTAAAGACTAATTCTACCACTCAGCAGTTTTTACTCCTCTGTAGTTCTTTATTGAGGGAGGGGGCTTCATGCAAATTCCCAGAACCATGACAGTATGTCAACTAGTATTATCATTGTTCAGATAATGTTTAAGTAGCCATATTCTTGAAATTGCATGGTTGTGGTTTCTATCTCATAGTAAAAAGACAGCATTTTGCAGGTGACTTGTTGGTTCATCTGGCTCTGACAATCTCTGTGCTCCCTCTTTCATGATGTCATCAGAGAATTAGAGGTTGTATTGTAGAAGTGTCTATGGCTATTGGTACCCAGTAATTTTTTCTGTGTTTGACTAGTTGTAATTTATGTTATGACATTCATTTTTGAAGAATGATGAGAGCTATGCTTGTTTATGGGTATAAGGATAAGTATTTATAATGCAATTGGGAATTATACTGCTTTGGAAAGTGGCTACAACAGGGTCTGCTCAGATCTATGATCTTGCAAGCCACAAGATGTTGTGTAGGCTTACATTACCAGATATGATTTCTCTTGACTAGACCTCAAGTATAATTTTTGTTTGTTTGTTTCTGCCAAAATAAGAGTTCTACTCTTGCAGGTTTAGGGATATCTTGTAATTCATCAAGTATGCTTAGAGCTATAAAATGCTTTTGTCCTTTGGTAGCTTAAACAACACCCTAATATATGATGGAAGCTTGTTCTTGAAGAGAAGGCATTCAGGTCAAATACATTTTGATTCATGACTACTTGTATTGTAGTAATGTAAACAATACCTTCAGCAATAGGGATTTATCTTCAAATTAGGGGCCAAGAAACGATGACAGAAATAGACTCTATAGTTTTGAGAGTTCCTTGTACTTTCTGACCAACATCACAAAAGAATGTTTTTCATGCCTGGAACTGTGATTTCTATTATATAATCTGTGATTCTTTGGGGAAACATTTTCACCATAAGAGACAAAAATCACTCACTCAAATAATATTAACATATATAATTTTATGAAATAGCTTAGGGGTTCTTTTGGTGTGATGAAATACCATTGCCAAAAAGTAAGTTGTAGAGGAAATAGTTTATTTCCATATCACTGTTCATCATGTAAGGAAGCCAGGACAGGAACTCATATATAACAGAGATGTAGAAACAGGAGCTAATGAAGAAGTCATGAGGAGTGTTGCTTATTTGCTTGCTTCCCATGGCTTTTCTCAGCCTGTTTTTTAATAGAAGTAAAGAATGCCAGCCCAGCGATAGTATGACATACATTGGGCTGTATACAAACCCCGACATCAACTATTATTAAGAAAGTGCCTTACAGTTGGATCTCACAAAGGATTTTTTTTTCAATTGCAATTTTCTTCTTTTGATATGATTCTAGATTGTATCAAGTTGACATAAAAATAGCAAGGATGCTACAAAATTCAAAATATTCTAGAATGATTATCATTGATACTATTCTTGTTTACATATTTTAATAATTTGGAGATAAGAGCTAAGGCTGTTCCACAGTCCACTGTGCATGGGTCCTGCAAGGGGAGAGCTGTACTCCCAGGAGTGCTTTCACTCCTGGGCTTAGAAGTGAGATAGCCACTTTCTCTTCAAAACTCTCTGTAGCAGGGCCTAGCAAAACACAGGAAGAGTCGAGCAGCTGGGACAGGATCGTTCCAGTCCACATCTGCATCTGGTAGCTGAGGCTGTTCCACAGTCCGCTGTGCACAGGTCCTGCCAGGAGAAAGTTGGTCTATCAGGAGTGCTGACACAGGTTTACAGAAACACGGGGGGACAAGCTCCAGCCAGAGATAGCAAGAACATCTAACACCAGGAATAACCAGATGGCAAAAGGCAAATGCAAGAATATTACTAGCAGAAACCAAGGCTGATTGGCATCATCAGAATCCAGTTCTCCCACCACAGCAAGTCTTGGATATCCCAACATACCAGAAAATCAAGACATGGATTTAAAATCACTTCTCATTATGCTGATATAGGATTTTGAGAAAGACATAAATAACTCCCTTAAAGAAATACAGGAAAACGCAGATAAACAGGTACAAGTCCTGAGGAGAAAAAAAAAAAATCCCTTAGAGAATTATAAGAATACACAACCAAACAGGTATAGGAATTGAACAAAACCATCCAGGATCTAAAAATGGAAGTAAAAACAATAAACAAATCACAAAGAGAGACAACTCTGAAGATAGAAAACCTAGGAAAGAGCCATAGATGCAAGACAATACAAGAAATGGAAGGGCGAATCTCAGAACTGAATAAAATATAGAAAACATTGATACAATAGTCAAAGAAAATTCAAAATGCAAAAAGATCCTAACTGAAAACATCCAGGAAATTCAAGACACGATGAGAAGTCCAAACCTAAGGGTAATAGCTATAGAATAGAGTGAAAATTCCTGAGTTAAAGGGCCAGTAAATGTCTTCAACAAAATTATAGAAGAAAACTTCCCTAACCTAAAGAAAGAGATGCCCATGAACATGCAAGAAGCCTACAGAACACCAAATAAATTGGATCAGAAAAGAAATTCTTCCCGACACATAATAATCAAAACACCAAATGCACAAAGCAAAGAAAGAATATTAAGAGCACTAAGAGAAAAAAAAGTTAAGTAACATATAAAGGCAGCCCTATTAGAATTACAAAAGACTCTTCTACAGAAACTATGAAAGCCAGAAGATCCTGGGCAGATGTCATAAAGACCATAAAAGAAAAGAAATGCCAGCCCTGGAAAAATTCTCAATTAACATAGATGGAGAAACCAAGATATTCCATGACAAAAACAAATTTGCACAATATCTCTCCACAAATCCAGCCCTTCAAAGGATAATAAATGGAGAACTCTAAAACAAGAAGGGAAACAACACCCTAGGAAATGCAATAAAATAATCTTTTTTTTATCAAACCAAAATGAAGATAGCCAAAAAATATAATTCCACTTCTAACAAAAAAATAACAGGAAGCAACAATCTTTTTTCCTTAATATCTCTTAATATCAATGGACTCAATTCCCCAATAAAAAGACATAGACTAGCAGACTGGATATGTAAATAGGACCCAACATTTTGTGTCATACAGGAAACTTACCTCAGGGACAAAGACAGACAATACCTCAGAGTAAAAGGCTAGAAAACAATTCCCTAAGCAAAGGGTCCTAAGAAATAGCTGGAGTAGCCATACTAATATTGAATAAAATCGAATTTCAACCCAAAGTTATCAAAAAAAGATAAGGAAGGACACTTTATACTCCTTAAGGGGAAAATCTACCAAGAAGAACTCTCCATTCTGAACACATGCTCCTATGCTCCTAATGCAAGGTCACTAAAATTAATAAAAGAAACTTTAATAGCTGGAGACTTCAACAACCCACTCTCATCAATGGACAGATCATGGAAATAGAAACTAAAAAGAGACACAGTGAAACTAACAGAAGTTATGAAATAAAACAGATTTAACAGGTATCTATAGTACATTTTATCCTAAAACAAAGAATATGCCTTCTTTCTGGCACCTCATGGGACCTTGTCCAAAATCGACCATATAATAGGTTACAAAACAGGCTTCAACAGATACAAGACTGAAATAATCCCATGTATGATACCAGATCACCACAGACTAAGGCTGGTCTTCAATAACGACATAAACAATAAAAACCCCATGTATACACTACTCAATAATTTGGTCAAGGAAGAAATAAAGAAAGAAATGAAAGACTTTAGAGTTTAATGAAAATGAAGAATCTTCTGCCTGAACTGGAGGAGCCTGCCAAGAACCCCAGAGGACTCTCCACACTGCAGGACCTCGAGATCACCTCGGGATCACAGGTGAGTGGAACACAACATCAGCTTCAAAGAATGGGTGAGGGTCTTGTGCCAGCAGGAACAGGGACAAAGGAACCCCACCTGACCAGAGGCTGGGATCCATTCCAGTAGGGGTCCAGTCCCACCATCTTCTGCATCACACCAGTCAAGGGCACCAAGGACCACAGAGGACTCTCCACGCCACAGGACCCCTAGCACACCTTGGACCTCAGGATCACTGGTGAGTGTAGCAGAACGTGAGCTCCAAAGAATCAAGAAGGGTCTTGTGCCAACAAGAACATGGATAAAAGAACCCCGCCTAACCAGAGGCTGGGATTCTTTCTGGTCAGGGACCCAGAGGACTCTCCACTCCACAGGACCACTAGCACACCCAGGACCTCAAGATCACTGGAGAGCATGTTGGCTACAGAAGCAACAGAGCTTCTTGGACAGGGTCCCTTCCAGCCTTCATCCTCAGCCAGGAGGTAGAGCTGAGATGCAGACCCCTAGGCACCTTCCTTGCCAGAGGAGAGTTGGCCTACAGGGAGGGCTCTGACCACAGGACTCAGGAGATGGATCAGAACTCCAGACTTCTAGACACCTGCCCTGCAGACATTGCTCTGACCACTAAGACTTGGGTGAGAGTTGGACTCCCAGGAATGCTGACAGAGGCTACCAGAATCAAAGGAGGTCAAGCTCAAGCTAGAGACAGAGCATTAACACCAGAGATTACCAGATAGTGAAAGGCAAACATGAGAATCTTTTTGTTGAGCCGGGGGTGGTGGTGCACACCTTTAATCCCAGTACTCGGGAGGCAGAGGCAGGCGGATTTCTGAGTTTGAGGCCAGCCTGGTCTACAAAGTGAGTTCCAGGACAGCCAAAAAACAAACAAAGAAACAAACAAAAAAAACCAAAAACAAACAAACAAAAAGAATCTTTTTGTTGTTGTTGTTGTTTTTTTTTTTTGTTTTTTTTTTCGAGACAGGGTTTCTCTGTAAACACTGGCTGTCCTGGAAATCACTTTGTAGACCAGGCTGGCCTGGAATTCAGAAATCCACCTGCCTCTGCCTCTCGATTGCTGGGATTAAAGGTCTGCACCAGCACGCCCAGCCAAACATAAGAATCTTACTAAAAGAAACCAAGAACACTGGGCATCATCAGAACCCAGTATGCCTACCACAGCCAGTCCTGAATAACCGAACATACCCAAAAAGCAAGACTCGGATTTAAACTCATACCTCATGATGGTGGTAGAAGATTTTAAGAAGGGTATTAATAACTTACATAAGAAATACAGGAGAACACGGCTAAACAGGTAGAAGCCCTTAAAGAATTATAGGAAAACACTGCTAAACAGGTAGAAGTCCTTAAAGCCAAAACACAAAAATCCCTTTAAGAACTACAGGAAAATAGAACAAAATAATGATGGAACTGAAAAAAACCATCCAAGATCTAAAAGGGGAAGTAAAAAATGAGAAAAACCCAAAGGGAGAAAATTCTGGAGATAGAAACCTTAGGAAAGAAATCAGGAACAATAGATGTGAGCATCAGCAACAGAATACAAGAAATGGAAGAGAGAATCTCAGGTGCAGAAGATTTGATAGAGAACATCAGCACAACAATCAAAGAAAATGCAAAATGCAAAAAGATCCTAACTCAAAACATCCAGGAAATCCAGGACACAATGAGAAGACCAAACCTAAGGATAATAGGAGTAGATGAGAATGAAGATTTTCAACTTAAAGGGCCAGCAAATATCTTCAACAAAATTATAGAAGAAAACTTGCTAAACCTAAAGAAAGAGATGCCCATGAACATACAAGCAGCCTACAGAACTCCAAATAAACTGGACCAGAAAAGAAATTCCTCCCGACACTTAATAATCAGAACAACAAATGCACTAAATAAAGATAGAATACTAAAAGCAGTAAGGGAAAAAGGTCAAGAAATATATAAAGGCAGGACTATCAAAATTACACCAGATTTTTCACCAGAGACTATGAAAGCCAGAAGATCCTGGACAGATGTTATACAGACACCAAGAGAACACAAATGCTAGCCCAGGCTACTATACCCAGCCAAACTTTCAATTACCTTAGAAGGAGAAACCAAAGTATTTCACGACAAAACCAAATTCACACATTATCTTTCCAAGAATTCAGCCCTTCAAAGGATAATAACAGAAAAAAACCAATACAAGGACAGAAACCACGTCCTAGAAAAAGCAAGAAAGTAATCCTTCAACAAACCTAAAAGAAGACAGCCACAAGAACAGAATGCCAACTTTAAGAACAAAAATAATAGGAAGCAATAATTACTTTTCTTTAATTTCTCTTAACATCAGTGTGACTCAATTTCCCACTAAAAAGACATAGACTAAGAGACTGGCTACACAAACAGGACCCAACATTTTGCTGCTTACAAATGTCTGTTTCCCATCTCAGGGAAAAAGACAGACACTACCTCAGAATAAAAGGCTAGAAAACAAATTTCCAAGCAAATGGTATGAAGAAACAAGCTGGAATAGCCATTCTAATATCTAATAAAATCGACTTCCAACCCAAACTTATCAAAAAAGACAAGGAGGGACACTTCATACTCATCAAAGGTAAAATCTTCCAAAAGGAACTCTCAATTCTGAATATCTATGCTCCAAATGCAAAGGCAGCTACATTCATTAAAGAAAATTTAGTAAAGCCCACAGCACACATTGCACCTCTCACAATAATAGTGGGAGACTTCAACACATCATTTTCATCAATGAAAAAATCATGGAAACAGAAACTAAACAGGGACACAGTGAAATTAACAGAAGTCATGAAACAAATGGATTTAACAGATCTCTACAGAACATTCTATCCTAAAACAAAAGGATATACATTCTTCTCAGCACCTCATGGTTCCTTCTCCAAAACTGACCATATAATTGGTCACAAAACAGGCCTCAACAGAGACCAAAATATTGAAATTGTCCCATGAATCCTATCAGATCGCCATGGACAAAAGCTGATCTTCTGTAACAACATAAAAAACAGAAAGCCAACATTCACGTGGAAACTAAACAACACACTTTTCAGTGATTCCTTGGTCAAGGAAGGATAAAGAAAGAAATTAAAGACTTTTTAGAGTTTAGTGAAAATGAAGCCACAACAACCCAAAATTTATGGGACACAAGTAAAGCATTTGTAAGAGGAAAACGCATAGCTCTGAATGCTGCTAAAAGGAAACTAGAGAGAGCACACACTAGCAGCTTCACAACAGACCTAAAAGCTCTAGAATAAGAGGAAGCAAATTCAGCCAAGAGGAGTAGAGAGTAGGAAATAATCAAACTCAGGAGCGAAATCAACCAAATGGAATCAAAAAGAACTATTCAAAGAATTAACCAAGCAAGGAGCTGGTCCTTTGAGAAAATCAACAAGATAGATAAACCCTTAGCCAAACACACTAGAGGGTACAGGGACAGCATCCTAATTAATAAAATCAGAAAAGAAAAGGGATACATAACAACAGATCCTGAAGAAATCCAAAACACCATCAGATCCTTCTACAAAAGGCTATACTCAACAAAACTGGAAAACCTGGATGAAATGGACAAATTTCTAGACAGAGACCAGGTATCCAGGTACTAGAGTTAAACCAGGAACGTGTTAATGATCTAAACAGTTCTATATCTGCTAAAGAAATAGAAGCAGTCATTAATATTCTCCCAACCAAAAAAAAGCCCAGGACCAGATGGGTTTAGTGCAGAGTTCTATCAGACCTTCAAAGAAGATCTAATTCCAGTTCTGCACAAACTATTCCACAAAATAGAAGCAGAAGGTACTCTACCCAATTCATTCTATGAAGTCACAATTACTCTGATACCTAAACCACAGAAAGACCCAAAAATTTAGAGAACTTCAGAAAAATTTCCCTTTTGAATATCAATGCAAAAAATACTCAATAAAATTCTTGCTAACCGAATCCAAGAACACATCGAAATAATCATGCATCCTAACCAAATAGGTTTGATTCCAAGGATGTAGGGATGGTTTAATATATGGAAATCCACCAATGTAATCCACTATATAAACAAACTCAAAGAAATCACTTGATCATCTCCTTAGATGCAGAGAAAACATTTGACAAAATCCAACACCCACTCATCACCAAAGTCTTGGAAAGACCAGGAATTCAAGGCCCATACCTAAATATGATAAAAGCAATCTACAGCAAACCAGTAGCCAACATCAAAGTAAATGGTGAGAAGCTAGAAGCAATCCCTCTAAAATCAGGGACTATAAAAGGCTGCCCACTTTCTCCCTACCTATTCATCATTGTACTTGAAGTCCTAGCCAGAGCAATTCGACAGCAAAAAGAGATCAAGGGGATACAACCTGGAAAGGAAGCAGTCAAAATATCACTTTTTGCAGATGATATGAAGTATACATAAGCGACCCTAAAAATTCTACCACAGAACTCCTAAACCTGATAAACAGTTTCAGTGAAGTAGCTGGATATAAACTAACCTAAACAAATCAATGGCCTTTCTCTACACAAAGAATAAACAGGCTGAGAATGATATTAGGGAACCAACACCCTTCTCAATAGTCCCAAATAATATAAAATACCTTAGCATGACTCTATCTAAGGAAGTGAAAGATCTCTATGATAAAAAATTCAAGTTTCTGAAGAAAGAAATTAAAGAAGATTTCAGAAGATGGAAAGATCTCCCATGCTCATAGATTGGCAGGATCAATATAGTAAAAATGGGTACAGATTCAATGCAATCCCCATCAAAATTCCGATTCAATACTTCAAAAAATTAGAAAGGGAAATTTGCAAATTCATTTGGAATAACAAAAAACCTAGGATAGCAAAAACTCTTCTCAAAGATAAAAAAAAAAAAAAATCTGGGTGAATCACCATGCTCTACCTAAAGCTGTGCTACAGAGCAATTGTGTTAAAAACTACATGGTACTGGTATAGTGACAGACAAGTAGACCAATGGAATAGAATTGAAGACCCAGAAATGAACCCATACACCTATGGTCACTTGATGTTTGACAAGGGAGATAAAACCATCCAGTGGAAAAAAGACAGCATTTTCAAAAAATGGTGCTGGCACAACTGGTGGTTATCATGTAGAAGAATGTGAATTGATCCATTCCTATCTCCTTGTACTAAGGTCAAATCTAAGTGGATCAAGGAACTCCACACAAAACAAGAGACAGTGAAACATATAGAGGAGAAAATGGGGAAAAGCCTCGAAGATATGGGCACAGGGGAAAAATTCCTAAATAGAACAGCAATGGCTTGTACTCTAAGATTGAGAATAGACAAATGGGACCTCATAAAATTGCAAAGCTTCTTTAAGGCAAAAGACACTGTCAATAAGACAAAAAGGCCACCAACATATTGGGAAAGGATCTTTACCTATCCCAAATCAGATAGGAGACTAATATCCAATATATACAAAGAGTTCAAGAAGGTGGACTCCAGAAAATCAAATAACCCCATTAAAAAATGGGGCTCAGAACTAAACAAAGAACTCTCACCTGTGGAATACCAAATGGCTGAGAAGAACCTAAAAAAAAAATCAGCATTCTTAATCATCAGGGAAATGCAAATCAAAGCACCCTGAGATTCCACCTCACTCCAGAAAGAATGGCTAAGATCAAAAACTCAGGTGACAGAAGATGCTGGCAAGGATGTCGAGAAAAAGGAACACTCCTCCATTGTTGGTGGGATTGCAAGCTTGTACACCACTCTGGAAATCAGTCTGGCAGTTCCTCAGAAAATTGGCCATACTACTGCTCGAGGATCCAGCAATACCTCTCCTGAGAATATATCCAGAAGATGTTCCAACTGGTAAGAAGGACATATGCTCCACTATGTTCATAGCAGCCTTATTTATAATAGCTGGAAGCTGGAAAGAACTCTGATGTCCCTCAACAGAGGAATGGATAGAGAAAATGTCGTAAATTTACTCAATGGAGTATTACTCAGCTATTAAGAACAATGAATTTATGAAATTCCTAGGCAAATGGATGGACTTGGAGGGCATCATCCTGAGTGAGGTAACCCAATCACATAAGAACTCATCTGATATGTACTCACTGATAAGTGGATATTAGCCCAGAAACTTAGAATACCCAAGATACAAGATACAATCTGCAAAACACATGAAACTCAAGAAGAATGAAGACCAAAGTGTGGACACTTTGCCCCTTCTTAGAATTGGGAACAAAACACCCATGGAAGGAGTTACAGAGACAAAATTTCAAGCTGTGATGAAAGGATGGACCATCTAGAGACTGCCATACCCAGGGATCTATCCCATAATCAGCCTTCAGACGCTGACACCATTGCATACACTAGCAAGATTTTGCTGAAAGGAACCAGATATAGCTGTCTCTTGTGAGGCTATGCTGGGGCTAACAAACACAGAAGCAGATGCTCACAGTCAGCTATTGGATGGATCACAGGGCCCCTGATGGAGGAGCTAGAGAAAGTACCCAAGGAGCTGAAGGGATCTGCAACCCTATAGGTGGAACAACAATATGAACTAACCAATATACCACCCCCCCAGAGCTTGTGTTTCTAGCTGCATATGTATCAGAGGATGGCTTAGTTCACCACCATTGGAAAGAGAGGCTCATTGGTCTTGCAAACTTTATATGCCTCAGTACAGGGGAAAGTCAGGGCCAAGAAGTTGGAGTTGGGGGAGGAGAGTAGGGGGGAGGCTATAGGGGGACTTTTGGGTTAGCATTGGAAATGTAAATGAAGAAAATACATAATTTAAAAAAATCACATTAAAAAATATATTGAGATTATCCCATGCATTCTATCAGATGACCATGGACTAAAGCTGATCTTCAATAACAGCATAAATAATAGAAAGCCAACATTCAGGTGGAAACTGAACAACACTCTACTCAATGATACCTTGGTCAAGGAAGAAATAAAGAAAGAAATTAAAGACGTTTTAGAGTTTAATGAAAATGAAGCCACAACATACCCAAACTTATGAGACACTATGAAACCAGTCCTAAGAGGAAAACTCATAGCCCTGAGTGTCTCCAAAAAGAAACTAGAGAGAGAATACACTAGCAGTCTGATAGCACACCTAGAAGCTCTAGAATGAAAGGAAGCATATTCATCCACGGGGAGTAGACAGCAGGAAATAACCAAACTTATGGCTGAAATTGACCAACCAAACCAGTATCAAACCAGTATCAACCAAACCAGGAGCTGGTTCTTTGAGAAAATCAACAAGATAGATAAATCCTTAGCCAAACTAACTAGAGGGGACAGGGACAGTATCCTAATTAACAAAATCAAAAATGAAAAAGGAGACATAACAACAGATCCTGAGGAAATCCAAAACATCATCAGATCCTACTACAAAAGGCTATACTCAACAAGACTGGAAAACTTGGATGAAATGGACAACTTCCTAGACAGACACCAGGTACCAAAGATAAATCACAATCAGATAAATGATCTAAATGGTCACATATCCTCTAAAGAAATAGGAACAATCATTAATAATCTCCCAACCAAAAAAAAGCCCAGGACCAGATGGGTTTAGTGCAGAGTTTTGTAATGCCTTCTAAGAAGTCCTAATACCAGTACTTCTCAATTTATTCTACAAAATAGAAATAGAAGGTACTCTACCCAATTGGTTCTATGAAACCACAATTACTCTGATAACTAAACCACACAAAGATCCAACAAAGAAACAGAACTTTAGACCAATTTCCCTTATGAATATTAGTGCAAAAATACTCAATAAAATTCTCTCAACCCCAATCCAAGAACACATTAAAATGATCATCCATCATGATCAAGTAGGCATCATCCCAGGGATTCAGGGATGGTTCAATCTATGGAAACCCACCAATGTAATCCAGTATATAAACAAACTCAAAGAAAAATATACATAATTTCATTAGATGCTGAGAAACATTTGAAAATATCCAAAACCTTTCATGATAAAAGTCTTGGAAATATCAGGAACTCAAGGCCCATACCTAAACATAATAAAAGCAATATAAAGCAAACCAGTAGCCAACATCAAACTAAATGGAGAGAACCTTGAAGCAATACCACTAAAATCAGAGACTAGACAAGGCCGCCCACTCTCTCCCTACCTATTCAGTACAGTACTAGAAATACTAGACAGAGCAATTAGACAACAAAAGGAGGTCAAAGGGATACAAATTGGAAAAAAAGATGTCAAACTCAGTATTTGCAGTTGATATGATAGTATACATAAGTGATCCCAAAAATTCCACCAGGGAACTCCTAACCTGATAAACAACTTCAGCAAAGTAGCTGGATATAAAATTAACTCAAACAAATCAGTGGCCTTTCTCTACACTAAGGATAAACAGGTTAAGAAAGAAATTAGGGAAACAACACCCTTCTCAATAGTCACAAATAATATACAATACTTTGGTATGACTCTAACTAAGCAAGTGAACAATCTTTATGACAAGATCTTCAAGTCTCTGAAGAAAGAAATGGAAGAAGATCTCAGAAGATGGAAAGATCTCCCATGATCATGGATTGGCAGGATTAATATAGTAAAAATGGCCATCTTGCCAAAAACAATCTACAGATTAAATGCAATACCCATCAAAATTCCAAATCAATACTTCATAGAGTTATAGTAATTTTCAAATTCATCTGTAATAACAACAAAAAAAAACAAAACAAAACAAAACAAAAAACAAAACAAAAAAACAAAAAAACCTAGGACAGAAAAAACTATTCTCAACAAGAAAAGAACTTCTGGTGGACTCACCATCCCTGACCACAAGCTGTCCTATAGAGCAATTGTGGAAAAAAAAAAAACTGCATGGTATTGGTACAGTAACAAGCAGGTAGATCAATGGAATTGAACTGGAGACCCAGAAATGAACCCACACACCTATGGTTACTTGATCTTTGACAAAGGAAGGAAAACCATCCAGTGGGGGGAAAAAAAAAAGACTCCATTTTCAACAAATGACTACAAAGCTCAAGTTCAAGTGGATCAAGGACCTACACAGAAAACCAGATATACTGAAACTAATAGAAAAGAAATTGGGGAAGAGAGTTGAGCACATGGGCACAGGGAAATTTTTCATGAACAGAACACTTATAGCTTATGCTCTAAGATCAAGAATTGACAGATGGTACTTCATAAAATTGCAATGCTTCTGTAAGACAAAGGACAAAATGGCAACCAATGGATTGGGAAAAAATCTTTACAACCCTGTATCTGATAGAGGGCTACTATCCACTATATACAAAGAATTCAAGAAGTTAGACTCCAGAGAACCGTATAAACCTATTAAAATATGAAGGACAGAGCTAAACAAAGAATTCTCATTGTAGGAATGCTGAATGGCTGAGAACCATTAAAGAAGTGTTCAACATCCTTAGTCATCAGGGAAATGCAAATCTAAACAACCCTGAGTTTCTGCCTCACACCAGTGAGAATGGCTAAGATCAAAATTTTCTGTGACAGCAGATGCTGGTGAGGATGTGGAGAAAGAGAAAGACTCTTCCATTGCTGGTGGCACGCAAGTTGTTACAACTACTCTGGACATCAGTTTGGCAGTTACTTAGAAAATTGGACATAGTACCACCTAAGGACCTAGCACAATACCACTCCTTGGCATATTATATATATATATATATCAACATGTAATAAGGACACATGCTCCACTATGCTCATAGCAGCCTTATTTATAATAGCCAGAAGTTGGAATGAACCCAGATGTCCCTCAACAGAGGAATGGTATTGTGGCAAATCTCCAACCCAAATAAGACTGGACAATGAAAACACAACTCAAGCCGGGCGTGGTGGCGCACGCCTTTAATCCCAGCACTCGGGAGGCAGAGGCAGGTGGATTTCTGAGTTCGAGGCCAGCCTGGTCTACAAAGTGAGTTCCAGGACAGCCAAGGCTATACAGAGAAACCCTGTCTCGAAAAACCAAAAAAAAAAAAAAAAAGAAAACACAACTCAATTAATATGAATACAAGCTGTGTGCTTAGATTGGACAGGTCTACCACGACACTACCATCTTCCACATATAAGAGACCCCTTAGAACTTGAGGTTTCTTCAGGCGAGGTGTTTCTGGTCCACTTTCCTTCTTCCTCCTCTGTTGTCATCCCTCTCTCTCTTTCCCAAAACCTTCACCTCTAACTTCCCCTCTTTCTCCACCCAATCACAGGCTTTCACCTTTATTTTATACAGTAAAGTGGGCAAAAGGCTTACAGGAAATCACCTGAGTGCTGACTCATTCTTTGTTCACAACCCTTCACAGGGGATTAGAATTAACATCAAATACAATTATCCTCAACAGATTAATGGATACAAAAAATGCAGTACATTTACACAATGGAGTATTACTCAAATATTAAAAACAATAACTTCATGAAATTCTTAGATAAATGGATACAACTAGAAAATAATATCCTGAGTGAAGTAACCCAATAGCAAAAGAACACACATGGTATGCACTCACTGATAAGTGAATATTAGCTCAGAAGCTCAGAATACCCAAGTTACAATCACAGACACATGAAGCTCAAGAAGAAGGAAGATCAAAGTGTGGATACTTAGGTCCCTTTAGAAGGGGAAACAAAATATACATGGAAGGACTTGCAGAGACAAAGTATGGAACAGAGACTGAAGGAAAGGCCATTCAGAAACTGCCCCACCTGGGGATCCATCCCATATACAGTTACCAAACCCAGACACTATTGTGGATGCCAACAAGTGCTTGCTGACAGAAGTCTGATATAGCTGTCTCCTGAGAGGCTCTACTAGTGCCTGACAAATACAGAGGTGGATGTTCTTAGCCAAATGTTGGACTGAGCACAGGGTCTGCAATGGAAGAGCTAGAGAAAGGACCCAAGGAGCTGGAGCTGTTTGTAGCTCCATAGTAGAAACAACAATATAAACAAATCAGTACCCCCAGAACTCCCAGGGACTAAACCACCAACAAAAAAGTACACATGGAGGGACTCATGACTCTAGCTGCATATGTAGCAGAGGATGGCCTTGTCAGTCATCAATGGGAGGAGAGGTCCTTGGTTCTGTGAAGGCTCTATGCCCCAGTGTAGGGGAATGCCAAGTCCAGGAAGTGTGAGGTAGGTTTGTGAGCAGGGGGAGGGGGACAGGTATAGGGAAGTTTCTAAGGAAAATCAGGAAAGGAGATAACATTTGGTATGTAAATAAAGAAAATATCTAATAAAAATAATTTGGAGATTAGTAAACATTTCAAACAAATGAGCCATGTATGTATGTAAAATTTAATATTCTTATAACAATAAATTATATCCACCATGGAATATAGCTTAATCCATTACAGATTATGAGTAAACGGTTGTCTAGATAACAGAATGAATATAGGTATATACAAAGTGGATTTGTTTGTTTATAGATTGTGTTCCAATTAGCTGAACAATCATTTTCTAGTAATGGAAGGTCTAAATAGAAGTACGTTTCAGCCCTTAATGCTGGACATCTCAGATTTAGTATATGCTGGAATCATGAAGAAATGGGCTCTAATACCACTGAAGTGATATACTTGCAGGCAAAAGGGAGATCAAGGAGGCAAAGAGTGAAAGAATTTCTCCCATTCATTTATATGGCTTCTTCCATATGAGGTGTCCTGATTAATGTAGTAGGATTTTAATCCAGCAACTTGGATCCTCTAATCACATCCAAAACCTTCTAAGTCTGTATGTTCCAGCTGAAATGCAGAGACATCCTTATCACACACTTTTAATCCTTCTGGCTAGATTCCTTTAGAGCATACCTGTAATCCCAAACAATGAAATCTAATTGAGGTGCAAACAAATCCGAGAAAGAGTTGACATAATGAGTCAGAAATAAAATATGCTCACCTCTCAGGAGAAATCTATTTGCCAGCAGTACAGGGAAAGGAAGTTCATCAGTAATATTGGAATCAGGACAATGAGTGTAGTGCATAGAATTGAGTTTATTTGTGAGTTCATGAAGTTCGGTGCAGGTAAGCAGGGGCAGTTGAAAACAGAGACTAAAAAGGAGTAAGAAGATTAGAACAAAGTGCCAGTTAGCTTGAGGCCAAGCAGAGAAATTTGGTGGGAAGCTGAGAAAAGCCAGATTGAATGAGCTCATATGAAAAGGGTTTTGAACCAGAACAGCTGAGTTGAACCAGCCATCCAGAGTGCAAAAAGAACTAGAAAGGGTGAGCTTATTCAACAGTAAGCCTCTGAGATGACAATTATATCAGGTGAATTAAAGTCACTTTTATAAATTAAATGTGATCATTCCTACCTCAAAGCATCTGAATTCAAGGTATATCTTCCCATCTCAAAAGATACTGACTACACTATTGCATATGCCAGCAAGGTTTTGCTGAAAGGATCCTGATATAGCTGTCTCTTGTGAGGCTATGCCAGTGCCTGGCAAACACAGAAGTGGATGCTCACAGCCAGCTATTGAATTTGCTTGAATAACCTCGTAGTATTCTTTTTTAATGGATTAAGTCTGAAATTTTTGTAGCAACATTTGTATGCCAATTAATCTCTTGGTGGAAAAAAAAACAATATCTCTTTAGTTTCCTATTGAGGCTAGGCTGTTTCCTCTTACTCATAGTCTCAAGTGTAGAGTGAATATCCTTGAAAGTATGTATTTCTTTATACAGTTAAGGATGGCTCTAGATAAAAGCTAATGTATAAATGGATCAAATTTTGGATGATGTGATTCTTCACAATTAATTGCTTTTATGAATTATCCTGCATGATAAATGTACTAATTTTTACTTCCATTAGCAACTTACAACACATTACATTTCTTTCCTCTTCAAAACACAAATTGCTCAAACATATATTATTTTTTCACTTTAACAGCTATAAAATGGAATTATATGGATAATTTTAGTATGCAGAATAAGGCTGACTACCTATGGCATTTTCATATAGTTTTAATATTTTACTTATAATGTGCTTCTCTCTCTCTGTCTCTGTCTCTCTGTCTCTGTCTCTCTCTCTCTCCCTCCGTCCCTCCCTCCCTCCTGTAATGTCATGCCTACCTTCATGTTGTCATGCTCTCCATCATAGACTCTAAACATCTGGAATAATGCACCCCAAATTTAGATGCCTTGGTTATTTTATTTCTTTACAGCATGAGAAATATAACACACACATACATTAGAAAAATATAAAGAAATTGGTACCAGGGATGTGTGATATTGCTCTGATAGTCCTGTCCATGCTGTTTTCTAGAGGACTGTAGATTTAGGACTTTGGATAACTGGGACTGTAGTACCAGGGAAGTGTAGAGATAGCCCTCAAAATAGACAGGAGCAGATCTGATGTAACTCACAGCACTGTCTTTATTTATATTTGAACTAGCTTAGATTCCCCTCCCTCCCAGCACCCTGCAGTCACAGAGGACAGTTTTGGTGGTGGTGTTGGAGACCTTCACTTACAAAAACTACAGAGATCACCATTGCTACAAACTGCATGAGAATTTTTACTGATCCAACATGTTGGGGACTCCCCTCTCAGCACACAGGCCAGAGGAGAGACCCAGAACAAACAAAGAACACACTTTGTATATCTTTGTAAGGGGCAGATTTGAGCAACAGGGTTCTCATTGGTGTAGCAAGTAACTCAGACATCTGTTGGTTTTTGTAGTGACTCAGTAACACTTTGGCCTAGTGACTCACTTTGTTTGCTCCCATAGTGGGTTATTATGATTTGGTCAGCAAAATAATACTACATTTTGAACTTATGGAGCAGCTATTAATGTCACAGCGATTAATGTCAGGGGAATTCTCACAATAATGTCAGGGTGGTTTTTGATCTTTGTCAGAATTCAGTGGGGGAGGGGAGCAGGAGAATTGCTAATCTTGTTATGGTAATTTCTCTGAAAACAGTTAATATTGGTTTGGCAGCTTGTAGGCTCAATCATTTGCATGTTTTTACATTTGTTTAGTCATCCAGCTCTGCACTTTGCCTGTTAGTACCATTTGAAAAGTAATTTTCAAAGGGGGTGGTCTTGAATTCATTTTGGATAATAAGTGGAAGAACCCTGAATGTCTATCAGGGCAAGACTTTATAGTAAGCAGCAAGAGGGGGGATAAGTGTGCAAGCATCTAATTGGAAAGCTACTGTGGCCTTAAACATAACTGGCTTGTGCTAGGAGTCATATCATAAACTTAATTTCTGCTCCCCTCTGCATTGGTGGTCATTAATCAGAGGATGAGCTTGTAACATGGGGGGGGGGGATGTAGGTTTACTGGAAATTCTGGTCTTGTTGAGGGTGAAATCTGTAAGAAGTTTAAGGGATTATCTTTTCCTAAAATGCAGCAGCACATTAGTGCTGAGGCAAATACAATTGAAGGAGGGTGTCAGGTTCCAGGCCAAGCAAGGAAAACCTGGCAGCATTGGGCACATAATTCCAGTTTTAGAATCATGGAGGATGCAAGAGTAAAGGGGTTGTGGAATCTTCAAGAATAATCACCCAAACTGCATGGATGTTGGTAATGTCTTTGGATAGACTCAGAAAGAACACAGTGTAGATCTGTGAAAGTGATGACTGGAATGCATTGGAACAAACGAAGTTAGAGATGCAAGAGGAGTAAGATATCTGTGAAGAAGATCTGCCTAGGGAGAAGAGAACCAGCCCAGGAAACCAAAGCTATAATAATGAAACCATTTGATCCTTTTGACACTGGGCATGGAGTTATATGATTTGGAGTTTGCCTGTTGGGCTTCAGTCTTATTTTGTTCAAGTATTTCTTCACAATGCTCCACTTTCTCACTTTTGGAACGATATTGTATATTCTATGTCATTCTCTGTTAGATATAGGTAATATGATTCAAATTTTATAGAGTATTTGCAATTAGATTTCCTTGAATCTCAGGAAAGGCATTGGGGTTTTAAACTGTGTTGAGATCGTGAAAGACTGTGACGGGGGGGGGGGGGGGGGGGTTGAAGTCAAAGTGAATATATTTTGCATTATGATTTGGCTATGATGAGCCTATCATGGGGGCCAGAAAAGTAGAATGGGGTGCTTTGATGAGCATTGGCTCAAAAGGTACATATATTTGAAAGCTTGCACCCCAGTTAGTTGAACTGTTTAAGAAGGAGTATGAGGTATAGGACTGTTGGAGAGGTGTGTCGCTGTGGGTAGGCATTAAGGTTTCAAAATACCATGCCATATTCACTTTAGCCCTCTTAGTCTCCCCCCACTGTCTCTGTCTCTATCTCTCTGTCTCTCTGTCTCTCTCTGTCTCTCTCTGTCTCCCCCCCCGTCTCTCTCTCTCTCTCTCTCTCTCTCTCTCTCTCTCTCTCTCTCTGTGTGTGTGTGTGTCTGTGTGTGTGTGTGTCTGTGTGTCCCCAGCTCATAGAACAGCAGTAATTTTTCAGATACCGTGTCAGCACCATGTCTGCCATCATTTTGCCATGATCTAACATGAAAAATAAGCCTCCAAATTAAATGATTTCTTGTATGTGTGGACATAGATGTGGATATATACATATACAACATGCTAGAATCTTTTAGTTTTGAACATAGATGTTTAGGTATGACTTACTGTGATTGGCTAACCTTCTAGGGACCTTGTAAAAGTAGGGATTTTTTTCTCTCTTGGTACCCTTTAGTTGCACATAGTTCTTCTATGGGTAAAAGCATTGTGACAATTTCTTCATTCACATTTGTCGTAGGTTTAAAATTTCTATGGTGAAACAGCAATGTACAAAAGAAAGCATTTAATTGGGAGCCTTATTACAGTTTCAGAAGTTAATATATGACCCTCATGCTAGGAGGCAAGGCAGCACACAGGCAGACAAGCATGGTACTTGAGAAGTAGCTAAGATCTCACTACTGCTTTGATAGTTGCAGGCAGACACAAAGTACCTGACTAAACCTGCCATGAGCTTTTAAAACCCCAAAGACCATTCCCATGACACACCTCCTCCAACGGGCCACACCTACTCAAGCAAGACCACACATCATAATCTTTCTCAAATAGTTTCACTAAAAACCAAACTTATATACATAAGATTCTATAGAAGCCATTCTCAATATAATCACCCCAATTTTGCCAATCATCCTCACTTGATTTAAAATGGTATGTTTCTGTGGTTTTAACTTACAGTATCCCACTGATTCTTGATGCAGATAATACTTTCTGGTATTTATTGGGAAAATTGTCTACCTTTCCAGAAAAAAAAATAATGTTTAGTTTAGTCATTTGATTATTACTGTAATTATTTATTATTTCAATGCAATATATTACCCATTATTTGAGAATACCATACTTGCATATATTTACCCAGCCAACTAATATTCCAACCTGGAACAGGAAAGGGGTCATAATCCCCTTCTCCTAATTACTGATATCTGACGGCTGCTGGGGGCTCAAGGCTTGAGGTTTTGTTTGTTTGTTTGTTTTGTTTTGTTGTTTTTTGGATTTTGTTTTGGGTTTTTTGGGTTTTGGGGGGTTGTTTTTTGTTTTTGTTTTTTTTATGATGTTGCCCCTAGTATGTTGATGATGTTCCATTGGATGTACTCATACATATATAGAAAGCAAAAACTGGACTTAGTGATTAGAGAAATAGAGAGCTTGAGAGAGTACACTAGTTGAGAGGATGGGAGACAGTATGGAGACTGAATATGGGAAGAGTTAGGAAAAGAGTTTCTTATAGTAATAAAAATCTATCTACCTGAAAAACAGAGCTGGCATGATTTGGCTTTCTTGGAAAGCCATCCTCCTATACAAAGGATCTATGGTTTTAAATGGTGCTTATACTCTCTTATACTGGCACCAAGTATGTATGCATGATTTCTTAAAGAAACATGATTTTAACAAAATATACAATAGTAATATTAAAAATAACATAAAAATCATGGATTATTAATTATAACACAGGTCTGTGATTTGTCTGTTCAAGTGAAAACAAACACAATACATCATTGATGTAATGTTTGATTCAAATCCTTTTATGGTCAAATATGTTTAACCAAATACAATATATGACACAACAAATGTGTTAAAGATACTTGATGACAAGTGTGTGACTTTTTCTATTGTATAATAAGTGTAAGTTTCATGAATAAAAAGTTACTACTATTGTCTTGACTATACAAAGTATGGAGATTCTTATGTCTGAATGAATAGTAAACTTTCATGCTTCAAGACAGACCATGCCTGCCCGTATTATTGACCACATGCTTTTGTTTTATTAGTTCCTAAAGCAGTTACACTTGAAAAAGGGGGAAAATGCTTTCTTTTGCTGCTTTGACACTTCATGCTTTATGACTTTCATTCTCTACCACAAATACATTCTTCATGCTTTGCAAATCTGTAAGCCCTCTGGATGGTACATAGCAGGTAATGGAAATAAACCAGATTTTTTTTTTTTACAATGGAGAAGAAAGAGAGAGAGAGTGTTCCTAGAAATCCCAACATTTCCCACTCATCTGTCTCATACTTACCATCTGTGATAGTGTTAAGAACATATTTCATCTGCATAAATTTACAGATATATACACTCCCTTTTTCTGAATATGTTAGCAATTATACTGAGCTGTAAGAATACTCAAAATATTTTCAGTTCATCAAGTTAACACATATGCTTATTTTTGTCCAATTTTGGAACAAATTTATGCATTTCACTATTAAATTATTTTATTTATTTACATTCCAAATGTTGTCTCCCTACCTGGCGCCCCCTCCTCGAGTTCTTCACCTCATTCTCCCTCCCTTTTGCTTTGGAGAGTGTGCTCATTCACACACCTCCCCTTCTCCACCTCAGCACTACCAGAATCCCCCTTCCCTGGCACATCAGGTTTCTACATGATTAATTGCATCCTCATCCACTGATGCCAGACAAGGGGTCCTCTTTTACACATGTGCCAGGGACCATGGACCAGCCCATGTATGTTCTTTGGTTGGTGGCTTAGTCTCTAGGACACCTGAGAGGTCTGGGTTAGTTAATTCAAACAAATCGGTAACCTTCCTTTAAACAAATGATAATGGGCTGAGAAAGAAATTAGGGAAACAAGACACTTCACAATAGTTACAAATAATATAAAATATCTTGGTGTAACTATAACCAAACAAGTGAAAGATCTGTATGACAAGAACTTTAAGTCCCCCCCCCAAAAAAAAAACCTCCAAGACCACAGAAGATGGAAAGATTTCCATGCTCATGGATTGGTAGAATTAACATAGTAAAAATAGCCTGCCTACCAAAAGCAATCTACAGATTCAGTGCAATCCTTATGAAAACTCCAGCACAATTTTTCACATACATGGAAAGAGTAACTCTCAACTTCATATGAAAAAAATAGCGAAAACAATTTTCAACAATAAAAGAACTTCTGGGAGAGTCACCATCCTTGACCCCCTCAAGCTCTATTATAGAACAGTAGTGATAAAATTTGCAAGATATTGGCACAGAAACAGACAGGTCAGGTTGATCAATGGAATGAAATCGAAGACCCAGAAATAAACCCACAAACCTATGTACACTTGATCTTTGACAAAGAAGCCAAAACCATGCAGTGGAAAAAAGAAAGCATCTTTAACAAATGGTGCTGGTCTAATTGGCAGTCTGCATGTAGAAGAGTGGAAATTGTTCCATACTTATCAACTTGAACAAAGCTCAAGTCCAAGTAGATCAAGGACGTCCACATAAGACCAGATACACTAAATTTTATAGAAGAGAAAGTGAGAAGTGGCCTTGAACTCATTGGCACAGGGGAAATTTCCTGAACAGAACACCAGTGGCTCAGGTTCTAAGATCAACAATTGATAAATGGGACCTCATGAAAATGAAAATCTTCTGGAAAGCAAAGGACAGTGTCATTTCAACTATTTCATACTCATATTATTTTTATTGTAGTGTTTGTAGTTCTGTGTGTCTGTGAAGATATGTCATATGTGTTGTGGTACTAAAAGAAGCCAGGAGAAGGTGTCACATCCCCTGGAGCTAACCAGTACCCCGGAGCTCTTGACTCTAGCTGCATATGTATCGAAAGATGGCCTAGTCGGCCATCACTGGAAAGAGAGGCCCATTGGACTTGCAAACTTTCTATGCCCCAGTACAGGGGAATGCCAGGGCCAGGGGAATGGGAATGGGTGGGTAGGGAAGTAGGGGGGGTAGTTTGTAGTTCTGTGTGTCTGTGAAGATATGTCATATGTGTTGTGGTACTAAAAGAAGAAAGGAGAAGGTGTCATATCCCCTGGAGCTGAAGATACAGTGTGAGCATCTGACCCAGGTGCTAGGAAGTGAATTCTGGTTCTCAGAAACAGCATATCCTTGTAAACTTGTTGAGACATTTTGCAGCCCCATATAAATATTCTTTTTTTTTATTACGTATTTTCCTCAATTACATTTCCAATGCTATCCCAAAAGTCCCCCATACTCCCCCCCACACTTCCCTACCTACCCATTCCCATTCTTTTGGCCCTGGCATTCCCCTGTACTGGGGCATATAAAGTTTGCAAGTCCAATGGGCCTCTCTTTCCATTGATGGCCGACTAGGCCATCTTTCGATACATATGCAGCTAGAGACAAGAGCTCCGGGGTACTGGTTAGTTCATCATGTTGTTCCCCCTATAGGGTTGCAGATCCCTTTAACTCCTTGGGTACTTTCTCTAGCTTCTCCATTATTACATTATTGAACTAGCTTTTAACATTTTGTTCACTACTATAAGTGCAGTGGGTTAGAATCATCACTTGACTAACAACTTGGGTATTTGCAATTATTTCTTCAGGGAGTTTCTCAATGCTACTGTTTGGCCTTAGCCTGATTAGGAAGAAATTGTCACCAAAAATTTACACTGGAGAGGTACAGATTTAATTAGAAGTTAATATTTTTGGCATAAGGTGCATCCATGAATAGCCAGAATCAGCTCCTGGACCCAGCAACAAGACAAGTCATCTCTAGGCAATATAGCTGCTCCTGTGTTCATTGCCATGGCACCTGCCTCACATTCTTTTATGCACGTGTCACATGTGGCAAGCCCAGATAGAACACTCATGCCCCAGCCTGCAGCCCCTTCTCTTCTTCTTTTCTCTCACACCCCTACACACAAAGTCTGCCTCTACCAATAAAACGTCCCACGTGAGATTTGGGTGTGATTTGTCCATGATTGCTCCACATGTTCTAACAGTGGTACTGAGACTCATTCATGGTGGGCACCCTGCTGCCTTAAGGCATGGAGCATGTCACCAGGTGGAGTGACCCCACCATGTGGAGTGGCTGCAGCCACATGGGTTAAACCTAATGTTCCCAAACATCACCCTGACAAATCTGCCTTCTACACAGGGCTCACTTTCCAGCCAATGGATCACAAAAACTATATGAAAACACCAGTGGATTGGTAAACTTTCTGTCTCAGTTGACGGACAGGGTCCCTGGTCTCAGGAGAGTACTGGCCACGCTCTGTGGCTCTAAGGAGCACACACATAAAACACAGTCTTTATGATCTGCCTCTGGCTAACTCTTCATTTTAGGACTTCTGCCCTTGGGCGGACCTGCTCCCTCTTGCTGTCCAGGAAGCAGTTTTTTTCTCTAGATTTCATTCTCACACCACAATGCTGGTAAACTGTTCTTCCTCAGGCCCTGGGATCATAGTTCACGCATTAGGCCCTCAGATCTCAGCCACTTGCTTCCACATGATGGCTCCGTATGTCTAGACTTGGCTGCTTGCTCCAATATTTCATTAACCTACTACCATTTGGTTGCCATGGTAAGATTAATCTATCATTATTAATTTGTTCTCAAGTACTTTAATAATGTCTCTCTCACCTAATGGGTATCTTGTTGTTGACTGTACCTCAGGCTCAGCACTGAGGTGTCTTTTTAAAAATCCCAAACCTCCAAAACTAGTGCATAATTTAAAGGTATCCAAACTTACATACATTTGGAATCAGGTCTGGCCTCAGTACCCATTGGATAATGACTCCAAGTGGCTGTGTAAGGACATGTTTGATCCTACCATTCTAAAGGATCTTCATGCATACTGCCAGTGGTCTGGTAAATGGAAGGAGATCCTCTATGTCCAAGATTTTACCTATCTTTGATCCATACCCTCTCTTTTCTCTTTCTGTTCCCCAACACAATTCCTTCTAGCTATGACATATAAACCAGAAAAAAAAAAAAAAACTTCAACTTCTCTTAATCCAGCTAATTAACCTCCCTCCTACACCCCTGGCCTGCTTCTATAGCTTCTCCTACTTCCCCAGTCTCCTCAGCATCTTCTTTTCACCAGACTTCCCCAGAGCCTCCTCACTCAACTTCTCCTGTGCCAGCTACAGGCTGCTCCAGTCATCCTCAGCTTGCACCTACTTTCAGGCCTCCCACAACTCCCTCTAAATCTGCAGCCAGAACTGCAGTTCTTCCCCTATCCAGCCTAACCCATGTCCCCTTCTCACTAAATGAACCCTGGCAGATAGGAAAAAAAAAAAAAAAAAAACAGACTGGGATTTTATATCTCCAACACATCTGCCTTTATTAAGAATTTATTAAAGAATTTCAGTATATCACTCAATCTTATAACTTGACTTTCGAAGATATACATGATTCTCAGTAATAATTTACTCCTTAATCAGCAGAAGAGAGTTTGGAAACAGGCTAGGATATATGCAGACAAGATTCATCCAGCAGACTCAGAATATCTGATCAGGTTTGAGACATACTCAACCAGGATCCTCAATGGAATTATAATTCCCCATGTGATATTCTAGCCAGAGTCTGATCACAACCTGCCTTCTAGCTGGTCTCCTTAGGGCTGCCCTAAAAGCAGTACATTTTTTAAAACTCCAAGAAGTTATCAAGGATAAACAAGGAAACTCATCTCAATTTTTAGAGGACCTTTAATTTAAACCCTGAAAACCCAGAAGGTAAACAACTCCTGATGGCCTACTTCTTTTCCCAAAGCTACCCTATATTAAGGCCAAACATAGATACTTTGAGAGGAGTCACTGACTCCACAGGCAGGAATCTTGGCTCTGGTCTTTAAATTATACCATCAGAGAGATGAAAAAGGCCATAGACAAAACTACCATATGCTGGCAAAGGCTGTACCGGTAGCCCTAGCCACTGCCTGGTCTGCCTGTCCTTCTAAGGCTCTGGTTCCACCAGGTCCCTGCTACAAATATGTACAACAAAGTCACTGGTGAAGGCTTGGTCCAACCCACCACAGCCATCAAGGCCATGCTCAAAGTGCCATCAGAAGTGACATTGGGTTGTTGATTTCCCCTGTGCTCCACAGGAGAGAGGGATATCACTCCCAGGACACCCTCCACTTGTTTTCCCAGGCTTGGCTATGGACGATTAAAGGGGCCTGAGCTCTCTTGACCTGACCTCTTCCATCATCAGCAGGGATCCCTGGGTTGTCATCTTGGTATATGGGGGTAGGAGGAGGGAGATACATCCCCTTCCTCTTGGACACTGATGGCACTTACTCGGTCCTGATGGAGTTTAGTAGACCCACCTCTCCTTCTAATTTTCCTACTCTCAGGGTAGGGAGACATTCTCACCAATCTCACTAGACCCCACCACTTATTACATTTTAGGGGTATTCCTCTCACCCACTCCTTTTTGGTGGTGCTAAAGGTTCTAGTCACCCTATGGGGAAGGGATCTTCTAGGTAAGTTGGGAACCGCTATTTCCATTGTTACCTCCATTTGCCTAACCCCAAAGTTGCCAGTAGCCTCCGTCCTCTGCCTCCTCCTAGCCACACACCTTTGCCAGCCTCTCACACAGTCCCCTGAGTCTGGGACATTCAAAACCCCTCTGTTGCTAAATATCATTCTCCTGTTGTCATCCAGGACCCTACAAGGTACATCACCAGAGCTCAAAACCTTCTTTCTCTCTAGAGCCTCAGGGGACTTAAGTCTATCATCTTGGACCTTCTAATGAAAACAAACAAACCAACAAACAAACAAACAAACAAACAAAACTCCTCTGTTCTACCTCTTTCCCCTTTCACATACCTATACTAGAAGTTAAGGAATCTAATGGAACCAGCCTGAAGCTCTTAATAGGCAGCTTCCAAACCCAGTGACAAGATATTTCATCTCTAAGCAATAGCACCACTTCTGTGCCCCAATGCCTTGGCACATGTCACACACCCCTTTGCTCATATGTCACATGTGTCACAGCCAGGATAAAAGACTCATCTCCAGGGCCCACAGCTCCTTCTCTTCTTCTTCCTTCTCAAACTCAGCTAGAGGCTGCCTCTGCTAATAAAACCTCCCATGTGAGACATGCGACTGGTGTGATTTGTCTGGGATTGCATCACATGTTCTAACAAATATAAGCATGATGCTTGTTTAATAATCAAGCTTTCATGCGCAGCATGAGTGGAAATATGTATTCAGTTAATAATTGAAAATAACCATCCTCTTCTTGAGATCAGCCTTTCAATAGCACTTAAACAAGATAAAATCACAACCTGGTCAATTTTCCAGCTATATGTGTCTTTATACCCTAGCATGTGCCACACACATACACAGAGCCTAAAAAAATATTAAAAAAAAAAAAGCTTGGGCCTATCAATTATCTGAGTTAGAGATTGTTGTTTCCATTCTGTCATCAGTCAGGAGATACTTGAAACTTGAGGATACACATAATATCCAAAACTTGAATGTGAGGTTAGCTGCTTTAGTTTATAAATTTGTATTTGAACACACCATTATTATTTAATTGGAATTATAAAAATACACATGTGGGTTCTACAAAAATAATATCAAACTTGTTTGGTTTTGCCCTGTTGTATGATCAGTTCTGATAGAAAATAAATATTTTATTGGGAAACTTGCTGTGAATTTTCACAACAAATGATTTTCTAAGGACAATTTGTTTTTTGTGTTTTTATAAAGAATGAACAGTTACTTTCATTTTTCCCCATAAATAATTTAGATATTTACTGGTACTTATGTCATGGTTTTGGAGTATCTTATTTTTATGTAAATCTCATTTTTACAAAGTCACAAACATCTTTAAATCATATTAGAATTAATGTGTATTGTTTGCAATTTATTCCACATATATTTTACAAATCCTTACCACTTTAATTTATTTTTTGAGAACATTATACCTGAGCACTGCATCTACAATACTTTTGCAACCACATCTCCTTTCACATACCCACATCCAGACTTGTGACATCTTATCTTTAAAATATTAATGTTACATATACATATATTGATGAATATCTATACATTTGTGTGTACATGCATAAACAAACTATTGATTGCATTTAATATTGTATGTACATTTTTCTAAGATTGCTAAATTGGGAACAGAAAAATCTATATGAGAGCTCACATATAAACAAATGATTCTTCTTTGCTCAGCAGCCATAACCATGTATAGCTCTTTGCCTAAGAGTAGGTCCTTGTGGAATTTTCTCCATCAACATGTCAACTTGTGTCATTTTGCTGTTCTACTTTGGATAACTATATTTAGAAAGTTGATAAGTGCATGTTTCTTGGTATATCGACAGGACATTAACTAATAGTGAGCATCTCCAGGCAGTGCTGACACATGCCTTTAATCTCAGCACTCGGGTGGATTTCTGAGTTCAAGACCAGCCTTGTCTACAGTTCGAGGCCAGCCTGGTCTACAAAGTGAGTTCCAGGACAGCCACGGCTACACAGAGAAACCCTGTCTCGAAAAAAACAAAACAAAACAAAACAAAACAAAACAAAACAAAACAAAACAAAACAAAAGTGAATTCCAGGACAGCCAGGGCTATTCAGAGAAACCCGGGGGGGGGGGGGTGATCTAATAAAGAGCATCATATTTCTCTGATTCTTACAATCTACCCTCCCCCTCCAGAGATGCTGTTACTTGTTGTACCCTTCCCCATTCTTGAGCAGGCTAAATAGACCTTAAGTGCTTGCCAGGTTGGACCTTAATGACCCAAGTGGAGTCATTAAGGAGTAGGAAATTGACATCCTGTCCTTTTTCATTTCTAGTCCCCCTTTCAGGTAACCCAGTTCATCCATGACTGCTGGATGGCTACACCTTCGGTGTAAGGGTTTCTTAGCCACATATCGATTAGGGGAAGACACATTCTTGGTACTGAGTCTCTTCATTTACCCAGTGTTGAACCTTTGTAGCTGTTTCCATCTGCTGTAAAATGAAACTCCTTTAATGATTGATGAGTTCAAGGTATACCTGACAGTATATAAAGGTAAGGATTCAGAAAAGACAGAAATTGTGTTAACTGAGCAAAATGGCAGCATCTATGCCTCACAGTCCATATAGAGTGACTAGGTTTATAGTACCAGACATGGATTCACTTCCATTAAGTGGGCCTTAAATCCAGTTAAAATGTTGTTGGTTCTGCAAAGATAAGAGTACGCCTATTGTAACCACTAGGTTCACAAATACATGGTGTTTGTCTTTCTGGGTCTGTTATTTTACTCTGTGTAATATTTTCCAGTTCCATTTATCTGAAGATATTATTTCCTTTTTTTCTTCAAATTAATAGAATACATTCCCCATATATAACACATTTTTATTGACTCATTAGCTGAAGTGCATTTAGGTTGTTTCCATTTCCTAGTTATTGTGACTCTTGAAGTAAGGAACATGTTTGACCGAGCATCATTTGAATAGAATGCTGTATCCTTTGCTTATATTCTGGAGAGTTGAACAACTAGGCAATATAGTATTCTTATTCCTAACTTGTTGAAAATTCCCCTCACTGGTTTACAACTTCACTGGTTTTCAATCTCTTCAACGGTGAATAATGATTCTCTTCTTTCCCCACAAACTCACCAGCATTTGTTCTCATTTCACAAATTGCTAATAGGGATGTTGAACACTTCTGAAGCTATTCATTCACCAATTTTGTTTTTTTCTTGTAAGAGCCCATCACATTCAGATACATAGCCCAGTTTTAATTGGGTTGTTTACTTTATTCCTTATTTTCTGAGTTCTTTGTATGTTTTGCATAACAATCATCTGTCACATAATACACAATTAGCAAGGATTCTCTAATGCTCTGTGAATCTCCTCTACACTGACCTGATCAAGTTTTTATTGTTGTGCAGAAACTTTTTGGTTTTATGAAGTCTCATTTGTCAAATGTTGGCCCTGTAAGTAACAGTCCTATTTAGAAAGTTCTTTCCTATACCTATGCCTTGCAGGGTACTACTTATTTTCTTCCAGCAGTTTTAGGTTTTCAAATTTAACATTAAGGTTTTTCATAAATTTGGAGTTGATTTTTGTGCAGGATGATAATATAGACTGAGTCTTATTCTAGTCTTCCCAATTGTTCAAGACACTTCTTTTCCTCCAGTGTGCTACCTAGTTTATTCCAGGAAGTGTAAACATGATGCACTTGAGCTTGGTTCTAGGGTTCTCCCCAGAATAAGTCTAGTGCACAGGCACCATGGCCAGAACTAGGCTTGGAGACTGCAACAGGCATTGGAAGGTGAGGCTTTTAGGAACTCCTTAGGCATAATAGACACAAAGATTGCAAAACTAAAGCTCTCAACATGGGTTGGGAATGGTGCCAATGGTTAGGTTGCAGAGACCTCACTATAAGAGTTAGCAACCAAAGCTAGATTTGACATTTTTGGAACTGTGTGTGTGGGGGGGGGGGGGCGGGGGAGAGAGAGACAGAGAGAGAGAGACAGAGAGAGAGAGACAGAGAGAGAGACAGAGAGAGAGAGTGCAAAGCACTTACCGGTATGTAAGGTACACCTGCTTAGTGATAGAAGCTGATCCTGAGACTTGCAAAGGCTATAGGAAGGTGAGCTTGCAAGAAAACTAATCAGAATAGACTCACATCAAATTTTTTGACATTTTTACTGGTTGGATATAGTAGAGGAAGGCAGGTACCATAGTATATGTTTTACTTATAGAGGAAATCGGAAACCCATGCCATGTTCCCAAGGTTATCAGTTTAAATATGTATGTCTTTCTTTGGGTGGTTTAGATTTTCTTTTTATGTCTGATTTAAGCAACTTGATTATTTTGTGCCAACATGGATTTGTTTATGAGTCCCTTGTTTGGGGCTGTTTATGTTCCCTAGATATATGAATTCCACTTTCTACAAGGTGTGTCAATTCTTTTTTCTTTGAATCTGACTATTACTACTCTTTTTATCTGTTATATCTTGACATTTACTGATAAAGTGAACATAATATTTCGTTGAAATAGTTAATGAATGCTTGTTATTATGCATGTTTTCTTCTTTAAACACTACTGTTTATTATATAACACTATATATTAATGGTTTCTCTGTCATGTCATTAAATTATGAATGTATTTGATCATTCACTTTTAACTTTAACGTCTTGATAGACATAAAGTTTAGCTCTACTTTAATATGAAATCTTTTTGAGTTCTTTACTAATTGTCTGCAGAATCTGATGAAGGTTCTTCAACCCATCTGGATCCTACAGAAAAACTTCCCTATTGAGAAGCTCAGATAATGGCACATATAAAACTTCCTCATATTTCTCATCTCAGTTTCCATATGTGACTGCCATTTTATATGGCAGTAAACACAAAGGGGTATTTCCTTGGTTGCACCTTTTCTGAATGGCTGAGTCTTAAACTCAAAATCCTGTGAATCCACTGTGCTTCAGTGGGATTTTGCCTCCCAACTCGTGGTTTTCAGGTGTCCACCAGCATGAAAATGGCATAATGGTCACCTTCCTATTCTTTCCTCTTCGAGCATCCTTGTTCCATGTGCTTACTTATCAAATGTAAAAATTATTTTTCTCTTACAATTTTCATAATTATCTACATTGCAAAAATGAATTTGGCCTTAGTTAATGCTTTATCATTATGTATTATAATAATTTCTTTTTCTCAAGTCATGTTGACCAAAGTATTTATGTCTGAAATGTGATAAAATATATTTTTAAAAATGCTCAATTTTCCCATTTACTGGTTATTTTAGAAACAAGATGATAAATGAAAAAATGTTAAAAGCCATTTTCATTTAAGTCTCAGATTTTATTAAAATATACTAATAATGTGCTAATGTTTTTAAAAAATCAGAGGGTAGAGAGATGGCTCATCAGTTAAGCATTCTATTACTTACTAAGGTGCTGTATTCCATTCCCTCAACCAGTATGGTTGTCCACATCTCTCTGTAACTCCAGTTCCAGGATACCAAAGGATCCTACATTATTGTGGTATGTTTATGTAAGCGCTAAATAGTACAATACAAATTAGAACTGTAAAATCATGTTATCCAGGAAAACAAATAAAATACAAAGTACATTATGGAAACAAAGCTGTTGATGGTTGTTTTTGTTGAGAGTTTAGCCCTGTTTAACTTTGGATAGGAAATCACAGAATATAGCAAAGCCAACAGATGTGTATTTGGGTCAATATTAAAAAATTCACGAACATTGACAGCAGTCCAGAATTTGACAGAATCAAAATAAAGATGAAAAGATAGTTGGAGGTAGGAAGGAAGGTAGGAAACCAAATCCATCCAAGAAAAGATGATGGTGCAATCCAGCAAAATTAGCAGTCAGACACCTCCTGGTGTTAGAATGCAAAACCATCTATAGTCTTGCCAAAGTAATTAAAACTGCCTGGGATCAAAATTCTGCAGAATGCTGATTGTTTACAGGTGATAAGAGAACAGAAAAAAGGTCAACTGCACAGAGTCTGAAGTCAGCAAAAGCAAACTGGAGAATTTCATTGGTGTCGTTGCCGCATTTCCAACATACCAATTGAAAAGAAAAGAGGACTGAAAGGGTGAATTATAGGAAGCTCACAAAAGAGAATTCACTCTACATCAGACAAAACTGTTCTGTTGGAGACTGGATAATTATATACTAAAGTCCAACATCAAATTATTCACTAAGTGCTAAAGTGGCATAGATGCCTTCGTTCTTCCTCAGATAAAATATATGCCTTGTGAAGGAGTGTCATTTGATTATAACTTACAAATATGTTTTATGGCTAGAAGATGGTAGTGACCTATTTTAGAACAACTACTGATGTTTACATCCCAAACCACTCTTTTTCTTGGTCCAGTGTCCCAAATCTACTATGCACCTGCCCAAATATCTCAGGAGCCAGGTATCAGGTAACCAGGAATAAGTCTTATTCACCAATCTAGTGACATTGGACAAACCACAGTAGTCTGCTTATCTACAGTTTCCACTGCTTGCCTTGTGAGAAAACCCTTTTAAACTCCAAATCACTGGTAAATAGCTGTCAGTAAATGTACCTCATATATTTTACCCTGCATGGCAGCTTTCTGCCTTATTATTGTATGACAAAACTTTTCCTGGAAATAAGCAAAACATGTGTTTACCTTAGGAGCTCATGACAAACCATAATCTGGATACCACACAAAGTCCAAATTGAGTATTACTGAAATTACTTACAGAATATGAATGAATGAGTGATTATTTACAGGAGCAGAAAGGACTGGAGCTAGCAGCTATCACAAAGGGATGATAATAGGTTTAGGTGTTGATATCTGGGTTAGTCATTATTGGGTGCATGTTTTGCTCCTTGATTTTCTGTTTTCTCTATGAATTTTCAGAGATTGTAATGGCTTGCGCTGACTATTTTAGTGGACTGCTGGGTACACGGAGCACACTGTAAAACCTTTATTCGGATTAACAGGCTGGAGAGAGTGTCCTTCCTTTCTAGGTGCCTCAGCTGGTCTCAATCTTTACCAGGAAGCTTAGCTGACTTTTTCTTGTTCCCTGCACCTAGTCTTGTCTCAGAGTCTTCTTTGCAACATCTCTTGTCTGAGAGACTTCTTTACATCTTTTCCAGCTTACTATATGGAGCTGGGGCTGAGGAGAGGGTGTTGTCTGAGGGGGATGCTGCTCAGTTTCAGGGACTTCCTAGAACTATTTTAAGTTGTTCACCTTCCTGTGCAGAATAGAATGTTTCAATCTCAGAAGAAACAGTTAAACCATACTTATACACATCTAAAAATGTGAAAGATCTTTGCCATTCCTTTACTCTTGCACCATTTTGGTGTATCACACCATTTACAAACATCTTTATATCTTCTTTAAATTATTTATAAACACACATATTTACACGGTTATTTATTAAGCAACTGGAGAATGTGCAAAATACAATGACAATAAAAATAAAGAGACAACCCGAAACTCCAAGAAGAGTAAGAGCTAACTTGGTTGGCAAGAAGAGAAAGGAAGTATCACTTGTTAAATAAAATTATGATCAAACTCCAAATAAAGGGGAAGGTTTAAACACTATAGAAGGATAGTATCTGCCTCCAGGAAGAGGAATTATTCAGTAGATTATTTGGAAACCACATACAAAGTTCTATTAGGACAAGAAAACTACACAATATGAAATTATGAAGCCAATAAAATAAACTGTTAATTATAATGAAAAAATCATCTATAATAAAGAAGATACAATTATAAGTTTTGATTCTTAAGCAATTGTATTTACACGTCAGTAAAAACAATAAAGTCACGAAGACACGAAGGAGAAGAAAGATGGAAATAGAGGAAAGATATAACAATAGACACTACAAAAATGCTAATAGAATTAAGTAGAAAAACATCATGAAGCAAGACATAACATTGCATACTCCATGTAGAAATACAGACAGGAAATACTATGTAAGCTACTTTTGAAAGAACTGAGTGTGTTTGACATAAATTGGTGAGACTAAAAATGAAAGACTCTAAATATTTTTTGTTTCATTAAAGCACTGTTCCTAGGAAGCATTAGCTAAGTCTTAGTGAAGAAATGCACAGACTTGGTATTCAAACCTAACCTTCATGTACAGTAATTGGCTTACATATACTGTTTACATTTTCATACATACTTTTGCGTTACCTCTTTTAGTTTAGATCTAAGTGTACCCACAGAAATGACATAAAATATGCCTAAATAAAGGCCTCTACATGAAATATATGGAGAAAATACACAGTTTAAAGTTGGATCAGTGATTCATATTTCTGTTTTAAATAAAACGTTGTATGTGTGTTCTTGTATAATCAAATGATCTTCATGAGATTTAGAAGTGATTTTGGCAGACTAAGCATAGTTATATTTATTTAAGTTTAAAATTACTATAAATGGTGTGGTTCCACACGAATTAAACTTTAGATGGACACCTTCTGTATACACTACTCTTAGAGGACAAGTCAGAGCCAGCCTTTTCCATTGCAAACAAATAGTTTATTTTTGTCTAAAATATTCGATTTTTATTTTGTTCATTGACTCAGAGTGCCAAAGGCAATGAGTACATTATAAGAAAATAAAATAAAATAAAATAAAATAAAGAGAAGTACTTTTTATTGTATAATTTAAAATAGCATGCTGGCCTTTTCAAGAAATATTAAGGAAGGAAACAGGAAATGGAATAAGGAGCTAAACATGGGCAAAATACATTCTGGAACATGTACATTTTATATTTTACCCAGCAACCCAACTTAGGTCATTAAGAATGAAGTCCTTACTACACAGTATGCTAATAAAATCCCAACTAATTAGAGTTCACATTACATAATTTGTAGATCAATATCTTTAGCAAACCAAGAATATCTGAAAGATAAGTCATCCCTTTCATATGACACATTTAAACAATATGGTTGTAAAAGTCCTATGAAGTTTGATTCAAAATCATAAGCTGAATCTCTCTCTCTCTTTTTAGATCAAACCTCTTTATGAGACTTAGAAAGAGAAACTGAATAAACATAAACACTTAAGGGTGACTTGATAAGAACTATAACTGAGTAGGGAAAGAGACTGCAAAGTATTAGAAATCTCAAAAATAGCCTGAAATCAATTGCAATGCTGTATGAGAATCTATATAGAATGCCAAGGAAGAAAAGTCAGTTATACTAAAGAAAATAAATTATAACCTGCTATATTGGGCCAATAGTAATCACATTTCAACAATACTATAAAGCAATGCCTAATGGACACTGCAGATGAAGGAAGAAAGAGGCAAGGAAAGAACTGCCTGATGTTTAAAGGCAGGCTATAGAGAAGTCAAGGTAGGAAAGAAACGCTCGCAATGTGTTGATCAGACTGATAGCTAGATGAGTGAGTTTGGAAGAGATGACCAACTCTTGTTTTAGCCTTAATGAATATATCTATAGTGGGATAATATAGAGCCAAAGGTAAGTGCTTAGTTTCCCAGAAATAGTAATAATGAATAAATATGTTTTAATTCGATTAATAATTTTAAAATATTGCTATTGTGGGCTATAGCTTAGTCCGATATTCAAATAGTCAGTTTTCAAAGGCTCTGGGGTTGGGATTTGTTAACTTTCAAAGTTCTTCAGATTATGATGATGATGACAATGATGGTTATTTGTACTTTTCTTTCTTCCTTTTTAAATGAAAATAGAGGGTTTTTTTTAGTAAAATGTGTTCTGATTATGGGTTCCTTTCCCCCAACTCTTCCCAGGTCCTCCACAGTTCCCCCACCCAATCCATTTGTTTGTCAATTATGTGAGACCTTTTTTCGTTCAGAATGTGACTACTTGCTTCTCAAACAAGTACCGTTGTGAAATTCACACCAGGACTCCAGAAAGTACACTTTTGAGAACTTATTTCCCAGTGCCAATGACAACAACTGAGCGGTTATCTGATCGAAATTGACCGGGCAGATAAGGTTGCTAAGTCAGTGATGGGTGGTGAATTAGCAGGCTCAGGAACACACTTCTCAAGTCAAAAGTCAGGATTTGAATTTAGAGAAGTACTACTATCTTCTGTTGTGGACAAGGTGAGACTTCCTTCACAGAGTGTGAGTGTACAGCCTTTCATATGGTCAGGTAAAGAGTCATCCTAAAAAACAAAAAGATTCTACTTGATAAATGCTACAGACAACAAACCCAGAGAAACTGAAAAACCCAGAGTAGCTAGTTAATATAAAGCAAGTAACCCAAGAACGAGAGAATCCAGTGTTAGGTCCTCCAAATAACTGCCATCAGATAACCTCACATGCTCATCTGGGCATTACAGATTTGAACTGCACTTTCACATACTCTGAATCATAAACAACTGAAAGTCTAATGGCTATTTTAACTTGCAGAAACAAAAACCAAAATGATGCCAGAATCTGTGCCTTAACAAATCGTCGGCAGCATTTCGAACCTTGCGTCTGTATTCATCTTTCATGTCAACAAAATTAACAGTTTGAGTGCTGGATCTTCCAAAAGCAGAGTGGGCATTCTTCTGCATTACAAAGCTTATGGCATGACATTTCTATCTTTGGCCCAGTGTTAATGATGTTCCATGCTGACCCTCAGAGATGGAGAAGCACAGCTTTGACAGCAGTTTTTACATGAATGTTTGATAAGCATCTGTCAGCTCCAAGGACTCTACAAGTAGAGGAACACAAAAGGAGCCAGGGAACCCCGGGGCTTCTGCCACCTGAAAGCATAATCCAGTGTGTTCACTGAATTTCAAATCAGCATTGAGATTGTTCTCCTCAGAGCTCAGATTGTAATTTATGTATTATTTACTCAAAAAATAGAACAGATGATAAAAGGCAATTACCTTTCCTAAAGAGGTTTTCAAATGTGGAGGTCAGAATTCTTTGAGCACAAGCTGATCTTGCTACATTTTATTTTATCCCTCTAGTCTAAAAAAAAAAAAAAATGGAGATTGAATAGATTTGACAGTTTAAACACAGTTTTAAAAATACTGACTGATCATCCTCCAAATCATTATGCATTTACCCTCTGGAAGAATAGAGGATGCTCAGGAAAGAATTGCTATATAGAAAACCAAAACATTCTATATTTAGTATATATTAATGTGGGCAAAGGAAAATACACACACTCAATTTGCACATAGTAATTGCCTTTGTTATTAGAATCTCACACGTTCACTTGAATATTACTCTATATCCTCTGTTTGATAAATCATGATCCTGTGAAATAGGACTAGAGGTGTTTGTACATTTAAGAAATATAATAATTTAAAATTTTTAAGGCTGCATAAATATCCACTTTATATCCTAAAAGTGATATCTCTGAACATGTAGTAGTATTTCTGTCATGGGGTAATGAAATGGAAGCTTGGGGCTGTGCTACAAAATCTAGTTCCTGCAAATAACAGATCAGGTTATTTAACAAACCTTAATCAGCATTACAGTGTTTTCCAAATCTTGTGTGGGCCATGCTTTCAGTATGACAGTCTTTCAAAAGGGAAAGAAATGGAAATCCTGAAGAGAGAAGGCAAAAATCTCTAAGCAGGAGCAGCCTTGTCCTCCCTGCTGATGGGCTGTGTTCACTTGACTGAGTTGTGTGATCACTCTCAGCAGGATAAAATTGTTTGAATTTCCAGATCAAGCTCTTCTTGAGGTTTGTTGCATCCCTTATATTTCTAATTTGCATGAGCTAATACAGCCTGTGAAAAGTACAACAACAACAACAAACCACAATTTAATGTAGTTTGAAACCATCTTAACTTAAAAATGGAAGACCTTGAATAATCTCTGTTCCCATGTAAGGATTGGATCAACAACCTAACGTGGAACAGACAATCATTTTGGTACAGATGCATTCTTTCTAATGTGAATGGGATATCCTTACAGATATGTGTTCAGATTGTTCATTTTTAACATGCTATATATGTGCTATCATTTTAAGTAGGTCTTTGAAAAGAACAGTCTATACTAATTATTGTATTATCCTCCTAAAACCAGACATCTCTAATATAAGGGAGATGTTATGGAACAGTAATAACTACTACATTAATAAGTATTTCAAAATTTTCTGTATTAACAAAATATGAAAATACTTGCCATCAGGAAACTACATGGTTGCTGCTTCTTTACTTATGCCTCTGTCTGTGACTCCTATCTGTATATCATCATCTCACAAACATTAATTTATAAGGAGATCTCTTGACTGGTATCTGAATCTGATTTTGGTAGAATATTTGTTTTTGCACATTTAAAAGAAAGATACATGGCTTTACAACATATGAAAAGGGAAACAATAAAATAAGTTAGGCAATACCAAGTTCTACTGCACTACAGAGATTTATTTAATACATTACATAACAGAATGATTAAAGATTTGGGAATACCCAGATGTGGTCTCCCTTCCCCCAGCCTGGAACCTGCCTGCTCTAGGGTGGAGCTACCGGCTCATTCGTCCTGCCACGCCCACTGCTGGAACCTGACTCTGCTGCCTGGAGTCACACACGTGTTTGTCCTGCTACTGGACCCTGGATTACTTGGCGGGAAATTGGGTTCCCTCCCCCTCCCTTTATAAACTGAGTGCTTGGAAATATTAAATTGAGTCTTGATCAGAGTTTTGTCTTGACTTCATTCTTTTCTTCCTCCCCGTCTAGATTCCTCTCTTTGCAGGGAACTGCCATTCTCAGTTGAACCGTTCGTGTTGTGGACCGCAGGCGGGCCGCAACACCCAGAGACTTATTTTGTTACAGAATTGTTTCATGTGGAATATCTCAGAGTATGCTCAGAAACATAAGCTAGTGCTGCAGGGTTTAGGACAAGAAAAGAGCTTTCTAACAAATAATAAGTTTCTTGGTGCTGTGTGCACTCCTGTAATCCCAGAATTTGTAGCCTAGAGGTAGCAGAATAAGAACTTTGAAGCCAGAAAAGGCTACATGGAGAAATAGTGCATCACAAAATAAAACAAATATCCTAAGTTATCTAAGTCATATTTATTTCATATCTTTTCTTTATGACTAACAAAAATTAATAAAGATATCAAAACAAATGTTAAGACAGATGTTATATTTGCAGACTTACACCAAAGGTTGATTATTCTCAAAAGCATTAAATAAAGGGATATATATATATATATATATATGTATATATATACATATATATATATATCAACCAAGTTGCAATTGTTTTCTTTGATGAAAATCCACATGATATTTTTTTCTTTTTACATTCTCCTCAAATTATATTATAATCAAATTGAAAAGAGGGAGTTCTTCATGCAAGATTAACTCTTTATTTTCAAACTATCTATTTAGTATTGATAAAAGGTATGGAAATTGATGCCCCAAAACAGGAAAATAATTTAAATGATTTGACTGATTTTATTAAAGGACTGGAACAAGACAAAAATGTTTGTTATGCATTTTTGAAATGCATGTTTATGTTAAGACATGATAAATATTTAGATCTCAAAAAGGAAGGGTTGAGTAGGTTCTTTGAATTGTTTAGAAATAGAAATAAATCATTGTCATCATAGCATTTACTTGGGGAAAGAAAATTAATATGACTGAATCCACTTTATATAATTAAATACAGTATCTTATAGACCTAACTGGAATTTACTGAAGGGGACATTCCTGTTATATAAAAATATCTGAGAAGAAATAAGTAAGAAATAACCAGGCTAAAATAAAGATTTACATAAACAATTGTTAGATTCAAGAATAACGAATCTAATAATTGAGGCAGAAGTGTGGAAATATGATTGAGCACCAACTGTAAATAATGAATGAGAATCCAGGACTTATGTGTTTACTGCTCAAGAAGCTGGTGTGGTGCATGGCTCATGAGTCAGACTACTACCTTTTCATTTATATGGAATAAAATATCTCACTGCAGTAAAAAGTGTGACTATACAATCTGCAGGTCACCACGTCCATGAGTGTTTTTGAGTATGAGTCATTGTTGACATTGAAGAATGAGTTAGAGGTGGACATTAATCTAAGTGTAAGGGCTAGAATGGACTCATTATTACAGAAGTACAAGGAAGATGAATAGGTAGCACAAGATGGAGTTGGAGAGAAAAGTCAAGATTGAAGTAAATGAGAATTTTGGGTACTTTGAGACATTTGAACCTGTTTTAATTTCTTTGGAGTTACCAATGGAGGTGATAGAATTTACAGTCCAGAAAGCTAATTCTAAACACTCAGTGAAGAGTTGATCAATAGGGAATCATAGCAATGCTGTGGAAGTGGAGGGTCAATGAATTCAGAGGGATAACTTGTAGAGTTGTAGATTATTGTTAATAAACCGGTAAAGGTAAGATGTAATATGATGAGTACATTTCAACAACACTAGATTGTTGAAAAGAAGTAAAAAGTGAACAGGCAAGAATGAAGATGCTAATGAACAAGGTAGTCTATATACAATAGAGAGATCACAAAGCAAGCAAGACGTGCATTATAATAAAACAACACCGTGAAAATAGAAAGTTGATTCAAGATCAACGTTAACACCATAGAGAGTAGCCAAGTTCAGTAAGAAATTCCACTGTGGATTTCCAGAACTTTCTTCCCATTATTTTCCCAGAGCGTCCCTGATAGACCTACAGTCCTTCAGCAAGTTTAACCTTTGGAAAGTCATTTCCCTTCAGCTGTTTTTTTTTTTTTATAAAAGAGGATTTATAAGGAGATACACCTCATCAAGCATCAGGCAGATTTACTTCCTGGACAACAGGATAAATTTAGTCTTTTTGTTGTTGGGTTGGTGGAAAGAAAACACATAACTTGCCCAAGTCTGTGAAACTCAGGATTAATAGCAGAGATTTTCTCTCTGATAGTGGGTTGAAGATTTGTGAAGTCAATTTCCAAACTAATTAACACTGGACAAATAGCACTTCAGTGAGCTTCAAGAAATTGCTTTCTAAGATAAGGATATCTTTGCTAGAAGATAAACCGATACTTTTGCAGAAATTATCATGTGAATGGTTAAATTTCTAACCATTTTGACTTGTAATTTGATAGAAGTGAATGAAGACTCCTGTGAGTTAGTAAAATCCTGCCATACAGTCTTTCTTTCTGAGAAATTTAGTGTTCAAATAATCACTGACACAATAATTTATTGTATTTACAAGATCTATAAAACATGATTAAAATTTGAAAAACATAATTTTAAGTTATCATTACTAAAAAATGTTTTAATGTATCCACAATATTATTATAACATAATAAAAATATATTTCACAAATAAGAAACTTATATACCCTAAGTAACTACAAAAGTCATCAAATACCTTCCTTATATACCATGAAAAATATATCATGATTTTCTGTCTTAAAGCCACTTTCTTGTGCCATTTGAATTCATAAAAATATTGCAAAAAGGTAACTCCAGCTTTTTATAAATGTGCATAATTTAAAACCCAATAGAGTGCCCACAATAAAATTTTCCTAAAGAGATATATTAAGGCCTCAATTAAAAATTAAAACAACTGTGAGATTCTACTTTATATCAATCAGAATGGCTAAGATCAAAAAGTCAAGTGACAGCACATGCTGGTGAGGATGTGGAGAAAGGGGAACACTCCTCCATAGCTGGAATTGCAAACTGGTACAGCCACTCTGGAAATCAATCTGGAGGTTCCTCAGAAAATTGGAATCTGTTCTCCTAAAGACTTAGAAATACATCTTTTGAGCATATACCCAAAAGATGCTTCACAATATCATGAAGACACATGCTTCACTATGTTCATAGCAGTCTTATTTGCACCATCCAGAAACTAGAAGCAACACAGATGTCCCTCAACTGAAGAATGGGTACAGTAAATGGGGTACATTTATACAATGGAATACTATTCAGCTATTAAAAACAAGGACATAATGAATTTCGTAGGCAAATGGATGGAACTAGAAAATATCATCCTAAGTGCGGTAACCCAGGGCCAAAAGAACATGCATGGTATGTACTCACTGATAAGTGGCTATTAGCCAAAAAGTACAGAATACTCAAGATACCACAGACCCTAAAATGGTAAACATGAAGGAAGGCACAAGTGAGGATGCTTAAATCCCACTTAGAAGGGAGAGTGAAATAAACATGGGAGGCAGAGGGAGTGAGGGACTAGATGGAGAAGGGGAGAAGAAAAGGAAAAGGATAGCAGGGTCAGGTATGGAGAATGGAGAGAAACCTAGAGGGCCAGGAGAATGAATGGAAGTATGTAGCTTTGAAGAGTGGAGGCCAGGGTGAACTTCAAAATGCCAGAGATCTGAGATGGGGGAGGCTCCCAGGACTCAATGTGGATGACCTTAGCCAAAATGCCCAATAGTGGGGATATGGAACACATCTACTATTTAGACAGGGCCCCCAGAGGACAGATGAGGACACCAACCCACATTCAAAAATTGTCAACACAATTTTTTTTTCCTCTCTAAAAGAAATGCAGGGACAAAATTGAAGCAGAGACTGAGTGAATGTCTGAGCAGTGACTAACCCACTTGGGTTCTATTCTAGGGTAACCACCAAATTCTGACACTATTACTGATGCCATATTGTGCTTGCAGACAGGAGCCTAGCATGGCTGTCCTCTGGGAGGCTCTACCAGCAGCTGGCTGAAACAGATGCAAATACACACAGCCAAATATTGGACAGAGATCGAGGACCACTTTGAAAGAGTTAGAGAAAAACTGAAGAAACTGAAGGGCATGACAACCCCATAGGAAGACCAACAGTATCAACTAACCTTAACCCTGGGAGCTTCCAGAGACTAAGCTACTAAACAAAGAGGGCTAGTCTGAGGCCCCAGCATATATGTAGCAGAGGACTGCTTTGTCTGGCCTCAGTTGAATAGGATTCATCTGATCCTATACATTGATGCTTCAGGGAGGGAGGATGCACCTGGGGGACTACCCTCTAAGAGGTGAAGGAGATGGGGGATGGAGAAAAATTCTGCAAGGGGGGATTGAGAGGGGGCAACATTTGAGAGGCAAATAAATAAAATAATTAATTAAAAATTATTAAGAAATGCTTCCAAAATATTAATTTTAAAATTGACCCAATGTAACAAATTATTATCACTTGAAATGGTGAGACTCATATTTAATGTACTCCTTTAAACATTTTGATAAGTTAGTCATCTATTTTCACATTCAGTTATTATAATAAATATATAAAATGTACTTTATTCTAAGTTCTACATTTATGGTTGTCCTTTCCTCAGAATGTATACAAACAAACAAAAAAGGAATTGTTAAAGGATGTATTATTTTTCCTGGAAAAGTAAAAACATAAAATGCCAATTGATATTACTTCTGTTGTTTTTTAATCTGTGAATAAATTTTTCATTATGTGCTATACAACTAGCTTACAGTATGAAAATCTAGGTCTAAAATTTAGTAGCTATTAAGATATGGAGATATAACCTTCAATATAGATGCAAATACAATTTTGGTGAGTATTTGTGTTCATGCATTGATATGAAAATTTATAGTTCTTGTGAAGCATCTGTGAATTTTCTGATTTCTATTAGAACCCTTTATTTATAAAAAGTTTAGTCTCACTGAAGGAATCATGTTGTTGATGTACAATGTTGAAACATAAAAACAATGTTGAAATACATTGAGCAGGTATACTCTGATGTCCTTCAAAAGAGTCCATTCTTTGGATTTACCAAAATAAATCTCAGAACTCATCTATATTAAAATATTGCATATGCTTTCATCTGAAAAATATAAAAACTTAAACTGCCATAAAAATATATCAAGATACTTCCTGAACAGACTCAGGTATTGGAAACTTGAAAGATCTCCAGACTTCTGGGCAAGGAAGGAAAGGACTCTTCAGAAAAAGTTCCCTACTAATGTCATGCCCACTCTCATTTTCTTATATTTATTTTTCTCTTATATAATACCACAGCCTTACCACAGCATCCCGTACCCGCTGCTCATCAAAGCCCCACCCCAACTCCCCTAGTATACTCCTCCTCTACTCTTCCATTTCCTTTCAAAAACGAGCAGGCTTTTCAGGGAAATCAACTAAACAAGCCAAAACAAAATGCAATAAAACTAGGCACCAACTCTCACGTCAAGACTGGGTAAAGCTGGAGAAAAGGGTCCCAAGAGCACTCAAAAGAGACAGAGTTAAGCCCACTCCACTGTTAGGAGTCCTAGAAAACTCACAAAGAAAAAAGTGCACCATATATTCAGAGGTTCTGGTGGAGATTCATGCAGGCTGTGTGAGTACCATTTCTCTGTGAGTCCCTAGCAGCCCTGCTTTAGTTAATTCTGTGGGATGTGTTGTACTGTTCGTGTCCCCAACCCCTCTGGTTTCTTTCCCCTCTAATGTGTAGTTCCACATGCTCTACCTAATGCTTGGCTGTGGGTCCCTACATGTGCTCCAAACATCTGGCAGAGGAAACTTCTCTGATGATGACTGGGCACTCTGCTTTATAGTATCCTAGAACACTAGACATTGTAATAAGCCACTTCCCATGGTATTTCCTCCATCTAAAATGTCTTCCTCATGGATACGATGATGGTACTTCCTCTGGAAGTATCCTATCTTCAATTTTCATGCCGTCATCTTGACATTCATCTATGTTGACTACTTCCTTTGTTCCCATGTTTTTCTGTGTAAGTTGTGAGCATGCTATTACATGTACATGTATATTTTGTTACTAGCAGACACTTTCCTGCAGTGTAGTTTTAATTTTAAATTTTTTTATTATCCCTTTAACGACAACAGTATGAGATGTAATGCACTCTACCATCTAGATTGTTAGTCATCCATGTTTCTCTTTCTTATTTAACCCAGCTAGCTAGTTTACATGTTTTACTTTTTCTCAACTTATCTTTTGATTTCATTACAATCTGTATTTTGTGGCATAATTTATATTTATCTCTATTGTATGTGTATGGGTGTTTTGCTTATATATATATGTGTGTACCACACATGTGTCTGATGCTCATAGAGGCCAGAAGATGGTCAGGGAAGAAGTTTCAGACAGTAATGAACTTCCATGTAGGTGCTGTGAATTGAGTTCAGGTCCTCTAGAAGAGGAACCAGTGCTCTTAAACAATAAGCCACCACTCTACCCCCATTTATTTTCTATTCCAATGTTTGTTAATTTGCTTAAGCTTGGATTCATTTGTTCTTTTTCTTTTCCAAAGTAGAAGCTTAAATGTTAAATTTATATTTTTAACTTCCTTTTAAATAAATATTCATGATTATAGATTTTTTTCCTTTAAATCTCAATTTTGCTATTTTTCCACAGGTTTTGATAAGTTGTTTTCTCTTTAGTTATTTGAAATACTTATAGACCTCTGCCAGGTATGCTTGGAATTTTCCAGCCATCTTTCTTTTATAGATTTCTGTTTTAATATGATTGTGTCTTATGAGAACATTTTGTATAATTAATATTGTAGAACTTATAAAGGTATGTTTTCTGGCACAAATTATATTTCTACTTTTTAATATTCATCATTATCATGAAATATATATATTTATATTCTACATGTATTCAAAGAATGATTCTCAGTAAGACGGATCCAGTCAATTGATACCCTGTATAGTTGTACTTTATGCCCCTAGTCATTTTGTGCTAACAGATCTTTTAGTAATACATAATAAGGAAGTACCCAGTTATATTAGTATACTAACCAATTTTTGTAATTCTATCCTTTTTATACGCATTTGGATTTTTTTTTTAAAGTATCTACACTTCAGGAATTTCTTAGGCCCTTGGTGGAATTGATCACCTCATCAAGTAATAACACTATTCCTGAATACTTCCCTTACTCTGAATCTTATTTTTTGAAGTTAATATAGCTAAACAATTTTTATTTTTATGAGATATATCATGATGTATATTTCTTTAGGTCATTATATTTAATTTACTTGTCTTTTTGTATTTTAAAGCAGTATATAATATGGCTGATTTTATCAATATGTATTGAGAATGTTGCTATTTTAAATGTTTATTAATATAGTTTTAATAAAGTTAAATTAATGTTTGGCTGTATGTTTTGTTCACTTTGCATGACCATGGTTTTGTTTTTTGTTTTGGTACAACAAGTACATTTGAGTACTTGTTATTGACTTTGCAATATGTAACTTTTCCCAGTCATACACTAGACGACACAACTATGAAATTTTTGACAAGAAGCATGTAAAATCCCAGGTAGGGATGGTGTCTTATTCCCTCCCACTCATTAGATTATTGTTGAAATTCACTCCACTAAGTCTAGAAAAGAAGTTTCATTGTCCTTCGTCCTTAATGTTCTTTCTATCTGTAAGTTGATCTGAGTTTCAGATCTATATTTATTTCTTCCTTATAAAAGAATTTCTTTAAAAATTCATGCCATATGTATTTTCTGGAGAGTTTTGGGATGATGGATTTTTGTTTTTTCAGTAAAGCACTTATAAGTATGAGGGCCTGAATTTGATAGCTATTACTTACCCTAAAATATAAATAAATAAATAAATAAATAAATAAATAAATAAATAACCCGTTTCAGTGGCAAATATTTCTGATATCAGCCCTGGGGAGAAAGAAAAATTGGAATTCTGGCACCCTCTGAATATCCAGTATAGTCTACTTGACAAGCTTAAGGATCAGACAACGAATTATACCTAATTTTGACAGCTAGCATCCGCAATTGGTATGCCCCTTCCTGTGCGAGCACACACACACACATACACACACACACACACACACACACACACACACACACACACAACACATATACAATAAGTTAGTACACATACAAGACAAATCTACTTATGACAAATTTCTTTCATTTTTGCTTATATGACAAAAATCTTTACTCTTCATCTTTAAGGGATTATCAGAGATGTGAAATTATGTATTAGCACTCCATTTTGAGCTCTAACTATTCTCCTGTGCTATTCTTGCTTCTATAGTTTATGAAGATGATGCTAATGCTTGCCTTTGACCTTTATATCCAAAGGTTCCTCACCACACCTTAAATTCTTTCCAAACACACCCATAAGTGTCTCTCTGTATTCTTCCAAAATGTATCAATCTATATCATCTATATGTATATATCTCTATATATCTATATCTCTATATCTCTATCTATCTATCTATCTATCTATCTATCTATCTATCTATCTATCTATCTATCTATCTAAGATGTTACTTACATGTGTCTAGTAAGGGCTGATCATTTAGCACTGATAGCCAGTTGGTGAGCTCTTCCCTGGTGCAGAATTTTTCTCCATCCCTAATAATAATCTAAACTTTTGCCTCAGATGTATCCTTATATCCTTATCAAGTTCTCTGCAACAGTTATAGACCACTACAAAAGCCCACAGCCAATTCAAATGCAAAGTTATGAAGCCAAGTATCAATGAATACATCTACAAAATACACTTGTCCCTAAGGTTCAGGCATCACTGTGGAAGAGAAGGTAGAAGATTATAAAAGCCAGAAAAATCAGTGATTGTTCTGTGAGGCGGGTATCTCCTAGTAATGCCAGAAGCTACACCCATGAAGTCTCATCAACATGACTGCCTAAGAATGAGCTGACCCAAAATGACACAAATAGATATGCTAGAGTGGAAAGGGAAAGACCATGGGGTCTCAACTGAAAATCATAAGAGAGATTTATATTGGGAAGTTTATTCTATGCTCTCTTTTATCTTTCCTCTCTGAGTGATAGACATCAGCAAAAAGAACATTTCCCTTTTACTGATCTGAAGATATATTGGAAGAAATCTTGGACTAAATACCTTATATGATTACAAGAGCCTAATAATGTTTAAATATAATATTTAAAATACAATTATAAATACAAGGCAATTTAATTTATACTGCACTAAGAAAATCAAGAAAATAAAGCCCCAAACGGATATTGATCAAAATTCTCATTGGAACTGTCTGCTATAATAGATAATTGTTTATTAAAAACATAAAATATAAAAGTAAATATAAATATACAGAGTTAAAATCTTATTCAACATGAGTTTTGGGAAAAGTCTCCATTTTCAAAGGATTAATGGTATAAACTATCATTACTGAAATAGTTTCTTTCAAATATTACTCATTATAAAGGAATTAACAAGGAAATCATATATTTATTGGAGTAATAGAACTTATAAACTAAGTTTATTCCATAAGAATTGATGTAGAGAAAATTAGAAATGCGGGAATTGTTAGAGCAGTCTCAGAGTTCTATTCTAATCATAAAAGTAAAATATATTTCCTAAGTGACAAAGAGAAACACAAGCAATTAGAGAGTGCTATTGAGTGAATTGGATTCCTGATGCCTTTGGAGAAAATCAGTTCTTGAGCTTTGAGGTAATAACCATTAAGTGATATTTTCTACCCAGCAAGGTGGAAATAAAGTTTTTTCAATAAACTGAGTATGTAGTAGCAGGTTCTTGAAAGGCTTGGATTATGACCCAGTTTGGAAAAGCCACATGGTTTTCTGGTTGATGAATATTGGCTTGCTTGGGATAAAGGCGGTGCATGTTGCATAAGAAATTATTCAGAAGAAGTTTAAAATGGATAATGAGCTATTCACAAAGATGACTTCCAAGACTGAATGCAGCTATGTAACTCAGTGTGGGAAGGCACTGTGTTTATGCACTACATATGCCCCAAGGACATCCCCTTTCCAGGTAAGAGTGAGTAACATCATGTGGAAACCAACAATTCTGATCTATATTATAAAAAGAATTTTATATAAATTTACTACTGCTTTTAGCTATTTCAAATCCCCTAAGTGCTAAAATGTGACTCCCTGACTTGCTTCTCATATAAGCTACACATTTATTAATCAAGCATACAGAATTTGTAAATTTTAACAAAAAAGCATGCATCATTATACTGCCACCTATCTCCCAGTCATTTCGGAAGGATAATAAGTGCTTTATTTTCACCAAGATCTGCTAAATTTGTATAGTGTTTTGTCACTGTGTCCTTTCAGCACATGTTTGGCAAAATCCTAGATCAGGTCGAATCTAATTATCTATCTTCCTTTGCACCTGTGCAGTTAAATCCAGATGTCACTATAAATTTGTGCTCCAGCATCAACTAGGTTTACAAAACATTTTGGCAACCCTTCTAACTCAGATAGTCAAGTATTTTTTCCCATTCTTCAAAATAATACTTACTTTCAAATACTGAATTCTTCAACTTCCACTCTCTCTCCTATTTAAAGATGGCATTGGTGCACTTCAAAGGGAAACTGATTCCAGAATGGGCATGGAAAGCTCACAGCCTTCTGTACTTGCCAAGCCAACCACTTCTGCTCTCATTCACTCATTTTTCTGTGATCACACCTGGGCTGCACCTTCACATTAACACATATTTAAACCTCTCAATTCAAGAGGAAATCAAAATTTCCTTTTACCAAACCAACATGTTTTATCTTGTAGTTTTCTCTTGATTAATAGCAAAATGTATTTCAAAGATGCATTTACCACAAATTTCCATTTTGCTAATTTACTTACGTTCCTACACAAATTACAATATAGAACACCACTATATGTTAGCAGCCTTCTTTGTCAGTACCTTACTGACAAAGGTGTAGAAACTTTCAATGGTTTTGTTACACCTGATTAGCCTTGAGCATGCTAACAATACCTTTATATTCCACTAAATTTCTGTAAGTATCTATTGTTCTGATATTCTTTTATCTGACTAGTGTTCTCTGTGCTTTTTGTTACATGACCTTCTAATCAATTATTTATAGTAGATTATTTTATAATTTGAGTGATTTTAAATGCTACATATCGGATTGGGGCTGAGTATAATGTTTGCCTTACAGACATGAATCCCTGAGTTTGACCCTAGCACCATATACACTGAGTGTTGTAGTGGATATTGGTGATCTGAACTCAGGATGTAGGTACAGGAGGAACAGAAGTTTATGCTCATGCTTAGCTACATACAAAATCTGAAGCTCAGTCTGGAGTACATGAGAGCCTAACTCAACAAAACAAAGAAAAAGAAAAAATATGACTTGAAAAAATATATGGGCACCTTAAGTTAGCATGTTTTTCTTTCTGGGATTTTTCCTTAAAACTGACATCCCAAACTATGTGAGGTATTTAAAATCAGTGGCTTAAAATATCTTTTGAATTCCAGTTCCTAACATCTGTCTAAGTATCCTCCCAGGGAAATGACTTTCAATTGTTTCAATCCAGTTACTCAGAAGATTCACTTTCTACTCCTAAAATACCCATCTATAATTCGTATCTCAGTTGGCATCAGCACCAAACCATACCGAAATGCTTGAGAGAAAGAACTGAAAATCACAATGTCACACTTCCTTTGTCAATTCTGATACACAATCAAACTGTAATATCTAACTAATATAATTTCTTGACTATTTCAACAATCACTAATATATCTGAAAAAAAAAACATAAAAGACTTCAAGCCAAATTAATCAGAAGATATAGAGAGGGCACTACATACTTATTAAAGAAAAATTCATCAAAGTGATATTGCAATTCTAATCACGGTTGCACCAAACAAAAGTGTTCCCATGTTCATCAGAGAAACACTAGTGTAGCTAAAATCAAATATTGACCCTCACATAAATAGTACATGACCCCAATATCCAATTTTCATCAACAGACAGGTCATCTAGCCAAAACTAAATAGAGAAACAATATGATAGTAGACACTATCTTTTCAGCAGATAAGTAAACTTTCTCCCAAATTTCATACATATCTGAATATAGAAGGTCGCAACTAGTACAAGAAAATTGAAATAACACCGTACATATTTTCTGAACACTAGGAACATAAAATAATATAAAAATTATATGCATATATATATATTTATATCACACACACAAACTCATGGAAACTAAAAAAAAATATTAGAGTTGAATGAAACCATAGTTCAATATATAATCAGAAAGAAATTAAAAAAATTTAGACATGAATTAAAATGAAATCATAACATACTCAAAACAAAAGGATACAATAAAGACCATTGTAAAGTATAAGTTTACAACATTAAGTCCCTACATCAAAAAATTAGATAAATCTCATCCATGAACAACACACTGGGAAGTACAAACAGCAAGGACTTATCAAATTCAAGGCTAAAACCAGTGAAAACAACAATAACAACAATAAAAATGAAATCAATTAAGTGAAGATATGATTCTTTGACAAAGTCCATTAAATTGAAAAACTCAATCAAATTTATTGAAAAGAATGAAAGAAAAAAAAAGAAAAGAAAAGAAAGATAACTCAAATTGATAAAAATAAGTGATGAAAAAGGGAATATTTTACAAGACACCAATCAAATTCAGAAAATCACAAAAATACTGTAGTCTACCAAACTGGAAAACTTAAAAGAAATGGATGAAATACTTAAAATTTAAAACATGCAGAAGTTAAATAAAGATCCCATACCAATTAAAAGAGGCCCCCAACTCCAGAACTTTAACAGTACTTCCTTCAAATGAGAATTAATCCCATTACTCATCAGATTATTTCACAAAATAGAAAAAGAAGTATATTTTCTAAGTTTTTTTTTTTTATGGGGCCACATTACTATCTACTACCCTGATTCTTTAACTACACAAAGACCCAACAAAAAAGAAAATTATAGACCAATATCAATATGAATGTAGATGCAAGGGTGTGGGGGAGGGACCACATTCTCATTTCTTGTCGAAAGGTAAATATGTACAGCCGTTGTGGAAACCCATATAGTACTGCCTCAGGAATCTAGAAATAGATCAACCTCAAGTTTTAGCTATTTTATTCTTGGGCATATGCCCAAATTACTCTACATTGTACTGCAAAGATACTTCCTCATCCATAGCTGTTGCTGTTACTCAAAATATCCAGAACTTAGGAAGACCCTAGATATATTCCAACTGATGAACAGATAACAAAAATGTGGTATTTTACACAATGGGATTTAATTAAGATGTTAAAAAATATGGAATATATAGGTAAGTAGATGGAACTAGAAAAAAATATCAACCTGAATGCGGTAACCCACACTCCCAAAATTAAATACTTAGTTTTCTTTTATACACTTTTAGCCATTTAATATACATGCTGCAGTTAATAAAACCACAGGTGATAGATACCTAGTAAGGGATGAGGCAGGAGTAGTGGATCTCCCACATTAAGAAAAATAGAATAAATTGTGGAGATAGAGGGAAACCTGGAGCAGGAGTATTAAATAAGAATAGGATGGAAGAAATGGACATGGAGGGAATATGGGGAGTAAAAACTATCTCCAAGAGCCATTTTAGGGACTAAATTTGCTATGACAGAAGCTCCCATATATATGAAAGGAATCTAAATGGAAAAAACAAAAACAAAAAAAAAACAAAAACAAAAACAAAAAAAACAAAAACAAAAACAAAAAACCCGTGGAGGACATAATGCCCCAAGTAGCATCTTATGACACTTAGTAAAACCTCCACTGCTAGCAATGGGTTGCATCTGGTCCAATAGAGACCCATGAATATCTCAGACTATTGCCAAAATCCTTAGTTCCTCTCTACAAATTGATGATTAGTCTCTATTACGGAAGACAACCCTTAACATATGTGAACACCAAGAGTTATTAATGTATAAGTTCATAGAAACGGTGACATTATGTAGACGACCTGTACCAGTTTAAGCCAGAATGGGCTTCAGCACTGAGATGAGGACGTGCACATGGGCTAACATTTCTAACAAGAGGTTTTTAATTGGCTGAATTTATTAAAAAACAAAACAAAACAAACAAACAAAAAATCCCTGGTCTGGTACTGCAACTCACTCAACTCCGGGTGCCCAAGAGAAAGACATCCTGCTGAGAGGCTTAGAGACAATCCAAGCCGACTCCACCTGGATGCCCACTTAGAAGCCCACTGCCCAGAGGAGACAAGCCTACACTGCCACGGGTCCAGCTCCAGCGGATGCAAAAAGCATGAAGGAGAGTTGCAGATTACCAGCCTGCATAGCCACCAAGCCAGGAAAAAAACAGTTTAGTAAAGGTTAGTGAAGCGCGCATGTGTGTGTGTACAAGAGCGGTCACATTTTGCCATTTATTTATTTATTGTTATGAATAAATAAGCTGTTAGAACCTTTCCTCCAAGTTCAGGGATTTACTTTCTGCCTCTGTTATTAACCCTGATTCATAACAATTCAAGGCAGGATGTTTACCCACCCACCCACTCAACCACCCACTCACTCCCAGCTCTCAGCTCTGGCATTCCTCTACACTTGAGCATCGAGCCTTCACAGCACCAAGGGCCTCTTTGCCCATTGATGTCCAACAAGGCTATCCTCTGCTACATATGCGGTTGGAGCCATGTATACTCTTTTTTTGGTGGTTTAATCTCTGAGCATGAAGTCCCCAATGAAGAAGTTAGAGAAAGGACTAAAGGAGCTGCAGGGGTTTACAATGCCATAGGAAGAAAAACAATATCAATCAACCAGAGCTCCTCCCTCCCCCATCCATAGCTTCAGGGACTAATATATAATGTGTGTGTGTGTGTGTATTTTTTAGAATGGTTTGCCTTATAGGCTGAAGGTTAGCTAATCCAACAATTGTTGTCTTTGAACATGTGATCATAAACTCCAAGAAGCCAGTAGCTGCTCAGTCCAAGAGGCTACATGTCTTACCTGGTCTTCAGTATTAACTGGAATCCCAAAGTAGCAGGCCTAACTAACACTGGTGAAGAAATGGAATTTTAGCAAGGCAAGGGGAAGTGGACAAAGAACAAGAGCTTACTTTTTCCATGTCCTTCTATAGGCTTTTAGCAAAAAGTATGGCCCTGATTAAAGGTGAGTCTACCTGTCTCAAAATCCACATCAAAGGTGGACTTTCAAATTTCTGGACTAGAAGTCAATTCACTCACTTTAAGCAGGAAATCTTCCACTTTTGGTTTGTAACTCATTTCAGATATAGTTATTTTGAAAACAAAGAATAGCTATCACAGAAGGGGATCTACCAACTTCAAATTAATCAAAAATCCCTTACAATGAGCCCTTCATTTTTGGATTTTATTTATTTATTTTTTGGATTTTATTTAATTACAGATGTAGTCTAGTTAACAGTCAAAAATAGACTTTATATATGGCAAACCCAGGTACCATGTGGAAATCTCACAGCACTGCAGAAGACACAACTAAAATAACAAATAAACAAGCATCAATTTAAAACCCAAAGTGTTATTTGCAGCAAAAGAACTCTCCAAAGAACATATTATAGGTTATCCCATGGCAATTTGTTTTTACATTTTGGCTTCAGACAGAATATTTCATTTAAATACTAGCAATATAATATTATATTATTTCATTTAAACTTGAAACAATTCTAGAGCATGGTTCTGCCTCTTTTGAAAGGCTTCCTCCATGCAACGTTCCTCATGCAGACTCCCCCAACCCTGTACTCAACTTTGCCTATTTCTTCAAGTATGAAATAAATACTTCCTGAACTCAAAACTAAGTTAGCTCATTCAGGAAGCATTATCCATGGATTTTAACCTTCTGTTTGCTACACTGTCGTCACACTTACAACCCTCACTGTCAGGCAATGGATTTCTAATAATAGAAAACAGATTTCTTGTTCCATGTTTCCTAATTTTCCAATCACCCTTCATTTCTGACTCCCACCATGTGAAGATTTTGTTTTCCTGATTACTGCCCTTTCACCCATAGCCTTGTCCATTCAACTATTTAACAGAAAACATACAGCTAGGAAGATACATAATCCCAAATGTTCAACTGTTTAGCCACAATTACAGGTTTTAACTTTATGATACCTGAGACATAGAAAGTTGTAGGAGCCATCCTTTTTGAAAATATTGTAAAATTTAAATACAGGATTAGTTATATATTTCTATATATTGTATTGAGAATAAACAAAATAAATGATTGCTGTCTGGGAAAACTCTTTCCCTTATGTTATTTTATTAGAATTTTTTTAAAAATTCATTTATTTCTTATTTTATGTGTCTATATGTTTTGATGCATGTATGTGAACCATGTGTGTGCCTGGTACTTATGGAAGTCAGAAGAGATTGTCAGATTCCTTGGAACAAAAAAATGCTGACTAGTTAAAGTCATCATGTGTCAATTGAAAGAGCAACAAGTGTTCTGGACTAATGTAGCATCCCTCCAGCCCTTCTCTCTCTCTCAACACTAGAGTTCACCTGGCCACATTACCATGTAAAACACTTTCTCCAAACCCAAGTGTCTTTCATTAGTTAAAGAAACCACAGGAACCAGCATAGAACTACCAGGACAGAGCATGCCAATATTTACAGGATTATCAGGTGATACATATGGTTAATGATGAGAAATACTGCACAGATCTTTGTTACATTGCTCTTTCCACTGGAACATCGGAACATTCCTCCAACGATCAACTGGGAGAGTGGTTGTCTTAGTCAGGGTTTCCATTCCTGCATAAACATCATGACCAGGAAGCAAGTTGGGGAGGAAAGGATTTATTTGGCTTACACTTCCATACTGCTGTTCATCACCAGTCAGGACTGGAACTCAAGCAGGTCAGAAAGCAGGAGCTGATGCAGAGGCCATGGAGGGATGTTCCTTACTGGCTTGCTTTCCCTGGCTTGCTCAGCTCTTATAGAACCAAGACTACCAACCCTGAGATGGTCCCACCCACAAGGCCTTTCCCCCTTGATCACTAATTGAGAAAATGCCTTACAGTTGCATCTCATGGAGGCATTTCCTCAACTGAAGCTCCTTTCTCTGTGATATCTCCAGCTGTGTCAAGTTGACACAAAACTAGCCAATACAGTGGTAAAGCTCAAAAACTCAGTAGAAAGTTACTTGACTGAGATCAAGAAACTTACAAGACTCATGAGCTGTCTGCTCACGTTGTATGAGTGATAAACAGTAAGTATCTGCAGGAAGAGGAGGAAGTTCTGTGGTGTTTCCTGTAAGTCTCAGAAACAGCTTCCAGGCTGGGTTTTACTTCTTTTTGTCTCCCCTCCCCTCCTCTCCTCTCTTCTCCATGCCCTACTCTGCTCCCCTCCCCCTCCCCCTCCTCCTCCCGCTCCCCTACCTCTCCCTCTCCCCTCCCTTCCCCTCTCCCTCTTTCTTTCTTCCTTTCTCTTTTTTTAATTGGAATTTGATTACAATATTTCTCTCTTCCTGTTCTTTACAGAATGCACTTACCTGCCCTTGAGTAAGCCAAGCTCCAATATTAACTACAGCAAACTCACTGGTTCACTCACTAGACTTGTGTAAAATGTTTAATTTGTTCTTTTATCCTTGTCTGGAGCAAGGTTGAGCAGGCATTTTTGAGAATCTCCCCCAATCACATCACACACAGACTTTATTCTGCTAATTTAGAACACTTATACAGTTTTGTTTTGGTTTGGTTTGGTTTTTTTGCAAAGGAAGTGCCTGTACTCTGATGATGAAAGCATCTATCAATATTGACTTCATAATTAAGTTAACTGATCCAATAATGCAGAATATTCACTCCATGTATAATAGCTTTATGCTGGGTGGGAAAGTTAACAACATTGATACATTTCCTTCCCGTTTCTGTCCTAACAACTGCTTATTTCTCATTTCAGGATGCAAAAATAATGGCACACAAACTGAGTTTTCTGAACAGTAGATTCCTTCTAGGCATTAAGAGCAGTTCATTAAATGAATGATTTGATAAGACTGTTCTGAATTGGTCCTTCAGGGCCTGGGAGTCCTCTAATCACTCTAGTTGGAAGAAAGAAAGCTGAGGTTAGTGTCTTGTGGGAAACACTCTGGCAAAAGACATTTTGTCTATGACTCCAAGAAGAGCTCAGGTTGGGGTGGGGTGGGAGTAACTATTAATCCTGAATGCAATTGTGTGCTAGCTGTTTTGCTTTCTACTATGTGACATAAATCCCCTTCTCTGTATCCTCACAGAATCTGTAAAATCTGCTTTGCCTCCTAGTGTGTTTTTGGAGTGGATTTTCTTTTTCAAGGGAAGTGCCAGGACCTGCTGTGAATGTAGCACAAAGCAAAGCCACAGGCTGCCCACCTGAGGGCAGCTTCCTCTGGTGACTCAGTTCACTGTAGTCTCTCTTACCACCCTGCTTTTGTTGGAATTCTGAGCCATACGCTGCATGCTGCCATGCACAGAGGTTTGAGTTGAGTGGAGACCTCACTAGGTCAAAAGGTGCTCTCCACTAGCAGTAGGAGGTACAGATGAGGCGCTGAGATTTCATTAGAGTGTTTCAGTGATGGAAGGCTCCTTTCGATCTTATTTATCTTTAATTTAGAGTTCAGGTGATTAAAAATGTGATAGCCTGCTCTAGTAAGCTGAGATCAACTAAAGTGGCATTCCAGTCTGTGTTTCTTAGATTTGTTTCCACGAGGCCTTCATGGATGTATCAATAGATAATTAGTGAGTACAATCAATCGGGCATTACCAGGTGGAGTATCCCACTACACTTTTCGAATGGCAGGGAAGGTACCATTACTAGTCACATTTTCTGTATTTTGGGGGTGGGAGTGGGGTGGGAGGTATGGAGGACCAAGTTAACTCATAGTACTTTCAAAGCTAGAAAAGGTTCATGTGGAATATTGTTTCTGATAAACATGCTAAAAAGTAAGAACGGATTTTCTTTCTCAGTTGAGAGCTGATGGGTGTGCTGCAGAGTATCCAGCTGCAGAGCCTGAGTAGCATGTCACTCTTCTGAGGAGGCATCACATCGGGGCTTTCCCTGGCTCTTCTATTCCTTTTGTAATGCCAACTTCCAAAAAAAAAAAAATGGGAGGAAAGCAAAATGGATGGCCGTTCTTCTGCTCTCTAACACTTTCCAATTTTCCCCTCCAGAGCAGAGAGAAGATTCATGAGGCTGAAAATCGTTTCTGCCCTGTATCAGGTAGCAGGTTCATAGCCATCCTTTCAATGAGCGGCAGCAGAGGTTAATGCAGAGTCAGTGATTGGACAGAGAAAAGAAAATCATGAAAGTCCTATGCTAGCGATTGTTTCTTATGAGATGATTTATTTTGGCACCATTGCTAGATCTGCTTTTTCTACTAGGCATGATAATCTAAACTTTTTTTTAAAAGATGAGACAAAAATCTATTTTTAATATAAAATATATTTCTATAAATGTGAAAGAAAGCTCTTTTCTTTCCTATACAGTTTCCACACAGAAGTTCTGTGTACTACAGAGGTATGATATCTAAAAGCTGCTTTGTCAGAACTAAACTATCTTTTATCCCTAATAACTAAAAAAACAACTTTCTAATTTTTATATCTTTTATTTTCATGCTGCTAACATAAAAAGAAGGAAATTGCATTTTATTACACAAACAGGATTTCTTCATACACTCCTTTTATAATTCCTGTGAACAGTTTTCCTATTGATTTTTAGGCGGCCTTTATCAATGATTCTACATGATGTAGAATAGCACTGACCTTAGCATGTTGGAGGTGAATGTCCATTCAATAAGTATCTTTTTAACACAAAAATTGGGTCCATATTCTTTCCATGTAGAGGTTTTTCTGTCCTTAGTTCCTTTGTGTTAAAATTATAGAAAAGATTTATCCTGAAAAAAAAAATTCAGTACCTACATAATGAAATAATAGAGTCATGTACTATACCTGTATGTAACATAATTACTTTGCTACTTTTACATATAATCTCTATTTAGTTCTGGTGGTTTAAAATTGGAAAACAAATCTGCCACAGCCACTTTGCTGTATTAGATTCAATTTTTAAATATGTATAAAGATGCTTTTAAAACAGCCATCCTCAGCGTGCCATATTAATCAAAATAAAAGGTTCTTAATATAAACCAATATACCAAGCTATATTCAAAGAATTTTATCTATCTATCTATCTATCTATCTATCTATCTATCTATCATATACTTCTATATTCACATCATCCATATCTATATGTTTATGTCTGTATCTATCATGTATCTATTTGGACAAGAATCCATATCTTGATTTTAATACTAATTTTTAATTTGTCATTACATGTCTCTTATATTGCATGTAAGCCTTCAGTTTTAAAGCCATGTCTTTATTACTTTTATGTGTCTTTAATATTCTTTTTGTAAAAGAATGATATTATGATTACATCTTTTTCTCCTTCCTTTCCTTCTCTCCAATATTTCTTATACAACTACCCTTGCTCTCTCAAATTCTCCAATATTTCTTATACAACTACCCTTGCTCTCTCAAATTCTCCAATATTTCTTATACAACTACCCTTGCTCTCTCAAATTCATGGTCTCTTTTTCTTCAGTTATGTTATATTCACAAGTTCTTAAATACATAAATACAAGCTATGTACTATCATTTGTATATATATGATCTCAGAGATAGCCACTTGATATTTGATAACCAATTTGAGTTTTCTTCCCTGGGGAAGAACATTTCTCCCACTCACAGCCTTATGCACATGCCTGTGGTTCTTTGTCTAGAACTGAGGCCCTTAAAGCTTTCCCCTTTCCATATTAGCATGCTCACTGATGTCACTGTTGTTCACATCTTGTGTAGGTAGTCATGTTGGTGAGACTTCATGAGTGAAACTCTGACATTTCTAGTAGACAAAGTCTCACATCAGGCTTCTGTTCCTCTAGTTGTTATTTTTTTTTTCTACATCAACTCTTAAAATGATCCCTGACCCTTAGGTGAATGTATTTTTGTTACATATGTATCATTTGGACCTGGAAATCCCACAATCTTTTGTTTTAGTCATTTTAATGAATTACTTTTTCTGTAATGGTCTCCACTTGATATAAGAGGCATTTCTCTGATGAACAGGAAGAACTATTATTTATCTGTTGGTATAAGGATAAAAATTTAAATGCACTGAAAGATTATATAGATTTACTACAGTGCCAATAGTAGGTTCCTCTCCAAGAATCCTGGAAGTTGTCAGTTTCCTGTACCAGGAACGGTTTTTCTGTTGAGCAGATCTTAAGTCCAATTAAAGAACAGTGGGTCATCATCAGAGTTTGCATGCCTGTATTAACCCCTCGGGTTACTGTGGCATGCTCACCTTTCTAGTGACATTTCAAAAGAGTGGGACCATGAGTTGCTTCCTTTCTTTAGAAGCTTGCATGGAGACTTCTAATATGATAAAATCTAGTCTTATTGCAGAGACTTTTTAGGTCAGATTTAGCTCATATCTTCTGAGTCCTGTGTCTTAACTACATAATATCTTCACCACTAGGGACTTAGCATTGGACACTGGGAAGCAACCGAAGGCAAGAGCTTGTAATGTTTTAGGAGGGTTTTGGTCAACCCTTACCTACAATTCAAAAGAAAGCTTCTTATTCCTGGTGTTGAAATTTATGCAAATAGTCTATGACTCTGGCAGCGAGCACTGTCCTAACAAAAGGAAAAAATTCATTTTAACTATATATAAATGAAAAAATATTTGTTTATATATAGTTTATAAGATATATGTAATTGTAGGTAGAAATATAATTGTATACTTCCTTATGATGTTTTAATAGATCCTTATTGCTATTTAAGCATCTTCCCTCCTTCATCTTCTGTATTTGACTACCTCCCTCTCCTTAAGTAAGAAGACTTACTTTTGCCCTTTCTTTACTTCTCTTTTGGTTTCCCACCACTGCCTGGGACCCCTTTTAATTTCCTAGTTTCCTCAGTTACTATAGTGAGATTTTTGTTTTCTTTAAAAATACAGGAATATTATGTAAAAATATTTTTGTTGCAATCCTAGGTATCATGTATGGGGCTGCATCAGATTGCACACAGGAGCTTTCTATGATTTGTCTCATTCTCTGCTACCGGTATGATTTTGCCAGGTAAAAAAAAATATTATTTTGGAATTCTGGGGACTCTTCAGAGGGTAAAATGCCAGAGCCTCCAAGAGAGTCTGAGGCTATTGCTCCTCCTCCTCCTGCTGTTTGAGTTTTTGTTTGTTTGTTTTGTTTTGTTTTTGTTGTTTTGTTTGTTTGTTTATTTGTTTTGGCTATTGCTGGATGCTGGATTGGTAGATTGCTAGTTTGCTGAGCACTGGTTGCTGATTGCTGACAACAAAGATTGGACTTGCTCTAAGAAACTCAGTAGGACATAGTCTAACAGTATGGATACCCCTTTCCTCTCTAACTTTGTTTCTCTAACTAGTATTGGGGATTAGAAGGGTTAAGAATGGAGAAGAGTGGTAGGGAAAAACTTGATAAATTAGCCAAAAGTATGCTTATAAGTTTCTCTAGGTGATATACTCACATCTGACAATATAGAGATAAGAACTGAAGATGAAAGAGAACATCTGACATTCATCTTTCTGCATCTGAGTTGCTATATTCAATATCTCCATACTTCCATCCATTTACTTGCTGATTTTATTTTCCTTACAGCCAAATTGTATCCCAAAGCATACATCCATCTCACTTTCACTGCCTGTTCAACAGTTGAAAGATATTTGGTTTCCTTACATTTCCTAGCTATGGTAAATAAAGAGATAATGATCATGCTTGAGCAAATGTCTATGGAGTAGGAGGATGTTGAGTCCTTTGGACATATGCCAAAGAGTTGAATAACTGGGTCATGCAGTAGATTTATTTTTAACTTTGGAGTGTTCTCCGGGGTAGCTGAACAAGTTTGCAAGCCCACCATTGATGTCTGAGAGCTCCTTTTACCTCACATCCTCTCTAGCTTTTCTTTTCAGTTGGTTTATTTTATTTCCACTCAGACTGGGGTAATAGGAGTGGTCAAAGTTGTTTTCATTTCCCATTCTCTACTTGCTAGGGGCAATGAACATTTTTTTAAAATATTTTTTAGCCATTTTTTTTATCTTCACTTGAGAACTCTCTATTCATATCCCAAGCCACGTTTTTTTTGGGGGGGTGGGCATGTTTTTTTTCCTCCATTTTTGTATTATTTATATTCCTTCGGATATAAATATGCTGTCTGATGTATAGCTGGCAAAGATCCCAATCGGTGGGACTCCTTTTCACTCAATTGTGTCCTTAGCTGTGTAAAGGCTTTGTAAGTTTATGAGGCCTCATTTGTAAATCATCGCCCTCAATGATTTACAATCGTGGTGTCCTATACAGAAAGTCCTTTCTTTTACCCATGTCCTGTAGGACACTGTCTATGTTTTCTCCTAGCAGTGCCAGTGTTTCAGGTTTCATGTTCAGAGGTTTTATACATTTGAAGTTATTTTTGTGGCATCATATTTGTACCCAAGCAGACTTTTAAGTTCAGTTTAACTCAACATCTCACATGCTGGATTTACTTGGTTATTTTCATTGTGTATTGCTTTACTTATTGGGTTATATTACATTTTTGTTGTTGTTGCTACTGATTGTTTGTGATAGTTTGTTTTTGTTGGTGTGTTTTAAGGGTTTCAGACAGCTTAGGATAGCCTTAGATCTTCTAGCTAGCCAAAATGATCTTGATTTTCTGATCCTCTTGTCTCTGCCTTTTCAGAGGTAGAATTACAGTAGTAGTTCATTTTAGCCAGTGTTTTTATTTTTAATTAAGTAATTAATTTATTTTTTACTTATTCACTTTACATTCTGATTACTGTCCCCTCCTGGTCACCGGTTCCCACAGTCTTTTCCCCATCTACCACTCCCCTTGTCCTTTGAGTGGCTGCTCTTCCTGGTATCCCTACACTGGCATTTCAAGTCTCTAAAAAGTTAGGTGGTTCCTCTCCCACTAAGGCAAACCAAGGCATCTCAGTGAGAAGAACATATCCCACATTCTGCTAACAGTTTTTGAGATAATCCCTGTTCCGGTTATTTGGGACACACATGAAAACAAAGGTGAACATCTGTTATATATATGCAGGGAGGCCTAATTCCAGCCCCTGTATGATTTTTGGTTGGTGGTTCAGACTCAGAGCCTCAAGGGCTCAGGTTAGTTGACTCCATTGTTCTTCCTGTGGAGTTCCTATCCTCTGTGGGGCAGGAATCCTTCCTCCTATTTTTCCACAAATGGCCCCAAGCTCCATCTACTGTTTGACTGTGGTTTCTGTATCTGTCTGATTTAGCTGCAAATGGAGCCTCTCAGAGGACAACTTGCTCCTATATATAAGTATAACAGAGTATCATTAATAGTGTTAGTGACTGGTGCTTGCCCATAGGATGGGTCTCAAGTTGGGCCAGTTATTCTTTGGCCATTCAGTCTCTGCTCCATCCACAATCCCTGCACTGTTTTGTAGACAGAATAAATTTGAGGTCTAACCTTTTGTGAGTGGTTGTCACTATCGTTCCACTTGGGTTACTGCCTGGGTACAGGAGGTGACCATTTTAGGCTTTATATCCCCAATGTAATGAGTCACAGCTAAGTTCACCCCCATCTATTCTTGGACACTGCCATTATCCTAGGTCTCTGTCTATTTCTGGAGATGCTCACCACTTCCTCACCCCTGTCAGTTGCAGATTACCATTCATTTTCATGAATCCATCTAGCCATCTCTCCTGTCCTTCCCCATACCTGATCCTGAATGCTTAATACCCTTCCCTATGCCCTTTCCTCTCAGTTCCCTCTGTTTATCTACTTGTTTCAAATAAATGTGATGCAGAACTAAGCAGGATTCTCAACAGAGGAATCTCAAATGACCAGGAAGCACTTAAAGTGTTCAGAGTCCTGAGGTATTAGGGAAATACAAATCAAAACCTTTATGATGTTCCATCTGCACACATCAGAATGGCTAAGATAAAAAAACTTAAGAGATAGCACATGCTGGTGAGTATATGGAACATTTCTCCATTGCTGGTGGGAGTCCAAACTTGTACAACTACTTTGGAGATCAATTTCATGGTTTCTCAGAAAATTGGGAATATTTCTACCTCAAGAACCAGCTATACTACTCCGTGCAATATGCTCAATAGATGCTCCAACACCCCACAAAGATACTGAAAACAACTTAGGTGTCCCCCAACTAAAAATGGATAAAGAAAATATGGTAAGCCTACACAATGAGATACAATTCAGCTATAAAAAGCAAAGACATCATTCATTCTGCAGGCAAATGCATTGAACTTGCGAATATCATCCTGAGTAAGGTAATTCAGTTCCCAAGGTCATACATGGTATGGACTCACTGATGAGTTGAGATTATCTATAAAATACAGATGACATGTTACACTTCACAGACCCAAAAATCTAAACAAAAAGGAAGGCTCAAATAAATATACTTAATCCCACTTAGAAGGGAGAATAAAATAATCACAACCAGTCTTATGCAGTATTAAGGATTGAGCCCAGGGCTTCAAGCATATAATACAATACTCTATCAATAACCTGTTTGTTATTTAAAAAGAGAGAACTGGAGAAACTATCAAGTGCTTTATTTTTCCACTATTCCAGGGGACAGGCAATGTGCGTACAAATAATTGATTTATGAACACATATAGTTACTGTCATTGAGTCTTATCTCGCACTTTTTACAAGGGCAATTCTTAAACACTGTCATAGTGAACAGACACAACACTGCATTAGGTCACAGTGAGTTTTTCATAAAATAATATTCTTAATATCAAGAATAGTAACAATTTCACATAACAAAAGTATTGTTAAATATATTATCTTGTACAAGAATCATGAACTTTACAAATAGCATAAAATGTGGGAAAACTGTTAAATAAACCTTCAGTATATGTAGAAAACTCTATTAATCAACAGTATGAAAAACTATCCTTAGACATAAAACAAATCACTCATTCCTTAGTAATTAAAAAAATTCATAAGTGAGCAGGCATATATTTCATGAAAAATTGAACATACGAAATTTCCAAACTATTCTACTCAGCTATTAAAAGGAATGAATTTATGAAATTCCTGGGCAAATGGATGGACCTGGAGGATATCATCCTGAGTGAGGTAACACAATCACAAAGGAACTCACACAATATGTACTCACTGATAAGTGGATATTAGCCCAAAACCTTAGGATACCCAAGATATAAGATACAATTTGTTAAACGCATGAAACTCAGGAAGAACAAAGACCAAAGTGTGGACACTGTGCCCCTTCTTAGAATTGGGAACAAAACACCCATGGAAGGAGTTACAGAGACAAAGTTTGGAGCTGTGATGAAAGGATGGACCATCTAAAGTCTGCCATATCCAGGGATCCATCCCATAATCAGCTTCCAAATGCTGACACCATTGCATACACTAGCAAAATTTTGCTGAAAGGACCCAGATATAGCTGTCTCTTGTGAGACAATGCTGGGGCCTAGCAAACACAGAAGTGGATGCTCACAGTCAGCTGTTGGATGTATCACAGGACCCCCAATGGAGGAGCTAGAGAAAGTACCCAAGGAGCTAAAGGGATCTGCAACCCTATAGGTGGAACAACATTATGAACTAACCAGTACCCCAGAGCCCTTGACTCTAGCTGCATATGTATCAAAAGATGGCCTAGTCGGCCATCACTGGAAAGAGAGGCCCATTGGACTTGCAAACTTTATAAGCCCCAGTACAGGGGAATGCCAGGGCCAAAAGTGGGAATGGGTGGGTAGGGGAGCGGGGGGGGGGGGAGATGGTATGGGGGACTTTTGGTATAGCATTGGAAATGTAAATGAGGAAAATACAGAATAAAAATGTTAAAAAAAAAAAAAGAAATTTCCAAACTAAGGCCCTCACTGCTGTCACTGAAGTATGGCCCTACTGAAGTCACAGTCTCTTTTAATAACCCATAAAAGGGTTTTATGTTGAGGTAGAACATAGTACTGTAGTTGTGTTTATTAATTTCTTATGAATTTGCATTTTAATTAGAATGTCTATTGACTTGAAAGGAGATTGTTGTTACTTATGCCTCATAACATTTTATTAGTTTCAAAATCAAAATTAGGTAATTTTTTTGAAATAACCTCTGTGCAATGAACAATGAGACTTACATACTCTAAAACAATGCATAATACCTTGACCATCAAAAGGAAGCCAATCATTCTTCATAGACCTACTTGTAGCTTTTCTATTTATAGCACAGTATAAGAATATTATAAAAGTCTTTTGAATAAATTATTTAGTACTCATTAAAAAGGGATATGACTTATCTGATATATGCCTATGCCTTAAAATTTTCATTTTTAGCACAGCACACCTTTCTTTGTTGCTGAGCTGAATTTTCTCATGGCTACTGAAATATTGTTCACCATGAATGTTACAAAGCTCTTCCTTATCATCTAGCCTATTGTGTAGAGTTTTTATGCCATTCTTCAGAGCATGCAAGCAAATGTTCTACACATTCATATTTGGCATATAAAGAATGCATAATGATCTATTTTTGAACACAGAAAATTGGTTAGCATGCTTGATAAGGAACAAGGGCCAATTTATACTTTATTCAACATAGTACTGCTAGTGCTCTGAGGAGGAGTTAGTGAGTCTGATTGCTTTTGTCCTTTTTTTAAACCTGAAAAAGGCTTCCTTATTGTGGTGAAAACAGGGGAATCAGAACAAACAACGATGAGTGAGGAGAAAATATTTTGTAATTAATAGATCTTATTATATTACTCTAATGTTAAAATAGTAATATGTTTTCAGATCTAGAAAGAATGTTGATATTCTTTTGTTTCTAAGATGCACAATAATCAGTAAGTCTATCCTAAATAACTTCCTATAAATTTTAGGACATAGATTGTCAAGCCTCTTTAAGTCATTTTGAATGGTCCAATTATCCAAATTTTGTTTTGAATGTAATCATGCGAAATGTATGAGATTTTTATCTTGCTTCTGGTCAGACTTATCATTAAAATTATAGAATCTAAAATGGACAATTATCTTCCACTTACTCAAATAAATTTCTTTCATCACTTTAACAAAGAACATATTTTTTGTTACCTTTTTTATTTCCAGAAACAAAGCTACTACAGGCTTTCAATTCCCCTTCTTTTTCCTTGTGATTCTTCATTGTTTCCCTCATTATCCTTTCCCAACTCCTTGGTGAGAGGGAGAGCCTTTGCCCCTTCAGGGCTGCAAAAGAACTTTTCCATTTCCCATGTTTCACAGTAAGACTTGTTGTTATTTTCAAACAGTAATCTGTCTATTATTATAACCCTAGAAAACACACATGGATTAGCTACTTTTTTCAGTTGCTAATAAGATACTAATAAGTCCAGTGCTTATTGCTTCTTTCTTTGGGTTTATTCTCTTACATCCTTGAGCCTCATGATTAACAATTTGACTACACTGCATTACTTCATGTTTCGCACAATCACATTTCTTTTTAATAAAGTGTTTCAGATTTTCTTTAATTATCTGAAATGCCATTATAATACTATATAGTTTGGTTGCATGGTTCTGTTAAAGAAATTAACTAATTAACTGATTGCTTTATTTGTTTGTGCGTGCATTTGCATGTATATGCGCACTTGCATGCAAGTAGCTGTGAAGGCCAGAAGAAAGTTTCAGATCCCATAGTACTGAAACTAATAAGCGTGCTACAAACCAAACTCAAGTGTTCTGATAGAATGCAAGAACACAACTTCTGAGCCATGCATTGTTCTAGACCAGAAATTCTTATCCTGTGGGTTGTGATCCTTTGGGATTTATTGACTCTTTCGTAATAACAAAATCACAGTTATGAAGTAACATTGAAAATGATTTGATGGATAGGGGTCAGCACAACATGAGAAACTGTATGAAAGGGGCGCCACATTAGAAACATCAAGAACCACTGCTCTGGAATCATCTCTCCATTTCTTGATTTCAATTTTCTTTTTTTTTTAATTTTTAGACTATTATTTTAAATAAAAAAGAATTGAAGCATGGATCCACTTAGTCTAAACAATATATTTCTTCTCTCAATGAATTTACACTTTTCAGTGTAATTCTACCTTTTATGTGTTGAGTTTTCTCTTTTGGAAAGTCTGTTTGCAATAGAGAATAATAAATTTCAAGTTAGATTTTCTGATCTTTGATTTCTTTCCTAGTTTCTTTCCTTTGAACATTTGCTCATGATTTGGTTCCCTTTTCTCAGGTTTCCACTTCCTTCAACTGTGTCTTCTCTGAAGTCAATTATGTTCACCTGCTGTTTTAGTTAGAAAACTTTTTATGTATGCACACCTTCAAGTGCATTCTCAGGTCCTAGAATCTCCCCCTTAAAAATCTTCATTAGCACATCTTGATTTTCATATCTGACTGCTTTTCCATGTCATTTCTCTTCCTGAACAAGGGAGTGTAGTTATTAGAATTAAGACTATGTTCTATAAATGAGCTAAGTCTCAATATTTTAATTCAAACTCCATCCATGTGTTAACTTTATGTGTTTTGCATCCTCCGTTTATTATGTATAATAGCTTAAATTGCTGTTTAGAACTTTGAAACTTCTGTAGTCACTAGATAAGACATACAGTTATTATTACAGGTCTGGAAGTGCTCTTCCATTTCTCACAATTCTTTCTTTATTTTCCCCATGTTTAAATATTCATGATGAATACAAGCCAGGGTACCTGGTCTTCATCACTGGTCTTCATGACAAATGCTTAGATATGAAAATAATTGGTATTTTTAATGCCTCAGAATAATCACATGGTATGTCATTTTCTGTTTCCTGTGAAGTAATTATTCCATTTAAAAATTAATTTTTATTCATCCTATACAGATGTATGGCATATGGCTATTATAATTTGTTGTATATATGTATGTCTGTTATTGTGTGACTGAAAATGTAATTTCATGGTTTTAAAGTTAATATATTAACTTTACTAAAGTTGCCAAGTTATACTTCAAAGTAGGATTCCATCATATAATTCTATAAAATGCACACTCAAGCTTCTAGTATTTTATGATTTGCACAAAGTTTATACCTAAGCAGTGGATGAGAAATACTAATTCTACCACCTTTGCATTTATTTTTTAAAACATGAGATAAAAAAGTTTGCCCTATATTATGGGCCTAATTAACCTTTATAAAAATGTTAATTCTATTTATTTGTGACTTCCCTTCCTGTAAGTGTATGCAGACTGCTTTTTGATATTTTAGATATAAATTCCATAAAACTGTGAACTTTTACTTTTATTCTCTCAACCTGAGGGTAGATTAATTTAGCTCTTGGTAAACTCTACTATCTAAATTTGTGTTCATTTAATTAAATTTGTCAACATTTTTCTCTACCTTTTTTAAACTCAGTTTTATATATACTTGTGTTTTAGTAAAAGAAACAGATTCATCTCTAAAATTTATTTCATATATTTATAAGTTTTTCTTACCAAATACATTCTTATGGAAAATATATTTTATGTTCAGTGTGATATATCGTTTTCCTTTCCTATAAACATGGCTTATCTAGTGCCATTTATTCTAAATCTCTCCTTGTCCCTTAAAAGAAAAGTTGTGCCAGGTGTTTCTTCTAATTGTTTTTGCCTAATGGAAAAAGATCATTGGAAGTTAGATGAGCATGGATTCAAATTTATGAAGAAAATCACTAACTTATAACCTTTTGATAGTAAATTTTTACAACGATGAACATTTCCTGTGTAGTATCCTTTCACTGCTTATGTCTGGGCTAATCCTATTTTTTTTTCATCATTGTCAGCTGCATTACAAGTTTTACTTTCTGATAAAACCCTTCTAAAACAGATTTTATGAGTTGTCTTCAACTTTCATTATTGTTTGAGTACTGATTCTGTAAAGAGTTAGCTACTAAAGCACTGGTTCCCAACCTGTGAGTCAAAACCCCTATGACAAACGCTATCTCCAAAAATATTTACATGATGATTCATAACTAGCAAAATTACAGTAAGGAAATAGCAGTGAAAAAATTTTATGGTTTGAGGGTCATCACAACATGACGAACTGTATAAAAGGGTTGCAGCATTACGAAGGTAGAAGAAAACCAATGTGCTAAAGTTTCCTGGGAATATTTTATGTGATGTGTGATTGTGACATATAATGCTTGCACATAACATCAGGCTCTGATTTGTATTTATGATATTTATGCCAACGTTAATACTTATTTTCAGTAGCAGGGTTAACAATAATATAATGAATAAAAACAAGGACAGTGAGTCCCTTTTACCTATTCTTGAATTTTAAAATAGATGGTTCATTATTTAGCTAATAGGGGCATGTAGCATCTCATGGTCTGCCAGACTTAGCTGAATGATATGTAAAGTACAAGTTTACTTTGCTTATGTGGATTAATTAAGATACTATTAGTAAAACTATGGTGCAAAGGCAAGCATAATAAAAAGTGGCACTCTAAAACACATTTTTTGAGATAAAAATGCTAAATTGTGTTTTAAAAATACTGATAAATTTATTAATGTGGGTTGCCATTTAATAAGCAGTTATTGAGAGAGGTATGATCAAAGTATCTCACTGACTATGCCACATCTCTGAGTCCTTTCAGACCTGTCATTCCTTTCTTCATAACTCTGTTTACCAGATTCTCAGGATATATATTAAGTAGGTGTATAGTTATACTGGCTTTTCTTATACATTTTTCTAATAATGTTCTGTTCTGTTTTCTTCTACTATCATTTTGGTATACCAATTTAAAGCAAATAAAGTCCCCCTTATCAGCCATGAAAGTCGCATGAGTGCTGGAGAGATGCTTCCCTTGCCCCTCTTCTCCTGTGGCAGGTAGGAGAGATGACCCCACCTCTCCTCACTGGAGGGCAGCCCTGCACCTGTGCAGAACAGTAAAGCTGGACCTGGTAGAAGAGGGGTAGGTGAGCCTGCTGTGGGCATGGGAGCATGAGATCTGCTCTGCCTCTTGTCAGGGAAGTTCAAGACTTTGAGTTAGCCCGTCCCAACACCCACCCTATCTATAAACTGCTTGAGCACATGAAGAGGCCAGTCCTGTAGAACTAAAGATGCAGGATCTCCATGACACAAGGCAACAACAGGGAGTCTGAAAGGAGTCCTGGTGAGGATCTAATATTGAAAGTGTGGCAAAGGCCAGAGGCCTTGAAGCAGGTCAATGACTTGCTGATATGAATATCTGCAAGTGAAGCTGTTTGGATATGAAAGATCCTGAGAGAGACTGAAAAATTATTTAAGCGTCTAGGCTTGTGTCTTAAATAGACCTCACTAATGGCAGGAAGTAAAAGTTTAGCTCACCCCATTGTTCCAGGATGTACTAACCACAAATTAGAAGCTTAACTTGCCCCATTGTTTCAGGAAATGTTTGTACAGAATACTCTAATCATTCCTTGAACCCATTATGCAAACTTGCTAGTTTGCCAAATGCTATAGCCCAATGCTAGGTGTTTGCGGTTTTTGCCTTTATAAGCCCCTTACCCCTTGAGCTCAGGGTCCACTATTCGACCCCTATGTGGGATACGAGTAGTCCCCAGTGCACTGGTCTTTCCCGAAGAAACCTCTTGCTCTTTGCATCAAGATTGCATAAAGATTGGTCTCTCGCTATCACACCTGGGGATCCATCCCATAATCAGCCACCAAACACAGACATTGTTGCATACGCCAGCAAGATTTTGACGAAGGAACCCTGGTATAGCTGTCTCCTGTGAGGCTATGCCAGTGCCTGGCAAATATAGAAGTGGATGCTCACAGTCATCAATAAGATGGAACACAGGGCCCCCAATGGAGAAGCTAGAGAGAGCACCCAAGGAGCTGAAGGGGTCTGCAACCCTATAGGTGGAACAACAATATGAACTAACCAGTACCCCCAGAGCTCGTGTCTCTAGCTGCATATGTAGCAGAAGATGGCCTAGTCAGCCATCATTGGGAAGAGAGGCCCTTTGGTATTGCAAACTTTATATGCTCCAGTACAGGGGAATGCCAGGGCCAAGAAGTGGGAGTGGGTGGGTAGGGGAGCAGGGCAGAGGGAGGGTATAGGGAACTTTTGGGATAGCATTTGAAATGTATATAAAGAAAATATCTAATAAAAATAAATAAATGAATACACAGCAACATAATCTATAAAGCAAAAAAGAAAGAAAGAAAGAAAGAGGAAAAGAAAAAAGAAAAGAAAAGAAAAGAAAAGAAAAGAAAAGAAAAGAAAAGAAAAGAAAAGAAAAGAAAAGATTGGTCTCTCCTAAGTTTTGGGCATTGCGTCATCCCAAAACTTAAGTGAGGGTCTCCCCACTTCAGGAGTCTTTCAGATAAAATGATATACCATGACACACTTCAGCTTCCGCTGCAAAATGTTTTTTGCTTGTTTGTTTGTTTGCTTGTTTTGTTTTCTCTTGTTTTGTTTAGCTTTGTTTTGTTTTGTTTTGTTTTGTTTTCTTTAGGGGGTAGGGGATGTAAGACTTGATGAGCCTTACATCTGTGATGTTCCACTCACAGAAACACAGAGACAGAGATGGATCCAATAAGCATGAGGTTTATTGATCACTGCATTGGGGCTGTCCTGCAATGGGTCAGAGGCAACCCAGAATCTCCTAGGCACACACTTTTTATATCTTTTTAAGGGGTTTAAGCCTATTATTGGCCCGAGGTGACCTTTTCATTCCCTCTTTTAGAAATGGTTGGGAAGCAGGGGGAGGGGGAGAAGATAGGGGATTTTCAGAGGGGAAACTAGGAAAGGGGATAATTGAAAAGTAAATAAAGAAATTATCTAATTTTAAAAAAAGAGAAAGAAAGAAAGAAAGACTGGTGTCTTTTCATTCTCCTGCTTGAGAAATGGTAATTAGCCTCTCCCTAAGCAACACTGATGGCCCCAGGTGAGGCACAGTCTTAGAAGAGGGAACTGAAACATTCTTGGTCATTATCTGCACCTGCCTGTGGTGGGGCTTTGTTGTAAGCTTGTTTTGCTTAGTCATTCCAGGAAGGGAGTGCTGGTCACAACCTTCTAGTGGAAGGTCTCCAGCATGCTCTTCTAGCAAGGTCTTTTGTAAGACCCCCAAAACTGGGGAGACTTCCGCTCAAGTATTGGGATGAGCTGGCTGGCACCCCAATAACTTCACACCTGATGCAAAACCGCAAGAGGCTTTATTGTCATCTAGCTGAGGACTAACTCCTTTCACCAAACAGGGCAGGGATGTTCAACCTGCAGCAGTAATAGTAGGGGGCTTTTAAAGGAAAAGGGGAGGAGTTGGGAGGAGTTAGGAGGAGTTGGGAGGAGTTTGGGTACAGCTCTTCTCTGGCTGATGTCCTTGGTAAGATTACAAGGCAAGAGGAGTGGGGAGTGAGTTGTAGCTCTTCTTAGTGGAGCTTATCTTCCTTCCTGTCCTTGGCACAGGGAGCCAGGTAAGCGCCTGGGTAGGTCTTTTTACAATTATGGTATCTCTGGTTGTAAGGTATAGAAACAAAAAAGGCTTTTTGCTGGCTATAAAGAACAAAGAGCTTCTTTCTGGCTGTATGTTCAGAGATCAGGGAAAACAAGCTTGGGGGAACGTTTAGGGGCTTTACCTTTCAGGGAGAAATGCTTTAAGTCGGGATCTCACACTTTCAGTGGTCATCTTATGTTCTCTAAGGTCACACATTTCCCCAGAGGATACAACATCTTAGGGCAGACATGGAGGGTAGGGAGATAGGTGAGATTGGGGCACATGATGTTCGTGATTCACTAAGAATCAATTTAAAAGATAAAAAATATAAACACATTAGGAGTGGATTTTTTTCATGATATTTTGTCATTAATTTTGTTGTCTGACTCACCCTGTGTTAAACGATGTCAATCAATTTCCATTAGTATGAATATGGAACTAATTGAACTTATGTCTACCATAATGTTTTAAATTTCTTTTTATGATTTAACTTTTTTTCTGAATATAAATTTCCCAGATTCTATTGAATGTATCTTATTTTCTTCAACCAAGCACATTTTTCCAACTAGTGATTAGGAATTCATTCATAACTAAATTGTTTGCTTCTGGTCAGATCAACACCCATTTTGATATTGCTGTTTGTGTGCTTGTGTGCCTATATGTGTGCTTGTGTACCTGTGAATGTTTGTGCACATATATCTGGAGACTAGAAGTTGATACCAGTCCTCAATTACTTTTTGTCTTATTGTACAAAAATCTGATAAAGACTTCTGTAAAGTATCCATTAACCTTTCGCTATGTATTTAATTCTATGTTATTCAAAACACAGAGAGGGAAAAAGACCTTTCATTAAGAACAAACATAGATACAGATACAGGGATGGGAATGGACAAACTTATAACATAGCACTCAGACAAGCAAAGGTTTAGACTTGTACCACAGACAAACAGAGGACAGAAGAAGACACACTGAGAAAGCAGAGAATTCAAGTTTGGACTACTTGTTTAAATTACTTCAAGGGGACCTACTTTTAATTTCATTTTTCAAAATACAACACCAAAACATTATTGGTTACTCTATGTTTATGACTAATGCTTTGAAACAGATAAGCCCAAGACCCACTGTTTCCATAGTTTGTATCTTAATGATGGTTGTTTAGGCCTAGGTTTACCAGTATGCCATTCATAGTAATGTTTTATTACTAATAATAGAAATGAACCTCCCCTTTCTGACTTTTTCATATCTTTAATGTTAAACAAATTGTTTGGTTATAAATAAAAGCCAAAGCAGAGATTACACTTTAATTCATCTCATGCATATCAGATGATATGTCCACTCATGTTTGCTGTGTTAATATTTCGGGTGATTTCTTGAATTCTCTGTAACTAAAATCATGTGTATCAGATCCATATTTTACATTAACATGATTTTTACTGTTGGTTTCAGTTTTTGGTTTATTTGTTTCTAACAGCGTTTTCACTAATTAAAATGAGCTTATAATATCTCTTTTTCTTTTATTTTTACTTTCATGCAGGACTCAACTGACTTTAAACTCCATCAGGTTAGGATGAGAGATAGAATCCAGATAATCCCATACTAGATCATCTTTGGTCAGGCTTCCTACTACTGAAACAATGTGCCTTTACTATCTTTAATCCTGTATTTTTTCTTACCAAACCAAATACCCATATAATACTTTTCTGATTCCTGAGAGATCTCAGAGAGAATCACAGCTGTTCCTTCTTGCCTCTGCCTGAGATTGTTAGCCATCAGGGCTAAAAAGTTTTTCCACATTACCAGAGGAGTTTTCCACAATTGAAGCATGTGGGAAGCTCAATCAATGTAACAAACTTTATTTCTGTCTACTCCTTATTGGAGGATGCTAAATGAGAGTGCAACCATGCTTTGTGAGGGGTCACATTGCTCAGGTTTCCTAAGGTTTGTATTTATAATTTGCATTGTTTTCTGATGGAGTGGTTATATTTTAAAGCTTCATCATTCTGATCCCCCACCCCCTGCCCAGTGCCCTGGCATGAGAAACAGCCTGTTTTAAGTGGTAGCAATGGTAACGTGTGCAAAGGAGGTCAGCCTTCAGATGAATACTCTTGGGGACCCAGGACTGACACATGTTTGAAGAGATGTAATAGCATCAAAGGTGAATGATTCTAAATGGGATTTGCTGTCTATCAGATGGTTCATGTATTTTACTAACAGATATATAATAAACAACACGCATAAAATAGGCCAGATGTAACACGGAGAAAGATTGCATACATTAAAAGTGCGTTGACTTTTACTTTGATTGCTTCTCTTCTCCTGCAGTTCTTTTCCTTCTTGGGGTTTTCACAGTTGTCATCATCTTGGTAATAAATACAAGGAGGCATCATCATTTAATATCATATAAGCCCTATATTTGAAAGACCCACAACGTGAGGACTCCCCCACGTTCTGACTCAGGAGAGGCGACACCCCAAATCACACAAGAAACAGTCTTGCTGCAAACTGCAAGAGGATTTTTATTCGAGTGCTCTCGGGCCCACGGTCATACACCACGCAGGGGGAAAGGACCGTGGGGCCCCGAGTAGCTGGGTAAGGGGGTATTTAAAGGAAGAAACCACAACTCAAGGAAGTGGGGAGGGCTTTGTTGGAAAATACCAAAGATACCAGTTAAGAGTCACAAGGAAGTGAAAAGTCACAAGAGTCACAAGGAATACCTGGTAATTGTTCCTGATATCTCTCAAGACAGTTTCTAAGAGCCCCTAGCAATAGCACATTTGCATAACAGGTTCCAGGCTTTGGTCAGGGTGACTTTCTTTGAATGAACACTCTTTGAACCCAGGAAGCAGATGGGTGGAGGAATGTCGCTATCTGTTTTATGATTAGCATACCTGGGAGCATTAAGTCACAGAATTCACATTCCCAAGCCTGGGCCTAAAGGCCTAGAATTTTGTTTTTACGTTATACTTTCATATTCACCTGTTGATATATTTTGCAAAACATATATTCAAGCTAATGACTCACTATTGCCATAGGATAAAATATTTGAAAATGATATATATATGCACACCAACTGTGTGTTTAGCCTAGTACTTCTGAGCTTTAGTAAACACAAATGAGGAAAACATACACTGTGTTTTTAGATCATATGACTGAAAGCTATGAACTATTGTAGCAAATGTAAAGTAATACAATGAAGACTTAACAGACACCCTATCCTATTTTCTTCTCTGCATTACTTTATGTAACTTTGTTCAGTTGATTAGCAAAGAATGTATAGCATTTGATGCTACCTTACTAACTACCACGTCATTTTAAACTCACAAGGAGTGGTAATGTGTTACAAAGGAAGCTTGGCACTGAAGTGGTATTCTAGAAATAAAATTTCTTCCCAGTCGCCACAAGTTTAACACCACACATTAACTTTGCCAGTGAATAAATAGGTAATTTATCAATGATGTGTATGATTACAAACAAACTACTAAACAATATTTCCCTTTATTTTCCATTTGTAATAAACAAAACTAAGTTAACCAATTGGTATTCATCCAATGAGACTGGTTTTGTGTTTGTGAACCTACAACTACCTAAATTTTGATATTTTCATGTGTATGTAAAAAAATTCCATGTTTTTGTAATTTTCCTACTCTAATTTTCTTGTCTCAAGAATAACAATAGGAGGGGAGTTATTTTAAAATGACATGGAATTTATTATAGTTAGAAGTTAACTCCATGCTGCTTTCAATAACTTATAATCATATCTTACTTGAGTTGAATCAATGCTTATACACAAAAAAGGGCATGTTATGTTTTGTATTTTACATGAAAATTTTAGAAATAAGCCCTACCTCATAATAATTTTTCTTTAAATCCTTTACCCATAGATAAAGTGACAAATGTCAGCAAAGAGGCTCAAAAAAGAAAAAAAAAGATATGTAAGATTTCAGATGAAAATTCTATTCCTAAGAACTTCACCTCCCGCCCTGCTTTTTAAACAAAAATAAATAAATAAAAATTAAAAATAGTAGCTAAAAATGACTAAAACAGCTTTGGTTTAGATTGCTTGGAAATCCTCCCCTCTGCTGCAATTACCGGATGAAACAAGCTTGAAGCTCAGAGGAGTTCTCATCTCAGTCTCTTTTGCTTCCTGCCTCTGTGAGGGGCTGTTTTTCTGATGCCATTATTGGCAGATCGCCACATCGCACCTGCTGATCCACCTGCCTCTCACTGGCATGCAGTATTTAAAATGTTATGCAATTAAAGCAAATGAGTTTAAAGGGCTAGATTTGCCCTGCACCTCCTGGAGAGCTGTTGTTCATCCTCCAAAGTGCCTGAGGATGGTGAGGGAGGTTTTGCTGCCCGATTGGCCCTGGGGTGCTGAATCGTGCTCCCCTTTGAAGAACTCTGTGGTGAATCTCCTTGTAAGGATACTAAATGGGCAGAAGCATAAAGAGAGACGTTTTCTACTCCAGGATACCAGTCTATGGATTGAGACTAGGCAGTACCAGACAGATTGTGAAGTAACTACAACAACTAAGTGTGTCTTGAAAAACATAAACATAAACCAAACAGAAGAAAAACTCTATCTCCTCCAAGTCTGATTTGTATTTATGAGTTTAGTTTTAATTAATTCCTAAAATGTCATTATAAATATGTAGAAAAGATATTTCAAAGTGGAAAGGATATATGCTTCTTGTCAGAACACTCTTTAATGTCAGTGTCTTCTCTGTAGTCTCTAGCTATTCTTCAGCGATGCTCCTACTGCCAAACATTATGTGAGGTGAATTTAAATGGGCAGTTTAATTTAGTGCATTCTGTTCTTTTTCATAGGAAATTTATCTATACCTAGGAATATTGGCTGAATTTTTTCCCATGTCTTTTTTTTTACTAGATATTTTCTTCATTTACATTTCAAATGCTATCCCAAAAGACCCCATACCTCTACCCGCCCTGCTCCCCTACACAATCACTCTCACTTCTTGGCCAATGGCATTCCCCTGTACTGAGGCATATAAAGTTTGCTAGACCAAGGGACCTCTCTTCCCAGTGATGGCTGACTAGGCCATTTTCTGCTACATATGCAGCTAGAAACATGAGCTCTGGGAGTACTGATTAGTTCATATTGTAGTCATACCTATAGGGTTGCAGACCCCTTCAACCCTTGGGTACTTTATCTAGCTCCTATATTGGGGGCTCTGCGTTCCATCCTATAGATGACTGTGAGCATCCACTTCTGTATTTGCCAGGCACTGGCAAAGCCTCACAAGAGGCAGCTATATCAGGGTCCCTTCAGCAAAATCTTACTGGCATATGCAATAGTGTCTGCGTTTGGTGGCTGACTATGAGATGGACCCCAGGTGGGGCAGTCTCTGGATGGTCCATCTTTTCATCTTAGCTTCAAACTTTGGTTCTACAATTCATTCCATGGATATTTTATTCCCTATTCTCAGGAGGTATGAAGTATCCATGCGTTGATCTTCCTTCTTGATTTTCTTGTGTTTTGCAAATTGTATCTTGCGTATTCTATGTTTCTGGGCTAATATCTACTTATAAGTTAAAAGGAAATAAAACTTGAGACCTGTGATGCATGTAATGTATGTCAAATAGCCCAAAGAGTTGTTTGTGAGCTTTAAAACCTGGGGCTGAGAACATAGCAGAACAGGCCAGGACATGCCCGGGCAGGCCCAACGTCACATGTTCTGACTGGCCTGGTGCCTCCCTATCTCCCGACCTTCTGACAGTCTGCTGATGTTTAAATGGACCAATCATGTAAAACCATGACAATTCCTCCCCCAGCCCCACCCCTTTTCTATAAAAGTCCCTAGCTTCCAAGCCTCGGGGTCGAAACCACTGTCTCCTACGTGAGATATGTTTCAACCCGGAGCTCTGCCATTATGGCTCCACCATGTGGTCAACACCTCTGTCTCCTGTGGGAGATATGTGTCAGCCTGGAGCTCTGTCATTAAACTACCTCATGCTTTTACATCAAGGTGGCCATCTGTTCGTGATTCTTGGGTGCACACCGAATCCAGAATTGAGTGGGGGTTTCCCCACTAGGTTCTTTCAAAGTGAGTGCATATAAAGTGACTTCTTTTATGATTTCCTTACCTCACTCAGGATGGTATCCTCCAGATACAGCTATTTGCCCAAGAATTTCATAAATTCATTGTTTTTAATAGCTGAGTAGTACTCCATTGTGTAAATGTACCACATTTTCTGTATCCATTCCTCTGTTGAGGGACATCTGGGTTTTTTTCAGCTTCTGGCTATTATAAATAGGGCTGCTATGAACATAGAAGAGCATGTGTCCTTATTACCAGTTGGAACATCTTTTGGGTATATGCCCAGGACAGGTATTGCTGGATCTAGCAGTAGTACTATGTCCAGTTTTCTGAGAAACTGTCAGAGAGATTTCCAGAGTGGTTGTAGCAGCTTGCAATCCCACCAGCAATGGAGGGGTGTTCCTCTTTGTCCACATCCTTGGCAGCATCTACTGTCACCTGAATTTTTGATCCTAGCCATTCTGACTGGTATGAGGTGGAATATCAGGGTTGTTTTGATTTGCATTTCCCTGATGATTAAGGATGTTGAACATTTTTTCAAGTGCTTCTAAGCCCTTTGGTATTCCTCAGTTGAGAATTCTTTGTTTAGCTCTGTACCCCATTTTTAATGGGGTTATTTGAATTTCTGGAGTTCAGCTTCTTGAGGTCTTTGTATATACTAGATATTAGTCCCCTATCAGATTTAGGATTGGTAAAAATTCTTTCCCAACCTGTTGGTGACCTTTTTGTCTTATTAACATTATCTTTTGCCCTACAGAAGCTTTGCAATTTTATGAGGTCCCATTTATCGATTCTTGATATTACAGCACAGTCCATTGCTGTTCTGTTTAGGAATTTTTCCCCTGTGAACATATCTTCAAGGGTTTTCCCCACTTTCTCCTCTATAAATTTCAGTGTCTCTGGTTTTATGTGGAGGTCTTTGATCCACTTAGACTTGAGCTTTGTAACAAAGAGATAAGAATGAATCAATTCTTATTCTTCCACATGATAACCACCAGTTGTGCCAGAACCATTTGTTGAAATCGCTGTCTTTTTCCCACTGGATCGTTTTAGCTCCCTTGTCAAAGATCAAGTGACCATAGGTGTGTGGGCTCATTTCTGCATCTTCAATTCTATTCCATTGATCTACCTGTCTGTCGCTGTACCAGTACCATGCAATTTTTATTACAATTGCTCTGTAGTACAGCTTGAGGTCAGGCATGGTGATTCCACCAGAGGTTCTTTTATTGTTGAAAATCCTTTCTTTCTTTCTTTTTTGTTTTTTTTTTTTGTTTGTTTGTTTTTTTTGTTATTCCAGATGAATTTGCAAATTGCCCTTTCTAACTCAATAAACAATTGAGTTGGAATTTTGATAGGGATTGCATTGAATCTGTAGATTGCTTTCTGCAGGATAGCCATTTTTACTATAATAATCCTGTCAATCCATGAGCATGGGATATTGAAGAAATGAAAGGAAATAAAACTTGAGACCTGTGATTCATGTAATATATGTCAAATAGCCCAGGCATGCCCGAGTCCATCTTGAAGCTAGGTCACCGGGTCGTAAAGATAAGGGAAGGAATGCAGGAACTGGTTCTGACTACCTTGGCTGACTCATTGACCATCTGTCAGCCCAGCACCTCCTGCTCATCCCCTCTTTCTATAGTGAGCATAGTTAAAAGCTGAAACATTAACCAGATGCATTGTCAACTCTGAGAAGCCCCCTGCTTTAGAATCCTTATACTCCCCAGTCTGCACGTACTACTCTGCTGACTCATAATCATGTTGCTGATGTTTGAATGGGCCAATCGTATGTAACTGCACCAAATCTTCCTAGCCCCTAAACCCTACCCTATAAAAACCCCAAGTTTTTGAGTCTCAGGGTCGATTCCTCTGTCTCCTGTGTGAGATACGTATCAACCCGGAGCTCTGCCATTAAAACTACCTAGTGCTTTTGCAACAAGGAGGTCTTTGGGTAACCTCAAATCCTGAGACTTGAGTGGGGGGCTCCTTCTTGGGGTCCTACAATATCTTTCCATCTTCTGAGATCTTCTTCAATTTCTTTCTTCAGAGATTTGAAGTTCTTGTCATACAGATCTTTCACTTCCTTAGTTAGAGTCACACCAAGGTATTTTATATTATTTGTGACTATTGTGAAGGGTGTTGTTTCCCTAATTTCTTTCTCATCCTGTTTATCCTTTGTGTAGAGAAATGCCACTGATTTGTTTGAGTTAATTTTATATGTGTATACTGTGCTGAAGCTGTTTATCAAGTTTAGGAGTTCTCTGGTGGAATTTTTATGGTCTCTTATATCATATCATCTGCAAAGAGTGATATTTTGACTTCTTCCTTTCCAATTTGTATCCCCTTGATCTCCTTCTGTTGTCAAATTGCTCTGGCTAGGACTTCAAGTACTATATTGAATAGGTAGGGAGAAAGCGGGCAGCCTTGTCTATTCCCTGAAAGAAGTTTCTGATTATCATTGATATTTTACTTAAAAGTGTATGTTATTGGGCAGACTCCTAAGGAGTAGAGAAATGAAGCTTTTACTTTTCTGCAGTGTTTAACACAGGTACATAATCCATTTGCCAAAGAAAGATTATAAATACTTTTTTGATCATTGCTATAAATAACCATATTGCTAACATAGATTACTATTGACTAAGATTTATCTGCATACCTGTACATGGCCTGCAATTGATACAGTATTGACAAAAAAGACCATGATCTTCCCTAGGACCTTACCTTAGAGAAACATTTCAATATATACTTATCTTTATCTTGTCACTCTTTGTTTCTGTTATGGCACTTATCTTTCCAATATTGTATTTTTTTTTTGTGCAGCATTTAATTTCCCTAACATTAGTTTTATGGCAATCCTTCACTTAATTTCTGTGATTACTTCCATTTTGGTTTGTCCACTATTGAAAGATTGTTGGTAGGGAGTTAAGATGTACAAATCTGGCTCACAGAAATACAGACAAAGAAAACACCCACAGACATATAGAAAATAATAGAAAAAAATAAAAACCTATAAGATTGTTAACATTTTTTTAAATAGAAAAATATTAATATAGAGCAATAAGGCATTCCCAGTTACTAATGAAACCCTGATAACAGTTAATATTTAAGGTCTTATGATTTTTAATTTTAAAAGTATAAGGATACTGCGTTTTAAGAGGGTCACACTGGTCTAAACACACAGATGAAAATAATAGTGCAGATTTCAAAACGAACATTACAAGTTTATGATCAAATTATTTATGGCAATTTTCTCATAATGATACAGTGTACTGAGTACTGGATTTTCCAAATAGTGTTCATAACCCTGAATATGCAATATACTTAGATACAGAAATTGAAAATCATTAAAAAATACCCTAAAGGGTAAAACTGTAAAGCTCTTAAAAGATAACAAAAAGAAAATAATTTTTGACATTGGATTTACAATCTCTTTTGATGAGCCTAGGAAGCATAACTAGCAAAACGAAAAAAAAAAAAAAAAAACATAAACTACCAAGAAAATAGTAGCAATGAACTTAATAAAAATGAGAACCTCTTGGGTATGAGAACACATAAGCCACAGAGTAAAATGGAACCATGTAAATAGGAAATATCATATGTAACCTATGTCTCTCAGTCTACATCATGTAGTCTTTGATTATCTACAAGGGGCTTCTACTCCTCGTAACAGGATTTGATTACAAAAATGAGCAAAAGATTTGAAATGATATCGAAAAGGTTAAGAATATGCTCTATGCTAGCAATGCAGTCAGAGTTCAAATCTATAAGCACCCTCATAAGATCTAAACAAGAATGCATACCCAGTGACTCTAAAGCTAGGTGATAGGGACAGGTATTAGGAGCGTGCTGACAAAAAAGATGAAAAGGTAAGCTTCCAATTCAAAGAGACATCTTCTTTAAAATTAAGATTGTGTTAGGGGAAGATGTTCATCCTCCTCTGGCTTCTGCCTGCATGTGATGCCTGCATAGGCTCATACATTTACAGGTATGTGTGCATACACCACATGCATACACACCATTTTCACAAACACAGAAGATCTGAGATAAACAATCTCTACAGAATATGCACAAATGTTGCATAAATTCATAAGTAGATGCTCATAATGGGTATTTTGTTTCATTAATTTAATATCATCACTCAGGAGCAATGCTTTCTTTGTAGAAAGTTTGGATTATGTACAAGAAAGCATTCTGACTGCATTACAGTCAGAATATATATATATATATATATATATATATATATATATATATATATATATATCCAACAACCCAGTTAAAATTGAAAATGATCCATGGAACTGAACAAAGAGTTCTCACAAAAGAAAACAAAAATACCTAAGAAATACTCTCCAAAAAATGTTCAACATTCTCAACCATCAGAGATGTCCAAATTAAAAACACTTTGAGATTTCATCTTAGGTGCATGCCTTTAATCCCAGCACTTGGGAGGCAGAGGCAGGCAGATTTCTGAGTTCAAGGCCAGCCTGGTCTACAGAGTGAGTTCCAGGACAACCAGGGTTACACAGAGAAACCCTGTCTCTAAAAAATAAAATAAAATAAAATAAAATAATGGCTATTTTCAAGAAAACCTATGTATAAAATACTAGTCAGAAGTGGGGAATGCTAAATATTATCCAATCCTAGAGGGAGTTTAAACTACTACAGCTATTATGGAAATCTCTGTCAGATTCATCAAAAGCTAAACCTAGAACTGCCATGTGATTCTTTATGTCACTCCTGGGTATATATCAAAAAGGATTTTATGTTCTACAACTTAGATGCTTACACTTCCATTTTTATTTCAGCTCCATTTACAACAATAAAAACAGTAGAATCAGCCTGGAATTCCATCAAATTATGAATAGATCACAAAAGTTTTGGTACATATACACAATGGAATTTTATTCAGCAATAAAAAAAGAACACACATTTTCAGGAAAATGAATATATATGGAAAACAGAATAATGAGTCAAGCAACTCAGACCTAGAAAGTCAAAGGGTCCATGTTCCCATGTGTATGCAGATCTTAGCAATACACTTTAGAGTTTTATTCTTCATTTTTGTGTTAGAATAAACAGAAAGATAAAAGGGGATATAAGAAGGAAGGAACATATTAGAAAATACTGGAGATAGAAATGTTTAAATATGAAGGGGAAGGGAGGATAAGGGAAAAGGAAGAAAAGGAGGAGTGGTGATTAAATTAGCCAAGGCTATTTAAAAAGTTATATGGAATTCTATTTTACATATTTATAAAAATAATTTTAAAAATAGTAAGGTGAAATGAAACCTCCTTTGTGAATGGAAAACACTTCTCCCAGGAACCATCGGTTATTTATTTTAAACCTTGCTATCATGTGTGAAACACCTCTCTACATATTACTGCTCAGAGATAACTCAGAGACCCCCCCCCACCCCCCAGATAAAACACACTATTGCTATCACTCTGATTTTCTCAGGAAAACTTGTTGGTAAGGTTTTATTCCTGAAGACACAAGAAACATCAAAGGAGAAATATAAATAGAGTTAGAAATGAACTGGAAGCTTCCTCCCTCTAATCTAGACTTCATAAGGTCAGAAGCTCTATGTATTCTGCTGGAAGTGAAAAGGAATGATCAGTCTTGCCCATCTGTAAGTCCTCCAAACTAGAACAATGCCCTGCCAGGTTAGATACACCTTCTAGTGCAACAGTGGCATGCATTTGATGGAGGAAAGCCTATCACTTACTGCTTGGATCGAGTCATATTCCACAGGATAGATGACATGCCTGCTTAAGTAAATTTTGTCAAGATTCTATGTCTGGGGATATTAACAGTCTTTGTAGGGGAACCTATTTCTCTTCTGGTATTTAATAGTATTTTGCAGTGGGAATCTTGTCTCTAGCTGCATATGTAGCAGAGGATGGCCTAGTCAGCCATCAATGGGAGGAGAGGCCCTTGGTCTTGCAAAGATTCTATGCCCAGTTCAGGGGAATGCCAAGGCCAAGAAGTGGGAGTGGCTGGGTTAGGGAGGAGGTAGAGGGAGGAGGGGATAGGGGATTTTCAGAGAGTAAACTAAGAAAGGAGATAGCATTTGAAATGTAAATGAAGAAAATATCTAATAAAATATATTAAAAATAAAAATTATGTCAAGCTAAAAAAATGGTATTCTGTGAAATGGCATTCTACATATTAATGCTATGTCCATAGGTGAATGCTGCCCTCAATTTTCACCAAAGAAGCTTTTAAAGTAGTTGATAACAGTCAATCCAGAATGCCTTAAGTGACCATGTTGAGAACATATGAAGATGGGGTGCTTTGTCCTAAATAAAATAACTAGATCATCACTTTCAATATTCACTAGATACTTCAGAAGATTGGGTACAGTAAGAAAAATGTATAAACCAGAGGATATAGATAGCAAAATAGATGTTTTCTGTATGACAGAAATGTACTCATTGTATCTGTGGCTATCTTCACAAACCCTGCACTGGTGTGTATAAGTCAGCATCCGTAACCAACAGAAGAGTGTCTGAAGAGACTATTCTGCTAAAGAGCTACTGTCAGATATCAGTTGTTTGAAGGAGTGGATGTCATTTTCATTAGTTGTATTTAGAATGATAATTCGCTTTTATTCCAGTAATTTACCTCTTGTGCATTCATTCAACCACAAAACTAGAATTAAACTCAGTGAGCAATAAAATGATGACATGATCTGTTATTGGGTGGGAGAAAAGGACGGAAGCCCTGAGGGCCAGCATAAAGAATGGAAACAGGCAACCTCAGGAGGTAGGAGGCTGTGGGGACCCTACAGAATGCACCAGAGACCTGGGAGGTGAGAGACTAAGGACTCAAAGGGAGGGACCTTAGATGAAATGCTCTACATTGGGGAGAGGGAACTTATAGAGCCCACCTCAAGCAGAAAGTAAGGGCTTCAAGTGAGGAATGGGGTTGCCATCCCACAGTCAAAACTCTGACCCATAATTGTTCCTGTATGAAAGAAATGCAGGGATGAAAATGGAGAGGAGCCTGAGGAAATGAAGGTCCAGTGACAGGCCCAAAGTGGGATCCAGCTCAAGAGGAAGCTCCAAGGCCTGACATTATTACTGAAGCTATGGAGTTTAGAGGTCTGGTGGGGTGGGAGTGGGGGTGAGGGTGGGGGTGTGACATCCTCATGGAGAGAGGGGCTCAGGGAGGAGGTATAGGATATGGAACAGTTAGACGGTGGACCAGGATGGGAGTAAAATCTGGAGTTTAAAATAAACAAACAAACAAACAAATAAATAATTTAAAAAGACTACATGAAAGTAGGAGATATATGTGCTAAGATGAAATATTCCAGCATGAAGTAGGGTGAGATAAGAGAATTGGAGTGATTGAAAATTATTAAAATATATAAATTCTTAAAACTATCAAAAAATTGTAATTAAAAGAAAAAATACTTGATATAACTACAAACATTATTGATCTCTAGATAAATGGAAACTACAACCAAAGTAAAATAACCATCATATATTTATGATTGTTTTCAAGGTCAAAATCAAATATAAAAATAAAAGTCCAGAAAAAAACACAGGTCTGTCAAGATGGTTCAACAAATAAAACCACTTGTCAGGAAACCTGGTAACCTTAACAGGTTTTCAAAATAAACTGGGTGGAAGGAGAAAACGAACATCTTTAAGTTGTCTTCTGACTATCTCATGTGAGCCATGGTATGTGTGTTTGTGTGTATATGTGTGTGTGTGTGTGTGTGTGTATGTGCATGCGTGTGTGTGTATATATAGCCCCACATCTAAGTCTCTACCTAATGTCTGTCTGTCTCTACACACACACACACACACACACACACACACACATACACACATACATACACACATGCAAACATGCACACACACAACCTACATGAATACAGTAGTGAATAAAGTTAAAGTAAATATATTTTAATAAGGTTGTGAAGTAATGAGACCTTTTGTCCTTTGAAGGAAACATAAATGGTTGTTGATTATGAGAATAGATATCATCATTATACCAGTCCTCAAATTTCAAAGGGAAAATTGACAACTCAGCAATTCCAATTTGGGGCATCCATCCTTGTGCTATTTAGATTTTTGGCAACTTGACATGAACTTGGGTCATCTAGGAAGAAAAACTGCCTCCATCAAATGGTCTGTAGGAAAGTCTATGAGGACATTTTATAAATTAAGGTTTGATATTGAGGGGTCTAGCTCTTACAGTGGTCCCATACATGAGCTGGTGGTCCTGGATTGTATATAAAAAAAGAAGGCTGAGAAAGTTATGAGGAAACAAACCACAAATTATAAATTGGATACCTTTTACTCATCCCAGCACAAGATTACCAGGCAAAATTCTCATTTGAAATTTATCTTTCTGAACTCTGATAGTCAAATTAAGAACTGTAAATACACTCTGGAATTTCTCCATTTCTGTCAGGTCTCTTATAAGTCATCACATTTTTTGTCTTAATATTTCACTGTTGAGGTATAATATGTCTTTGAATGAAACTATTAAACAGAATGCAATAGGAACCAAGGTTGGAACACATTTAGTTAATGCCAGAGAGTAGTGGCTACAAACTATTTTTCATGTCTTGACGGTGAGACAAAAATCTCCACCTTATTTTTTTTAGACAGTGCCTAGACATGAAACCAAGATGGAATTCAACCTATGACCCACAGTTAGATGTTGTGATTACAGCCAAGTCCTACCATAGCTACACTGCCTTTGTTTGAATCCTAATAAAAATGCCCCACACTTCACCTGGTCCCTTGTCTGAAGACATCTCTGATTAACCATCTGTCAGTCTATATTATACTATAATATTGTACAAGAATCAACATTTCCTCCCATTTGTCTGATGTCTCATACATGACAGATATTAAGGAGTTAGTGCCGATGGACTGCTTATGGATAACTGAGCAACTAAAATGTATAGAAAAGTTGCCTCTTATTTCAAGTGTACCTTTAATTACATCCTGTTTGACGTGTGGAAAGTGTGTCAGAATCTCAAAAATATTGTTTCAATTGCCTGGTCAGATTGTCTACTTCTGTCTGTAGAAGGTCAACAGACAATGGTAAGTCATTGCCTGCACAAAAGCACACCTCACAAGATCCAACTCTTTCCCAGAATATTAACAGAAACTCTTTACATAGTTTGACACAATTTCAAACATAGAGCAACACAAGGTATATGTTAAGATATCTGGCAAGGCAATGTACTGGCCATAGACAAAGAGCAAAGATGAAAGTTCCCAGTAGCTTCTGTCATTTTTATTCCTGTAATTTCCCTGTCTTTCCAGTTCAGCTTTTATGAGCTGCCATTTACCTGTCCTTAGTAAAACAGAAAAGTGAGTTTGGACTTTGTTTGAGTTCTTGAGAAAATGTGACACTTGGTAATCTCTCTCTCCAATTGTTGGGCTCTAGGCATTGCATTCCAATCTGCCTTTATACTTTTGAGCAATTTGGGGTCCATTTTGGGCAGCTGAAATTTGACGACTGATTTTGTCTTTTGGGGTTCTTCTGTTGAACAATTTAGGCTATTGTGCTTAAAGAAACAGGCCATGATATAGTAATACTGTGATTTGCCAGAAAAGACATGTTACTGTAAAAGTTCTTTTGAGCAGGTCTTTTGAACTATTTGAAGTACATGTGACAGGAAATATTTGAGAGTTTTATTGAGTCCTTGGGATCCTGTTAAACTGCATTAATTTTGGAGACAACAGAGCTGAGAAGATCTCTCCTGAGTTTTATGTATCCATGGAAATATTGCCTTCACTCTATTGGTATTGCTGGGGATGAATTAAATTAATTAGTATTTAATAGTCCTGAAATGCACCTCCAGACACTATAGTTTAGATGTATTTGTTTGTTTTAGTGCATAACTTATTGAAAATCATGATAGGCATAATTTTATTGTACTTTTAGATGTGCAATGAATTTTGTGCATATGTATGAGTTTGGGCTATTTTTAAACCACACACAGCAATTATTTCTGTATTTTTTAAGCTAAAGGGAAATAATTCAAACTTTAAATTCAAATAAAAGAAAATGATTTACTAGGCTTTGCCTCAGGATTTCCTCAGGCTATTAAATTGCTAAAATGTGAATAGGAGCTTGTTGGGTAATGTTTGAGAGCCATAATGTCTTAGTGTCTAATTCTCTTATTCATAAAAAAAAATCATTGATTTTTTTTAACTTAATGACGTTTTAAATAATTATTTGCAGTTTTTTCTCATTATTTTAACCCAAGTCAATTCTCTTTTAACCAGAGGTTCTGATTGTTTGTTGGTTTTGCTGTATGGAACAGGTTTCGTTGTCTTTACATGGTGTTGCTGTAAGCAGCTCTCTCTCTCTCTCTCTCTCTCTCTCTCTCTCTCTCTCTCTCCATATATATATATATATATATATATGTGTGTGTGTGTGTGTGTGTGTGTGTGTGTGTGTGTGTGTGTGTGTGTGTATTGCTAGCTCTTTCCTGGTTTTGTTAATGACTGTGTTTTCATAGTGACATAGATAGGAATATTTTCTATTACTCTATGACGATTACTTCCAATTAATGTTATTCAATCTGTTTTAATTTCCTTCTGAGACCTTCTCAGGTAGTTTTATATAATTTTGCATATATTAGAGTTATGTCACCTTTGTAGAGTTCCTATTAATGCAACAGACATTTATAAATGTTTCATTGTATATCATTTTCCCTATGAAACAGAAATCCCACTCCCCTCTCTGTCTGGCTTATTTTTCCCCCTCTCTCTCTTCTATGTTTGTGTGTATATAGAAAGTATTACAATCTGTCTCCTACTTCAATGATCAGCATGCAGAGTACTGTTTTATTGTTTCATCTATTCATCCAACAACTCTAAATGACCTTGCTGATATGCTGTATTTTAAAGAGATTTTAGCTCATGTTTACTCATTAAGCCCATCTTTCTTTAATACTTAGAGTACTCTACACAGTCCAGGGAAGTCTCCACCCTAAACTAGCACACACTGTGCCTGCATTGACCCTCAGGATATATCACCTATTTAAACAATTGTATTCTGCCATCTGTGGCTGAAATCAGCAGCAATCATACTCGCTTGGCTCATTCCCACATTCATTTGATTTCTCATGTATTTGGCAGCCTATAAATATTTTGGTTTGGGAGTACAGATGTAATTTCTTCAAAGATGAGTTTTTATTTCTGTTTCATGTTTCTAGCTTTGGGGATTATTTCTGAAAGAAAATACTGCCAACAAATACTGATTTTGTTATTTTAGAAGCAGCTTCGGGTGTGGGATGTGGGAGAACCCTCTAGAGACTAACAGAGTCTTGGGAAGTGAGAGATTCTAAGGACTCTATGGAGGTGATCTTGGCCAAAATGCCCAACATTAGGGAGAGAGAACTCGAAGAGCCCACTTCCAGTAGTTAGAAAGGACCTCAAGTCTAAGGACAGGGTTACTAAACCACAGTCAAAATTTCTGATCCAGAACTGTTCCTGTCTAAATGAACTGCAGGGACACAAGTGGAGGAGATACTGAAGGAAAGAAGGTCCAAGGACCAACACAATTTGGGATTGAGCCATCTCATGGGAGGGCACCACTGCCTGACACTTGTATTGATGCTATGATGTGTGTATAAATGGGATCCTAGCATGGCTTTCCTCTGAAAAGCCCTATCAGTAACTAACTGAGACAGAAGCAGATACTTACACCCAACTATTGCACTGAAATCAGGAATGCCTACAGTCAAATTAGGGGAAGTATTGAGAAAGCTATAGGGGAGAGTGACTCCATAGGAAAACCAGCAGTTTCAACTTACCCAGACCCACCGAGCTTCCAAGGAGTGTGCCAAAATCCAGGACCATATACTCTAGCTCTCCTTAGGCCCCTATCACAAATATAGCAGAGGTATAGAAGGAGAAGATGCACTTAATCCTCAAGAGACTTGAGGCCCAAGGGAAGGGGAGACCAGGTGGAGGGGAGCATCCTCTCAGAAGCAAAGAGAGGAGGAATGTGACGAGGAACTGTGGGTATGGGAGGGCAAGAAGGGAGGCAACTGTGAAAATATAAAGAAATAAAATAATAAAAATTGAAAAAAAAGAGCAAAAAATCTACAGTAAAAGAGAACAGACGAGAAATAGACCAAAGCTGTGTAGAATTTCAAACAAAACTTAAAATCCTCCTGGATAGTGAGACTTTGTTGCTGAAAACAAAACATACTCCTGTCACAGAATGTGGAGAAATCAATTTTGTACTGTGATACCTAAACCACAGAAAGACCCAACAAAGATAGAGAACTTCAGATCAATTTCCCTTGTGAATATCAATGCAAAAATACTCAATAAAATTCTCACTAACCAAATCCAAGAACACATCAAAACAATCATCCATCCTGACCAAGTAGGTTTCATTCCAGGGATGGAGAGATGGTTAATATACGGAAATCCATCAACATAATCCACTATATAAACAATCTCGAAGACAAAAACCACATGATCATCTTGTTAGATGTGGAGAAAGCACTTGACAAAATCCAACACCCATTCATGATGAAAGTCTTGAAAAGATCAGGAATTCAAGGCCCATACCTAAACAAGATAAAAGCAATTTACAGCAAACCAGTAGCCAACATCAAAGTAAATGGTGAGAAGCTGGAAGCAATCCACTAAAATCAGGGACTAGAGAAGGCTGCCCACTTTCTCCCTACCTTTTCAACATTGTACTTGAAGTCCTAGCCAGAGCAAATCGACAACAAAAGGAGATCAAGGAAATAAAAATTGGAAAGGAAGAAGTCAAAATATCACTTTTTGCAGATGATATGATAGTATATATAAGTGACCCTAAAAATTCCACCAGAGATCTCCTAAACCTGATAAACAGCTTCAATGAAGTAGCTGGATATAAAAGTAACTCAAACCAGTCAATGGCCTTTCTCTACACAAGGATAAACAGGCTGAGAAAGAAATTAGGGAAACAACACCCTTCTCAATAGTAACAAATAATATAAAATACCTTGGAAGGGAATAATATAAAATACCAAGGAAGAGAAAGATCTGTATGACAAGAACTTCAAGTCGCTGAAGAAAGAAATTAAAGAAGATCTCAGAAGATGGAAAGATCTCCCATGCTCATGGATTGGCAGGATCAATATAGTAAAAATGGGTATCTTGCCAAAAGCAATCTACAGATTCAATGCAATCCCCATCAAAATTCCAACTCAATTCTTCAATGAATTAGAAAGGGCTATTGGCAGATTCATCTGGAATAACAAAAGACCTAGGATAGCAAAAACTCTTCTCAAGGATAAAAGAACCTCTGGTGGCATCACCATGCCTGACCTAAAGCTGTACTACAGAGCAATTGTGATAAAAAACTGCATGGTACTGGTATAGCGACAGACAAGTAGACCAATGGAATAAAACTGAAGACCCAGAAATGAACCCACACATCTATGGTCACTTGATCTTTGACGAGGGAGCAAAAACCATCCAGTGGAAAAAATTCAGCATTTTCAACAAATGGTGCTGACACAACTAATGGTTATCATGTAGAAGAATGTGAACTGATCCATTCCTATCTCCTTGTACTAAGGTCAAATCTAAGTGAGTCAAGGAACTCCACATAAAACCAGAGACTGTGAAACATATAGAGGAGAAAGTGGGGAAAAGCCTTGAAGATATGGGTACAGGGGAAAAATTCCTGAATAGAACAGCAATGGCTTGTGCTGTAAGATCAAGAATAGACAAATGGGACCTCATAAAATTGCAAAGCTTCTGTAAGGCAAAAGACACTGTCAATAGGACAAAAAGGCCACCAACAGATTGGTCAAGGATCTTTACCCATCCTAAATCAGATAGGGGACTAATATCCAATATATATAAAGAACTCAAGAAGGTGGACTCCAGAAAATCAAATAACCCCATTAAAAATGGGGTTCAGAGCTAAACAAAGAATTCTCACCTGAGGAATACCGAATGGCTCAGAAACACCTAAAAAAATGTTCAGCAAAATCACCAGGGAAATGCAAATCAAAACAACCTTGAGATTGCACCTCACACCAGTCAGAATGGCTAAGATCAAAAACTACAGATGCTGTCGAGGATGTGGAGAAAGAGGAACACTCCTCCATTGTTGTTGGGATTGCAAGCTTGTACAACCACTCTGGAAATAAGTCTGACAGTTCCTCAGAAAATTGGACATAGTACTACCTGAGGATCCAGCAATACCTCTCCTGGGCATATATCCAGAAAATGTCCCAACCGGTAAGGACACATGCTCCACTATGTTCATAGCAGCCTTATTTATAATAGCCAGAACCTGGAAAGAACCCAGATGCCCCTCAACAGAGGAATGGATACAGAAAATGTGGTACATTTACACAATGGAGTACTCCTCAGCTATTAAAAACAATGAATTTATGAAATTCCTAGGCAAATGGATGGACCTGGAGGGCATTATCATGAGTGAGGTAACCCAATCACAAAAGAACTCACATGATATGTATTCACTGATAAGTGCATATTAGTTCAGAAACTTAGGATGCCCAAGATACAAGATACAATTTTCAAACACATGAAACTCAAGAAGAACAAAGACCAAAGTGTGGACACTTTGCCCCTTCTTAGAATTGGGAAAAAAAACACCCATAGAAGGAGTTATAGAGACAATGTTTGGAGCAGAGAGGAAAGGATGGACCACCTAGAGCCTGCCATACCCGGGGATCCATACCATAATCAGCCTCCAAACACTGACACTATTGCATACACTAGCAAGATTTTGCTGAAAGGACCCTGATATAGCTATCTCTTGTGAGGCTATGTCAGGGCCTAGCAACCCCATAAGTGGATGAGCACAGTCAGCTATTGGATGGATCAAAGGGCCCCCAGTGGTGGAGCTAGAGAAAGTACCCAAGGAGCTAAAGGGATCTGCAACCCTATAGGTGGAACAACAATATGAACTAACCAGTACACCCCCACCCCCCCAGAGCTCCTCCCTCTAGCTGCATATGTAGCAGAAGATGGCCTAGTCGGCTTTCAGTGGAAAGAGAGGCTCATTGGTCTTGCAAACTGTATATGCTTCAGTACAGGGGAATGCCAGTGCCAAGAAGTGGTAGGATGTGAGTAGGGGAGTGGGTGGGGAGGGTATGGGGGAATTTTGGGATAGAATTGGCAATCTAAATGAAGAAAATACCTAACACATATAAAATAAAATAAAAAAAAATAAAATAAAACTGCCTTCCACAGTACTAGCTTTCATAGTGCCAGAATGTCCTATGCAGGCTGCTGGGGTAAGGGAGGAGAAATCAACTGTCTTCCATGATTCTGAACCTTGAGAGTCATAGGAACATCTGGCATGGCAGTATATGCTCATGAAGGCAGAAATAGGAATATTTCAGTGTGAAACTGCCATAGCAATAACTTTCCCTGAGGTAACACAATCACAAAAGAACTCAAATGACATGTACTCACTGATAAGTGGTATTAGCCCAGAAACTTGGTATAACCGAGATATAAGATACAATTTGCAAAACACATGAAACTGAAGAAGAACGAAGTCCAAAGTGTGAACACTTTGCCCCTTCTTAGAATTGGGAACAAAACACCCATGGAAGGAGTTACAGAGACAAAATTTGTAGCTGAGACAAAAGGATGGACCATCTAGAGACTGCCGTATCCAGGGATCCATCCCATAAACAGCCTCCAAACGATGACACCATTGCATACACTAGCAAGAGTTTGCTGAAAGGACCCTGATATAGCTGTCTCTTGTGAGACTAGGCCAGGGCCTAGCAAACACATAAGTGGATGCTCACAGTCAGCTATTGGATGGATCACAGGGTCCCCAATGGAGGAGCTAGAGAAAGTATCCAAGGAGCTAAATAGGTCTGCAACCCTATAGGTGCAACAACGTTATAAACTAACCAGTACCCCGGAGCTCTTGACTCTAGCTGCATATGTATCGAAAGATGGCCTAGTTGGCCATCACTGGAAAGAGAGGCCCATTGGACATGCAAACTTTATATACCCTAGTACAGGGGAATGCCAAGGCCAAAAAGTGGGAATGGGTGGGTAGGGGAGTGGGGGGGAGGGTATGGGGGACTTTTGGGATAGCACTGGAAATATAATTGAGGAAATACCTAATAAAAATATTTAAATAAATAAATAAATACCAACAAACAAACAAAAAACAAAAAACTTAATAGTATGCAACTACATTCTAACAACCCCCTTTCCAATTTTCTTACCATCAGTTACATACTCCATCAACATATTAGTTTTCCTGAAACACAAACTTAACTGGATTTCCTTTATTTTAGTATAAAAGTCTCACAGTTTAAATGGTACTTGTTTGAAGCCAGCAGAGTCTAATTCCAGGCAAAGGATAGAAGGTTAGCCACCTAGAAAGGCTGAAGAAATCTGCTCTAAGTCCATTGTACTGTCTAGGTGCTTGTAGTTGGGTTTGTTTGTTTGTTTGTTTGTTTGGTAGATGCTATTGTTGGCCTGCTACTTAACAAATCTAGAGTTATCTGGGAAGAATGAACCTTGGATGAGAAAATGCCTCCAGCATATCACTATGGTAAAACTCTCTGGATCATAATATCACTGCCAAGCCCATTCATAGTGCTTCTGGTGCAAAGCCTTCTTCACCGTGCTTGCACCATTAAATCAGTAGGAGGTGTAGAGGGTTAGCAACACGGCTGCTCTGGCAGGAGATCAAATCCAAAAAATCTAAATTAATGTGATGAACCCTAGATTACAGTATGATCTGGATGGAATATGGACATGCTCTTCCTATACACTTTAAATATCAAACAATGTAGGTAAAGTTAGTTTGTAGAAGACAGCATCCATGTTTGAAAGTGTTGTCTAATTGGAGTGGAAGCATTTTCAAAGACAGTTTTGCAGAGACAGGTTATAGGTCAAGACAGAAAGAGTCAGAGAATGTAAAGTAGTCAGAAGATTAGAATACATGGCAAGAGTTCGTTTGAGCAAATCAATCAGAAGCTTCGAGAAACCAATTTAAATCAGTCACCATGAAAAGGCTCAAACAGCTGAATTGAGCCAGACAGCCAGAGTTCAGAAAAGAGCCAGAACGTGTGAGTTTATTCAACAACAAGCCTCCAAGATGACAATTACATCTGGACAATAAAAGTTACTTTTACAAGTAGAAATATGGGCTTTGTTGTTTATATACTTTCCTTGTCTACTGGTAGAACATGATTTGTGCATCTTATCAAAGATCTGAAAGAATCATAAGGGGTCATGATTTGGTTCTGCACTTACAAAGGAAGGCTCAATAGAAAGCAGACAGTACACACACACACACACACACACACACACACACACACACACACACACACACACACACACTTCTTACATGGACTCAAAGTCATTGAAAATTTCCAGTTTTTTCCATCATTACTTTCCTGCTAGTCCTATCATAACTTGTATTTCTCCGAGTAGGTTAAATACTAGAGTTCCTCTACTTCCACTTACATTTATCCATGGGAAACCTAATTCTTACTTTCTGGTATCTGGAACTTGTATTGTTTCTAATGACCTAGTTTGAGTACCACCTCCTCTGGAATCTGGAGTCAGAAGTAATCACTTTCATCTTTCAATCTTCTTTAATCAGTCATTGTGAGCCACTGATAGTAATCCATGCTCTTTCTATACAGTAATCCTTCTGTTTTAGTTTTGGCAATGATTACCCTGAAAATATGTTTAGATACCAACAATGAAACATTCTCTTGTTCCTTTCATATCCTTTGCTGTCTGAGTCAGACTCTGACATATACCAGTATGTGCTGACAAAATGAATCTGTTAAGGAGAACCAAAATCTCCTTTATCAAAGTTACTCATAAAGTGAGATAGACCCAAATGCATTAATTTCCAAACAGGTTATGAATGTTCAACCCATTACAGAGAATGAAGTAATTACAGAGCAGTCAAGACTGTTGCTATCTTATAAGGGAATAATGTAAATCATAAAATCTCCCTCTTGCTCTCTTTTCTCAGAGAAAATTAGAATACAGAAATTCATCAAGGTTTAATGCCTTGATTACAATTTCTCTCTCTCTCTCTCTCTCTCTCTCTCTCTCTCTCTTTCTGTGTGTGTGTGTGTGTGTATGTGTGTAATTAGAGATGCTTCATTTTCTTTTAGGAAGTCTAAGAGACCTGGGATGTGAGGGGCTCCCAGGACTCAGTGGGATGACCTTAGCCGCAATGTCCAACAGTTGAGGGATGGAGCCTAAAGAGAACAGTGTCCCCAATAGAGAGATAGGATCACCAATATACCTTCAAAATTTTTAACCCAGAATTGTACCTGTATAAAAGAAAGGCAGGCACAAATATGGATCAGAGACTGAGAAAGGCTCTCTACCAAACTGCCCAATTGGAATCCATCCCATGCGTGGGCACCAAACCTGGACACTATTGCAGATGCTATGTTTTGCTTACAGACAGGAGTCTAGCACGGCCATCCTCTGAGAGGCTTTACCCAGCAACTGACTGATACAGATGTAGATATGCACAGTCAAGTATTGGAAGGGGGTTAGGGACCCCTAAGGGAGAGTTAGGAGAAGAATTGAATGAGTTGAAGGGGATGGAATTCTCATAGGAAGACTGAATGTTTCAACTAATGTGGACTCCTGTGAGCTCCCAGAGACTAAAAGATGAACTTAGTGAGACTAAATGAATACAGGAACTGGTCAGAGGTGGCACATTTGTAGCATAGGACTGCCTGGTCTGGCCTCAGTGAGAGAGGATTGGTATAATCCTGTAGAGACTTGACGCTCCAGGAAAACTGGATGCCACGGGATGGGGGAAATGGTCCTAAGAGAGTGCTTCATAGTTATCTTGCATTCAACATACATAATGAAGTACCTCAACAAGAATTATTCTTCAAGTTACAGCTTTGGAAATTTATACTTTTTTTCTTTTTTTTTAAAGAATAACTTCATACTGTATTCCAATGGCCAGAAATTCACTACATAACAAAGACTGGCCTCAAACTTGTGGCACACTTCTTGCCTCAGCTTTATAAGTGCTGCAATAAGACCGAAATAGTTAATGACTTCCAAATTTTAATAATAAATAATTTAAGAATTGTACAATAGACATATTGAGTAATATGAGTATATGCTCTCTATGTCATTATTCTGGAAAATATTCCATTGTCTTCTCTATCATTCTATATGCATACACACATACACACACACACACACACACACACACACACACACACACACACACACACATACACAAACATATTCAAGCATGTAGCTTTGGTCTTGGTCTTATTCCCTGGAAGTAAATTTTCCGAGTGCCATTAAGAACATCAACTCTATATTATGGCCTAACAGAGGGGGAAATTATAGATAACACATATCTCATTGATATGATCAGTGAGCATCACACATTCATTTAATGTGCCACAGAAATGATAATATTCAACACTTAAGAAATTCTGATCTGGCAACAGATGCCACTGATTTCTGCCTGAATAGTCACATCTGACCCTTCTAAGCATGGATGGGTCATATTTTACTTGGTTCATTACATATAAAGCCATTTTACTTATCCATTTCAGAATCATTTATACATGTACTAATAATCCATTCAAAATATGCCAGTTCTACTAATTGCTGGGATGACCATGGAAATAACACATTCCAGCTTGCTATCCATTGCAGAACTGTTTAGTGCAGTGTTCTGATACCATCTTTTGTTTGAACCTAAGAAAATAACTCATGGTATTTTTTGAGTGATGTGCCAAGTTATTTTTATATTAATCATACAATCATTGCTATATTACCTACTTTTGTGAAAAATCCATCTCTTTCATTCTTCTATGAGCTAAAACTTCAAATTTGATTATTTTCATAACACAGTGATTTTGTATTCTAACATGGTTTTTCCTTGAAACATCTTCATACTCCCTTTAGTTATTCTTTAATGAATCAAGAATACAGATCATGTTCTCCTGGTTAACTATTTCTGATGCAACTTTTCAGTTCTTAAAATATGGCTCCCTAAATATAGCACAATGTCCCAGAGTGTTATCAGGGCACTGAAACTCTAATGTCTCCTTTGTGTAATCTTAACTGAAGATATTTAAATGACAATGTTTGTCCTGCTATATTTTTATTCATAATTGTGTTAGACAGAAATAAAATATTTTCATATAAGTTTTTAAAGACTTCTTTCTTATATCTTATTTGCATTGACTTACAGAGGGAAGGATTCATGCTTCCCTTAAATTTCTTGCTCAGAAGATTCATTTTGCTGCCCTGGTTATTTCCTGTTATGAACATTTGAATATGTAAACTAACACTGTAGCAATCTGTTACTTTAGAAAACTCTACTTTTCATAATTATGGTGAATTTGGAATAGTGTACAAAAATGATTTGGCCTAGGTATAAAGCACTGGCTCCTTAATCATCATAATGGTCACAGACAAGTAACTTACCTAGATAGCTCCAGTTTTTATGTTTATAAAACAAGTCATAATGTTGTTCCACCTATAGGGATGCAGACCCCTTTAGCTCCTTGGGTACTTTCTCTAGCTCCTCCATTGGGGGCCCTGTGTTCCATCCAATAGATGACTGTGAGCATCCACTTCTGTGTTTGCCAGGAGCCAGCATAGCCTCACAACAATATGAACTAACCAGTACCCCTGGAGCTCATGTCTCTAGCTGCATATGTATCAGAAGATGGCCTAGTCGGCCATCATTGGAAAAAGAGGCCCCTTGGTCTTGCAAATGCCTCAGTATGGGGGAATGCCAGGGTCAAGAAGTGGGAGTGGGGGGGGGAGGGTAGTGGGGGGGAGGGTCTGAGGGACTTTTGGGATAGCATTTGAAATGTAAATGAAGAAAATACCTAATTTAAAAACAACAAAAATCAAACAAACAAACAAACAAACAAAAAGACCAAGTCATTTCCAAACACTGACTTCAACAGTAATTGAGATCACACAAAGATTCTTCTATTAAATACCTTTTTCCATAAATGCTATTGTAGAAGTTTATCATAGGATTCAGATACTGAGCTGCTGTTAACTTACAACCCAGGAGAGTCAATCGCATCTTTTCCAACTATTCATTTCGTGAGTAATGTTAGTGGGCTGTGAGTTGAAAGTGGAAAAAGTGTATTTACAATCATAATGACCAAGTGCTTTCCAAGTAAAAGTCTTGTTGTTTGCCCTTTCTATATTCCCTCTTTCTGTCAGTGCACAATACTACACATTTCACCATAACATCTTAAATGTTCTCTGTATAGTTCTCACAGTATCTCAAAATGAACATTGCTTCATTCATTGTCTTGAAAAATACTTATAGGCAAATTCAGTCTACTAAAAATCATATTAGTAAAATGCTTCTCCAAGCAATTTATATATGTGTCCTTCAGGACTCCATCTTTGATTTCTAGATAAGATGGCTGACTAGAAACCACAATGGAATAAGTAGTTTACCCTCATATAGGAGCAAGTGCCTTATTACATTTGGGAGGGGACATGAAACTTTATTTTCACTCTATCATTATTTCTACAGTCCCTGAATTGACACCATCAAGATTCCAACAAATCTATTCTACTATCAGATGCATGCATTTTCTTTAACATAAAACTGGATTTGTCCTATGCCTGATGCTTCCATAGCTCAAATTTTACTCTGCACATAGTGGACTAAAAGAATACACCAGAAACTCTACAGAAGATTCCTTGGTAGAAGGGGTTCTCAGAGACTGCTGCCATGGCCATCATTTTCACTCCAACAGGGAAAGGAACAGCTGTGGGTCAAAACATAAACTTCACACCATTTTTGGAGAGCATTGCATAGTTACAAGCATCTCCAGCTCCTATGAGAAAACATTGAAAATGACTAAGAGAAGTTTGCCTCTGCTGTCCACAATTCTGAGAATTAATCCAAGAAAATTCTCCGCATAAAGAGAAGAGGGAATCCACAAGTAAAGAACCAGACTGATAAACAATAATACAAAACAAGGTCTTAACCACCACCACCAAGCCAAAGCAGAAGATCAGCCAAGAACACAAAAACAATTTTCAAGCTAGTGAGCTCATTTTCATGTCTCCAGCCAGATCTTTTATGCCAAAACAGCTATTCCTTCGCTGCCGAAGATTTCATAATATTTTATTAGCTTATATTTTTACCAAGCCATATTTTAATAAAGGTAAGCTACTGTAGTAGGACAATACTGTCCCCTATAATCCCTGGCCCCACTTTTCTTCCTTTTACTTATTTTTTTCTTTTCTTCATTCTCATACCACCTATTATTTTTGTTACATGTTCCAAAGCACAAATGGGGCCCTGGTGTATAAATCTGAGCAAATATACCTTAGGTGAGTAAGACATTTTATTCTAACATTAACCATCACCTTCATATCTCCTTCACATTTTTTATTGCTTCAATTAGTCTCATTCCTATTAGTCACCTCTTTTCTATTTCCCATCTCACAATCCAGTACTCATCAATAGTCTCACTATTATTACTTACCACTTTTCTTTCCCCATCATATTTGAACTATTATATATAGTAAGTACTGTTGGTGTCCACTTATCCTCAAATAAATTGATACTTAAAAGGGTTTTGCTCTATATTAACCTGCTATTTAATTATCTGAGCAAATTAATCACTAGACAGTTACTATAGTAAATAGTACTCAACATAAAAAAAATAGATTGGGACAGAAGTTGGGCAGTAAGGTAGATTAGCAGAGCTACATATAATGTAGTTTCTCCTGAATATTGCAAACATATCCACTAAATGAAGACAAGCAACCTGAAAGAAAAACAATGTAGCAAGAACAAAAATCTTGATCATCAGTGTAACTAACTCCAGATCTGCAGAACTGAGACCTAAAATCAAGTAGTATATGGAAATTAAAACAATTTGTCTCCTCCAAAAATCATGAATACTATAGTAATGATCCCCAATCAAATGACTTTCCAGAGGTAAAGTAGCATAAAGAAGACTCAGTTTTTTGTTTTTGTTTTTGTTTTTTTTTTTTGGTGGTGTTGTTGGTTTTTTTCTGTGAGAATTATATCTGATGAAATATAAAAATATATAATATCAAAATAGAATGTAATTATGAGATAGAAATGCTAAAATAGACCAAACTGACTTGATACTGGAAATAAAAAATATAGTAGATCAAATAAAAAGTTTAGTGAAAAGCCTCCATAGTAGAATGGATCACATGTAAGGCAAAGTATTAGGCTATGAAGAAGAAATTGAACTAGATGATCTTGGTAAATTTCAATGATAGTCTAAATGTATGAGTAGAATAGACAAGAACTTAGAGACTTCATTAAATGTCATTCAATAAGAAGTTATTTCGTATAAAGTGCATAGAAAATATTTTTAATAAAATCATATAAAATCCCCAAAATGTAGAAAAGGAATCCCATAGATATGCAAGAGGTAAGGAGAATTACAAACATATAGGAAGAGAAAAGAAACTCTAGAGGAAATTTTATAGTTAAAACATTAAATATATACAGAACAAAGAATATATATGGAAATCTGAAGTACATAAAGTCTGATTATCAAAATAATTATTAACTTTTGAGTTCAAACCATGAGAGCAAGAAGAATTCAACTGTCTGCAAAACTTGCAAAGATTGCCAACTCAGTCTAACATTGCCCCAACAAACTATGTATCATACTTGGAGGTGAATGAAAAACCTGCCATAACAAAACCAAGTTAAAGTAATTTATCCCTACAGTAAAGTAATCCCTATAGGAAAGCCATCTCTAGAGCCATCTTCTAGTACACTCTAGTGTACTAGAAGTGACACTATTTTCTTAAGAGAAATATATCATCTGTAGGATCTCTCTGGTAGAATTTTGCGGGTTGCTCATATATACTATCATATCATCTAAAGAACTTCAGCAAAGTGGCTGGATATATAATTAACTCTAACAAATCAATAGCCTTCCTCTACTCAAAAGCTAAAAGGACAGTGAAAGATATAAGGGAAACAACACTCTTCAAAATAGTCACAAATAATATAAAATATGATGAACCATCATTAAGCCATGTGTTAATCAAATATTGTGATCATTTCATCAGTCCCTATGGTGCCTCTTTTGGAGAGAAATGAACACTACTCCTGTGTTTACAAAATCTTCATTTTCAATGACATTGATTTGTAATTTTAGCTTTGGTCTCTGATCATTTATAGCCGTTTCCCAAAATGCTTGTTTGCTTGTTTGTTTTTGTTTCTCCTGATTTTTGTCTTTTATCTAATGAAGCTGTTATCCTTAATTACACCTAGAGCAGTGTTGTTTTTTACAACGGGCATTGCATCGTTTAATTACTCTGTGTATGAGTTTTTGTGATGCCAACAAGGAATGATTGAATCATATTTCATATTGGGGCCCGCAGGATGGCTGGTAGGGCATTTTCCAATAGTAAAGGGTTAGTTGCCTGCCATTGTTGACCTGCATTTATTACTCTAATGCCAGCCTTTGTCACATCTTCTGCATATTCCACAAGGCTGCAGCCATCTTTTTGGATTACCTTTACAAAACACATTGTTTCTATGAATCTTTTGTCTAGAGTCCCTTTTAAAATGACTGATTACAACAGTTAAATCATCTAATATTTTAATATTCTCTTAAAACTTTTAGAAATCATTTCTCCTACCAGAGTAATATTATAAATGTGAAAGCCAATATTAACCATATTTTTATTCATTTGACATGGTCTGACATAACTCTAACTATTTTGTATATGGCTGCTATTTTGCTCATCAGGTGAAATTAAGTTCACCCAAGTTTTAGGAGTTATCACTCTAACTCACACCTAGGAATGATACTAATAGGTCAAAACATTATGGTCATATTACTTGTGCTTCATTATCTTAATGCTTTAAACTCCCTTGTTTGCCACCAGTTCACCAACCCTCTTATTTCATCAAGGACCTATCAGCTTAAAGGTTAGCTGATAAAACTTTGTCTAGTTAGCCAAAATATTGGACCACTCTCCTTCTTGCCTCTTAACCTTTAAAGCTGTTTCATTTCAAAAAAAAAAAAATGCCTGCTTTTAGGAGAGTTGGGTACCATAAATACACACTCAATTCATTTCTTGTGGTCCTGGTCATTCAGCCTGAATCAACCATTCAATAAAATTTCATCATATGGGTTAAATGAATTTTCATCATATCTGAGATTGATGTTTGAAAGGTCAGTGCCAATCCTTGATCCAGAACACTCATATATTGGTTCTGATGATTCCTTTGAAGGTCTAATTACCCTTTTCCAGTCTGAATTAGCATTTTCCAAAGCTAAACAATCCATTAGTATTTTTTTATTAGATATTTTCTTTACTTACATTTCAAGTGGTATCCCCTTTCCTGGTTTCCCCTCTGAAAATCCTCTATCCCCTCCTCTTCTCCCTGCTCTGCAAACCACCCAATCCCACTTCCTGGCCCTGGCATTCCCCCACACTGGGGAATAGAGCCTTCACAGGAGGGCCTCTCCTCCCATTGATGACCAACAAGGCCATCCTCTGCTATGTATGCAGCTAGAGCCATGAGTCCCACCGTTTATAATCTTTGGTTGGTGGTTTATTCCTTGGGAGCTCTGGGAGTACTGGTTAGTTCATATTGTTGTTCCTCCTATGGGGCTGCAAACCCCTTCAGCTCCTTTGGTCCTTTCTCTAGCTCCTTCATTGGGGACCCTGTGCTCAGTCCAATAGATGGCTGTGAGCATCCACTTTTGTATTTGTCAGGCACTGACAGAGAATCTCAGGAGACAGCTATGCTAGGCTCCTGTCAGCAAGCACGTGTTGTTATCCACAATAGTGTCTGGGTTTGGTGAATGTATATGAGATGGATCCCCTGGTGGGGCAGTCTCTGGATGGTCATTCCTTCTGTCTCTGCTCCACACTTTGTCTCTGTAACTCCTTTCATGGGTATTTTATTCCAAATTCTAAGAAAGATTGAAATATCCACACTTTGGTCTTCCTTCGTCATGCTTCTGAATATTATAAATGAGGCTACTATGAACATAGTGGAGCATGTGTCCATATTACATGTTGGAGCATCTTCTGGGTATATTCCCAGGAGTGGTATTGCTGGGTTATCAGGTAGTAATATGTCCATTTTTCTGAGGAACCATCAGACTGATTTCCAGAGTGGTTGTACCAGCTTGCAATCCCACCAGCAATGGAGGAGTGTTCCTCTTTCTCTACAACCTTGCCATCATCTGCTGTCACCTGAGCATTTGATCTTAGCCATTCTGACTGGTGTGAGGTAGAATTTCAGGGTTGTTTTGATTTGGTTTTCACTGATGATTAAGGATGTTGAACATATCTTTAGGTGCTTCTCAGCCATTCGGTATTCCTTAGTTGAGAATTCTTAATTTAGCTCTGTACCCCATTTTAATAGGGTTATTTGGCTCTCTGGAGTCTAACTTCTTGAGTTCTTTGTATACATTGGATATTAGCCCTCTATTGGATGTAAGATTGGTAAAGATCTTTTCCCTATATTTTGTGTGCCATTTTGTCCAATTGACAGTATCCTTTGCATTACAGGCGCTTTGCCATTTTATGAGGTCCCATTTGTAAATGGAGATAAACTTGAAGCAATCCCACTAAATCAGGGACTACACAGAGCTGTCCACTCTCTCCCTACCTATTCAATATAGTACTTGAAGTCCTATACAGAATAATTAGACAACAAAAGGAGATCAAAGAGATACAAATTGGAAAGGAAGAAGTCAAAATATCACTATTTACAGATGATATGATAGTATACTTAAGTGACCCAAATAATTCCACTAGAGAACTCCTAAACCTGATGAACAACTTCAGCAAAGTAGTTGGATATAAAATTAACTCAAACAAGTCAGTGGCCTTCCTCTATACAAAGGATAAACAGGCTGAGAAAGATATTAATAACAACACACATTACAATAGTCACAAATATTATAAAATACCTTGGTGTGACCCTAACAAATCAAGTGAAGGATCTGTATGATAAGAACTTCAAGTCTCTGGAGAAATAAATCAAATAAGACCTCAGAAGATGGAAAGATCTCCCATGCTCGTGGATAGGCAGGATTAATATAGTAAAAATGGCTATCTTGCTGAAAGCCATCTACAGATTCAATTCAGTCCCCATCAAAATTCCAACTCAATTCTTCACAGAGTTTGAAAGGGCAATTTGCAAATTCATTTGAAATAACAAAAAACCTAGGATAGCAAAAAAACTATTCTCAACAATAAAAGAACTTCTGGGGGATCACCATCCCCGATCTCAAGCTGTACTACAGAGCAACATTGATAAAAAAAACAAAACAAAACAAAACAAAACAAAACAAAACAAAACAAAACTTCATCTTACTGGCACGGTGACAGACAGGTAGATCAATGAAATAGAATTGAAGACCCTGAAATGAACCAATATCCCTATGTCATTTGATCTTTGAAAAAGGAGCTAAGACCATCCAGTGGAAAAAACACAGCATTTTCAACAAATGGTAGTGGTTCAACTGGAGGTCAGTATGTAGAAGAATGCACATTGATCCATTCTTATCTCCTGGTACAAAGCTCAAGTCCAAGTGGATCAAGGACCTACACAAATCAAACCAGATACACTGAAACTAATAGAAAAGACAGTGGGGAAGAGTCTCAATCACCTGGGCAAAGGGGGAAATTTCCTGAAAAGATCACGCATTTGTACTTTTCTGAATCTGAAATTATTTTATTTACAGCTGAAATAAATCTTTGTAAAAAATCACTGAAGACTTGTTTTGTGCCTTGCATAATTATAGTAAATGACTTGAACCTCTTTCCTGATTTTCCACTTTGTCCAAAGCATTTAAAGCTGCTAAACTACATACCACCAAGGTGTGACTATCAAACTCAGGCCACCTTTGTAACTCAGCATATTGACCTTCACCTAGCACCTGCTCCTGGGGAAATTTTAATACCTCTAGTCTTATTTTGTTGTTCTGTGACCCTAGCTTCCTCTTTCTTTTATGCTCATCACTGTACCTGATGACCTGATTCCTCTTTTGCTGTGACCAAATCTTTTCCGTCTTGTGGGATAATTGTGTTCTGAGTAGGTCATAATTTTAATATCTTCTTCACAGAGGATGAATGAACACCATATGAAACTATTGTTCCCTTAAATCTCCTCAAATTTAATATGGCTATAAGGTTCTATTTAACTTCTTTATAACCTTGAGTTTGCCTAACTAGGAAAACTAAAGTTGGGTTTTCTAACAAACTTGGATGACCCTTGTTCAGTTTCATCATGGGTGGTACAGTAGTTTCTTAAATTCCTCTGTGTCTGAGTATTGTTCTTATATTCATTTATAAATCTATCTAAGTTGTATATTTTATCAATCTACACACACACACACAACTACTATAGCTAGTAAGGATAATTATAAATACTAGATTGATAGTAATTATAATTAGTATTAATTCAATCTCTATTAAGTCATTTAATTTTTTCCTGGTTCTATTTTTAAGCTTCCTAAAATAGCACTATAAAGAGTCCTAAAACTTTGTGCTATGGTATTTCCCATCCTTAATTCTCTCCATCAGGATTTGCCAAATGACTTATTAAATCTGAAAGCTTCTCAGTTTTTCCACAGCTGGTATATTTTCTCTGTGTGGTTGTGCCAGGCATTGGGGTGCCAAATGTTGGTCTTTTGTTTTGTTCTGTTTTAACAAAAATCTCAATTATTTGATTTTATCAATGAAGACTCAGAGCCAGATGATGGGCTGAAATCCGATTTGCTCATAGAGGCAGAGAAAGCTGATCTTCCACAGCTCGAATACCAAAATGAAGCTATATAAAACCTTTCAAATTGAATGTCCCCATGTTCTACTTCTTGTGAGTCGATGTGTCTTCCTAATGCCTTCTTAATAATTCTGTGTTCAATTCCTGTTAACTGATTATTTGTTCCACCTCTTGACATTTAATTGATTTTATTTAATCCCATTTGCCAAGTTTAAGCAGAATGCTCTTGGTTTAAGGGTATGTTTTAATGCTGAACCATACCACGAGGAAAAATAGGTTTCTCTAATAAATAACATAATCTCTGGGTTCATAGTATTATTAAATATCATGTAACACATATGTCTTCTGGCAATTGAACTTAGGACCTCTGGAATAGCACCCAGTGTTTTTAACTGCTGAGCCATGTCTATCTAGCCCAGAGAAGCTAGCTTTAAAATGAAACCTGGAATGGCACCTAGGAAGGAGTTTATCGTTTTAACATAAGACCTAACATAATAAATAGGGCAGCTTCTTAGAAGACTATAGTTATAAATAGGACTGTTTTGTTTACTTTTAAACTTTAATTTGTATATCAAAGTATGTCTATGCAACAGAAGAATAAGACAGTAAATAATGAGTTTCTGATTCTTGATGGGGATCTGTAGGGAATATTCTTCAGAATGTGGGGAAGTATCTTGTGCAATAAGTTAAAAAAAATAAATAAAATGTCAGCAGGTCAGCAGAAGTTCCAAGGAAGCTCATAACCTCACAAGTTTTAATCCCAGAACTGTTACTGTGCTGAGGTCCACCCGCAGTGTGAGTAGGGTCCTGAGAAAGGCAGGAATGGGAGCAATGCTACTCTAGAGTCAGTAGTGGATGCAAAGTGTAAGTTCAAGTACTCTGTCTTTGCTCAAATATTGTCATCGTTCTTACTTCTTCCTCTTTCTTTATTCTCCCTTCTCATTCTTTTGCCTTTTCTCCTCTCATCTTTTTAGCTTCTCTCATTCTTTTCTCTGAATTGGAGTGCCTAAACCCAGTCTTTAATTTATTACTTTTTTTTACTATTTACTAAAATTACACCCTCAAGGTTAATGATTTTTTCCCAGAATTTTTTAATTTACACAAATTGTATAAATCTGGATCATTAATTCCAAACTCTGCTTCCTTAAGACAGAAAATAAACAGAAAAAAAAGCACATTTCCTTATAGGTTTACATAGCCTGTGCTTCATGGATAGCTGGGCATAGCTCTTGTAGTTTCTTAATACAGCAGACACTATTCCTTAGTAACTTTTATTGAAAACAGAAAAGTGACAGACTACTAAAGTTAAAAAGATTTGTTACAAAGTTTTTGAAAAAATTTTAGAAGTAAAGCATCTAGCTTTCTCTAATATCTCTCTAGGCATTGTCAACTCCAATCCTTCAAGTAACTATGAGAACAAAGTACTAACTTTTTATACTTTTAAACATCACCTTTTAATTCTCTAATCTTTATTTCCTCATTGTAACAATTGCATAGCCTCATCTGCTCTACATTTTTTTAAAAGAATTTTTTTTTTTTTTGGTTTTTCCAGACAGGGTTTCTCTGTGTAGCCCTGGCTGTCCTGGCACTCACTTTGTAGACCAGGCTGGCCTCGAACTCAGAAATCCGCCTGCCTCTGCCTCCCGAGTGCTGGGATTAAAGGCGTGTGCCACCACGCCCGGCCTAAAAGAATTTTTTTAATTAGATATTTTCTTTATTTTCATTTCAAATGTTATCCCCTTTGCTAATTTCCCCTCAGAAAAACCCCTATCCCGTTCCCTCTTCCCCTGGTTGAATGAGAGTGTTCCCCCACTCCCTCACCCACTTGCGTTTACCTGGCCTGGCATTCCCCTACACAGGGCCATTGAGCCTTCACCAGACCAAGGACCTCTTCTCCTATTGATGCCCAGCAAGACCATCCTCTAGTACATATGCAGTTGGAGCCATGGGTTGCTCCATGTGTACTCTTTTGGTTGATATTGTTGTTCCTCCTATGGGGCTGCAAACCCCTTCAGCTCCTTCAGTCCTTTAACTCCTCCACTGGGGACCCCATGCTCAGTGTAATGGTAGGCTGCAAGTATCCACCTCTGTATTTGTCAGGCTCTGGCAGAACCTCTCAGGATACAGCTATATTAGGCTTCAATCAGCAAGAACATCTTGGACTCCACAAGAGTGTCTGGGTTTGGTAACTCTATATCAGATGAATCCCCAGGTTGGGACAGTGTCTGGATGGCCTTTCCTTTAGTCTCTGCTCCACACTTTGTCTCTGTATCTTGTCCCATGGGTATTCTGTTCCCCCTTCTAAGAAGAAATAAAGTATCCACACATTGGTCTTCCTTCTTCTTGAGCTTCATGTGGTCTGTGAATTATATCTTGAGTATTCCAAGTTTCTTGGCTAATATCCACTTATCAGTGAGTGCATATCATGTGTGTTCTTTTGTGATTGGGTCACCTCACTCAGGATGATATTTTCTAGTTCCAACCATTTGCTTGCAAATTTCATGAAGCCATTGTTTTTAATAGCTGAGTGTAAATGTACCACATTTTCTGTATCCATTCCTCTGTTGAGGAACGTCTGTTTGGTTGTTTTTTTGTTTGTTTTTTTCCCAGGTTCTGGCTATTATAAATAAGGCTGCTGTGAACATAGTGACATTTGTGTCCTTGATATATGTTGGATCATTTTTTGGGTATATGCCCAGGAGTGATATAGCTGGTGTTGGTACAGTGACAGGCAAATAGATCCGTGGAATAGAACTGAAGACCCAGAAATAAACCCACATACCTATGGTCACTTTATATTTAACAACAGAGCTAAAAACATCCCGTGGAAAAAAAAGACAGTATTTTCAGCAAATGGTGTTGGTTCAACTAGAGGTAAGCAGGTAGAAGAATGCACATTGATCCATTCTTATCTTCTTGTACAAAGCTCAAGTCCAAGTAGATCAAGAACCTACACATCAAACCAGATACACTGAAACTAATAGAAAAGAAAGTGGGGAGACAGCTTCTGGGACAGGCGGGAGCCACAGAGCCGCTGAGGCAGCAACCTTTTGGGGCCGCAGACATCCGGCACCCTCCCAGTCGGAGGAAAGTGACCTGCCCTGCAGGGAGCGCCATCTTGGCTCCGGGACTCCGCCGAGCTTAGTCTCTACAGGTCAGAGTGAGGACCACGGGGGCAGACGGCTTCTGGGACAGGTGGGAGCCACAGAGCTGCTGAGGCAGCACCCTTTAGGGGCCGCAGACATCCGGCACCCTCCCAGTCGGAGGACAGTGACCTGCCCTGCAGGGAGCGCCATCTTGGCTCCGGGACTCCGCCGAGCTTAGTCTCTACAGGTCAGAGTGAGGACCACGGGGGCAGATGGCTTCTGGGACAGGCGGGAGCCACAGAGCTGCTGAGGCAGCACCCTTTAGGGGCCGCAGACATCCGGCACCCTCCCAGTCGGAGGACAGTGACCTGCCCTGCAGGGAGCGCCATCTTGGCTCCGGGACTCCACCGAACTTAGTCTGTACAGGTCAGAGTGAGGACCACAGAGGCAGACAGCTTCTGGGACAGGCGGGAGCCACAGAGCTGCTGAGGCAGCACCCTTTTGGGGCCGCAGACATCCGGCACCCTCCCAGCCGGAGGACAGTGACCTGCCCTGCAGGGAGCGCCATCTTGGCTCCGGGACTCCGCCAAACTTAGTCTGTACAGGTCAGAGTGAGGACCACAGAGGCAGACAGCTTCTGGGACAGGCGGGAGCCACAGAGCTGCTGAGGCAGCACCCTTTTGGGGCCACAGACATCCAGCACCCTCCTAGCTGGAAGACAGTGGTCTGCCCTGCACAGGAGCCCTCTGCCTCAGGAGCAGGGAGCACATCTTGGATCCAGGACTCCACTGAACTTAGGAACTTAGTCTGCACAGCTGAGAGTGTGTACCACAGAAGCCTACAGCTTCTGTGACCTGCCAAAGCAACACAGCATCTGGGAAAGGTCCTGTTTTCCGCCTTCTTCTTCGGCCAGGAGGAGGTCCAAACCCCAGATATCTGTACACCTTCCCTTTAAGAGGAAAGCTTGTCAGCAGGGAGTGCTCTAACCACTGAAACTCAGAGGAGAGAGCCTGTCTCCCAGGTCTGCTGACAGAGGATACTCAGAATCCCCAGAAGAACAACCTCTGAACAGAGACAACTATAACAACTCCAGAGATTACCAGATGGCGAGAGGTAAAGGTAAGAATCTTACTAACAGAAACCAAGACCACTCACCATCATCAGGACCCAGCACTCCCACTTCGCCCAGTCCAGGGCACCCCAACACACCTGAAAAACTAGACCTGGATTTAAAAGCATATCTCATGATGATGGTAGAGGACATCAAGAAGGACTTTAAAGAACTACAGGAGAACATGGCTAAAGAGTTACAAGTCCTTAAAGAAAAACAGGAAAACACAACCAAAGTGGTAGAAGTCTTTAAAGAGAAACAGGAAAACACATCCAATCAGATGATGGAAATGAACAAAACCATACTAGACCTAAAAAGGGAAGTAGACACAATAAAGAAAACCCAAAATGAGGCAACACTGGAGATAGAAACCCTAGGAAAGAAATCTGGAACCATAGATGCAAGCATCAGCAACAGAATACAAGAGATGGAAGAGAGAATCTCAGGTGCAGAAGATTCCATAGAGAACATGGGCACAACAATCAAGGAAAATGGAAAATGCAAAAAGATCCTAACTCAAAACATCCAGGAAATACAGGACACAATGAGAAGACCAAACCTACGGATAATAGGAGTGGATGAGAATGAAGATTTTCAACTCAAAGGACCAGCAAACATCTTCAACAAAATTATAGAAGAAAACTTCCCAAATCTAAAGAAAGAGATGCCCATGAACATACAAGAAGCCTACAGAACTCCAAATAGGCTGGACCAGAAAAGAAATACCTCCCGACACATAATAATCAGAACAACAAATGCACTAAATAAAGATAGAATACTAAAAGCAGTAAGAGAAAAAGGCCAAGTAACATATAAAGGCAAGCCTATCAGAATTACACCAGATTTTTCACCAGAGACTAAGAAAGCCAGAAGATCCTGGACAGATGTTATACAGACACTAAAAGAACACAAATTCCATCCCAGGCTACTATACCCAGCCAAACTCTCAATTAACATAGATGGAGAAACCAAAGTATTCCACGACAAAACCAAATTCACACATTATCTCTCCACGAATCCAGCCCTTCAAAGGATAATAACAGAAAAAAACCAATACAAGGACAGGAACCACGCCCTAGAAACAACAAGAAGGTAATCCCTCAACAAACCTAAAAGAAGACAGCCACAAGAACAGAATGCCAACTTTAACAACAAAAATAATAGGAAACAACAATTACTTTTCCTTAATATCTCTTAATATCAATGGACTCAACTCCCCGATAAAAAGACATAGACTAACAAACTGGCTACACAAACAAGACCCAACATTTTGCTGCTTACAAGAAACTCATCTCAGAGAAAAAGATAGACACTACCTCAGAATGAAAGGCTGGAAAACAATTTTCCAAGCAAATGGTCTGAAGAAACAAGCTGGAGTAGCCATTCTAATATCAGATAAGATTGACTTCCAACCCAAAGTCATCAAAAAAGACAGGGAGGGGCACTTCATACTCATCAAAGGTAAAATCCTCCAAGAGGAACTATCAATCCTGAATATCTATGCTCCAAATACAAAGGCAGCCTCATTCATTAAAGAAACTTTAGTAAATCTCAAAGCACACATTGCACCTCATACAATAATAGTGGGAGACTTCAACACACCACTTTCACCAATGGACAGATCATGGAAACAGAAACTAAACAGGGACACAGTGAAACTAACAGAAGTTATGGATCAAATGGATCTGGCAGATATCTACAGAACATTTTACCCTAAAACAAAAGGATACACCTTCTTCTCAGCACCTCATGGTACCTTCTCCAAAATTGACCACGTAATTGGGCACAAAACAGGACTCAACAGATACAAAAACATTGAAATTGTCCCATGCATCCTATCAGATCACCATGGACTAAAGCTGATCTTCAATAACAAAATAAATAATAGAAAGCCAACCTTCACGTGGAAACTGAACAACACTCTTCTCAATGATACCTTGGTCAAGGAAGGAATAAAGAAAGAAATTAAGGACTTTTTAGAGTTCAATGAAAATGAAGCCACAACATACCCAAACTTATGGGACGCAATGAAAGCATTTCTAAGAGGAAAACTCAGCTCTGAGTGCCTCCAAAAGGAAACTAGAGAGAGCACACATTAGCAGCTTGACAACACACCTAAAAGCACTAGAACAAAAGGAAGCAAATTCACCCAAGAGGAGTAGACGGCAGGAAATAATCAAACTCAGGGGTGAAATCAACCAAGTGGAAACAAGAAAAACTATTCAAAGAATCAACCAATCAAGGAGCTGGTTCTTTGAGAAATTCAACAAGATAGATAAACCCTTAGCCAGACTCACTAGAGGGCACAGGGAAAGCATCCTAATTAACAAAATCAGAAATGAAAAAGGAGACATAACAACAGATCCTGAAGACATCCAAAACACCATCAGATCCTTCTACCAAAGGCTATACTCAACAAAACTGGAGAACCTGGATGAAATGGAGAAGTTCCTAGACAGATACCAGGTACCAAAGTTGAATCAAGCTCAGGTTAATGATCTAAACAGCCCTATATCCCCCAAAGAAATAGAAGCAGTCATTAATAGTCTCCCAACCAAAAAAAGCCCAGGACCAGATGGGCTTAGTGCAGAGTTCTATCAGACCTTCAAAGAAGATCTAATCCCAGTTCTTCACAAACTATTCCACAAAATAGAAACAGAAGGTACTCTACCCAACTCATTCTATGAAGCCACAATTACTCTGATGCCTAAACCACAAAAAGACCCAACAAAGATAGAAAACTTCAGACCAATATCCCTTATGAATATTGATGCAAAAATCCTCAATAAAATTCTTGCTAACCGAATCCAAGAACACATCAAAACAATCATCCATCCTGACCAAGTAGGTTTCATCCCAGGGATGCAGGGATGGTTCAATATACGGAAATCCATCAACGTAATCCAGTATATAAACAAACTCAAAGACAAAAACCACATGGTCATCTCGTTAGATGCGGAAAAAGCATTTGACAAGATCCAACACCCATTCATGATAAAAGTCTTGGAAAGATCAGGAATTCAAGGCCCATACCTAAACATGATAAAAGCAATCTACAGCAAACCAGTAGCCAACATCAAAGTAAATGGTGAGAAGCTTGAAGCAATCCCTCTAAAATCAGGGACTAGACAAGGCTGTCCACTTTCTCCATACCTATTCAACATTGTACTTGAAGTCCTAGCCAGAGCAATTCGACAACAAAAGGAGATCAAAGGGATACAAATTGGAAAAGATGAAGTCAAAATATCACTCTTTGCAGATGATATGATAGTATATATAAGTGACCCTAAAAATTCCACCAGAGAACTCCTAAGCCTGATAAACAGCTTCGGTGAAGTAGCTGGATATAAAATTAACTCAAACAAATCAATGGCCTTTCTCTACACAAAGAATAAACAGGCTGAGAAAGAAATTAGGGAAACAACACCCTTCTCAATAGTCACAAATAATATAAAATATCTTGGCGTGACTCTAACTAAGGAAGTGAAAGATCTGTATGATAAAAACTTCAAGTCTCTGAAGAAAGAAATTATAGAAGATCTCAGAAGATGGAAAGATCTCCCATGCTCATGGATTGGCAGGATCAACATTGTAAAAATGGCTATCTTGCCAAAAGCAATCTACAGATTCAATGCAATCCCCATCAAAATTCCAACTCAATTCTTCAACGAATTAGAAAGTGCAATCTGCAAATTCATCTGGAATAACAAAAAACCTAGGATAGCAAAAACTCTTCTCAAGGATAAAAGAACCTCTGGTGGAATCACCATGCCGGACCTAAAGCTCTACTACAGAGCAATTGTGATAAAAACTGCATGGTACTGGTATAGTGACAGACAAATAGACCAATGGAATAGAATTGAAGACCCAGAAATGAACCCACACACCTATGGTCACTTGATCTTCGACAAGGGAGCTAAAAACATCCAGTGGAAGAAAGACAGCATTTTCAACAAATGGTGCTGGCACAACTGGTTGTTAACATGTAGAAGAATGCGAATCGATCCATTCCTATCTCATTGTACTAAGGTCAAGTCTAAGTGGATCAAGGAACTTCACATAAAACCAGAGACACTGAAACTTATAGAGGAGAAAGTGGGGAAAAGCCTTGAAGATATGGGCACAGGGGAAAAATTCCTGAATAGAACAGTAATGGCTTGTGCTGTAAGATCGAGAATTGACAAGTGGGACCTCATGAAACTACAAAGCTTCTGCAAGGCTAAAGACACCATCAATAAGACAAAAAAACCACCAACAGATTGGGAAAGGATCTTCACCTATCCTAAATCAGATAAGGGACTAATATCCAATATATATAAAGAACTCAAGAAGGTGGACTCCAGAAAGTCAAATAACCCCATTAAAAAATGGGGCTCAGAACTGAACAAAGAATTCTCACCTGAGGAATACCGAATGGCAGAGAAACACCTGAAAAAATGTTCAACATCCTTAATCATCAGGGAAATGCAAATCAAAACAACTCTGAGATTCCACCTCACACCAGTCAGAATGGCTAAGATCAAAAATTCAGGTGACAGCAGTTGCTGGCGAGGATGTGGAGAAAGAGGAACACTCCTCCATTGTTGGTGGGATTGCAAGCTTGTACAACCACTCTGGAAATCAGTCTGGCGGTTCCTCAGAAAATTGGACATAGTACTACCGGAGGATCCAGCAATACCTCTCCTGGGCATATATCCAGAAGATGTCCCAACCGGTAAAAAGGACACATGTTCCACTATGTTCATAGCAGCCCTATTTATAATAGCCAGAAGCTGGAAAGAACCCAGATGTCCCTCAACAGAGGAATGGATACAGAAATTATGGTACATTTACACAATGGAGTACTACTCAGCTATTAAAAAGAATGAATTTATGAAATTCCTAGCCAAATGGATGGACCTGGAGGGCATCATCTTGAGTGAAGTAACACAATCACAAAAGAACTCACACAATATGTATTCACTGATAAGTGGATATTAGCCCAAAACTTAGGATACCCAAGATTTAAGATACAATTTGCTAAACGCATGAAACTCAAGAAGAATGAAGACCAAAGTGTGGACACTGTGCACCTTCTTAGAATTGGGAACAAAACACCCAGGGAAGGAGTTACAGAGACAAAGTTCGTAGCGGTGATGAAAGGATGGACCATTTAGAGACTGCCGTATCCAGGGATCCATTCCATAATCAACTTCTAAACGCTGACACCATTGCATACACTAGCAAGATTTTGCTGAAAGGACCCAAATATAACTGTCTCTTGTGAGACAATGCTGGGGCCTAGCAAACACAGGAGTGGATGTTCACAGTCAGCTATTGGATGTATCACAGGGCTCCCAATGGAGAAGCTAGAGAAAGTACCCAAGGAGCTAAAGGGATCTGCAACCCTATTGTTGGAACAACATGATGTACTAACCAGAACCCCGGAGCTCTTGTCTCTAGCTGCATATGTATCGAAAGATGGCCTAGTCAGCCATCAATGGAAAGAGAGTCCCATTGGACTAGCAAACTTTATATGCCCCAATATAGGGGAATGCCAGGGCCAAAAGAATGGGAATGGGTGGGTAGGGAAGTGGGGGGCACTATGGGGGACTTTTGGGATAGCATTGGAAACGTAATTGAGGAAAATATGTAATAAAAATATTAAAAAAAAAATAAATAAATAAAAGTTAAAAAAAAAAAAAAAAAAGAAAGTGGGGAAGAGCCTTGAGCACAAGGGAACAGGGGGTAATTTCCTGAACAGAACAGCAATGGCTTGTGTTGTAAGATTCAGAATCAACAAATGGGACCTCATAAAATTGAAAAGCTTCTGTAAGGTAAAGGACACTGTAAATAGGACAAAATGGCAACCAACATGTAGGGAAAAGATCTTTACTGATCCTATATCAGATAGAGGGCTAATATCCAGTATCTCAAGAACTCAAGATGTTAGACTCCAGATAACCAAATAACCTTATTAAAAATCGGGTACAGAGCTAAACAAAGAATTCTCAACTGAGGAATACTGAATGGGTGGAAAGCAACTAAAGAAATGTTCAACATCCTTAGTCATCGGGAAATGTACTCTTCTTTTAATGCTATTTCTTTGTTGTTGTTATTGTTTTGTTTTTTGTGGGTTTTTTTTGTTTGTTTGTTTTGTTTTGTTGTTTTTTTAAGACAGGGTTTCTCTGTATGGCCCTGGCTATCCTGGAACTCACTTTGTAGACCAGGCTGGCCTTGAACTGAGAAATCTGCATGTCTCTGCCTCCTGAGTGCTGGGATTAAAGGCGTGTGACACCACACCCAGCTACTATTTATTTCTAAATCGTATACAAGTCTTTCTCCTATAAAATACACCCATCTATCATTCACTTGTATTTTATAAATTCCTCTTTTTTTTCTCATCCATGTGAAAGATTCTGACAGAATGTAAAAGGACACAGAAGCCCTGAAATTGGCAAGATAGACATCAGTGTTAGCAGAACTAGCTTCACTGATTTAGAAAAATAGAGGTGCACCACTCTCTGGCCACTCCTTGAACCTGTGTGTCTGCCAATGTTCTGACCAGGTGTGTGCCCATTGCTGCACCTTCATTAGACTCTTTCCTTGTACCCCTCCCATACCCATTTCTTGAAAATAGACATTGTTTAGATCTGGAAATCCCCTACTCTCCCCCTTCTCCTTCCCCCCCTGAAGGCCTATAAAAAGTGAGACCTCTTTCCCCTTGGTGTCGACTCCTCTACCCCTGCGTGGGATATGAGTCATCCCCAGAGCTCTGGCTTTCCCTAAATAAAGCATTATGTGGTTTGCAACAAGCTCGGTCTGTTGTGAGTTCTTGGGTGTCCACTATTGTCCTGAGGCCTGAGCGAGGGGCTCCTTTAGGAGTCTTTCATTTGGGGGCTCATCCGGGATTGGTGTGACCACCCATGTCTCCACAGACCCACTTAGAGGTGAAATTTTTTTGTCTAAAAATATTTCTGTAAGCCGGCTAGGTTCTGTGCTGAAATTTGCAGTCGCGATGTTTAGTGAGAAACGGAGACCTTTGCCTTGGGATGAGGCACTGAGTGTGAACAGCAGACGTGCTGGTACTGGAATCACCTGCTGCTGCTCGCTCTGGGGGATGCCCTGAGTGAGGGGAAGGACTCCAGGAGTCCGTCTGGGGCAGGGAGTGTACTCTCTCGACCGTCTGCATTTCTGAAACCCTGAGCAAGGGGAAGGACTCCAGGAGTCCATCTGAGGCGGGGAGTGTACTCCCTTGACCATCTGCATTTCTGAGTTGGTTTTGTCTGTTTGATAGAAAACAGGCATCTGTCAGTGTGTGTTTGTTTTTTGTGTCTGTTTTCAGGTATTTGTCAGTGTGTGTGTGTGTGTGTGTGTGTGTGTGTTTTGTGTCTGTTTTCCGTGATGTTGAACAGACTGTAATGACCCCCCTTAAATTTGACTTTAGACCACTGGACTGAAGTTAGATCAAGGGCCCATAATCTTTCAGTAGAAATTAAGAAGGGACCTTGGCAGACTTTCTGCGTCTCCGAGTGGCCAACTTTTAATATAAAATGGTCACTGGAGGGGACTTTTGGTTTGACTCTTATCTTTGAAGTTAAAGCCATTGTTTTTCAGAGTGGACCTGGGTTCCACCCAGATCAACAGCCTTACCTCATTCAGAATTCACTGCCATAAATCAAACCATGGATCCCCCACGCCTCTCAGAGCCCTCCCCTGGCTGCTCCCATGCAGATGAGTGGGTCAACATAGTGTCCTCGCTTCCTGCCCTAAGAAGCAGTCCCTGAACCCGGCTCTGAGATTGCTAAAGACACAGTCTGAAGACCGAGGACCTGCAGCTGGGACCCAGAGCCAAGCCCAGAGTCCCCCAGCAGATTAAGCACCTGACACCACTTCTGCCTTTTCCGAGCTGTGGGCAACCCGCCCACAGACAGGCAGTCTCTGCAGACCCTCCAATATTGGCCTTTCTCATTGGCTGATCTGTACAATTGGAATTCTGGGTTCCCTCTGGACCAGCCAGATTAGAACTACAACATGGCTCAAGGTAAGGAGAGGTTGACAGTTTACCGGCCGGGCTCTAGTCTAAAGGGAGCGATGAGATGCCCCACCAATTTGGCTAAGGTAAGAAAAGTGATGCAGGGCCCTACAGAGCCCCCGTCTGTTTTTCTAAAAAGATTGATAGACGCTTATAGATACTATACTCCTTTTAACCCGACCTCTGAGGGTCAACAAGCCGCGGTTGCTATGGCTTTTAAGGATTACATGCCATGGCTTTACAAGATTTAGTTAAGGAGGCAGAGAAGGTATATCACAAGAGAGAAACAGAGGGAACGTGAAAGAAGGAACAGGCCAGAGAATAGACAGATAGGGTACCTGGACAACAAGGAACCCAGACCTGAAGGAAGATCTGTCCAGAAGATTTTAGAGAAGGACCAATGTGAAGGGCCCCTAAGGTCCTAACTCTGAAAGATGATGAATAGGGGAGATGGGGCTCGGACCCCCTCCCCAAGCCTAGGGTAACCCTGATGGTGGAAGAGACTCCCATGGACATTTTAATTGACACAGGGGCAGAACATTCTGTGTTGAAACATCCACTGAGAAAATTAAAAATAAATAAATAAATAAAAGAACCATAGTGATTGGAGCCACTGGTCAGAAACAATACCCCTAGACCACTGCATGCACTGTAGATCTGGGGAAAGGCCAAGTGAGTCATTCCTTCTTGGTCATTCCTGAGTGTCCCACACCACTTCTAGGAAGAGATCTTCTGACTAAATTAAAGGCCCAGATCAGATTTACCCAAGAAGGGCTAAGGGAGAACCTCCGTAGTCTTAGCCCTGCAGCTTGAGGAAGAATAAGATCGGTTGACTGCTTTCCCTAGATCATGGGCAGAGACTAGAGGCATGGGAATGGCTGTCAGAGTTCCCCCTGTGGTTGTGGGACTGAAGGCTGATACAACCCCTATAGGAGTACGACAATATCCAATGAGCCATGAAGCAAAAGATGGAATCAGGCCACATATTCAGAGACTATTACAATTAGGTATTTTGGTACCTTGCCAGTCACCCTGGAATACTCCTTTACTGCTGGTAAAAAAAAAAAAAAAAAAAACCTGCCACGAGTGGCTACTGACCAGTCCAAGACCTGAGAGAGGTAAATAATAGGGTCCAAGATATTCACCCAACAGTTCCTAATCCCTATAACCTCCTCAGCTTGCTCCCTCCGGAGTGAAAATGATACATAAAACTCCCAGATAACTCTGCTTCAATATGTTGATGACTTGCTCCTTGCTGCAACCATGGAGAGAGAATGCTGGCAGGGGACTAAGAGTTGCTAGCAGAACTGGGTGAGTTGGGTTACTGGGCCTCTGCTAAAAAAGCCCAGCTATGTCAGATGGAAGTAGTCTACTTGAGATATACCCTCCGGGATGGAAAACGGTGGCTGACAGAGGCTAAAAAAGGACTGTGACTCAAATACCAACACTGGCTACTCCAAGATAGGTGAGAGAATTCTTGGGCACCGCTGGGTTCTGCAGACTTTGGATATCTGGGATTGCAACACTGGCTGCCCCCCTGTATCCCCTGACCAAAAAAAGTGGGGAATTCAGATGGACATCAGAACAACAGAAAGCCTTTAAAAATATTAAAAAAGCCCTGCTTACTGCGCCAGCCTTAGCATTGCCAGATCTAACCAAGCCCTTCATCCTCTATGTTGATGAGAGGGCAGGGGTGTCCAGACGAGTTCTTACTCAGGCTCTAGAGCCGTAGAAGAGGCCGGTGGCATATTTGTCTAAGAAGCTGGACCCAGTGGCCAGCGGATGGCCCACATGCTTAAAGGCTGTTGCTGCAGTAGCCCTACTCATTAAGGATGCTGACAAATTAACTCTGGGAAAGCAAATAACTGTGGTAGCCCCCCACTCTCTTAAAAGCATTATCTACCAGTCCCCAGACCGATGGATGACAAATGCCCGGATGACTCACTACCAGAGTCTGCTGCTGACTGAACGGGTCGTGTTTGCTCCTCCTGCTATTCTCAACCCTGCCTGCAAAGTGATCTACGTGACCAGCCATGGCCAGGTGTTCCAAACTGGTACACAGACAGAAGCAGTTTCCTAGTAGAAGTTTTTAAAGATACCTTTTCAGGATGGGTGGAGGCCTACCCAACAAAAGAGAAACTGCCAATGTTGTGGTTAAAAATATCCTAGAAGAAATTTTTCCACGATTTAAAATACCTAAGGTAATAGGGTCTGACAATGGACCCACCTTTGTTGCCCAGGTAAGTCAGGGACTGGCCATCCAACTGGGAATTGATTAGAAATTACATTGTGCTTATAAAACTCAGAGTTCAGGACAGGTAGAAAGGATAAATAGAACTCAAAAAAAAAAAAAAACTTGACTAAATTAATCTTAGAGACCGGCAGGAATTATTAGACAGCCCTCCTTCCCTTTGCCTTGTTTCGCATCAGGAACACACTGGGGACATTTAAGCTCACTCCATATGAAATCCTGTATGGGGGTGGGGCTCCCCCGCTCACTGAAGTAGAGAGAGTGTTAGATCCTTTAAAATTTAACCCTGGTTCTTTATTGTTTACATGCATGAAAGCCCTAAAAGTGGTCAGAAACACCACCTGAGAGCAGCTCAAAGAGGCGTACAAACCAGGAGACTTGATGATACCACACCAGTTCCAGGTGGGAGATGCAGTTCTCATCTGACGACATCGAGCTGAGAATCTAAAACCTTGTTAAAAAGACTCTTGCATCGTGCTGCTGACCACTCCCACTGCTGTCAAAGTAGAAGGCATCTCTGCTTAGATTCATGCCTCTCACATAAAGCGAGCTACTGAAAAATAAATCCCCTTGGTTGACCACCCTCATTTCTACTCTGATAGACCCTCTAATCATTTTGCTCTTACTGCTGACATGTGGCCCAATAGTTCTTAATAAATTGGTGACCTTTATTAGAGAGAAGATTGGTGCTGTTCAGCTGTTAGTACTAAGAAAACAATACCAGTCTCTGCAAAACCTTGAAAAAGAGATTGCAGTTTAGTTCTAAGATTAGAACTAGTAACTAGAAGAAGTGGGGAATAAAAGATTCTGACAGAATGTAAAAGGACACAGAAGCCCTGAAATTGGCAAGATAGATGTCAGTGTTAGCAGAACTAGCTTCACTGATTTAGAAAAATAGAGGTGCACAATGCTCTGGCCATTTCTTGAACCTGTGTGTCTGCCAATGTTCTGACCAGGTGTGTGCCCATTGTTGCACCTTCATTAGACTCTTTCCTTGTACCCCTCCCATACCCATTTCTTGAAAATAGACATTGTTTAGATCTGGAAATCCCCTACTATCCCCCTTCTCCTTCCCCCCCTGAAGGCCTATAAAAAGTGAGACCTCTTTCCCCTTGGTGTCGACTCCTCTACCCCTGCGTGGGATATGAGTCGTCCCCAGAGCTCTGGCTTTCCCTAAATAAAGCCTCATGGGGTTTGCAACAAGCTCAGTCTGTTGTGAGTTCTTGGGTGTCCGCTATTGTCCTGAGGCCTGAGCGAGGGGCTCCTTTCGGAGTCTTTCACATGCTTTTTCTTGAGACCAATTTAACTCTCTATTCTTGATGTCCCCATGTTGACCCTGGCTAATTAATGCAGTTGCCATTGGACTGAAGGGTACATGTATCTCCTTATAATTCCAAATTCAAAGCCAAGTGTGGAAATGTGCTGTTTCTACAAAGAACCATTTAGCCTTTTATGGCCTTTGTGGTTATGTTGTCTAGAAACTTTCCCATGGCCCTAAAGGCCAAGCAGAAGACCTGGTTCTCATTCTTTTCTGCCTGATAACCACCTCTATTTCCCATTTCTGAGAAGCTCATCTGTGTCATTTATTATAGCATGATTAGCTCTGAGTAATGGGAAAAGTATATTCCCCAGAAAGAAAGATTGAAAGTAAAATAGTAACAAATCACCTTCAAGGCAACAACAACCATCAGAACACTTGGGGATTATGGGGATCAGTAACCTTGACATGTTCCAGGAACAGGAGCTGTATCACACCTGCCTTTATAGAGCTATACTATACCCAGCCTTAGTGTGTATGAATCTGGAAGATCACCCTCTTGAGGAAGGTAGTAATGTTTGAAAGGTGAGGCCTGGAAAGATCCTTTAGGTATTTGGAGATGTACCCAGAAAGGAGATTGTAGGACACAGTCTCCCTTTCCTTCCCTTGTCTTTGTCTTCTCACTGTGATGTGCATGGACTTATTTATTTTATATACTTTAATTCCTCTGTTATGCCATAGGCACAAGGCAATATTCCAATTGCCATCCTCTGAAGTTACAAATCCCAATAAAAATTTCTTCTTAAAGAATAACACAGACACACACACGCACACACACACACACACACACACACACACACACACACAAACACACACAGAGAGCAAGAGAGACAGAGAGACAGAGACAGGGACAGAGAGACAAAGAAAAAGACAGAAAGAGAAAGACTACACATTTGCTTTAATATTGATTTGTTGATTTTTATAAAATCATCTTGCATTCAATCTAAAAAGGTTTTTGCTTTTTTATTATTAAAAAAATAATAGAGTATCTCCATTTTAAAGATTTCTTTGAGTTGGATATGTCTGCTCCAATTGCTTCTCTCATCTATGAAGGTGATTCTGTTTTTTTATTAGAGCTGTCAAAAGTGGTAATACCTGTGAAAAAGATTTGGTTGCCAGGAAGGAATGTGTGCCCCTTTCTGGGTATATTTTGTGATAAAAACAGAATCCTGAAATGCAGATGTCCAGAGAAATGTTTTCATATTTAAAGCCTGAAGACCTAACTTCAAAAACTAACCTGTAGAACTTCTTCGGCATATGGTCCCTCAGTTTGGGACATAAGACTGTAGAAACTTCCCAGAACAAGACCCATAAAAAAAAATCATCTACAACTTCTGTTTTCTGTGTTCTAATAGAAATGTGTGACTGCTGAAATCTTTGGGTTTTTTGTTTTTTTGTTTTGTTGTTGTTGTTGTTGTTGTTGTTGTTACTGGATTATTTTATTTATTTACATTCCAAATGTTGCCTCTCTTCCTGGTCCCCTCTCCTAGAATTCTTCACCCTATAGCCCCTCCCCTTTGCCTCTGAGTGGATGCTCACCCACCCCACTTACCACCCACCCACCCACCCTACCCCACATACCCACACTTACCTCCACACTCCCACCTCACCCCCAAGTTCTGCTGAAATTTTAAGGTGGCATTTTATTGGCTCTTTCTATGGGTTGATTCCTATTTTATCTCATGTTTCCTATTTAAATTCACTTTACTCTGGGACCTCTCATGATTAGAAGCAAAAGAGAAGTCATGTTTGCTGATGTGGAAAACTATCCATATAGCCTTCTTTAAGTCCATGTACCATCTAAAATGTTATCATTGTATTCAAACAGCCACAGAATTTTTGGCTGATATCTCTCCATGCCATTTTATCATCTCAAACCTGTCCATGGGAGCATCCTGTTTAATCAGTGCATTCTTCTAGGACAACATAAAATATTTCCTGTCTGCATTTAGAGTAATAAAAGCAAGCCAAATTTCTCTTATTTCTTTTTCTCTATGACAATAACTTTTGTACTACTTTTCCCATTTCTTTATCTACCATCTCTGGTCAGATGCTACAAAATATTTTTCTTCTGTTGCAATATTTTACCTACTTTTAAGGAGCCAAAGTCTTCCACATTTCTTTCTTTAGTTGATGGATAAACTCCTTATCTCATGTTCTGTATCCTGCCACTACGATCTGGTCATTGAAGTATCTCAAATAGAATATATTGATTTTGTTGCCAAGAACTCACTTTCTAAAATTTAAAATAATATTTCTTCTAGTTTAACTAGTTCTCAACTTAAAAACTTGTTATGGAGTTGTTATCTAAAACTCTATCTTTAAGCTGTTTCTTCAGGTAAATAAAATCTCCCATGCTCATCAACATGTTTTGAATAGCTACAAATGTTTATGAGACATAATGATATTAAATAATTATCTATGGAACATATGAATAAAGATATTGTTCCCAGGGTTATTTGAAATACTCATGAAGAAACACCTTATTTTTGCATTGTAGTAACATTTAGGGCAAGAATATGCACAAGATATAAACTTAGAACAATAAAATTTCAAACGAATTTTCTGTTTAAAAAGTCTAATATTAAGATGCACTTCCAAAACTTAGGATATCCAAGATATAAGATACAATTTGCTAAACGCATGAAATTCAAGAAGAATGAAGACCAAAATGTGGACACTGTGCCCCTTCTTAGAATTGGGAACAAAACACCCATGGAAGGAGTTACAGAGACAAAGCTTGGAGCTGTGATGAAAGGATGGACTATCTAGAGACTGCCGTATCCAGGGATCCATCCCATAATCAGCTTCTAAACGCGGACACCATTGCATACACTAGCAAGATTTTGCTGAAAGGACCCAAAGATAGCTGTCTCTTGTGAGACTATGCAGGGGCCTAGCAAACACAGGAGTGGATGCTCACAGTCAGCTATTGGATGTATGACAGTGCTCCCAATCGAGAAGCTAGAGAAAGTACCCAAGGAGCTAAAGGGATCTGCAACCCTATAGTTGGAACAACATTATGAACTAACCAGTACCCCGGAGCTCTTGTCTCTAGCTGCATATGTATCGAAAGATGGCCTATTCGGCCATCACTGGAAAGAGAGGCCCATTGGACTTGCAAACTTTATATGCCCCAATATAGGGGAATGCCAGGGCCAAAAGAATGGGAATGGGTGGGTAGGGAAGTGGGGGGCGCTATGGGGGACTTTTGGGATAGCATTGGAAATGTAATTGAGGAAAATATGTAATAAAACATATTTAAAAAAAAAAGAGGACAAGGCAAAAAAAAAAAAGATGCACTTCACTGATAGTGTCAATTTCAATTGCCCTTCCTTCCTTCCTTCCTTCCTTCCTTCCTTCCTTCCTTCCTTCCTTCCTTCCTCTCTCTCTCTCTCTCTCTCTCTCTCTCTCTCTCTCTCTCTCTCTCTCTCTCTTTCTTTTGAGACAGGGTTTCTCTGTGTGTAGCCCTGACTGTCCTGGAACTCACTCTGTAGCCCAGGTTGGCCTTGAACTCAGAAATCTGCATGCCTCTGCCTCCCAAATGCTGGGAGTAACCACTGCCTGGATTCAATTGCCGTTTTTAATTAATTTGGGTAAATATTTTACATTAATTTCCTCTGTAAAAACACCATTTATACCCTTGGAGAAATTTAAAAATGCTTACAGACATTATTTAGAAAAAAAAAAAAAAGCCTAATTCCCCCAATTCCTTGAAGATATCTGATGTTCCATGTAAAGTTTCCCACCATGTCTAAAATAATTATTCCTAAAATTGTTTTGGTGAAAGTCTTCTAGGCTAATCTTGCCAATTATTTAATAATATTACTTTTCTTAAGATCATTCTGTTTTTGTTGTTGTCATTTTGATTTGTTTGTGTGAAACTTTTTGTTATTTTTCTTTTCTTGTGATACAGCACATGACAAAGGCAATGTATAAATGTACGTGTTTAATTAGAGTTACTGTTTGAGATAGTTAGAATGCACAATGTCCCAAGAGAAGACATATTGCAAGAACAGCTATTAGTTCACATTTAAAATTGTAAGCAGGAGGTAGAGTGGACTAGGAATGGCAGGAGGCTTTATAAATCACACAGCCTGCCTCCATGAAACCCCCTATTAATGGTTAGGTTTATTATTCTTCAAAATCTTGAGTTAGAAATCTGTTTGGTTACTCTATTCCTTTCATTCCCAACTTTGCCATTTAAGATTAAAATGAGGATGATACAATGTATTTGATAGTATTTGTTTACCTTTCCAAATTCAGGACATGTCCCTCCTTTTCATGTTAGATGAATTTAGAGAATGTAGTCGTCTACTGTTCAACTGCCTCTCTGATTAGATAATTTGAATGGACATCTTATCTAATGTTGATGGTTTATGATTTTTAATGTGGCTCTCTCCACTGTGTGCTCCCATTTTAGTTTTCATCAAAACACTTGCCAGTATCTAAAAATACATGAAAGTTCAATATTTGTTTATGGCAGGACTATTCTACAATAAAATCAATGATTTGAAAAAATTCCCCTACAATATAATTAATATTTTATTTGCAACTGTGATACTTTGGAAAGAAATGTTAGAATGTTTTAGTGTATACTTGTTTCTCAGTATTCTACCTTAGATCATTGTGTGGTAACAAACTGCCTGTAATACTTGTGTTATATTTTATGGGAATAAATGTTCAAATATATTAGAAACCTTCTGAAGGTGAATATGAATGTAAAATGCTAAGTCTTCATAAACATTTTAGGAAATGGTCAAACTTTTAAAGAATAGTAATAACTTTGTATTTCCACAGAATGGAGGAAATTCATTTTGAAAAACAGTTCTTACAGTCTGAAGGCCTCCCAGGAGATCTATTGCTTACAGAGAACCAGTAAGGGACTCTCCTAAACAAGGCAGGAGCTGGGAAACATTAATAGCTCGGTGGAATTGGGACCAATCCACAGCCCCTCCCCTGCCCAACTACCATGCCGTTTCCAATCTTTGCCTTCCACCAAGGCAGATCATTAGCTTGACTGCTCCTCTGAAGATCCCACAGTCTGAAGACCTCCCAGCAGAACTGCAGCAATACAGGGGCAGAGTAGGCAGGTTCCAGGCAAAGACAACAAGGCCACTTAACTCCAGAGATATCCAGATGGCAAGAGGCAAGCAGAAGACCATATGCAACAGAAGCTAATATATGCTTTGACATCATCAGAACCCAGTTTTATCACCCCAGCAAACCCTGGATATACCAATACACTTTAAAAACAGTATGTTGACCTAAAATCCTGTCTCATGAATATAATAGAGTACTTCAAGGAGAATATAAATAACTCATTGGCAGAAAGGCAGGAAAACAGGTAGAAATCACTAAAGAGGAAACAAATAATTCCCTTAAAGAAATACAGGAAAATGCAATTTTAAAAAATGTGAATGGATTGAACAAAGCAGCCCAAGACCTAAAAATGGAAGTAGAATCAACAAAGAAAACACAAATGGAGGCAACTCTGGAAATGAAAAATTTAAGAAATGGGTTAGGAACTAGAGACTCAAGCATCAACAACAGTACAAGAGATAGAAGAGAGAATTTCAAGTATAGAAGATACCTTAGAAGATATTGGTACAATGATCAAAGAAAATGCAAAACATAAAAATCTCCTGGCCCAAAAGGACCAGGAAATCCAGGACACAATGGAAAGACCAAATCTAAGAATAATAGGAGTTGAGGAGAATGAAGATTCCAAGCTCAATGGACCTGAAAATGTCTTCAACCAAATCATAGACAAAAACTTTGCCAACCTAAAGAAAGAGATGGCAATAAAAGTACAAGATGTACAGGAAGCATTTAGAACACCAAATGATTGGAACAGAAAAGAAAATCCTCTCATCATATAATGTTCTAAACACTAAATGCACAGAACAAAGAATATTAAAAGCTGTAAGAGAAAAAAAGCCAAATAATGTATAAGGGCAAAACTATCAGAACTACACCAGTCTTCTCAACAGAGACCCTAAAGCCCAGAAGAGCCTGGAGAGGTCATGCAGACTCTAAGAGAACACAAATGCCAATCTAGGGTACTACACCCAGCAAAGCTCTCAATCATCATAGATGGAGAAACCAAAATATTCAAGGTCAAAACAAAACTAAAACAAAATTTATCTGCCAATCAAGCCCTACAGAGGATTCTAGAAGAAAAACTCCAACACAAAGAGGGTACCTACCCCAAAGAAAAATGAATATATTAATGATATCACAAGAAAACCAAATGGAGAGAATCATATACATATAATGCTACCTACAACAATAAACATAACAGGAACTCACAATCATCTGTCTAAAGATATCTCAGCATGAAAAGACTCAATTCACCAATAAAAATACAGAAGCTAACAAAAATGATGTGCAAAAAGAATCCAGCCTTTTGCTGCATGTAAGAAACACACCTCTATAACAAAGAAAGACACTACCTCAGAGTAAAAGGCTGGGAAAAATATCTTCCAAGCAAATGTTCCCAAGAAACAAATTGAGGTGCCATCTTAATATCCAATAAATAAATTATAAACAAATGTTATCAAGAAATATGAGGAAGGACACTACATATTCATCAAAGGAAATATCTACAAGGGAAAGTCTCAATTCTTAATCTCTATGCTTCAAATACAAGGGCACTCACATTCATACAAGAAAGTTTGCAAAAGCTTAAAACACAGGTGGAACCATATACATAAAATGGGAGACTTCACCACTCCACTCTCACCAATGGAGAAGTCATTAAAACAGAAACTAAATAAAGACACTGAATCTAATAGAGGTAATGAACCAAATGGATTAACAGATATATACGGAACACTTCATTAAAAAAAAAAAAGAATATCCCATATGCAAAATTGACCATATAATTGGTCACAAAAGAAGCCTCAACAGATACCACAAGATTGAAATAATCCCATGCATTCTATCAGATCACCATGGACTAAGGCTAGACTTCAATAACAATAAAAAACAACAAAAAACCACACATACCCATATAAACTGAACAACTCTCTATTCAATGAAAACATGGTCAGGGTAGAAACAAAGAAAGAAATTAAAGACCTCCAGGAATTCAATGAAAATAATGTCACAACATACCCAAATTTAAGGGACACAATAAAAACAGTGTTAAGAGGAAAATTCATAGCATCAACTTCCCTCTTAAAGAATTGGAGAGATCCTACACTAGCAAATTAATAGCACACCTGAAAGCCCTATCACAAAAAGAAGCAAACAGCCAAGATGAGTAGATGGCAGGAAATAGTCAAACTCAGGGCCAAAATCAACCAAATAGAAACAAAGAGAAGGATACATGTATTCAACAAAACCAAAAGCTGGTTCTTTAAGAATATCAACAAGATAGATAAACACTTAGTCAATCTAACTAAAGGCCACAGAAACAGAATCCAAATTAAGGAAATCAGAAATGAAAATGGATACATAACATCAGAAAATCTGGAAATTAAATAAAAAAATCAGATCCTACTTCAAAAGCCTACTCTCAACAAAATTGGCAAATGTAGGCAAAATGGATTATTTTCTAGACAGATACCACATACCAACATTAAATCAAGAGCAGGTAATTACCTAAATAGGCCCATATCCTCTAAGGAAATAGAAGTCATTAAAAACCTCCAAACCAAAACCAGTCCATGGTTTTAGTGCAGAATACTACCAGACTTTCAATGGAAGGAGTTACAGAGACAAAGTTTGGAGGTGTGACAAAAGGATGGACCATCTAGAGACTGCCATATCCAGGGATCCACCCCATAATCAGCTTCCAAATGCTGACACCATTGCATACACTAGTGAGATTTTGCTGAAAGAACTCAGATATAGCTGTCTCTTGTGAGACTATGCTGGGGCCTGGCAAACACAGAAGTGGATGCTCACAGTCAGCTAGTGAATGGATCACAGGGCCCCCAATGGAGGAGCTGGAGAAAGTACCCAAGGAGCTGAAGGGATCCCGACCCCTATGGGTGGAACAACATTATGAATTAACCAGTACCCAGGAGCTCTTGACTCTAGCTGCATATGTACCAAAAGATGGCCTAGTCGGCCATCACTGGAAAGAGAGGCCCATTGGACATGCAAACTTTATATGCCCCAGTACAGGGGAACGTCAGGGCCAAAAAAATGGGAATGGGTGGGTAAGGGAGTGGGGGGGGGGAGGGTATGGGGGACTTTTTGGGATAGCATTGGAAATGTAATTGAGGAAAAGATGTAATAAAAAATATTAAAAAAGAGCTAATACTCCTCTATTAGCTACTCCACTATTCCAAAAAATTGAAGCAGAAGGAACACTACGTAATTCATTCAATGAATCCAAAATTACTTAGATACTTAAACCGCACAAAGACCCAACAAAGAAAATATCTTCAGACCAGTTTCATTTATGAATAGCTATGCAAAAATACTCAGTAAAATTCTATCAAACTGAATCCAAGAACACATCAACCATCATTCAGCACAATTAAGTTGCCTTTATCCCAGGGATGCAAGGTTGGTTCAATATTTGAAATCCATTAGTGTAAACCAGTATATAAACAAACACAAAGAAAAAAAATCACATAGTCATCTCATTAGATGCTGAAAAGGAATTTGACAAAATATAACACCTTGTTATGTTAAAAGTATTGGAAAGATCAGGAATTCAATACCCATACCTAAACATAATAAAAGCAATATACAGCAAACCAACAGTCTATATCAAATTAACTGGAGACATACTGTAAGCAATCCCACTTATATCAGGAACAAGACAAGGATGCACACTGTCCTCACATCTATTTAATATAGTACTTAAAGTTCTAACTAGATCAATAAGACAACAAAAGGGGATCAAGTGGATATAAATTAGCAAAGAAGAAATCAAGGTATCAAAATTTGCAGAAGATATGATAGTTTACATAAGCGGCCCTGAAATTTCTGCCAGAGAACTTCTACAGCTGATAAACAGCTCCAGAAAAGTGGCTGGATGTAAAATTAACTCAAACAAATCAGTAGCTTTCCTCTATAGAAATGATAAAAAAAAAAAAAAGGAAAACAATACCCTTCTCAATAGTCACAAATAATGTAAAATATCTTGGGGTACCTCCAACTAAACAAGTGAAAGATGTGAATGAAAAGAATTTCATTTCTCTCAAGAAAGAATGAGAAGACCTCAGAAAATGGAGTGACCTCCAGTGCTCATGGATACTTAAGATTAACATAGTAAAAATAGTTATCCTACCAAATGCAATGTATAAATTCAATGCAATCCCCATAAAAATCACAACACAATTCTTCAAAGACATGTAAAGAGCAATTCTTAATTTTATATACATAAACAAAAACCCAGGATAGTGAAAACAATTCTTAACAACAAAAGAACTTCTGGGGAAATTGCCATTCCTGAAATCAAGCCCTAATACAAACAATAATGATAAAAACGGTATGGTATTGGTACATAGACAGACATGTTGACTAATAAAATAGAATTGAAGTCCTGAAAATAAAACCACACACCTGTCTTAGGAAAATAAATAAATAAATAAATAAATAAATAAATAAATGTCAAAAATATGCAATGGAAAAAAGAAAGCATCTTCAATAAATGGTGCTGGTATAACTGGCAGTTGGTAGTAGAAAAATGAAAATAGATCCATATTTGTCACCTTGCAAAAAGCTCAAGTCCAGGTGGTTCAAGGACCTCAACATAAAAGCAGATACACTGAATTTAATAGAAGAGAAAGAACCTCAAACTCATTGACACTGGGGTTGTGGGTGGAGGTAATTTCCTAAACAAAACTCCAATGACTCAGGCTCTAAGATCAAGAATTGATAAATAGGACGTCATGAAACTGAGAGGCTTCTGTAAGGCAAAGGACATAGTCAATAGGACAAATTGGCAACCTACAGATTGGGAAATAATCTTCACTAACCCCATATTCAATATAGGGCTAATATCCAAAATATATAAGGAACTCAAGAAGCTAACCACCCCCAAACCAAACAACCCAATAAAAAATGGGGTATAGAACTAAACAGAAAACTTAAAACAGAGGGAACTTGAATGGCCAAGAATCACTTAAAGAAATATTCAAAATCCTTAGTTATCAGAGAAATACAAATAAAAACAACCCTGTGATTCCACCTTATATCAATCAGAATGGCTAAGATCAAAAACTCTGATTACAGCATATGTTGCCAAGGAAGTGGGGAAAGAGGAACACTCTTCCATTGCTGGTGGGATTGCAAACTGGTACAACCACTTGGAAATCATCCAGAGTTTCCTCAGAAAATTGGAAGTAGATCTACCTGAAGATCCAGCTATAACACTTTTGGACATATGATGACCCAAAAGATGACCCACCATGCCACAGGGGCATGTGTTCTATTATGTTCATAATAGCCTGGTTTGTGATAGCCAGAAGCTGGAAACAACCCAAATGTCCCACAAGGAAAGAAACAATACTGAAAATGTGGTTCATTTACCCAATGGCATACTACTCAGCTATTAAGAATGAGGACATCATGAGTTTTGCAGGCAAATGGATGGAACTAGAAAATATCATCCTGAGTGAGATAACTCAGACTCCAAAGGACATGCATGGTATGTACTCACTAATAAGTGGATATTAGCCCAAAATTAGAGAATACCCAAGATACAATCCACAGAACTCAAGAAGATTAACAAACAGGAGGACACAAGTAAGGATGTCTCAATCCCACTTGTGAGGGAGAACAAAGCTACCACAGTATTGTTCAGAGGGAGGGAAAGACCTGGTTGAGAAAGGTGACAGGGTGGGGAAGAGGGGAACATGATCAGGTATTAGGTAGGGGGATTAGGGATGAAGCCCTGACAGCCAGCATAAAGAATGGTAACAGGCAACCTCAGGAGGTAGAAGGTGGGGGACCCTATAGAATATACCAGAGACCTGGTAGGTGCGAGATTCTCAGGACTCAATGGGAGGGACCTTAGTGAAATGCTCAATAGTAGAGTAGTGAACTTTTAGAGTCTACTCCCAGTAGAAAGAGGGATGGTGTTGCCGTTTCACAGTAAAAAAAACTGTCCCAGAATTGTTACTGCCTAAAAGAACTACAGGGACAAAAATGGAGAAGAAACTGAGGAATAGGTGGTCCAGTGATTGGCCCAACTTGGGATCTATCTCAAGGGGAGGCTCCAAGGCCTGACACTATTACTGATGCTATGGTCTACTTACAGACATGTGGCTAGCATGACTACCATCTGATAGGACCAAGAGACAGCTGACCAAAACAGATGCAGATACTTACATCCAGAAGCTTTCCACTCGGCCCTGGGAGGGCATCCAAGCCTCTGACCAATTGGACAAGGGTCCAGCCCCCCACCTGGTGGCCCCAAGGCCACACCCTGTAGCCCCCATGTTAGTGGAGAGAGGGACAAGGGAACACCTGCAAGAGTGCATGTAGCCTTGATGGAGCAGAGACTATTGTTTAAGAGTTTTATTATAGAAATGCAGGGGGAAAGAGAAAAGGGAGGGAGGGGGAGAGAGAGAGAGAGAGAGAGAGAGAGAGAGAGAAGAGGAGGGGAGGGGAGGGGAGGGGAAGGGAGGGGAGGGGAAGGGAGGGGAGGGGAGAGGAGAGGAGAGGAGAGGAGAAAGAGAGAGAAGACAAAGAGAAGGGAGAGTAAGGGTGAGAGTGAGGAGTAAGAGGGAGACAAAAGAGTAAGCCATAAGAGGGTGAGGTGGGGCTGAACACCCCTTTTTATGGCCTTTACTGTTGCTAGGTAACTGGGGAGGAGTTTAGCCAGAAGGTCAGAAGCTTGGGCCATTGCCTAAGTGACTACTGACCATGTTTCTCTTGTGGGGGCTGTGGGAGGTGGTACCTTAGGTAGGGGCCAGAGTTCCAGGAGCATGAGGGAATGCCTACGGTGTCATGAAGGTGAATTATGACCATAGGGGTTCAGACCTCAGCTCAAATGGAGACCAGCCTGCAATTCCCCACAGGCCAACACACTCACAGAATTTACATACAGACATAGACACCTCCCCACACACACCTCACACACAGAATTGCATTCATTATGCTTGACCTTTTTCACTCAAAATTTTGTGCTAATTTGTTACTCTTTGTGATAAGCTTTTTAATTCGACATCTGAAAAGTGTTGAATCTGTTACTGTTAATTTTCCAGTATTGTGAGCAAGTAAATACTTGACAGGAAAAAAAAATGGTTTCACAATTTCAAAAGGTCCACTTCATGGTTTCCTGACTCCCACACACTTTGGCAGAATATGTAATGGCAGGAACATGGAAAAAGTAAAGTTGTTCACTTTACAACTGGTCAGGAACCAGAGGACATTGCAGGAAAGGCAGAGGTATGTTGTACTACATGGTGTCCATCCTTGATGACTTCATTTAGTTTGCCTCCACTTACGGATATTTCTAAAACCTTTCAAAACAGCACCTGACCACCATACTTTCAGCACATGAAGTATTTACATCATAGCCAAACTACCACAAGCACTAGATTTGTGAGACAAACTGAGTGATCTTTCTACACACTTGAGGCTTAAGTTCAAGATGCAAAATATCTTCTTATTTATATAGAACTTTGATTTTTGTCCTTATTTTATAGTTGGACAATGAAAACTTCCCCTAATGGTGTTGATAGAAAATGATTCCTTTTTTTTCTTTCCTTTTTTTTTTTTTTTTTTGAGACAGTGTTTCTCTGTGTAGCCCTGGCTATCCTGGAACACACTCTGTAGACCAGGCTGGCCTCCAACTCAGAAATCCACCTGCCTCTGCCTCCCAAGTGCTGGGATTAAAGTGTGCCACCACTGCCCAGCCTAGACTAGTGATTTCTCTGTTAAATTTCCCACACATTTTTCCTACCATATAAGCAGGCTTATGCCCCTTAGATGAATTACATTACCATATGATCCACTAAAGACAAGTTGAAAAATGATAGAGCTTATCTTACTAAGAAATTTACCATGGTTTTCTAAATACATTCTTCATAACTTAATAATTATTTCTAACATTTAGATCAAATTGTTATCCAATCATTATCACATTGCAGCCATCTGCCTCTAATGCATATGTACTGCTGGTTATTGAAATGCAGTTTATTTTTTAAATGAGCACTCTGATAGGAATGAAAAAGATTAATTTCTTATGGATTCTTATGAATCTAACAATAGAAAATGAAGTATTGTACATGAAATAAACTCTAAGCTAACTCCTGTAATAGTATTCTATAATGTCTTAAACTAAGTTTGTGCTTTGCTAGGCTAATATATTTGCAGCAAAGTGATATGCAAGACTATTGACTATGTTATTACAATGTAAATCATACGATGACAATTATTTCATTTAAATCTCTAACAATACAATGAAAACAAAAAGAAAAATGTGACTCACAGAGGAAAAGTGAGCTGCTCTTGGAGTTTTAAGGTTACTTATGGAATGTTTTGTGGTGAAAGAATGTCAGAACTTCAGATTTTTCATCAGTTTTGTCCAACAAGCTTGTAGAATTACACGTTCTGATTCTACATTTATTGCTAAGGGACCTTGGGAATGGATTCCATTTTATGATTCCAGTTATCAGAACAGACTTGTCATTTTCATCAGCTACACATTTTGTCTGCAGTCTTCACAGCCTCGCATCAGTGTTATCTCCCTAGCCTGTTGTCATAGGCCACTGGTCTAGCAGAAAGCACACTATCAATCTAAACACAATAACAAAGAGCAGATTACAAAAGAGAAAGATAATTGTCTCAGACATTTTCTTGAGTTTCATTCCCAAAGGCTCTAGACTCAAATATTTCCTGAGTCCATCAGCCAAACCCATGTTGTAAAGCCTGTCATATCAACGTCATAATCTAATCTACAGATAAAAATATGTTCTCTTTAGAGACTTCCTGCATTGTAACATTATTTTTAATCTTTTTTTCCTGAGTGTACTTTATCAATAAAGGAATATTCTATCAAACTAATTAATTATTTTACACATGAGCTAAGAATGTTCCACCAAGTATGCCCATAAAATTCAAGTGGCAATTTTTTCCATTGGGGGACAAGTCTTCAGGTATCACTGAATATTTTAAATGTTCCTGTATTTATTCTCTCTAAATGTAGTGTGGATTAGTTTACTTCTGAAAACAGAATGTAATTATGAATACGTAGTATTTCTTATATTGGTAAAGGAAAGTCTTACTGTAAAGTTTATTATAAATTGTTTCAAACACAGTTTTATAGTCTAGCAGTACAGTATTAAAGAAAATTTTATATTAGTCCTACATGAAAAATGTTATTATGAAACATAATTTCTTTTTCACTTCTTCTTTTCCCAGTTATTATGTTGGTACAATTACACCTGCTTTCCTATTGTGAAAAAATTAGACTTGCCTTCCATAATATCTATTCATAACCCTAGCTGGCCCTCTCATCTCATGAATATGAAAGAATATGTGAAAGAAAAATGCCTGGTGATTACACAAGACAAAGCCACACTGGCTTTAGCCTCGCTACCTTATGTGGTTTCAGATTTACTTACAGTGGTTTGTCTACTTTCAGATTCTTAAGTGTATAAACAGATTTACCACCCTCCAAAAATGAGTTTTGTAATTTTGCTTGAATCTAGCACAGTGTAGTTTCTTTTTTAGATGCTACCATTGAGCTGGATCTTGATGTTATCTATAATGTTAAAAAGAAGACATATAGAATATTATATACAAATTCAGGGACACATTATAATTCAATGGTATCAATAGACTAGTGATGACTAAGTGAAATTTCCCATCTGTTTCTCCTATAGTAAAGGTACACCCTGTGTTCCTTGATGCCTTATATCCCCGTAGCACAGCTTATTAGGTTAGCCCTCAGTTGACTTGAATTTTAAGAATTTAATTTATGATCAAATATTACCTTTAATTTTATTTAAAAATCATAGAAATGTCAATCAGAAATGGTAGCTAAAAGTACTTCTGAAATGAGGTGGCAAAGGAAGGAAAGAGAGAAGTGTTGTTGAGTAAGAAGAATATGTATATTTTGAGTACACAGCCTTATATGTCAGATGAAAGGCAGAAAGTACCCACGGTCACCTTCTTCATCTGGACATGATGACAAATGGTGGTTAAGTGTTTTGTAGCATGTTTATGGTGCCCATATTTTCAAGAATAGTGGTAAGTGGGCACCTGTTCAATGTTTTCTGCAGAGTAGACACTTTCTCAAAGAAGTGTTTAAGTTCCAAGGAAGTGGGAAGTTAGTTGCGTGCTTCATCCATTGGGCTGTCTTTGTAATTCAGGAGACTATCAGCAGAGGGTCTATATAGTGACAAAACACATAAACATTTCAATTGTACACTTCTATAACCAATTCATGGGTGCTGCATTCTTATTTTTGTCATTAAGCTAACATTTATAAACAAATTTAACAAACCAAAAGCCTGGAACTTGGATTCATGACAACCAGTATAGAGTCCTTAATATTTAGAATGTTTAGATTACATGTAATGTTGCTCTCATTTCTGTCATCTCTCCTATCCTACTGTGACTATTTGCTCGTACACTGCAAACACCCTTCATGAATATTAAAGATGCATTGATATCAAGCGTTTCAGTATTTCTTTACCCAATAACATTCTTTTTTTTTTCATCTTCAATTATAATTTTGAAAACAGTTCAAAGGAAAAATGATCTTCTTTGCAAAGAAAAAGTCTATGAAGGGACAAAAAGAAATGATCAAAGCCATTGCTCCTGATACATTTCTGTAAGTGATTAATTGAAAATGTTTTTTTTTAATATTAATTGTGTGTAGTAAAAGATTTTTATTTTCTTTGCTCTTTCTTCACGTTCCTCAGTTTAAGATTGGATCAACTAGTGGAACAGGAGGCAGCTGTTTTGGCTAATTTATGTAAATCTGGGAAACCTTTCTCCATCCATCCTTCAGAGGAATACATGCACATCTGCTAATTTCCCCTTTCACTTCAAAAATCTTATGTGGATATTTCCTCTTCATTTACCTTCACATTGGAGAACAGATGTTAAATGCTTTAAAGAATTAAGATTATTATAAAATCATGCTTTACCGCTATTTTAGCAAGGCAGAGACGCCATGTTTAGATTCTTCTGCCTTTCTGAGCAAATCCCTTTGCTGCTAAAATCTGGGGGAAATACTCAGAAAAAGAAGATCTCTGAGCAACTGTGCCATCTGCGTAAGAATATTAGCCCTTTGATATTTGTGTTGAGTATTAAAAGAAGGTGATGCCCAAGAAATCATATTTACTTTAATAGAATCCCTATATTTGCACTAACATTGGTTTTGTAACAGAGTTTCACTCAGAATGAGAATATTTTAAGCAACTTTTATGAAAATATTATGTGATAATATTAATTTTATAAGTGCTGTTTTAAATAATTCTATTCTATGTTAAATAATTATAACCTGTATATTATCTGGTATATATGATTGCATTCTAATGGTTTATTATTTTCTATAAAAAAATGGGAATCTGCAGACTAAATGCAGTGTGGTAATATGCTAAGGTAAAATCATAAAGTTACTACTTGTAGAAAATTGATGACTGCTAACTCCACATCTATGTATGTTTAAAGATGTGATCATCATTAGGACAACTTGGAGACTCAGGTTTGGAATTGATGCAAGGTGGCTTCGAATAGTTTCTATCTCCAAACTGGGAAGGTGGGATTCATCTAAATAATCATGCAAGCATCAGTCACAGTGGTTGCCTGTTGCTAGAGCTCATCTTCACACTTGACGTCTGCCTGAGAATTAAGAGCCAACAAGTACCCTGGGTTGGAAACATGGAGAGTGTGACTGAGAAAGGGGCCTATATTCCAGCTGGCCTAAATAAAGACTACTAATGCCTACTAAGGGATACTTATGGGAATATTATATTAGTTGCAAGCAGTCTATATAGAGTTGATGTATATTTGGTTTATGAATTAACTGAAAGCAGTTTTCCTTTTAGTTTTCAGAAAATTGGTAACAGATAACAGCTTAGACTTAAGGAAGGAGGTAGGTAAAAAGAGACAAAAGTGAAGTTCTTGACATTTTCTATACACACTTCATCCCCAAAGCTGACTCAATCAGAGGAGATAAGTCTATCTTTATATTATTTGAATTACCAATATTTATTAATATTTGGAACTGGGCAGTCTACTGAACCAATCAATTAGGTAAATGAAAGGAATGGTGTAAGAACATATTCTGTAAAAACATCGATCTCTCTCTACCTTGGATGCATAAGTGCTGCAGGCTAGCAGTCTGTGCCTATATTTATAATGATAAATATGAATACACCTTCATGATTGAAGCTTCTATCAGTCTAAACTACCAGAGTGTGGATAATGTTCACTGTCTTTGTCTCTCAGATTTTAATTTATTAACATGATATCACCACTTCAATTGTATGAAAAAATTTAATAAAGTAGGAAATGGAGTTAAATTATCTTATTTGATTACCAAAAGTGGAAGTAATACCTGGATTATTACTGTATATATTTCAGAGGAATTCCCTGCTTTTTGATGATTACAAAATTAGCATATTGGTGGGCATGGCAATCCTCTGAGTCAAACAATACTATCTTGTGGATTTTTTTAACTGTCCCTACTGGTAGAAGGTCATTCCAGTTGGGCTTAGGGAAATCAACTTATTCAGTATCCATCTACTTCTTACCACCTATTGTATGCAACACTGCTCTAACTGCATGGGACTCAGACAGGGGAAAGAATATATTGATCAGGGAAGACTGATGGGGTAGGGCACTTTATTGATGTGGCTATGGGAAAGCCATCATCCCAGCTGGGAAAAGAGCCAAGTGCATCTCTTTATGCTGGAGCATCAACACCTCACCTATGTTCTGTATGTAAGCCCAGTAAACTCATTGTTTCCTTAGCATGTACTCTGGAGGAATCATATCTCAATCTGTGGTTGGAACCTTAGAAAGAGAGGCAGATGATGTATCTTCTGTGGAAAGAAATTGTAATAATATGTGTCATTATCATACGTGTCACTTAACTTAATTTTTAAAAGTTTATGTTTTTTCCACAGAAAAACAGGGATATGTAGAAATAAGTGGTATGTGTATTGAAACATATTTATTTATTCAAATACAGCTGTTGGAATTTTTAGTTCATGCTGTAGTTAAGAGATAGCTCTTCATAGATGTTTTCAGAATTGTATAGAGGCTAGGAATTTGTAAAATAACATTTATTATAAAAACAACTTGCAAAAATCATTAAACCATTAAAGACTGAATAAATGGTTGATATACCTTCCATGTTATAAATATTATGTTGGAATTTTAATTAAGAGATTAAAAGTCCTTTCCAGAGGCATTTACACACATTTCAGGCTACAGGTCAATGGCAAAATATTTGCTTAAATTCCTCCTTTAGAGGAGAGATGGTGATATATTATCAGCCACCTTGCGTAAGTTCCAAGTTCTAGTGTGAATTCCTCACTTCATGTGGATGCTGTCTTGTCAGTTCTATCACAGCTATCAGAACTATCAGGTTCTTATGAATATGCTTTGTAATAGCAGAATTATTGGGGTCTGTGTTCTTACAATTTTTGAGGAGGAGAAACATATGCATAAACATACATTCAGACACCTGTGTATACCTCTAAAGAGGTTGTATACATATCTCTGTTGTCTTGTTTTGAAGCACCCACTTCCTGACTTCTCTGAGAGCAACCTCTCTGCTTTCCAACCCACTCTGCTTAAGCTATGTCTAGATGGTTGTCATCAATTAGAAGGCTCAGTAGCACTTTGCGCCTAAGATTTCATGTGTGTTACTCTGTATTATTATGTTGGGGTTGAGAATTATTTTTCCCTTTGAAAGAATAATTCTGTTTTTTTATTATTTATCTCTATGGCTACCAATAAATATAATAGACTATGTCTTCAACATATAACACCACAAAGGAATGGGGGTAGAGACGATCAAACACTTTTGCATTGTTAACTTTGACAAATTCACAATTCTGCTACTTACTTTGAGGTAATAGTGTTGAACTGGCTGCTTGATTGTTCAAGAGTCCAAACTTTCCTTTGCTAATCTAAATGATTCTTACTTTGACTCTCAATCTACACTGAGATCAGGTTTTCGTAAATCAGACACTGATTCACTAGGGGTGTGTGTGTGTGTGTGTGTGTGTGTGTGTGTGTACCTAATTGTTGTTTCTCAGGTACATTTTTATTTTTAAGATTTGGTTTTATACTAGCTTGCAACTTGCCAAGTTGCCTATACTTGCTGTCCTGTGAGCCCAAGGGTTTACCTGTCTCTGACCATCCTACCTTCACTTTGTGCTATTTCCCCTTGAAATCAAATATTTTTATAATAACTGTATATGAGTATATGTATGAGAAATATTGGCATACACATGAAGAAATATTATGCATGAGAAATATTGGAGTATACATGAAGAAATAAGTATGCAGGTTTTATTTATCCTATGCTCAGCCTTTGTACCCATTCTCATATGTAGTGGTCTAAAGACTGACAAGTTTAGCAACAGTGCTTGTAAAAAATAAATGACATGAAGAAGAAAAGAGTTAACTGTTTCATTTTGACTTTTTAAAGTTTTGATGTTTTAAGTTTTCCTTCCACATTAAAGATGAAGTGGGTGAAGTCACCCAATGCATGTGAAAGATGTGACTGCTTTAGCAGTCCACAGTGCACTATACCCTCACTCTCAGGTCTTAAATTCCCTTCCTATTCATTGTGAGCTTTTACAGAAAATGACTGCTAATCCGTGCAGCACTTTGGCTATTGTGAAGATGCTGGCTATTATAGGTCCACCTATTCTGCATTTTATCTTGTATGATTTTCCTGTAATGACAGCATTGTGAGGCAGTGAGCACATGCCTGGATGTTGCAGAAGAATATATTGGAATTGTTCAAAGCAACTGTGTATGGCAAGTAAGCTTATACCAGATGAGTGGTGTTTCTCACTGCAATTTGGAAATAGTCCGTGGATGTTAGGGACAGAGCTCAGAAAGACTTTTCATTCAGGGAGGAATATAGCAGCTTTACCTTTGTGCTGCCATCCAGCTGCCTGGAGAGTAGATAACAGTGGTCACAGATAGCCCCATTATCCAAATGGAAGCAATAGCAGCGTGCTCATCTGCTATTCCCAGTTCACAGAGGATCTCTCATTCACCTCTCTAATTCCTCATCTTCTTCCCCAGGTTTATCAAAAGAATTGCTAGCTAAAATATACACACATTACCATTCTACTTTCGTCTATTCTCCAGTCAGTTATAAATGCACAAAGACTCTGGTTATTGTGTGATCTACACCACAAACGAGAAAATACCTCTAAATTATATGTAATTGTCTTTTTAAAATATTCAGGGCTTGGTAGCCTCGTGTCTCTGAATTTGGATATTCTTTTCAGCAAGATTGCTGGCTCTCTGACACCGTTCTTCCCTTACCCTTTAGGCCAGCATTTTCTTGTAACTACAATGAAGCAAATGGATTATTTGGTACTTCACTGAGATGCCACTGTGCATTTAAAGTCATTAGTTGATTTATGGGAATACTGTATTCATTAGAAAGTTTAAGTTTTATAAAAAGGGAAAGTTAGATCTCCTAACAACTCCTTTGTCTTAACAGTAAAATGATCACGATTTAAGAAATGAACCTTGCCTAGGTCCTTTGAACAAAGCAACTAAAAGCATTACATTGAAAAATGGCTGTGTTCTGGGAGAAATGATCAAAAGAATAAAATTAGAAAACGATACTTGGAATATTTATGGATATGAACATGGCAATATATAGAAATGACCATTTTGTAGAAAATAAGAAACTATTTCTATATTTGCATGACAATACTTGAAGTATATATTTGAGAAACAATCAAATTGTTTTAATAATCAAGCTGTTCAAGTAATTTAGCTCTCTATGAAAGCCAGAGAACTGTAACAATGATGGGAAAATGTTCTCCATAAACAAAACAAACAAAAACTTCAATGAAGGGTTAGCCAGAGAAGACAAGGAAGGAAGACAGAACAATGGTCCTGTGTTGAGTCTCCTCAACTATTTTATTTAGTATCTCCAGAATTTCTTTGTAATGAATGATTTTGCAGGTTTCATGGGATTGAATGGTTTTATCTAGTTTTGATAACTAGCAGATGTAAACAAGGAAGAAAACACACACACACACACACACACACACACACACACACGAGCGTGCAATATGAGAATCTAAATGTTCACCTTAGACTTGCTAGCCTTGACTGCATGGTCAGTCTCCCAAATGTTTAAGTTACTAACACATACCATGACTCTTCTTTGAGATTCATTCTGAAGAATGTGGTGTGATTTGTGCTTCTAGAAATAGGTAATCACTACTTCTAATTTCTTATTGAAGGCCTACAAAATTATATTGCTCATTCATCTTTTAATCAAAAGGCCTTACATGTAGCTTATTAGACTTAATATGCTGACAGCATCCTTGTCTCTTCTTTTTTATTTTTCTGTATAAGAAAATTGAAATGTCTTTGACTGCAATTTCTTTCCCTCATGTTTTCAAACAATTTAAATTTTATTTTTCTTTTAATATGCTTTATTAGTAAGGAATTTTGAAATAAAACGTATTTGGAAACATAAAGAAATTTAATGTGAGGCTTCAGAGATTCTGTTTATAATACATTTCCTTAACTGTATGTAAGTTCATTAAGTTGCATAGTATTTGGATCGGATTAATTTCTCTGTGTGTGATGTTTCTACTTATTTCCAAGTATATTTTTTTAAATAATGGAAAAACTAAAATAAAATAAACTTGCATGCTTATATGTGGAATTTTTGTTTTACATTTTAGTTCTTTCATTTTATTTCCAATAAAATATTTAAAAGTATAAAAATGGTGAGCAATCTTTGGTGCCTTCTGACACCAGTGATAAATGCTTTTAATATATCAAAACAAAACACAGTGCTATTAGTTTCTTGTTAAATTTTTGCTTTATTATAATCTTGTCAAAGTAATAAGTTTTCGCTCTCTTCTACGAAAATTTTGTTGGCATAATTTGGAACACTATGAATACATTAATTATCTCAAATTCTTTTTTCCTTAGACATTTCCCTATTTTTCTATTAATATTATTGTTGCAGTGCAATGACATTTAAAATAGTATTATTAATCTTTTTTTTCTAAAATAAATATTAGCTTCACATGACTTATTGTCCCTATATATCATTGGCATTTATTTTATAATGTCTTCTTTAGGATTTTTCACATTCTTTATAGAGACATTGAGTTTAAATTTCCTGGCATCTCTCAGCTTGAAGTTTATGGTGATGAGCATGACTTCCAAAACACAAGTTAACATAGTGTGACTGTTTTAATTTTTAAAAATTTTCCATATAGAAGCTTGAGAACTGAGTCAGTAGTTAAGAGAACTGCATTCCAAGTTCCAGGTTTCCCAGAATCAGTTTCTGGCCTCAGATGAGCATAAACCACAATAAACCACTGAATTCTTCATTGGCTAATTTTCAGGCTGGGGACCTTCTAACATGACCCTAAAGGAAACCACCTAGCATAAAGGAAGCCACATGAAATACCAGGTGTGAGGTCCCCAATGTTTGTATAAACTTAATGGATACCCCTTACCTCTTCTAATCTGCAGTTTTCTGTTTTAAAAGGTTTGTTTGTCTTGTCCCTCCTCCCCTACCTAACATGGCTTGGAACCTGAACCCAGCCATCTCCCTGATATATCACTTTCTGTATGTATAACTATACTTTTGCTGGCCTGAACTGGGTCTTCATAGTGGATTATTTCTCATATTTTTGGACTCTAACAGTTACCACAATTTAATTTGTAGTATTGTTACAGTATGCTTTCTATGAATTTGATAAATTTAACAAAAAGCCAAAACCTTACTAGCATGGTTTCTTCATTGTATAGCAGCTATGTTGTGTGTGCTGACTTCTGGTGCTGTGTTCTGATACCTACAACTTCCCTCCTCCTTCTTTAAACACTTCCTAAGTTCACCAACAAGACAAAACAGGTTACTGCTGTGTTAAGAGTAGGAGGGTGACATAAGAAACCTGTATATTTCATTCATTTGAAAATTACTGTAGCTAGCTTTGTGGATTACAATGGGGCAGGGTTTGTCATTTTTAAAAATTCATCTGGAGGAGCTGCATAGTATGCAATGCAGTCTTCCAATTTTCTCTTTCTTTAACCTGAGTAATTGAATTTTTCAAATGGTTATTGATTTTTCTCTGCTTAATCTGTCAAGTATTCAATGAATTGTTTTTAAAATATCCAACAATCTTTATCTGTGTGTTATAGCCAGCTTTCTCTCACCATAACATAAACAAAACGAAACTATAATTTGTAAGAGGAAAAGGTAGTCTTGACTAAGATTTTAGAGAATCTAACTTGCCTCAATGTCTGTGTCAGAACACAAGCACTGACTTCAATGCTAGGAAGCAAGACACTAGGAAGAGTTAAGAATTGTTAAACCCAGTTATCCAGGAAACTTTCTTAATGCCTTGTTTTTCACTACTTTCCATCCTGAAAAAATAATACTTTAAACATAGGAGTTCAGGATATATTCAAGATCCAAAGTATAACAATTTTCCATTTAATGTTCTATTCATTCTTGCTCTACCCATATGTTTTTAATAAATACAGAATTATCATATGCACATGTTGAATGATATTGTGTGACAAAACATTCTCTGGGGAACACAATATAGTGTACTTACCTCAGATAATGTGTCAGTGGTCTAATGCTGTTTCTGGGTGAAAATCCCTGACCAATATCTCTCAATCCTTTAACATAAAAACCCACCATTACCTGAGCAAGAAAACCCATGAATCCCTGGGCACATTTCAAGATCAGGAATTGAAATCTTACCCATCCTTACCATCTATTCTGGAAAACTCCTCCCCTCAAATCCCTGTATAAGCTTGTCTTCTGCCCAGTTCCCTGCTGATGTACATCACAGCAGGCAACATTGTTTCCTGTTTCTTCCAATAATGTCCTGTGTGAGGTTTGTTCTGTGGTATGATTTGTTTTATTCCTTGTTGCCAAGATACCTTTTCCTTCAGTGCTGTAACATTTGTATTGGGGAAACCTTTCCCTCAGAGCTGCAAGGCTTCCAGGAGGGAAATTTCTTAACTCAGAACTGTAACACAGGGAGCCCATGAAAGACAAAAATATGGATAACACCAAGGTCCATCTTTATGAATCAGTAAGTTTTTTTTTTAATTTTTAATATTTTTATTACATATTTTCCTCAATTACATTTCCAATGCTATCCCAAAAGTCCCCCATAGTGCCCCCCCACTTCCCTACCCACCCATTCCCATTCTTTTGGCCCTGGCATTCCCCTATATTGGGGCATATAAAGTTTGCAAGTCCAATGGGCCTCTCTTTCCATTGATGGCCGACTAGGCCATCTTTCCATACATATGCCGCTAGAGACAAGAGCTCCGGGGTTCTGGTTAGTACATCATGTTGTTCCAACATAGGGTTGCAGATCCCTTTAGCTCCTTGGTTACTTTCTCTAGCTTCTCCATTGGGAGCACTGTGATACATCCAATAGCTGACTGTGAACATCCACTCCTGTGTTTGCTAGGCCCCGGCATCATCTCACAAGAGACAGCTATATTTGGGTCCTTTCAGCAAAATATTGCTAGTGTATGCAATGGTGTCAGCGTTTAGAAGCTGATTATGGGATGGATCCCTGGATACAGCAGTCTCTAAATGGTCCATCCTTTCATCACAGCTATGAACTTTGTCTCTGTAACTCCTTCCCTGGGTGTTTTGTTCCCAATTCTAAGAAGGTGCACAGTGTCCACACTTTGGTCTTCATTCTTCTTGAGTTTCATGCGTTTATCAAATTGTATCTTATATCTTGGGTATCCTAAGTTTTGGGCTAATATCCACTTATCAGTGAATACATATTGTGTGAGTTCTTTTGTGATTGTGTTACTTCACTCAAGATGATGCCCTCCAGGTCCATCCATTTGGCTAGGAATTTCATAAATTCATTCTTTTTAATAGCTGAGTAGTACTCCATTGTGTAAATGTACCATAATTTCTGTATCCATTCCTCTGTTGAGGGACATCTGGGTTCTTTCCAGCTTCTGGCTATTATAAATAGGGCTGCTATGAACATAGTGGAGCATGTGTCCTTTTTACCGGTTGGGACATCTTCTGGATATATGCCCAGGAGAGGTATTGCTGGATCCTCCGGTAGTACTATGTCCAATTTTCTGAGGAACTGCCAGACTGATTTCCAGAGTGGTTGTACAAGCTTGCAATCCCACCAACAATGGAGGAGTGTTCCTCTTTCTCCACATCCTCGCCAGCATCTGCTGTCACCTGAATTTTTGATCTTAGCCATTCTGACTGGTGTGAGGTGGAATCTCAGGGTTGTTTTGATTTGCATTTCCCTGATGATTAAGGATGTAGACATTTTTCCAGGTGTTTCTCTGCCATTCGGTATTCCTCAGGTGAGAATTCTTTGTTCAGTTCTGAGCCCCATTTTTTAATGGGGTTATTTGACTTTCTGGAGTCCACCTTCTTGAGTTCTTTATATATATTGGATATTAGTCCCTTATCTGATTTAGGATAGGTGAAGATCCTTTCCCAATCTGTTGGTGGTTTTTTTGTCTTATTGATGGTGTCTTTAGCCTTGCAGAAGCTTTGTAGTTTCATGAGGTCCCACTTGTCAATTCTCGATCTTACAGCACAAGCCATTACTGTTCTATTCAGGAATTTTTCCCCTGTGCCAATATCTTCAAGGCTTTTCCCCACTTTCTCCTCTATAAGTTTCAGTGTCTCTGGTTTTATGTGAAGTTCCCTGATCCACTTAGACTTGACCTTAGTACAAGGAGATAGGAATGGATCGATTCGCATTCTTCTACATGTTAACAACCAGTTGTGCCAGCACCATTTGTTGAAAATGCTGTCTTTCTTCCACTGGATGTTTTTAGCTCCCTTGTTGAAGATCAAGTGACCGTAGGTGTGTGGGTTCATTTCTGGGTCTTCAATTCTATTCCATTGGTCTATTTGTCTGTCACTATACCAGTACCATACAGTTTTTATCACAATTGCTCTGTAGTAGAGCTTTAGGTCCGGCATGGTGATTCCACCAGAGGTTCTTTTATCCTTGAGAAGAGTTTTTGCTATCCTAGGTTTTTTGTTATTCCAGATGAATTTGCAGATTGCACTTTCTAATTCGTTGAAGAATTGATTTGGAATTTTGATGGGGATTGCATTGAATCTGTAGATTGCTTTTGGCAAGATAGCCATTTTTACAATGTTGATCCTGCCAATCCATGAGCATGGGAGATCTTTCCATCTTCTGAGATCTTCTATAATTTCTTTCTTCAGAGACTTGAAGTTTTTATTATACAGATCTTTCACTTCCTTAGTTAGAGTCACGCCAAGATATTTTATATTATTTGTGACTATTGAGAAGGGTGTTGTTTCCCTAATTTCTTTCTCAGCCTGTTTATTCTTTGTGTAGAGAAAGGCCATTGATTTGTTTGAGTTAATTTTATATCCAGCTACTTCACCGAAGCTGTTTATCAGGCTTAGGAGTTTTCTGGTGGAATTTTTAGGGTCACTTATATATACTATCATATCATCTGCAAAGAGTGATATTTTGACTTCATCTTTTCCAATTTGTATCCCTTTGATCTCCTTTTGTTGTCGAATTGCTCTGGCTAGGACTTCAAGTACAATGTTGACTAGGTATGGAGAAAGTGGACAGCCTTGTCTAGTCCCTGATTTTAGAGGGATTGCTTCAAGCTTCTCACCATTTACTTTGATGTTGGCTACTGGTTTGCTGTAGATTGCTTTTATCATGTTTAGGTATGGGCCTTGAATTCCTGATCTTTCCAAGACTTTTATCATGAATGGGTGTTGGATCTTGTCAAATGCTTTTTCCGCATCTAACGAGATGACCATGTGGTTTTTATCTTTGAGTTTGTTTATATACTGGATTACGTTGATGGATTTCTGTATATTGAACCATCCCTGCATCCCTGGGATGAACCTACTTGGTCAGGTTGGATGATTGTTTTGATGTGTTCTTGGATTCGGTTAGAAAGAACTTTATTGAGGATTTTTGCATCAATATTCATAAGGGATATTGGTCTGAAGTTTTCTATCTTTGTTGGGTCTTTTTGTGGTTTAGGTATCAGAGTAATTGTGGCTTCATAGAATGAGTTGGGTAGAGTACCTTCTGTTTCTATTTTGTGGAATAGTTTGTGAAGAACTGGGATTAGATCTTCTTTGAAGGTCTGATAGAACTCTGCACTAAACCCATCTGGTCCTGGGCTTTTTTTAGTTGGGAGACTATTAATGACTGCTTCTATTTCTTTGGGGGATATAGGGCTGTTTAGATCATTAACCTGATCTTGATTCAACTTTGGTACCTGGTATCTGTCTAGGAACTTGTCCATTTCATCCAGGTTCTCCAGTTTTGTTGAGTATAGCCTTTGGTAGAAGGATCTGATGGTGTTTTGGATGTCTTCAGGATCTGTTGTTATGTCTCCTTTTTCATTTCTGATTTTGTTAATTAGGATGCTTTCCCTGTGCCCTCTAGTGAGTCTGGCTAAGGGTTTATCTATCTTGTTGATTTTCTCAAAGAACCAGCTCCTTGATTGGTTGATTCTTTGAATAGTTTTTCTTGTTTCCACTTGGTTGATTTCACCCCTGAGTTTGATTATTTCCTGCCGTCTACTCCTCTTGGTTGAATTTGCTACCTTTTGTTCTAGTGCTTTTAGGTGTGTTGTCAAGCTGCTAATGTGTGCTCTCTCTAGTTTCCTTTTGGAGGCACTCAGAGCTATGAGTTTTCCTCTTAGAAATGCTTTCATTGCGTCCCATAAGTTTGGGTATGTTGTGGCTTCATTTTCATTGAACTCTAAAAAGTCCTTAATTTCTTTCTTTATTCATTCCTTGACCAATGTATCATTGAGAAGAGTGTTGTTCAGTTTCCACGTGAAGGTTGGCTTTCTATTATTTATTTTGTTATTGAAGATCAGCCTTAGTCCATGGTGATCTGATAGGATGCATGGGACAATTTCAATATTTTTGTATCTGTTGAGGCCTGCTTTGTGACCAATTATGTGGTCAATTTTGGAGAAGGTACCATGAGGTGCTGAGAAGAAGGTATATCCTTTTGTTTTAGGATAGAATGTTCTGTAGATATCTGCCAGATCCATTTGATTCATAACTTCTGTTAGTTTCACTGTGTCCCTGTTTAGTTTCTGTTTCCATGATCTGTCCATTGGTGAAAGTGGTGTGTTGAAGTCTCCCACTATTATTGTATGAGGTGCAATGTGTGCTTTGAGCTTTACTAAAGTTTCTTTAATGAATGTGGCTGCCTTTGTATTTGGAGCATAGATATTCAGGATTGATAGTTCCTCTTGGAGGATTTTACCTTTGATGAGTATGAAGTGTCCCTCCCTGTCTTTTTTAATGACTTTGGGTTGGAAGTCAATCTTATCAGATATTAGAATGGCTACTCCAGCTTGTTTCTTCATGCCATTTGCTTGGAAAATTGTTTTCCAGCCTTTCATTCTGAGGTAGTGTCTATCCTTTTCTCTGAGATGAGTTTCCTGTAAGCAGCAAAATGTTGGGTCTTGTTTCTGTAGCCAGTTTGTTAGTCTATGTCTTTTTATCGGGGAGTTGAGTCCATTGATATTAAGAGATATTAAGGAAAAGTAATTGTTGTTTCCTGTTATTATTGTTGTTAAAGTTGGCATTTTGTTCTTGTGGCTGTCTTCTTTTAGGTTTGTTGAGGGATTACCTTCTTGTTGTTTTTAGGGCGTGGTTCCTGTCCTTGTATTGATTTTTTTCTGTTATTATCCTTTGAAGGGCTGGATTCTTGGAGAGATAATGTGTGAATTTGGTTTTGTCGTGGAATACTTTGGTTTCTCCATCTATGTTAATTGAGAGTTTGGCTGGGTATAGTAGCCTGGGCTGGAATTTGTGTTCTTTTAGTGTCTGTATAACATCCGTCCAGGATCTTCTGGCTTTCATAGTCTCTGGTGAAAAATCTGGTGTAATTCTGATAGGCTTGCCTTTATATGTTACTTGGCCTTTTTCTCTTACTGCTTTTAGTATTCTATCTTTATTTAGAGCATTTGTTGTTCTGATTATAATGTGTCGGGAGGTATTTCTTTTCTGGTCCAGTCTATTTGGAGTTCTGTAGGTTTCTTGTATGTTCATGGGCATCTCTTTCTTTAGATTTGGGAAGTTTTCTTCTATAATTTTGTTGAAGATGTTTGCTGGTCCTTTGAGTTGAAAATCTTCATTCTCATCCACTCCTATTACCCGTAGGTTTGGTCTTCTCATTGCGTCCTGTATTTCTTGGATGTTTTGAGTTAGGATCTTTTTGCATTTTACATTTTCCTTGATTGTTGTGCCGATGTTCTCTATGGAATCTTCTGCACCTGAGATTCTCTCTTCCATCTCTTGTATTCTGTTGCTGATGCTCGTATCTATGGTTCCAGATTTCTTTCCTAGGGTTTCTATCTCCAGTGTTGCCTCATTTTGGGTTTTCTTTATTGTGTCTACTTCCCTTTTTAGGTCTAGTATGGTTTTGTTCATTTCCATCATCTGTTTGGATGTGTTTTCCTGTTTTTCTGTAAGGACTTCTACCTGTTTGATTATGTTATCCTGTTTTTCTTTAAGGATTTGTAACTCTTTAGCTGTGTTCTCCTGCAATTCTTTAAGGGATTTTTGTGCTTCCTCTTTATTGTTTTCTGCCTGTTTAGCAGTGTTCTCCTGCATTTCTTTAAGTGTGTTATTAAAGTCCTTCTTGAAGTCCTCTATCATCATCAGGAGATATGCTTTTAAATCAGTGTCTAGCTTTTCCGGTGTGTTGGGGTGCCCTGGACTGGGCGAAGTGGGGGTGCTGGGTTCTGATGATGGTGAGTGGTCTTGGTTTCTGTTAGTAAGATTATTACGTTTACCTTTCGCCATCTGGTAATCTCTGGGGTTAGTTGTTATCGTTGTCACTGTTTAAAGATTGGAGCAGAAGCTGTGTTCCACTCACCAGCAGTCCCAAAATCCTGCGGCGGGGGTCGTGGGTAGCTGGCGGGTGTCAGGCAACCCTGCTCTCCTGCTATCCTGGCGCTGATCCGGCCGGATGAGGCCTGTGGCCCTACTCAGGCAGGTTTCTGCTTCCCTAACTAGTGCAGTCTCAGGTCCCGCGCAATTGGATTGGAGCAGAAGCTGTGCTCCACTCACCAGAAGTCTTAAGATCCTGTGGTGGGTGTTGTGGGTAGCTGGCGAGTGTCAGCCGACCCTGCGCCCCAGCTGCCCTGGTGCTTTTCTGACCGGAAGAGGGTTGTGGCCCTATGTAGGCCGGATTTCTCTCTCCCCAACCAGAGCAGTCTCAGGTCCCGCGTGATTGGACTGGATCAGAAGCTGTGTTCCACTCACCAGCAGTCCCAAAATCCTGTGGCGGGGGTCGTGGGTAGCTGGAGGGTGTCAGGCAACCCTGCGCTCCCGCTACCCCGGCGCTGATCTGGCCGGATGAGGCCTGTGGCCCTACTCAGGCCGGTTTCTGCTTCCCTAACTAATGCAGTCTCAAGTCCCGAGCACTTGGATTGGAGCAGAAGCTGTGCTCCACTCACCAGAAGTCTTAAGATCCTGTGGCGGGTGTTGTGGGTAGCTGGCGAGTGTCAGCAGACCCTGAGCCCCAGCTGCCCCGGTGCTTTTCTGACCGGAAGAGCGAATCAGTAAGTTTTACTGTGGTTACTTACAGGTACGGAAATGACAGAAAACAGCTCCATCAACAAAGCCTACCCTAACATAAGTGATAGTTCACAAAGCTGGAAACTTGAAGCACACAGTATGTAAGCAGATCAACAGGTAGAACAGTGTCCTTTCCAGGTGGCTCACTACTGTGAACCTCTTCTAGGCAGTTGGGCTGCTCTCATTTCTTCCAGGCAGCTAATATGGTCTCAGAGTTTCTTTACTGCTTTGGTGGTTTGAGGGTCTCCTTTGCAGCAGGTTGTTGGTCTGAGTGGAATTCTCAGCTTCGTTTGTTATCCTGGTAGAGACAGACCTCTTGAATTTGGTCAGTATCAAGATCTTCCAGAAGGTATTTTGAGTTGTAAACCTCCTTGTTTATGAACCTTCCAAGCAGGATAGAATGATGTAATTGAGGAAACTCTTATATATAAAAAAGAGTAGTTGTAAAAAAATTATTTTGTATCAGGAGATTAAATGCCCCAGGCCTACCACATGCTAAGCATGAAATCTACCAAAGGCTTATACATTAGTTCTACGAAATGCACTCTAATACATGCAGTTATATATATATATATATATATATATTTTCAATCTTGCATTACATGACTTTTGATATGTTTATTTAGTATCTCCTAACTTCAGGATAGCTGTTATTCCAACATCAAATAAAGTAATTTAAACATAGTACTGATACTTGATGAATAATTAGAAATGCATCGAGATTTCTCGATTTTGATTTTTATACTTGTTTCCAAAACATTCAAGTCACTAATGTGTCACTAATGTTCAAGGAGCTATATCTTGCCAGGATAATCATGAATGTAGCTTTCACAGTTCACAACTTGCTAAGAGTGATGGTAACTTATTTACTCTAGTAGTATGTATAACACCTTTCAGTACTGTATCATCTGGCCATTTGGAAGGAAGTATCTAGGACACTACCAGCTTGTTTTCTCCATGTTTTGTGACGTAATGGCATGAAAGACTCTATCCTCTACTGGATACATGGACATAGAGACATAGAGACAACACAGAATGGACTCATTTGGTTTAAAAATAAACAGAACACAATAAATTAGGAGGGAAAGTGGCAGAGGGTTAGAGGAGGAAGGGAGAAAGGAGAGAGAAGAGAGGAATGGGAATGGTGGATTGTATCAAAGTGGGTATGTATCAAAACATTATCTAAACAATTATCTAAAACAATAAAAAAGATAAAATATTTGTTGAAAAGGAAGCTCTTATAATAAAACATCACAAGTAATAAATATTTTAAAAATATTAAAAATACTTTACAAATAAATACCTACATGAACATTTTACAATTGCCTTTATAATGAAAAATTTTGACATGAGTTTTGAATCTGTGCTCCATTTTTGGCTCTTTTAAAAATTATCTTTTATTTTACTGTTATTTCTCTTCCCAGAAAGAAACTGCAATTTAAAGAAAACTCTATTAAACATTTTTAACTTACTATGTTTTATAAGGTATGTACTAGACATTAAGTACCTTGTTTAACATTGTTCCAGTAAAACACAGTAAAGAATCAAGATGATAGTACCTGGCAAGGTATCACTAGTTTTTAAGCCCCTAAATGGACACATTTCTTTTTAATCCTAAAACTGAATAAAATGTGGTTTGTAGTTGTACTCTTTCACTGGAGGCAGAACATGGAATGTCTTGACATTAATGCTATATACTTTCCTATTCAGATCCTTAAAATGGACCATTATAGCAATAACGCTACAGCAACTAAGCAGGAAATAAAGATTAATTCTTGAACAATGTAATATCTGAAACTGAATGAATGAAGTTCGCAATGTTAAGTATAAAGCCTTCCGAAAGACCCAAAAAGCAGATGAAAAAGTCAGATGCAGATATTTGCACCCAACTAATGAACAGAAGCTGTTGACCCCTGTGGTTGAATTAGGGAAAAGCTAGAAGCTAAGGAGGAGGTCGAGCCTGTAGGAGGATCAGCAGTCTCAATTAAATTGGAACCCGGAGATCTCTCAGACAGTTGATCACCAACCAGATAGCATATAAAAGCTGATATGAGGCCCCCAACACATATACAACAGAGGTCTGCTGGGTCAGAAAAGATGTGCCTAACCCTCAAGAGACTGGAAGCCCCAGAGAATCTAGAGGTCTAGTGGAGTAGGGGTGTAGGGTCACTCTTGTGGAGATAGGTGGGTGGTGAGGAGGTATGGGACATAGAACAGTCAAAGAGTGAACTGGGAGGTGAATAAAATCTGGTGTGTAAAAAACAAAGAAACTTAAAAATTAATAATAATGAAAAAATATACAAAGGAACAATTGCTATCATTTTTGAAAGTCGACAAGCTCCTGGTTTAATATATATACAGATGTGGCAAATGTACTGGCTACTATTATTATCACTATCCAAAGCAGGGCTAACTGTTGGTCTAGAACTATTAAAGCAACACACACACACACACACACACACACACACACACACACACACACAAACCAAAAACAGACAAACAAACAACAAAACAAAAAACTGCCCCCAAACCAAAACAAACAACTTCTCCTTGTCCCACTGAAGTTATTCAACAGTGAGTGGTTGTCATCTTCCACATATATTTCACCCAAGTTCATTCTGAAATGCTTTTGCTTTTGTACAGCCAAGCCAATGATATGATTTATATTCTCTGATCTTTAATTACAACCCTCACATGGATTAATTAGTTTCAGACACAAGACTATATCAGCTTAGAGATGTGGACAAATATTTATACTAACATGTTATGAAGAGCTAAATTTAATTAATTCTTTGCCTTCCTCTCCATCATCCCTAAAGCTATGGATTTCATTATTACATAAATACAGAGGAGGAAAACTTTCTATAATGTAAACCAAGCATAAGTTATAAACAGATTTCATTTTGATGAATCTTGAATTAAAGATAAGCACTTCTAAAAAGTAGTTTTATGGTTAAGAATCAAAGTGCAGTATCTAAGAGTAAACAGATTCATAAGAACTAATAACCCATATCTACAGACTGTCTTTTTTACTGTTTATTGCTGTAATAATAATTTGTATTAAGAGGTCTATGCTGTCTCAACTTGTCAAAGGATGATTATATTAATTGAGCCTGTGTTCAAAATAACAGAATCTACATTAACAGAGTTTCAAGGTATCTAATAAAATGTTTGACATAAAATAAAAGGGGAAAATATTGCAATATGGAATAATTGTTTTCTTCATTTATGATAATAAAAACTAGGGAAATATGTACATTTAAGCAAGCAATCACCAGACTCTACTTTTAAGTTCTAGGCCAGAAATTCATATTATGAATATTTAAGACTATATTCCTATTTAATTTGTAGATTTTCAGCTATATAAATAACTGAAAAGTATGTAAATTTTATATCTATTATTCAAGTGGTTTATATTACACCATTTCCTCAGATACTGTTACTTAAAGTTTATTATTTTGATATAATTGCTCACATTGTGAAAATTGAGTATTCAAGATCAAAACACTTTGGGATTGTAGCACTCATCAATAAGTCTTAGGATTCCTGTTGCTGTGATAAAAAGCCATAACTAAATGCAACTTGCTGAGGAAAGGGTTTATTTCAGCTTGTATTTCTCTATAACTATCTCTTATGAAAGGAAGAGAGGGTTCAGAGCATAAACCTGAAAGCAGAAACCAAATAAGAAGCCATGGAAGAGTGAAACATAGTGATTTTCCACTTATGACTACAATTTGCCCTCTTATACAAGTCAAGACTCTATGCTCAGCAGTGGTACTGTAACAACAACAACAAGAACAACAATCCACAATAGTGTCTCGGTTTGGTGACTATATATAGGATGGATTCCCAGGTGGGCAGTCTCTGGATAGCCTTTTCTTCAGTCTCTGCTCCACACATTGTCTCCATATTTCCTCCCCTGAGTATTTTGCTTCCCCTTCTAAGAAGGACTGAAGAAGCATCCACACTTTGGTCTTCATAGTTGTGAGCTTCATGTGGTTTGTGAATTGTATCTTGGGTATTCCAAACTTTTGTTTTAATATCCACTTATCAGTGAGTGCATACCATGGGTTTTCTTTTGTAACTGGGTTACCTCACTCAAAATAATATTTACGAGTTCCATTCATTTGCCTGAGAATTTCATGAAGTCATTGTTTTTATTAGCTGGGTAGCATTCTATTGTGTAAATGTACCATATTTTCTGTATCCATTCTTCTGTTGAAGGACATCTAGGTTCTTTCTAGCTTCTGGCTACTATAAATAAGGATGCTATGAACATAGTGGAGTGTGTGTCCTTGTTATATATTGGAGCATCTTTTGGGTACATGCTAAGGAGTGGTATAGCTGGGTCCTCAGGTAATACAATGTCAAATTATCTGAAGAACCACCAGACTGATTTCCAGAGTGGTTGTACCACCTTGCAATACCCGCCTCCAGCCCACACCCCCGAAATGCAGAAGTGTTCCTCTTTCTCCACATCCTTGCCAGCATATGCTGTCACATGAGTTTTTTATCTTAGCGATTCTGACTGGTATGAGATAGAATCTCAGGGTTGTTTTGATTTGCATTTCCCTGATGACTAAGGATGTTGAAGATTTCATTATGTGCTAATTGGTCATTAGCTACTCCTCAGTTGAGATTTCTTTGTTTCACTCTTTACTGCATTTTTAATAGGGTCATTTCATTCTCTGGAGTCTAACTTCTTTAGTTCTTTGTATATATTGGATATTAGCCCTCTATCAGATGTAGGATTGGTAAAGATTCATAGGAAGAACAACAATATCAGCCAATCAACACCCCCCACCCCCCTGCTGCCCCGAGCTCCCAGGGACTAAATGACCAACCAAATATGGATACACATAGAGTGATCCATGGCTCCTACTGCATATGTAGCAGAGAATGACTTTGTCAGGTATCAATGGGAGGGTAGGCTCTTGGTCCTATGAAAGCTCAATGCCCCAGTGTAGGGGAGTGCCAGGGCATGGAGGTGAAAGTGAGTGGGTGGGGGAGCACCCTCAAAGAAGCAGGGTTGGGAGGGGTGGGATAGAGGGTTTCTGGTGGGGAAACTTGGAAAAAGGATAACATTTAAAAGGTCATTTGTAAACAACTTTTCCCAATCTGTTGGTTTCCATTTTTTTCCCAATTGACAGTGTCCTTTGCCTTACAGAAGCTTTGCAATTTTATGAGGACCCATTTGTCTATTTTTCTTCTTAGAGCATAAACCTTATTATCATTTTTAAAGATATAAAGAAAAATGAAGCAATCAAAATTAAATATCAGAAAAAATGGAGGAATACTTTATGTTTTAAAGACAATATGTGTCTAGTGTGTGCTTTATGAAAATATTTTTCCAAAACCTTTCATTAAAATTAAAGATATGAAGTTTACTGTGTTCAAAGTCAGAAACTTGAATGAATAAATGTTAACGTGTAATATTGAGTATTATTTTTTAGACTAACTTTAGACAGACACAAATGGAAAGGTTGATGTGATTCTATATCTCTTTTCATCTCAGCAAAATTACTGAGGTTTTTGTATTTTACTAGTGTTCTTTAAAGAATACAAGGAAAATCTTTAGCATCTTCAGTGAAGACTTGCTTGGCAGATCTAAATTCAATGACTACTGATTTTGAGCTCCACTATAGGCCTATCCAAATCTATGAATCCTATTCTAAACATCGTAACAGAGCACACAACATCCTTCTGATCACATACAGCTACACTTGGAGACATCTAGATTATAGCAAGACATTTTATAGTAGTTTTCTTAGAGCTTAGCCACTCACAGCTGACTGTATATCCTTAACAGCCTTAGTCAGTGTTTGGAGTATACATATGTGGTAATACCAAATGAACTCAAGCCCTAATAGATACTAGCAGTGGAGATGTATTTCTCAAATTGCATGAATATTCTTTTCCTTTCACATAGAGTTTCTTCACACCATAACTCATGCTAATGAAAAGTTAGTATTCAACATTTCTGGTCAGTGTAAACAGAATAAATAATGCAAAGAAAGAATGTATTTGGAAAGTTTTGCTCAGATGTGACATGATATATTTTATTACATTGGATTAACAAGGAGAGGTCATTACATGCATCTTTAGTTAACATTTTTTACATGGCATCAAAGAAAATTAATCCTTTTCCTTGAAAATATTTCTAGACTTGTAAGATATCCATGGGCTGAGAATAGCGAACTTAAAACTGTTTTAATAGGGTGCTCTTTCATTCTATATATTAACCAGTTCAAGCCATGAATATTTTTTTACAGAAACCATCATAGCATGAAATTATCAACACTAGAATAAGAATAAATGATGAAAAATACTTTTGAAAATAGAATAAATAATCCATGTACTGTGGGTTCTGAAATGATATTAATGACATATATAAAATAACTCATGTACTTCAGGTCCTGAAATTATATTAATTACAGTAAAATAGCCAAGCACATACTACTAAAAAATAGAGTTTTGAAAGATATTAAAGAAAGAATGCACCACTTTGACACCTTAAAAAAACAGAGAAAATAAAAATTGTTCCAAAAGATGCCAAATATCATAGTTGTACTTGAAATCACTTATGAAATTAAAAATAGAAGCAAGACTGACTTGAAGTAGTTGTAATCAGAAAACTAAAACAAATTTCTTTTTTATATATTGAAGTGTGGAAAGAGTCCTTTTGAAGTAAAACTAAAGAAAGATACTAATTCATACAATATATAAATATTGTATTGGGAATGTCATCCAGAGAATTTTACAAAGGCAATAGAAACTAGGGATTAGGGAAAAAATGAGGGAAAAAACAATAAGTGATAAAATTGATTAAATTAACCACTTGTCATTATTGACAAATAACATGTTTGGGTCAAAATTTCTCAGTATATATTGAAAAGAAGTAATTTTAATTTAAGTATATAGGAGAAAGTTTTCAAGATACAAAATCAATGAAGAAAATCAGCTATTCTTATGTAATGCATATGTCAAAATTAACATAAAATAGGTTAGATGATAGAACTTTAGAATTGCATTTGAAATATGCATAGCAAATTTTATAGAAGTTGTTCTTGAGAAAGCATTAAAATACAGAAAATAAAGTTATAATATACAATATATAATGTTTTCTTGCTACGCAAAATTTATAATTATACAATTATTGATTTTCCTTAAATTTTCTAGTGAGTTAGTATATTCTAAATCAAACCAAAACAGGCTTATATATGTGACTTTTGCAATCTGAATATTCCTGAATAAAAACAAAATATTATTAAAATACTCATGATATAATGATAAACAAAATAAACAGATTGAAGAACTCAAAAAAATTAGAAGTCTATTCTAACTAGCCACTTTATTTTTGTAAAGAGAAATAGAGAAACGTGCAGATCCAGAACACATTTAGGACCTTAAGAATGCTGTAACAGAGTACTATAAGATGAAATCTAAAGAGAAAAAAAAAACAAAAACAAAAAAACAACAACAAAAAAAAGATGAAATCTACTACTTTCAGAGTCTTGGGGATAGAGGGATGATATCACAGCTTGGTGACTTTCTGTTCCCTCTGAAAGTAAGACAGATGGTGGTCTGAGTTCTGTGGCTAGGGATTAGGCTCAAAGGCTGTTTGAGATTAAAGAAGATTCATGCCTGAAAAAATGAGAAATTGTTATTTTACATTGACATATAACACATATAGTTGTATATGTTTTAATTACACTGTTTTGGATGTTAATATTACCCTTATGAGATAAGGCTGCCCTCATGACTATCTAACCAAAAACACAAGCCCCACATATAAGAAACTACCTTTAGAGTGTTTAATCAAGGAATTCCAAGAATATTCTGAAGTAGACTATTGCCAGTGCACTTGGTTGTCTCCAAGAAGTTGAAAGTAAGTAACTATTGCTGAAGCTATAATATACTTTAGACGTGTGATGAGAAGATTAGACCTGAAACTGGTACAAAAGGCTCATCCCTAAAAAATAGCTTTATAGAACCCAAATGAGACATGAAAGCTGATAATAGAAGAAAGCAATCAATATCCTTACCCAACTATGAACCATACCTATGGACCACCATAAAGACTATCATGTTAAGACAATGTTAAACATACAATAGTAATACTTCTATCTTGGCAGTACCCCCACAGCTCCCTAATATAGACAGAATTTTCTTCATTAAAAAAATGGGAAATTTCATTTCAGATCCTTTTGAAAACCAAGGATATGGATTTAGGGGACAGCACCATGACTTGAAAAAGTCAATTTGATGACTTAAGACAGCAGGTACAATTTGATGACTCTGTTTTTTGTAGCTTTAAGAGATTGGAATAAAGCAGAGGAAGAAGGACAAAGGTCTATGTCATTCACGGACTTCTTACACAGATGATCATCTTGTATAAACCACACACTATCAGATCCAGATACAAAACAGGTGTTCATTGAAACTTGGCTTGATTGTTTCTGCAATGGGTGAGAAGCCCTGCTCACTGGCATAAAGCCAGGAATGAAATACAAGTGCCTAAGTATCTAGTTTATTTCTGGATTCATAAATATCTAATTGTACCCTGATAAACAGAGCGGAAAAATAAAGTTAGTTGAAAGACATTAGATTGTTGGGGGGAAAACTTCTGAATTAGATTTTATAGTTTAAAGATGTTTTAATATCAGAAAGGAAGTCAAGGGGTATTGTGGAAGTGGTTTGTCTACACAGGTGGTAGATTCTATCAAAATTGATAAAGATCTGATCTGAGTAAGAAAAGCTTTTTAATAAAAGGCATGACTCCAGGAAAGAAGAGACACAGAAAGACAATGAGGCAGATGACACAGAAAGCTAAACCCCCTTCCCTTGCATGGAGCAGCTCAACACTGGCTAAAAAGAAACAGATGGTTCATGAGGCTGGCAGACAGGGAAATGGACATTTGCTGAGGGACAGATGATGACTACTGCAGTTCTGAAGGATCAACTCATCAGTGGATCTTCATAAGGCCATTCAGATTGTAAAATTTAAGAACATCCAGGTTGTTAACATCATGAAATTGATAATTGTTCCTATTTTCATACTTAAATTGTATATGGTTTTTATCTTAAACAGAAAGAGGGGAAGAAGAGGTAGAGGAATTTTAATCTAGCAACACGGCAGTTCTTGGAAAGGATCAAATATAAAGACCTATGTCTGTGTAATGCTGCTGGAATTCAGACATACACACATCTTTAATTCCTCTGGTTGGAATACAGAGAAGCCCCTAGTCCACAACTTTAACGTAAAATTAATTTTTTAGGAAGGAAGCAACTATGTTTGAAAATGACATCTATTTTTGGTCAGACAAAATGATAAATCAGAGAAATGCTTGACAGAATGAGTCAGGGAGAAGATATGTCCAACTCTTAGGAGAACAACACAGGAAAGCAAAGCTCTTTGGGAGGAGTTAGGGGAAAGAGAGGCAGTGATTTGGGAGTCAGTGCATTGAGTGTAATGTAGCGAGGTTGAGGAAGTTGAATCCAGAGAAAAAGAATGAACCACAAAATTAGAAGAGATTCCTAGATTTAGTTTTAGACTAACCAAAGCAATTAAGTGAGAGACACAGGTTAAGTCAGATTGAATCAATCAGCTCAGCTTTGAAAGGAATTCCAGCAAAAACAGCTGAGGTGAAACAGCTCTCCATTGTTCATAAAGAGCTAGAAAGGGTAAGTTTATTCAGAAGTAAATATGCTGAGATGACAATCACGTCTAACAAGTGAAAACTACATTACCCATCCTTAAAGAAGTGTAAGGATAACATTACAAATGCAACAACTGGTAAAAATGTAGAGAAAAACGGACAATGGGGTGCACAGTACTAATTGGTACATTAGCAAGAACTCCTGCACCTAAAGATCAAGAAGCATTTTGCTAGAGAAGATGGAAAAAATGCAGAGGATGCAGATGTCTACTGTGAGATTATAACTTCTAAGAATAAGACGGGAGCTATACCATGAAATCCCAAACACATGGACGACGAAACAAAACCTAAACAATTCAAACACCCAATATAAATGAGAGAAATAGCCCAATATAAATGAGAGAAATTTCTTGCCCCACTCCCCAGATGAATTGTTTAATTGAACTAAATCAATTAACAAGTGTTGAGAAAGGAAGAATTCGAGTTTCTCCCAAATAAGCCTCTTGATTTGCTATCTACTACCAAGTAGTCAGTCCTAGAAACATATATGTTCTGGTGCTATGCCTGTTAAGAGTTCACAAAACCCAAAAGACCACCAAGGAGCTGATTCCAATGCAATCACCCTAGTGTCTTCTTTATTCAAGCTTGACAGACCTAGGGCTTAGGCAAGAAGGGACTGAGAGACCAATTTTTGGGCATTCAGACTCTATTTTAGGGAATCTGACCTAAGTTTAGACTCAACTATACTAACAGGCCAATATCTAGCTCCAGATTATGCAAAAGGCCATGCTAGCACCCCAATTAGGTGCTTGCCAATTAGAAAGACTCACCTCTTGTTTGTCATATCCTATAAAACCTTGTTCAAATGAGTGGCGTTTTTCTCCACTACAACTGTCTTGTGTGTTGGTGGTGAGTTAAGTCCAAGCTGGAGTGAGAATATGGAGCAATGAGCTGGTTCCATATGTCAGAGGTTTGTGAACTGAGCATCTGTGAGGCGCTACTGTCTATCCGTTCTTTGTTTGTAAATTCTGAGTGGTGCCATGTCTGTAATTCTGTTCTGAAAAAAAAAAAAAAAAAAAAAAAAAAAAAAAGACCTGGAATCTGTATTGATGGCCAGAAGCAGTTAAGACAGACATGTCAGGAGGCTATAGCCATGTGCACAAGAGGATGTTATGAGCCCCAGTCTGGGATGGGGGTGGACTTGGAGACCTAAGGGCACCCTAACAATCAGATTTCTTTCATCTCTTCCTGACAAGGAAAAAGGGATGTTTTTCTTTTTTTCTTTATTAGATATTTTCTTCATTTACATTTCAAATGCTATCCCCAAAGTCCCCTATACCCTCCCTCTGCCCTGCTCCCCAATCCACCCACTCCTGCTTCCTGGCCCTGGCATTCCCCTGTACTGGGGCATATAATCTTCACAAGACCAAGGGCCTCTCCTCCCATTGATAGCCAACAAGGCCATCCTCTGCTACATATGCAACTAGAGACACAGCTCTGGAGGGGTACTGGTTAGTTCAAATTGTTGTTCCTCCTATAGGGTTGCAGACCACTTTAGCTTCTTGGGTACTTTCTCTAGTCCCTTCATTAAAGGTCCTGTGTTCCATCCAATAGATGACTGTGAGCATCCACTTCTGTATTTGCCAGGCACTGGCATAGTCTCACAAGAGACAGCTATATCAGGATCCTGTCAGCAAAATCTTTCTGGCATATGCAATAGTGTCTGGGTTTATGGGATGGATCCCTTTGTGAAACAGTCTCTGGATGGTCCTTCCTTCTGTCTCAGCTCTGAACTTTGTCTCTGTAACTCCTTCCATGGGTATTTTGTTCCCCATTCTAAGGAGGGAAGTATCCATACTTTGGTCTTCAGAAGAATTTTTTTTCCTTGTATGTGTGCACCACCTTCTGGTTGTTTCTCCTTTCTGCCTATGTTTTTGTGTGTTATACTTGTGCTTCTCATTATGAGATAACTTTGATGGATGTATTAACATGGGACAGGCACTTTTAAATCATTAGAATTTCTCTTTAGACATATTAAGGATGTTAAAATTAGGGGATGGAAATCTCTTGGTCATTATTAAGAAAGATAAATTTATCACATTCTGCAGGTCAGAATGGCCAACTTTGAACACCAACTGACCCCTAGAAGGACCCTTTGACCTGAGACTGATCCAATAGATTAAGAAAATAATTTTCAAACCCGAATTTGGCCACCTAGACCAAAGACATTATGTGGTGGTTTGGAGAGAATGCCTACAGGACTGGACCTGTTGGCTTAAACCTTTTCTCCTCAGAAAACAGGCAGAAGTTCTTTCCTAGGCTACGAAAAAGTCCAAGAATATGAATGAAGAGATACTAGACCATCCATCTCCTTCTGCATTATCTCTCCAAGGAGGAATGGAAGAGAATGCTATTTTTCCACCCACACCTTATTTAACTCCTTAGGCAGGATAGCAGTCTCCAATGGCAGTTCCATTGCAGACAGGGGGAGGCAGACTTGCTGCCAGGTTGCTACCTTCTGAGCCTGAGTCAATCATCTTTCCCTGGCATGACCAAGAGAATCAAACTTATCAGTTTTGGCCCTTTGCCACTAGTGACTTTTATTGTCAACAACTTTTGAAGGTTCCTTTCACCACAGAAGAGGGAGAAAATCCAGGCAGAGGCAAGGAAGCTGGTTCCTGGCTCCACAGGGGAGCCCCCCAGTAACCAAGCAACCATTGATGCTTGTAGTCCCCTAACTCGCTCAGATGAGGACCTTAACACTGTTGAAGGAGAGGAGGCTCTTGGGTTACCATCAGGCTCTGCTGGCAGATCTCAAAGTGGCTGAAAAACAACCCACCAATCTGACCAAAGTGTATGACATTAGGCAGGTAAAAAAAACATTAAGTTAGGAAAAAGAGTCTACGGAATGTAGTGGTAGTGTTAGTGGTAGAAAAGAAGCAGATGGAAGAATAGAGACAACAGAGTTAAGACCTGGCAAAGATCCAGTTGGCAGCAACAACGACAAAAGACCATAGGAGTTGCCTAAACCAGGTGGCTTCTGAAGGAAGTGGTAAGGGGGACCCTAAGGAGCGAGAATGGCCCTACTTAATAAATAACCGATGTACTTATTGTAAAGGGGAGGGCCACTGGGATACAGAATGCCCCCAAAAGAAGAAGCCTATCCAAATCCTCACCTTAAAAGATAAAGAATAGTGGGGTCAGGACTGGGGTCCCCTCCTCAAGTCCAGGGTAACACTAATGGTGGAGGGAAAAATGAATAGAACTCAAAATTTTGTCTGGCTGAAATCTGAAGATAAAGACTCTTCAACAGTTTATAAATGATCTCCTGGTGTCGGCAAAAACAAAATAAAAGTGTTTAAAAGAGACCCAGGACCTCTTCAAGGATGAAATTTTTGGTCATTATTACTCTCTGCTAAGAAGGCTAAGAAGGCCCTACTCTGCCAACCACAGGTGACTGCTCTATATCTGGGTGATTAATATTTAAACCCTGGGCCCTGGCACTAGCCTACCTTTCAAAGAAATCAGATCCACTTGTCAGACCCCCCCCCCCATTTGCACATCATGTAAATGATGTGTAATGGCCTCCTGGTTAAGGATGATGCCTGAAAGACTCACTACCAGTTTCTCCTCTTTAATGTGCCAGGATAACTTTTCATGCCCAAGCTACTCTAAGCCCAGCTACCCTGCTGTCCAACCCAGACCTTGACAGGCTGCTCCATGACTGCTCAGGCATTGTGGCCCATATTTATGGAACCAGACAAGATCTTCAGGATATCTCTGTGAAGGATGCAGAGTTAACATGGTTCATCAATGACAATAGCTTCATTCAGGACAGACAGAGGTATGCTGGGACAGTGGTGGTCTCAGCCACTGAGACCATATGGGCAGAGCCACTCCTGGTAGAAATGTCAGCCCAGAAAGCTGAAAGCTAAGAAGAGACACATAGCCTGTGTGCCTTTGCTACCACTAATGTCATGGGGTTATTAATAGGGAGAGAGACCTTAAGACAACAGAAGGAAAGACTATAAAAAAAATACAGAGAAAATCATCTCCCTATTCCCTACTCTATGTGACTTAAAAATCTAGCCATCATCCATATCTTGGGAAGCAGAAAGGAAAAGACCTAGTTTCAGAGCACAACAACAAGGCATATGAAACAGACTGGTGGGTGGCTCTAGAATTTGTGCCCCTCATGTTCTTGTTTGCCCTTGACCCCAGAGAACCCATGCTTTCTTACCTGCCTACAGAAGATGTGATCTGGGCCAGAAGCCTGCCCATGTCTCAGTGCCATAAGGAATGGTAGAGGAGAGCAGACTGCAAATTAATTGTACCAGAGAAAAAGGGTCTATATATACTGAAAAAGATCCATTGTTCTTTGTACATGGGTGCCCAAAGGATGCAGGACTTAGTCTTCCAGTCCTACATCAGAATTAGAGATGCCAATCTGAAAATAGCTGAAATTGTTAAGAACTGTAAGGCCTGTCAATTGATCAATGCAATTATCAGTGGGAAGAACTATGATACTCAATACTGGGGCACCAAGGCAAGAGTCTATTGGAAAATGGACTTCACAGTAGTAAATCCAGAAAAATCTGGATACAGATATTTACTGGAGTTTGTAAATACCTTTTCAGGATGGACTGAGGCTTTCCCAACTAAGCATGAGACTGCAGAGATGGTAACAATGAAACTACAAAAAATGTTCCAAGGTGTAGTTTTCCTAGGTTTAAATGGCCAGAAAATGGATGGGCATTTGTATTCTAGGTAATCATGGATTAGCTAATATTCTGGGAATTAATTGGAAATTTCATTGTGCTTACAGACCCCAGAGTTCAGGAAAGGAAGAGACAATGAATAGAACCCTAAAAGAGACCTTAACTAAACTGACCTTGGAGACTGATGTTGCAGAAGCAGAAGATCACCAATTACTGGATAATCTCAAAGGTGCCCAATGAATACACAAACATATTTGGCCTAAACTTCATGTTCTCTATGAAACAGGTCAATATCTAGAGCCCCACCAATTCCAGTATGGAGATTGGGTTCTAATCAAGAGACACTGCCATGGGTCACTAGAGCCTTGCAAGAAAGACCCCTGTGTCATCCTTCTGACCAAGCTTACTGCTCTGAATGTTAATGGATGGAATTGCAGTGTGGATTCACCATATTCATGCTATAATTGAAAAGCACCCTGACTAGCAGAAGGAGAATTCAGCCTTAAGACTTCCTCCTGTCTCCCACTGATGGGGCCTCTACTAAAGCCCCAGGGACACCACAAAGACTAAGTAAAAATGGTTCAGTTCTTTCTGCTCACCTATGCATCCAGGACTGAGATAACTGAGTCATATAGACATAGCTCTGTTACTGTTTTCCCGAGTTGCAGGAAATCCCATGATGGGGACTTCCAGTTACGAAAGAAAGGTGGGAATGAAAGACCAAATTTGGGGGTTCAGAGTCCATCATAGGGAACCTGACCTAAGTTTAAACTCGAGTAAAACTAACAGGCCAGTATCTAGCTCTAGTTTCCAGGCTACCTGCCAAAAAAATCTTGAGCCTAGCTTCAGTTTCCAGGCTACCTCCCAAGAAGACATGCATCCAAGTTATTCCCCCAAACAAATCCAGTGTCTAGCACCAGTTTCCAAGATTATTCACCCAACAAATCTGCATCTCCCAGTTACAAGCTCCCCTTTGCCTAGCAACCACAAATTAGGAGGAAAACAGAAGTTATGTTTATAGTTTGGCTCCCAGCACAGGCCAATTAGATGCATGCCAAGCTAGAAAGACCAACCCTTCTCTTGTCATTTTCTGTAAGTCCTTGTCCTGATCAGTGTTCAGGGCTTTTTTTTTCCCACCAGAACTGTCCTATGGGTTGGTGGTGAGTTAAGCCTAAGTTAGAACTGGTAAATTAAGACCCTGTTGTGATTGCTGACTGGTCAGCAATCAGAGTTCATGAACACTTCTTGATACTATAGAATAGTGAAGACCCAAGCCTAGGTTCAAGCAAGCATTTATAGTGGCAGGCAAACAAATAAGGGGGTACCCAGCTTAGCACACACCTGATTGGGGGATTATTATGAGATTTTCCCCTTAAAATGATTGGCTGGTGCTAGGAGACAAACCATAAACTTAACTTCTGCTTTCCTCCTGATGAGTCATTTTCAGGGAGTGACTATGAAACTAGTGTTATGTTAAGGCTTGTTAGGAAGCAACCTGGAAACTAGTGCTAGGTGTGCAGGCTTGTTGATTAACTCGAGTTCAACCTTTGGTCAGTTTCTCTAAGATAGAGCCTGAACCCAAGATGAAGTTGTTCTGGTCTCTCACTGGTAAAACTAAAGAAAATTAGCACGATATGTATATATATATATATATATATATATATATATATATATATATATATATATGTGTGTGTGTGTGTGTGTGTGTGTGTATGTATATGTATAAATGCATAATATATGTGTATGTATATGTATAAATGTATAATAAATGTATAATATATACATATACTTAAAAGTAAAAGTCATAAGTTTTTTTTATAACAGAAAACAGATGCACAGAATCACATATGCAACATAAGTTATTTTTGTATAAGTCAAGACAAGACCAGCATTTTAACATGTTTTTGAAATAAAACAGATTATATTACCACTTTCTTTTGGTATTTGTGGACATTTATTGTCTGATATTTTGTCCTGGGTAATAGTCTCCCAAATGTTCAGGATTCATCATCTCAGCCCAAGTCATATATTTATATCAGTCTTTTCCTCAAACAAACAAAAAAGCAAAAAAAAAAAAAAGACCAACCAATCAACCAACAAACAAAAATAGCCTTTATAACCTTTTATTCAATATGAGTCCTTGCCTGAATCTATGCAGTTGTGGTGGTTTGCTGTAACTTGGTCTGCAGGACAGGTTTCACCTGACATTCTCTGTGGTTTTCTGTCTTCATATAACCAGGTTTTTAGAAAAGTAGCCATATTGTGTTAGGGGCTCCTACTACTCTATTATGAAATTATTATGAGATCATCTTTAATAATCACATTTTCATCGATTGTACTCCCATATAAGTTAACTTTCTTGGAAACCTGGAAGTTTGGACGAAACACAGTTCAATGTCAAAATTAACTATGGCAGAGGTGATGGTCTTGGTATATGGGGCTGTGATGAAATTTTGACCAATTAGGTTGTACAGTTCTAAGCACGATAAAAAAATATTGTTCTCGTTTTCCTAGACACACAAAGGACAAAAGACAGTGTGGCTTCAAATTTAAAATTTATGTTAAAAGTATAAATTTTTAATGTAGTATTTAATATTTTGACTATGTTCACCTATTTCATATTAAATTAAAAGACTCTTATAAACTACTTGTTTTTTTTTAATTACGTAATTTCCTCAATTACATTTCCAATGCTATCCAAAAAGTCCCCAATACACTCCCCCCCCAGTCCCCCACCCACCCACTCCCACCCCTTGGCCCTGGCATTCCCCTGTACTGGGGCATATAAAGTTGGCAAGTCCAATGGGCCTCTCTTTCAAGTGATGGCCTACTAGGCCATCTTTTGATACAATTGCAGCTAGAGACAAGAGCTCTGGGGTACTGGATAGTTCATAATAATGATCCACCTATGGGGTTGCAGTTCCCTGTAGCTCCTTGGGTACTTTCTCTAGCTCCTCCATTGGGGGCCCTGTGATCCATCCGATAGCTGACTGTGAGCATCCACTTCTGTGTTTGCTAGGCATTGTCTCACAAGAGACAGCTATATCTGGGTCCTTTCAGCAAAATCTTGCTAGTGTATGCAATGGTGTCAGCGTTTGGAAGCTGATTATGGGATGGATCCCTGGATATGGCAGTCTTTAGATGGTCCATCCTTTCTTCACAGCTCCAAACTTAAATGACAAAACCATAAAGCTTTAAATGAACAAAGGACAATACATTTATTTGAAAAAGTTCTCAAATATCTATATAGATAAAAGATAGTTTTGATAATGTATCCTGAGCATGGATGAACCATTTGCCATGGACTCAGAGGGCATAGGAAAGGAATCAGGGTCAGGATGAGGTTCTAGCAAAAGAGTAAGTGCCAGAATTAAGACATGAGATGTTACGAAACCATCCAAGATAGCTACTGTTATATATCAAAATGCAGTCTAGAGTCACCTGGGATGGAAACCTCAATAAATATGGTTGAGAATGAATAGGCCTGTGTCCATACCCGGAAAATTATATTGTTTGTATTCATTGATGGGAAGACCCATTTGAATTCTGGGGATTGTTCCCTGGACAGGAGGCCCTGGACTGTGTAAGACAGAGAAAGCTAGCTCATCACTAGCACAAATGTAACCATTGATCTCTACTAACAGCAGCTATAATGTGACAATCTGTATCAGGTTCCTATTGTTGGTCTTCAGTAAAATGGTAAAATGCATCTTGAACTCTGAGGTAAAATAAACCCTTTCTCACCAAAATGGTGTTGGTCAGAGTATTTTTTTCACAGCAACAAGAAAAGAAACTAAGGCACTATCAGTGTTTGGTATGGATGTTTGTTTTAATTTTAAAACAGATTTACTAAGATATAATTTACATTTCATCAAATAGTATGATTCAGTAACTTTTATTCAGAATCATGCAACATTTACAACACATTTTCCTTACATATGAGGAAAATGTTTTATTTGTAAAACATTCTATGAGATCAATATATTTAGATTCTATATAGAGTGATATCATGTATTTATTGTCTTCATCTGTATAGATTATTTCATTGGCTATAATTTTTGAAGATAATTCATGTTATTACATAGGAGAGTACTTTATTCTTTTTGGGTGGGAAAGGATAATATTCCATTCCTTTGATCACAGATTGTTTTTATGCATTCATCTATTGATGAACTTTTATGTTAGTTACGTGCTTGAGTGTTTGTGAATAGTGCTGAAATAATGTATCAATGAGTACAACTCTCCTCCCTTCAACCTTGCAGTACTTTTGAATAAATAGCCAGATGGGGGCTGGGAAGCACATTACTGTGGTACATTATGAGTATCATGATCTTTAATTTATTTAGTGATCTTCATGCTTGTCCTAGTCAGGGTTTCTATTCCTGCACAAACATCATGACCAAGAAGCAGGTTGGGGAGGAAAGGGTTTATTCGGCTTACACTTCCATACTGCTGTTCATCACCAAAGGAAGTCAGGACTGGAACTCAAGCAGGTCAGGAAGCAGGAGCTGAGCAGAGGCCACGGATGGATGTTCCTTACTGGCTTGCTTCCCCTGGATTGCTCAGCCTACTCTCTTATAGAACCCAAGACTACCAGCCCAGGGATGGTCCCACCCACAAAGGGCCTTTCCCCCTTGATCACTAATTGAGAAAATGCCTTACAGTTGGATCTCATGGAGGCATTTCCTCAACTGAAGCTCCTTTCTCTGTGATAACTCCAGCTGTGTCAAGTTGACACAAAAATAGCCAGTACAATTGACCCCTTGTCAACTTGACACACAAACACATCACTAGTAAGCCTCAACCCTTACATTCTTATTCATCCCCAAGATCTAAATAACTTTAAAAGTCCCACAGTCTTTACATATTCTTAAAATTTCAGTCTCTCTAAAATATCCATCTCTTTTAAAAGCCAAAGTCTTTTTACAATTAAAAGTCTCTTAACTGTGGGCTCCACTAAAACAGTTTCTTCCTTCAAGAGGGAAAATATCAGGGCACAGTCACAATCAAAGCAAAAATCAATCTCCAACCGTCCAATGTCTGGGATCCAACTCACGATCTTCTGGGCTCCTCCAAGGGCTTGGGTCACTTCTCCAGCCATGCCCTTTGTAGCACACACGTCGTCCTCTGGGCTCCAGATGCCTGTACTCCACTGCTGCTGCTGCTCTTGGTGGTCATCTCGTGGTACTGGCATCTCCAAAACACTGCATGACCCCTTCAGTCCTGGGCCTTCAATTACAACTGGGGCTGCACCTTCACCAATGGCCTTCCATGGCCTCTCACAGTGCCGAGCCTGAGCTGCTGTGTGACCCCTTCATGCCTTCAAAACCAGTACCACCTGGGTGACCCTTACACATTACCAAGTCCCACTGCAGAGGGAGTACAACCTTGCCTATCTCTGGAACACAGCCTCTTTGTGCTTTCAGAAAACACTTCCCAGAAGATGTCACCTCAACGATGCTGGTCTCTCCTTAATCACCACTAATTTCTTAGCTCCAGCTAACCAGCATCAATAGTCTCAGTAATGCAAATTTTTTGCTTTAGTAGTTCTGGTATCTTGTTAATCACAGCTGATTCTTCAGCCCCAGCTAACCAGAACTACAAAATCTTCACAATCAAAACAGCAATGGCCCTGAAAAGAGTCTTTAATTTTCCCTCTGAAATTTCACAAACCAGACCTCCATCTTCTGCACTGTTCTCAACATTATCTTCCAACCTCCTACACAACATCTGACAGAGGTCTTAACAACGAATGGATCTTCAAGCCCAAAGTTCCAAAGTCCTTCCACAGTCCTCCCCAAAACATGGTCAGGTTGTCACAGGAATGTCCCACTCTGCTGGTACCAATTTGTCCTAGTCAGGGTTTCTATTCCTGCACAAACATCATGACGAAGAAGCAAGTTGGGGAGGAAAGGGTTTATTCAGCTTACACTTCCATACTGCTGTTCATCACCAAAGGAAGTCAGGACTGGAACTCAAGCAGGTCAGGAAGCAGGAGCTGAGCAGAGGCCACGGATGGACGTTCCTTACTGGCTTGCTTCCCCTAGCTTGCTCAGCCTACTCTCTTATAGAACCCAAGACTACCAGCCCAGGGATGGTCCCACCCACAAGGGGCCTTTCCCCCTTGATCACTAATTGAGAAAATGCCTTACAGTTGGATCTCATGGAGGCATTTCCTCAACTGAAGCTCCTTTCTCTGTGATAACTCCAGCTGTGTCAAGTTGACACAAAAATAGCCAGTACAATGCTCTTCTCTTCAGAGTCTATACTAAATCAGGACTGAATGGAGCAGAAAGAAGTTTCTTTCTCCTCATCTTTGTCAAACTTACTTTTTTATATTTTTCAGGAACAGCCATTCTAATTCAGGTGAAGTGATCAATATCCTTGGGATTTGCACTTCCCTGATGACTACTGTTGAACAGTTTTCATACCTATTTACCATTTGTATTCCTTCTTTGGGAAATTCTTTTCTTCTGGATTATATCTATAGAGCTATGGTTTTGAAAGATTTGCGGAAACTTGTAACTGGGTAAGTGAACTACAAACAATGGCCACATTAGAACTGTAGATGAAATCTTATATACATCAATATGCTTTTCAGGAAAAATACACATGCACACATACACACATGCACACACTTGTATGTACATGTGAGTATGCACAACACTACAGAAAAATATCATTTTAATATAACATTTAGACAGGGAACGGAGATTATAGAACATAAGTGGAAGGGAGAATACAAGGGATATTGTTTAGGTCCATCCTGATGTATCTGTAATTTGTTACCTACACTTAAATATGTTACTCTACATATACGTTTTTATGATCTTATAACTAAAAATAAGTTTCAAATGGCCCATGTGTGTTCTGTCCATAGTTTCTATTTGAATAAGAATCTCAAAGGGAAAAAAATTACCTTGAGAATTGTAAGAAGGTCTTTGATGTTCCTTATTTCATTGGCTTTTGCTGAGTGGTTCTTAACCTTGGGAGTGCATTAGATGCTCTGAGACTTGTACAGAACACTTATGTCCATCACATAGTCCAGACCGCTTTCCCAAATACATCCTAAACAAAAGCTGTCCTCAAGTGCGTTGATTGCACCTCTTACTTTCTTTCCTCATGTGCATATAATTAAGAAATAAGGTAACAGATTTTAAATTGGGATTAGTTGAGCAATCCACATAATTAGATAGTGACAAATTTGCTCTATGTATCAATGGCTCGTTGTTTCAGCAGTTTCTCTCAAGGAGCTTGGAGAGGGGTAAATTGCTCACCCTCAAATTTTAGATGGCTGTTGTATAAAAAAACTTACTAATTGAATGGAGAGTTGGTTCCTGGAACAGACATTTCACATAGTCTATGTTTACATCATGCTTTATAGCTAAAGGACCATGCCTGCTACAATAGTTAATTGCTGTTTCGAGTTGACGAGACAAGGAATGCACAGAATAGTGAAACTTTATTCCAGGTATAAGCAACTTTGTTATCTATTATTATCCTCATCATCGTCATTATCATCATCATTATTGTTGTTGTTGCTTTCATGATAAAACACCATTACTAAGGACAGTGTTTGGAAGAGAACATTTACTTTGTTTATGGTTCCAGAGATACAGAATATACCCTGGCAAAGTGCAGGTATGGAGATAAGCAAGTGTCAGGCATGGCAACTGGAAGAGGAAGATGAATGCTCATATCTTTAGCTGCACCCATGAAGATGAGTGAGTAAATTAAAAGTGGTGAAAGGGTAAGGCTATGAATTACAGGCCAGGTGGGAGTACATCCAACCCAGTGACATATTTCCTCCAGCAAGAGTGAGCCTTCCAACATCCTCCCAAAAGATGCTACCAACTAGAAACCAAGTGTTCAAATATATGAGTCCATTGGGAATATTCCTTATTCAAATCATGACTATGTGTGTGTGTATATGTGTGTGTGTTCAGTTGGGTCTCAAGGGGAATGACATATGAATCATGAAATTGAGTAAGATAGATTGACCTTGTTGGTGAAAGTGGCTAACACCAGCATGAAAGAAGTCTGACTTGTAACTATTATATTTTGTGAGGGATGTCACAGAAAAATATCAAATGCTGGTGGGTAGGTCTCAGAGATGAAACAGTGATCAGATATGTAAAAACAAGGGACTGGTAGATTTGATCTTTTTCTGAGTTAGAGGATCTGTTCTGTGACTACTACATAGCTTCTAGTTATTGGCCAGCAATATTTGACAGACAGTGGCTTGCAAATTCATCAGTTAGTTCTCTCCCTTCATAGTTACAGGGTGCTCTATTTTTGTGTATGCCTGTCTCTAAATTTACTTTTAAGGAGAATACCATGAGCATACTATGTAAGATCAAGTGTATTTTTCTACTATGATGTTATCATAACTCAATTAGTTATATCTGTAACAACACTACTTTCAAATTCATTTTGCAGCATTAGAGATCAAAATTGCTACAGTATGAAAATATTTAAACATTCAACACATAGCAATATTTAAAGTATTCATACAATATGATTAAAGCATATGATTAATCTGCAAATTTAATGAATATTTTATTAGTATAAACTACAAACTGCTATTACTTGTATTCTGTGAATAGCAATCAGAAAGTCAGAGAATGTGTCTTGACCAACAAAGGCTATGACTAAAAAATACTATATATTTGCTCAACACAGATAATGAGGTCAAAGGGGAAACCAAAACACACTTATACCACCATTACACAATTTTTCTCAACCTTTAGGAAAGGTAAATGAACAGTATATGCTGTTGTACATATTAGAATTCTATAGGAAAGATTAAATTATTGAGGAAATTATTGTAAATAGAGCATTTTCAAAGCTTTGAAGATTAGTGTGCAATTTGATAAACCTTAGCTTTTACAGAAAAGGAAAATTCAAAATATTGAAAAGTAAACAAACCTTTTAAGAGACTTTGACTATAGCTGTCTCTTGTGAGACTGTGCTGGGGCCTAGCAAACACAGAAGTGGATGCTCACAGTCAGCTATTGGATGGATCACAGGGCCCCCAGAAGAGGAGCTAGAGAAAGTACCCAAGGAGCTAAAGGAATCTGCAACCCTATAGGTGGAACAACAATATGAACTACTCAGTATCCCCAGGAGCTTGTGTCTCTAGCTGCATATGTATCAGAAGATGGCCTAGTCGGCCATCAGTGAAAAGAGAGGCCCATTGGTTGTGCAAACTTTATATGCCTCAGTACTGGGGAATGCCAGGGCCAAGAAGTGGGAGTGGGTGGGTGGGGGAGTGGGTGGAGGAGCGTGTGGGAGCCTTTTGGGATAGCATTGGAAATGTAAATGAAATAAATACCTAATTAAAAAATAAAAATAAAAAAATAAATAAATGTATATATAGTGAAGTGAAATTTTCAATATGTATAATACAATACTAAATTTCTATTTAGCTATAAATTTATTTGAAAAAGGAAACTATATGCCTTCCTATTCTCCAATCTGATCCTAAGGAAAGACACTCTGGTTCTTCCCTTGTCAGCTTCCAGTCTAACCTTGACCTTTAACTCAGTAGCCCTGTGTTTTCTTGTTATACAAATTTACTGCAATGGTACTTCTCAAAGTTCTGCAGCTCTGTCTTATCTACTAAGTATTGAATTTTATTCTTCTGTTTTCAAGTTTAGGAAGTAAACTTACCTTTTTTGTCACCACATGCACTCCAGAAACCTTAGAAATTTTTATATTATTTCCAAACATAATATCTGTATATACTAATTTTTTTTAAAAAATAAGAGCAAGCAAAATGTCTTAAAAATGTCAATTTGAAAACATAATTTTCAAAACTGTTCAGAAAAGGGGGGAGGGCTGGCATACATGCCAAATAAAATATATAAATCTAAAATGTTTTAAAATATTGAGATGAAAAAAATTGTGGCCCTCCTTTTCCTATTTCCTTTCTTTTGTTCGTTCATTCGTTCTTCCGTTCATCCTTCCTTCCTTCTTTCTTTCCTTCTTTTGTTATTTTTTAAAAAAATACATTTATTCATTTTACATCCTGATTGCTTTCCCCCTCTCAGTGTCCCCTCCCATAGTCCCTGACCCCATGCTCCCTCCCCTTCTCTTCTGAGAGGATGGAGGCCACTGTTTTGTATCCCCCTACCCTCACACACCAGGTGTTTGCAGCACACCAAGTCTCTCACTGAGGCTACACAAAGCAGCCCAAGTAGAAGAACATATTACACAGACAGGACACATTTGTAGGGATAGCCCCCTTTCTCAAGTTGTCCGGGACCCTTATGATGATCACAGTGCACATCTCCTACAAATGAGTTAGTGGTGTAGGTCCAGCCTGCATATGCTATTTGGTTTGTGGTCTAGTCTCTGTGAGCTCTCAAGGGTCCAGGTTACTTGTCTCTGTGGTCTTCCTATGCAGTTCCTATCCCTTTCTCAGCAAACGGCCTGAAATATATTGTAATTTTGAAGTAGCAAAAGGCTGCACACACACACACACACACACACACAGAGAGAGAGAGAGAGAGAGAGAGAGAGAGAGAGAGAGAGAGAGAGAGAGAGAGAGAGAGAGAGAATAATTATGGCAAAAGAAAGCAGAAAACAACTAAAATTACCAAAAGCATAGCAATCTCCTCAGAGATTAAATTTTTCTTCTGGGGGTAGGGATCTCATTAATACACAAGATGTTCTAAAGAGAGGTAAACAAACAGAATGCTATAAAGAAAGGTGAAATATTGTGTCCTATAGGAGAGCAGCTTAGGCTCAGGAATTAAAACAAAACAAAACAAAACAAAACAAACAAACAAAAAACCCTCAAAGGCCTCAGGAAGTTCCTGAAACTGACTATATAACTAAGTTCTTCCTTATCCATGTATATGGAAGTACTAAGTATTGCAGGTAAAAACAAACAAACAAACAAAAACAAAACAAACAGCAAAACAAAAACAAAAAGCCTCAGATATGTTAAATTACCTGGTAATGACAGACCATTCAAGCTGCCTTTCCGAAGCAGAGACTAGCCTCAACAGCCAGGAAGATGTTCAGACAGACCACCTGAGCTGTGTATAAGTAAAATGTTCTAATCTATTAAGTTTGCTGCAGGTTTCTAAATTTCATGGACTGCCATCAATTGCTGGCTGTACTTTTGAATCATTTCTGTTTCTCTCAGTAACTTCGTACTTATATAACTACTCTCAAGAAAACTCATTAGTTAACCAAGGTGGAAATGGGTAGTATCTTCCCTTGGTCTGTCATTGATTTCCTATCTGGAATGAGTGGAAATTTGTGCACATTTTCATGCAACACACACACATACACACATACACACACACATTCACACACACACACACAAACAAACACACACACACATTCACACACACATTCACATACACACACACACACATTCACACACACACATTCACATACACACACACACACACACACCTCTCAAAAGAGTTTCTGATGATCAAAGTCACAACATTTTGTCAAAATATAAATTTAGTTTGTGTTAAAATCTAAAATATGAAAGAAATATTTTAAGTCTATTCTTATATAAATGACCAAATAAGCTGATAAATGGGAAAAAAAAGACACTATTTTTCAAGCATCAAGGTCCCAAGTAGTTAAGGAATTTGAACATTCTTCCTTTTTCCAAGTTTCATATACTAGGCAGAATCTATGGGTTGGCTGAACTCTTCTCAGAGCTATGAGGGATGAGCTTGGCCATGTTTCAGTGCTTGTCACTTTTCTTCATCATCGAAGCAGGCAATCTTGTATTCAGTATCTGACACATAGACATTTCAACTATGCCTGCTTGATTTTTCTTTAGAATATACTTTATGAAAAAATAAGGTATTTGAGAAATGCAATTTTTCCATGAGCATATTTTACTCAGTATTGGATAAGACACAGAGCCAAAAAGAGGAGGATTTGGCAAATAGCTGTAAACAGGGCTGTCTCCTTCAAAGACATTTACTGTTGAGGCATCTAAGAAACAATGTTAGTTCTCACTTGGACACTACTAATTTTCTTCAGCGAAATAAGATAAGCAATCAGCAAAACCTACTGAGGCAGATCTATCAATCTATGACCCAACCTCCAGGATGGTGATGCAAATGAAATATGAAATTGTGTTTCAAAATGCAAATAATAAAATAATGAAATAAAAGATATAGCTAACAAAAGCATGAATGATAAAAATATTAGTTCATTTCTCAATATATATGATTATCTGGCATATTGCATTTATGACTTCTGTTTGCTGAGAGGAAGTATATTAGTTTTCTACCTTCGTTATTATTTTCTTCATAATGCTTTTATAGCAATTCAATACTAAATAAGAATTCTCTAAAATGACTCTTTTAGATAACACAAGAAAATTGTTTAGACATGAAATAATGAAAATAATATTACATTTAATAACAGTTCCTGGTATGTAAGATATTATTGTCCCATACTGTTGTGTTTTTAAGTATGTTCCATGGAGAAACTAGATGACCCAACTTGAAAGTTATTCAATGGATGCTCATATTGAAAGTGCCTCAGCTTTCCAGAAGGGAAAGAAAAAAATTTATAGAATTAATATTACCACAAATATTTTGTCAAAATTTGGCTTTTCCCCCTGAACTTGCTACTAACAATTGTTTATGTACTATACCTAACACATAATACTTAGTATGCATCTATATTCTATTCACATGGGGTCACCATCAGAAAACATAGTATTTTTACTGTTACTCTCTTGAATGGTTACAGTATAGAAATAATAAGCTAGCATAATAATATTTTGCCTTCAAATATTTCTATAGCAGTGATAGTTGGACTAATCAATCACTTCAGTAATATAAATAAGGTAACATGGTCAATTAAATTTGGGAGGACATAAGATTAAAGTGATTCCATGATATTTGACATAGCAAGGGGGGGAGCTTCTTTACCTTTTTGGTAATATTTATTTTATTCATGTAAGCATATGTCTCATTTTATTCCTTTCTGTTAGGAGCATCCTTTTGAGCTTTTCTTAAATTTTTCTTTCTGTTTTTGTATCTGCAGCTTCCCCCATTTGTTTAACAACAATGTGCTTTGTTTAATATTTCAGGGCTGTTTATCAAGACACCTTAATTTGATTGTTTCCTTTCAAATTTGTCTTCACCAGGTGTTTCTTGACTGGAACACATTTCCCACATGATAAAATTACAGGTCTAATTAATGCCTTTAAGGACATTGGTGCACAATTCACACCTAATTTTCTGCAGGGGGCATATTTAGATGTTTAACTAGGTGGAACTCTGTGCTGAGGATCTCATTTGCATACAAAGCCTCTTTTGTTATCTTTAAACACTCGAATACAGAAACAAAGAGCATATGCACATTATTTTTTGCAGTGTATTAGCAAGCAGAGAAAAACAGAAAATAAATATATCTGAGCTACATTTCATCAAAGCAGAAACAAAAATCCTATTAGACTAAAAATTGAGATATGAAGTAAATTTCTTTAAAATGATGAGAATATGATCCAATCTTTGAAAAATAATGAAGGTGGGAGAGCCTGAAAAAGCATTGCAAAATATATACGAGCTTTGAAAAATCACATCTGAAATGTATATGGAGGATTGTAATAGAAGTGTGGCCTCACATGAAACACCAAAAGGAAATTTAAGTGACCAGTGGGGCAAACTGGCTGAACGCTAAGCCAGAACACAAACTTCATTCTTCCATCTTAAGCTTGCAAGTACTGGATAGGGGAGTCTTTTAGGACAGGATTCCCAATCATGTTCCATGTCAGTTTCAATCTTCTTTGAAACCTTAATGTTATGGATGTCTTAATATTCTCAGTAAAGGAGTGGCTTCACTGTTAAGATGTTGATCCCCTTAAAAGTGAATTCTTAAGAGTTATTCATGAGAACCCTTTGGTTCTCTATTTTAGGCCCGTCTCTCTGATGGTATACAAATATGATTTGTTTTCCTTCTCTAATCACTTTCTGTTGTTTTATTTTGTTTTCTTTCTTGATGGTCCATGGACTTAGATTCAGGACCTCTTATGTCTTAGGCAACTAAGTAACAAGTATGATTTTTATCAGGCTTTTAATATGGATAATTTTTTTTCCTTGACAGTTCTAAAAATGTTATAATGGAGTCAAAAAATAGAATGCTCCAAAGTTAAAGAGACCAAAATGCCTTATTAAAGAATGTTGAGGTAGGGAACAGAGGCTAGAAATATGTCAAAGAGCAGAGACTCAACTACTTCAGGATGAAAGGTCATGTCTTTTTGCTAATTACCATTAATCCACTGAAAGCAAAGCATATATACTAGGCCTTCATTCTTCATTGAGGAAGAGATTTAGGAATTTGGAGCCAGGAACACAGTTAAGGCAGATTCTCCCATCCTTCCACAGGTCGAAGAATACAGACTGTCCTTCCTGCACTGTTACCTTCACAAAAGGTGACTCTCAAGAACTTTCCATGTTTGTAAATTTGTCATGAAGCCTTTAAAATATTTATATTTCAAAAGAGCTAAGAGGGGAGTGACAATGCATAGTTTTCCCCAATAAATGCATGGAGAAAAGTAATACTAAGGCCTAGAAGAATAGAAATGTCTGTGAAAGGTTAGTCAAGCTAAAGGAAAGGTTAAGAATTCTTTGGTCACTAGATAAGTACAATTCTCTAGAAATCCAATAGGCTCACTTTACCAACCCTGCTGCTTGCGCCTTTCATCTACAAACAAATTACTCTAAAGTCCCTGCATTTTCTAAGATGGCAGTATCTCTGTTTCCTTTTCTTAATTTTAATTTTAAAAGTCTATCGGCATTGCATATATCTATGCATATATATATATATATATATATATATATATATATATATATATAAAACCATATATAACCATATATATATATATATATATATATGGTTTTGTACAATTGTACATTGAACATATGGCTCCTGTACTATTGCATTAAATTTTGTCTTCAGTGTTTAAGTAGCAATATCTTCTGATGTAGTATATTATGTAAGTATTACATGAGGTGAGGACGATATAAATTTATAATCTGAAGTTAAAGTAGTTGTCATACAGATCACAATTTTGAAGCAATGTTGATAATAGTCTTATGACATTTGTTTTCTTCCATATAACACTATATATCAGTCCAAAGATGTTTTTAGAGGTTCTAGCTTCCAGAAGATTACAAGGAGATGACATTACATTCTAATTCTATTTCTTTTATTCACAATGGGTGAAATCAAGTGAAAACAAAATTCCAAGGTAACAACAGTAGTTCTTTAAATTAAATATAAATCTCTTTACACACAAGCCAGCTCTATGCAGCAGTATAGAACTTGGACACTTCACCTAGACTTTTCAAATGCAAATATTCCGTTTGGGATCTTTTATGAGTTTTTAAAAGATATTGATACTATCCTAGTATATATGATGGCAAAGATTTCTTTTATTTAGGAGTGCATTATAATTGAAATAACTTCTTCTCTTTTTTGCTAGATAACATTCGAGAGTAGGGTATATATCATCCAACCAGGAATTGCTTAATGTGGGATAAAAGTCTGAGTTATGCATCATCAGATAATTTCACCATTACTTTGAGGCTATTCTTCCATAAACACAGATAATTAGAATGTCACCAGTTAATGTGGTATTTTGGTGCCATAGTTTTATATATAACTTATTGAGTGATGTTATTATATGACATATGATGTCACATTATTTCTCTTATTCATGTAAAAGTCTGGATTTGGATTTTATTTTAATTTAGATGCACTTTAAATAATAAATTGTATTGGACAAAGCAAGTGGGCATTTAAGAAGGAAAACATTGTAAAGTCAATCTCAATTGCTTCTAATGATGGAATCATGCCTCTATCAATGACCTTTTAGTTACTTGATAAATGTAACCTTCTAGAACCTTGTCTTAGTTAGGGTTTCATTGTTAAAAAGAGATACCATGACCAAGGCAACTCATATAAAAATAAATATTTATTGGGACTGGATTACAGTTTTAGAGGCTCAGTCTATTATCATCATGGCAGAAAGCATGGTAATGTGCAGGCAGACATGATGCTGGAACTGCCTGGAATTCTACATCTTGAACCTATGGCAGCCAGAAGGAGACTGTCTTCTTCAGGCATCCTATGAGGCCTCAAAACCAGTCTACTCTCTCACACACTTCCTCCAAAAAGGCCACACCTACTATAACAAAGCCACATCGCCTTATAATGCCATTCCCTTGAGCCAAGTATTCAAGCACATGAGAATATGAGAGTTAAAACTATTCAAACCACCACAAACCTCTTTAATAAAATGAGAACACCATCCAGAGATTGCTGCACCCAGGGATCCATCCCATAATCAGCCACCAAACACAGACACTATTGCATATGCCAGCAAGAATTTGCTGAAAGTACCCTGATATAGCTGTCTCTTGTGAGGCTATGCCAGTGCCTGGCAATTACAGAAATGGATGCTCATAGCCATCTACTGGATGGAACACAGGGCCCCCAATGGAAGAGCTAGAGTAAGTACCCAAGGAGCTGAAGGGGTCTGCAACTCTATAGGTGGAACAACAATATGAACTAACCAGTACCCCCAGAGCCATTGTCTCTAGCTGCATATGCAGCAGAAGATGGCCTATTTGGCCATCACTGGGAAGAGAGGCCCCTAGGTATTGCAAACTTTATATGCCCAGTACAGGGGAACACCAGGACCAAGAAGTGGGAATGGGTAGGTAGGGTAGCAGGGCGGGGGAGGGTATAGGGGACTTTTTGGATAGCATTTGAAATGTAAATGAAGAAAATACCTAATAAAAATTGGAAAAAGAAAAAAAATGAGAACACAAATGTTTATTTCTATTCCCTCTTTTTCTTGAACAGTAATAACAAAATTTATGCATGTATGTACATATAGAGTGAGTTCCAAAACTATTCTTTTCACTTCATCATACACGATGCATTTACCCTGCATAAGCAATATCTCTGCTCTAAATTATTTCACCACTGTGGATAGATGGGGGGATTTTTGAATAGTAAATCTATTTCTAATTTCTTAGTATTATAAACAATGTGGTAACAAATAGTATTGCATATATGATATTTCAAATACAATTGGATATTTGTAAGACAAATCCTTTCTGGTATATTTAGAGTCTATCTTCCTTCGTGCATGTACATTTTAATTTAGACATAGTTCATCATATAGTTTTTGCTTTTCTGTTCCTTTTCAATTATTTTCCAAAAAAAAAACCAAACAAAACAAAAACAAAACAAAACAAAACAACAACAAAAAAAAACCCGTTTCCTTCTTTTTCTAGATAACAACATCTCTCCCTAATGCTTACACTTCACTTAATAACTAACATTTTTGGTGGCGATTTACCAATGTGTTTTCTGACACTTTACCCCTTCTTAGAATTGGGAACAAAACACCCATGGAAGGAGTTACAGAGACAAAGTTTGGAGCTGTGACGAAAGGATGGACCATTTAGAAACTGCCATATCCGGGGATCCATTCCATAATCAGCTTCCAAACGCTGACACCATTGCATACACTAGCAAGATTTTGCTGAAAGGACCCAGATATAGCTGTCTCTTGTGAGACTATGCCGGGGCCTAACAAACAAAGAAGTGGATGCTCACAGTCAGCTTTTGGATGGATCATAGGGCCCCCAATGGAGTAGCTAAAGAAAGTACCCAAGGAGCTAAAGGGGTCTGCAACTCTATAGGTGGAACAACAATATGAACTAAACAGTACCCACCTGGAGCTCATGTCTCTAGCTGCATATGAATCAGAAGATGGCCTAGTCGGCCATCACTGGAAAGAGAGGCCCATTGGACATGCAAACTTTGTATGCCCCAGTACAGGGGAACGCCAGGGCCAAAAAAATGGGAATGGGTGGGTAGGGAAGTAGGGGGGAGGGTATGGGGGACTTTTGGGATAGCATTGGAAATGTAATTGAGGAAAAGATGTAATAAAAATATATATATATAAAAAGAAAGGCATGGTGAGCCCTATAGATCAGTTTGTGTGTGTGTGTGTGAAGCAATAAAAGATTTGATAGTGACAAAGAAAGATGGAGGAAGCCACAGGAAGGGAAATATATCATCTGCTCCAGAAGGGGACGTGTTTGAAAGAAAGTTAAGATTTTTCCTTAAATCTTGGTTTAAGGTATTGATTATAAATGGTTACTAATCAGTCATATTATGGACATAGATTATTTAAAGCTAATAGTTATTTGATTTAAGAGATTGTGAGGTACCTAAAACTTTCTACCACATATATTTTCTTGATATGTGCCCTATCAAATCAGCTACCATGCAGCCTCATCCTAATTACTAGGTTATGAGGAAAGTAAAGGGGAGATCATTTTCAGTAGATGAATAAAAATAGTTTAAATGTTTTCTAGGAACTGGCTCACATGAACACTGCCATGGACTCTGAATTTCCAAAAACAAGCTCCTTTGCTCATATGAGTTAACTCTGAGAAGGGTCCAGGACTGTAGTTCTTAAACTTCCTATTGCTTTCTCATATGATTGTAACTCCTAAAAATGATTTTTGTTTCTAATTCACAACTATAATTTTACTACTGTTAGAAATCATAAGTAAATATCAGTGTTTTCCAGAGAAGGGACACTTCTTCCAACTGTGGAGGCACTAATAATGGACCCCCAGAAAGATGTTCAACCACCAAAGCAGCAGCCAATTATATATATTTGTGGAGAGTGTCACACCGAAAATGAGATAAAATCCGGGGATCCAATCAGATGCAGAGAATGTGGATGTAGAATAATGTACAAGAAAAGGACAAAAAGATTGGTGATTTTTGATACTCAATGAAATGGGAAGTTCAGAAATATCTTCATTCATACATTTGCCTCATCGATTTTTCTCTTTATGGTATAGCATTTAACTTAGTTTATATGATGACTACAACTGTATACCAATGATTTCATTTTAGAAATGCAATAGTATTTTAATACTTTGTATAAAGGAAATTTCAGTTCAATATATGGCTTAATTTATTGTTCTTGTAATTCCCCACACAGTGAATATTAAAAGTGTTCCCCCCAAAAAATCAGTGTTCTCTGATTGTGTTAGGTGACCCCTATAAAAGGGTTATTTGACCACCAAAGAGGTTACAATGTGTAGGCTTAGAGACAATGGTCTAGTAAAATGTAAGTTTTAGACCAATAAGAAACAGTAGGTCCATTTTATGTGATGACTTATGAAGAACACAAAATTTACAGAAGTTAGATAATCACATCCAGCTAGCTAGTTATATGCCTGCAGAAGCAGTGGTACAAAAATGAAGTCAGCATACTTTCCAGCGTTTTAAAAAGGTAAATGCTCCTATATAAGGACCATTGTCAGACAATCAACTTTTGAAATGGACATTCAATTATTCCCGATGTATCTATCACTCATCTGTAGCTCTATTTAGACATCTTTAATTGGCAATCAATCCTGTCATCTTTCTTGATCACTCTTCTGCAGCATTATTTTAGACAGTCATCACTGGCTTACTACAGCAACATGCCAGGATGCCTTTGTCTTACCTGTGTCCCACGCTTAGCTTAGCCAATGCAGTGTCATAAATGATTCCATAATGATACATTTATTGTGCCCCCATCCCAGGTGCAAATATGAAACCTAAATGTTTTGAATGACAAAATAGCCACAGATCTCCCATTCTCAGTTGCAGAAAGAAAAGGAAATCCTGTGTAAAGTGACTAGAGATCAGCAGTTCTAAGTTTCAGGTTTAAAGATCTCTCTCTTACAGTTTCTCTACACACACACACACACACACACACACACACACACACACTGTCATACTGATTTCCCAAAAAGGAAAGGTATCTAACAAATTTTTTCACAGTGAAATACTATTGACACTGTTCTTACCCATTCCTGGAACATTTCTTTATTTTAACCAATCCATAGAAAACATTAATTCATACACAGAAAGTCATTTCAAAACATAGCCCCTCAAGCACTGTGGGATGGAGCTGGATAGGTATTTTAAAGGTTGAGTCTTGGCCCTTCAGAGAGTGCTGCTTTTATATTTTCTACATGCTGTGAAAGGCACTGGTGTTACAGAAACTGCTATAAAATTCACCGTGGCTGAAACATGCAAATCAGCACAGAATGTTTGCTGGAGGGTAAGTCATAGCAATGCCATTGAAATAGCCTGGGTATGCATATCTCATCAGTGACATCTTGAGCTCTGTTAATCAATTCCTATTTGAGATAAATGCATCTGCTTGTATCTCCAAAAGCTGGATTCACAGAACCGTGACTAAGATATTTCATAGATGCTCCCCAAGGACTTTAAAAGACAGAATGATAGGAAATTTACTAAATCCATACTGGTAACCTGAAGAAAAGGTTAAGCAAAACTCAGAGGCTTCTTGATTCTCTTGCACAGCCTGAAAATTTTAACTCACAGTGTTCTAAATTTGTCCACTAATTCCTGAAGATAAGATTCATAGCCGTGATGTCTGCGTTAGAGCAATAAGTGGTGATAATTTCAGGCTTTGAAAAGTAATATATCTCAGAATTGCATCCTCTGCTGAACGGCTCCTTCTAAATATTTTAGAAGCAGTGATTCTCTGCTAAAGAAAAGCTGAACAAAAACTATCTGACAAACAATGGAGAAATATAAGGTTTTGTTTTGTTTTGTTTTATTTTAGTAGGAGGCACTATGGAATGTGGATTACAATTATACTCAAAACTCTGAGGGGCTACCCATGACATCTTTACTTCAACTTCTTCCTCTCCTAAATCATTGATAATAGAGGCCGCAGGCACTGTGAGGTAAACCCCGAAGCTCGCTGCACATTGACTCTAAGGGTATCATTTTTACAGTTCAGTTAACAAGAGACATGAAACTCACACCATTATTTGACTTGCTTAAAAAGTACCTTTTTCATGTTTTAAATTCTCCTGTCCCATATATTTGCAATCATTTGGCCCTTAGCATTCTCCTTGAAACTGTCCTCCTCTTCCCATCTCTTCTCTTGTTCCCGTTGACATTTTTTACTCTATAGCTCCTAGCTATCCCTCAACCACAAAGGTAGTTGAAGCAACATCCAAAAATACCAGCTCCCAGGAGCTGTTAGTTCTGTGCTTAGAGTATAAAACGGGTCTCAAGCCTGGGTAATAACTGAATTCATGAATCTCAATTCCCAGATGACATTAATAGCAGCGTAGAGCAGGAAGCAGAGTTATGTTAATTTCTGCAGGTAATGCGTGAAAGCAGATAGGGAATGCTTGAAAGGTCAACATCTGCTGTCATGCACGAGTGTCGCAAAATGTGATTGGCCAGTAAATGTCAACACCATGTTCTAAAATCTACATGCCACCCTTTCAATTTAATCTTAGCTTGCAGCCCAGCTAACAATCATGCAGCATGTTTCAAAAGCCCTTGAATTCTAAAATGGAATTGTATGATTGCAGTCCCATGGCAATAAGACACCTGTAAATTACAAACGTGTCATTTAATCAGCATAAATGTAGGGAGTTTGTGCAGCCACTGTGAATTTTTTTTCCCATCTATTTTCAAGGGAGGCTGAAGACCTCTTAATGATTATATACCATACTGCAGGTCGAACTGTTGCCATGGTATTATGTTCTTTTTTTAAAGAGTGACTAGAATGCAGAGCAGATAATGAATCTAATTGATTGTCCTCTGCACCACATAGATACAGTTTATTTTTCTTCCTTTGTTTCGCTTCTCCTTTCAATCCAGATTATATTCAAAGGTATATATTCGTACAGTGACAGGAATGACTGTCATATACAACAACCTCCACCTTATAAAAATGAATACACATAAAATGATCTGCCTTGAAAAATGTGTGTAACAAAAAGGATGCGCATAAAGATCAGAGGCAAAAAACTGCATCCACCACAGACTGTCAGATATATTGATGAAGAGGGAAACATTACATCATTCCAAAAAATAAGGGAAGACTCTATAGATTCATAGCATACTGAGGTATCCAAGACACTATTTCATTAACTGTGGACAAAATTAGTGAATTTCACACAGTCACAACAAATATTTGCATACCATGTATCAGCTACATATTTGATCAGTTACTGGGATTAACATCATTATTAATTATTAACATGTCTTTACCAACTGAAAGGCATTTATAGTTCAAACCATTCTATTTAGGTGTTAATAGGATGCCCCAATAGTTAAGCACGAAAGTACTCTTGCAGAAGTCGAAAGTTCAGCTTTCAGCACCTAGGTCAATTATCTCCAAGCCACTTATAACTACAGCTCCACGAAGGATTCCACATCCATGACAGTGGAGCAATAATGTGCACAAAGCCATATACAGACATACAATTAAAAATGATAAACAAAGACAAAACAAAAAATTTCCCCATATAATAGAATATGAGACTTTTATTTTGATACTCTGTCTAAATTGACAAACGACAGAATTTAAACAGACATTTTAGCTTTTATTATCACATGGGTAGGATTCCATAGGCTCTCCCATATCATTTACATTTGTAGAATGAAGGTATTAGAAACATAAACCTGAAGAACTTTCTGCTTAAGAATTTCTGAGATAAAATCATTAAATGAATGTATGCAGTCAAATAACTTTTTCTGCTTCTTAGAGTTGGTCAAGCAGCCTGGCTAGAGTCCACCTTGCCTGACTCCTTCTTTCCTGTTCTTTCTAATACTCAACTTTTGAGTTATTATTATTTTTTTTTGTAAAACAAACTGACAGTAAATGCATAAACTTAAAATGTTGGGTCTTTCCTTTCCCCTAAAAGGAGATAGGTGCAGATAAATCTAGTTTCTATTTAGAATCTATAATTAACATAACAGCATGAACAATGTGCTCATATTCAAATAGGTTAAATACACCTGTTTTCAATTGTTTGTATATAAAGTAAATTTAGCCATACTATATGAAGAAATATACAAGGGTAAGCATGGCTGTGTAGTAGATGTTAGCCTTCAAGTCAATCCTTAGGGCTAACATAAGTGAATAGCGCCAATACACACACACACACACACACTTAAATACAGTGGACTATATGCAGCTGCAAAGAAACTTGAAATCATGGCATTTACAGGGATGTAAAAATAATGCTATACTAAATAAGTCCAATCCCATGTTTATACTTACATGTGAGACCTAGACTTATATATCTATATATAGAAAATATGTTTACATTTATATATTTTTGCTCATAGGGCACAAATTTTGAGAGTATGAGAATGCACAAAAAGGGAGAAAATGGAATACATGGAATATGAACAGAGAAAAAAACAAGTTGTGGAAAAGTGACCAGAGGGGAATGAGTGTGAACCAAGTTTGAAGATACTAAAATGAAACCCATCACTGGGTGAGCCAATCTAAGAAATTAATTTTTAAAACAGAAAGAACATTAAAGACTCTTGCTAAACTTGATTTCTCTTCTAACATTCACCTCCTCATTTCAATCCCAATAATCAAGACAAGTACTAGGTAAAACAAAGAAGACAATGTATTTAAATGTTGCTTTTCTATCCCTTCCCCCTTGACTGTGTTGCAGATCAAATTTAGGGCTTCAGGTATGGTGGGGAAATTTCTACTCACTAAATTACAAACACAGCCTTCAATTATTTTCCTATCACCAACCAGCCTTTTTTCCACCCCACATCTTTCTCCCACCCACCTGCCTGTCTTCTCCTTATGTCTTCTTTCCACCCACTTAATTTACTTTTTGACATATCTTTCTCACACCTCCCTGCGTCCCCCCTCTTTCATGTTTCTGAAACTCACCTGAAGTATGCTTTTACAAAAGACTCATGTCCTTTAATTCTTTGTTGTTCCAGTTTCCTTTGTGACTTTTGAAGCAAATTTAACCCTACAAATGCTAAAATGTCACCTGTCTTAGAGGAACACAGGGAAATCTGCATCCATAACAAAAGCAATTTTATGTTCCTGAATATAGTGCAGTAGCTAGAGAGGAGGCAAGGAGTAGAATTTTTAAAGCAAACTCATGTCATACATGGCAATTTTTTTTCCTACACAGATTATTGGCTACTGTACTGAAACACTGTCTAAAGACACTAACACTAGATAGAGTTGAGAGTAGGAGCAGTCCATCTAGTCCAGGACAGAGGAACTAGTTCCCTATGTTTTTATATAAGGGTGTGGACGTTTAAAGTATTATCAATTGAAGACCTCATAGCAAATTGTGTTCTTTTTATTTTTTAAATATTAAATTTTCCTCTTGAAATATGCATTTAGGATAGACAATGGTACTTATGTTAAATGGTTAATGCCTATAAACCCCAGGTAACTAACTCTCTCTCCCTCTCTCTCTCTCTCTCTCTCTCTCTCTCTCTCTCTCTCTCTCTCTCTCTCTCTCTCTCTCTAGCATTCATAACCACACACACACACACACACACACACACTAAAGCACAAGTCTAACTATAAGAAAACAATGATCCCCAATTAAAATTTCACTATGCAATTTGCTACAGTTTTGAATATTCTGCCTTTGAGAAACAGTTTCTGGAATCCTTCCCCATTTCCTCTCCTGAAAAGATCGAATGGGTCTCCTAACTACTGGTGATAAGAAGGAGAAGATAAACCAGAGAAGTCATTCTTGCCTTTAGGGATTCACCTGGCAAATTGCTGCTTAAAGAGTCCTGTCAATAAGTTAACTTCTTTACTGTCGGGAGCAATTCTCTCCTTCCGGGAAGATGGACAAGATGACCTAATAGATCTTTTCTCATCTCAAGATTCAGTTTCTTGTGAAGAAGTGTGCTGGAGCACAGAAATAGTTTTTAAGACTTGTCTATAAAATTCAAACATTTTTAATATTTATACCTTGTTTTAAATTTTAGTGAGCTGGTATAAGCTCTCTGAAAATGTTGATTTTCTCATGCTTTCTGATGTATTATTTATGTTTAAAATAATGACAATGATTTATATGTATTTCCAGACTTAATAAGAAAAGGTGGAAACTACTTCTAGGGACATTTTTCCTTCCTGATATCTGTGTTATTTCAAGCAAAATCCTTCCATCTTTCTATCTCACATCTGTTGGTCACTGAATACTTATGATTGAAGAGTTGATTGTTGTATCTCCTGCTGCTCACTACTTATGTTACCTTACTTTCCATTGACCTTAATATTGGGAATACTAATATTATGTACATCATGGGATTACAGCAATTGCCCATGCCATATACTATGTCTGCTAATGTTAATGCATGATGAAGTTAATTGTTGTGGTAATGCTTTTAATATATTTTGACTTTAAGAATACTGAATCCTCCTATTATATACATTGAAAAAGAATCTTATGTCTGTAGATAAATGTAGCTTCTGCTTGTCATCAAAGAAGCCTCTCATTATAGCAAACAGAGACTATCACAGAAACACCAACTGGACAAAATGCAGAGATCAATGAAACCTACAAAGACTATCCCCAATGGATGCACCTGTATAACAGCTTCTGTATCTTTTGCCTGGGCAACACTCTGGAAGAGGGGGAAGAAAATAGTAAGATCTAGAATGCCACAGTGAAAGTAGTAAAATCTAGGTAGTCCACAATGGACCAATATCTTTCCTAGAAATGACTTCATAAACAGGACCAGAAGAACACTGACAAGATCAACAAACATACTAAAACGAAAGGAGAGAATTTTTGCAAGATTGTGCCCTAAAATTTACAGTCACTGAATGAATCCTGAAAGAAGGAGGATAACCTTTAAGGAATAAGGCTCCCTTCTTGGTTGTGGTAGCTTTGAAATCATACGAAAGATACAAACAATAATGATACTCAATGTAGTGTGTGTGTGTGTGTGTGTGTGTGTGTGTGTGTGTGCTTGTAACAATAATAAGAAATAAGATCCTATCAACCTGAGAGAGGACACTACAGGAAAATTTTAAGGGACAGTAGCTGGCTGGGGTTGGAAGGAGGAAAGTAAAGAAAGATAATGATATAATTCTATTTCAATTAAAGACATATTCAAAATTAAAAAGAAAAAAAATCACTTTACGAAGATGCAGGATGGGCTGGAGAGATGGCTCAGTAGTTAAGAGCCATGATTGCTCTTCCAGAGGTATTGAGTTCAATTCCCAGCAACCACATAGTGGCTCACAACCATCTGTAATGGAATCCCATGCCTTCTTCCGGTGTGTCTGAAGTGTACTCACTTACATAAAATAAATAAATCTTTAAAAAGAAGAAACTGCAGGATTCCATTCGTAGTATTCTGTTTCTATCCTTGATAACTAGAAGAACAGTGATGTTTGAAATAGAAAAATTATCAAGTCACAGAAAATTTGGGGCCTTTAAATAATGAAGTTATCTTATATGTATAAAAGAAGTATGTTCTGGTGATTTCAAGGTCATAATTAAAGGAACTTTGTTACATTAATACATTGTCTGCAATGATTTACAAACCCTTTCAAGGGTCAAGTCACTGCAATTCAGTTGACCACTAGTTGTAAACTGTTGTTCCTTTGTGCAGTTCCCTCACTGGCTCTACCAGAAGTGTGGCTTCCATGGCTCAGAGATTACACATCTTCAAAAGACAAGTTATTCATATCTTTGTGTTTAGAATCTGAGCAGCTAATGGACTAGAATTAAATTGCTTATGAATTGTAACAGTAGGCAGTTCCTTATTCTTGGAAATTCTTTTCATCTAGCAAGATACTTGATATGGAGTCTTCCAATAAAAGTTTTTCCAATAAATGTTTGTTGAATGAAGGAACAAGTGCTGTACTTTAAAATTCATTTTCCAAACTGCTACATCCCCAGTCTTCAAATGACAATGGCAGAGTACTTTCTCCTCACACCTTTTATTACTGAAACCAGCTTCAACTGGTTGCATTGACTTACTAAATTTTTTTTCAATAATTTATTTATTCATGTTACATCCTGATCACAGCCTTATCTCCCCTCTTCCAAAGTTCCACCTTTACAAATTACTCCTTCCATTATCATTGAAGTTCCTCTTGGGTATCACTATGCCTTAGGACATCTAGTCCTAGCAGGACTAAGCACTTCATCTTCCATTGAGGCCCAGCTAAGATATTTTCATAGCATACTGGGATTGGTTTTTCAAGGTTTCCAACTTCCAAAGATTCAATATAAAGAGACATTTTCAGTGTGACAAACAGTGTCACGTTGTTGCCATATAATTTAGTGCTAAGGTCCTATGTCCAGGTATAGGGCAATGCCAGGGCCAAGGAGCCGGAGTGGGTGGGTTGGTGAACAGAGGTGGGGAGGGGATGGAGGTTTTCGGAGGGAAACCAGGAAAGGGTTTGAAATGTAAATAAAGAAAATATTTAATAATAAAAGAAAAATCTGTTCTTGAAATGACTGAATTACAGACTTGGGTACTGAGGGCAAAGTCAAACTCTTACTAAATGTGTTTCTTGGTGTGTGATATATAGGAGATGCGTAATCTACATCTCCATTGCATTGCCTGTACTATTAACAACAAAGAGTTTTACTAGAGACACAGGTTACTTGCTTGAAAACTAAGATTACAACACAGATTTCTTGTATTTTTTCAATGCATCTTTCCCTCTACTCTACATATCCAAAGTATGCTTTCTCTGAGATGCAAATAAGCATATATTTCTACATTTTATCTTTGAGAATAAAGTAAATTTCCAAAAAGAAACTGCTTGGTTGAGAACACCAAGCTTCAATTTCTCTGTAAAGAAATTTCTTTCCGGCCCTGGTGTTGCAGAGAAGTACTTGAGAAAAAACTTTGCTTTCATTTTTGCCTCTGTGGAAATAAAAGTTCCCGGGATAGTCGCCCAATGTAATAACCTCTCACACGCCTGTCGGGGACAGCTTAGAAGGATACTGCATATTTTTCTTTTCAATTTTTCACTGTCTCTTTTAAACCTTTGTGCCCTTTTTATGTTTGTTAAAAAGTACACAGTTACAAATTTGGTATCAAATATTTCTCTAATATTCTTTCTACGGGCTCTGATCGACTTAATGTAATATCCAAATCAACAGTGCAAAAGAAGCCTAACAGGTTTCTAAGCTTAGCCAGCTTTCTTCCCCAAATGGAAATTCTCTTTTTGGAAACACCTTACTTTGATACCGTTTTGTTACAATTGAATGAGGATTTCTTAGAATGACCTGTTTATTGTTAATTCTCTTCAACTCTCAATATTTTCCCCTATCCTTGCTGTATCCCTCTCTGCTCCTCCTCAATGTTAACCACAGCAGAAGTGGGACATCTGCTCACAAAAACATTTAGATTGCTAATGATTCTTTTTAACATCTGTTGTACTGCTACTGAACAGTTGTTGTTTCTTTAAGGAGACTCAAGGGACAAGACCTATGTCACCTTAATCGTGGGTACTTTTTGAAAGTTGTAAGCCCTGTACCTCTGGGAGCCATCCCGGAGTGGCACAGTGTACATACATAAACGCAATGCTTCCAGTTCTGCAGGTTTGCTTTGTCTATTGCAGTCTTTCTGATTAGAGTATTTTATGTCTGGTTGTTATAATATTTTTTTTTGTCTTCTCTGTTCACCTCACTCTTTATTGCAATTAAACTTTCAAAGAAAAGCTATTAACCACAAAATATATCTTATATCTCTAATTGAATTGAATATAAACCTTTGTAAAAAAAATCCAAATAGACTTTGATACTAACAATTCAATCTGTATGATAATTCATAATGAAATGAATATAGTATATGGCCTGGGATCTTATTTCTATTTTCTTTTAGCCAATGCACTGTACTTATTCATATATACTTTCCATGGGAAGAAATAAAAATGATTTATTTTCAATACATCTATACTTAATATTCTGGAAACATGGTCCTTTCCCATACTGCAAGTACACACAGGGCTTCCCTACATTCAGGCTAGAGAAGCAAAGGTTTTGCTGAGATCAGATCTGTTCACATATTAGCAAAAATAATCCTCTGCTAATTCAACAGAGTGTTGATGTGTCTGGAAGAATTTTTAGAAAGTCATAAGTAACCTAACATCAGAAACACATCCATAAGCAAGGGGCGGCAACAGTATTGGGCTGGCTTATTTTTCATTCAGTATTATATCTTAAGGGCTTTATCTGAGATTTCTTTCTCAGTTGCACTTTTGTACACAAAAAGTACACCACATACATGCATACACACACACACACACACACACACACATACACACACACACACACACACAGCAGGTGGTGAGTTCTTTCTCATTCCAGATAGTTTGCTATACTCATTGTTTTTAATCGGTAAAAAGCCATGTTGCAACCTCTGGTGGATGAATAAATTATGACACTGGTAAAAATAAAAAATAAATTAATCAGTGTCTTTACAAGAATACATATATCTACAAAGTATCTTTCATGACAAGTCAACGTGCTAAAATCAATCACATTAATTGGAAAGTAATTTTCTTCTAATACCTTAAGGAAAGTGTTGAAGCTTTTCAAGTAAAGCTCCTCATGAAAATTCAAGAGCTTTACACAATAAAAAAGAGTCTAATTCTACTTCAGGTTGTATCAGCAAAGAGGTCTCCCAAGTCAGATTTTGTTTCATCGGTTTTTACGAAGAAGAGTTGGTGATTTTTATCAAAGATACCTTAATAAAAGGCTAACATGAAAATTAGAGAATAAAGATGTGCTCAGAGAAAAAGTAGAACATACACAAGTATGCAAATAGGCTCCCAAACAACTGGTTCCTATTCCATTATTTAAATCATTTTATTTGTGTGTTTGTGGGTATTTGGCTTGCACATATGTTTGTGTACCATATATGGACCTGTCAGAGGAGGGTAACAGATCCCTTTGAACTGGAATTACAGGTAGTTTGTAACCCAACATGCTAGGAATCAAGTCCCTGTCCTCTGGAAGGCCAACGATGAATTTATGTTCCATATCGCCTCTCTAGCTTTCTATTTCATTAATTTTAAGGCTTCATCCATCCTTTCCAGTCTTTCTTGTTCTTTCCTTTACATTTATAAAATGTACACCCATTTGCAGTTGACATATTTCTTCATAATATGATAGATAATTATCAGTGAACATTAATAACAATGTATTTTACTGCATTGCATTGTAGAATAATCAACATGTTAAGTCATTACCAAAAATTATTGAACTCAGGAAGAGGCGATTAGTTGTACTTTTCCTGTGTTCAAAAACAAACAAACAAACAAACAAACAAACATCCAAAACAAAAAAACAAAAAACAAAACACAGAAACAAACAAACAAAAAACCAAAAAACAAACAAAAAAAACCAGGTGATGTTGATTTTTTTTGTTACAGTATGCAACCTATTCACTAAAATAGTTTTTAAATTTTGATTTCAATTCTATTTTGCAGCTTTCTTATTTACTAGAATAAAAAACTGACCCTGAAGGACTAATGGAAAAATGATTAACTTCTGTTAATTATTTTTGGAGAGATGTGGACATTCATTCAACTTAGATATTGATATGGCACCAAAAGCAAAACAAAGATTCCAACAATGTCTAACTTGCTGAACCAATGTACCTGTTGAGTTTATTCATACAGAATATGTGTGGAGTCACAGGAGTAGCAGAGACCTTAAGTGGTACATCACTGTAAAATTATACTCCACTATAAATGACAACTTCATGAAAGGTGAATTAGGGAGGATCCTTTCAGTTAGTATCCTTCCTTTTCTGAAATATTTTAGTAACTTTCAAGATCACTTGAGACTAAACAGCAGGGAGTAATGGCTAAAATCTAGAAGTTGTCAATATTTCTGTCTTTGTTATCATAAACCCAGACACCTTTGAATTGTTCTTCTCATTTAGTTGTCATGACTACCAGGATAAGTTAGACCCAATGATGAAGAGTTGATTGATAATGCTTTGCCCTTAGGGGAAAAACATGCTACTGTATTACTAGATCATGGTATCATAATATTTAGTGAGTTGGAGAACATTAAATATGGTAGATTCAAATCCATTTATTTAGTGCAACAATCAAAAATCATCTACCGTGTACTTAGGCAACACCTAATTATGTGAATCTATTTTTACCATGTGATGGGAAACTTTAAAAGTCATAACCCACTCAGAAAAACTTTCCATATGCATTAAAATGATATTCAGTGGGGTTTAGACAGCGAAGTTTATGCTAGAGACTTTTGTGAATTCTATCTTGGAGCCTGCACATTCATCCAGCAAAGTATCAGATCTATAGCCTCAGGCATTAGCTTGTCTTTCTTTCCCATCGCTATCAGAGGGGGGGAAATTGAAAAACATTATATAAGTGTGATGTGGCCCTGGGTCTGTTTTATGTTCAGAATTCAGCGGTGTAAAGTATGTATTTGGGGAAAATTTCCCAGAAAACCTAACATCAGCAGCAATGACAAGAATGCTATCTATTAGCCCACTTTTTATTCATTTGTATAAGGAAGCCAGGAATTGGAATTGGCAAGACAATTTATGCCTTTTCAACATTTACATCTTTGTATTTGAGGGAGATGGCAGTCTTTTCCTCTTAGCACCACTCAGAGTCCCTTGGGTATGCTGCTGTCATGCTGGTGAGTCTCAATGCCTTGCGGTGTCTAGTCTTGCTAGCTTTAGTGTCAGGCACTCTATCTCAGAGGACATGTACATGTTTGCATGTGTTCACAACCTCGTCATAAACACATAATATTGCCAAGTTTGATGGTAATAAGCACACACTAAACAGAGCAGAGCTGAATCATCTTCTTATACAAAAAGCAAACAAAATTGAATTATGTACAGTGTGATTCTCCTTTATGCTCATTTTGAATAGACAACATTAAAAACGCATTTTAATCTTCCGATTCTTTAGAAAGGTCACAATAATTATATATTTTTCTTGGACTATTTAATCCATTGTTCCATTTACAGGACTGCCTTCATTAACATGCAGAAATAAAATGATAGAAAAATTCATGGAGGGAGGCATCCTTCAAAATAGTAATTTATGTGAAGGCTCAGTAAAATGCTTACCCATTATAAAAATTACAGAGATTTTAGGAGAATTTATTTTAAATTGTTTCTCAAAGTCTTAAGATGTAGTTTGAAAGGCACATTGATACTGGTAAGAAATAAAGGAAATGGAAAACAGAAATTGCTACGCAACCATTTTCTTCATTTGTATTGATTGCATCTGATCCTGAAGTTTTGGTGAAAATGCAGGTAATTCTGAGGAAATACATAATAGCAAAGAAGATAAATAATAATTATTTCGTTCAAATTTAAAGTTACCCCATTTTATGTCTTTGTTCATGAAACAGGTTTGAAGAAAAGCAAAGGCTAGCTCTCAAGCCAGCCAAACGTTTTACTCCCACCTTGTGGCTGAGAGACTGCATGGCTAGTTTTTCAAATGTAAGCCATCAGAATGTATGTGCAAAATGACTTTTCTCTTAACCACTGATGAAAACAAGATGGATTGAGACTGAGCTTTGTGATTTATCAAATCAGTGATGCACGAATTTCTCAGCAAGCAAAGCAGCGACTAACATGAACATTGTTACAGAATAAATTGGGTTCTTTAGTTTCTTTGAGCTTACATGTAAAAATTAAAGATATTCAGTAAATACCTATTCAACAACAAGTTTTCAAAACAAAAGGCAGTGGGATTGTCAACGTTAAAAATATTCCTTCAAGGCTGGAAGCTGGCACAGTGGTTGGAGAGCATACTTGTCATGCAGCTCGTTTGTGTTAGGGTCCCAGTGCTCAGGACAGTAAATTCACTGCCTGTAACTCTAGCTTCAATATATCCAACAGCCTCTTGCGATCCCTGGGCACATGCATTCACATGCACAAAACCACACACAGGAGACAAAGGTGCACGCAGTCAAAGTTAATAATAATCTTAAGAATTATTGAGCAAGTCTTGTTTTGCATGTTAGGCAAAACATACCTTCTCACGGGTCTTGATTTCTAAATGAAAGTATATAGAGATAGCCATGTTTCAAAGTGATGTCACTAGCCAAGACTCTGCAGAAGTATAAACAAAGTAAAACTTGAGTATATATGACATTTCCATGTTTCATTTTAGAGAATAGAGAAATATGTAGAAAATGTACTTGGAGTTACAATATTAGAAAAATTACTAAAGCCCTTTGCAATCCAAGGATCTTCTCCTTTTCCTTTTAAGGTTATTAATGCCATAAAAATCACTACCGGAGAATCCTATTGTTGAGAGAGAGAGAGAGAAGAAAGACTGTAGCAACTTTTGGAGACAACTTAAGAGTCTCCAAAATGGTATGCATGGCCAATGCTAAGAAACTGTACTGCAGCTCACCTTCAGGGAGATGTAATCCATCTTGAGTATGTCTCACCATATGTGATTCTAAGAACCTCACACCCAGAAAGGTATGTATGCTTTTACTTTTGTTTTGGGCAATATCATTTTCTTCTATTTGTCATATCATGTCAATTCAGCTTTATACTGGCTAGGCATAAAAGTCTTTTCTATGTTCAAGCAACAAATCAGAATTTTGCCCGAGTTGATGTCTCTGAAACATAAAGGAAGTCCTTACACTGCTAATACATTAACAGAGTAGAGATTTTTCCCTACAGATGATATTATTATTGCTATTATTACTATTATTATTATTATCCAGAACTGTCAACTGAAATTCCTGTATCGATTCTTCTTACTCGATTTGATTTTCCTTTCTTCTAATTGAATTTAGTATCCATCATTGTTTGAAAGCAAACCCTTCTGTTCATACAAGGAGAATTTGGAATTGTTTTGCAGAAGTGGATCTCATTCAAAGACACTGAGTCTTGATTATTTGTGCAGCCTCAGGTGTCTACATTTTTAAACCACAAAAAGTAATTGAAGACACGTTTTCCCACAACTTGAATATTATTTTCAGTATCTAATTTATGTAATTCAATTTTTATAAAGTACATTCTCAATATTCTCTTCTCAATGATTATCTCAATATTCTCTTCAAAGGAATTTTTTGACAAAATGTTAAGGACAACTCTTGGAGGTATAACTTGGGTTCACCAAAACAATATACAATGAATGTTAAGATACTTAATTTTGACTCCTTGTTCATCTGCCAAACCCATGTTCTTAGTATACTTTACTTTTATTTTAGGTATCTCTCCTTCACATAACTTTTCTTAAAATCTATGTTTAAAATCTCTTTTAAAAATCTACAGCTCTACTTTACATTGCTCTATCCTGAAATGCTTTCCTATGGCATGACAAAGGATTTGGGTTAACCTGAGACAATGTCCCTTAAGACTAGAGCAACTCTTCAGCATGTTTCAATTTAGAGCATGCCACTCTGACTTCCTTCTTGCAGCTGCTGACAAGCTCAATGTAGTCTTGCTTCAATTCTTCTTCATCTGCCACTAGCCCCACTTTATTAAAAACACTCTTGCAGCACCAACAAAGGGAAGAGATTTTTGTTTTGATGTTTGTGATACATAGTTCCTTTTATAAGGATACCCCAGGACATCAAAGTCTTTAGCCCCACACAAAGGATGATCCTAGTATTTCAGGGCACTAAATTTCCTTGTATTTCAAAAGAAAAGTAAAGAACAGAATATACTAAAGGAAAGTAGATTTATTTACAGTTTGTCCGATGACAGTGAAAAAGGAGGGAAGAAAATACCTACATCCTCTTACCTCTACTACTAATCTACATGCCTTTGTTTATCTTATAGTTTAGAGAAGGCCATAAGAAAAGAATACATATCTATTTGTTTGTCTATCTGTCTGTCTGATATATATATATTTATATGTGTGTGTATAAATATGTATAGATATACATATATGCATATGTGTGTATGTATGTGTGTATGTATATATATATATATATATATATATATATGTGTGTGTGTGTGTATTGTAATAGGATTATCAGTTCTTTTCTAGGTCACCTAGGCACCAGGTAGCTTCCTGTCTCCATACTTTTATATGCAAAACAGACAGCTGCCTTATCTATGACTGGAAAATAAAACAAGGTAGCTATTATATTGACTTTAACACACTCTCCAACTCCAAAACACACACACACACACATGCACACACATGCACACACATTCACACACATATGAAAGTGCAATGTCTCAGGGGTTTCATGGGATGGACATTAAGATCTTCACAACACTGGGCCTGGAAGAGCTATTTTCCTTCTTTCTCTTCATTTATTTCTTTTATCTTCTTAATTTTCTTTATATTTTATTGGTTTTTGTTTAGCATATAAATATCATGTTTTGTGACATTTTCATAAATAAATGATTGTGCTTAACATTTTACATGTTCAGACCCCTCCCCTCTTTTTCTGACCCACTTTTTTTCTTCTGCCTCATGACACATAGGCCACTCCCCTCTCCAGACCCTCAACCCTTCCATTTAAAAATATTCTACAATGTTGTAGTCCCCTTTCTAGGTTCATTGCACACACACACATGTACAACAAACTCGAATCTACATTAAAAAAGCCAGGTGATGTTTATCTGTTTATGCTAATATTGTTTAACAGCTTTCCTGAAAATGTCATTCTTGTTTATAGTCGAAAGAAATTTCATTGTGGCTATAAACCAAATTTCTTTATCCATTTAGCAAGGGATGGATACCATCCATAGAACAAATGGTTTAATGAACTGCATAGATAGTTTTGAAAGGGAGAACACGCATCACCAATAATATTTCAAAAAATGATTCACATACTCAGCCACCAGGGAAATACAAGTTAAAACTGTTTTGAGATTACATCTCCCTCCAGTCAGAAAGGCTATCATCAAGACATCAATTCTGAATGGATACTGGCAATGATGTGAAAGAAGCAACATACATCCTCCTGGTGGGACTGTAAAATGGTGCAGTCACTAGGAACGTCAGAATGGAAGTCATTAAAAAAAAAAAAAAAAGGACAAATCCCACATGATCCAGCTCTACCACTCCTGGGTGTACACTGACAGGATTCTGTACCATGACTCTGAGTCCATGTACATTGCCACTCTCTCAGTAAGAAACCATGATAGGAAATTCTTCTGTAAAGTAGTTTGCTGCTTTGACAGTAGGGTGGGAGCATTTTTACCTGTTCTTTAGAGATGGGTCTGAAGTTCTATTCACCCATTTCTGTCAAATTACTGCTTAAGAATGAATGTTAAAAAGGCATTAGTTGGACAGCCTGTGGGGAAATCACAAATTAATGCAAGCCATGCTGCAAGAACGACAAATGGCTTTAGAACTCATGGACTGTAGCCTACTGGTTACCAGAGCCACATGGGTGACCCTCCCTGTGGCATGGCCCTGAGGACCATCTGTCTTGAGGCCTTCATACTGCTTTGGTGTTTTGCTCTGCTCTTAATCTTAGAATTGTCTGAAAACTTTAAGGGGGGTTCCAGTTCCTCACTGAGCAGTATTTCTAGCGCTCACAATAATAATGCTTGATATCTTTCAGGCATTGCTGCTGGAGCAGATTTATGATTCAATTCACCACCCTAGAGAAGAACTTGGAGACATTGATTGTCAGCAATGACTACCACTCTTAGAAAACATTTTGAAAAATAAAATTGTTAGTGAAGCTAGGTTGGCGCTGATGTAGAAAAATCTTAGGATTTGAAGTTGAGAAAGGCACACTCTTATTAGTTAAGCTAGGGACCATGGTCAGGGAACAAGAACAATGGCAGCCCTGGCTGACATGATTCTCACTGAGGCTGGACAGCAGATGATCAATTTCTTATAGCCATTTTTGCCCTCAGCTTTCTGATGTGATTTATTAAGAATTGCTGATGAGTCTATGTGCATTTTGAGGATTTAAGGTAGATATGACTGATCTTTATGTAAAAGTTTAGATTTGTGATTCCTTTAAGAGTTTTATAAGATTACTTTTTTTTTTTTTAAGATTCATTTATTTATTTATTATATGTAAGTACACTGTAGCTGTCTTCAGACACTCCAGAAGAGGGCGCCAGATCTCGTTACGGATGGTTGTGAGCCACCATGTGGTTGCTGGGATTTGAACTCTGGAGCAGTCGGGTGCTCTTACCCACTGAGCCATCTCACCAGCCCAAGATTACTTTTAAAGATAAATGGTAAAATAATTACTCATTTTTTTTTTGTAACCACAAATTGCTGCCTGCCTGTAAGAGAAACTGGATGAAAAAACAACCTTCCTTGCTTTCATTTTGTTAATTTATAATAACTTTTTAGTTACAAATATACATTTTTGGGGAGTAATTTGATCTTTCTTTCTTTCATTCTTTTTTCTTTTCTTTTCTTTTCTTTTGTTCTTTTCTTTCCTTTTGCTCTTTTTTTTTCTTTTTTTCTTTCTTTTTTTTTGGTTTTTGATTTGTTTTTTTGTTTGTTTGTTTGGTTTTCTTTTCTTTTTTTCTTTTTTTGGTTTTTCCAGACAGGGTTTCTCTGTGTAGCCCTGGGTGTTCTGGAACTCACTCTGTAGACCAGGCTGGACTAGAACTCATAAATCTGCCTGTCCCTGCCTCCCAAGTGCTGGGATTAAAAACGTGCACTACCACTGCCAAGCAAGTAATTTGCTTTCTTTAACTGTACTACATAATGTTATTTCTTGTAAAGGTACTGGGGAACACACTGGTTTTTCATAACCATTTCCTAGAAGAATACCAAAATGTAATCACATTATAATTTTATGTAGCTTGAAAATTTTTTCTTTGATATATAAGCTATGGGAGAAAGAAGAAAATATGGTGATTAGTACACTGCTTCTCTTATCTATCAGCTATATGTGTAAGCATAAAGTGTATGTGAATGGGTGTTGTAATATTGATCTTTATGCCCATTGACAGTGTGTATGTATGTATATGTTTGTGTGAGTTGAAGATTAGAACATCCTTCCATCCATCTACCAACTCTGTGTATGTATGTCTGTATATGTGTAAGAGTTGTGTGAGAATGTGCTAGAACATTCTGTCCTTCAGCTATGTGTACACATTTGTGTAAGGTTTGTGTGTATGAGTGCTGAAACACTGTCTCTTCCCCCCATCAACTGTGTGTATGTATATGTTAACCTTGTCTGGGTGTGTGTTGGAGCTTGCTCTATCTATCAGTTGTTTGTATTCATGGATGTGTGTGTGAAATGTTTGAAGTCTGCTTGCTGAAGCTTTGTTCTAACCATTCTATGTGTGAATGTGTATATGTCTATCTACCTGCATATATGTAAGTGTGTATGTATGTATGTATGTATATATGTTGTGTGTATGAAAGTATTGGACTCTGCCTTTTGTTTCATCCAGTCAGCATGCGTGCATGTGGTGTGGTGTGGTGTGGTGTGTGTGTGTGTGTGTGTGTGTGTGTGTGTGTGTGTGTGTGAATTTTTTCTTTCCTTCTCTTACTTGCTGGCCCCAAGGGGTTAAAAGAGGTCATAGGTTTTTGCTGGATACAGGGAATGGCAGCCCCAGTTAATTAAGCTCTGTTCCATCAGAAGAAAGTCTGCTGAGTAACTTCTTTAATTCCTGGTTGCCTTCAGCATCAGCACCTGTAGGTATCTGGATCCATTCCCATCAAGTACAATCAACACTGATTCCTCAACTGTAGCCTGCCTCAGTTTACCCACCACATATATAAACGTGGAAAACAGTAAGTGCCAACAGATACCCCTTAGAATACTTACTTTCTGCTTAAGTTTCAACAGGGGATGCTTGTTACACTGGTTTGAGTATGTGAATTAATTAGTTAATCAAATTATCACAAGGGGTTATCACTACAGAGGCTCAGACTTCTTACAGCTTTAAAATGGTTTATTCTTTTTAGTTTTCTTTCTCTGGGGCACTTATCAAGTTTTCCCATGTAAATTTATTTGAGCTGAAAATTTAATGCATTAAAAGTATCATAATATACTAACACACATATATTATATAATGTCTTTATCTCCTTTAAACATAACTGCATCCTTGAAGATCCATCATATCTTTATTATGAGAATATTTTATATCTTTTCTTTTAGCTCTTTGTGTATCAAATTCATCATTTTTCCTTATATGAATATTATACATTCTGAACTCAGAGTTTGACAAATTGATGCTTTCTGAGGAGAAAATCTTGTGATAATTTGAAGACACCTGAGATTAAATAACCCTTATCTAGGGATTTTTAGATGGTATGCCTTTCTGAAATGGTCTGCTTGAGAAAATTGAATAAGGACATTCAATTCTGTATGATTGGGATGGAGCAGGAGCATCCACACTAGGGAAAGCTTCGTGACGTTTAACAAATAACACATGCCAGTTTTCAGGGAAGAAATGGAAGGCCCTTCTTCATCTGGGCTTCTTGTAATAAACAGAGGAAATGTGAGAAAAGCTACCAGCATACAAATGTAAAGAAGTTGGTGCCATACAAACTTCCTGTAAGAGTCATGTGTGTAGAGTCCCAGTTCATTATTATACTTTTACCTCAGTTTACTGACTCACTCCCATTCTTGTGAATGCTTTCTCTTTTAAAAAAAGCATGTTTATTTGATTTTATTATTATTTTTGTAGAAATGAGTCCTTGGTCCACTTCTTTCTATAGGACTTATGAGCCTGAGTACTTAGGTGTCTCCAAAGTCAAAGCTCTAGCTGTAGCAAGGAACATGAAATCTTTGAAGCTGCAGCATCAAATTTGATGTATATATTCAGTGGGCTGTTACTATATTTTATAAAAGAACAACAGAAACATACACACACAGGAACACACACACACACACACACACACACAGAGGCAGACAGACAAACAATCACAGAGAAACAGACAAATAGACACAGGCAGAAACAATGTCAGACCCAATACAATGCTATGCTTGATTTTTAAAGTAAAATACTGTGTAAGCAATCTTTAAAATGTATCATAGTCTTGGTTTCTTTTATTTCTACTAAAAAACTTTAAATCAAATATGAAACCTTTACCATTTTCTATGACAGAATAACTATACTCAAAAAATAATTGAAATCAACATGGGATTTGCAGTTTTATATTTTCCTCAACCCAGCACTGTTCAAAAGCATCTCCATGATTATTACTATCATCATCATCATCATCATCATCATTTGCTTTTTTGTAATAAAAAACCCAGGAACAGACTTTTATGCCTAGGTATGAAGATTTGAAAGTTGTATAAAAGCAAACAAACAAACAAAGAAACAAACCTCTTTTTCTATGTGTTAAACTACCAGACTGTGGTTGGAATTTAAAGTTGGTGAAAGACCAGGTGATAATGAAGACAAGAGCGCTTGTTAGAGTGTCTTTGAAGAAGAGAATTGATGTCAGTGAGAAAGGGAAGGATGCTGTGCCTAAACTGAAGTGACATGATCCTCACTCTGTTTCATTTTTAAAATTAATTCATCTATTTACATCCAATGCTGCCCCTATTCGCTCCCCAACAGGGCTACCTTGAATAGCTGGCTCACTGTGGTTTGAAGAACACTTTCACAAAGGCTTTTGTTTGATACAGCTTTGGCCAGAAATTCATGCTCCAAATCTAAAAACAAGCAAAAACATCATAACATGCCAATTTTATTGATAGCATGTGTTTATTTTGTGTAATCCTCTAGAATATCAAATGACTATGTCTTGTGAAATTAGTAGAACAGCATGATTACTTCAAACCCTGTAACATTTACAGGGCATTTTATTAAGAAAATATAGAGTGTAAAAAATTTTGTATTTCAAAATGTGCTCTGAACAACTCAAGTATAGTAAAGAAACAAGTAAAAATACATTTCTAGATAATTTGATCAAGATGGCCACCAATTCTGTCCTTCAGATATGTGGCTTCTTGACCCACTGAAGACTAGAGCTTTCTATGTTATCTCAGACTGAAGTCAGCCCCAGTGGGAGATCTGAAAAGGCAATTGAAACCACAGTGGGAAACTTGTTATTGGATTTAAAAAAAACAAAAACAAAAACACAAACTGGAGCCTGGTGATATAGCATCATCTGAGAAGGTCAGCCTTGTTGAGGAGTGGATACTTAATAACAAGTATCTCTTCATGAGAAATATCACTTGGTACAGTAATTGACTTCCTATCTGTTAGGTTTTTTATTACTAGATACTTTCCTCAGCACTTCACCACACATCTTACATCACCAGTGAAGCATGTCTGGTGACTATCAAAGAACCTGTAACAAAGGCGGTCTGTGTCCAATGATCACTTCTATAGAACTATTGTCAATATATAAACATAATGAAAAAAACCCTACAAGAATACTGATAGCTGACCCTTGTCATAGTTATCTGGTGATGTCATAGCGTGACTAACAAGAATTATTTTTCCCTCGCAGGCATCTTTATAACTACCTATAAGCCCAAACAACATAAATATTTCAAATTTCTGTAAAACTCTTCCTCAAAAAATTTTACTCTGCTTTTAACTTAAACCATTCCTGTCCCCTTTCTTCACAGCATTGTTATAAAGGTACTGATAAAGAAATCCATGCTCTTTAAATGAGATTAGAAACACTTATAGTGAGTATGGACTTACATATACTGCCAAGCTTTCTGTCCTGTAGAGTTTCTCTTAGCCAGATGCTCCACATGACATAGGAGAAGGGTAATAGTGTTTTGAAAACATCCCAGAAAAAAAAATGAACTAGGCCATGAAGCAAGATGTCGATCAATGCCTCTTCCCTTAGATTAGTCACAGAGAGCAGCTACATTTTGCTGCATTTTGTCAATGAAGTTTCTACACAATTGGTGATTGGGCAGTTTTGAAACCAAACCAAGTTATGATGGGCAGGAGCTTGGTACATTGTTTTGAAGAACGCACTGAAACTTTGAAGATGACAGAGTTAAAAGCTGGCTTACATTAGCAATGCTATCTTAAAATAAGGCAGAAGGAAATTCTTAGTTATGTTTTATTGCTGTATTAAAATACCATATCTAAAGCAACTTGGAGAGAAAAACATTTATTTTTCTATACTTCCAAATAACAGTTCATGGCTGAGGGAAGTGAGGGCAGGTAATCAAGGCAGGTATTAGATTACAGGAAGTGACCCAGATGCAATGGAGTTATGCTGCTGAATGACTTGCCCCTTTAGTTTATTTAGCCTGCTTTCTTTTTTTTTTCTTTATTCACATTATTTTTATTTATTTATTTACTTATTCATTTATTTTTATTAGATATTTTCTTTATATACATTTCCAATGCTATCCCGAAAGTTCCCTATACCCTCCTTCCGCCCTGCTCCCCTAACCCCCACTCCTGCTTCTTGGCCCTGGGGTTCCCCTGTACTGGGGCATATAAAGTTTGCACTACCAATGGGCCTCTCTTCCCAGTGATGGCTGACTAGGCTATCTTCTGATACATATGCAGCTAGAGACACGAGCTCCGGGGGTACTGGTTAGTTCATATTGTTGTTCCACCTATAGGGTTGCAGACCCCTTCAGCTCCTTGGTTGCTTTCTCTAGCTTCTCCATTAGGGGCTCTGTGTTCCATCTTATAGATGACTGTGAGCATACACTTCAGTACCTGCAAGGCACTGGCATAGCCTCATACGAGACAGCTATAACAGGGTCCCTTCAGCAAAATCGTTCTGGTATATGCAATAGTGTCTGGGTTTGGTGGCAGATTATGGGATGGATCCCTGAGTCGGGTAGTCTCTGGATATTCCATCCTTTTGTCTTAGCTCCAAACTTTGCCTCTGTAACTCCTTTCATGGCTATTTTGCTCCTTAATCTAAGGAGGAATGAAGTATCCACCCATTGGTCTTCCTTCTTCTTGATTTTCTTGTGTTTTGCAAATTGTATCTTGGATGTTCTATGTTTCCGGGTTAATATCCACTTATCAGTGAGTGCATATCTGATGACTTCTTTTGGGATTGGGTTACCTCACTAAGGATGATATCCTCCAGATTTCTTATAGCATCCACAACCATTAGCTCGGATTACCCATGGTGGATTAGCTGAACCCATGTTAAGCCCATCCAGAATAGTCAGCAATCAAGAAAATTCCCTGCAGGCTTACCCAAGTGCTATATTATGTAGGAGGTATTGGGCAGATTCCTTCTGCCCAGATAAAGGAAGCTCTTGTCAAATTGTGCCAATTTCACATTAAAAACTAGCCATCATGAGGGGAAAACAGAAAACAATTCAATAAACAAAATATAAACTCTGGGACTCAGAATAGCATAAAAGATACAAACTAACAAAAGTCTTCAGATATTTATTTCTTTAAAAATCTTATTTGAATTAAATAACGTAGCTTTAATTATAAAAAATGTTTTGAGATCTGGAGATCTGGAGATATAGATAGAAGGTAAACCATTGTCATTTTTTTCTAAACTGGACAACTTTTCCTTCATGATGCTTAATCTTTATGGTCAAATTGAAGGGAAAAAATAATCTCTGAGCGTATCTAATGGGCATTTCCAGGAAAGATTAATTATCTGTAGTAGTTAGACAGGGGTTTAAAAGTCCATTTGCTAAGGTCAGCACCATTTCATAGACTGGGGCCAAAGCTTGAATATATAGGATGAAGTAAATTGAACACAAGCTTTAGTTTCTCTTTCTGCTTCCTGATCGTGGATACAATGTGACCAGGTACAACAAGCTACTGCTAACATAACTTTACTACCATAATTGACCCTGGTATAACTGTCAACCAAAATCAAATACAAAAACAAACAAACAAATAAAATGAAACAAAAAAAAACTTTCCTTTGTTGAGTTTTTGTAAGATATTTTGTCATATCAACATGTAAATATTAGGTTGTGCAAAATAACTGTGATTTTTGCATTGTTGATGTTTGTAGTTTGATATGGTGTTATACAAATGTGGTTTTGGTATGCTTCAAGTCAATGATTATTTCTCCAATTTTTGTTAGTGCCATCGCTTGCTGCTATTTTCATACTGTGGGATTGATGTGTGATATCAAACAAACACAGAATTTTCTTATTGAGTTCCAAATGAAACTTAATACACCAGAGACAATTCACACCAGAAACAATACATCAGGGCCAGGAACTGCTTTTGAACACACAGTCCATGGGTAGATAACAAGGTTTTCAGAAAAGATGGACTTTTGAAGATGAGAAGAATAGTGGCAAGCAATTGAAAGTTGACAATGACCCATTGAGTGAAGTTATTGAAATTCATCATTTTACAGCTACAAAAGAAGTTATCAACTATCTCCACACTGACCATTCAGTGGTCATTGGACATTTTAAGCAAATTGGAAAGGATTAGATATTGGTATTAGGTAAGGGGAAATGTCTGAATCCCTAAGGGCCAGTAGAAAAACTGGAAACAGGCAACCTCGGGAGAAAGCAGGTTGGGGGGACCCTCCAGAGATCTGGGAGGAGAGAGACACTTAGGACTCAAAGGGAGGGACCTTAGATGAAATGCCCGATAGTAGGGAGAGGGAACTCATAGAGCCTACCTCCAGCAGGAAGCCTGGACAGCAAGTGTCTTAGTTAGGGTTTTACTGCTGTGAACAGACACCATGACCGAGGCAATTCTTATAAAAAACAACATTTAATTGGGGCTGGCTTACAGGTTCAGAGGTTCAGTCCATTATCATCAAGGTGGGAGCATGGCAGTATCCAGGCAGGCATGGCACAGGCAGAGCTAAGAGTTCTACATCTTCATCCAAAGGCTGCTAGTGGAAGACTGACTCTCAGGCGACTAGGGTGAGGATCTTAAGCCCACACCCACAGTGACACACCTACTCCAACCAGGTCACATCTATTCCAACAAGGCCACACCTCCAAATGGTGACACTCCCTGGCCCAAGAATATACAAACCATCACAGCAAGTGAGGGATGGGGTTACCATCCCACAGTCATTTCTCTGCCCCATAATTATTCCTGTCTGAAATAATTACAGCGATGGAAATGGAGAAGAGTCTGAAGAAAATAAGGTGCAGCAACAGGTCCAAAGTGGGATCCATCTCAAGGGGAGGTTCCAAGGCTTGACACTATTACCGAGGCTATGGAGCACTCACAAAAAGGGACCTAGCATGACTGCACCCTGGAAGACCCTACAAGCAGCTGAAAGAGTCAGATACAGATATTTGCACCCAACCAATGGACAGAAGCAGTGGAACCCTATTGTTGAGTTAGGGAAGGCTGAAATAAGCTGAGGAGAAGGGCGACCCTGTAGGAGGACCAGCAATCTCAATTGATCTGGACCCCCTGAGATCTCTCAAACACTGGACCACCAAACAGGCAGCATACACCAGCTGATATGAGGCTGTCAACACATATAGTAAAGGACTACTGGGTCTGTGTTCATTCAGAGACGATGTACCTAACCTTCAAGAGACTGGAGGTCTCAGAGAATTTAGAGGTCAGATGGGGTGGAGAGTGGCAACATCCACGTGGAAACAGTATCTGTACAATTTTTATTCTATGCAATGATATTAACTATTTCTCAATAAGGTCATGATATGACTCAAAAATGGGATTTTATATGAAAAGTAGCCATGACCACTTTAGAGACTGGAAAAACAAGAAGCCTTTCTTTTACAACTCTTTACAACTATTTACATGTATGACATGTAATCTTGTTATCTACTTATAGATTCAAAATGATTTATAAATTATACATATCCTACACACACATACACACGTATGCATGCATGCATGCAAGCACATACCCACAAGTGAGGATATACAGGATGTGGAAGTGTTGGAGGGTGGACTATGGGGGCAGGGGGAGTAAAATATGGAGTGTAAACAATAAATGAATCAATTAAAAAAAGAAATTATGGACTATACTACCTGTCTGAAAATTAGAAAAATAAACCTGTCATTTTAAATATCTGTACATTTTTTATTCTATGCAATGATATTACCTATTTCTCAATAAGGTCATGATATGACTCAAAAATGGGATTTTATATGAAAAGTAGCCATGACCACTTTAGAGATTGGAAGAACAAGAAGCTCGGAACCTTTTCCCAAAGCCAAGCTTATAATCCCCAAATGTCATGGTCATTGTTTTTTGGTCAGCTGCTAGTCTTGACCTTCAGAACTCTCTATGCTCTTGTGAAGCCATGAATTTAGAGACATATGTTTTAAAAAATAAAGAGCATCGTAACTTGCAGGCTGCAGTTACAAGTAAGGGCTAAGACTTCACTATAATGTCTAACCACACATGTTTTGCCCAAACACCATTTCATCCGATTTCTTATCAAACAACTGCCTCTTTTTAAAGCACCATCAAAATTATGTGTTTGTTGGTTTGTTTGTATTTACTGTGGAAAGGCATTGAAAATGCTTCCATAATCAACAGAGTGCAGGAGAGACTTTTATTAGCTTGCTAAATCCAGAAGTATAGTTCTAGACTTACAGGAGTGAACAAACTTCCTTTGCCAAAATATGTTCATTGCATTGGTTCCTATGTTGATAAAGATGAGTTTGAGTCAAATTATAATGCTTTAAAATTCACCATCTCTGCCACCAACACCTTTTGTACAAATACAATAATGTACCTGTAATATGTAAATCTCTTTCAATGGCAATAACTTAACCTACCTAAATGGTAACATCAAATGAAAAAGGAGTCTTCTTAGGAGATTCTTTTACAACTCTTTACAACTATTTACATATATGACATGTAATCTTGTTATCTACTTATAGATTCAAAATGATTTATAAATTATACATATCCTACACACACATACACACGTATGCATGCATGCATGCAAGCACATACCCACAATATGCTTCTTTAACCTTGAAACTTTTGAAAATAAATGCATTTCTAAGTACAAAATTCATAACTACACAGTATCAGCTCAGTATATTGTTTTACAAAATTATTACTTTCAAGTGCATTTTATTTTATTTTCTTGAACAAATGGATTCTTGTCTGAATTTGCTTTAAGATAAATGGTTTATAAAAAAGCTGTTTTCAATTTTGAATTAAGAAGCATACCAACATTTGCTTCAGGAACACATTCTTAACAGGAAAGCCCATACTTATAAACTATGTCTTCTCTGACATTTTGGGTAACAAAGACTGCTGACTAAACAAGGCAAGTCAGTTAATTAACTAATACTATAGGTGGATTAATTGATTTTGCTCAATGGCAGTTTAATGATAATATCCCTTCATCCATGGTGATTCCAGTTATAGAAGGCAAATAAAAATGTGCTGACTGTATGGACACATTAAAGGATGCTAATAGTCAGTGAATTTGAAATGGGTATTTTTATATGACATACACAGAATTTATATAATTACATTATCAGAGTAATCACAACCTTTCTTTAATAGCATAGTCCCTGTCCCAAAATAAAGACATTACCCTATCTTGGGGTAATTTATCAGAGTAAGGTGACATATATGTACTTATGATTTTATTCTACAGCTTACAACTTGCTCTGGAAAATTTGCCTAAACTTCTCTTATCCACCTTCCTCTTGCCCACCAAGAAAGTCTTCTTCAACAGACATGGCTTATTAAGCCAGGTTTCATACTCTTCCATCATTTCTTCAGCTATCTGAATTCCACCATTTCTATGACTGGATATCTCAGCCCCTTTTCTGTCACTGTGATAAAATACCCTAGCAAAAGAGATGTAAGGAAGGGAGGGTTTATTTCAGCTCTCAGTCCTTTTATGGTGAGGAAGTTCAGGCACCAAGAGATTGAAGCAGCTGCTCACAATATGACTTCCATGAGAAGATCAAAGCGGGATAAGTATGCTCAGCTTTTTTCTCCATTTTTTATTCTCAAGTATCCCCTGCTTTTGTAGTGCTCTCACACACAATTAAGGAGGATCTTCCCACATCATAACTTCATTATGGCTATTTTCCACAAAGGCCTTCTCTGAAGTGATTCTAGATTCAGTCAACTTGATGTTGGACACTAACCATCGCAAAAGGTCTTCTTGCTTTCTCTTTGATTATTGAAAGTTTTGGTTTCATTTGTTTCTCCTCTCCAATAAATCTTTTAGACACAATCCTCTCCTTTATCTCATATTATTGTTTCCATTGTGTTTAGTTAAGTCAGTCATATCATCTTAAAATTTTGCATATCCACTAACACTTGAACTCAATATACAGTTTGAAAAAGAAGGCTCAAAACTATGCACCACAGTGTAACATTGTCTTCGTTATACATTTTGGCATGAAGTTCTCCATCCACAATAGAGGATTTCTTACTTGATTTTTGTTTCATCCCTTTTTTTATGTAAGAGATTGCTCAGCATTTGTAATCAGTAATAATCCTATTTTCATTCTGCATTTATAATTGCATTTGGAGCTATAAAACTCGAGTAAAATGATAAAAATTTTCTTTATTATCATTCTATAAATGATTTTATAGAGATGTACCAAAAGTGATATTTAAGACTGAAAGTTAATGTCTATAACTGCTAAAGGCATTGAAATAGTTCATCATTTAATTGATCAGAGATGTGATGTGTTGTTTCCCTCATGATTGTACTTTTCCCCAATGTTATTTGGACCACAAATTTTATATGTGTTCAATTTCTTTTGTAACCTATAAGGCAAACACTTTTTTTCTTCCCTAGAATTGAGCATTGCCTGGTGGGTACCTGTTTATTTCCAAGAAATCTTCCAGTTCTCAAAGATATCTGCAAAATATCCTTTCTTTATTTATTTATATTTTATTAGATATTTTCTTTATATACATTTCAAATGCCATCCTGAAAGTCCCCTATACCCTCCCCCTGCCCTGCTCCCTGCCCATCCACTCCCACTTCTTGGCCCTGGCGTTCCCCTGTACTGAGGCATATAAAGTTTGCTAGACCAAGGGGCCTCTCTTCCCAATGATGGCTGACTAGACCATCTTCTGATACATATGCAGCTAGAGACATGAGCTCCGGGGGTACTGGTTAGTTCATATTGTTGTTCCACCTATAGGGTTGTAGACCCCTTCAGCTCCTTGGGTGCTTTCTCTAGCTCCTCCATTGGGGGCCCTGTGTTCCATCTTATAGATGACTGTGAGCATACACTTCTGTATTTGCCAGGCACTGGCATAGCCAGGCTACAACAGGGTCCCTTCAGCAAAATCTTTCTGGCATATGAAATAGTGTCTGGGTTTGGTGGCTGATTATGGGAGGGATCCCCTGGTTGGGTAGTCTCTGGATAGTTCATCCTTTCATCTTAGCTCCAAACTTTGTCTCTGTAACTCCTTCCATGGATATTTTGTTCTCTATTCTAAGGAGGAATGAAGTATCCACCCATTGGTCTTCCTTCTTCTTGAATTTCTTGTGTTTTGGAAATTGTATCTTGGGTGTTCTATGTTTCTGGGCTAATATCCACTTATCAGTGAGTGCATATCTAATGGCTTCTTTTGTGATTGGGTTACCTCACTAAGGATGATATCCTCCAGATACATCCATTTGTCCAAGAATTTAACAAATCCATTGTTTTTAATAGCCAAGTAGTGCTTCATTGTGTAAATGTACCACATTTTCTGTATCCATTCCTCTGTTGAGGGGCATCTGGGTACTTTCCAGCTTCTCACTATTATAAATAAGGTTGCTATGAACATAGTGGAGCATTTGTTCTTACTACCAGTTGGAACTTCTTCTGGGTATATGCCCAGGAAAGGTATTACTGGATCTTCTGGTAGTATTATGTCCAGTTTTCTGAGGAACCTCCAGACCGACTTCCAGAGTGGTTGTACAAGCTTACAATTCCACCAGCAGTGGAGGAGTGTTCCTCTTTCTCTACATCCTCGCCAACATCTGCTGTCACCTGAATTTTTGATCATAGCCATTCTGACTGGTGTGAGGTGGAATCTCAGGGTTGTTTTGATTTGCATTTCCCTGGTGATTAAGGATGTTGAACATTTTTTCAAGTGCTTCTCAACCATTCGGTATTCCTCAGTTGAGAATTCTTTGTTTAGCCCTGAACACCATTTTAATGGGGTTATTTGAATTTCTGGAGTCCAGCTTCTTGAGCTCTTTGTATATAGTGGATATTAGTCCCCTATCATATTTAGGATTGGTAAAAATCCTATCCCAATTAGTTGGTGGCCTTTTTGTCTTATTGACAATGTCTTTCACCTTACAGAAGCTTTGCAATTTTATGAGGTCCCATTTGTCAATTCTGGATCTTACAGCGCAAGCCATTGCTGTTCTGTTTAGGAATATTCCCCTGTGCCCATATCTTTGAGGCTTTCCCCTACTTTCTCCTCTATTAATTTCAGTGTCTCTGGTCTTATGTGGAGATAAGAATGGATCAATTCGCATTCTTCTACATGATAACCGCCAGTATGCCATTTGTCTTTTTTCTACTGGATGGTTTATCTTCCTTGTCAAAGATCAAGTGACCATAGCTGTGTGGATTCATTTCTGGGTCTTCAATTCTATTCCATTGATCTCCCTGTCTGTCACTGTACCAGTACCATGCAGTTTTTATCACAATTGCACTGTAGTACAGGTTAATGTCAGGCATTGTGCAAAATATCCTTTCATCCTAGGTAACTTATGATTAGTACTGGATTTTGATGCAATTCTTAGAGATTTTTCAAATCAATCTCTAAGTGGGAAAACTGCACATATTACCACCCACCCAATATTGCTGTCATTAATGATATTAATGTGACCATTTGGTGACTGGAGTTCCTTCTCTGTAAGCAAGATTGGCTGTGAATGTTAGGAGTCACTCCCAGATTTCTGCCTTTCCTGGGATACAAAAATAGGCCCAGCCTCAATTATAGTCCTTATTTAACCATCTATTCAATTTCAAATAATGATTATGATAATGCAAACTCCTTTGAAAACTAAGGTTTTTTGACAGTACATATATATATATAATTTGAGTGCCAAGAAAATAAATTATTATAAAGTAGATGCTCAATAAATATTCCATTAACAAAGGAATATTGTTTCTTTATTTACTTTTATCACATTTAAATTTTTTAATTTTGTCTCATATATTGTTAGCACTATATCACCACTACCCATTTCAGCTGTTTACATTGTCTAAGCAATTCATAACAAATAATTTGGGAAGTACTTTTCCTATTTACTTTAATCCTTTGTCACATTAAGCCTGTTATATGACCTTATTTGTTTTGTTTTTATCAACCTAACTAGTTCTTAATTGTAATCCTATATTTAGAACCATTCTCATTAAATTCAAGGGAATTATTTTTTCAAATATTTATTTTGTGGGTACCTTTAATTAAACATTTTTATCACTTTGATGAAGAGATTTCTTTTTAATCAAGAGAAATATTGACGCTACTTTTCTTAAAAAGGTTACCTTACTCATTCTTGTTCATTATGTTCTGAATGTATACATTCAAAATTATATTTCTTCGAAATAGGACGCTACTCTGTCTACTAAAATTTTTGTATTTTTCTGCTTTTTCCAAAAATATGTAGATTGCAACATGTACTTATAACCAGTTTTCTTCTTAGAATTTATGTACATAATAACATTTAAGGTATGTTATTGTTATCTAGAACCTTTGAGCTCAACATAATCAATTGCTTATTGTTATGTCTTCATGCATATTTGTGTAACTATGGATTAGTGTAGTTTAATAGATTTGGACATATCTAAATTGCTCACTAATGTTTCATTTCACCACACATACCTATATCTCCACCTTAATTCATGTGTAGATTGCTTAAAATTTTCCATAACTAAAGTACCTAAATGAAGTATCTAGTGTGCTCTGTATCTTTTTGAGTTAAATAAATGCATTTTGTACTGAATAATAGACATTTACTTCCTAGTTTGTATTTTAATAAGTCTGTCACGATTACTGTTTCTTAGCTTGTAAAATTGCACATAGGAAAGCTAACACACTAAGTATTTATAATTTTTAGAAAATATATTATGCTAATAAATATTTGCCCAGACCTGTTTTTACAATTTCATAAAATACAGTGGCATTACACATATACAATCTGATAAAATATACAGTGTGACGGAATATGTATTCATCACTCATTAGTATATGCATCTTTTTGAGTATTTTGACATATTTATTTTTTAAAAAGATTTTTAACATGAAGGTGATATTCATTTGGTACAGATTTCTGTTTTTATCTCTTTCATTTTCTTTCTTTCTTCCTTTCTTCCTTTATTTACCTATTTTTTCTTATCTTTTTTCTTTTGTATACCCAAGAGTCCTGACTCAATATTAAAATGTTATATTCTTCATGTAATTGAAATCTGACTGTGTGTTTTCTTGTGGTTTTGGGTTATTTCTTAGAGACTATTTGAACATATATGTGATACAGAAATTTCCCTGATGCAATTCTATGAGTCCCTGTACTTTTCCACTTAGTGGAATTCTGTTAGAAACAAACTGCAATCTTAAATCAGAATGCCATTTTGCGGTTTGCAATCTAAATTCTTTTAAATGATCATAGCAAGTTGAAATCAGGCTATACAATGCAAATATTTGCAAAGAATTTATTCTGAGAATTGCTTTTAATCCTGCCTTGTAATTTTTTTTTAATTATCTTGGATGAATCCATTTTCTTTTACTTTCCTTCTTGCCTTCTGCCCCCAACATATAGAATGACTTGAGCTAGAAATAAAAGATTAAATCACTCTCCTGCAGAAAGCCACTTGATAATAGACACAGTGGAAAACTACAGGGAGTGTGATGAGCACTTACATTATAAGGAAAGGAGAAGCAGAACAAACTCATTTATGATCATCAAAATCTGCTGTTTTCACAGGTTCAAGAATTTCCTTAAAACACATTTTCTTCAACTTCTTTTTAAAAATACTAAAATAAAGTGTTAAGATAATTCTTCTGTTATGAATTGGACATGACAGTGAAAATGTGAAAAAAATGAAAATAGTGAAATAAGTAAGCATGAAAAATGGAGTAATACTCGATGGGATTTATAAATTGAGTTTCTAATATTAGAGGAGAAAAATGTTGGAGCAATTTGTTGGGATTATTTTTGTATTGATTTTTTTTAATTTGTTTGTTTGTTTGTTTGTTTGTTTTATCTGAAAATTCTAGGGAGATAAGCAAGTCACCAAGTCTATGAATTCATAGAAAATGAGAAAGGAAATCTATATATGTGTATATTATTTGCACTTTTCTAGTTGGGTGTATAGCATGTAGTTTTACACTCTACCTGTCTTGAACTCAGGGAGGTAACCATGCTACCAGCTCCCATGTGGCTTCCCTTGTATCCTCTGATAAAAGACACAGACACACAGTTTTTCATTTACAACTTGCCTTCTTAACATAATTGTTGGGTATTGCTATCTCCTGCCTGGAAAAGGGAGCACCCTTATGAGTTTCTTATCTCAATCTCTCCCACCTGCTAAACTCCTCTGACCATCCACCTGTATACTTGCCTGTGTGGCTACACCATTTTGATATCTAACATGGTTACCCTGTTCTCCTCTCTCCAAAGCATGGTGAACTCTGTTGTTCTCCTTCCTTATGTCTCTCCTTTTTCCTCCAGGGACCTGGAAACTGCACCAGTCACTTCCTCCCAGCATTTGGCCTGTGGCTTTCCTTACTGACAAATCAAAAACCAATTGGGGAACAGGACCTTAGCACCAGACCTGCCCCCTATATGGACAGCACAGAAAGAAAGTTCTTGCTTCCTGGAAAATACATTTTAATTAACAGTCATGAAACAATGGAAATGCTTGGAATTGTTATTTTTTTTTTATAGATAACCTAGGGAAAATGTAATAAAGAGGCATGAACCTGGTTCTTCTTTCACACTCTTGCTATCCAACAGGCTTGAAATAAAGTGAACAAAGCTTATTTGGGTGGAGTTGGTTCACAGGAACTCTGCTGCTTGAGTGCAGGGGGAGAAATAGCCTTCTCTGAAAGGTTTTCAGTGAAACAATTCTCCATGATTTGGGTATCAAGAGCAGTATAGACTTTAGAGAATGGGGAGGGATTTTCAGAGTGTGTGTATATTATTGGTTGGTACTGAGGTGCTGAGAATGTTTCATTTGTATGAAGAGCGTCTCCAGGTGCTTGCTGGTCATGTCAGTATAGGGATAGAAGAAATAAGTTGGCCACCATGCTGTGTGACTACTTCAACAAGAGTAGAAGGTAGAAGGTAGATGTAACAAGATTATGTGAACTGGGACATACAGACCGAAAATTGGGAGGGAGCTATCCTTTCTTCTGCCAGTCTAAAGATGCGATTTTCAGGGTTTGGACACTTTCAGAACTTATTCTTCTCCAGGCATATTCCCCAAGTCGCTGAGCTCATTTGCTTCACAAAGAAACACTCTTCTGAGGGGGAATTTTACATTGCACAGCCAAGATTTTATATAAGCATTTCAAGCCTGTCTATACTCATCATCTCTCAGCAGGAGTCCTCTCTTGATTCTGCAGTGCTTTTTAATCTGAATCTTATAGTTAGGTTTGGGTCAATATTGGGAAACCAGTTCTACCCATTAGCATCATTGCCTGATGGAGTTCAGAAAGACTTGGAAGACTGTTCTTATGGTGCAGACTAGGGAGAAATGGGAATACAGATAGCACCAGAGCCAGTAGCTTAAATTTACTGTGCTTGTCAATTTGTATCACACGCTGACTAATAATTATCAGGTATACCAATTTATGAGGATTTACTTTGGACAAAGTCTCAGAGAGAACTCCAAAGGAAATAAAAGTGGAGAAAACATGATTTCCCTCTCAAAGTCACATTTCAAGGAGTTATAGACATGTAAACTATTCATCTAGATGCCAGTACTTACAGGAGGATCGTTAATTTTGTGTTTCTAAGAAAATAAAATTGTATTTCTATAGGTATCTTAAAATGTGACTTCATGAATCATGAAACCATCATTATCTAACTTTCAAATCTGGCTTTTCAAAAGTTACCCTCATATTTTCATGCTGTTAGTGTCTGCCCTTCATAACTTCATTTACACTCTATGATGAGATTAATCTTCTTATAGCATGTGTTCAATTACGTTACTGCTATAAATGATATACTTTTAACACCTCTTACATTTGAAGTTTTGCTTTCTTTATTTGTGTGTGTGTGTGTGTGTGTGTGTGTGTGTGTGTGTGTGTGTGTGTGTGTGTGAGTCTGTCTGTCTGTGCCTTTAGAGACTAAATTATAGGATTATAGAATTAAGGGTGGTTGTGAGCTTCCCAACATAAGTGCTGGGAACTGAACTCTGATCTTCTGGAGCAACCAGAAATACCCTTAGCTGCTCAGAAAAGCTCTAGCTCCACCTTAGTGATATTCATTATAACAACTTTATATTTTCCACTATGGTTTTATAATAAATATTTTACCTTGATATCTGGGCTTAAAGAAAAAAATGTTTGGGATTGACCATGAACAACCATTTAAGTATTCCAAAGGCATCTGTGTTATTAATAATTTACAACTAAGACTTTTTCATCTTTCTTTTGAACCTTTGTTGTTTTTCTTTAGCATCATTCTGAAATATATTCTGTCTCTTCGTGAAAATGACAACTTCTTTCCCACTCTCAGCACTGCCTGCTTGTGTTGAGTGTTTTAGTATAAACTATACTTATTTCCCAGAATGGTTTGGAACTGTAAGGGAAAGATTTATCCTTCATTCACATCCCCCCCGCAACACACATACATAACAGTTAGGAGACGTGACAGACATTTGATAGACAGATATTACTGTTTATTTCATATTTATCATGTTTTATTTGTTCATTTGACAACAAAAACTATACAAAATTCTAAAACAAATACCCTTATTGTTCAGCACACTGCCTTTCATTTGTAAGGCAAAATGAATCAATGAATAAATCAAAGGAAATATATTACTTCTTACTGTATTGTTTACTTCCAGGTCACTGACTTTCTGACATGCCTGGAATTTCATTTTTTAAGTGTTAAACATGCTGGATAACACGGCAATGGATTCCTTACAGGTTACAGCTATACTAAGATAACTTCCTTTAGTTTAATCTTGCCATTCACTTAAGTGTAAATCAATTTGCTATGGTAAATTCTGTTTACCAGTTGTATTAGAGTTTTATTGCTGTGAAGAGACATCACGACCAAGACAATTCTTTTGAAAGAAACCAATTTATTGGGATTTGCTTATAATTTTAGAAGTTCAGTCCATTATAGTCATGGTAGGAAGCATGGCATCATGTGCAAGTCAACATGGTGCTGGAGGAGAATCTGAAAATTCTGTCTTGAGCTAAAGGCATCCAGAAGAAGACTGGATATGTTTCACACTGAGATTAGCTTGATCATTTTGTACTTCACAGTCCAGTGACACACTTCCTTCACCAGGGCCACACCTCCTCCATTAGTGCCACTTCCTATAGTCAAGTCTTCAAACACATGAATCAACTTGGGGTGTCATACCTATTGAAACCACCATTCAAACCAAACACAACTCCTCACTTCACCAACAACTTAAGAGTTACCTTGAAATATTCAGGCTTATGAACAGAGAAGGTTGAGTTTATAAGCGACCATAGAATTTAGAATTATAGTTTAAAGGAAAATTTAAGGCATATATTTTCTGAGTCTATCTCAATTTTAAACAAGGTTTTGACAAAAGAACCACAAAGGTCAAATATCAATTAGGTGAAATTAATTTTATATTTTGTTTTTGTTTGGCTTTGTTCTTTTTTTGTTTTTTAAGCATAGAGGCAAAAAATAGTAAAATACAATGTTTCCAATCATAAAAAATGATATCCCTTGTACAATTTAAGATTTCTTATAGGATTTGCAGTTCATTAATACATCTTAGTTAACAAATAACAGTTTTTATGTAATGGTATTGCTGTTATTTCCCAATACTTATATTATAAAAAGTAATTTTCTTTTCTCTCTATTCTTCATAAGACTATAATATACTCCACAATCTTTAAAAAAGTTGTATTGCAGTAAGATCATTTTAATGCCACAGACTCCACAATTTTTTCTGAAATTTAATCATTGCAGAATATTTAGTACAAACCAGCAAAAATCCCCCCCCCTCTCTCTCTCTCTCTGTGTGTATGAAAGAGAAAGACAGAAGAGGAGCAGCAAATAGACACACAAACACACAGATTGAATAGAGAGAGAAAGGTGGAGATATTGATAATACCATTTTCTTGGAAACTGAATAAAGATAATTTTGAATAATGTGATCCACAAATAAAATAAATTTTGCCAACACAAAGCAGTAACATCTCTTCACTCTTATCTGACTATACTAAGTAAATATACTTAATTGATGAGAACCTCATATTTTTGCAAGTTTTCCTCATTCTTCGATGGCATTACAGGGTTGAAGTGACTGTGTCAGTTGGTTTAAAACAAACATTAGAGGCTTTATATTTGACATATGAAAGCCCCTTTATATTCAAAACTGAACTATAATAATATAATATTTCCCAATGTTATTTTAGAAAATGGAAGTATATCCAAAAAGTCCCCAATACACTGCCCCCCCACTCCCCTACCCACCCACTCCCACTTCTTGGCCCTGGCGTTCCCCTGTACTGGGGCATATAAAGTTTGTAAGTCCAATGGGCCTCTCTTTCCAGTGATGGCTGACTAGGCCATCTTTTGATACATATGCAGCTAGAGTCAATAATTAAAAAAAATTAAAGAGAATAAAACACACACACACACACACACACACAAAGAAATGTCAGGATTCACCAGAACATGCTTTGTGACCACCCACTGTGAATTAAAGTTTTGGATTTCCTGATCCATATTAAAAAAAAAAAAAAGAAAATGGAAGTATAAAAAATTGAAGTAACTTGCCATGGACCACAGAGCTACTAAATGGAGGGGTCCGACTAAAGTCCATTCTAAATTTCTTGGTGGTATGGAATATACTGCAATAGAATTTTGTAAATATCTAATCCTCCAGTTTCATGGATATATTTTTATCACAAATTGAAAAAATGATGCAAATTTATGTAGAGAAATAGGCTACACTCCAGAGGATACACATGTTCAGTGGAAAGTAAATCCAGTTCTCATTACTCCTTTTTCTTCCCCTTCCCCTTTCTTGTTCTCTCTCTCTCTCTCTCTCTCTCTCTCTCTCTCTCTCTCTCTCTCTCTCTCTCTCTCTCTCCTCTTCTCTATTTCTCTCCTTTCTCCCTTTTCTCTTTTTCATCATCCTCCATCCCCTCTTCTCCCTCAGCTTTGATCTTCCTTAACTCTCTTTCTCTCTCTTCCTGTCTCTCTTTCTTCCATTCTCTGTCCTATCACTCTCCCCTTGCATCATTCACTTTCTTTATTTCTCAGTTTTTCTCCCTTTCCAAGTTTGACCATATTGATTAAATTTTCTTTCCCTGATTTTCACTATTATGGTTATCAATATTATTAGAATCAGATCAAGCCTTAACAGTCATCACTGACAACAAGTTACACTCACCTGTCTTCAGTAAGACACGTATGTCTATCTATCTATCTATCTATCTATCTATCTATCTATCTATCTATCTATCTATCATCTATCTACCTTCTATCAATTTTATTTATCCTTTCACTTTCTTTATATGTGTATGTAAAATAGAAAAAATAGTGCCAATTATATATTTTAATATTATTTATGTGTGTGTGTGTGTGTGTTAAAAAGTAAAAATAGATTTGTTCAATGATGTCAAATGGGGAAGATGAACAAAGCAGTCCCATATTTTCCCAAATCTATCCTCTGTTTCTGAATATGAGGTTCAGATTGAAATGGAAAAGCTGGAATATGTACAACTAAGCATTCCCAGAGAATGTGAAATCTTGCTCATCAACACTACTTTGGCTGTAGCTTGTTCTGCAGGATGGTCTGAAAAGTTGTATACCTCTTTGTCAGCTGGCTAGCCACAAAATCTCTGTGTCTTTTTTCTCCCATTCTGCAATTGTGAGAGTGTTCTGGAGGAAATTTTCAAGTTTAGTGGTTCCACTGTTTTGATACCGTACAGTCCAAGGGACTGTTTTTTTGTTTTTTTTTTTTTGTTTTTTTTTGTTGTTGTTGTTGTTGTTTGCTTGTTTGTTTTTTTTTTTTTTTCGATTTACTCTTTTTTTAAATATATTTTTTATTATGTATTTTCCTCAATTACATTTCCAATGCTATCCCAAAAGTCCCCCATACTCTCCCCCCCACTCCCCTACCCACACATTCCTACTTTTTGGCCCTGGCGTTCCCCTGTACTGGGGCATATAAAGTTTGCAAGTCCAATGGGTCTCTTTTTCCAGTGATGGCCGACTAGGCCATCTTTTGATACATATGCAGCTAGAGTCAAGAGCTCCTGGGTACTGGTTAGTTCATAATGTTGTTGCACCTACAGGGTTGCAGATCTCTTTAGCTCCCTTGGATACTTTCTCTAGCTCCTCCATTGGGGGCCCTGTGATCCATCCAATAGCTGACTGTGAGCATCCACTTATGTGTGACACCATTGCATACACTAGCAAGCGTTTGCTGAAGGGATTGTCTTTTTAAAAGTTTTGAATTACTTATCTCTTTAACTGACCTATGGAATAAAAATGACTCTCAGAGCCCAGATGGTTAGGTCTGCAAAGTATAGGTTTTAATCCTAACAAATCAGACCATAACATTCCTAATAATTGTAGGATATTTTAAAGGTGGAGATTATTATATTGCATGATTTGTATGTGCGTCTTAGACCATTCATGAAACAAGTGACAACCATGGAATTCCATTTGCAACAATTCACAGAGCACATTCCCTGTGAAGTAAAACATGCAGGAGATGAAACACCAGGGCAGGTTGTCTGATTCCCTCTGTCCCTGATGCTCCTGCTCTGCATCTGTATTGTAGTCTCTAAAATATCATTCCTAAATATATTAGTCTCCATTTTTAAACTGTCTGTAAAATTTGCCAAAATTAAAGAAAAAACTGAATAGTCAAAAAACATTTTTTCTTTAAATATATTCATAAAAATAATTTTCTCAAATGAAAGAAAGAAAGAAAGAAAGAAAGAAAGAAAGAAAGAAAGAAAGAAAGAAAGAACAAATTAGCTCTTTTGTAGTCAAAATAGGGAAAGATGAGACAACCCTCCCAATCACAATTCTGATATTCAGAGCAATTAAAATCTCCTAATTCATTGTTAAGATAAAATGGTGTAGTAGATTGCCCTTTTACCAAATTATAATTAGGATGGGTCAGTGGGTAAAGAGTTAAAATACAGAATAAATATTTAAAATAAGTGTGCCTCTCTAATTGCAAACTTAAAAACTTCCAGAGAATTTCTGAAATTCCTTATCTTACAAAACAGATGAAGAGATCAACAATAATAAGCAGTTAAATACTTCAGGGCTAAAAGTTTTTCCCTTTCTCCTAACTTGATAAGAGAATAATAACTTTTTTTCACATTGAGATTAGAGGACAAGAAAACCAGCTAAAAACAATTAAGTTGGAGTAGTGCTTGCTTTCTCACTGACTCAGCAATTTGGGGACAGGAGAAGTGCTGTCCTATTCAGTAGGCACACACACAAATCCACATGTCAATAAAGTCAATAATAATAGACTCCATCACTAAAATATCACTGAGCAGTATTGAACATGCAGAGTGTAAAGAACTCAGAACTCATAGAAGCATTGTAGATTCTTGTTTTGTCCTAGGTGAAGTCAACGGTAACTGAGAAGACTGGTCTTTCCCCTCTGTTATTAACTGCAAATCATCTTGCCCTGTTAAAAAGCAGATTGTTTATTCAAGTGTTAACTGCCATTATATATGGATCATGTAGCCTGACTTCATCCCAGACCATGTAAATTCCATTTCCAATTAGCAAAGATGTTACTATAGAGATGAAGCTTGCCTGCCTGCTAAGTCTTAAAACATCAGTTTGAGCAGAGATATATTTTCTTCTGTATTCTGTGCTGTTGCTGCTATGTAATCCATTTATTTCATTGCTTTTCAAACCAGCTTTTACATGTATGAATTTATTTGTGTATGTACATATATATATATATATATATATATATATATGTGTGTGTGTGTGTGTGTGTGTGTGTGTGTGTGTGTGTGTGTGTGTGTGTGAGAGAGAGAGAGAGAGAGAGAGAGAGAGAGAGAGAGAGAGAGAGAGAGAGAGAGAGAGAGAGAGAGGATGTCTTGTAAGACCAGGCAGTTTGGGGGGATGGATCTAAATAAGGATGGGCAGCCCAAATAGGCCTTAGCTTTAACTACTTCCATGCCCCTCATTTCTGTTTTGTGTTTGGTTTGGGCTAAAGGCTACTGAAGCCAAGCTCACCTGCAGGCACCTCTCAATGTCTTTTGGTTCTTGTCTCTGTTTCTCATCTCTCTGTCTCTGTTTCTTTCTCTGTGTCTGTTGATGTGTCTGCCTCTGCCTCTCTCTGTCTCTGCCTCTCTCTCTCTTCTCCCTCTCTATCTCTCTGTCTCTGTCTGTTTCTCTCTCTCTCTCTGCCATCACAGCTGCTGAAAAAGTAATGGCAAACCCCATACTTTGACTTTCTGTAAATGTGTTATAGTAGCAATTTTAGGGGGGTTTCTTCACCCCGCTCTAGCCCATATAGATCCCAAACAAAGGACACAGAATCCTGATGATTTTATTAATAAGCTGTTGGCTTATTAACTTTTATTAATGGTTATTAATGCTGGGCAGGTTCTGAATTTTTCTAACTTATATGTCACCTATAGGCCCAATGATACTTGCCAACTGAGTCTTGTTCGCTTTGCTCAATTTGTGTCCTCAGGGTGATGTTCTCTTTGTCACATGCTTATGGTCCATCATCCTCGGCCATTCTGGTCATGGCAAAGTTGTTCTTACCCTACCTTTTTCCTTCTCTGTGTGATTCCTACCTGAGACCTCTTATTTTATCTAAAGTCCCACCTTCCTTTCTCTTTTGCCCTGTCACAGGCTCTAGCCTTTTAGTGTCTATTCAGAGACTATAGGGGAGCATTCTTTATAGCACATTGATCAATATAATCCCCATGTACAGACTGTATCCTCATCTTAGGACATAGAACTCAGAATCTGAATACAAGGAACACAGGACCAACCACAATATTGTTTCTGTCATTTATATAAAGCAAGTTTTTCAAACACCTTGGATACCTATTCACTGAAGGGCTGGCCCATTTCTCTTCCCCTGACATAAAAAACAGCAGGAGTTTGAGGAACTATTAATGGACTTGTGGATGACTTATGATCTACAAGGTGTAGAAGCAGTTCTCCACCCTCTTTTCTCTGAAGCCTGTAAGAGAGATCCCAGCCGAAGACTCTTTAACAGTCTTTGTATAGGGCTCAAAACCATCCTTCAACAAAATGGAGTAAAGGGAGTGGTAACCACGGAACAAGATAGCAGCCAGCTGAATTTCCATGAAACTAAAGGAAATATCTAAAACAGAAAGCTGGTACTGATGCAATTAAAAATGTTCCAAACCCAGCAAGCAGCGGAACTTGGCAGTTCTGGCCATGTGGTGGTTCTAGATTTAGAGTCAAGGATAGAAGAAAGCAGTTCTTCCTTCATGACTAACAAATGCCATTGAGCCTAGCCACGTGTCAGGGTTGCCACTACATAGGGCCTATGAAGGTGAAACTTGCCTTGGAAACCCAAAATGTTGAGGGTTTTAGAGCCCTGAGATACTTGCTGAGGAAAGCTACTGACAAAGAGTAAAACCAACCTCTCCCCACACCCCCCAAATGTTTTACTTTCAACAAAGCTGAAAGGACTTGGAGATCTGAAAAATGCTTTGACATCAGGTATAGAGATTCAGAGTTTGGAATTTGCCCTGCTGGTTTTTAGTTTTGTTTTGGTCCAGTATTTCCTTACTGTGTTCCCTTTTGCAATTATCATGTATATCCTCTGTCATTATATTTTAGAAATTTGTGATCTGGATTGTCATTTTGATTTTACAGAGTACTATGGTTAAGTGATTGCATGAGACCCAGAAGAAATTTTCAACTTTGGAATTTTAAACAAATGAGAGACTGTTATAGATTATAGAGACTTTTGACATTGGACTAAATACATCTTGCATTATGATATGGTTATAAGCTTATGGGCTTCAGGAATGGCATATAATGGTTTGAATAAAAATGGACCCAGAGGCCATCCTTCAACATCCTAGGAGTTATGACTTTGCTGGAGTAGGTGTGGCTTTGTTGGAGGAAGTCTGGCACTGGAGATGGCCTTTAAGATATCAGAGGATCACGCCTGGCTGGTGTGTCACTGTCTCTTTATACTTTTTGGTGATCTAGAAATAGAATTTTCAACCACTTCTCCAGCAGCATGTTTGCTGCTCTGTACACATGCTGTGCTGCCATTCTTCTTGCCTTTATGATAATGGACTAAATCACTGAAGTATAAGCAAGGTCGGATGAAATGTTTCCTTTATGAGAATTGCCGTGGTCTCAGACAAGCTCCTAGGGCTTCTCTATTCCCAAACCTATTTGAGCCACTACCCAATCTCTTTCTTGGAGGTTATAGAGATTATCTCAGTAGTTTCATTATTTTCAACCCTCCTTTCTGGTCCTCAGACCATACACATCAGATTTACATATGTTTTCAAAGATAAGCCTAAAATCAGACATCCAGAAGGAAGGAGGATTTCTAACCACAACAGGTAAATCAATTAAGTCTTCATGTATCTATAACCCCCTCAAGTCCTTTCTGTCTTTGAACCTTTCAAATATGCTTGGTTCACTGAAGTGCATGTCAAATTGACCCCTCAATGAGAATAATGCCCACTTACTCAATATCTAGCAAACCAATAATAAATCAAAATGTGAGAATGAAGTGCTCTCTAATAGACCCGAGCATTGAAAAAAAAAAAAAATGAAGCCAACAGATTTTGCCTAGTCCCCTTCCCTCTCTCTTGCTAAACCATTATATTAAATTCCTAGAGCTAGCCCTCAAGTTCTTTTTCCTCATTTGGCCACTGAAACATTCCTGAAATTAAACACTAAGGTCCAGCAATCAAAATTCTGTCCAATCAGAGGTTACCAAGCAATCTTGGCAGAGGCAGGTTGTGTGGCTGTGGGTTGTGAAAGGTATCATTGATCCGGTTGAGCTAAGACTAGAAACCCCTGTAATCTTAAAGGGACAGGAGGCATTTCTCCTGTTTCTGGGCACCAGGCTCCTGGCACAAGGTTGTAGCCCTCCATAGATTTTTAGCCATCATTAGCATAAAGGCAATGCCCCAAGCCCCTCCACAAGTAAAGGACGTGACCTGTAGTCATGTAGACTCAAGACATATCTCCATTTTAATGAGGCACCTAAAGGCCTGGAGGACTTGGCCAATAAACTCTCCTTCCCAGACACTCCTCCCTATGAAAGGTATTTAATCTCAGGCCCACCCTGAAACGTGGGGTATGGTTTTAATTATTCACTTTCCACCATAACAATAAATGCCTTAAAACCATGGACTGCCTCCTTTCATTGGAATCCACCCTGCAGAGAATGGATGCCTTCACTTATCGAGCTTTCATCTAATCTCCTGTAGAAGGCCTAAAATAGTTCTGTTGCTGCTTTTGTGTGATCTAGAGGCAGTCCCTGAATGCTTGTCCCTCTAGAATATTATATCTTTGTGCTTATTGTCTCTATGTGTTCTGTGTTGACCCCTAGGCCATTACACCAGCCACTATATACCAGGAATGGACTCTTCTCTGCCTTGCTTAACCATATTCTCTTTGTGTGCCTTTTAGTTTTTCCCCTTTTGGGGGTAGGGGGAAAGGAAAGGTTTATTTGCCTCATACTATTTTTTTATTAGATATTTTCTTTATTTGCATTTTGAATGTTATCCCCTTTCCTGGTTTCCTCTCTGAAACACCCTATCTTATCCCCCTGCCCCTGCACACCAACCCACCCACTCCACAGGTCTAAGGGCCTCTCCTCCTTCCCACTGATGACCGACTAGGCCATATTCTACTACATATACAGCTGGAGCCATGAGTCCTACCATGTGTTTTCTGTGGTTGGTGGTTTAGTCCCAGGGAGCAAGTTAGTTTTTCCTTTAATTGTATTAACTTCAGCCAATAAATCAGCCCCAATGTCCCTTTTGAATGCATACAACTCTCCAGGTTTTTAAATCAATCAGCCAAAAAACTGAACATCAAAGAGGAAAATTTTGAGAATGTTAAAAACAAATTATAGTAAATGGGGAAAACATGACTCACATAATGGTGTGGAAATAGCAAGTTGGAATAGGTGTGTTCATGCAATTACAGGGAGACTGCATGCTCTAGCCACATGTGGAGATAAACCAACACTACCAGAGGGAAGATTGTGGAGATTGTCCTATTTATCTAGTTCCTGTCTGAGACAACATCAGTGTTGATGAATGCACTGCTTAGCCCTTAGGAAATTTGTTATTGTAGTCTGTTTTTTAATTTTGGCATTCTAGGCTGCTATCCAACCAATGTCTACACAATTAATAAAGCACTCTGTTCAGTATATTCATCCCTCTGTCCATGAACCTGCCTATCCTTTGGAATGCTCTCATTGGAGGATTCTGTCTGTCTGTATTATGGTCACTGATAATTTCCCTAACAGAAAGATAAATAAGTCTCATATTCATAGTATGCATAACCATCAGTCTGTTTCAAATTTCAACAAAAAATCAGCAGGCTGATTATAATTTATAGGCTTTGATCCTAGGATTCTCTTTTGATGTCATTTAGTGCTTTACCACATACAGAGAAAAAAATATATATAATGAACACTGAAATTTGCAAAAAATAGTTTGTTTCCTAAATAAAACACCTTGCATCTAAACAGTTTATATGTCTTTATTTTTTAACTCTCTATACTTCCCTAAACTTTGAACATATAATCATTTTATTAAATTAAGAATACTTTTCCACACAACTGAAATTTACTATTTAGGTGTGGTTTAAGATCAGTTATTGACATATAATCATAACGTTTTATTACAAATACATTCTCATTAAATATAAAATCATCTGCATTTACTATTTTGTTGACAAATATATTTTTATATACTAAGTAGAAATTATATCTATATCCATTTTGCAAATGTTGAAAAATTGATCAGCATACCAAAGAAATTTAGAGAGGAAAGTTACACTAAAGTCCCTTTTCTTCTATAACTTTATTGTCCCTTCATTAGAAGTTTCATTACATGTATGTCATTCAGGTTTCTTGGCTTTTTTGTATGAATATATGCTAATGGGATATTTAAATTGCTATACCTTTATGCTGCTTGGCATTTGAACTTACTCTTAAGCTACTATGATAAACATGAGGATTCCAATATTATTATGAAGAACCATAGTTACCAATCTACTTCAGAGTCTAGAATTAGATATTTTCTAATAGCACATGAATTAACATGCACATCATCTTTATAGATTACATTGCTTTAAAACTTTTATTGCCAGTTGGAAAAATCAACAATAAGATTACCCTATAGTCAGTAATATGTGCAATAAGTTTAGGGTTTATATGATGTCTCATATATATATATATATATATACATATATATATATATATATATGCTATAGTATATATACTATTATATTTTAGCAATGACATGTTGAATAAAACACATTATTAGATTGTACATTTGTTAAAAGAACTTTTGAATTAAAAAATCCAGTGTGGGTTACAAGTATGGAGTTGAGGCCAAGTTGATTTATCTTAACCAAAAGAAATAATGACAAGGCTGATAACTGAACTGCTGTCAAGGAAGGAATGATGAACATTATGAAGTAAGCCAGGTGAGTTAGTTGCCTAGTAAATTCAAAGCCCAAACTTTATTAATGGGATAACAAGCCAATACTACATAAATGCACATTCAAAATACTAAAGGTTTAATGGCAATAATGTTTACTGCCCAATGAGAATAATAGAACGAATATCGAAGGGAAAAGACAGGGGATGAGGCACAGGCTTGAAATGCTCTTGATATTGAAGCAATTGCCAAAACTTCACCAATAACCATTCATTTAACAGCTTCTACTGGAATAGACTGAAGGGTTTCTTCAAATGACTGAAAGCTTTTTCTGAAGAAAGAATAAAAGTAAACTTAAAGGTTATAGAATGAAGAATATACTAACTACAAAAGCAGAAATAGGTGCAAAATTGAATAACAGTACAGAAAATCATCAGACTAAAGTTATTTGAAAATGTTAACAAGTTAAGATAACAAGCAAAAATACATCAGAATATGATTTAAATTAATTGTACACATAAGAACTATACTAAATTCAATGAATTACACGTATTTGTGTTAAGATAAATGCTTTTACAATGTTTGCTGTTGGGTTAATAATTTTACTTGGTATAGTTTTCATTGTTAAATGTAATAGATTCTTCCTGTATTTTTCTTTTCATTAAATTTTACCATTTAAACATATTTATATATTTCTGATGAATAATTCATCTAGTCATTTAACAATTTTTGGACAGAATTTTTATGTTAATATTTTCCCAGCTTCATTCTCAGATATCTACATTTGATAAATGGTTTCTATTTCAAATGTTTTCCATAATAATTGGTGACTATAAACATGTTTTACTTCATTCAACACAGGTTAGTATTGTGTGTGTGAATACATGCTATGGTGCTCATCTTGAGGTCAGAAGAAAACCTCTTGTTGTTATCACCTTCTTCCTGCTTGTGGCAGGTTCTCCTTTTGTTTGTCCCTACATACACTATGCTAGATGTCCCATAACTTCTAAGTATGGTCCTGTCTCCTCTCATCTTGGGTAAGAGTGAATATATTGCAGAAGCTAGCTACTAGCTCTAGCTTTAGATGGGCTCTAGTGCTCCTTATGCTTGCATGATATTTTATTCACTGATTCTTCCCATGGACTCATGTTTTCATGTTTATTACTTCTATAACTTAATAGTTTTCTAAGAGTTATCTTACTGGTGTAACTATCACTAAATTCTTTTTGTGCCAGAATATAAGAGACAGTGATGACATTTTGGCAGAACTTTCTCAAAATTTTCTTCTTCTGTTGTTATTTATCAAGTCTACTACAAACCATAATTTTATTTTAACTTGTTTGGGGACTTGACTATCACTTTTGATAATGTTTTGTTTTATAAGTGTTTACATAACGATCTGTCTTCAGGTCTTTATTCTTATCTAATGCCTACTATCTTTCAATAAGAAAATCCAAGCCAGGCGGTGGTGGCACACACCTTTAATCCCAGCACTTGGGAGGCAGAGGCAGGGAAATTTCTGAGTTTGAGGCCAGCCTGGTCTACAAAGTGACTTCCCTGACAGCCAGGGCTACAGAGAGAAACCCTGACTCAAAAAACAAAAACAAAAACAAACAAACAAACAAAAACAACAACAAAAAGAAAGAAAGAAAGAAAGAAAGAAAGAAAGAAAGAAAGAAAGAAAGAAAGAAAGAAAGAAAAGAAAAGAAAAGAAAAGAAAAGAAAAGAAAAGAAAAGAAAAGAAAAGAAAAGAAAATCCAAACTATTTCCAGGTAGTATAATGGAATCAATTATAGTTCTTACTCTCATTTACTATATCTTTAAATTTTATTAGTAATTTTTAGGTTTGTTTAGGATTTAGTAAAATTTTAATTATTCTTTCTCTACTTATATTTTAAAGTCATGTACCATACCATTACTTCACTTATGTTGTGCTGATAAATAAACTAAAACTGTCTTTATTACTATATGTGTGAAATATATTATTTCTTTATAACTTACATGGAGAATTTAATGTATTATTTCAATTATTTCTAGGCCTGAGAGCAAAGACACCAGTTACCTCCAAGTAGGATCTGTTAACTTTTGCTCATTCTTATCTTCAAGTCCTCTGAACATAAGTGTCTTCTCAGGATGTTTTCCTTTGTAATCTCACTCTGGCCCTTTCAAACATGTCCTGATAGACTCTTATGTCTTGTACCAAAAGAAAGTTCCATAGTGTGGGCCAATTACAGCCTTACCTTTACTATCTGACAGAGAAGATAAGTTAAGAATCTGCTTGGGAGTAAGTAGAAGAGGCTACAAATGCCCTAAATTCAGTTTTCTTGGTTACATATATAAATGTACTATATATATATACTTATATACATATATATCTTCAAGTATATTATACATAAATATTTGTGTTACACATATTTGGTTTATATTTTTGTTTTTTATATATTTTATTAAATTATTTGGCTTTAAATGTATTTTTGTAATGCATTAAAACTAATAATTAAAATAAATGATAAACACATCTGCATGGATATTTCATCAAAATAGTTTTAAATTATGAAGAAAGTCAAATTTAGTTATTTGGATAAGCTGACAAATTAAAATGTCTATGTTATGGACGTTTAAGGTGATGTTGCTCTAAAGAACCGCCTGGCTGCACAATCCCTATAACCCTATTTCATCATCATTAGCCTCCGTGTCAATCTTTATTAGGTGAATGACACTATGCATTGAGTTATGACTAAACCAATAAAAAGCAATCTTTTTAAAATCTACTCTGGGTTTACTATGCAAAATTAAAGTGCATTATTTACATGGCTAGTCTAAAAATACTATTTAAAACCAGAATATTAGAATGTAACACAATATTTCACCTTTAATCTGAATTGATGAATAAATTTTAATTAAAATCATTATTAAAGAAGGTAGCATAAATCTATTAAAGAAATACAACAAAATCCAATCAAAAAGGAGAAAGAGTGAATAATATGGTCAAAGACCTAAAAAATAGAAGCAACAAATAAAACATACATGGAGGTATCCAAGATATTCCATGATAAAACCCAATTTAAACAGTATCTTTTTTTCCTAATTCAGCCATAAGACAAATATCAGAGGGAAAAGAAAACACAAGATATTAATTATCTCACAGCAAAACCAAAAGAAGAGAAACATGCACACATGCACACACACACACACACACATACACACACACAGTAAACCCCAAACATTAAAATGATAGTAACTAACATTCATTGATCATTAATATCTCTCAACACCAATGTACTCAACTTAACAATAAAATAAAAAGACACAGGCTAACTGAATACATAAACAAGATCCATTTTTCTGCTGCAAACAAGCAACACACTCCAGCAAAAAAGATATTGTAAAGGGATGGAAAAAAGAAAGGTTTTCCAAGTACATGAAACAATATCTCGAAAATAGACTTTCCACCAAAAGATATCAAAAGAAATGGGCAAGGAAACGTCATATCCATCAAAGGAAAAATCCACAAAGATGCCCTCTCAATTCTGAATACCTAGGCCCCAAATTCAAAGTCATTCACATTAGGACAAAAAAAAAAAAAAAAAAAAAAAAAAAAAAGAAAGAAAACCCACATTACTAAGGCTGAAATCTCACATTGAACTCTAAACGATATTACATGGGATACTTCAACACTCCATTCTCACTAAAGACAGGGCATCAAAACAGACACAAAACAGAGAAACAATGAATGTAACAGATGTTATGAACCAAATGGATTTAACAGATGTCTATAGAACCTTTTACTTGAAAACAAAAGACTATAACCTCTTTTCAGCACCTCTCATTACCTTCTCCAAAATCATATAATAGTGCCCAAAGCAAGCCTTAACAGATACAAGATCGTTGAAATGGCCCTATGCATTCTATCAGATCACCAAGGAATAAGGCTGGACTTCAATAACAACAGAAACAACAGAAAGCAAACATACATGTAAATGGATCAGCTCTGTACTCAGTGATCTCATGGACATGGAAGAAATAATGAAGTTAACAACTTTCTACAAAGCAATGACTTGCCAAATACCTAAGCAAAATCAAACTTTGCTTCCTGGCCCTCACCAATGCCCTAGGTAGTCCTTGAGCCAACCCTGGGCTTGGAATTCAGTAAGAATGTTGCCTATTCAGTGACATTCAGAATTGCCTCTAGTATTGTAAGAGAGATAGTGAAAGAAATCAGGCTATTCCTACATAGAGTTAGAAATCTCAGAGCAAGCTTAGCAAAGTAATTTTAGAATTCTTATTATAATTATGTATAGCAGACAACATTACTTATTAGGAGAAAGTCCCCCCACACAATCACTTAGAATAATAGCCGAGTTATTCCCATATGCAAGAATTTACAATGACCTAGGAAGAAAGGTTGTGGTCTAAGGAGGAACTAGAGTAAATACTTAGAACTAGAGATAGCTGAGTTATACCCATACACAGTAATTTACAATGGCCTAGGGGGAAGGTGAACTATACAATAGACTAGAATTGGAACTATGGCAAGGGCTTGAAGCCCTTGACCCTGGCTTCTAAGATTAAGCTGACCTTAAGTGGGGCTCCTTTTGATCCCAGTTGTTAACATTGATTTTTATCCCAGTTGGTTCCTGTTAGCTTTTTGTATGCATTCCTCTGTTTTTTGTAAAAGTCACTTATAAGACTGGTGCTCACTTTGAGACAAATTACATTTAGATACACAGTCCCTTGTGTCCACGTCTGTTTGTCACCCTCCACACCAACTCCTTGCTCACCTATAAAAGGAACCCCTGATTTCTCTATACTTACAAAGCACACTATTAAGAAAAGTACAATCAGCTACCTAAAGGGTGAATAGTGCAATTCATTTAATCTTACTCTATTAATAAAATAAATTTCAGTGGTCTGTTTGGCCAAATGGTAGAGTAATTTGGATTACTCTCCAAATTACTGAGGATTGAGGGAGGCAAACTGGGGCTGATCTGCAGCAACAAGATGGACAACCCATAGCCAAATTAACTAAAAGGCACAAAGATGGTCTCTAAATAACAAAATCAGAAACAAAAAGGGAGACATGACAGAAACTGAGGAAATTTTAAAAAATAACCAGATCACACCTCAAAAGCCGGTATTCCACAAAACTAGAAAATCTAAGTGAAATGGATGATTTTCTAGACAGATACTAATTACCAAAGGAAAATCAAGATCTGTTAAACTATCTAACCAGCCCCATATCCTTAAGGAAATAGAAGTAGTCCTTATAAACCTCTCAATTGGAGAAGAATACTGAGGAGAAGGAGAAGGAGATGGAGGAGAAGGAGTAGGAAGAGGGGAGGAGAGGAGGAGGAGAAAGAAGAGAAGAAAAGGCCAGGGAAAGATGGTTTTAGTGCAGATTTCTATCAGACTTTCAAAGAAGAAGTAATACTAATACTCTGCAAACTATTCCACAAGATAGAAACAGAATGAACAATACTTCATACTGAATCCAGGAACACATGAGAAACATCACATATTCAAGTAGGTTTTATTCCAGTGAAGCAGAGATGGTTCAATATAGAAAACACCATCAATATAATCCACTATATTAACAAACTCAAAGAAAATATCATATGATCATCCCTTTATATGTTGAAAACACCTTCTACAAAATACAATATCTCTTCAAGTTAAAAGTCTTAGAGATATCATGTATTCAAGGCACATACCTAAACAAAATAAAAGCAATATACAGCAAGCCAATTGCTAATATCAAATTAAATGAAGAGAAACTTTAAGCTATCCCACTAAAATCAGGGACAAAATAAGGCTGCCCACTCTCTTCCTATCTATTCAATATAGTCCTTAAAGTTCTAGCTAGAGCAATAAGACAAGAAAAGGAGATTAAGTGGATACAAGTTGGAAAGGCTGGAAAGCAGAAGTTAATGCATCACGATTTATTTACATCTTAAATGCTTTCTCACTTCCCAGTTAGCCCCTCCACCAATCCTCATCCTATGATATTCCACTTCCCTGTTACCCCTCTGCCATGCCCCTATTCCACATCTGCCATCCCCCCTCTCTTTTGTCTGTATGAGAGTGCTTCTTGAGTTATTTTTATATTTTAGATATTAGCACTTTGTCAGATGCAGGGCTAGTGAAGACTGTTTCTCAGTCTGTAAGCTGCTGTTTTGTACTAACAATGCCATTTTCCTTACAGAATCTTTTCAGCTTCATGAGGTCCCATTTTTCAACTGTTGATCTTAGAGCCTGGGCCACTAGGGTTCTGTTCAGAAAACTGTTTCTTGTACCAATATGTTCAAGATATTTCCCACTCTCTCTTCTATGAGATGTAATGTATCCAGTTTTATGTTGAGGTCATTGAACCATTTGAACTTGAGTTTTGTGCACGGTGGTGGATATGAATCTAATTTGTTTCTTCTACCTGCAGACATCTGTTAAGTCTAGCACCATTTGCTGAAAGTGTTTTATTTTTTCCAGTGTATGGTTTGGCTTCTTTGTCAAAAATCAAGGGTCAATAGTTAGCAAAAAGGAAGGCTCAAACTATGATGCTTGAATCACACTTAGAATGGGGGAACAAAATTATCATAGGAGGCAGAAGAAAGTGGAAGGGAGAGTGAAGGAGGTTATGGTCAGGGGCTTGGGGAAGATCAGTGTGTAGAGAGATAGGAAAGACACTCTCAGGGTCAGGAGAATGAATGGAAATCTGCAGCTGCTGGGGTGTGGTAGGGAAATCTTTAGCAAGTCTCAGAGACCTGAGTTGTGGGAAGTTCCTAGGAGTCAATGTAGGTGACCTTAGCCAAGATGTCTATCAGGGGGAACATGAAACCTAAGGAAACCATCTCCAATAGCTATGAAGGGCCCCCAGTGGAGGGATAAGGACACCAACCCAACAACAAAACTTTTGAGCCTAAATCTGTCCTGTCTAAAAAAATTCTGGAACAAAGATGGAACAGAGTCCAAATGAATGGCCAACCAATAACTGGCCCATGGGAAAACACCAATTCCCTGACATTATTGATACTCTGTTATGCTTGCAGGCTGTAACCTAGCACAATTGTTCTCTGAAAGATTCTATCCAGCAGCTGATTGAAACAGATGTTCATACCCACATCCAGACATTGCACACATGTCAAAGACCCTTATGGAAGAGTTGAGGGAAGGACTGAATGTCCTGAAGGTCATGGGGACACCACAGGATTTTCAACAGAGTAATCTTACCTGGATATCTAGGAGGTGTCAGAGACTGAACCACCAACCAAAGAACACAGAGACTTGAAGGAAGTCTCAGGCACAAGTGTAGCTTAGTCTCCATGAGGTCTCCCCAACAACTAGAACAGGGGCTCTCCTCAAACTGTAGCCAGATTCTGGTATCTGTTCCCTAACAGGGCTGCCATGTCTGGCCTCAGTGAGAGAGGATGTGCCTACCCTAGCAGAGACTTTGTGTGTCAGGATGGGGAGATTCACAGAGGGGCCTACTCTTTCAGAGGGGAAGTGAAGGGGAGATTAAGGAAGGGCCTCTGTGAAAGGGGGACATGGGCAGCATTTGATATAATTAAATAAATTTTTAAAAATTAACATGGTCTCAGCATATTGTAATCTGGGTACACAATGTACTCCAAAATGAAGTATAGCTAAACAGTTGATGTATAATGAAGAAAAAAATGACACAGTATTGTTTGTCAAAATTTCTCATGTTTATAGTGTGTGTAAATAGGTAGTTAAATAGGATCTCTTTTAAAATATGTTTCTCTAATGATGAAACTAAGAACAAGGAATGGCCAAATACCAGGAAGTTATAGGCTATGGAAGATGAATAGGGGAAGAATTACAGAAACTGAATTTGTCAGATAATCCAGAGGCATAATCCTGTGCATTCTCAATGTAGTAGTTTATATCTTAAGGGCAAGAGAAGATGGAGACCTATGTGAAGCATAATTGATTGAACACTTGATATATTTGCTTGCAATTGGAAATTGTGTTGCAGTAAGTCAAATAAATTAACTTAAAATTTCTTCAGTAGCCGAGTCATGGTCATGTAGACATATTTATATATCCATACCTGCAAATACATAGTTAAATATGTAAGTTGGATTTACTAGAGTGGCTTACAGGCTGTGGTCTGAATAGTCCAGTAATGGCTTATCGTGACAGAAAACCCAAGGATCCAATTGTTGTTCAGTCTACAAAGACTGGATGTCTCAGAAGTACCAATCTGGTAGGAGAGTCACAACAGATTTCTAGAAGAATGCTGGTCATTCATCTGATGTGGATTACTAAAAAAATAGATTGTAATGTCAAGTAAGGGATAGATGAAACAGAAGAAATAAACTTGCCAGAAAGAATGAGAGCAAGCAAGAAAAAGCAAAAAATTTGATCTAATGTGTCCTTTCATTTGGACTGTCACCAAATGTTTTGACCCAGATTTAGTGGGGCCCTTCCCATCTCAAGTGATCCAATCAAGGAGATATATACCAGGAGGAACAGAAGTTTCAATTTTCTGTTGATTCCAGTTGCAGCCAAGCCTACAACCAAGATTAGTTGCAATAGATATTTCTATCTAAAGGTGATCTCACAGAAAAAGAAAATAAAAAGGAATTGCAGGGCTTTCGTTCAAGGAATCATGTTAGCATACTAGGTATGATGAAGAAACATTGTAAGAAAAGAAGGTGACAACATTATGCCAAGAACAGAACATAAAACAGTTGGAAAGATTGAAATAACTACAGTGAACATGAACAAGAACTGTGAGAAGATAAACACAGAACAGAGGGGAACAGAATAAGGGGAACATAAAGGAATGAAACAGTGAACAAACAATTCAATTAAAATATTTACTAACATTTTTGATAATTTTTTATGAGAGTGTAACAAAGAGACATGGTAGGTAATTATTACAAGATTCAGTATATACACTAAATCCAAAATTGTTTATAACTAACCCCATTCTGCTCATTCTTCAGAGAAATCAGGATATGTCTTTGAAGAAAATGCCCTGTCCTAAGAAATCTGTACCTATGAGTGTGAACAATATTGTATAGCATGCTCAGTACAGGTCTGATTAAGATGAGAAAATCTGAAAATTGGACATTCCTTTTATTAAATCATCCGGGGACATAAATAACTAATAAGTAAAATATCTCACAGTCATATGTCTTTGAAAGAATAGTACAGTATAATGAAATAAGAGACAAAAAGCAAATAAAAACAGATGACAGCATCTGAAAGCACATGGTGTGAGGAACAGATTAATGATTGCAAAAAATTGAATGATTTATAGAATTTGAGAATCTTGAAGTGCAAAGAAAAGACATCCAGTACATGGTCTATGTTCTAAAAACATAAGCATTTTGGGAATTGGACGTTCAATGCTGCCAATCCAAAGCCTATAGACCTCTGAGTAGCCTGAGTATTCATTCCAACACCGAAGCAGGAAGCAGAAACCACCCAGAGGCATTAGATTCAAAAGAATTACTGTGAAATATAGAACTAAAAAAAGAAGAGGGTAGGGAATTTGAAATTGAAGCAGTACATTTACACACATGTATGCCCATCTCAGTGCAAGGTTTATTATGGAGAATAGAAGAAACCCTGTTAAAATGAGAACAATTAAAAAGTAATCAAAAGATACCTATAAAATTGTAAAAATGATAATTGGATTGAAGTACTTGTTCATTTGCAAAATAGAACTCAGAAGACTATTGCATACCATTTTAAAAATTAAAAGATCTTTCCTGATTCTTGTAATATAAGATTATATCAGAAACTTGAAGTGATTTAATGTGTTAGACAAGAAGCCAGTGTAGGGACAGAATTCTATGTATGTAATTGAATGTGTGTCTCTAATGACACATGCAGTGTGCAAGCCAAACAAATAAAAACTCCAGACTTCAGATTGAATCACAGAAGAAAGGAAGGAGACCACAGCTTACCATTCCTTTATTAACTTGCTCAACTTCTTGACCAATACTTGAAAAATCAATGTGTCAGTTTCTAAAGATTCTGAAAAATGAAAAAGAGGTGAGTGAATGAAAGCCTGAAAAACTAATCAGAAATTTAAGCTCCAGTGTATAAATTACAGATGGACTGAGAAAGAAATCAGAGAAATGACAGTTTTCAAAATAGCCACAAATAATCAAAAACATCTTGAAGTAAGTCTAAACAAGAAATGAAAGATCTTTATAAGAACCTCAAGTCTTTGAGGAAAGAAATTGAAATAATATCAGAAGCTGGAAAGATCTAATGCTTATTAATCTGGATCAATAAATGAACATAGTAAATATGTCAATATAAAAAAAAACTCTGGCATGGTGGCACACGCCTTTAATCCCAGCACTTGGGAGGCAGAGGCAGGCAGATTTCTGAGTTTGAGGCCAGCCTGGTCTACAGAGTGAGTTCCAGGACAGCCAGGGCTACACAGAGAAACCCTGTCTGGAAAAACAAAACAAAACAAAACAAAACAAAACAAAACAAAACAAAACAAAACAAAACAAGAAAAAAACAGGAAGAAAGAAAGAAAAAGAAAGAAAGAAAGAAAGAAAGAAAGAAAGAAAGAAAGAAAGAAAGAAAGAAAGAAAGAAAGAAAGAAAGAAAGAAAGAAATTAAAGGTCCAACTTTTCCACAAGAAAAGCAACTCTACATAGACTTCAATTTGGTTTGTTTCCTTGAATCAAACAATTTGTTCCCAAATTATACCAATTAGAAAGAAGCAGTTGGTGAGTAAGAAAATTAATGTTGGAATTACAAATGTATGTATCATTTCAGTCCAATGTACATTAGCAAACATATAATGTCACAATAAGTTATGATGTGTTTGCAAGGCCTACCTTAAGTTGATCTTGCTGATGTACGTTGGTTAAGCATCCATATAAAAACTCTTTGTTCCTATCTTCTACAAATACATCCTGTTGTACTTTATCCACCAACAATGATTTCTTGGATACAGATTTATGCCACTAGAAAGTAGTTATTAACTAGATGGTGACTACAGTGGGCATTTGGTGCCCAAGTATAATCATGAACATTTCTCAGGGTGAGCTTTTAAGCACAAAGAAAACATATCCTGGGTTAAAATACTTCAGTTTATAAGAACAATTAGCCTGAAGAGTTAGAACAGAAGTCAATCAATCAATCCAAAAACTAAAAAACAAAGCCAACGAACCAACCATCCATAAACAAAAACAAACGAGTACATTTAAAATCTTTCTCATCACTAAGGATTTTGATGGATTAGGTTTTAGTTTTCATTTTGTTTATGTGTTGGATTTTATAGCCTGAAGAGTAGTTCTTTTCAGAATCATGGAAAGCGCCTCATCCAAACCACTGATTCTTACATCCTTCACCTGAGATATTTAATACAAAATGATTACTTATTAATATAATGAAAGACCAATGTTTATTTCAGCAAACTGTTTAGGATGTCCAGGCTTGAAGGAATGTCTAGAAGTTGTGATACACCCTTGCTGTTGCGACTCTAACATGGTATAGGCCTTCACTTAGCCTTACTGTACATATATATATATATATATATATATATATATATATATATATATATATATATATATACATTTTCCATTTTGTCTCTTTCAGTCAAAAATCCATAAGGATTCACATGTAGTTTTTAATCTAAAGAATATCACCTAATCCTGATTCAGTTCCAAAGGCATTACCTTAAAACATCACAGTCAGATCCAGTTTTCAGGTGATTAATAGCTCACAACTAGGAGTAAATATAAACACATGACTCCTTACGGGACATACTAAAACCTGTTTAAAACTGGGGCAACAATGTTCTCTTATTTTAATGTGAATTCAGAAATAATAAAAGTTGGCATACATATTAAATTTAGTTGCATTATTGATTCTTATTTGTAATATATTTATATGTATGAATATGAATTGAATAGCAGTATGACACAGGAGAAGTCTGCAAAGTTTGATTTCTGATCTGAACATATGAAGAAAATTATATGTCAAATAAATAGAAGAGAAAGAAAATAAATAACAATAACAGAAATAACTGTGTAGACATACTTTGACAATATGTTCTCAGACTAAATTAGAAAAGAGATATCAGTAAGTATTACACATGAATTCATTTCTTCAAATTATTAAATTGTGGTCTGAGAACTCTTAAGAAATAGCAATTCAAACTTTATAATAAACAAGTGATTTAATAACACTTTCCTTGCAATAGTTACCTTCTCTATACCAAATGAAACTGATAATCATAAAACCAAAAAAAAAAGTAAGAACAATAGCAACAGAGTGGTCTGGAACTGGGCTGAGAGAAATCAATATTTATTCAAAGAAAGATTCACGTACTGAAGTACTTAGACATTTTTAAAAAGTCGCTCTATCTGGAAAAATTTCTGAGTCACTTCAAGGAAAAAAATACATTTTTCATCCACAGATGTTGAAAAGCTGATAAAAGAGAAAGAACAAAGCAAACCATACAACATAAAAGTAGAGCATGAGTATTCTTTGTACTATTCTCAGAATTTTTTTCTGTATGACTAAAGTTATGTCAAAGTGAAAAAGTAAAGAATGTTTTCTCATATACTTAAATTAAAAATAAAAATAATTAAAATAAATATATGCAGAAGAGTAAATAATTGAGCACACTTATTTATTTAATTTAATAAGGACATTGAGATTATGTATTATATATATGTGATATAACACATAGATAAAATTAAGGTTGAATGCCTTATAACTCACAACCACAAAATGGTCAGTTATGAGAATGTTTTATCCATCAACATAATGTCATACATATATTTTATTGGCAGAAGTGAAAACTCAACCAACATAAATCAGACTTATATGTGGGATTTCAGTGTGAAATGAAACTCTATAGAAGAAAATGTAAGAAAAAACTAAATGGTGTTATAGCTCACCTGTACAATAATTTCTCAAACTTATTTACAAAAGCAGTAATAATCTTGATTAATAATGATATATTGAAAATCATATATTAAATTTAGTATACATCTTAGTCACAAGTTAGCCAGGTATTATATTCCAATGCACTACTGGTTTTCATTGGTTTTAAGACAGTCTCAAAACTGCTTAGTAGCTTAGACATCTTGAACTTAGATTCTCTTGCTTCCAGCCACTAATAGAAAAAACTACTGACTGACATGAGCCATCACACCTAGTTTATGCTGTGCTATGGATCAAATCCAGAGCTTCATGAATACTCGGCAAGCACTACAACTACCAACTTAAACACCATGATCATTGTACTGCTCTAAGCTATTATTCCTACAGTTCTGCAATTTAGTCCTGTGAGGAAATTGAGCACGGATATTACATGTGTTACATACATCTTAAATGATAGGACGATGGGGTAATAAAAATATAAATATATAATCTCAAATGACTATGAATGTACTAACATGTTTACATATCAATGATATAGCTGTTTATATCCAGCTAGCTGCCCAGTTTACTATTTAGTTTTCTAGTAGTTTTTGTTTATCAACTAATCAATATTCCATGTGTGTGTGTGTCTGTGTGTACATGTTTGTGTGTATGTTTGTGTGCATGTGAGGTGTGTGTTTGTGTGTGTGTGTGTGTGTGTGTGTGTGTGTGTAGTATTGAAACAAGGTATCTCCATTTTCTGCAAGCAGGCCTCAAGTTCATATTTCTGCTATTTCAGCTTGGTGAGGGCTGTGTTTATGGACACATTGAGTTTCTTTTCTTTTTTCTTTTCTTTTTTCTTTTCTTTTATTTATTTCCTTCCTTTCTTCCTTCCTTCCTTTCTTTCTTTTCATTGAACCTTCAATGATACTCTTTTCAGGAGTAGAAAAGTAATAACCCTTTGTTTATTTCAAGTATAAAATATTTTTATGATATAACTTAATAAAGAGTGTCCCCAGGGCTAGTGAGTCAGGTTAGCGGGTAAAGGCAGTTGTTGCCATGCCTGATCACCTCAGTTAATTCCTGGTAGTAACATAGTGGAAGCAAAGACTCAGATCCCACAAATTGTCCTCTGATCTTCACATGTGTGCCATAACACACACACACACACACACACACACACACACACACACACACACACACACACACAAACACACACACACACACACACACACACAAGAAAATAAATATAATAATTAACAGAGGACTTAAAACTATCTCCAAAGATAATGATAACTACGGTATTACTTAATTCAATGGCAAATCTCCTATGAAAAAAGAAGATAATATACATAGAACTGTTGGCTTGCAAGTTGTTTCTAGCCAAAAGCAATCTTGATATAGATTCTGTTAAGCAAACACTTGTTAAAATAATGAACATGCCGTGATTGGATGAGAGGAAGCCAAGAAATAGTAGAACATTCCTTACTGGATCTTTAAAAATCTTCCTGAATCAAATGTCATTCATATTTCATTGAATGAAACCACTCTCAATTTTCTACTACACAAATGGGGTTCTAATGCAAGTCTGGCCACCAGTGGCTCAACATTTGGAAAAAAGTGACAATGGCTATCATAGTGCATGAATTTCTCAATAAACATGCCACATGCTACAAAATGAAAATGAAAATATAAGGCTTTGGATACTTTTAAAATGGCATGCTGTGATGTTATTAAAGAAGGCAATTTAAGAAGACAAAATGTATGCATTTTCCCTAAGCAAATATCAAATGCCTTGTCATCTCACGCTTCAAAAGGAACCTCAAAAAGGAATAGTTTCAAAGGGAATAATAACAAAGCTCGTAGGTGACACAAACTGGTGTCAACATAATTCTGAATCACAACTGTTTTATCAATAAATTACTGGGACTTGGCTGTTCTTTATTGTCACAGCAAAATCTGGGCATCTAATCTACTAAATCTATAGCATAGATCAATTCAAATCTAGAAAAGTTTATCTAAATTGGGGTTCTCGGTCAGTAGATCCTTCTTTCTGTAAACCTGCTATCATCATTACCTAGAGCCCTATGTTCATCAGCTTATCTTCTTGAGTTAGCATAATTTAGCTCCAGGGAAGAAAACCACATTCATGCCCAGTGCTACTTCTGTAACATTCCTCATCAAGCAAGTTTAGATTTAAAAAAAAATTAAAATTTTACGAATTTACTGTGAAGATTATTATTATTTTTATTTTTAACATGATTTTGAGCAATTGCACAAGTTGTACAAACAAACACAATTAAGAAAATATATGTTAAACTTTGCGAAGTGAGCTATCATCTCAGCTAAAAATTTTGCAACTACAACTACAGTGGACTAGATGTACAAAACGTGACTATCAGGTTATGTCTGTATGCTTACTCACTGTTGAATTTGAAAGTGTTGCTTACTAATTAAAACACAGAATAGGTTCGTTTAGCTTCTAGTGACATATATGCAACCAAGGTCTGAATTCTCTACTAGGAAATATAAAATTACAAGACTTATGGGGGGAAATCATCATACAGGAAGTTAATGTAAAAGAAAAGATCTCAAAACACACAACCTTTGTTTTGTGTGAAGTATTAGGTATCATAAAAGTTAGGAGAAAATCTGGACAAGACACAGTCAAAACTTCTAAGGAAAATTGATGAGCTAATCAGTGCAGTCTAGATTAAACAGTTTATAATAGTTATCAGCTTTGTAATGTTTTATTCCATAAGTTACACAAATACTTTTAGAGATACCAGCATAGGCTAGCAATGAATTTCATTACTACTTTAAAAAATATCCATTTATATGTGTATGTGTGTTTGTGTGCACATATGTATGTGCACTATTTTCATGCCTTTTGTCTGTAGATGACATAATAGGATATTATGATGAAAAGAGGAGCATGTTCTCTAAATTGATTTTGAAATTACTATATGCAGAAAGTCTCACAATTTAAAAAGGTAAGATTGTGATAAGTTAGACACAATGATTGCAATAGACAAAGAGCATGGATGGAGTATAGGAAACATTTGAAGAGACAAAGATTGTTTATCAAAACTGAAAAGCATTCTTAGGCACTGATTAAAGAAGCACCAAGAACATTCTGAATAAAAAGGAACCACATGTAAAAGAAGCAGCCTTATTTATAATGGCCTGAAGCTGGAAAGAACCCAGATGTCCCTCAACAGAGGAATGGATACAGAAAATGTGGTACATTTAGACAATGGAGCACTACTCAGCTATTAAAAACAATTAATTTATGAAATTCATGGGCAAATGGATGTATCTGGAGGATATCATCCTGACTGAGGTAACCCAATAACAAAAGAAGTCACTTGATATGCACTCACTGATAAATGGATATTAGCCCAGAAATTTAGAATACCCAAGATATGGTTTATAAAACACAAGAAAATCAAGAAGAAGGAAGACCAACGTGTGGATACTTCATTCCTCCTTAGAATAGGGAACAAAATACCAATGGAAGGAGTTACAGAGAAAAAGTTTGGAGCTAAGACTAAAGGATGGACCATGCAGAGACTACCTCACCCGGGGATCCATCCCATAATCAGCCACCAAACTCATACTCTATTGTACATGCCAGTAAGATTTTGCTGAAAGGACCTTGATATAGCTGTCTCGTATGAGGATATGCCAGTGCCTGGCAAATACAGAAGTGGATGCTTACAGTCATCTATGGGATGGAACACAGGGTTCCCAATGGAGGAGTTAGAGAAAGTACCCAAGGAGCTGAAGTGGACTGCAACCCTATAGGTGGAACAACATTATGAACTACCCAGTACCCTCAGAGTTCGTGTCTCTAGCTGCATATGTAGCAGAAGATGGCCTAGTCAGCCATCACTGGGAAGCCATCCTTCATCATGCAAACTTTATATGCCCCAGTACAGGGAAATGCCAGGGCCAAGAAGTGGGAGCAGGGGGAGGGGTAGAGGGGGCTTTCAGGATAGCATTTGAAATGTAAATGAAGAAAATAGCTAATTAAAATTGAAAAACAAAAGACAAAAAACAAACAAAAAATGGTGATATGTTAGCACAAGGAATAGGGCAAATTTTCTGTTAATAGTGCAGGGTAAAGTACATTAATAAATGTAGACCATTCCTTTGACAGTTGAAGATACAACAGAACAAGCAAGCAAGAACAGAAGAAGTTATTTCCAACATGAACACTAAAGAAGCCTATGCTGGGAAGTTTAACTGTTTCCTTTACCTGTAAGATAGATTACTTATTTTAAAAAATGCAAAGTTTGGAAGAGAATTCCATTAAAAGAAGGAAGATATTTGAGCCATTAATTAACATATGAAAGGGTGCTCAATCAAACTATTTTAGCAGGAAAAAAATCAGTATGTCTACATTCTAATGGAAGTGATATCAAGTGATTTGCAAATGTATGGAATACATTGTGACCTCTTTTTGGTTTATCTAGTAAATATAAATTTAGAGACCTACAACCCAGAATATATACTCTGGATTATGTATGCAGTTGAAAAACATGCATTAATAAACAAAAGTGAATTCTGATATTTCCAATGAATATATAGAAGATTAATAAATTATATCATTAACTATAAGATACCATAGGGTAATTTAAATTAGCAATCTATAATGCTTACATAATCCTGGTTAACAAACTAAAGAAGTGTAAGAGGCTCACCAATATGAGTTTATCTCACATTAAGGGATAAAGACAAACGTTCTCTTGGGTTAGAGACCTTACTCAGAATGAAATCTTCTAGTTCTATCCATTTACCTTCTAATTTCATGAAGTCACTGTTTTTAATGGTTGAGTAGTATTCCATTGTGTAAATGTGCCACATTTCCCGTATCCATTCCTCTGTTGAAGGACATCGGGGTTCTTTCCAGCTTCTAACTATTATAAATAAGGCTGCTGTGAACTTAGTGGAGCATGTGTCCTTGTTATATGTTCGAGCATATTTTGGGTATTTTCCAAGGAGTGGTATAGTTGGGTCTTCAGGTATTGCTATGCCCAATTTTCTGAAGTACCACCAGACTAATTTCCAGAGTAGTTGTACCACCTTGTAGTCCCACTAGCAATGGAGGAGTGTTCCACTTTCTCCACATCCTTTCCAGCATCTGCTATTACCTGAGCTTTTGATATTAGCCATTCTGACTGACTTTAACGTAATTTTGATTGTCTTTGCTTTTAGTAACTTTAGATATTTATTCTTCTATAAATCATTGAAATTCTAATTTAAAGACATAAATTAAGAAAGAATTGACAGCCGGGCGTGGTGGCGCACGCCTTTAATCCCAGCACTCGGGAGGCAGAGGCAGGAGGATTTCTGAGTTCGAGGCCAGCCTGGTCTACAGAGTGAGTTCCAGGACAGCCAGGGCTATACAGAGAAACCCCGTCTCGAAAAACCAAAAAAAAAAAAAAAAAAAAAGAATTGACATGTTATAGTTATTGACAGGTAATCCAATACTTGTTGATTTTAAAACTTAGAATATGGTATATTTTGTAGCTATAATTTCATCAAGAGTTAATGGTGAGATACACATAACATAATAATAATAATAATAATAATAATAATATATTACTAAAGAGACAGTTCATTTCTCATGAACTAAATAGGGAAAAACAGGACATCAGATTCTCAGCTGAAGATCCCTTGTCTTATGTGGGGCAATTTAGAGTTTAAGAGTTGTTTCCTAGATATGAGATATCATTGTTTCTGTTTTGCTTTATTAGGTGGCTTTCTCTATTCCTTGTAGCTTATACAGAAATAGATCATTTAAGTTGATAAATATTAAATATAGTCTTTGTTCTTTCCCCAAGAATATTTATTAACTTTATATCTAATTATTTCACAAATTAACTCACAAACCTGATTTTAGCCACCTCCTTCTCTTCTTCTCTCATCATTTATTGTAGTTGAAACCAAGAAAAGCAAACACATTAAGAAAAATAAAAATCTGTTATTATAAAAAAGCATACAATTTAATAGTAGTCTGATGCCCTCAGAAACAGGTCTAGTGAAATGCAACTCGGTATCACCTAAGAAATAGGATTGTCTGCTTTCCTTAGCACAACTCTTCCCTGATCTCATGCTATACTAGAGAACAATAGTTGTAAAAACTGCATGGCATTGGTACAGAGACAGGCAGGTAGACCAATGGAATAGAATTGATGACGCAGAAATGAATCCACACACCTATGGTCACTTGATCTTTGACAAAGAAGTTAAAACCATCCAGTAGAAAAAAAGACAGCGTTTTCAACAAATGGTGCTGGTTCAACTGACAATCTGCATGTAGAAGAATGCAAATTCATCCATTCTTAGCTACTTGTACAAAGCTCAAGTACAAATGGATCAAGGACCTCCCCAATAAAACTAGATATGTTGCATCTAATAGAAGAGAAAGTGGAGAAGATCCTCAAGTACTTAGGCACAGGTGAAAACTTCCTGAACTGAGCACCAATGGCTTATGCTTTAAGATCAACAACTGACAAATGGGACCTCATAAAATTGAAAAGCTTTTGTAAGGCAAGAGAGACTATCAATAGAACAAAGAATTCTCAACAGAGGTGGAGAACCCCAAATCGTGGAGGAGCACTTAAAGAAATGTTCAACATCCTTAGTCATTAGGGAACTGAAAATGAAAATGTCTCTGAGGTTCCACCTCACTCTAATAAGAATGGCTAAGAACAAAAATGTGCTTGACAGCAGCTGTTGGCAAGGATGCAGAGTAAGAGGAACACTCCTCCGTTGTTGGTGGGAATGCAAGCTTGTAAAACCAATTTGGAAATCAATCTGGCAGTTACTGAGAAAATTGGACATAGTTCTACTTGAATACTCGGCTACACCATTACTGGCCACATACCCAAAAATTATTCCAACATATAACAATGACACTTTCTCCACTATGTTCATAGCAGCCTCATTTAGAATAGCCAGAAGCTGAGAGCAACCTATATGTGCCTCAGGAGAAGAATGGATACAGAACACGTGGTAAATTTACACAATGGATTACTACTCAGCTGTTAAAAACAATGACTTTATAAAATTCACAAGCAAATGGATGGAACTAGAAAATGTCATCCTCAGTGAGGAAAACCAGACACAAAAGATCACACATGGTATGTACTCACTGATTCAGGGATATTAGCCCAAAAGTTCACAATGCCTATGATTCAACCCACAGACCATATGGAGCTTAGGAGGAAAGAAGATCAGGAACATTGCAGGAGGGTGAGGGAGATGGGGACCTGGCATGGAGAGGGGGGAGGGATGAAATGGGAGGAGTATCAGGTACTGGAAGTGATGGGAGAGAGTTGCAGAGGATCAGTAGACAGAATAAAAATATGTAAGTGGAGGCAGAACTGGATATAATCTCTGGAGGCATATTGACACCAGAGAAAAGAGAGGCTCCCAGGACCCAACTGGGATAACTTTAGCCAAAATTCACAGAGAAGGGGGAGATAGAACCTGTAGGAACCACCTCCAATAGGTAGGCATGGTCCCCAGTCAAGAAATGGGGGCACCCACCCATCTCAAAGTTTTTAACCCAGAAATGTTCCTGATCAAAGGAAGAAAAGGGACAAGAAATGGAGCAGAGACAGAAGGACAGGCTATCCAGGGACTGCTCCGTCTGGGAACACGTCCTGTCTGCAGACACCAAAATCTACACTGTTGCAGTGTTCAAGAAGGGCTTGCTCAAAGGAGCCTGGTGTGGCTGCTTCTTGGGAGGTCCAGTCAGAAAGAAGGATTCATGATTCCAGATACCAGATACATTTGTAGCAGAGGATAGCCTTGTCTGAGAGCAATGGGAGGGGAAGCCCTTGGTCCTTTGGAAGTTAGATGTTTCAGGGTAGGGGGATGCTTGAGTGGTGTGGCGGGAGACGGTGGGTGGGTGGGTGGGTGGGTGGGGTAGAATCCTCATAGAGGCAAAGTGGATGGGAAAAAGCGTGTATTTGGAATGGGAGGGTTGTGGAAGGGTAATGATTAGTAAAAAATAATAGAAACAAATGGTTTTGTATTTGAGGAAAGTGTGTTTCCCTAATTGGATTGTTTTGTTTTGTTTTTCCCTTCATTCAAGAGTGTATGTACATGTGTGCGTGCTTACATTCAATGTGTCACATTCAATGTGTCAAAATCTAGTTTCCTTTGATGTTAATATTATAGAATGAAATTGTATAAAGTGCTGTCAGTTTGGTGATTGGCATATAAAACATATATCCAAATAAGCTCTTATGATAAATATGTACAATTATCACACACTTCATGAATATCAAAATCTGAATAGGACTTGACATGAAGCTGGTCCGAAGAATACAGGATGGAGGAAATTTTTTGAAATAGATAAGGATCTCTTATGCTGTGGTATAAGTGTTTTGCACAGTAAGTTCACTTAGGATAACTTACTGGTTTATTGGCTTGGGTCTTAAGTATTTCCTTCTATTTATGGTATGCTTCAAGAGAAGCATTTTATTTAAGTCCCACTGACTCTTTCATCCTTATTCTCAATACATCCTGCCTAACAGTAGAAGAAATGAGCCTATGTTGTGTATTGTGTTTTGGTTATGATTGTCATCTAGCAGTTGTCCTTCCAAGGTAAGGTTGTTAATCCCAGTGAGTTTTGTTCATGTCATTCAGCTTCAAATTATACAAAATTATGAAGTTATCCAAGAGTTTTTATTTGCATTAAGTGTAAATTGGTAAAAATATACCTGACTTGAACACACTGATTTCTGGTTTGTTTCTCATAGTTTTGGTATATAAATATAACTCATTTATTTTCTCAGATTCTCTACATATATACACTTAATCTTCCTATTCTCTCAACTTTTGCAGGATTCCAACTTTAACCACACAACAGAAACATTTTATATTTAAAAGAATATGCTTAATATATGTATCAAATTTAGAACTCCTAAATAACATTTCCATGTATTGACTTAAAGTGTTTAGTGTATTTCTCATACACTGAAATTAAAGTTGGTTTCAATTAAATTATATTAATAAACCAGTTTGACAAACAAACAAGATCATGATAAAATTCTTGGAACTCACCTAAATAACTGTCCCATCCAAATCTATAACGATCATTTTAATAATTTATAATCTTGTAATATGAACTATAATCTCAGGAGAAGAAAGGTAATAAAGATTCAGCAAGTGTATTGACAGATATGTGGAATAGTATTAAGCTAGATCTGGTGGTATATTTTAGTAATCAGAGCACTTAGAAGTTGGAGGCAGGAGAACCTGAAGCTGGAGGCCAGCATGGGCAGCATGAGATCCCATTTCAACAAACAAAATGAAACAAAAATAATAAACAAGTATCACACGGGGATCTTCATTTTGTCTTACATACTGATTTTAAATATGTGAGAAAATAGGAGCACAAAATACAGGTGTTACATATTAATAAGAAATCTCTACTATTTTACTTTTTGGTTTGCTATAAATATAAGAGTAAGGTGATGTTGCAAATAACAGGATAGACAACTTCTAAGTGGGTTATAACAAGAGTGGGCCTGATTCATTTAGAATAGCTATTGTCTTCACTGTTCTAATCAAGTCTACTTTCAAAGAGAGATGTCTAATCTGAGAGTGGCAACCTAAGAATCAAACCATAATGAAGGCCATTGTCTTTATATAATGAGTAAGACAGCACATATTCAACAGAAAACAAAGAGGAATTTTTGTCTCAATCAATCTTTTACATGAGTCTCATGAAAGAGAATATTATTTTTCTGGCCATACTAACACAGAGTGGTCATCTACCTGGTCAGCCCCTCTCTCACATTGTCATTGAGTCAGGAGCAGGAAAGAGTTACAAAGGAAAAACAAAGAATATGGAAAAATCAAAACTGTGCATTCAGCTGAGCTTGTAGAATTGCTGTATAAGAAGAGCTTATATTCTAAGTCTGATGTAGTAAGAATGATTACAATGTTTTTTCTCAGAAGTCAGGTCTTTCTGAAGAGGTTGAGTATACAGGATGTCAACAGAATGATTGCAGACTTACAAATGATCTCAAAGCACATTGTAAATGTGGTCACAGATTTGTTGGAAGTTTGATTTGTAAAGGTGATCTTGAAACATTTCTCAGAAAACCATTCCCACATACAACAATAGAAAACTGCACAGAGTGTAATAGCATAGGTCTAGAAAGACAGGCAAGCACTTAGGAGGCAGAGCCAGGGAGACAAAGGAACTATGTACTCTGGGCCAAAGATAAAGAGGCCTGTGTCAAAACTTAAAGGTGGTTGAAGAGGAAGGATAGGAGAGGAGAAAAGAAGGCAGGAAATGAGATATATGTCACTGGTAAACACGGGTTTAAAATATTATTCGAAGGTATGAAAACAAAGAGATTCCACTTGAAGATTACTAAAATAAAGAGCAAGCAATTATGGTACCATAGATTATAAAATGCAAATTATTTATATTTAATGCAGTAAGAATGTAAAGATAGGCTTTTTAAAGTGGCAAATGCCTTTAATCCCAGCACTCAGGAGGCAGAGGCAGGCGGATTTCTCAGTTCGATGCCATCCTGGTCTACAGAGTAAGTTCCAGGACAGCCAGGGCTATACAGAGAAACCATCTTGAAAAACCAAAACAAACAAAGAAACAAACAAAAAGTAAAGATAGAACTAAGTCAGTAAAATGGCCAAACACATAAAATCATGCTGTAAATATTCAGATTTTATAGAACACATTAAGAATTTCAGTGGCTTCTATTACGAGCATGTTTGATGCAATGCTTAAGAAATAAGAAAAAACCTGAAAAGTGCCAGTAAGTGTAAGTAGAAAAGTATTCATTTAATAATAGGTGAACTTTCTTTCATATCTGAAGAAATTCACTATTCTGACACGTATAACCATCATGTGTGATCATGTGTGAATATACATTTTGTTTGGACTCATAAGCTTGGTGTGAATCAAACCAGGATAACAAAAGTTGATGAACATAAAACAACAAACTTCAGAGGTACTTAACAGAGTAAAAACTCTGATTTGTATACTTACAAATGTCATCCAGAGGGATCCCAAAACAAAGTGCCTTACTACAAAACTAATTTTAAAAAATAATATATATTTTATGAGCATGTACATGTGCATGCATAGCAGTGTTTCAAAATAAAATCAAATGTAATTAGCTCATGTGATAATAAAAATAGTTAAAATGGCAACCACTAATATTCTTTGCATAGTAGAAAAATTTGTCTATGTAGTGTTTAAAAAATACCTTATTTAGTAGTTATCATCTAAGAAAGTAAATTCACATTTCAAATTAGTAAATATGATTATGTATTGAGAATCATGTAACATTACTTCAGAAAATGGGATAATTCTTTAAACAATTAAAAAAAAAACCTAAAATTCATATGGAATTACAAAAGATAGCCAAAGTAATTCTAAGCAAATATATCAATCACCCTAAAATCAACTTCAAATGCAACAAAGACCTCAATATGAAACCTGAGATGATAAATTTTTTAGAAGACAACATAGGCATAAGGTATAGGTGTAGAAAAATACTTTCTCCATTCATTCAAGGATTAAAGCTAACAATTGACAAGTGGAACTTCATAAAACTAGAAAGGTTTCCTTATAGCAAAGGGAATAATCAACTGAGTGAAGAAGCCCACAGATATCATTCTTTTAAACTTAGTTCTAGTTAAGAAGTGTGGATATTTGGTCCTCTTAGAAGGGGGAACAAAATACCCACGGGAGGATATACAGAGACAAAGTGTGGAGCAGAGACTGAAGGAATGACCATCCAGAGACTGCCCCACCTGGGTTACCATCTTATATACAGTCACCAAACCCAGACACTATTGTGGATGCGAACAAGAGCTTGCTGAGAGGAGCCTGATATCGCTGTCTTCTGAGAGGTTCTGCCAGAGCCTGGCAAATACAGAGGTAGATGCTTGCAGTTAACCATTGGAATGAGCATGGGGTCTTCAATGGAGAAGTTAGAGAAAGGGCTGAAGGAGCTGAAGGGGTTTGCAATCCAAAGGAGGAACATCAATATCAATCAAACAGAGCTCCCAGAGCTCCCAGAGACTAAATCACAAATCAAAGAGTACACATGGAGTGATCCATGAGTCCAGCCATATATGTAGCAGAGAATGGCCTAGTCAAACAACAATGGGAGGAGGGCATCTTGGTCCTGTGAAGGCTCGATGCCCCAGTGTAGGGGAATGCCAGAATAGGGAAGTGGGAGTAGGTGGGTGGGTGAGTGAATACCCTCATAGAAGCAAGGGGAAGGGGGATGGAATAAGGGGTTTTCGAAAGGGAAACTAGGAAAGGGAATAACATTTGAAATAAAAATAAAGAAAATATCTTATAAAAATTTTAAAAAAGTTTCTTCAATATTTTAAAAGATTTTTAAATTTCATACATATGTGAGGAATTGCATTTTCTCTTATAATAAAAATATCAATGCTTTAAAATACTAGAAAACATGAAATTATCTCTTTTGTGTTTTACCTTTTTTTCTTCACTCAAATCCAGCGTCTTAAAAATGTTATGCTAGCGTCTTATTTAAAGCTGTGTTGGATGATTCAGCCCCAAGAAGTTCCTCTTTATTGTGAACGCAGCTTCCAAAAGTCATGATATTTGGCTTGCCAAAAGTTTAGAAGAATGGAAGTAAATCATACTAGATCATTCTACTTCATATAATTAGATTGCATGCAATCATTAGAATTATGCTTAAAATGATAATGTGAGTGGCTTTATTTTAATTTAAGGTAACCATGTTTAGTCTCAATCTATTCTTTTACCCTGAGAAACTCAAAAAAAGGTGCACATGTATTATGATAGTTGATCCTAGTAGGATTTCCATCCTTCGAATTTACTTTCCTTTTTTGAATACTGAGAAAAGACAGGTAAAATATGACAAATAAGCTTTTCTCTCTTCCTTAATGGCTATGCTAGCCCATTCATCCTGACCTATTATTTCTCAAAATATGACTGTCTTCTTCATTACATTTTTCTTGTTAAAAGTAATATCATGCTGGAAAAAAATCACATTTATTACAGTCTTAAATATATTAACTTTCTTTGAGGACATTAAAAATTAAAAATTATGAACAACATTTTCACTGAGTACAATAATACTTATTTTAATACTATATTTTCTCTACATTTGATGAATCATTCTTGTTATTATAAAAATATAGAAACTGTCATTTTATTTTAGTTAATATTCCCTAGTGAATGATTTAAAAATAGATGCTACCAAAGATTTGTAAGATTTGAGGTAAGTTTATATCATGCCACAGAATCTTAGAACGTATTCTATCATTCATCTTGCAATATTCCCATCAGATTATTTCCTGTAAGTAGTGGTTCATGGTTATCTCATAACATAGTCATTGCAGTTTGGGCAAGCTGCAATATGGAAAAATAGTATTTACTTTAAGGTACATGTATGGTGACTTTTATAAGATGGCAGTACAAGTAATTTTATTATATTTAATACCATTTCCTAACATCCGTTAAATTTAAAATTTTCAACAATATCCTCATTTGAAACTAGTGAAGACCCTCCATTTCTTGATCATTCATCTGGAATCATTTTCATATACTTGTCAATGTCTCTTTCTGATGTGATGCCTAGAACTGGAAATGATACTTAAGATAATGCATGATTAATGCACAAATAGAGTGCTTCGTTTTTCATTCTGAGTACTGCATTGCTATTAATAAAACACAATAATGCATTAGCTCTCTTTTGACAGCCTTGTCACACTGTTGACTCTAACTGAAATAACAGTTATTAAAACTTCCATCTAGTTTACATGTGAAAAGTGGTTAAATCAAATGAAGAGAAGATATTCTAAGCTAAAAAGGGGAAAACGTAAGAATATTGTGTGAATTTCTTAGGAGCAGATCAGAACATCAACTGTGAGTAACTCTGATTATGTTATGTAAGTAGTAGCTTCAAAAATGGTACTAATTTTCCATAACATGCCAGGAAGAAGGGGATGTGCAAATTGCCATGCAAGGAGATCACACATTTTCCAATAGGATTCATATCATAAATTATGACGAAAACTTTTATGCTTATTTTAGTTTCAAACTTCCTCATATTTATTTTAAGTTTTAGAGAACTCATTCACAGGTTCATTACCGATTTAGGATTGCTGTTTTCATCGCCTGTTTATCTTATCTCTATTTTATTAGAGTGAATTACATAAGGCCAATTTCATGGTAGTATATTATGTAATATATGCTTACCCCCACAACCTACCACCACCTCATCCACAAGTGAATGCCATTAATGTCCTTTTCACTGAAGATAGTTTTGCTTTGCCTTTCAAGGTACCTATACATTTATTATTTAATATCTATTTAAATGAGTGATTCTCTATCACATATCTAGTTCATCTGGAGATCTAACACAAAATTATCTTTTAACTCTATCCTATGCGTATACATATACATCAACAAAGAAATGAGCAATTGGCAATACTGCTGACTTAAAAGAAAAGAATGACATATTTTCTCTTATTGGAAAATACTTAAAGGTAATGATTGTGCACATGGAATTTTTACACATTTCTTTTTTTGGTCTTAAACTCCGTTTCGTTAAAGGCTCTTAGAGTTCAGCAGCAGGGCTGTTTAACAGTGGGCTTTCCATTGCACATGGTTGTTTTTAGAAATACATATGTGCAATGCTGTACTCAGATTAGCATAAAGTGTACTTTTGTTGAACCTGGCCTTAATCTTAAAACGCTAGAGATAGAAAGTAGAGTTACTCAAAACTGAAAAGCTTAGGGCTATTGACTGCTTCAATTCACCTGCAGCAAATACACGAAGTGGGGTACCCTGTTTGCTGAGAAACACTGTGCCAAGTATATAGCATTTAATGGCTTTGGCAAGAAGAATGATTTTCATCAGCTGTAACAAACAAGTTCCTCATCTCTAACCCTACCATCTGTCCTCCTGGTTCCCACCCAGAACTCTGTATATGGCTCAACTGAACAGGTTTCAGACTGCCTAAGGTCACTACACAATCAACCTCAGCAGATGGCATCGCAGAGAACATCTAAACTGTAGCAGTGGCCAAGTACAGAGGCTGATCCTCTTCGCTGAAGAAGAATGCCCTGTGCGCAAGCCATCCTGATGTTCCGATTCTACTGAATGCTGCATATGGCTATAAAGCTTTATTTTTTATTCTGATAGCTTGATTAAATAGGTCTTTGAATTGATCTGAGTCAATATACCATATTTTCTAGTATTTTCATTATGTTTTAGGTGATTACATTAAAATAAAACTGAGATTAAAATATGTTAAAGTTGAGGAGGAATATTATAAATGCATTTAAGAAAATTCGGCCAGGCTTTAATCTCTTTGTTTCTTGTGTATTTAAAATGTAAGTTTGTTTGCTAAAAAACAAGTAACATAGTTTAAGATGATTAAAAATATTAAGGGATAAACACAAGTTTTCAGGTTGATTTTAGTCTTGGTATATTTAGGTATGTAATATTTTCCTGCAGATTTCACAATATCACTTCAAGTAAGGAATAAAGAGTTATGTTTTATCTCAAATTTATTTTAATCACAAATGTATTTCTGTTATATTTCAAAAATTCTTGTAATCACATAGCTTATATATTTCAAACTAAATATGTAAATATGTAAAGACTATGTATTTTATGGGTTTTTGTAGTCCAAAATCCACACACCTATACTGTATTGTAATATAAGAGTACATCTTTATGATTTCAATAAATAACTCATCCAAATCTAAAACCTACAATGACACTTGTAAAAATATTTTCTTAAGAAAAAACTGGCTCAAAAGAAAAACTTGAAATATTCAAAATAAAAATGAAAGCAATGGAGATAAAAGCGAAAAATAAGTTTGTTCCCACAATTTTTTTATATAATTCCAAGTGATCATATGTAAAAACATAAACATAGAAACAACATTAAATAAAATCAATAAGTTGCCTCTATATATGCTAGTATTTATAATTTTATGTAGCAATGATATTCATAGAAAAATACCCCACATACTTTAAGGAGTAAAGGTGTGTATTGAGTACTTATAAGTGAATGGAGAAAAGATGTAATTACATTTTAATTAAAATTAAAATAGTAAAAAAAAATAAAGAAATTGTCAATCCAAAGATCAAAAGTTGAAGAAGAAGAACAACAACAATAACAAAAATTTTGGAAATAAATGTATTTTAAAAGATATAATAACCATTTATCTTTTAAAGATTTTTGGGACCAGGTTTTCAAACTAAATAAGATTTCTTTTATGGATACAGTGTCCTTTATGTCCTAAATTATAACACTGTGGCATCTCCAGAGGGCTCTAGCCACAAATGTCCAAGAAAGCCTAGCAGTTAAGTTAAAATAGAATATAAAGCTTGAAGAAAGTCATCAATCCCTGTCCACTTTAGAAAAAAGAAAAAAAAAATGTTAACGTAGAAATCTGAACATGTTCAATTAATCACGGTCAAGACAATTTCTGGTAAATTGTACCAAACATTGCCTTTCATATTTCCTGAATGTTGCCAGAAAATGTAAGAGACCAGAGAAATAGAGAGGTGCCTCCACTCATCCATATCAGTGTACGGAAGAAGGATCTAGAAGGTCTCTGATGCAAGTCTAAAAGGCCTTGTAGAGATCTTGCAGAGTTTCCAATATGTGTAGACTCTAGAGATGATGAAAGAAAGCAGAGTAGTTATCATATTTTCAGAGCCACTTTCTATTGCAATAGAATAACCAACTGTGCTTTCTTTCATCATCTATATAATAAATGTATAGTTCTTGTTTCTTAATTTTCTATGTGCCATTTCTTTATTGAGCAGTATCCCTCACAAGCATGTGTCCATGTGTTTGTGTGTGTATGTTATTTAAAGACCATTGTTTACAAATGTAGGTAAAAATAACAGAATAAACAAATGTACCATCAGCTAGGCTATTAAATAGATCCAGATATGTTTTTATTACGTTATTTATTCACTTTACTCCCTGATCACAACCTTCCCTTCTTCCTCTCCTACCAGTCCCTCCTTCTCACTTCAGAAATCAGAGGCCTTCCATGGACACCAACCAGCCCCAGCATATTGAGCTGCAGCAAGACTAGGCACATTGTATTCCATTGAAGTTAGACAATGCAGTCCACTTAGGGGAAAGTGATTCAAAGCAGGCGATATAGTCACAGACAGACCCTGATCTTGCTTTAGGAGTCCCATGTGAGGTCTAAACTGCACAACTGCTACATATATGTAAAGAGCCACGGGACATCTCATTTATACTTTCTAGTTGCCAGTTCAGTCTCCATCAGCCACAACTCACATAAATACAGTGCCACACACTTTCAGCCTTTAGGTGCCTGTTTGAGTTTCTGTCCATAATTCTCTTCAATGGTAGAATATGATGTGTATGTGTAAGCCAAATAGTGCCTTTTATATGAAACAAAAAAGAAGTTAGCTCTATTATTCCAGGTTCTAATATTTCTTCTATTAATATGTAAACAATAGCAACTGCTTCAGGAAATTTGAAAGTAATATGAGAGTAGTACAGGAGGGGTACTTGCCTGGCAAATAAGAATCTTTATGAAAATTAGAGTTTACTCATATGCCTGTAAAATTACTTCTGTCTTAGTATATGGGCAACACAGATTATATTGGATGTATTTACCCCTTCCCTTTGCTCCCTCCAAGTACTGGCATATGGCCCTCCTTTCTCTTTCAAGTTTCTGACTCCTATTTATTTATTATTTATCACACACACACACACACACACACACACAAATACACACACAGAATACAAATACACACACACACAAACAAACAAAAACACACTCATGTATGTGTAACTTTATTCAGTCTGTGTAGGTTTTTTTGTACATGTTTTCAGGGATGAGTAATCAAATAATTTCATATATTATGTTTTGATCATATTCACTCCTGTAGCCCACCAACTCCTTCTAGATCTACGCTACTTCTCTATGCAGTCAATATCATATTTTTTAATAGAACCCTTCAATACACATTCTTGGATGGCTGTTCTTACCGAGCACTGCAGTTAACTTATCAGGATCTATTTTGGTATGAGATTTGTTGGTCAGTAGCTTCACAGAAAAAGTTCTGATATTTTTTAGAGTGTGTTTCAGGACAGTTTGTTCTAGAACAGATATTGTGCTGGTTAACTGGAGTTACCTATAAAGAGGGAACCTTATTTGAGAAACTGTCTCCATCAAATTGCTCTATGGGCATGACTATGGGACATTCTCTTGATGAGTGAGTGATATGGAAGAGTCTACTCTGCTATGTGTAGAATCATTCCTGGGCAGGTGGGGCCAGGTCAGTATAGGAGAAGTGGCTAAGCCAATCAATGTAAGGAAGTCACAAAGGAGTGTCTGCAGTCCTCTTGTAGGCTCTCCTTCAGTTCCTGCCTTCAAGTTCCTGCTTTGCATTTTTGTATTTTTGCTTTGGCTTCCCTCAGTGGGAGACTGTAAGCTGTAACATTGAATAACCTCTCCTCCAAAAACAGTGTAATATTCTTTTAAACTAATGTGAAAAATGTTCATCATAAGTATATTTAAAAATCTTTATGTTTAATATTTTCTTAGATTTTGTTCACTATTTCCAATGTAATCTAAATTTTAAGCATTTTCAATATGAAAGTGAAGTGTGTAAGAAACAACTCGTTTCTAATATATTTTGTAGTTTTAATAAAATAATTCAAAAGTGCTATTTCCATAACAGTCTATTATACCAGTGTATTATTTATGTCCTCATTGCTTTGACAAGATATCCTAGGTAAAGGTCTTCATTAGAAAATCTTTATTTGGACTCACAAATTGGATTCAGTTCATCCTGGCCATGAAGTTATGGTAGTGGGAACTTCAGGAAGTTTCTCACATTATATAATGAGCAAGCATTTATTGGGGTGAAGAGAGGAAATAAACAGGTATAGTCCACCATCATCATGGTGAGAAGCATGACAGTACAAAGGAAGACATGGTGCTTGAAGGTCAGAGAATCCAAAATCATGAGCCCTTGGTTACAGATGAAGGTTGTGTTTCACACTTGGCAGAGCTTAAGCATAGGAAACCTCAAATTCTGTCCCCTAATATTGCTACTCCCCATGAGCCAAGCATGCAAACACATGAGTGTATGGGGCCATACCTATTCAAACCACCACAGAGAGAGATAAAAGTTAGTGTTCAATTTGATTTTTATTTAGTCCAGGATATCAGCCAATGTTGAGGACAACAGATAATGTGAGTCTCACTAACCCAACTAATTTAATAAACATAGTTCCTGCTGAGGAATTATATAGAGGCATTTCTCTAAGAGTATTTAGATCCCAAATACTAACTTGTATTTGACTACTAAAATTTACATTTAATCTTCTAGGAATTAATATTATTAGAAAATTATTCATCACCTTTGAGGAGAAATCGAATGAGAGCATCTACTAGTTGTTCTTGGGGCAAAGGGTAAGGAAGTAGATAGGTAAGGAATAGAAAACAATTACAGCAGTCATACTGAGCACAGTTGTCCAGACTCTGCACCAAGGCTGACATACAGTGGATTTTAGAGATTGTATGGAGACTGTGGAAATCCTGAACTTTTTATTCCAGTTTTTAAGGCCAGTCTTTAACCATATTGACTTACGGGCTTCTGTATCATCCCAGTAGTTTTGAAGAAGGAAATGCCTTCCCTTAGTGGTGCCATTGTTGCTTCAGGTCTCTGGAGTATTTTCTTTCCTTTTGAATTAAATTAGATATTTATTTATTTATTTAAATTTTTGAGAATTCATATTTGAGTATTGTATTTATATAACTTCTTTATCACATTCTCTCCTCTCTTCAACTCCTCCTGTATCTTGCCAATCTCATTTAAATCCGTCAAAACCTACCAAGGTGCTTAAAATATCTGCAACACAACCCGAAAGTTAAAAATCAGGAGATATCACTTAAAAAGTTGTAGAAATATTGCAAAACACAAAGGACCAGGACTTTTATTTCATGAGAGTGTCTTCTATATATACAGGGACTTGTACAAATACAATCTCAATAACACAACTGTCAAAGAAAACTTGGAAGATAATAACGTTGTTATGTCCACTTAAATGGCAGAAATCTCACAAGTCCTTAAATGAAGATCTTCAGACAAGGAATGGTGATTAACAACTACTAAAAGAAGAGGAATTATTGTTTTCTACAAACTTTTTATTATTCAATTACAAGGAGTATGACATTTAAACTTTTATTCTCTTCTGATACATTCATAAATTTTACATGAATATCAGAAACATTATTTTAATAATGGGTATGTATTATAATGTCTATTACTCTTCCTAAATAAACTACTTGAAGAATAATTTTAAGACCATAAGAAAGTATTCACAAAATTGTCAGTCGGTATTTTGAAGACACTTATTATCTTATTTAATCAATGATTGTTGATTATGGTAATTGATCATTTCAATAATTTCTTATATAGATAATTGGCAAGTATAATTTAAGCACACTTCTATTTTAAATATTCTTAATTAGTAAAACACATTTAAATAAATTACCATATTATTGAAGGTCATATGTAAGTATGGTTCACCAATATTTTACAGAATTATAACACACTATTCTTAAAAATTTATTTTTAAAATTACCTCATCGAATATATTATATATTTTATGTATAAAATCATAATGAAACTTGCCTGTCTGTGATAAAAGCAATTATGTAATAATCGGCTTAAAATTTTTGCTTACACTCATATTTTTCATTAAAGTATATCTGCCTTACACAGTAAACTACTATTTATTCTGAGAGTTTAACAATAGGGACAGAAGCAGAGAATGGGAAATACTTTGTTTCTAAGATGTAATTATTTATTTGAAGAACTGATTATACTTTTTATAATACTATTATAGTTTCTAATGTATATTTTCTACCATTTGAATGAAAATTGATATAATTTGACATAGCAACTATTTTTAAATTTTAGTATACCATTGCAATATACAATATACCATATATATCCCACTTTTAAGGTTAATTGTAGCCATTCCAACATCCACAAGGACTACTCTGTAATACTAAATAAAGGATGCAAGGCGGTTTACAAATTTCCACTTTATTCAGGGATGGCACAGTCTCTATGAAAGGACCTGAAAAGCCCAGAACACTCCGGAGAAAAAGACCATTTGGATAAATATTACTTCTGGAAACTTAAAATAATGCTAAGTTTGAAAAGAATAGCATACCTGGCCTCAATAAAGCAGAGCTTAGGAAGAAAGACTGGGGTTTTTAACTATGAACATGGTGCTCCAGGAGGATTCTCTTAAACACCAGATCAGATGACAACATATGCTCATGTTTCCAGGTTGCTCCCACCGTGGCTCCTGTAAGAGCACTTTTTAAACACATTTCTATCATTACAGAGTGTCTCAGTCTCATTGGTCTCATCAGTATGAGACTAAGACATCACCTCTTTGACCAACTGGTCAATGAGCAATAATGACAAGCCAAACTTGGTGCTTATTGAATACAATTTCTTGATTATTGTGATGAAAACTGTACTGAAATTTTTAAAAATTTTAAAAATTAAAAATTTTTAAAAATTTCAGTGATTGACTTTGTGCTGATTAGTATTATAGGAAATTTGATGGTTGATCTACCAGTGCCCGACAAATACAGAAGTGGATGCTCACAGCCATCCATTGGATCCCCAATGAAGGAGCTACAGAAAGGACCCAAGGAGCTGAAAGAGTTTCCCACCTCATAAAAGGGACAACAGTATGGACCAACCAGTAACCCCAGGACTCCTAGGGACTAAACCACTCATGGCTCTAGCCACATATATAGCAGAAGATGGCCTTGTGGGACATCAATGAGAGGAGAGGCCCTTGGTCTTGTGAAGGCTCAATTTCCCAGTGTAGGGGAATCCCAGGACAGGGTAGATAGACATGGTGGGGGAGCAGGGGGAAGGGAATGGAAAAGGGGGGGTGTTTCAAAGGGGAAATGGGGAAAGGTCATAAAATTCGAAGTGTAAATTTTAATAAAATCTAAGAAAAAAAGAAAAAAGAAGCAAAATTATAAAAGAAAACCTTAAGTTAAAAAAAAAAGAATTTACCTTTCAAAAAGACTTAGTAGAATTATGACATCATTTTTGTTTGTAGTATAAATTTCAGCTTTATTTTGGAGACTACAAGAATAATTATTCAAAAGACCATATTTATACATTAAAATAATTAATTTTCTCTACAAGTTGTATCTTAAAATCATTAGTTTAGTCAAGATGAAACCCACAAGGCATGTGATATGTAAATCCATTTTTTTTTTTTTTTAGCAAACAGGTATATGGTTTAGAAAATGTAACTGTAAAAAAGCAAAGTAATTGTTTAAACAAACAAACACGCAAATGCTGTTGCTCAGCAGATTCTTATAGCATACAGACAAAACATTCATTTTTCTTTTGTAAGTTAAACTCTTTCGCAGGTTGTGTTCTCTTTTATTTTATCTGTTATTTTACTGAAAATATTTAGGCCATTAAAATTGTGTAATAAACAAACTTTAAATACAATGTCTGAAGGCTGTGAAATTGAAGTAAAAAATGTTGTTAAGAATCTAATTTAGAGTTTGGAAAAAGTGTAATGATATTATTAAATGAAAAAAATTAGGAATGAAAATAGCTAGCTTGGTGGCCCTCCAAGGAAATCAATGGTACTGATAACTAAATAATTAGAATTGGGATTTGGTGAACATCTTTATTAACCTTATATTAATTTGCAGAGAGAGGATACAAAAAAATCTTGAGTCCCAGAAGTTACTTTGAACTATGATCAAATGAATGGAAATCATAATAAAAGTGAACCTCATTTAACGCATAACCAAGTAAAAGTTTACAGTTGCTGTGAATCAAATGTCTAAAGTGTATTTAATTTGTCTTTGAGACTAGTGGCTCCCACAAGTGTTTTTGTAAGTTGAATGTACTTGTATTTAACTTTTAGTAAACATGATAACTTATAGTAGACATAATAATCTAAGACACAGTGGGAGGAGAGCAAAACATACATGTATGTAAGTGCATGTGTACACGTTTACAAATAAATAGATATCAATAGTCATAAGAAATACCTTGTGAACAATAAGGAACCTATAATATCTCTTTTCATAGTTTTTAGAAATGTGAATGATAAATGTGAAATATGTGCCTTTAACAATATTTCCTAATTTTTTATAACAAGTATGGGTATTTTGTTTATCTAGAAGAATGTACATTGTATGGGCATTAACCTTGGAGGCCAGAAAATGTGTCACATACATTTTCTGAATGTAGTTATAGAAAGTTCTTAGCTGCCATGTTAGAAATGCATCAAAGCTCTTCTGAAAGAATAGCCTGTGCTGTTAATGGCTAAGCCATAACTACAGTCTCATGGGTATGGGTGTTAATACAAAAAATATCATGCAGTTACAGGCTAGTAATAATGATCAAGTAGTTTATATGGAAGGATATGTTAAGATTACTAGTGAGCTTAGAGTTTGAATGACAATGCAGTGCATGAAAATAAAAGCCTTCCTGAAATACTTGTAGATATTTCATCACTATATATTCCATATAATTATCAAAATGACTAGTTCTTGTATCTATATAAAATCATTTTTAGAGATCTTCCCTAAATGTGTAGTATCACAGAATGTGTGTCATTACAACTGCTTTCTTCATATCTGTACAAAATGATATTATGAGATTAATTCCCAAAATAGGATGGTCACCAGAAATAAGAAGTTTATAATGTTAGCTATGTACTAACATACTTCTTACCAATTTTAAAAAATAAGAATACAAGGATCATCAATATAACATTTCCTAAATGTTAATACTTCCTGGCTTATTTTTTGGTCAGTGCCACTTGTAGAAATAGGAAATTTATAATTCCAACTACCCACCAATTTATTTTTTGCTAACCATTAAACATGCAATGTTTAAATTTTCACAGAACGAATAATGTGTATTTTCTAGCTTAGTCATGATATGTTGACAGGAATTTAGGGAATGTCTGATTGTTAGAATTGGTGTAGTGGTATTGCCCTAAAGGCATCTTTAAAAGGATTTAATGTCCTCCAATGATGTTCTAAGTTGAAACTACTGCTCTTTTCCAATCATAATCATATAAAATAGGGAAAATTACACTTTACATTTAAAAATAATAGTTTAGGATGACAAAGTCTCACTCTCAGAATAATTAAAACCAGGAGGGTTCCAGAGTGTCCCTTTCCTAAATCTAAAACCTGTGTTCTTTATGACTACATGTATCAGCTATAAAAGTCTGGAATGTATAATATTATTTTATGGATGTGAAATCAAGATTCCAGTATATTCCATAAATTGTCTAAGTCACACAAGTAAAAAGATTGCTAAAATTAGATTCTTTATCACGTGCTTTCATAGATGCCGGATATTTTGATTATACTACATTGCTCATTAGATGATATATTGTGAAAGCTCAATTTTATCATCAAGATATGCTCATAGAGAAAATTAAATTTCAAGGAAAATTGTTCATATATGTACGGGAACAAACAAACTCTGCAAATCTGGATTTACTTCAATGTGGAAAAGAAAAGAAAAAAAAACATTTGTTTTATACAAGTTAAATATGTGTGCATATTTTCCATATTTAATTTATTGATGATAGTTAAAGAACTAGCAATCACTTCAAGTTAATCCAGTTGAAGCTATGGAGAAAAATATAAAATTAAAGATCTGCACTCACTGAATTGTGTTATGTAGTTGATCATATGAGTGGCAATGTAGAGATGCTCATGTTCTGTATTTCTCATCAAAATAAGACAAAATGTAAACTAAATAGTATTCTAGGGCAGTCTATCTGTCTGCACTATAATTTCTCATACTACTTTATAATTTTGAATCATAAGTTTTGTGCAGAGAGGAGCTGAAGTTAAGAGAAAGTTGAATCACATATTAAAACCGAGAAAGTTTTCAAAAATACTTGTCACAAACCAATATTATTAAATTATAAAGACTGTAGCAAAGAAAATAATATAACAATTTCATATTGTAAAGAGGTTATGGGAAAACTGCAGAGTGAACACATATATAATTAATTATCAAAACACAGCTTAATTATGTGATCTTATTAATGAGTCCCCAAAGATTAATAAGATGCTTCTAGTTACTACTACCAGAGGACACTTCAGGTACGAATATTAATTTAAATCTATAAATGTAGAAACTAGACCTTTACATTAGTACAGGTACCCTTAAATTCTTTGGGGTTTCACTTTATGTTTCCATTGTATACAGTAAAGTAGAAATTGAGTGGTTTGACATATACTGCATTATCCTATATGCTGTGACTAGTTTTATATGTTTTATGTGTGTAGTTTTTACATGAGTCGTGGAAAATAATTCTTACTATCATAAATTCTCTTATTTGACAGAAAGTAAAACTTCCTAAAAGAATCATTTACTTTATCATCATGTTTAGAATGATTATTAAGTAGTTAAAATTATATAATTTTGGGTAAAAAATTCAAAACATTCAAATGAAAGAAATATGTTTTAATAGAAACACAAAATTTAAAAACTTATGTCAAATAATGTACAGGTTAGATTAATGGTAAATCATTTTAATCAATAGGGTAAAACAGTATTCGTGTGAATATATATTTTCAAGTACATAAATTTTAAAATCTGATGTGTTAATGTCAAAATATTTACTCAAAAATCAAGCTTCACAATATATTTTAGTGTCATTTCTAACACTATGAACACTCCCAGGTACTTTAGGGAATGTTTCAAAATGCAGGGAAAATACAATTTTTCAGTATTGATATTCTGTGCCTCCTTCAACAACATGAGTCTACTTCTCCTACCAGAGGTCAGAAAAAAAGTCATCTCCTGATGGCAATACCAAAGATAGGCGAGGTTGGCAAGTTTGTTTGAACTCCTCACTCTACTTTAACAGGTGTCTTAGTGTAGCTAAATCTGTGGCTTACAGACCCTTCTTATATACTTACTCTTCTCTTGTGATAGTGACATTGCTCCTTCTCTTTATTCCTTCATTGATGTGAGAAGCAATTGTTGTTAGTGTTACAAGTCTGAATACCTTCTCATTGTCCAAAGTGGGTTTCCATAGATTTTCTTATCAACTTATCCTGAATTTAAGCTCTCTTGGAATGCTCTTTCAAGAACATGAATCATACTTGAACACCAACAAAAGGTACCAGAATACAGTTCATAGTTTTCATTTCTTGTGATTAGAAATGGTAAAGCATGAAAATATCTTCCCTCTTAGATGTCATACTCATGTTTTTTTTTTCAAATTTTATTTATGGAATTTTATAACTCTTCTTTTAAATTCACTTTACGTCCTGATCACACCCCCTCCCTCTTATCTTGCCTATCTCAACCTTACAAACCCTATTGCTCCCTTCCCTTCTCCTCAGAGAAGAGGAGCTCCCTTGGGCTTGGAGGTCAATATACATGCATTCTGCGAGATAATGAGAGTGGACAGGAAACAAATAAAGTGATAAAAATTGAAAGGCAATTTAAAGTGCAGGGTGCTTAGTTAGGGTTTTACTTCTGTGAATAGATACCACACCAAGGCAACTCTTATAAGGACAGTATTTAATTGGTGTTGGCTTACAGGATCAGAGGTTCAGTCCTTTATCATCAAAGCAGTAGCATGACAGAATCCAGACAGGCATGGTTCAGGAGGAATTGAGAATTCTACATCTTGATCTGAAAGCTGCTAGGAGAAGACTGCCTTCCAGGCAGCTAAAATAATGGTCTTAAAGTCCATACCCACAGGGACACTCTTCCTCCAACAAGGCTACACCTACTCCGACGAGGCCATACCTCCTAATAGTGTCACTCCCTAGGCCACATATATTCAAACCATGACATAAGGGTTGTAATTTTTGATGGGCTTTCTTTGTATGACTTTAATAAAAGTACAGTATTAGACAAAAGAAGTTTTACAGATGTATGAAACAACAATATCATATACATGAGTCATTTTATATTTTTGCAGCGAGTTCATACATAACAAATTACTTTCAGTCTTTGATGAAAATTATGTGTAATATCTTTAATTTTTAATGAAAAGTTTTGTTAGCTGTAGAATTCTTACATGAAATGCATACATCACAAAAGATAATTAGTTGTAAAACTCTTTGTTTCTTAGGATATGCTGTACTATTTCATTCTTGTATCTGTTTCCTTCAAAAAGTTTCAAATAATAAGTCTTTCGGAGGTCCCCTGCATATCCTCTAGGCCTATTTTCATGTATCTCTGTAATTACGTTTTATATTTGTGAGATTTGCATTGTTGCAATGAAAGCCACAACCAAGACAACTCATTTAAAAAGGTGTTTAATTTATCTATGAATTCAGAAGATTAAAGTACATAATCAAGAACAAAAGAGCAACAACAAAGTAGCAGAAAGAGTTACAAGTCACCTTCCTGAGCACTATTTTTGATGACACCATTCAAAGTTCCAAAGGAAGGAGACAACCAATAAACCTAGTTAGCTATGACACCTAGAAACCATATCAATGGCTAAGAGACATAATAGCATTCCTTGGAAGTAACCAAATTCTTTCTAATTCTGTTTAAGATCAAGTCACCAAGAGTGATATCATACTTCACACTGGAAACCTGACTAACTATTCAGTATTAGTGAGATCATGGTTATTAGAGAAGAATATACATCCACTAATTTACTGAACCTACATAATTCCCAATAACAATCTATAATCATTTGTCCTTAAACCTACAGAAAATGGTAGACTTCACCCTTAGCAAGGAAACTTTTCTTTACAGTAGATGGAGACCATTAAAGAGAACTAAAACCAATATGCAGTGTTTTAGAACCCAGTCCCAATGGATACATCTATAAAACACTTCCATATCTAAGGTTTAGGAAACATGTAGAAGAGGGGTTGGAAAGACTGTAATATGTATATATATATATATATATATATATATATATATATATACACATATCATCAGTTGATGAGTAAAAGAGGTCATAAATTTGAAAAGGAGACAGAAATGTTATCTGTAAGGATTTGGGGGAAGGAAGGTAGAGAGAAATCTTGTAATTAAATTATAATTAAAAATCTTACAAAACAAAGGAATAAACAAACATGCACACATAAGCACACACACACATACAAGAGGCCAAGAGATTTCAGGGTATTGGAGAGATTTTTGATACTTTTAAAACCTCCTCTGAGACATTTACTAGTCAATAAGGCCACACCTTCGAATGCTTCCCAGGCAGTTCCACCAACTGAGAATCATATATTCAAACATATAAGCCTATGGAGGCCATTCTTATTTATAACACCACACAGACCATTTATTTTTTGTAGCATCCCTATGCTTATTCACCACATATTGTTAGGTGGGTATCTATGTTTATTGTCCACACATTTTTAATCTCTCTGCTTGGAATACACACACACATCCATAGTACACACCTTTAATCCCAAACAGTGACATATAATTGAGGGGCAGACAAAGTGTTGAATCAGAGAAAGATTTGACAGAATGAGTCAGAGGTTGGATAGACCCAACTCACATAAGAACACAAAGGAAAGGGAGACTAATTAAGAAGAGCTGGGCAGTGGTGGCGCACGCCTTTAATCCCAGCCCTTGGGAGGCAGAGGCAGGCAGATTTCTGAGTTCGAGGCCAGCCTGGTCTACAAAGTGAGTTCCAGGATATCCAGGGGAACACAGAGAAACCCTGTCTCAAAACAAACAAACAAACAAACAAACAAACAAGATCAGTGGAAGAAGAGAGAGAAGTAGGAAGTCAGTTCAGTGGTGCAGTGCAGTGAAGTTGAGGCAGTTGAAACCAGAGAGTAAGAAGGAGCCAGAAGAATAGCTCAAATTGCCTGAATTAGTTTGAGGCCAATTCAGTGAGAAGATGAGACGAGGCAGATTAAATCAGTCAGCTTGGAATGGAGTTTGAGCCATAATGCCTAGTTGAACCAGCCAGCAAGAGTTCAGAAAAACTAGAAAAAGTGAACTTGTTCAGCAGTAAGCCTCTAAGACTACCATTACGTCTGGCAAATAAAAGTTACATTTACATAGGTAGTGACTAGCTATGTAGCACCTGTTGTCCTCCAATTCCTGATTGTATTTTCTCACCTTCCAAAGGCTAAAATAGCAGACTGACTTACATATACCAGCTTTCATTTCCATATTATAACATTACCAAAAAAATATACAAATATAGTTTTAAAATAAAAACTATCCAAAAAAGTGAAGCAATTCTTCACCTAAAAAATCCAAGAATTTCTTTCTCAGTCACTGATCTGCTAACTAGATAACTTGATAACTAGCATTTTGCCATGCAAAAATTAATTTAATTTTATTAATATACACTTTGAGATATGGGGAAGAAAATGAATGACATTCACCTCATAACAGAATTGGTTTATGCACCTGAGAATATTGTTTACTTTCAAATTAAATAAAAGAAAGAAATTCACAAAAATAGCAAACAAAATAAATGAAACCTTGTCAAAATTCCACAGCAGTGAGCAACACCTTCAGTGGCTTTAGACAAGTTTTAAAAACAAGTAATAATTAGGTTTTAAGGTGGATATTTGTTTCATCATGACATACAAGTATCTCTCATCTTATATATTCATTTATAATAAAAATATTTTTAAATAGAACATAATTCTGATACAGTATGTATTCATGTATTTTCAGTTACTAAGGACAAGGAATTCCCAATGAGTGCACTATCCTAAGCCACAGGGATTGTCCTGTGAACTCTGTTTGAGTTAATGTTTTATTCAACAGAATATATAGACTTCTCACACAAAATATTGTAGGAATATAAATAGTATCCTAAGTGATGAAAATTGTCTGGGATAGAATCAACATTATTCCTGATTATTTCACCAATTTTATTATTAACAAGCCAATTTTCAGTACATTAACTTGTTGTCATCTGTATGTGACACATCCTTGGAATGGGATTTTCATAGACATTTTTTTTTCATAGACAAAATTTAACTTGTCCATTCACTAGTAATTAACACATTTATTTTTGCATAGAATTGGAAAAATATTACAGAATATACATCACATTGTGGAAGAAATAAAACTGTCCCATAAGTATTTCTATTATAATTCTTGAAATTTTAATAACCAATACATTTCATTAATTGTTTAAGATTCATCAATACTCTGAAATACTTTGTATTTCAGGCACCTTGCAATCACCTACTGTTGTCTATGGTCCCAATGGTCTCCAAGAATGCAGTTTACTTATTTGCCACAATGAAAATGCATGTCAGAACCATAATGAAAAAGACTGTGAATTCTCTTCCAAGACTATTTTTTAATAAAAAAATATTGATTCATTTTCTAATGTGTTTGTTACATCCATTTTAAAAGAAGTTTAAACTGTTTATTATTCATTGGAAATGAAAAGCTGATATACAGCATTCAAAATTTTACATTTATGTGATGCTAAAATATTTTTGTTTCTGAATCATTATTTTATAGATTTAAAAGTTAACACCTATTTCTTTTATGAGCATATGCCCAATATGTAATTATCATAAAATAAAAAATAGTATAATAATTTAAAACCATGACTTTGAGAATTTTCCAAAGTGTTCTATTATCTACTTGTTCTACTATTTCTGGTATAATCTAAGCAAATTAAATCAGGTGTCTGAAAGCTTCCTCTGCTGTAATGTTTGACTTCCATTCTGGCACTATGACACTGGACTCTCCACTGATTTCTAAATTGCTTTATCATGTAATTTGGGAGGAAAGGAGGTATCGAATCACAATCAGAGGCAGCTGGTCGAGACAGGTGTTGCAGAAAATTATAATCCTATTTTGATTAATCTGGTTTTTTACAGCCGCCCTCCAGTTATGCATGACAGGTATCCAAATAATCAAACACACAGCTTTTATTGCAACATTCTGAGTTATCGTCAGGAGAAGCATCAGGAATCACTGAAGCATTGGTGCCAATGTAATGTGTGCTTCCTGAACAGGCTTTTGTTATTCCACCCTTTCTTCAACTTTCTGAGGAAACTGTATGAGTGTGTGTATGCATGTGGTATGAATGAGAGAGAAAGACAGATGTAAAAAGAGACAGAGACAAAAAGAGACAGAGACACGAGGAGAGTGTGACAGAGACAGAGACACACACAGTGACAGATTCAGAGACACAGAGACAGAAAGAGACAAAGACAGATACACACAGAATGAGACAGAGATACAGAGACAGAGACACAGATAGAGAATGACAGAGACAGAGATACAGAGACAGAGACACAAGGAGAGAGACACAAGGAAAGATATGTAGTCAGAGAGACAGAGGGACAGACAGACACCTGTTCTCAAAGCTGGGCATTTTTTTCTATTCATAACAGTGGTTTGCGACGGTCCTTACTCTCAACATTTCCTTTCAAAATCATTAAATTTCCTATTCAAAATGCAGCTTTCTGTTAACACAGCCAGAAAGAATGCTTCACACAGCAGCTGGAGTTATACATGCATCTGTACCAAGGTCCCTCAACATTAAGACTCACTGTGCATGACAAAAGCCCTACAGAGTACTCTCATTGTGTGTCAATATGACAGTAATGATATCTCCTCTTTTTCCTTGTCAACATGTAGCAGCCTGTGAATATGGCCCTGTGGCTTTGTTTGGAACAAATAATCTATAACTGATTTTTCAAGCACAGCAAAGCCGTGAAAGTATTCTTCAGTCCATTTTGAAAATCAACTCCAGACATGCAAATGAACATTTAGGATAAAATCAGACACTTTTCATTAAGCCCAACTGTGTATTTACTGGACATTGAAAGTACTTAAGCAATATACACACCCTTGGCCCTGTTACCATTTTCTAATTGTACACTTTACCAGTTTAAACCGTGGCTGCAACTTCCTCTCTTTTAACTGAACAACAAAAGTTCATATTACTTTAGTTTTAAAAGTATCTGTCTCAGGTGAGCAGAGTTTAAAACTGAGAACATTCTGTTCTACTTTTGTGGAGTCTTCTACTACTGTCATAAAGTGATTAATCCTTCCACTTTATATATTAGTGTTTCCCTAACGTTTAACACTGCTCTGGTGTTGTTAAGTGTATATTCTAAAATTTTATTTCTTCCTGAATGTTAAAATTGGTTCTAATACTGTCTCAGTCCTTCCCAGAAGGTGAGGGTCTCCGCCCCCAACTGGATTTGACTGGTAACAACAATATGAACTAACCAGTACCCCCAGATCTTGTGTCTCTAGCTGCATATGTAGCAGAAGATAGCCTAGTAGGCCATCACTGGGAAGAGAGGCCCCTTGGTATTGCACACTTTATATGCCCCAGTACAGGAGAATGCCAGGACCAAGAAGCAGGAGTGGGTGGGTAGGGGAGCATGGCAGGGGAACTTTTGGGATAGCATTTGAAATTTGAAATGTATATTAAGAAAATATCTAATTAAAAAAAGAAATAAAAAAACTAAAAAAAATGCTTTGGGTACTTTCTCGTGTTTTGCAAATTGTATCTTGAATTTTCTAGGTTTCTGGGCTAATATCCACTTATCAGTGAGTGCATATAAAGTGACATCTTTTGTGATTGGATTACCTCACTCAGGATGATATCTTCCAGATACATCCATTTGCCCAAGAATTTCATAAATTCATTGTTTTTAATAGTTGAGTAGTACTCCATTGTGTAAATGTACCACATTTTCTGTATCCATTCTTCTGTTGAGGTACATCTGGGTTCTTTTCAGCTTCTGGCTATTATAAATAAGGCTGTTATGAACATAGTGGACATGTGTCTTTCTTACCAGTTGGAACATCTTCTGGGTATATGCCCTGGAAAGGTATTGCTGGATCTTCTGATAGTACTATGTCCAATTTTTCTGAGGAATCGCCAGACTGATTTTCAGAGTGCTTGCACAAACTTGCAATCCCACCAACAATGGAGGAGTACCCCAAGAACTCATTTCTCTAGCTGCATATGTAGCAGAAGATGGCCTAGTCAGCCATTATTAGGAAGAGAGGCCCCTTGGTCTTGCAAACTTTATATGCCCCAGTACAGGGGAACACCAGGGCCAAGAAGTGGGAGTGAGTGGGTAGGGGAGCAGGGTGGGGTAGGGTATAGGGGACTTTTGGGATAACATTTGAAATGTAAATGAAGAAAATATCTAATAAAAATTAAAAAAAAATAAATAATTGCCATGAAGCCAATGGCCTGGCAGGTAGACTGAGGCGGGACCTAGGATTTGCATGAGCTAGGACTTGGGGAAGAGAGTTAAGGAGGCAGAGATCTCTATCACAGGGAAGAAGAAAGACCACACTAAAGGCCCGCCAACATATTAGAATCAACATAGGCCACTTCCCCAATTGTGGCTATGTAGCAGAGAAGAAATACAGATTTTAAAAGATGTTATCTCAAAAGGGAGTGTGTGCTACCGCTGGGAGCAGAGCAGTTACCTAAACTCACTGCAACACTTGAATCAGTCCATTTATCATTATCAATGGCATTGTGTCTTTTCTAGTTTTGTAAGTGAAATGTCTTATATTTTAGATGTGTAGCTACACTTACTCTTTTTTGTTTACATTCACACAGAATCTCTCTCCTTATACAAATACCTCCAATACTCTCCCAGTCAGTATATATCCATACCTAGTGAAATGAGGTTTGTTTTTTAAACAATCTATAGCTGTATATTTTTAATTTTTTCTCTGTGATTTTACTAAGTATATCCTAATGATACCACTTTCTTGCTTTCTCAGTTTTTTCTTTTTCTTTTCTATTTTTTTAAGATCTGTTGCTCCTTTCTTTTTTTTATTTTTTTTTAATTTTTAATATTTTTTATTACATATTTTCCTCAATTACATTTCCAATGCTATCCCAAAAGTCCCCCATACCACCCCCCAATTCCCTACCCACCCATTCCCATTCTTTTGGCCCTGGCATTCCCCTATATTGGGGCATATAAAGTTTGCAAGTCCAGTGGGACTCTCTTTCCAGTGATGGCCGACTAGGCCATCATTCGATACATATGCAGCTAGAGACAAGAGCTCCGGGGTACTGGTTAGTTCATCATGTTGTTCCAACTATAGGGTTGCAGATCCCTTTAGCTCCTTGGGTACTTTCTCTAGCTTCTCCATTGGGAGCCCTGTGATACATCCAATAGCTGACTGTGAGCATCCACTACTGTGTTTGCTAGGCCCCGGCATAGTCTCACAAGAGACAGCTATATTTGGGTCCTTTCAGCAAAATCTTGCTAGTGTAGCTAGTGTATGCCATGGTGTCAGCGTTTGGAAGCTGATTATGGGATGGATCCCTGGATATGGCAGTCTCTAGATGGTCCATTCTTTCATCACAGCTCGAAACTTTGTCTCTGTAACACCTTCCATGGGTGTTTTGTTCCCAATTCTAAGAAGGGGCATAATGTCCACATTTTGGTCTTCATTTTTCTTGAGTTTCATGCGTTTAGCAAATTGTATCTTATATCTTGGGTATCCTAAGTTTTGGGCTAATATCCACTTCGTGAATACATATTGTGTGAGTTCCTTTGTGATTGTGTTACCTCACTCAAGATGATGTCCTCCAGGTCCATCCATTTGGCTAGGAATTTCATAAATTCATTCTTTTTAATAGCTGAGTAGTACTCCATTGTATAAATGTACCATAATTTCTGTATCCATTCCTCTGTTGAGGGACATCTGGGTTCTTTCCAGGTTCTGGCTATTATAAATAGGGCTGTTATGAACATAGTGGAGCATGTGTCCTTCTTACCGGTTGGGGCATCTTCTGGATATATGCCCAGGAGAGGTATTGCTGGATCCTCAGGTAGTACTATGTCCAATTTTCTGAGGAACCGCCAGACTGATTTCCAGAGTGGTTGTACAAGCTTGCAATCCCACCAACAATGGAGGAGTGTTCCTCTTTCTCCACATCCTCGCCAGCATATGCTGTCACCTGAATTTTTGATCTTAGCCATTCTGACTGGTGTGAGGTAGAATCTCAGGGTTGTTTTGATTTGCATTTCCCTGATGATTAAGGATGTTGAACATTTTTTCAGGTGCTTCTCTGCCTTTCGGTATTCCTCAGGTGAGAATTCTTTGTTCAGTTCTGAGCCCCATTTTTAATGGGGTTATTTGACTTTCTGGAGTCCACCTTCTTGAGTTCTTTATATATATTGGAAATTAGTCCCTTATCTGATTTAGGATAGGTAAAGATTCTTTCCCAATATGTTGGTAGTTTTTTTGTCTTATTGATGGTGTCTTTTGCCTTGCAGAAGCTTTGCAGTTTCAAGAGGTCCCACTTGTCAATTCTCAATCTTACAGCACAAGCCATTGCTGTTCTATTCAAGAATTTTTCCCCTGTGCCCATATCTTCAAGGCTTTTCCCCACTTTCTCCTCTATAAGTTTCAGTGTCTCTGGTTTTATGTGAAGTTCCTTGATCCACTTAGACTTGACCTTAGTACAAGGAGATAGGAATGGATCGATTCGCATTCTTCTACATGATAACAACCAGTTGTGCCAGCACCATTTGTTGAAAATGCTGTCTTTCTTCCACTGGATGGTTGTAGCTCCCTTGTCGAAGATCAAGTGACCGTAGGTGTGTGGGTTCATATCTGGGTCTTCAATTCTATTCCATTGGTCTATTTGTCTGTCACTATACCAGTATTATGCAGTTTTTATCACAATTGCTCTGTAGTAAAGCTTTAGGTCCGGCATGGTGATTCCACCAGAGGTTCTTTTATCCTTGAGAAGAGTTTTTGCTATCCTAGGTTTTTTGTTATTCCAGATGAATTTGCAGATTGCACTTTCTAATTCATTGAAGAATTGAGTTGGAATTTTGATGGGGATTGCATTGAATCTGTAGATTGCTTTTGGCAAGATAGCCATTTTTAAAATGTTGATCCTGCCAATCCATGAGCATGGGAGATCTTTCCATCTTCTGAGATCTTCTAGAATTTCTTTCTTCAGAGACTTTAAGTTTTTATTATACAGATCTTTCACTTCGTTAGTTAGAGTCACGCCAAGATATTTTATATTATTTGTGACTATTGAGAAGGGTGTTGTTTCCCTAATTTCTTTCTCAGCCTGTTTATTCTTTGTGTAGAGAAAGGCCATTGATTTGTTTGAGTTAATTTTATACCCAGCTACTTCACTGAAGCTGTTTATCAGGTTTAGGAGTTCTCTGGTGGAATTTTTAGGGTCACTTATATATACTATCATATCATCTGCAAAAAGTGATATTTTGACTTCATCTTTTCCAATTTGTATCCGTTTGATCTCCTTTTGTTGTCGAATTGCTCTGGTAGGACTTCAAGTACAATGTTGAATAGGTATGGAGAAAGTGGACAGCTTGTCTAGTCCCTGATTTTAGAGGGATTGCTTCAAGCTTCTCACCATTTACTTTGATGTTGGCTACTGGTTTGCTGTAGATTGCTTTTATCATGTTTAGGTATGGGCCTTGAATTCCTGATCTTTCCAAGACTTTTATCATGAACAGGTGTTGGATCTTGTCAAATGCTTTTTCAGCATCTAACGAGATGACCATGTTTTTTTTGTCTTTGAGTTTGTTTATATACTGGATTACGTTGATGGATTTCCGTATATTGAACCATCCATGCATCCCTGGGATGAAACCTACTTGGTCAGGATGGATGATTGTTTTGATGTGTTCTTGGATTTGGTTAGCAAGAACTTTATTGAGGATTTTTGTATCAATATTCATAAGGGTTATTGGTCTGAAGTTTTCTATCTTTGTTGGGTCTTTTTGTGGTTTAGGTATCAGAGTAATTGTGGCTTCATAGACTGTTCTTCAACACTTCTCAGAAAATAGGTCTGGAGTAAAAGAATTCCTTTAGCTTTGGCTTTACCTAGCATTCATTTCTGAAGAAGACATTTTTCAGGATATTGTGTTCTTAACGGGTTTTGTTTTCCTGATTTGGCACTTTATTATGTCAATATACTATCTGTTAGCCTGCAAAGTTTCACCTGAGAAATTCACTGTTAGATATATAATGCCATTTAGATTCATCTTGGATATTCACTTGGTTAACTAATACATAGCATACTGATCTTTCTTCTTTGACTTGCCTTTGCTTGGTAAGCTTTGTGCTTCTTAAACACATGTGTTTGAGTCTTTCCTCAAATTGTAAATGCTTTTTACTACAATTTACTTGATTTTATTTTTGATTCTATGATATAATTGCACCATTTGTGCATTCATTTTCATCCTGTCAAAACTTCAGACATCCCTTCTGTAAGGGAAGGTTCTTATACTAATGTCTGGTTTTCTATTCAATTCTCGAGTTGTCAATAAAGAAGGCCAGGAGCCAATTGGTGAGCTGAAGGTACAGTGGGACTTTCAGTTCCCAAATGAAAAGGAAATGCAGGGAAGGAGAAAGGGGTTTTGTCAGCCATGCTTTGGAGAAAGGAGGACACTGTATTCATGCAAGGCCTCAGGGAAACCAGGGCCTGCAAGGAGAGCTTGCTCCTTGATGGAACAAGCCACTAAGTTTAGGGCAGAAGGAGAGATGGAAATAATATATTGGTAAGGGCACACATTTCCAGGCAGGAGATATATCTGTCCAGCAATTGTGCCTAGTGGACAAGTTGTAAAGTAACAGAGCTGTCTGTGTCTTTTGTTCATGGAGTTTAGGGTCTTGGGTGGTATACTTGAGTCTTCAGGTAAAACTATTTCTAATTTTCTGAGAACCTAGCAGGATGATTTCCAGGTTGTACAAGTTTGCACTGCCACTAGCAATGAAGAAGGATTCTTGTAGTGGTAAAATTGGACTATACCGCTTTGGTTCCCAGTGGATTACATGTGTGCACTTGCCCAGAAGCTATCTAGATTTGTGAATGGAACATACACACACACACACACACACACACACACACACACATACACACACACACACACACACACACACACAAACCAGTTAATTTAAAAATGCATTGGCTAAACTCAAAGAAAGACTGCGTACTCCTAAACCTTCCCTTGCTGCCCCAGGCCCAATTGGGGAAGTGGCTAGTGGCCACCCACCTGAATTCTCACATGGCTGGTTGGCTTTCACTTTTTGCATCTTCTACATCTCCTCTTTCTCCTCCGAGTCATGTCGATTGATTCTCTGTCTCCTTTTTCCAAGTTCGTAGCCTGCACAAATTTAAAGGTTCTGCCCCACCTCCCTTTGTCCAGCCATTGGCCACTAGCATCTTTATTGATTGATCAAAACCAATTGGGGACAAGGTCTTTTAGCATTTGGGCACACAGATTCCTGATTAAATCAAAGCATTGAAACCAATCACCAACTCTTTCTCCACATCCCTGCCAGAGTGTGCTGTAGCTTGAGCTTTTGATCTCAGCCATTCACATTTGTGTAAGGTGGAATCTCAGGGTAGTTTTTATTTGCATTTCCCTGATGACTTAGGATGATGAATATTTCTTTAGGTGCTTCTTGGCCATTTGAGATTCCTCTGTTGAGAATTGTGGTTTGCTCTGTACCCTGCCCTGCTCCACTACCCACCCACTCCCGCTTCTTGGCCCTGGCATTCCCCTGTACTAGGACATATAAAGTTTGCAATACCAAGGGGCCTCTCTTCCCAGTGATGGCTGACTAGGCCATCTTCTGCTATATCATATCTATATTGTTTTGTGAGCTTTCTGTTAACAACTATTATTATGAGTCATAGTTTTAATGGGGTTTAATCAGAGGGAAATATTTGCTTTTCCATATCACATAATGTGTGTGTGTATATGTGTGTGTGTTTGACTAGTGAGTATCAAAAGTATCAGTACATTCACACTACCTCATAAGTGTCCATACTTGAGCCTTGCCCTTCAAGTGTGCTATGATAATAACTATTGTATCATCATAGTATGTGCAAAATCTTTAATTCACAGTCAGTTCTCTGGAGTAGAAAACTGAATTGCTCACATTTCTTAAAATCTATTATCTTCAGAAATATAAGTCCTATAAATAGAATAGGAAAAAATATACAAAAGCTGGCACATTTTATTTTATTCTAGTAATTACATACTATACCTATAAAACACATATGCCCAGGATTTATCACCATAGCAAGTAAATTTTCATTGCTGGTGACCAGGTGGCAGATATGTTCACAATCCAAAGTTTTACTTTGAAGATCTCTACAAAGTGGCCCTTGGCATTCGTCAACAGCAGAGCATGCCTGCTTTAATGTGAACATTTGTTCTTAACATCTGTCCTTTTCCTCACTGCTCATGCCCTATATACTGGCTTCCTCTCTTTGTTTGCAAATGTTTGCTCTCCATATTTCATTACTCACTTGTACCTTCTCTTATATTCTAAAGAAATTTAGTTTATAGAAAAATTTAAATTTATTTTCTCATAATGCAGTCAATGATGGTTAAAACTTACAAAGACTGTGCACACTTATAGTTTGAACAAAAACTATTTCTGAATGGATTTAACTATCTATAAATAGAAGATAAAAATGTTGCATATATGTAATCTGTACAACATGTGATTTTTTTTCAGTCATCCAAATAGTTTTACATGACACTTCATTTTAGTGCCTAATTACTGAAATAAGCCTCTAATATTAGTAGGAAAGTGATATGCATAGGCACCATGTCACACAGGTTTCACTGTGGCCTCTTCACAGATGATCTGCACTTGAATCATGGAGCCCTGTGTAGTGCCATGAAATGCCTTTTTGTACCAAGTGGCATACATGTTTAATTCTTTTCCTTTATTTCTCTAAAGCTAAATTAGTTCGTAAGATTAATCAGTTGTAAAATTAGGGTCCCAATATATCTTATTGTTTAATTTTTAAAGTATTTTCAATCTAGATTTAATGTTGTATACTTGAATATATATACAAATGTGTGTTCTGATTTTATAACAGTAAAGGATATTCACTTTTCCTAGTTTTCCTAGTTTATGATAATTTCTTCTTTGATATTTTTCATAACCTGGGAGTAAAAATTTAATGACACTCTCACAAAATTATGCCTAATTCTTAATGCCTACTCTTACAAGGTATAAATTTACTGAAAAACAGGTAAGATTTTCAAAGAGAAAATTAATTTACACATTGCAGTAGAGTATGCCTGTAATACAGTGGAAATGGGCTACATAAGAAGATAATGATGTAAAGGAAAATAGATGGGAGCAGCACCTCACAATGGTAAAGCACAAAGTTGAGTTATGCACTTAAAGTACAATGAATTCCAAAGGTGGTTGGAAAACCACCCCCAGTGAGAAAAAAGTAAGAAAAATCTCCCAACTGGTTTCAGAGAATGTGCATTTCCACCAACGACTTTCACTTCAAATTTTAGATCTTAGTATCAATACATAAAACTATATGGATTTATCCTTGTCACTACATCTTTCATTTAGAAAGGTGGACCCTGAATTCCATTTGCCTACATTTACAACCCTCTCCCTTTCCCTCCCCCTCTCCCTCTTCCCCTCTCCCTCTGCCTCTCCCTCCCCCCCTCACACACACACACACACACACACACACACACACTCACACAAACACACTAAAATGCAAACATCCTATAATAACAGTAATAACGACAACAACAACAATAATAATAACCAGTAAATGTTTACATGTGTAGTTGAGTTTCTAGGTGCACATATAAGGAACAGATGTGATCTTCAATGAATGTGTGTTGCTGACATAAACATGGTCATGTCAGGAAACCTAATGCCTCAGACCTATTGTACTGGCAAAATTTCCAAAAATGTTCCTGCCAGGAATTCCTAGATGTTTACACCCTGAGACTGCTTCTCTCTAAAGAGCTCCTACAGTCATCTCTCACATTTGTTCTCTCATTTAGCAGTACGTAATAATCCCCTCTTAGTAAAACAATATATAATAAAATCTTTCTTAATTCAGATGTATAAAATAAACATGCTAAGTTCCAAACTGCTGCTGGAGTGTCTCTATTAGTGTGTAAATTATTCACCTGACCCCAGGTTTTATCAACATGTATTTGGGATTCCATTCTTTCTTCAGTTCAGTGTTGCCCTTGTCAGAGCAGTCCCCAAAGATTTGAAGAGTGAAGCAAAAACTTAAAAGTTAAAGAAAGAAAACATAACAGGAACTAAAGAAAACATTTATAGCTTATATGTGTTTATTATAGGATAAAAAAAACATTTAAAAAAATCTTGAAACTTAACAATTTAAAGACAGCCTAATTTTGAAATGGATGAATAGAGAATAAACAAACTTCTAGCTATTACATGAAAATTGTATTTCCTTACTCATTAGTGCCATGCAATTCAGAAACAGAGTGAAACAGTACTTTAAGCCCAATAGTTTTGCTGCACACATTCTCAAGGATATGAAGCAATTTCAGCCCTCATTAGTGTTGGTGGCAATGTAAAATAGTGAAAGATTCTGGAGGAAGGAGGTTTCCAAACTTTTTCCAACACTAATATTCTCCCTCATCAATATTCATGTTGTTTGTTTAACTTTTTCAAGGCCAGATGTGATGCCAGGTACCAAGTAGGATATTCCAAAAGGAGACAATAAATAAATCTCAAATTGTATGTCATTCTGAGCAGCATGGTTAAAAATTTCCTTCCATCCCACTCTGTGCTACCCATACCAGAAATTACTTCTGCTCATCATTCTTTATTATAAGCACACTATTCAGCATTCAATAATGTAGTAGTCATCTTGGCCTTCATCATTACTCTTGAGCATTATAAAACTATTTTCAACAGCTCTTCTTTAGTTAAGTCATAAAGGCACCAAAATATAGCTATATTAACCCAACCAATTTGTATGCAGCAAAGAGAATCTTCAAGATGAACACTTTGAACTTATCATTAAAAGCTTTAAACTGAAGAGCAAAAAAATAAATGCATCGATGTTACTCAAACATAAGAAAGATCCATTTCAACATTTGAAAATGTGAACAAAGAAAATAAAATCAAGACTGGATTTGATGACATATCTGCAGAAGCAAACATTTAACCACACTGCAGAACAAAGCTTGACTACAGTGGGAAAGCCATCATGTTTGTATGTGCAAGAAATACAAGAAACAAAAGCATCAGTTTTGTCCATACTTTCAAGCATCCACTGGAGATTTTGGAATGCCCCTTACTGATAAGGCAGGATCTAGTAAATTAAGGTTACCAAACAGGCTATCAACTAGACTCATAGGTATTTAATTAAACAATATTTTAAAATAAATGAGTCACAGAAGTTTGGACAGAAATGATCGCAACAATATTATTTATAGTAACTTAAAAGTAGAAATAACCCAAAAGTCTCTTAAATAAAAAATGGAGGAGCCTAACATGTTCCATCTGTACACTGGGAAATTCTTTAGTAATAGGAAGTTACTAGCATGCTATATATACCATGATATAAAAAATTCTTTAAAATATTGCTAAAATGAAAGAATCATGTAAAATATCACAGCATGCAACCCTATTCCCTAATATCCAGAACAAAAAAAGGCTATTGATAGGGAAATTAGATCAACAAATATCAGGAGATGGAGGCAGTGGGGAAATGGGTTGGCTAAAAACAGGCATGTATTTTCTTTGGGAGATGGTGTCAATGAACTATGATCAACTACTGATGATCTAATTAACATTTTTGGAACAACAAAAAGCATTTGTTTATACATAATAACATACACTGCTACAATTGTGAACTTTATGTTATGTGATTTTTATTGCAATAAAATTATCAAGCTTTGCAAATTCCATGGGCCCCTGTAGCTGCTTGCTGAAAAATCACATCAACCCATCCCCTTCTATGCTCTTCAGTAGATAATGAGCCCTTGGACCACATTTCTCTTAGTTGCTTATAGACAATGTTCCAAAGACAACTGGAAACTTTTGTACCCTGAGCACTGGCAAGCAAAGTTTTAATCATAAGCTTTTCTCATTTCACAGAATTCATATGATAGGGTGACTACACATGAAATATCAACACTGAACCATCTACTAATAGAATTAAGAAACAAAACAATTGCACCATGAAGCATAAATGGCCTGAGATTATATTCACTGAAAATTTTGAATCAAACAAATAGTTCCCAACATTGTAATCTGCATCGCCAAAACTCAATGGTTAGCTAGCAAACCTATAGTCTTTAAGAAGGTGAACGAAAGCTTGAGCATTGCAGAAGCTATGCATTCATGGACAGCAGGAATAGCAAGAAATTAACCACTGTAGATTGTGGAGAGCTCTAGACTATTAGATCATTCCTTCCCATAAATGACTATCCCTCTACCTCATCTGCTAACAGGATCTTGTGTGATCTTAATGCAGATCTTTGACTTCCATATGTTCCTTATTCCCCTCCAAACTGAGTTGCATTGCAGAGTTAAGTTTCTGATTATGAGTAAAAAGTACAGGGAAAAATAAAAAAGAAATTAAAATGACTTAATAGATATTCCTACTTCTTAATAATAGAAAACAAACTCATTAAGATCCATTTTTTTCTTAATGTCTCAGCCCGTTTCAAGGTTGACCCCATGTAGAGGTATCAGCAAATCATGTTACCTGTCCTGTTTGGTCTTCTTGATTTTTTTTCTTCCTGTCTGCAGCCAGCATCTTCCTGGGCTTCCTCTATCAGATCTGATTCTTATTACTTTAAAAGTAGTCCAAAGCCTTTTTTATTTTCTTTTCTATTAAGAAAAATACAGAACCTCTCTTTCTGTCTCAAAATAGCATGTCCTTGGCCAAGCAACCCAAAGTCATCAAAAGTATAGATTGATTCAATTTAGCAGCATATTTTTTACTTAGGTCTGCTATACTTTGCTTCTCAAAGAAGATGTTTAAGGCCATTATAATCACAGAACTTATGACCACCTTCCTATTGATAAGTCAAACAATTTAAAACAACTATGATTATTTAATGAGATAGACTTTCTCTATGTAGCCCAGGCTAACCTCAATTTGTGTGTAGATCCAGTGGGCCTCAGACTCACAAGAAATCTAACAATCCTTACCTCTGTCTACTAAGCATTGAGATCAAATGCCTGGGTTTACTCATTCACCCATGTATCTGTAAAAATATTCCTATCAATTCCCATTTATTTCTCCCTTCTATCCTTAAAAACATTTATATCAATTTTCATTTATTTCTCCCTTCTTTGGAAATTAATATCTCTGTGGATAAATATACTTATGTTCCTGTTCTCTTTATAAAAATTAAACTAATATCTTTTTTATATTTTACTTCATTTAAATTTAATTCTGTTTACTGTATAAACATATTCTCAAGCCAACATGTATGGGCCATGTCCTAGGCCAAGCAGTTCCAAATTTCTGTTGGACCTACATTGAAGGAAACCAGTTGCCTAAGGTAGAATTAACATCTTAATTTATTTTATTCGCTATATTTTTTGGCTCGTGTGAAGCATGCAGCCTTATTTTCTGCTCTCTTAGCAGCAGGACTTTGCTTGCTTCATAACACCCCAGGAGCTTTTATCATCCCTGTGAATAAGCTGCTATATCTCCAAGACAGCATAGAGAAGCATTTGAGAAGACTCTAGGCTGAAGTTCGAGCCTACTGCTTGGCTTTTTTTTTTTTTTTTTTTTTTTTTTTTTTTTTTTTTTTTTTGGTTCAGTTTGGGGGTGGGGTCCAGATGTGCTTAGCTAATGCTATGAATCCCAGATTCATGTGTGCCAAATCAGAACATATTTAGCTCTAGTCCCTGATTGTTATAGAAAAATTTAATTCCAATCTGGGTTTTTACCCTGCCTTTAACCATTTAGTTTCCTGGATAAAACACACACACTACCTTTATATTTACAATAAGCCTATACTGCATAAGAGCTGGGCAGATATCTATCCTCTATGCTATTATGTTTATTTCCCAGCCAATAATCCCATTATATAATGTGCCATGTTTTGTCTGGGCTGCTCTTAGCTCCAATTACCCAACCCACATGACTCACCTAACCCATTGTGGCTTCATCCTCCACTCACCTTCTACCCTTCTTGTTTCTCCTCTGACCCAGAGCCTGGGAACCTTAAACCCTGACTATGGTTATTCTGCCCAGGTATTGGTTGTAAGCATCTTTATTCACCAATCAAAAACAATTTGGGGACAAGGATATGTAGCATGACTTGGGTCTACATGTGTACTCTTTCATCTCTAGACAACCAGGCTTCTTTCGCTTTGGACTTAGCATTTAAATACATAGTAACAGACCAAACCTCAATGTAGGATGTCACACATTTGTCTCTATGAAGACTGGAGGTGGCTGTAGAGGGTCATTCTCATTTTGTTTGTTTGTTTTGTTGTTGATGTTTTATTGGTTATTTTATTTATTTACATTCCAAATGTTGTCCCCCTTCCAAGTGTCCCCTCCACAAACCCTCCATTCCATCCCCATTCCCCTTTGCCTCTCTGAGGGTGTTTCCCCACCCACTCCTGCCTCACTACTCTAGCAACCCCTTACGTTGGTGTATGAAGCCTCCACAGGATCAAGGGCCTCCCATCTCATTGATACCAGATAAAGCAATGTAGCTGGAGCCATGGGTCCTTCCATGTATACTCTTTGGTTGGTGATTTAGTCCCTGGGAGATCTAGGTGGTCCAGTTAGTTGATTTTTGTTATCCTTCTTACAGGGATGCAATCCCCTTCAGCTCCTTCAGTCCTTTACCTATCTCTTCCATTGGGGTCCCTGGGCTCAGTTTGATGGTTGGCTGTGAATATCTTCACCTGTGTTTGTTTGTTTTTAAAGCAAATTCTCTTACTCAAATTAAAATTTTTCTGGTACTCTAGTTTAGTTAGTCTGCTTACCTTCGTGTTCTAGATTGTTCGCTCCTGGTAAAGTGAAATATTTTGAACAACAAGCAACTTCTGGAGGAAATGGCTAATTTAACTTACAATTACATATAATAGTCCATTAATAAGGTAAACCTGGGTAGGAACTTAAGCAATAACACAGGAGAAGAATTGAAGTAGACACCACAGAGAAACAATTACTGGCTTGATTTCTATTGTTTTCTCAAACTTTATTAAACATCAGAAACTTATGCCCAAAGATTGTAGTACACATTGTAGACGATGGGATTGGCCATAAAACAGCAATCTTTAATCAAGAAAATGCCCCATAAATTTGCCTAAGTCCAATCTGACAAAGGCATTTTCTCAATTGAGGTGTCTTCTTCCCAGAAGACCATAGGTTTTTTGTCAAGTTCACAAAAACAAACAACAAAATAAAAATTATAGCAACAACAACAATAACAAAAACACCACTACTGACCAACATACCTAGCAGATCCCTTGTCTCTACCTCTTGTGTGCCGGGTTCACTGTCAATCAGCTTGTCAATCTTTCACTTGGGTTCTGAGGATCCAAACACTAGCCCTTTTGCTTAAAAAGGAAAGGCTTAATCCACAAGCATTCTCCTCTGTCCCTAATTTTAGAAACTTAGTTTCTAAAATTTAACTTGTTTACATTTGCTGTTACATGAATCCCATCTCAAGGAATGCAAACATTTTCCCCAGATTTTTACATACCATCCTTCCTACACATCAGATTTTCACACTTGTACAGTCAGTTTTCACTCCTTTTGTTTCTTGTATTTGTTATATCTTAATATTCAAGCCTTTCTGCATTTCTTGTTTGTCATGTTTCCAGTTTAGCTTGATTTGATTCTAACTAAAGCTGCATTACTTCTTATTTGATTTTTCTCAATTTACTTTTTGTATTTTTTTTAGATATCCTTGAAAATCATAGACAAACATCAAATGATTTGTTCAAGTTGTACATCAAATCCATATACTAAACTAACCATAAGTATTATTATTATTATTATTTTTTTGCTCTTCCTATGGGGTTGCAAACCTTTTCAGCTCCTTCAGTCCTTTCTCTAACTCCTCTATTGGGGACCCCATGTTCAGTCCAATGGTTGGCTGCAAGCATCTAACTATGTATTTGTCATGCTCTGGCAGAGCCTCTCAGGGGCCAACTATATCAGGCTCCTGTCAGCAAGCACTTCCTGGCATCCACAATAGTATTTGGGATTGGTATCTGTATATGGGATGGATTCCCAGGTGGGTCAGTCTCTGGGTGGCCTTTCCTTCAGTCTCTGCTCCACACTTGGTTTCCATATTTCCACAACAACATCAACCAAGCAGACACCTCAGAGCTCCCAGGGACTAAACCACCAACAAAAAGTACATATGGAGGAAACCATGACTCCAGCCACATATATAGCAGAAAATGACCTTGTCGGGCATCAATGGGAGGAGAGGCCTTTGGTTCTGGAAGGCTCCATGTCCCAGTGTAGGGGAATGCCAGGGCAGGGAGAAAGGAGCAGGCTAGGAAGGGGAGTACACTCATAGAGGCAGGGAGATGAGAGATGGGATAGGGGGTTTCAAGAAGAGAAACTCAGAAAGGGGATAGCATTTGAAATGTAAATACATAAAATATCCAAAAAAGAAAGGAAAAGAAGGAATTATTCTTTTTCTCGTAATATTGGCTTCATGTAATTATCTCTTAAGATGACAATACTGTTCCTTTATCTGTTTTCTATAAAAGACTCCAATAATATCGTTATGATTATAATATAAATCTATTAAATGAAAAAAGAGTTTGTATATAATTGTCTTTTTGGAATTTTCATTTTAGTAACATTAGTTTTCTACCACTAAAACTACTCATTATTTATTTTAAAAACTTGCATTCTTCATGTTTTATTTATAAAATGTGGTAAGAATATGGACTTCCCTTATATAATCACTTTTAAAATATAATTTCAGTTAATTCTCATTAAGAAAACATGATTGTAGAAATTTTCACACAATAAGATGTAATTTTATTTTCTTTCTCTTTAGATTGAATAATCTCATTCAAAAAGTGACGTTCTTGGAGATCCTATATGATACCATATGCTGAAATATGTAGGGAATAAACCGGGAAAAGCTGAGTAACAGCAATCAGAAGAGGTGATGACAGGTGAAAATCTCTAGTTCCAAAGGAAAAATGAAACCAGAAACTTTAGAAAACAGGACAGAAACATGTCCTACTCTTTGTGGATATGTGAGGCTCCTCCCTCCAAATGAGAATCATTGGAGACAGCTGAAGTTAGAAAGCTTCAGACCAGCACTGTGCTCTCAGTCATGAGCACCACAAATGGAATAAAATAGAGAGGAAGGAAATGAAATCTGACCATAGTGTAAGCCTAAGGAAGAAAGACTCTAGAAAAACCCATAGCTCTCAGTGGCTCTATCATACTAACTCTGCCATAACCAACTGCATAATCTGGAATAGTGGCCCAATATTCTCAAGAAATACTTCTAAAAAATTATCAACACTGTTAGCAAAATGACAAGATACAAAGTCAACTTTACTGAAGTGATCAAGAAAGACAATGGAAAATGAAAAGGTCTCTCGTGTGTATACATTTATAGAGTCGGTATTGTAAAAAAAAAAAAAAAAAAAAAAAAAAAAAAAAAGCAGTTTACTGATTTAATGCAGTTCAAGTCGAGACTCTCATGGCATTCTTCACAGAAGTAGGGTGAAAAAAATCATCCTAAATTTTATACAGAAGCTGAAGATTCTTGATATCTAATATAATCGCAAGGAAGGAAACAATAAGAGAGATATTGCAAATCAGATTTCAGCTATATTTTGTAGAGCTACAGTAATCAGCACAGGACTCTACAGGCACAGAAAAATTCTAAACTTCTAATATTTGAGAACATCTCCAGAAATACACAGTTGATGGGAAGAAGCATCTTCAACAAGTAGTGCTGGAAAAAATGGATGTCCATATGTAGAAAAATGAAATCAGCCTGTACTTATCAGCCTGAAAAACAAAGAAAACAAACAAAAAATAAAAACCTCCAAACAGATATAAAGCTCAAAGGTGAAACATGAAATGCTGAAACTACTAGAAGAACAGTTGAGACAGGTGTATGAAAATACTTTCTGAATGAGACTCCATTGCTTAAGAATTAGCAAACAGTTAACAAAAGCATTCTCATAAATCCTAAAATGTTTCTCTATGGCAAAGAAAAAAAATCAACCGAATGAAGTAGAAGTCCATGGACTGGAAGAGAATTCTTGTCAGCTATGTATTTGATAGAAGAATAATAGCCAGAATGTAGAAAAAAATGTAAAAAATATATAGAAAGAAAGAAAAAAATATTTAAATGGGTATGAGTTTTACCAGAGATTCTTAAACAAATTAAAATGACTAAGAGCTACCTCAAAAAGTGGTAAACATTCATTGCAGTAGGAGAAATGCAATTAAACTTTCTCTGGCATCATGTTATATGAGTCGGAATGGCTAAGATCAAGAACACTGTTAACAGCGAATGTGAGAAGAGAGGTATCATCATTTTCTCTTGGTGGGTTGGCAGATATGCTGCAGCCTCAGTGAGAATTCTTCAGAAGATAAGAATGGATCTAAGTTATAATTTAGTTGTGCTGCTTTGAATGAGAATCACCCTATAGGCTCATACATTTGTTGTTGGCTAATAGTTGGTAGAGTTATTTTGAACAGATTAGAATGTTTGGCTTTATTCCAGGAGGTTGGCAAGGTTGGCAAGGTTGGCATTGAAGATTCCAAAACCCAACCTCTTCTCTTCTCTTCTCTTCTCTTCTCTTCTCTTCTCTTCTCTTCTCTTCTCTTCTCTTCTCTTCTCTTCTCTTCTCTTCTCTTCTCTTCTCTTCTCTTCTCTTCTCTTCTCTTCCTTTCTCTCTCTCTCTCTCTCTCTCTCTCTCTCTCTCTCTCTCTCTGTCTCTGTCTCTCCTTCCTTTCTCTTTACTTTTCTCTTTTGTTCTTCCTTCCTCTCCCTCTCTCCTCCCTCCTCTTTTTCTTTTCCCTTCTCTTTCTCTCCCTACTCTTCAGTCTGCTTGTGGGCAAATATATGCTGTCAGCTACTGCTCCAATGCTATATTAGCCTGCCTACTGCCATACTTCCTGCCTTGATGGTCATGAACTCACCATCTGAAATTGTAATCTCAATGAACTATTTCAATATGGTACCTTTTCAACAGTATTTCTTTTATTAAATAAGTAGAAAAAAACTTAAGATATCAGCTATAATGCTTCTTGGTATATACTCAATGAATTTGCTACTCTGCTCTACAGATAATAGCTTAGCCATGATCATTCTCAGTTTGTTCACAATAGTTGGAGAATGGAAACAACCTAAATATCAATCAAATATTGGATAGATGATGAAAATGTGGTGCATATACACATGGAATTCTTTTAAGCTATAAAGAGAAATGAAATCTGAAGGTAAGCCCAACTAGACAATATTACATTGAGAGTTCACCAAGACCCAGGAAGACAAACCCTAAATGTTCTTTCTTATTTGTTCATCCTAGGTATGAACTTATGGATTTGAATATTCAATATGAAGTAATAGAAGACTTGAAGTAAAAGACAATATGTGAGAAGTATCACAAAGAAGGAGGTCTAAATAAGCAGATTGTAAAAGACAACTGCTTTAAAGTGTAAGGGAAGAGGAGAGGGGAATTTGATTGGCATATGGGGAACTAGGTTAATCCAGAAAAGAGTGATAATGCTAAGGATTCTTCTAAATGAAAGTGAAAACATTGTTTTACTACTTATTTATACATATATAGAGAAATCCCATATACATTGAAGGTGTTTGACCCCAAATCCGGATACTATCCAAATAAAACTCTAGTTCTGGGCATGGGAGACCTCTGTTTTAGTCATTGGTCAGAGGAATAAAAATGTCTCCTACAATATGGTCTGTTGATATTGTCCTTTAAATTCCTTCCAGAGCATGAAGGTGAGACCTTACTGCTTATGACACAGTACACTTTGGTCCCAAGAACTGGAGGAATCAAGTTTCTTCAAGAAGATTACTCCATGCACACCATCTCTTACAGTCTGAAATTGCTACTCAAAAGTTGTACTATCAAGCTGTAAAACATGAGCCAAAATCAATGATTGACTTGGCAAACATCCAGAATGGTGTACTAATGACACTTTTGTCTTGGGAACAACCAAAATTTGTCTAATTTTACTTAATGCCTGCCCAATGAGCAGTAACTCACGCCTGATACTATAAACTAGCTAACTAGACATGACTTGAGGTTGCACAGATACTTAGTATCAACTTTTTTCTCAGTCGTTTTTGTATGGCTATGATAAGACACCATGAGTAAGGCAACCTATAAAGGAAGGTGTTTAATTGGAGCTTATTGTTTTAGAGGGGGTAAAGCCCATGACCATCCTGACACAGTAGTTAGGCAAGGCATGGGAGCAGGAGTAATGGAAGATTAAACCTTGATTTACAAAATTTGACAAACAACTGTTTTTTTCTTTTCTCTTTTTAGATTTTAATTACTTTGCATGTACTTTTTAAAACCCATAGAGTCTACTTGGTGTTGTCATTATGTCCATGTAAGTAAGTCAAATAATCAAAACATAGAAAGCTTGTCAGGGTCCAGACCTAAATTAGACTTACTCTCCTTCCACCAACTCACACCACTCTCCAGAAGCTCCTCAAGCAGTGGTGAAACGTTGTGAGCCAGTTTTCCATCTATAATAGAATTTTGACTGGCTTGATACTGACTGGGTCTTGTACAGGTACTCACAGTAGCAAAATGACCTCTCCTATCAAGTTTTAGAACAGTCTTCACCTCTGTTGATCTCTTACTGTCTCTCTGTTAGCTTTTCCACAATAGTCCTACAAGTCTTGGTTGGAGGAGGCAAAATTTTTGATACAGATAATTCATTGAGTATTAAGCACTCTGTCGTGTTTTATTTTCTGTTTTCTGATCAGTTGTAGGAATGGATTAATCTCTGTTTACTGTAAACATATTTTTGATTGTGATGAAGAGCTATACTAATGTATGGCTATGAAGTTAAATATTTAAAATGAAGTTTAATGTTATAATGATATAGCTGAATAATGATGGTAAGTTCTTCAATATTGCCTACCGTGTTATCCAACCAATTCTATGTCAGGCCTGGTTTCTTAGCCTAGATTACAGTGTACCAGGCATGAATTCTGTTTTATGGCAAAGTCCTTAAATCCAATCAGAAAATGAGTGATTACTCTTAAAAAATTGATGGCACTCCTGCACTAATAGCATATATTTGCCAAGCTGATTATTATTGCATTTTGCAGATCACAGAAGGATAAAATATAATAAAGTATAAGAATTCATATCCTTTAAATATGTATTAGCCATAAGCAGATAGAAATATGAAAAATGCATTTATCTTATCCAGACATTAAAAATAAAAGCAAAAAAGGGAAAAAGCCCTACCTAACAGGGTAGGATAGAGGAAAGTAAATATAAGAGCAAGGAGGGACAAAAGACACCAAAGTTGTTTAATGAAGACTTTAGGAGAAATAGAATGTTATATTTACCTTAAATCATTACCTAAATACTTATACTATATTTGATAATAAATTAATAACTTAAGTTTAATAATTAAATTTGATAATTTACTTAGTAATCAACTACAACTTACCAATTAAATAAATTAACACAAACCTCAGTACTAGGAATGAAAAATATATCAGGGTAGTCCAAGTCACTCCCCAAACAGTATATACTATTGCTATTGCCCTCTGTTAGAGGTTGAAAGTAAGCCCTATTGCTGGAGACACTGCAAGCTTAGAAAAAAGTTTCTGATTATCCAGCCTCGATCTAACCTGAAGTCTAGCTTCTGTAGTTCCAGAAAATACTGTGAACCTTGCCAACAAAGTTAAGCAACTAATAGCCCTACTAATTGTAACACCTGTGAAGCATGACCATCAAGGAAAGAATATATGTAAAAATGCAAATTAATTGTCATGCACACTAACGCACGCTGTTGGTAATGACCAACATCAACAAATTTGGCCTTAAGGCTCATCCATCAGCAGGGAAATCATGCCTGCTACCATAAACCTATCCATAGACAGGTGAACTCATAATCTCAGAGGAGAATACAGTATGGACATTTTGCTTGGCCATAATAATATTTAACTTTATTCTAAGTCTTTTCATTATACCTACAGGCAAATATAGTTATTTCCCTACATTCAAAAAAGTTTCATTTTACAGCAAATGAAGCCAGTTACAGAGAACCACAACTAGACATAATGCTACGATCAACAGACTGCAGGGAGCTCAGCTCAAATAATAGATCTACACCACAGTCCTGCATCTTTGGCTCAGGGAACATGACTGAAGAGGCATTCAAAGCATTCTAAGATTAGAAAAGTAAAGTATATGCAGTGAAACTGAACTTTATGGAAATGGCTGCTCAAAACAAATCCCCAACACTGACAATATTAATAGATATCAATAGACACGATAATGCAAAAGAGAGAAAAATATTATCTACAGTTCTAACCCTAAGCAATGAACTACAGGAAACTAATCACTGGGGAGAGAGAGAGAGAGTGAGAGAGAGAGAGAGAGAGAGAGAGAGAGAAAATCTTATATAATAAATTAGTTTTATTAACTTATTACAAGAAGTATAAGTATAACAAGTATCAGTTACTATAATAATTGATAAAATAAGATTATCAATTTCAGAGAAGTCATGTAAAATGTTGAAAGGATATTTCTTTGGACCTAGACTCATATTTGTTGTAGTGATCTGAGAATTTCAGTGTCTAACTGACCAGAAGAGATTAACTGTTGAGAGAAGAGTATCTTACTAAGACATCTGAAAAGATAAATGGCCAAATTAAAAGAAAATATGAAGAAGATACAAAAGACAATAAATAAAACAATAAAAACATTTATAAATAACAAGACTGTTAAATGCATTATCATTATGAAAAATAAATTAATATCTAAGACGGTGTTTAGTGACACTGAAGAATGCAAACTAGTATTGTGGAGATAACTAATTAAAGAAACCAGTTGAGAACAAGAATGCCAAGTGACAGTCAATTGACTCACCTGTGAATCAGTACTACCTATGCCTCAAAATGAGGACAACTTGCATTACAAACTATCAAACAGCAATTCATTATTGGGCAAAGATGCTTTCCAAGGCTGCATAGGTACAAATAAAAGAAATCTGGTGAAAGGTATCAAATCATATAATTCTATTATAACAACATAGCTGTGTACATAGGTGTGTAAATTAATATTAAATAATAATGTATTGTTCATGTTCATCTACATTCATATGTATGTAAATGCATACCAAACTTATTTATAATGGTTAGCAAGTAAAATTAAGATTTAACCAGAATAAGAACACAGGATTAAGTGGAAATTAATAGAGGCATTTTTCTTCATCAACTTGGTGCATATTCAGAAATAAATATGTATTTCATCAATTAAAACACCATTTAAATGTTTTAGTCAGGGACAATGCACTTGCATACTACCACAGAACCTGCTACTGTGTAAAAGTATAAACAGAAGCTCAGTCATTCACATTTTGATGAATCATGTCCCAAATTTGGCTACAGAAAAGAGAAGATTTGAATATATGTCTGTCTTTTATCAGATGGTCTCAAATGTGTTTCTTTTTTTTTTGTTTGTTTGTTTTTGTTTTTGTTTTTCAAGCCAGGGTTTCTCTGTATAGCCCTGGCTGTCCTGGAACTCACTTTGTAGACCAGGCTGGCCTCGAACTCAGAAATCTGCCTGCCTCTGTCTCCCAAGTGCTGGGATTAAAGGCGTGTGCCACCACCGCCCGGCCATTTTTTTTTTTTTTTTCAAATGTGTTTCTTAATGTGGTTTCATTTACCTTAAAACATCTTGTGTTGGATTTTGGCCTCGGGTAGACTGTCAGCCTAAAGGTCGGCAGCACTGATTTTCTTCTCTTTCTCTGTTTTAATGGGAAGCTGGGGATGGGAGGAAAAATTGCATCAGGAATGACAAGCCACATGTTATATTAAATAAAAAGTTGAGCAAAGTATTTATAAACTATATTTGAATTTTCTCAAAAGGCTTCCTTAATAATTCCTCTTTTGGAAACTAATTTTGATAGTATAGACGTATAGAAATGTTAAAAAGCACCTAAACTATTGTACACCAAAAATCGGATGAAGCCTGTTTATAGTCAAAATGGTGCTGAGAGTGCAGAGAGTATTGGGGATGAGTATGGCAAGGGTGGTACTCCATGATCAGTGCCTCTTCTGCCAATCAGGAATGTAAATGTCAAACAGAAGGCAAGAATCCCTAGCTGAATGAGTTTCTTCCTCAAAGAAAAGTTATCAGAGATTCGTGGGTACCTCCCTTATCCCAGGTCTCTCTCTCATCCTGTAGATGCTTCCCACTTCTTCACCCCTGGCAGCTGCACATTTCCATTTATTTTCATGGTCATTTAGCAATCTCTTCTGTCCTTCCCCATCCCTGATGCTGAAACCACCATTCCCCTCACCATCCCTTCTCCCTATCAATTCCTTCCCTCCATCTGCCACTTATAATTATTTAAACCCCCCCCCCCCGCTTCTAAGTGAGATTCCTTCTTCTTCAGCTTCTTTGGGTCTATGAAGTATGAAAAGTTACCTGTACTTTGTGCCTAATATCCACTTATAAGTGAATATATACTTTGCATGTCCTTTGGGGACTGGGTTCTCTCTTTCAGGATGATATTCTCAAGTTCCATCTATTTGCCTGCAAAATTTATGATGTCTTTGATTTTAATAGCTGAATAGCATTCTATAGCTGTAACTCACTACTGGGGATACAGAGCCTGAAAAAGCCACCTCCTGCATCCAGATAGGAACCCTAGAGGAGTGATAGAGACATCAACCCAGCCACAAAACTTTCAATCAAAAATTTATCCTGTCTACAAGAAATACAAGCATGGAGAATGGGACAGAGGCTGAGGGAATGGCCAAACAATAACCAGCCCAACTTGAGAGCCATTCCACGGGGAAGCACCAAACCCTAACACTACTAATGATACTCTGTTATGCTTGCAGACAGGAACAAGTTGTTCTATGACAGTCTCCACAAAACAGCTGACTGAGACAGATAGAGACAAACAGTGGATAGAGTTTGGAGACTCTTATTGAAGAACAGGAAGGATTGTGGGCCCTAAAGGGGATAGGAACTCCACAGGAAGACCAAAACATCAACTAACCTGGACCCTTGGGTCTGAACCACCAACCAAAGAACATTCAGCCTGGTCTTCTTGTGGGCTCTGAACAACTGGAATGGGGGCTATCCCAAAAGCTATTGCCTGTATGTGGGGTATGTTCTTCTAGCTGAGCTGCCTTGTCTCACCTCAGTAAGAGAAGTACCTAGCCTATTAGAGACTTGAAGTACTAGGGTGAGGAGATACCAAGAGCGGCCCACCAACTCAAAGGAGAAGGGGAGGTGGATGGGCAAAGGACTGTCAGGGGGTGACTGTGGGGGCAGTGAAAGGGATGTAAAGTGAATAAGTAAAAAATTAAAATTAAGTTAAAAAAAGAAAGGGCATCATAAAAAGAAACATATCTGTGTGTCAAATTGAGCTTCAATAAAAGGAAGAACTTAAGGCTCATACAATATTTGTTTAATATTGAAAATTAACTGTCTCCTTGGGTCTTCAACAACAACAACAACAAAAAAGAGTTTGGACATTGTAAAATCTTCTTGCTCACTGTTGGGAAAACATTGAAGAAAGAAATATCAAATATGGAAAGCATGTTTCTACCCCTTAAATTTTATTCGGAGTTATATTTGTCCTATATAAATTTTAATCCTATTCATAGACCCTAAAGGACTAACTTGAAAACCAACCTCCAGATGTGCTGTGAACGAAATCCCCTCTCAGATCAACGTAATGACCAGAAAAGCTCCATTATTTTCTTTGTCCCTGTATTCTATGCTGTGATTAGCTTTTCTCTTTCTGGCATATGTTGAACCAAGTCCCCTAGCTGTAGGCTTGTTTCCATGAAGAGCTACAACTCATCATAAACTGGGAAACCTCTAGTTTGCATCAGATATTAGTAGCATCCAGTGGATACAACTGTGTGCATTTAAGACAGAACAAGGAAATGCTTAATGTGAAGTGGTTTCATTATAACAAGCTGCTGAATTATTTACACCAATAAAAATTTATCTTCTAGAGTCTCCTGAAAAGAAATTACCCTCTTGGTATGCACAATTGTTGTCTGCAGTGAAATAAGGATGCTCAATGCTGTCAGCTTACAGGCACCACAGGAGCAGCCAAATGATTCTCTGTACTCTCGTTCTCTTTTTGTGTTTAGTAAAGGGAATTTGAGGGAATTAATGCTTAGTCAAACTGAAAGTAATGACCACAGTGTGGTATACTATGTCTGAAAGATTTGCTTTTGCATATTATATGGCTTTAAGTAACAGTACAACCCCAACATCTCCTATATGTAGACACTAAAGTGATCACAAAAATGAAGATTCTAATTATGAGAAATATCTGTCACAACTGTATGTGCCATGGCACACTAGACAGGAATTAATATTGACAAACAATGTAAGCTTCTGTTTTAAGGAGGTGATGAAGGGGTGGAAGAGATGGTGCAGCAGGTAAGAGCATAAATAGCTCTTTGAAAGGACCTGGTTTTGGTTCCCAACATCCATATTAGGCAGATTACAATTATCTATAGCCCCAAATCCAGTGGACTCTGATATTCTTCATTGGTTTCAATGTATACCAGTATGTACATGCACATACGCTTTCATGTGAATATAGATTCATGTAATTAAAATTATATAAAATCTTATAAAAAAGAAGATCCTGATTCCTTATTTGATCATGCTTATGTGGATATTCTCCTTCACATTCATGAAAACTTATTTATAGATATATTAGTCAGGAAATAGAATATTCAAGATTAAGGTGTAACATAAGCCATGGTTTCAAATGTGATATTAGTTAAATATAATGGGTGAGATTATTAAGTTATTAAATCATAGATAATATCTAGTGCTGTGATGAAGATAAGCAACAGGATGATTCACAGGTTAAGACCATATTTGCTTTGGTTTTATAAACAGATTTTTTTTATTACCAGCGAAGAAAGAAGGGATAGAAATAGGTCATGAATGAAAAATGGAACTATCATGGGACATCTAAACAGCACTGGCCAGTCTACATGACTGGAGAAGTTGGTAAAATTATGATGCAGAGTAGTTGGTAACAAGTATAAATACATTCTTCATTATAATTCTTTTGTTTAGGCAACATCTAATTTGTGTTATCATCTAAGGTATGACAGTTAAAGTGATTAATCTTATCTTACCATGAATTCTTAAACATATAAAAATATTATAATAAGATAAAAATGAAAAGAGAAAAAACTGAAAAAGAAGAAATAATACTGTACTTACTTGCGTGGAACATTGTTATCTGTGAATCAATAAATAACAAAATAATTCTGGAAATAATAATGAATTACATCATAATTGTGAGTCACAAAGCTAGAACTAAACAGTCAATTTATTTCCTCTGTAGTATCAATGAATATACTGAATGTAAAATTAAAATGAAATATCATTACATTTGTATCTTCAAAAATAATTTCTTAGGTGTAAATCTAAAAAACTGGGGGTTATATTCTCTATATTATTTCATATGTAATAATGGTCTTGAAAAGTACTAATTGAACAAATTAAGAGGGAAGTAAACAAATAGGCAGATATTTCAAGCTCATGGACAGAATCTCAATTGAGTTAAGTTGTCACCCCTTCTCAACTTTAGCTTTAGAGTCAATTAATCTAACCAACTAATAGTAATAATACTTAATGGAGATACATAGGAAATAATGAAGATAATACTGTATTGTTAAGGATACCTTTAGATGTACATTAAAGATATGGTTTATGAACAAAATCTAATCAAACTAATCAATGACTATAAAAATTATTTTATAGAGAACATAACTTGTTCTCTGTTAAAGTATTTCTCAAATAACAAGTAACAAAATACAAGTCTCAAGAAAATACTGTGTCTAATGAATGATTTTTGTCAATTGTTTGCAAAATATTAATCCAACAAGAAAATGACAACACTGATTTTTAAAAACCTGAACATAAGCACAAAAATAAGTTATCAGAAAAATTCACTGCAACACAAGGAGATCACTGCATTCACATTAACAAAGTGAAAGTCCAAAACAACAAGTATATCACTGGCAAGGACAAGAGTAACACATTTATTACATAAGAAATGCTTCACTGTAGTGTGGGATTTGTGTGTGTTTCTCTGTGTATGAAGGGAGGTGGGCTATGAGCATTTGCAGTATCTATACTTACTTGTGTTTATTTGCGCTTCTGTCAATAGACATGTAGATCCCACAGGTTGAGATACAGTTTTCCTCCATTATTATCTACACTGTATATCTTGAGACAGGATCTCTCAATGAAACTAGAACTCACCAGTCCAGCTACATTTATTGAGCAACTAGCTTTTGGAATCTACCTGCTCCCATACCTAGTTCCAGGTTTAAAGACACATTCTGCTGCATTCATTCTTTATGTTGATCCTAGAGTTCATAATTCACACAACTGGCATGTTACCAGCTGAGCTATCTCCCTAGTCTCTGTGTTATGAAATATTGATTGTGATGGGGAATTTTCCAGTGTGGAGATTAGGGACACAGAGTGTGCAGTACTTTCTGATACATTTAAATGTTGGCATAAAATAGCATTGGACTGAAGTTCCTTTAAAAAAATGATTCATGATACTTTAAATCAGGGTGAGTCATCCTAATGTATGCCTTATATTCTCAGGATCAAAAATATGTATCACTACTTTTAATACATTTACAGGTTATACAAACTATAATTTAGCTGTGAGTTAGGGTAGTTTTATTAGGCAAATAACTTTGCTGGTGCTGACTTAAGAGTTTTGAAAAGACTTTCCAATAAGAGTCTTCCTTCTTTTTCCTACTTGCCCATAATCAGTGTATGAAAAGACTCATCTACAAGAGGAAAAAAAGAAATTTTATTCCCCAGTGAATTTTCATGATGCAAATATCTTTTTTACCAAGACTGATGCAAAGGTACAAGTTCTCTAATGATTAAATCCTAAAACTTTATTTGATTATTCCTAATTAGTCTGTATCACCCAAATATTTGATTCCATTTATAATTTTCTTGTTTCAATAACTAACTTTAAAAGAAATTTGATTTGTCTAGAAAATTATCTTTTAAAGAAGAGGACAGTCAGACATTCATAAGTAACTCTAATAGTGTGATATGACCTTCTAGATTAAAAATATAAAATGAGAATCATAAGTGGCATCACTCCAAACATCAGCTTCTTACTCATGTCAATTAAAACACTCTCCAATGTCACTAATGGTTCTGAAACTTTAATGATAGCTTAAATTATTTTTCTGAAGCAATGAAATAAAGCTAAACATATGTATTACGCAATCATACTACAGACAAATGTTACCACTGCCTGTTACTATGAGGCAGGGTTGATAAACGCTGTTCTGTCTTTTCTCACTGTACATTTCAGGCTATGAAGCACTTAACTGTGTTCACTTCCCAAATAATGAGATGCAAGGAGGCAAAGAGGATGGCATTTGAGGATTTTCCTAGATCTATTACAATCTGAAAGAAATGTGTTTGCAAATACTAACCCAATATTAAAATGTGATTGCATATCACTACTTATAATAGCTAACAATCACCTAATTTGCCTAAAAACAGACCTTTGAAGTACATTACTTATCTTCATAATAACTGATAAAAGATATTACACTGAGATATAAAACACTAAGTGAAATAAGAAATATCTTCATACTTAAGATAACATAGACAAAGAAGGGCAGAACAAAAGTTCTTTAATTCATTCTTTCATTCATTCAAAAATGCATTCAGTACTTACAAATATGAAATACAAATCCTTAAATGCTATTCTGTTACTAACACGCAGTTATCACAGATTGCACAGATTCAACATGTAGAAGAGAATTAAAATCTTGCGAGGGACCAAGAAGGGGAGACAATAATCCATCAAGATACTAAGATTGTAATGAGAAATTATGAATGTGTAGCTCTTAAAATTTAAATGTAATAATTTAGCTCAATGTGTGAATAGAGTTAATCTTGTTAACCAAATTCATAGCACACAAAACTACAAAAAAGGGCAGACCAGGACACATGATAACTGATGTGGTATAGATGCTTAAAGTCCATGGTGTAGAATGGACCGATAACATGTCTCTGATTTGTTGCTATAATGATACACTGTATTTTAATCATTAGGATCATATATTCCTGTATATCTCCTATAAGTAAAAAGACATTTATCCTATGTCATAGGTTTTGCAAATAGCATGCAAAGTACTGCTGTGTTGTATGAATATAGGATGACAGTAATATGGAAAGAACAATCAGTTTGATAAACTAGATTGTGCATTCTAGATATATAATTATGCTTATAGAACATCTCAAATATATTAAAATTTGGTGAGATTATTTTAAAAGCATAAAATATATAATTCATGAAAGCATAATTATGATAAATTTTAAGGAAATTTTGAATAACAATAGATAAATGGGTAGATAGATAGATAAATAGATAGATGAAGATAGACAGACAGATGATAGATAGATAGATAGATAGATAGATAGATAGATAGATAGATAGATAGATAGATGATAGATAGATAGATAGATAGATAGATAGATAGATAGATAGATAGATAGATTGATTGATTGATAGAATAGACAGATAGGTAGACAGACAAACAGATAATATTATCCTCTGAAACTTTGTGAATTGAAGTAAACAGAAATAGGCTTATGCGCCAAGAAATAAGCAAAGCTTTGGATTGGGGAGGGTCATATATAGGGTTTGGGCAGTTGCACAACACTAGGGCCTAAATTCACAACACCAACGGGCAAGGAAGTACCAGGTATGGTGGCACACATTGGTAATCCTAGTGCTTGATGTGAGACAGCAGCAGGAGTATCCTGCAGTTTTCTAGTCCTTCAGCATGCTCCAGGTTCATTAAAAAGTCCTACCTCATAAAAGTAATGTAGAACTCAATAAAAAACATTCAACAACACTTTGGCCTTCATTCATACATACATAAGAGAACATACACATACAGAAATACTCTCTCTCATACACATACACAAACACAAACATGAACACAAAAACTTATACATATTGATATAAGTAAATAAACATAAAAAGGAAAGACATTGTGGGAATCAGAGCATTAAAGTCAAGATTTTATTAACTACTACTGTCACATACTGAAAGTTATGTTAAACATGATGCGTGGATTTGCAGTCTCTATGTTGCTTCTTCTTTTCTTTGACATTTTAGTTCTGTAGACATTTTGTTATTTTTTTAATTCTCTATGTTAATTTTTATTTTTCCCAATATATGTACACGTCATATGGTCCTAGCTTTACATAAATATTCCCCAAATTTTAAATCATCGACATATTTGACATCTATATGACCACTTAATCTTACAGGTGCTATATTACAGATGTAAATTGCAATATATTGCAGATGAGGCTCAAAGTTGAACATTCACATGGCTCAAATCTGAGAACCATCTCACTGTATCACAAGACAGAAGCATAGATAGATAGATAGATAGATAGATAGATAGATAGATAGATAGATAGATAGATGGATAGATAGAGAGAGAGAGAGAGAGATAGATAGATGATAGATAGATAGATAGATAGATAGATAGATAGATAGATAGATAGATAGATAGAGATATATATCATCAAGCTCAAAATGTATTTAACATGGATAATTATTAAAGTTTAATATTAGGTAAATCACTGACTTTCAAATATACTTAAAATTTAAAAGCAATTGAATAGTATGGCGTTTTTAGCAATAACAACTTACTTTTCAAAGAGTATAATTAGTTCTCTAGTACCAATGATCAACCCTGAAAATGTACCAACAAACAACACTATATAAACTGGACAAGTTTATATAGCTCTGTGTGTGTGTGTGTGTGTGTGTGTGTGTGTGTATAAATATGCTACGGATTTAAAGGAGAGTGGGAAAGGGTATATGGAAGACAGAATGGACAAAACCTGTAATTACATATTATATATCTTAAAAACTTTACAAAAGCAATTGAAAAAACAAAATTGAAGATTTTATCTCTACACTCTCACCTTTAAACAATCAAATATAATCTCTATATTTTATTAAATAGGAAGCTAATTATATGCCAGATAATATGATGTTTCGTAAAATTTATAGTATATAATACATTTATGACATATAAACACATAGTTTATCATGCACTATTCAGAATTCCTTGAACTATGATGCAAGCAGAAGCCTGAAGTAATTGCTCACTAAAATAAATGCAATAAAGGAAAGAATGCATTCTTGGATCTAGTCAAGACTCAAGTCTTTCCTTTCTACTTTACTATTATGTTTATGTTATATTATATTATATTTTTATGTTTTCTAATATTATATCAGAAATCACTTTGTCAAATTCTATATTTAGAAAATTTGTATTTGATTAAGTGAAATAATACACTTGACTTGAGTTATATTATATTGAGATCATTGAGCAGATTCAATAAAGTGATGCAATAGTGTTCTGCTATTATAAACAAAACCACTTAGAAATTATGATTGATGTAAGGTGTACACTAGTAAAATAAATAAATAAATAAATAAATAAATAAATAGGTACAGAATACACATTACATTTCACAGAATGCAAAATGTTCAACAAGCTGAAGTGCCCAAGTGAGGACGACTCAGTCCCACTTGAGAGAGAAGAAATCAATCACAAGTGTGGAGGGAGGGAGGGACCTGGAAGGGACAGTGGATGAGGGGTAGGGAGGGAGTTGGGGGGAGAAGGGAACCTGATCTGTTATTGGGAAAGGGAAAATAACTGAAACCCGGAGGGTCAGCAGATAGAATGGAAACAGGCAACTTGGGGAGATACGAGGTTGGGGGGAGAATGCACCACAATGCACCAGAGACTTGGGAGGTAAGAAACCCTCAGGGCTCTAAGGCAGGATCCTTAGATGAAATGCCAGACAATAAGGAGAGGAAACTTATAAAGTCCACCTCCAGCAGAAATACAGGGCATCAAATGAGGGAGAGTAGGAACATCCCACAGTCACAACTCTGACCGAAAGTTGTTCCTGTCTGAAAGAATTACAGGAATGTAAATGGAGAGGAGCCTGAGGAAAAGAAGATCCAGGGACAGGCCCAAGGCAGGATCCAACTAATAAGGAAGTCCCAAGGCCTGACACTATTACTGAGGCTATGGAGCACTCACAAAAATGGACCATTCTGGACTGCACTCCAGTAGACCCAAGAAGCAGCTGAAAGAGTCAGATGAAGATATTTGTACCCAACCAATTGACAGAAGATGCTAACCTCTGTGGTTGAATTAGGGAAGGGCAAGCTGAAAACAGCCAAGGAGAAGGGAAAACCTATAGGAGGACCAATAGTCTCAATTAATCTGGACCCCGAAGATCTCTGAAACACTGGGACACCAAATAGGCAGCATACAGCAGCTGATATGAGCCTCCCCCCCCCAACACACATACAGTAGAGGACTGCTGGGTCTGTGTTTATTCAAAGATGAAACACATAACCCTCAAGAGACTGGAGGTCCCAGGGGGTTTAGAGGTCAGGTGGAGTGGGGTATAGAGACATCTACATGGAGACAAGGAGGTGAACAAGAGGTATGGGATGTGGAACAGTAAGAGGGTGGCCTAGGAGGAGGATAAAATATGTAGTGTAAAAATAGATAAATAAATATATATATTAAACAAAACTGTATGGCATCGATACAGAGACAGGCAGGAAGATCAATGGAATAGAACTGAAGACCCAGAAGTGAATCCACACACCTATAGCTACTTGATTGATGACAAAGGAGCTAAAACTATCCAGTTGAAAAAAGAGCATTTTCAACAAATGGTGCTGGTTCAACTGGCAGTCAGCATGTAGAAGAATGCAAGTTGATCCATTCTTATCTTTTTGTACAAAGCTCAAGTCCAAGTGGATCAAGGACCTCTACATAAAACAGGATATACTGAAACTAATAAGAGAGAAAGTGGGGGAAAGTCTTGAACACAAGGACATGGAAAAATTTCCTGAACAGAACACCAATAGCTTATGCTATAAGATCAACAATAGACAAATGGGACCTCATAAAATTACAAAACTTCTGAACAACAAAGTACACTATCAATAGGACAAAACACCAACCAATAGATTGGGAAAAGATCATTACCAATCTTACATCCAATACAGGGATACAATCCAATATATACAAAGAATTCAAGAAGTTAGACTTCAGAGAATCAAAGAACCCTATTTAAAAAATGCAGTGCAGAGCTAAACAATGAATTCTCAACTGAGAAAACTCAAGTGGGTGTGAAGCACCTAAACAAGTGTTCAACATCCTTAGTCATCAGGGAAATGCATATCAAAACAACCCTGAAATTCTATGTTATACCAGTCAGAATGGCTAAGATCAAAGCTCACATGACAACAGATGCTTGTAAGGATGTGGAGAAAATTGAAAACTTCTCCATTGTTGGTGGGATTGAAAGCTGGTACAATCTGGAAATAAGTTTGGTGGTTCCTCAGAAAATTGGACATCGTACTACCTGAGGACCCAGCTATACCACACCTAGGAATAGACCTAAAAGATTCTCCAACATGTAACAAGGACATGTGTTCCACTATGTTCAAAATAGACTTCTTTATAATAGCCAGAAGCTAGAATGAACCCACATGTCTATCAACAAAAGAATGGATGCACAATGGAGTACTACTCAGCTATTAAAAACAATGACTTCATGAAATTTGTAGGCAAATAGATGGAACCATTGGACTGAGCACAGGGTTCCCAATGGAGGAGTTAAAGAAAGGACTGAAGGAGCTGAAGGGGTTTGCAACCCCATAAAAAGAACAGCAATGTCAACCAACCAGACAACCCAGAGCTCCCAGGAATTAAACTACCAACAAAAGAATACACATGGAGGGACCCATGTGTCCAGCCCTATACACAGTAGAGGATGGCCTTGTTGGGCCTCAATGGAAGGAAAGGTCCTTGGTCCTATGGAGTCTGGATGCCCCAGTATAGTGGAATGACAGGGCAGAAAGGCAGAGGTGAGGGTGAGTTGGTTTGTGAAAGAGCACCCTCATATAAGCAGGGGTAGTGTGGATGGAATAGGAGGTTTCTGAAGGGGAAAGTGGGAAACGGGATCACTTTTGAAATGTAAATAAATAAATTATCCAATAAAATAAAAATTTAAAAAAAAATCAAAGAACAAAACTGTACTATGGTACCACAGATGAAGTGTCTATGTAGTTTCTAGAAGACATGGTCCCATAGCAGCTTTCCTGCTCCTCTGCACATTACAATCTTTTATTTTTAATTAGATATTTTCTCCAGAGATTACCAGATATTTATATTTCAAATGCTATCCCGAAAGTTCCCTGTACCCTCTTCCCGCCCTGCTCCCCTACTCACCCACTCCCACTTCTTGGCCCTGTCATTCCCCTGTACTGGGGCATATAAAGTTTGCAATACCAACAGGCCTCTCTTCCCAGTGATGGCCTACTAGGCCATCTTCTGCTACATATACAGCTAGAGACTTGAGTTCTGGGGGTACTGGTTAGTTCATATTGTTGTTCCACCTATAGGGTTGCAGACCCCGTCAGCTTCTTGTGTACTTTCTCTAACTCCTCTGCTTCATTTTCTGCAAAATTCTCTGAGACTCAGGTCAGGAGTTTTCTTATTGATGTAATAGTCTGAACAAGGCTCTTTATAATCACTTCCTTTTTATTTTGTATTTGACCTCCTGTGTGCTTCTGTATATCATCTTCTGTTTCAAAAATATTTTTCTTTGATTAGTAATGAGGGCTATATTTATTGTGGGTATCATGCTGCATACTTGAAATGTGGTTAGATTGGAATCCTGCTGTTGACATGTCAAAGTAGTCACTCTTTCAGGTCCATAATCTCACTGATCTCTAGTGGTTAGCTAGGTTTCCAATACCAGGCATAATATCTCTTTTGTTTAGTGGGACTTATATCTAATGAAAAATCTCTTATTTTGAAAAGTAACTTTTGTTTGCCTGATGTAAGTGTTCTTTCAGAGCCTTCTTGCTGAATAAGCTCACCCTTTCTTTTTCTTTTTGAACTCTGGCTAGCTGGTTCAACACAGCTTTTCTGGCTCAAACACCTCTCCAATATGATAGACTCAATCTGACTGTTGTCAGCTTCTCACTGAATTACTCTTCCTGGCCTCAAACTTAGACTAGCAATTTGTTCTAATCTTTTGTCTCCTTCTTACTCTGTGGCTTCTGCTGCTTCTACTGACCTGCACTGAACTGCATGTACACATAAATTAACTCAGCTCTACTGCACTGCCCTCACTGCACTGACTCCCAACTCACTCCACTACATTGCCTGACCTCAACTGGACAGAGCTGATTACCAACTCTGATTTTTATGCACTGCTTGTAAGTAGACTCCCCAACCTGTCTGTTCTCATGAGAGGAGGATGTATCCTAACTCTGACTTATTCCGTCAAATCTTTCTCTGGTGTGTCACTTTTTCTCCCCCACCATTAGGCTTCAATTTTAAACATGGCTTCCTCTGTCTACAAACTTTTCTTACCTACATTGTTTGGGATTAAAGGTGTGTAGTAAGGGTGTGTCTGATTACAGATGTAAAGACATCCAGACAATATTAGTCTCAACTTTATACCCTTAGGGTTATCATTGCTATGCTAGTTGTTGTGGTTCATAGGCATTGCAGCTGGATTGTTACTTTCTTCTCTTTTATAGTATCTTCTTCCATAACAATATAAAAGATATGCCTAAGGGAGAAGGTGTTCATATCAGATCCAGACCTGATATTCCATCTTTTCTGTCTGAATCGGATGGTCCCTTCAGCAATAGAACTTAGCCTTTAACTTCTGAGGTTTAATAATATCACCTTTTGTTTTTTATTTTTATTTTTATTTTTTGTGATCTCTTGTATCCCCCTAACTAACAATTCAGAAAGTGATTTCCCATATATGGTTTTGGGGTTTTTATAAAATATTCTATGGATTTGAGATAACTTCATTTGAACTCTATATATGTATGTATATAACTGTGTAGATAGATGATAGATAAATGATAGATAGCTGATAGCTAGATAGCAGAGAGAGGGAGAGGGAGAGGGAGAGGGAGAGAGAGAGAGAGAGAGAGAGAGAGAGGGAGAGGGAGAGAGGAAGAGAGAGAGAGAGAGGTATTATATGTGATTTGGGTAAATAACTAATAATCTGATTTCTTTATTTCTCTTTCAGATCACCTAAGTATTATTTCTTGTGGTACCTTTGTAATATATTCTGTAGAGATACGGCACATTTAAAGTTTACTTGAAGGGTAGGTTGTCTGTTATGTTTTAAGTCTCCATTTGAAACATTTGTAGTTTTGAATCTGTCAGTTATAATATGAGCTTCCATTATGTGTATTTTCATATAATTCCTTTTACTAATATCAAGGACTGAATGCTTATATACTTGAATGGTTAATGACTAATATTACCCAAAATGTTCTTACTTCAAGAGATTGTTTTTCTTGACCATGCTATTGAAACTTAAAATATAGTTTTCTTTTCAATTGTTTTCATTCTTTGCATAGATGTTCAGATTTTATACTCCTAAAATGTCACTCTTCTAAATCCTCAATTTATCTCTCAATCTTTTTTATTGGATATTTTATTTATATTTCAAATGTTATCCCTTTTCCTGGGTTCCATTCCGGAAACCTCCTATCCCATTCCCCCACCCCAGTTCTTTGAGGGTGCTCTCCTACCCACCCACCCACTCCCACTTCCCTGCCCTGGCATTCCCCTACACTGGGGCATTGAGCCCTCCCTGGACCAAGGGCCTCTCCTCCTACTAACGCCAGATAAGACCTTCTCTGCTACATATCCAGCTATCTAATAATCACAAATACAGTGTTGCTATACACATATGAAAGGAAATACCAAATTATCAACAATTCTAAGTATTTATAAATATTTGTAAAACAATCTTACTAATAGTAAAATTGTGAGGAAAGAAATGGCAGAGGAAAGGTGGAGGTAATATGAGATTTCACTGGTTACAGGTCGATTTCTTAAAAATGCAAAACTGCCTTTTAAACTCCTTTCATGTAAACAAGTTATTAGAAAGAATTCTTAGTGTTACTCACAACTATAGTGTAATACCTTCTACATCTGATGGTTTTGATTTTATTAACTTAATGCTTCATTTAATATTCTCAGTGAAATTTAAAAAGTTCTACACATTTTCTTCTTTGTTTATCATACATCTTCTCCCATTCAACTATGTTCTTTCATGAAATTTTATAATTACCTTCATGGATGTCTCTGATTTGTTTTTGTTTGCATTTCTTTCCTAAATGTAAGAGGTCCTTCAAGCAGCATTGAATATATGTTTAATAAAATTAGGATGATATTCTTGCTGCACACAGTGTGGCCTCACCTTAACCTGGCTCAGAGTGGTGATGGAATGATTTCTAAAAAGGACAGAGGCTGACAGAAATGACAGACAGACTGACACAGAAAAGCTGGTGTCAGGTATATGCATGTGCACTCTAATGGAGTCCCATCAACAATGGAAGCAATGCCAAACCTCAGCACATTTATTTATCCTGTGCAGTGTGGCAGGGAGGAGTGTGCTAGTCTCAGTATGTTGTCATAATAGGTAGCAGTCTTAGGCTTTCAACATCTTGAAGGAGAAAGATGCAATGGGAAGTTTTTGCACACATTGTTAACATTTGCTCTCAGAGCAGAGGAAGGCTTTGTCAATTCCAAACCTGTCTTAAACACTGGTTCTTCATGTGCCCATATTAACAATACACATTCACTCATGGTTTCCTACTTACTCATTAAGTCAAGATTTCCTTGGTTTTCTACATGTACTATTTGCTTTGTTTTTCCTTTTATTGCATACAACAGTAATGGAACTATCCTTAGAATGTCTCATACTATTTTACACGTGAGTGAACCATCCCCTCAAAATAGTAATACTAACAAATAATTCTGCAAGTAGCACAAGAAATGAGTTTTCCCCGTTTGGTGTTCTGAGGACACTGAATACGAATGAGAAAACATAGGCATAATTTGTATTTGTATTTTCTCAAGCTAGATAAATACTCTCAGCATCTACATTTTTTAGAAATATACTATAGAAAATTTTCTTAATAAATTGAAATACCTTATAATTTTTATCTCAATCTGATCATTTGCTATATGCTTTAAAATATTGTATTTTGTAGGTAATACAAGAGAGAGACTCAGAGAGAGCCAAAAGACCAAAATAAACATACGAAATTGAATTAGCCTCGATTAAAATATAAAATTAGTATGGTATTCACTTAATTTAAGAGAGGAGTAGATAGAATTCCGGACAATTTATGATTGTTTTTAAAATAATGAAGTCGTTTAGAAAAGAGAGTTAATTGTGGTATTACAGACCCATATATAATTTCTCACAATTCTGAGCATACGGAAAAAGAATGTATTCCAAAGTAATATAAATATCTTCAATAGTTCAAAATAAACTAGATTTTGGCATTTAGGTCAATTACAAATAATATTTTGTTGATTATGTTTGTGCAATTCATTCATTTAAGTATCTAATAGGCATGCTGATTAAATCAGCTATGCATTCTGAATATTAAACATATGCGAAAATGTTTCTGAAGTTTACCTCTGAAAATTGCAGAATCTAATTTTATTCAAGAGCACATTCCAATTAAAATGAAATATTAAAATAATGTCTCACAGTCCACGCTGAATTGTTTTTTACAGGTACTTCTCTCATAATGTCTTTAGATTTCAATTCTACAGTGAAATCATAAAAATGTGTTTGGAAAAAAAAACCAGGAGGGAAATAAAAATGCAATGGAGGTGGAAAAATGTAATAATCTTAGCCCAGTAAAAAATTAAATTTGTGAGATTGCATACTCTTTCTTTCCATTCTTAAATTGTTCCAAATAAGCTATGTGGAGATTGACAGCTAAAAATAATAAAAGTTCAATTATTTTGATGAGTGTTGCATACTATATTTGGTGTCTGGAGTCAAACTCAGAAAGGAAATATTGATATATTCTCCATATTCTCTAATATCCTAAAATTCAGGTGACTCATATTGGTAGGACTCTGTGATGAGATAATGAAGGGGAATTGTGGTATTATGAAATTTCATAAAGCACAAATTCAATGATGTGATAAGATTTTAGCTAAAGTAAAGGCCTCAAGGCATATTATTTGTTATGAATAAAAGTTCAAACTTTAGACTCTCTGGACCTCTGATTCATTCAGCTGAGAATGTCAATAATAATACTTTCCTCCTCTACTTCTTCACAGAGCAGTGGAACAGTTAAATTAAATACTGTCTATGAAAGTGACTTTCAAATACTAGGCTGCAGTAATATCAGCCTCCAATAGTAATAGACATTTTAATGGAAAAAAGAAAAAAACAAAATACAAGATCTATATGATAGACAACTGGAAAAAATGAGTTTTCTGAAGTTCATTTAAGAAATATGCCAACTCTGGCAATTTTAATAAAAACAATGAATCCTTCCCCTGTGAGTATATAGCAAATACTTCTGCTATAGAAACTACCTCACTTTTATTTTAATTGATAGTTGAATTGTGTTTTAATAGTAAAGTCTATTTAATAACTGAGGTCTAATTTGTTTTGCTACTTTCTGTAAATAGGAATACCAATAAAACCCTCACTAAGTCTTCCATTCTGATTTGGGTGCCACAATAGAATAGTGTAATTAATCCTTCATAGACTTTGTCATAAGTAGCATTACCATGAATTTTCACTTAGAAAAAAACTAGTTATTATACATATTTCTACTTTTCATATTTGAAACTTCTAATAGTAACAATTTAAGAAGATTTAACTTTGTTTAGATGTGATTAAATTGTCTGCATTAGGAAAAAATAATAATAAAAACCTCAGGGAGTTGATGAACAACATACTATTTTGACACACTTTCACTGGAAATTTACTCATCATATACTTGAAATTTCCAATTTAGTTTAGTGATCCATTTTATCTGTCAATGCCAAGTGAGAGAAAACATAATAATGATGTTAGATAATTTCAAGACAATTGAATTCAGATAACTAAATCAAAAAGTCTTTTAAATTCCAATTTAAATTAGAAATAATATATGTAAGACCTAACCAAAACAACAATAACTTAAACATTAACTCATGAGGCATAAAGACACACACCTATAAACTTCACTTTAGGAAGCAAATCCAGAAGGACTTCTATGCATTTGAGGATCCTCTGTACTACATAGTGACTGGTAGGCTAGTCTATGCTACAGAACAAGACCTGTCTTACAGAAAGAAAATATAAATAATTTCAGAGGTTAAAAAGTATGTGCTTCCAAATACACTAGTTTGAATGTATATTTAGATTTAATTTTCAACTTGACCCAATCTAAAATCACCTGCTAGAGAAGTCTCCATAAGAGATTATCTAGAGTGGCCTGTGAACATGTATTTATACAATTACCTTTATTATGTTAATTGGCAGTCTCTAGATGGTCCATCCTTTTGTCACAGCTCCAAACTTTGTCTCTGTAACTCCTTCCATGTGTGTTTCATTCCCACTTCTAAGAAGGGGCAAAGTGTCCACACTTTGGTCTTCGTTCTTCTTGAGTTTCATGCGTTTAGCAAATTGTATCTGATATCTTGGGTATCCCCTTTTAGGTGGCTCTGTTCAATAGTCAAGATATCATATTAACTGGCAAGGAATAGAAAGCAAGCAGCATGTTAATATTCATGAATTAATTACTTTATGCCTTTGACTATGCTTATAATGTGATATGTTCAGTGACTTCAAATTCCATCTTTGACCTCCTTGAAAAGATAGATTCTGGTACCAAATAGCCTTTTTGTCCTTAATTGGCTTTATTGATGCATTTCAGTAGAGCAATGGAAGAGAAACGAAGACAGAGATTGGTACCAAGGGTGCATCACTGTCATCATATATCTAATTATATGATTATTATATCACTTGGACTGTATTCTGACAAGAAGGTGAAAAAGTTTGGGATTTAGGGGTACAAATACTTTTAAGTGGCAGAAGCCACTGTTAGTAGTTAATTCTGGTGAAAGTTTATAAAACAAAAATACTGAGAAAAATGTGGGCAGTAGGAAACTAGCTCATGAGATTTTGTGATTATTCTATCAGGAAGTGGATATGCAGACATTCATGTGATTGAATGGCCAGGCTACATTCCATGAGATATGGATTAGGATTAAGATTAAAGGTAATAGATTGATTCATTTGGCAGAGTAAATTTTAAGGCAAGATAGCATTTAGACTAGTGCTGAAGAACCAGCTGTAATGGATAGAATGCCATTATAGAAAAACTTCCTGTAATCTACTAGGAAGATATGAAATATGTCTGGATGCCTGTGAAGTATGAAATCAGAAGACAGGGAAAAGGATTTTAATGCTTTTTGAAATTATGGGAATTTCAGAGAACCACAATACTTTATTTACTGTAGAAGGAGGAACCAGCCATTGATCTAAAGTATATATTTATCTAGAATTACATGAAAGAGGCAGTTTACCAGAGCTGGGAAAAATAATTTTTATTATAGTCAAAATATTTCTCATTTATATTAAGATGTCTTGTGGCTGTCATGTTTGCTGCTTTATCCAGATGTCTACACTTTTATATGCCATTAGGGCCTTTCGTTTACTTTATGGTCAAATCTGTACTCATAAGAGACTCCATGTGTACTGAGGGAAATAGTGTTGGGGGTCAACAAACTAAGCCTCTTCAATAAGATTGTATCATGAGCCATACTTGAAGCTACAGGAAGTTTTAGATTGACCAGCAAGCTTTCATGTTATGATTTGATGATTCCTTACTCTGATCTAATTCTGACTCGAAATGGACATGTGCATTCTGTATCATGTTTTATTGTATAGGTGGTCACAAATAAAAGACTTGATTTTCAGTGTGGAAAAATGTAAAGACTATGAGAATGGCATTTTACATTATAAAATTAAGAGACGTGTACAATAGAAGGTTACATCTTTAATATTATTGTTATTATTATTATTATGTATTTTCTTCATTTACATTTCCAATGCTATCCCAAAAGTCTCCCATACCCTCCCCCACCCACTCCCCTACCCACCCACTCCCACTTCTTGGCCCTGGCATTCCCCTGTACTGAGGCATATAAAGTTTGCAACACCAATGGGCCTCTCTTTCCACTGATGGCCGACTAGGCCATCTTCTGATACATATGCAGCTAGAGACACAAGCTCCAGTGGGTACTGGTTAGTTCATAATGTTGTTCCACCTATAGGGTTGCAGATCCTTTTAGCTCCTTATAAAATTCTCACTAACCGAATCCAAGAAGGTTACATCTTAAGATGATGTGTTGTGTATAAAATTGACCAAGGATGGATGCTATTTTAAAAGTTGGCTTTAATTCTCAACTAGTAACAATCTAGACTTACTTAGGAAAAGAGTCTCAATAGGTATGGGTTAGTTTGACCTCTGGGCATCTTTGTGCATGAGATTAACTTTATTGCATTAATTAGTTGGGGAAACACAACTTTTCTGTTGCTGTGAAGACAAGACCGAGACCAAGGCATTTTATATGGAAGAATGGTTTATTGGGGTCTTACAGTTTCAGAGGAGAGATCTATGACCACCATGGTGAGGATCATGGGAGTGAGCAAACAGGGAAAGTGTTACTTTCCAGCACTTACTCATATACCAGTCCACAAGGAAACACCAGAGAGTTCATTGGAAATGACATGGTATTTTGAAACTTCAAAATCAAGCTAAGAGCTAACTTGGAAAAAGAGAGATTTTCTCCAACTAGGCCACACCTCCTAAATCTTTCTAAAAGCTCCAACAAAGAGAGACCAAATATTCCAATATATAAGCCTAAGTGGTCTGTTTTAATTCAAATCAGCACCACTGCAAACTTTGCACTATCCCATCCTATGGAAACCTGGAGTGAATACAAATGAAGAACCTGAGCTGAGGACTAACATGCCTGGATTAGTTCCTTACTTTTTGTCATTTACTGTGACTATGATGTGACTAGCTGCTACAAGTTCCTACTCTTGGGTTTCAACTTAGAATTGTGAGCCAAATGAACAGTTTATATTTTAAGTTGATTTTATTAGAATGTTATATTGACTGAGTATTAAAAAACATAGAGACTGCAGCTTAGGGCTAGAGTATTAGCTTAGTATTATCAAAGCTAGTGTTTGATACCCTCAGTGGTTTAAAGGCAGAGCAGAGAGGAGATTGCAGTGCTGTTTTAATTATTTCATTGATGCTTTTAAGATTATAATGTAATTACAAGGTTTCTCACTTCACTCCTCTCTTGACAAACTTTCCAGAACATCCTTCCTCAGTCTCTTTCAAATTCATGCCCTTCATTTTTCATTTATTTTTGTTATACACACACACACACACACTGTGTATCTATGAAAATATATTCCTAAAACATAAACACAACTTTCTCAATCTATGTAATGTTAATTGTAGGCATAGTTTTAGGCTGGTCATTTGGTATTTGATAACTAGTTGCTGTCACTTATTCCAGGGAAGTCCATTTCTCCAGCTGTCAATAGTCCTTAGTTTCCTGTAGTTCTTTGTTTAGGGTTGAGGACTCCTAGTTGTCAGTCCACATTAGCACAACTATCACTTTTGCATTTGTTTCGTTTAGGTTTATGCAGCCATGTTGGTAACACTTTATGGATATAGCTTCTGATACTAAAAGGCACAATCTCACTGCAAACTACTCAATCTGCTGATCTTTTGTATTCTTCTGCCCACTTTTGCACAAGATACCTAGGCCTTAGGTACAGTAGACATATTTGTTGTATTTGCAATCCACAATCCCTTATTCTCTGTAGTTGTGACTTTCTCTACAGGATTCTGCTGTAGCAAAAAGATGATTCCTTGACAAGGGATAAGGGGTACACTAACTGTGAATATAAGGACAGATATTAAAATATATTAGGGAATAGACATTTAGTAAAATGATAGTTGTGGGTCTCCTCCATGACAGATGGCATCACTAGCTCTAAATAGTTAGTTAGATTTCCAGCTCCAGGCATGTTTCATTCTTGTTGAGTGGATCATGAGTCTAATTACAGAGTTGTTGATTACTATCAACAATGCTTATTCCTACTGCACATGTAGGCTTACTATGGCATCCTCATCATTGCTGTGGTTCATAGGATTCATAGCTATGCAGAAATGGAAGTTGTTTCCCTCTTTTGGAAGCTGTCATGTTATCTTCTGAATCCATGATACCTAATTGTCAGGAAGGAGACATTCAATTTAGTTTCAGCTCAGAGGAGCTGGCCTCTGTGCATGGTGTTTATCTTACAGCCCTGGTGACTAATGAAGGACAACAGCAATATGATGTATATTTTGGAACTTTCATGAACAACTCTGACCAGTAATACAAAACCAGGTGTCTCATGCCCTGTTTTGGTGTTTTTGTTTACTAATCTTTGGTTTTTGGAGGTACAACTTAACCAAGATAAGAAAATTTTACTTAACCTGATATATATATATATATATATATATATATATATATATATATATATATGTGTGTGTGTGTGTGTGTGTCTATACATATATATATATATATACACTCAAATATTTACTAGACATACAAATGCATAATAAATATTATATAGGCATACATACATGTATATTTATTATATAATATGTATGCATATATGTATAAATATAATACATTTTTGTACTATGTTTTTTTAGAAAACTAAGAACATTATTCCTTACAATTTTTTCAAACATCCTTACAGTTATTCATTTTCTTCTGGGTTCCACCTTTCCATTTTCCCATCATATCTCATATATCCTGTTATAACTTTTTCTATTGCTCCCTAAGCTCTCTAAAGCAGCATGGTCGCTTTGTATTTATCTCATTTCTACAGACACTATATTTGTAAACACATCTCAAAATTTGAAGCTGAGCACCTCCAGTGAGAGAACATGTGATGTTTGTCTTTTGACATCTTGGTTACTTCACCAAATATGATCTAAATATGATCTGAGTCTAAAGATTTAACATAAGAATTTGTTATTTCATTTTTATTAATAATTAAATACATTCAATAGTATATATATATATATATATATATATATATATATATATATGCCACATTTTCTTTTCTTTTTTTTTTTTTGGTGTTTGGAGGAACAGATTTGATTGCATTCCTCCCCTCCCATCACCCATCAGATATTTGGAAACAATGCTTTAATTCATTACTGATTTTTGTTTTAACCTTCCACATTCCAGTCCCCTTATTTGGAGGTTTTTTTTTAATTTTTAATATTTTTATTGCATATTTTCCTCAATTACATTTCCAATGCTATCCCAAAAGTCCCCCATAGTGCCCCCCACTTCCCTACCCACCAATTCCCATTCTTTTGGCCCTGGCATTCCCCTATATTGGGGCATATAAAGTTTGCAAGTCCAATGGGCCTCTCTTTCCATTGATGGCCGACTAGGTCATCTTTCGATACATATGCAGCTAGAGACAAGAGCTCCGGGGTTCTGGTTAGTACATCATGTTGTTCCAACAATAGGGTTGCAGATCCCTTTAGCTCCTTGGGTACTTTCTCTAGCTTCTCCATTGGGAGCCCTGTGATACATCCAATAGCTGACTGTGAACATCCACTCCTGTGTTTGCTAGGCCCCGGCATCTTCTCACAAGAGACAGCTATATTTGGGTCCTTTCAGCAAAATCTTGCTAGTGTATGCAATGGTGTCAGCATTTAGAAGCTGATTATGGGATGAATCCTTGGATATGGCAGTCTCTAAATGGTCCATCCTTTCATCACAGCTACGAACTTTGTCTCTGTAACTCCTTCCCTGGGTGTTTTGTTCCCAATTCTAAGAAGGTGCACAGTGTCCACACTTTGGTCTTCATTCTTCTTGAGTTTCATGCGTTTAGCAAATTGTATCTTATATCTTGGGTATCCTAAGTTTTGGGCTAATATCCACTTATCAGTGAATACATATTGTGTGAGTTCTTTTGTGATTGTGTTACTTCACTCAAGATGATGCCCTCCAGGTCCATCCATTTGGCTAGGAATTTCATAAATTCATTCTTTTTAATAGCTGAGTAGTACTCCATTGTGTAAATGTACCATAATTTCTGTATCAATTCCTCTGTTGAGGGACATCTGGGTTCTTTCCAGCTTCTGGCTATTATAAATAGGGCTGCTATGAACATAGTGGAGCATGTGTCCTTTTTACCGGTTGGGACATCTTCTGGATATATGCCCAGGAGAGGTATTACTGGATCCTCCGGTAGTACTATGTCCAGTTTTCTGAGGAACCGCCAGACTGATTTCCAGAGTGGTTGTACAAGCTTGCAATCCCACCAACAATGGAGGAGTGTTCCTCTTTCTCCACATCCTCGCCAGCATCTGCTGTCACCTGAATTTTTGATCTTAGCCATTCTGACTGGTGTGAGGTGGAATCTCAGGGTTGTTTTGATTTGCATTTCCCTGATGATTAAGGATGTTGAACATTTTTTCAGGTGCTTCTCTGCCATTCGGTATTCCTCAGGTGAGAATTCTTTGTTCAGTTCTGAGCCCCATTTTTTAATGGGGTTATTTGACTTTCTGGAGTCCACCTTCTTGAGTTCTTTATATATATTGGATATTAGTCCCTTATCTGATTTAGGATAGGTGAAGATCCTTTCCCAATCTGTTGGTGGTTTTTTTGTCTTATTGATGGTGTCTTTAGCCTTGCAGAAACTTTGCAGTTTCATGAGGTCCCACTTGTCAATTCTCGATCTTACAGCACAAGCCATTACTGTTCTATTCAGGAATTTTTCCCCTGTGCCCATATCTTCAAGGCTTTTCCCCACTTTCTCCTCTATAAGTTTCAGTGTCTCTGGTTTTATGTGAAATTCCTTGATCCACTTAGACTTGACCTTAGTACAAGGAGATAGGAATGGATCGATTCGCATTCTTCTACATGTTAACAACCAGTTGTGCCAGCACCATTTGTTGAAAATGCTGTCTTTCTTCCACTGGATGTTTTTAGCTCCCTTGTCGAAGATCAAGTGACCATAGGTGTGTGGGTTCATTTCTGGGTCTTCAATTCTATTCCATTGGTCTATTTGTCTGTCACTATACCAGTACCATGCAGTTTTTATCACAATTGCTCTGTAGTAGAGCTTTAGGTCCGGCATGGTGATTCCACCAGAGGTTCTTTTATCCTTGAGAAGAGTTTTTGCTATCCTAGGTTTTTTGTTATTCCAGATGTATTTGCAGATTCCACTTTCTAATTCGTTGAAGAATTGAGTTGGAATTTGGATGGGGATTGCATTGAATCTGTAGATTGCTTTTGGCAAGATAGCCATTTTTACAATGTTGATCCTGCCAATCCATGAGCATGGGAGATCTTTCCATCTTCTGAGATCTTCTATAATTTCTTTCTTCAGAGACTTGAATTTTTTATTATACAGATCTTTCACTTCCTTAGTTAGAGTCACGCCAAGATATTTAATATTATTTGTGACTATTGAGAAGGGTGTTGTTTCCCTAATTTCTTTCTCAGCCTGTTTATTCTTTGTGTAGAGAAAGGCCATTGATTTGTTTGAGTTAATTTTATATCCAGCTACTTCACCGAAGCTGTTTATCAGGCTTAGGAGTTCTCTGGTGGAATTTTTAGGGTCACTTATATATACTATCATATCATCTGCAAAGAGTGATATGTTGACTTCATCTTTTCCAATTTGTATCCCTTTGATCTCCTTTTGTTGTCGAATTGCTCTGGCTAGGACTTCAAGTACAATGTTGAATAGGTATGGAGAAAGTGGACAGCCTTGTCTAGTCCCTGATTTTAGAGGGATTGCTTCAAGCTTCTCACCATTTACTTTGATGTTGGCTACTGGTTTGCTGTAGATTGCTTTTATCATGTTTAGGTATGGGCCTTGAATTCCTGATCTTTACAAGACTTTTATCATGAATGGGTGTTGGATCTTGTCAAATGCTTTTTCCCCATCTAACGAGATGACCATGTGGTTTTTGTCTTTGAGTTTGTTTATATACTGGATTACATTGATGGATTTCCGTATATTGAACCATCTCTGCATCCCTGGGATGAAACCTACTTGGTCAGGATGGATGATTGTTTTGATGTGTTCTTGGATTCGCTTAGCAAGAACTTTATTGAGGATTTTTGCATCAATATTCATAAGGGATATTGGTCTGAAGTTTTCTATCTTTGTTGGGTCTTTTTGTGGTTTAGGTATCAGAGTAATTGTGGCTTCATAGAATGAGTTGGGTAGAGTACCTTCTGTTTCTATTTTGTGGAATAGTTTGTGAAGAACTGGGATTAGATCTTCTTTGAAGGTCTGATAGAACTCTGCACTAAACCCATCTGGTCCTGGGATTTTTTTAGATGGGAGACTATTCATGACTGCTTCTATTTCTTTGGGGGATATAGGGCTGTTTAGATCATTAACCTGATCTTGATTCAACTTTGGTACCTGGTATCTGTCTAGGAACTTCTCCATTTCATCCAGGTTCTCCAGTTTTGTTGAGTATAGCCTTTGGTAGAAGGATCTGATGGTGTTTTGGATGTCTTCAGGATCTGTTGTTATGTCTCCTTTTTCATTTCTGATTTTGTTAATTAGGATGCTTTCCCTGTGCCCTCTAGTGAGTCTGGCTAAGGGTTTATCTATCTTGTTGATTTTCTCAAAGAACCAGCTCCTTGATTGGTTGATTCTTTGAATAGTTTTTCTTGTTTCCACTTGGTTGATTTCGCCCCGGAGTTTGATTATTTCCTGCCGTCTACTCCTCTTGGGTGAATTTGCTTCCTTTTGTTCTAGAGCTTTTAAGTGTGTTGTCAAGCTGCTAATGTGTGCTCTCTCTAGTTTCCTTTTGGAGGCACTCAGAGCTATGAGTTTTCCTCTTAGAAATACTTTCATTGCGTCCCATAAGTTTGGGTATGTTGTGGCTTCATTTTCATTGAACTCTAAAAAGTCCTTAATTTCTTTCTTTATTCCTTCCTTGACCAAGGTATCATTGAGAAGAGTGTTGTTCAGTTTCCACGTGAAGGTTGGCTTTCTATTATTTATTTTGTTATTGAAGATCAGACTTAGTCCATGGTGATCTGATAGGTTGCATGGGACAATTTCAATATTTTTTGTATCTGTTGAGGCCTGTTTTGTGACCAATTATGTGGTCAATTTTGGAGAAGGTACCATGAGGTGCTGAGAAGAAGGTATATCCTTTTGTTTTAGGATAGAATGTTCTGTAGATATCTGCCAGATACATTTGATTCATAATTTCTCTTAGTTTCTCTGTGTCCCTGTTTAGTTTCTGTTTCCATGATCTGTCCATTGGTGAAAGTGGTGTGTTGAAGTCTTCCACTATTATTGTATGAGGTGCAATGTGTGCTTTGAGATTTACTAAAGTTTCTTTAATGAATGTGGCTGCCTTTGTATTTGGAGCATAGATATTCAGGATTGATAGTTCCTCTTGGAGGATTTTACCTTTAATGAGTATGAAGTGTCCCTCCCTGTCTTTTTTAATGACTTTGGGTTGGAAGTCAATCTTATCAGATATTAGAATGGCTACTCCAGCTTGTTTCTTCATACCATTTGCTTGGAAAATTGTTTTCCAGCCTTTCATTCTGAGGTAGTGTCTATCTTTTTCTCTGAGATGAGTTTCCTGTAAGCAGCAAAATGTTGGGTCTTGTTTGTGTAGCCAGTTTGTTAGTCTATGTCTTTTTATCGGGGAGTTGAGTCCATTGATGTTAAGAGATATTAAGGAAAAGTAACTGTTGTTTCCTGTTATTTTTGTTGTTAAAGTTGGCATTCTGTTCTTGTGGCTGTCTTCTTTTAGGTTTGATGAGGGATTACCTTCTTGTTGTTTCTAGGGCGTGGTTCCTGTCCTTGTATTGGTTTTTTTCTGTTATTATCCTTTGAAGGGCTGGATTCGTGGAGAGATAATGTGTGAATTTGGTTTTGTCGTGGAATACTTTGGTTTCTCCATCTATGTTAATTGAGAGTTTGGCTGGGTATAGTAGCCTGGGCTGGCATTTGTGTTCTTTTAGTGTCTGTATAACATCCATCCTCGATCTTCTGGCTTTCATAGTCTCTGGTGAAAAATCTGGTGTAATTCTGATAGGCTTGCCTTTATATGTTACTTGGCCTTTTTCTCTTACTGCTTTTAGTATTCTATCTTTATTTAGAGCATTTGTTGTTCTGATTATTATGTGTCGGGAGGTATTTCTTTTCTGGTCCAGTCTATTTTGAGTTCTGTAGGCTTCTTGTATGTTCTTGGGCATCTCTTTCTTTAGATTTGGGAAGTTTTCTTCTATAATTTTGTTGAAGATGTTTGCTGGTCCTTTGAGTTGAAAATCTTCATTCTCATCCACTCCTATTATCCGTAGGTTTGGTCTTCTCATTGTGTCCTGTATTTCTTGGATGTTTTGAGTTAGGATCTTTTTGCATTTTACATTTTCCTTGATTGTTGTGCCGATGTTCTCTATGGAATCTTCTGCACCTGAGATTCTCTCTTCCATCTCTTGTATTCTGTTGCTGATGCTGGTATCTATGGTTCCAGATTTCTTTCCTAGGGTTTCTATCTCCAGTGTTGCCTCATTTTGGGTTTTCTTTATTGTGTCTACTTCCCTTTTTAGGTCTAGTATGGTTTTATTCATTTCCATCATCTGTTTGGATGTGTTTTCCTGTTTTTCATTAAGGACTTCTACCTGTTTGATTAGGTTATCCTGTATTTCTTTAAGGATTTGTAACTCTTTAGCAGTGTTCTCCTGCAATTCTTTAAGGGATTTTTGTGCTTCCTCTTTATTGTCTTCTACCTGTTTACCAGTGTTCCTTTGTATTTCTTTAAGTGTGTTATTAAAGTCCTTCTTGAAGTCCTCTACCATCATCAGGAGATATGCTTTTAGATCCGTGTCTAGCTTTTTCGGTGTGTTGGGGTGCCCTGGACTGGGCGAAGTGGGAGTGCTGGGTTCTGAATGTGGTGAGTGGTCTTGGTTTCTGTTAGTAAGATTATTACATTGTTTACCTTTCGCCATCTGGTAATCTCTGGGGTTAGTTGTTGTCGTTGTCACTGTTTAAAGATTGGAGCAGAAGCTGTGTTCCACTCACCAGCAGTCTCAAAATCCTGTGGAGGGGGTTGTGGGTTTCTGGCAGTACCCCGGTGCTGGTCCAGCCAGAAGAGGCCTGTGGTCCTACTCAGGCTGGTTTTCTGCTTCCCTAACTAATGCAGTCTCAGGTCCCGCGCGCAATTGGATTGGAGCAGAAGCTGTGTTCCACTCTCCAGAAGTCTTAAGATCCTGTGGCGGGTGTTGTGGGTAGCTGGTGAGTGTCAGCCGACCCTGCGCCCTAGCTACCCCGGTGCTTTTCTGACCGGAAGAGGCTTGTGGCCCTATGTAGGCCGGATTTCTCCCTCCCCAACAAAAGCAGTCTCAGATCCTGCGTGATTGGACTGGAGCAGAAGCTGTGTTCCACTCACCAGCAGTCTCAAAATCCTGTGGCGGGGGTCGTGGGTAGCTGGCGGGTGTCAGCCGACCCTGCGCTCTAGCTACTCAGGTGCTGATCAGGCCAGATGAGGCCTGTGGCCCTACTCAGGCCGGTTTCTGCTTCCCTAACTAATGCAGTCTCAGGTCCTGCACGCAATTGGATTGGAGGAGAAGCTGTGTTTCACTCACCAGAAGTCTTAAGATCCTGTGGCAGGTGTTGTGGGTAGCTGGCGAGAGTCAGCCGACCCTGCGCCCTAGCTACCCTGGTGCTTTTCTGACCGGAAGAGGCTTGTGGCCCTATGTATCGCCACATTTTCATTATCCATTCATGACTTTATGTACATTTAGATTTTTTCCCAACTCTTACCAATTTTGAATAGATCTGAAATGAACAGTTGATCAAGGATCTGTGGATTGGGATGATAAGTTTCTTGGTCATGTGACAAATGTATAGACAGATCATATGGCAGATTTATTCTTATTGATTCTGGGGGGTCATTATCAACGTTGATTCCTATTGTGGCTGCACCAGCTTACAATCCAACCAATACTGAATGAGGATTCCTTTTTGTGTCCATCACCTCCAGTATAGGTTTTCAATTCTTTTATTAATCTTTGCCTTTGTGACTTGGGTAAGAGGAAATCTCAAAATTGTTTTGACTTGGATTTTCCTAATTGTTAACAACAAAGTAATTTCTTAAACAAACATACCACCTATGTTTTATTTATTCTTTTGAGAATTTGTTATTCCTGACCTAGACCCATTTTCTGAATGGGTCATCTCTTTTTGAGTTTTTAATATACCTATGCCTGATATTTATCTTCTGTCAGATACATGGTTGATTAAAGTTTTCTTCCACTTTCTTGGCTTCTTCTTCACCTGGGGCAGCTCTACTGAAACTTTTCCATTTTATTAAGTCCCAATTGTCAATTTTATTTTCCTTAAGACTTGGGTAAATGGAGTAATTTTAAAATAAAGTCATTTTCTACATCTATGTTATTTGGATAATGCCTATGAATTTTTATTACACTTTCAGGGTTATAGGTTCCACATTTATGTCTTTTATACATTTTAATTAGTTCTTATGTAAAGAGACTGATAGGAAAGGAACTTTATTAGTCTGCATATGAAAATCAGTGCAATTTCTTGAGGAAGTCTTGTCGCTTCTCTCTCTGACCAGCAGAAAAGAGCAACGATACAACGTTCTTCTCAAAACAGTTTATTCAGGAACCTTTCAACATGCAAGCAGGAATCTCCTCTAGCCCCCAATCGCAATCCCTTATATAACCCCTCAATCATGCCCCATCAGCCCAGTCTGCGTAATCTCAGTTCATTGGCCTTTGTCATGATGCGCCTATGTAGCTCTCACAATGGATGTGGCTTATTTTCAGGTGTATGAGGAAGTCAGGTGCAAGTCATAAGACTTGGCTGCAGTCCCAGGCACCATCTTGGGACTACTGCCACACCCGCTCCCCACATCTCCCCCTTTTTTCTTTTTTTGGCAGAGAGAATGCCTGTCTTAGGTTGCCCCCTGCGGCAATGCCCCTTACCCATCATTGGGAGACAAACAGCTTTGGTTTCATCCCTGTCTTAGGTTCGTGACACGCTCAGGGAGTCTTACCCATCATTGACTACTTCTCTAGCATGCCAAGCCACACTTGAGGAGACTGTCCTGACTCTACCACTGCAAAAGCCTGTATCATTAAGGCTTGGGTTCTGTGCTGATGAAACTGTATACGGTAAATGCACCAAAAGGCCAGGATGCTGATTAATATCAGCAAGTCCACCAATTCTGGCCCACTCTTTCAAGCGGGAGACAGCTCTAGAACCAGCTGGCCATGGACATGTCGACATATATTGCGGGATAAATGAGCAGCAGGACTGGCATTCACAAACGGTATAGATGTAACACACAGTCCCGAATATTTCCACTCACAACCCAATTGTGCTAACTCCATCAAAACATCCACTTGTTCCTGGACTAAATCAACCCTTTGATTCAGCAATAAAATTCCTGCTTTCAGCTGGCTATTAATATTCCCTGAACATCCAAAGCTACTGCAACACCTGTGGATAAATTATTCACAGCTGCGGCAGTTTGTACCACAAAGGTAAGGGATATGGCTGCAGCCATGGCTGTGGTGGCAGAAATTGCTATAGCTGTGACAATGGCCGCAGTAATGCCAAAATTCCCTCTTAGGTCTAAACAAAGTCATAGCAGAAGGAGCTTGAACAGGCCAAGGTACAAAGCGAGACATCCTAGTCACAACAGCTAAATGATATTCAGATGCATTCCAGCACATACTATAATAACAAATATCACTACTACAATTAACAACATTATTCTCATAACTACCATTATAAACAATAAACACAAAGGGAGGCCACAAACAAACAGGCATAGCCTTAAAGGAAGCATTGCGCCCTCCAGCAAGTTGAGATACAGAGGTTTCAAACACACTAGACCCATTCCAATAAAAACTTGCATTACCCCATGACCCTCCCACTAGCATACTCAGAGGAGAAAGATCTGTGCAACTACCATTCACACCACACAACAAACAAACATTAAAAGGATTACCAGCTCCTACCTGAGCTGGATTTTTATAGGTCCAATTATATCCTGAAAATGAGCTATTATGGAGTGTGTCAATATAAGGAGAAAAGGTAAAATATTTCTTTACAGCCCAAGTTGCCTTTCTAGACTGACACCCAGTCCATGGCAGAAGGGAATCACAGGTACCCTTGCAAAAGGGAGCCCATCTAGGTTGCGGAGGTATGGTATCATTGCCTTTGGAAATACTGGCAGGCCACACCCCTTGAATCATGTGGCATTAGCTTTAGTAGAACTATTAATTGGCATATCAAACCATGCTGCTGTTTGATTATACATTTGAATGCAGCCACTATTCTGAGAAATATCTTGAATCATTTGAAAGGACAGCAATCCCCTCAACTGAAGCTGCATCAGTTCCTGCACAGGTGCTATTTTCCCATCCCATGATAAAAAGGCTAACTGCAGCGAGGCATTAGATGTGAAAAATCCAGGGAACACTTGTGCCGAATGCATCAATGGCATGGGTTTGGGAAACACAGATAAGATTCCCCAACCTGGATCTTCAGTCATCACCGCGGGAAGTATCCTCAACACCAGGAACATCCACGCTGTCCTCACTCTGCTAATTTTGAACTGCTCTGGTCAACCGCTCCTGGACCCACAGCAGCTGTCGATGATCCTGAGAAAACAAACAAACAGACCCTCTTCGCTCAAAACAACACTGGATCAGGGCCCTTCCAACAACTAGTTAAGACATCCTTCCACATGACCATGCTTTTTGGAGAAACATCAGGATCGACATGACGCTCAGCTGTGACCCATCCATGTTTGTCTTCATTCAAAAAATTCAAGGTAAAAGGGTCAATGGCTAAACTCTCCCTAGGGATGGAACCAGCAGAGGCAATTCCCCCCTATTGTTTAATTAAGCATTCTTTTAGGGTGGGATGGGCTCGGACAAAAATGCCCTGACCCTGAGGGTTATAGGGTAACCCATGGGTCAATCAGACACCCATCATTTTATAAAAGGAAACAAAAGAGGCAGAAGTATAAGCCGGCCCATTATCAGTCTTTAATTCTTTAGGTTGTCCCCAGGCACCCCAAGCTTCAAAGCAATGCACAATCACGTGATGCGCCTTCTCTCCTGTATGCAAGGGGGCAAAAATGACACCAGAAGCTATATCTATGGAGTCATGAAGATATTTTAACTTTCCAAAATCAGAGAAATGGGTAACATCCATTTGCCATAGGTGCAAGGGGCACATTCGACGTGGATTGACCCCCACCCCTATCTGAGGCAATAATGGGGCACATGTTTAGCACATTTTCACGATATCTCTCGCCTCCGCTCCAGAAATTTTAAATCAGGAGCATAAGGTTTTGGAATTACCATGAAACTGTGAATGAAAATCACATGCTAAATCAATAGGTGAGGCAATTAAAAAGCCCATGCATGCCTTAGAAGCTTTATCTACAATATTATTCCCTTCTTCAAGGGGTCCAGGCAATCCGGTATGAGCACGAATATGTTGCACAAAAAAAAGGTGAAAGTCTATTAAAGATAAAATCTTGCAATGTAAGAACTAATTTTCCAATGGTAGATTTTTAGATTAACTTTGCCTACCACCTCCAAACATTGCAACATATAACAACATATTGGCTATCAGAAATCAAATTAAAAGGGCCTAGAATTAATTCAAACACCTTAATTAGAATTTGCAATTCAATAACTTGTGGTGATGTGGGGGAAATTGTATGGTAACTGGTGATGATCTTGGTATTAAATATGCTCCATATCCTGTCTTACAACCATCTGTAAAAATAAGTGGAGCATCCGGCAAAGGATTTTTTTAAGTAACATGAGGAAAAATCACAGGATGAGCTTTAATCAATTGTAATTTTGGATCTTTGGGAAAATGATTATCAAATTGGCCCTGAAAACTGCACCCCAAAATGGCTTGATCATCTACTGTAGCTGATAACACTTCTAGCTGTTTAACATTATATGAAACTATTAAATCCTCTGGCTGAATACCAAGCAAATCCAACTGAGCCACTGAGGCAGGATAATAAACAAGTGTTTTGGCTGGGAAAATCTTTGGGTGCATGCCCCTTGCCATAAGACCCCCGTTGGTTGTGGTTCTGTTGGCAAAATACACAATGCAATAGGCTTTGACTCATCTCGGCATTTCAAGGCAGCATCTTGAATGCTCTGCTCCACCAAAAGTAAAGCCTCTCTGGCAGCATTTGTAAGATATCTGGGAGAATTGAAATCTGTATTGTCTGGTAGAATATCATATAATGGCTGCAATTGTTTATTGGTTAAAGACAAATAGGGTTGGACCCATTGAATATCTCCCAATAATTTTTGAAAATCATTTAAGGTACATAAATTATCGGTACGAATTTGGATCTTTTGTGGGGAAACCAATTCTGCAGTTATTTTTGTTCCTAAGTAATTTACTACTATATCCTTTTGTACCTTTTCCGGGGCCACTACTAAATTTCTTCAACTGTGTTACCACAAAGCTATACACTTCATCAAGTAACTCTTCCATGGGAGCAGCAGTAAGAATGCCATCCATGTAATGATAACATTTTACCTTCGGAAATCTCTTTCTAACCCCTTTCAAGGCTGTATCAACATATAGTTGACACATAGTAGGACTGTTTGCCATTCCCTGTAGCAAAAATATCCATTCAAATCTCTTATCAGGTTCATCATGATTTTGAGAAGGAACAGTAAAAGCAAACCTGACTGTTTCCTTATGATATAAAGGAATAGAGAAAAAACACTCTTTGATATTTAACACTATAATGGGCCAATTCCTGGGCAAGGCAGAAGGCAATGGCAGCCCTATCTGTAGTGGTCCCATTAAAATCATTTGCTTATTTCTTTCTCTCAAACCATGTAAACATCTCCATTTTCCTGATTTTTTTCTTTATAACAAATATAGGAGTATTCCATGGAGAGGTGGAGGGTCATATATGGGCCAATTCCAGTTCCTGTGCAGCCTTCAATTTTTCTGAGGGAAGTGGCCACTGAGGAACCCACACTGGATCCGATCCTCAGTTTTCCATGTGATGGGTAATGCTTCCTCAGTGGCCCCTAGGAAAAACCCAACCCAGCACAATCATTCTTTCTGCGGACCAGCACTGGGGAGGCTCTTCCTTGTAAAGACTGAACTAGCCCTTTTCCGGGGACATAGCCCCTATCCAATATCATATCCCAGGTCTTGGTGGTGTAGCTTCCTTCATTAGTTAAAATAAAGCCCATCTCCTTCAGCAGATCACGACCACATAAAGACACTGGAACTGCCAATACATATGGCTGAAACTGGCCAGAATAACCCTCTCCATCCCTCCAATGTAGGGGGCAAGAGTTCATTTCTGGCATTTGAACATATCCCAGTCCTCTTAAAGTCTGCTCTGACTGTTGCCTCGGCCAACCAGAGGGCCAATCCTTGGTACTGATGATACTACCATCAGCACTTGTATCTCGGAGGCCAGACATGAACTTTCCTTCAATAGAAAGCTTTAATAAAGGTCGGGTATCATCAAGATCCAAAGAGCAAAAAAACATTAGAAGTCCCTGTTGAGCCAAAACCCTTGTCCTCTCGTTCTGAATCTTTTGCAGGAAATTGAGAATGACAGCTAGATAAAAGAAGCAATTTAGCTATCCTACCCCCAGGATAAATGGCAATAATGCCTCTAGGGGAAGATACCATTATCTTAATTTGTCCAGTAAAATCTGGATCTATCACTCCTGGATGAAATATTAATCCTTGCATAGTAACTGAGCTTCTTCCTAAAATCAACCCCACTGTATCGGCTGGTAATGGGCCTTTGAAATTCGTATCCACCAGCTGGATACTCATGCCTGGGGTTAATATGAGTCCGGTGACAGAACTGAGGTCGAGTCCCACACTCCCTCTCATTGCTCTCCTGGATGACTCCATTGCATTGGGGGTCTCAAACTGGGCCATTCCTTGGTTACTATCCCATATATTTGCGGGCCCTGGGATCGGGGCCCCTCCTTAAGTTTTTTGGCCAAGCACCACCATTTCCAGAATCAAGAGGTTGTCCATGAATATCCTTAACTGATCAACAATTACTGGTCCAATGGTTCCCCTTTTTGCATTTTGGGTACAGCCCAGGCATCTTAGGCCGCTGATTTCCTGACCCACTCAGCTGTGGGCATTGGCATTTCATGTGACCTGGCTGCCCACACTTAAAGCAGTTATTGTTCTTCTGGCCACCCCTTCCTTGGGACATCTGCATGAAGGCAGCAGCCAGACCAGAATTAGAGAGAGCCCTCCTAGTTCTCTGCATATTTGCATCCAAACCTCTAACCCTTTGTGTTTATATAGATTGATTGCTTGCTTGCATTCTTTAGTACACTGCAAAAAAATCAGCTGCTTCAACAATGGCATAGCAGTATCAGGATCTCCAAATACCCGGCCTCCTGCCTCTACTAAAGGAGCCACAAAATCTGCAAATGGCTCCGTGGGGCTTGGACGATCTTGGTTAAATTCCCACTCACTTCCCCTCTATTAGGAAGGGATTTCCATGCTTTTGTTCCTATCTTATTGATCTGTTCATAAACTTGGATGGGATAATTTATTTGAACGGCTACAAATCTTCCTTGCCCTAACAACATATCCTGATCCCAGGCAGGATGGCCTGTATCCGCATTTATTGCTGCTTGGTCTGCTACAAACTCAATGAAAAATGCTTTCCAGTCTAAATATTGGCCTGGTGACAAGCAGGCAGGAGCCAGATTCTGCCAGTCACCGGAAGTCAGGGAGTAATGATGCAAAGACTCTAATTGAGCTACTTACTACAAAAGCATCACTAACTCTGAATGCATGAACCCCTTCGGCCAGTCTTTGGATAATTTTCCAATCAAGTGGCTCGTGGTAGCGACCGCTCTGTGCATCCTGAAATACAGGAAAGCATTGGGCTTGCATTTCTCTCCAAATTTCTGGATGTAGACTGCACCCTGATGCTCTGCCAGGGGCATATGGAGGCGGGTGTGGTGGCCCTGGTGGCGCTGATGGCTCTACCTTCAGTTTCACTTTCTCTAAACTGTCAGCTATGCTTTCTCGATTGTCCCCTGACATATCTCCCTCGCTAGAACTCCCTTCTGCCTCTGATTTTTTAGAGCCCTCCTCTCTTACCTGATTCAGAGCCTCATTACCTCTCTGGAGTTCTGTGCCACATCTTTCTCTATCTTCTGTGCAATTTCTCACTAACTTCCAGACCGGCAAAACCCCTTTGGGTAAAACCCCCTGTTCCTCTGCAAACCTCAAGTCTTTCCCTAGTTTTTCCAAACTGGGCACCGTAAAATGTTCTGACACGGGAAACCATGGAGCCACTTGGTCAAGGGCTTTTAAAAAATTCTCCAAGATTTCTTTCTACAACCCTATCCCTTTCACTTTCAATAAGTCCTTAAGGGCTTCGTGAACAGTCTGAACTGAGGTTGAATTCCCCATGGTGCTTGGTGCAACTTGTCTCAAAACTGGGAACCTTATAGTCTCAATCTGAGAACTTAACTCATCCCACTTACCTGGGAACTTACCAGTTAGCTGCCCTGACTGTGATGAGTCCTGAACGAAGAGAAGATGTGCCATATGGACCACCACTTGTTGCTCCTGTCTCCGACCAGCAGAAAAGAGTGATGACACAGTGTTCTTCTCAAAGCAGTTTATTCAGGAACCTTTCAACATGCAAGCAGGAATCTCCTCTAGCCCCCAATCAAAATCCCTTATATAACCCCTCAACCATCAGCCCAGTCTGAGTAATCTTAGTTCATTGGCTTTCGTCAAATGGCCTGATCTTGCGTCATGGTGTGCCTGGGCAGCTCTCACAATGGACATAGCTTATTTTCGGGTGTATGAGGAAGTCAGGTGCAAGTCAGAAGACTTGGCTGCAGTCCTGGGCGCCATCTTGGGACTACCGCCATACCTGCTCCCCACAAAGTTTACTTTTCTCTAATACATGTTTTTGGCATTTAGTCAGGCAATAAATAGCTGAAATAATATATACTGTGGTTTGGATCTTCAATTTTATCCCATTGGTATACATGCCTGTTGCCTGTTTTGTGTCAATATCATATTGCTTTTTAAAATACAGCTCTGAAATATAGCTCAAGATCTAGAATGGCAAAACCTCCTTTTTTTGTTGTTGTTGTTGTTGTTGTTGTTCTGGATTATGTTAGTCATCTGTCATCTTTTCTAAAAAGAATGAAATATACTTTTATATTGGGATTGAATTGAATTGGTATATGACTGTTGGTTAAATAAGCATGGAGTCACTTTCTCTTTCCTAGTACATATCTCTTTCTTCAGAGGTTTAAAGTTCTAATTCTAGATGTGCCTCACTTCCTTAGTTAAGTTTATTCCTTGATATTTTAAGGCTATTGTGAATGAAAGTAACTTTATGATCTTTGGAAGTTTATCATTGGTGTACAAAATAAAAAATACATTTGATTTGAGTAAATTGATTCTATATATTGCCACACTGTTGATTTTTACATTGTATCTACATATTTTTTCTGGTGGAATTATTTTGGAATCTTAAATATTATTATTGTGTTATTTACAAATAGAATTGCTTTGACTTCTTTATTTATGCTTGTATTATTTTAATTTCTTTTTCCATTATTGCTTTAGCTACTACTTTGAACAAAGTGTTTAAAGGAATGCACATGTGGAGACCCTTGCTTCATTCCTGACTTCAGAAGGATTGCTTCAAGCTTTCCTCTTTAGCATAATTTTGGCTGTGGATTCTCATATACAACTTTCATTATGCTGAGACTGTTATCTGCAGCCTTACATTCATCATGAAGTCAAATTGAATTCTATCAAAGATTAATTGGCATCAGTTGAAATAATCACATCATTTCTGTCTTTAGTCCGGTGGTGGTGTGGTGTATTATGTTAATTGACTTGTTCTTATTGTAGCAACCCTAAATTTCTGGTAAAAAAAAAAAAAACAAAAAAAACAAACAAAAAAAACAAAAAACGGTCATTGTGTATAATCTTTGTCATGATGTATTCTGTTTCAAAGTATATTATAGGTAATTTTAGAGTATGTTCATTGATAATATGATGTATGCTGTTGGAGAGATTAGAAATAAAATGTCATAATTTTGTATGATGAAGGAATTTCATAGCAAACCCATGGCCAGCAAGTTAAATGAAGAGAAATACTAAGCATTTACACTAAAATAAGGAACAAGACAAGGTTGTCCACTCTCTCCATACCATTCCAACATAGAATTGATGTCTTAGAACAATAAGACAACTGAAGGAGATAAAAGTGATGTTAATTGGAAAGGGAGAAGACAAAGTATCTTTGTTTGGAGACAATAAGACAGTACATATAAGTGACCAGAAAAATTACACTGTAAAGTCTTATAGCTGATATAGACTTTCAGCAAATAGCTGGATATAAAAGTAGCTCACAAAGGTCAATAAATTCCAACTCAATTTTTCATAGAGTTAGAAAGAGCAATTTTCAAATTCATTTGAAATAACAAACGATCCAGGATAACAAAAAATATTCTCAACAATTAAAAACTTCTAGGGGAATCTCCTTCACTGACCTCAAGGTGTATTATAGAGTATTTATGATTTTAAAAAACCTGCATTGAGAAAAGATCTTTACCAACTCTACACTCAATAGACGGCTAATATACAAAAAGAACTCAGGAAGTTAGACTCCACCTGGGCAGTGGTGATGCTTGCCTTTAATCTGAGCACTTGGGAGGCATGTGGATTTCTGAGTTTGAGGCCAGCCAGGTCTACAGAGTGAATTGCAGGACAGCCAGGAGACAGAGAAACCCTGTCTCGAAAAACCAAAGAAGAAGACGAAGAAGAAGAAGAAGAAGAAGAAGAAGAAGAAGAAGAAGTAGAAGAAGAAGAAGAAGAAGAAGAAGAAGAAGAAGAAGAAGAAGAAGAAGAAGAAGAAGAAGAAGAAGAAGAAGAGGAAGAAGAAGAGGAAGAAGAAGAAGAAGAGGAAGAAGAAGAGGAAGAAGAAGAGGAAGAAGAAGAGGAAGGGAGAAGGGAGAAGGGAGGAGAAGAAGAAGAAGAAGAAGAAGAAGAAGAAGAAAAGAAGAAGAAGAAGAAGAAGAAGAAGAAGAAGAAGAAGAAGAAGAAGAAGAAGAAGAAGAAGAAGAAGAAGAAGAAGAAGAAAGAAGAAGAAGAAGTTAGACTCCAGAGAACCAAATAAACCATTTAAAAATGGAGAACAGAGCTAAACAGAGAATTCTCAATTGAGGAATCACAAATGGCTGAAAGCACTTAAAGAAATGTTAAACATCCTTAGTCATCAGGGAAATTCAAATCAAAAATGACCATGAGATTCCACCTCACATCAATCAGAAAGTCTAAGATAAAGTCACAGATGACAGCTGATGCTGGTGAGGATAGGGTGAAAGAGGAGTCCTCCTCCATTGTTGGTGGAACTGCAAGTTGGTACAACTACTCTGGAAATCAATCTGGAGACTCCTGAGAAAATGAAATTAGTTCTACATGAACACCCAGTTATAACACTCCTGGGCATATACTGCAAAGATGTTCCAACATATAACTAGGAACATACTCCTCTATGTTCATAGCAGCCTTATTTATAATATCCAGAAGCTGGAAATAATTCAGATGTCTGGCAACAGAAGAATGAGGACAGAAAATGTGGTTCATTTATACAATGGAGTACTATTCAAATATTAAAATCAATGATTTCATGAAATTCACAGGCAAATAGATGAAACTAGAAAATATCATTCTGAATGAGGTAACCAAGACAAAAAAGAACAAACATAGTATGTATTTACTGATATGTCTATCTTAACCAAAAAGCTCACAGTGCCTATGATTCAATCCACAGACCATATGGAACTTAGGAGGAAAACCAAGGTGTGGATGCTTTAGTAGTACATTGAGGGAGGAAAAGATGATCACAAGTTGTGGAATGAGGGTGGATCTGGGAGGGAGAGAGGAGAGAGAGTAAATAAGCGGGCACTATTAAGTACTGGAGAGGATGTGAGAGAGGTCAGGAAATGGAATAAAAATATGTAGCAGTGGGGGAGAAGGAGGGTAAGGAACTAGTAATAGCTACTGTAGAGTCCCAGATGCCAGAGAAGGAAGAGGCTCCCAGGACCCAACAGGAATGACATTGGCAAAAAAAGCACAGAGAAGGGGAGATAGACCCTGTAGAGACCACCTCCAGTAGATAGGCATGGCACCCCAGTAGAGGGATGGTGCTAACAACCCATCTCAAAGTTTTCAGCCCGGAAACGTTCCTGTCCAAAGGGAAGACAGAAAAAAAAAAAATTGAACAGACTCTGAAGGAAGAGCCATCTTGGGACCACCCCTCCTTGGAATCCATCCTGTCTGCAGACACCAAATAAACTATTGCTATTGCCCTGAGGTGCTTTTCTTGTGGGACAGTGTATCCAGGACTTGCTATGGTGGGAGAACTGGGTTCTGATGATGCCAAATAACGTTGGTTTCTGTTGCTTCTGTTCATATGCTTGCCCCGTGCCATCTGATTATCTCTAGTGTGCCCTGCCCTCAACATATCATCCTAAAGCAAAAGAATATACTTTCTTTTCAGCACCTCATGGAACCTTCTCTAAAATTGACCATATAATTGGCCACAAAACAGGCCTCAACAGATACAAGAAGACTGAAAAATTCCATGCACCCTATCAGATCACCACGGATTAAGACTGGTCTTAAATTCCAACAAAAGCAATGAAAAAAAACATACACATGGAAACTGAACAATGTTCTACTCAATGATAATTTGGTCACAGAAGAAATTGAAAAAAAAAAAAAGACTTTTTAGAAGTTAATGAAAATGAAGACGCATCATAACAAAACTAATGGGACACAATGACAGCAGTGGTAATAGGAAAACACATAGCTCTAAGTGCCTCCAAAAAGAAACTGGAAAGAGATTACACTAGCAGCTTGACAGCACACCTGAAAGCTCTATAACAAAAGAAGCAAATACACCCAAGAGGAGTAGATGGCAGGAAATAATCAAACTCAGGGCTAAAATCAACCAAATAGAAACAAAAAGAACTATACAAAATGCCAACAAAACCAGGAGTTGGTTCTTTGAGAAAATCAACAGGATAAATAAACCCTTAGCCAGATTAACCAAGGGCACAGAGATAGTATCCACATGAATAAAATCAGAAATGAAAAGGGAGACATAACAGAAACCATGGAAATTGAAAAAATCTTTAGACCCTGCTACAAAAGTTTATACTCAACTACATTGAAAAATCTGGATGAAATGGACAATTTTCTAGACACATACCAGTTGCCAAAGTTAAACAGGGTCAAATAAACCATGTAAACAGTTCCATATCCCCTTAAGAAACAGAAACAGGAGCTGGGAGTGGTGGAGCATGCCTTTAATTCCAGCACTTGGGAGGCAGAGGCAGAAGCAGACGAATTTCTGAGTTCAAAGCCAACCTGGTGTACAGAGTGATTTCCAGGACAGCCAGGGCTATATCAGGCCTTCAAAGAAGACCTAATACCTATACTCCTCAAACTATTCTACAAAATAGAAAGAGAAGGTAATCTACCAAATTCAGTCTATGAAGCCACAATTACTTGATCCCGAAACCACACAAAGACCAAACAAAGAAAGAGAACTTCAGATCAATTTCCTTTATGAATAATTCTTGCAAAACGAATCCAAGAACACATCAAACGATCATTCACCATGATCAAGAAGGCTTCATCCCAGGGATGCAGGGGTGGTTCAATATCCGGACATTCATTAACATAATCTACTACATAAACACACTCAAAGAAAAGAACCACATGTTCGTTCGTTTCATTATATGCTGAAAAAGCCCTTAACAAAATTCAATATCCCTTCATGGTAAAAGTCTTAGAAAGATCAGGAATTCAAGGTCCATACCTAAACGTAGTAAAAACAATATACAGCAAACTAGTATCCAATATCAAATTGAATGGAGAGAAACTTGATACAATCCCACTAAAATCGGGACTAGACAAGGCTCTCTCCCTGATAAGTTGATACTAACCTAAAATCTCCAAATAATCAGGATACAATTCACAGACCACATGAAGCTCAGTAAATAGGAGGACCAAAATGTGGATGTTTCAGTTCTTAGGAGAACAAAATACTCACAGGAGCAAATATGGAGATATAGTGTAGAAAATAGACTAAAGGAAAGGCCAACCAGAGACTGTCCTACCTGGGGATGCATTCCATATACAGTTACCAAACCCAGACACAATTGTGGGTGCCAAGAAGTGCATACTGAAAGGAACCTGATATGGCTGTCTCCTGAGATGACCTGCCAGAGCCTTACAAATACAGGAGTGGATGTTAGCAGCCAAGCATTGGACTGAGTGCAGGGTCTCTAATAGAGACGTTAGAGAAGGGACTGAAGGAGTTGAAGGGTTTTGCAACCCCATTTGAAGAACAACATCAAACAACCAGGCACCCCAGAACTCCAGCTGCATATGTAGCAGAGGATGGCCTTGTCATGCATCAATGGAAGCAGATGTCCTTTATCCCATGAAGGCTCAATAGATGCCCCACTGTAGGGGAATCGAGGGTGGGGAGGTGGCAGTGTGTTGTTGGATGGAGGCACACCCTCATAGAAGCAGGGGAAAGGAGGATGTAATAGGGTGTTTTCAGGAGGTAGGGAAACCGGTAAAGGAGATAACATTTGAAATGTAAATAAGGAATATATCAAAAAAAAAAAAAAGAATTCATCTTACTGTTGTCAGAAATATCCTCACTGATTTCCATAATCTCTGTAAGTTTACAATCTCACTAAAAATCGAAAGTAGTTTTACTTATTCCACACATCATCAGCTGTACCACTTGTGGACATATGCCTAAAGGATGTTTCATTCTACCACAAACACACATACTTATTGCTGTTCTATTTATACAAGATAGAAATTAGCAACAATTAAATGCTCCTAAACAGAAAAATGAATAAAGAAAATATAATATATTTATGCAATGGTGTACTAATCAGCCATTTAAAAAAAATACACATCTTGAAATTTGTACCCAAATGGGTGGTACAAGAACAGAATCATCCCTAATATCTTAAACCCACAAGTAGAAATATGTTATATATTTGCTTACATATGGATATTATCCATTAAATAAATGACAACCAACATACAATTCATAAATGTAGAAAGTAGTGGTCCCATCTCATAGATTTGAGTGCTTTTTCACTAGGAAGTGGCACTATTTGAAGGTGTGGCCTCAGTGGAAAAAGTCACTGGTGTAGGTTTGAGATTTCAAATGCTCAAACCAGACTTGGTGTACCCCTCCCTCTTTTTTTTTTTTTTTTGCTGCTTTATGAGTCGAAATGTATAACTCTCTTGACGTCTGCCGAACTGTGCCTGCTTGTGTGAGCACACTAATGGGTATGCTAACATGAAAAGGGAGAGGAAAATCTCAGAAGATCCTAACATAAAGAACTACATCTAATTAATGATGGTTGAAAGAGGTTAGCCTCCCTACCAAGTTGTTCTTGTCTTAGTGAGGGTTACTATTGCTGTTATCAAGCACATCGCCAAAGGCAACTTTGGGGGAAACAGTGTTAATTTCACTCATAATTCCACATAACGTTTCATTATCAAAAGCAGTATGGGCAGTAATTCACACAGGGTAGGAATCTGGAGGCAGGAGCTGATGCATAGACCATAGAGGAGTGCAGATTACTAGATTGCTCCGCTGACATTTTTATAGAGCCTAGAACCACCATCAATCAAGGGATGGCACCACCCAAAATGGTCTGGGCTCTCCCCAACTGATCACTAATTTTAAACTGCCCTATAAGCTTTCATACAGCCCAATCTTATGAGGTTGAAGGACAATTTCTTAATTGAAGGTCCTTTCAGATGACTGTCCTAGCTAGTTTCTTGACTAGCTTGTGTCAAGTAACTAGCTAGGACAGTTATAAAATACCAAATGGCTAACATTAAATTTCCTCAATAGGCCATCCATCTATCTCTATGTCTACCTCTTCTAGCATCTATCTATCTATCTATCTATCTATCTATCTATCTATCTATCTATCTGTCTGTCTGTCTGTCTGTCTGTCTGTCTGTCTGTCTGTCTGTCTATCTATCTATCTATCTATCTATCTATCTATCTATCTATCTATCTATCTATCTATCTATCTATGTGCCTGTCTGTCTGTCTGTCTGTTTATAAGGTTTATAAAGCTATAAACTTGAGAGGAAGTGGAATAGGCTGGGAAAAAAAACACAGTAGGATTTGGTAGGGAAAGGGGAGAATTGATATAATAATATTTTAGTAAAAATTAAAAATTAAAGACAAATAATGTTCTCTGCAGTTGCACACTTGTACTTCCAGCAATGGCAAGATGCTGTCAGGGAAGTCTCCAGTGTACTCTGGCCAGTCCAGGTAGACGTTTTGGAAATCTTCAGGTCCATAAGACACTTGAATCAAAAATTAAGTTCTACTGAATCTGAAGAATGATATCTCAGCTTATAATGTGCTCCCCACAAACATTCACACAAGGTACTCCTGTACTCTCTCTCAAGTAAGTGTATACTATTCCACACAAATATACATAGCAACAGGCACACACATACATTTAAAAAAAATAAAATGAAGACTGATTCAAGTTGTGAATGGGAACAGATATAATGATAATTGTGGGTAACTGATATAGCACATAGATATTGTCCAGCAGTAAAGGAATTTCAAACAGGCAAATAATGTAACAAAAATAGGAACAGTTCCCTAAATCTAAAGAGAAATATACAAATAAAGGTAAATTTTACTAAAGAAATATTTATATTTCACTATAGTTGGGATTTTATAACAAAATTAAAATTGTTTCCTAGTTCACTTTTCAAGTCAAGGAATTTGTCAATATCATAGCAATACCTGCATGTAAATGTTATTTGTTCTTCTACATATAAAAATTCTTTTAGTCATTGGAGAAAAATACAACAAAATTTTGCAGCCATTACTTGTCTAGGAATCATGACATAACTATAAAATATTTTCTTTCAATTGGAGTTGTATTACCTCTTGAAAATTGTGTAAAATCTGATTTAATCATATTCATCACTCCAACAACTCCTCCTAAGTCCACTTCTGCTTCCTGCCCACACGAATTTGCACTTTACACTCTCTCTTTTTTTTTCTCTCTCTCCCCGCTCATCCCTCCCTCCCTCCCACTGTCCGTCCACCATTCAAGTGTAATTAGCTTTGTTCATATATTCTTGAATTTTGATTGGAACACGATTAACTTACCAGGGATTATAATATTTTAAAAATAAAGAAGAAAGAAAGGAAAAAATAGAAATAAAGGAAAGGAAAGAGGGAGGTAGGGAGGGAGGGAAAAAGGGAGGATGGAAGAAACCAAAGAAACAAAGAAACACAGAACAAGGAAATAGAGAAACAAAGAAAGACTCTCTGTTTCCCAGCAAGAACCATTTGCCAATAGCTGCACAGCTAGAGGTAGGTGGGCATGGTACCTGCCTCCCTTCTCCATGCTGAAATTTGATCTAGTTTGAGTTTGAGTATTTCTTGTTAGAGGTATGTTTTGTGAAAACAGAATGAAGTGTTTGGGGGAGGAAGAGAACCAGCATACTGTGGGCAGCAGCATGAGAAAGGACAGTAGTGGAAGAGGATAAACAAGAAAAACTTCATGAAAATTCCTTAAAGAAACACCTATTTTTGGTAGGCTCATTAAAAAAGAATTAGAAAATAAACAAATGCACTTGGCAGGTCAGATGAATCACATGAATATATACAATATTAGATAAAATGTTTGTTTCTTGATGTTGTTTAACATCAACATTTTCTGACTAAATTTTAAGATTCTAATGTACTGTTATGGCAAGTTACACCTTGAGACACAACAATAAATACAGATTTCATAATGGGTAAAGTCAACACACATAAACAATAATTATCTATGGAGCTTTACTGCTTGAGGAATTTTAATGAACTTACTACATCCCTTATCAAATTTCAGTGGGATGAAAGTCTACGAAATTATTTTTAGTCAATCAAAATATGAGCAACTAATTCTATTCTCCATAATCTACTTATATAAGTTTTATCTTTTGCTGTTGAAATGTTTAACCAAACCATCTGTCAGGATAAGTAGGATAAGGTTTTAATTACTTACAGAAATGCAATTATACCATTAATGTTCAGCTAAAATTGATCCCATTCAATTTAATTAGCAATGCAGCTGTGAGTAGAAAGAGACAGGTCTGTTCTGTTAGCCCAAACAAGAAATTATAATGGCTTTGTTTTAGATGTCTGAGTCGTCTTCAGAATTTTGACTCTATCCTATTATTCTTTGAAGTGTGTGTGTGTGTGTAGCTACATGTATCTCTCTGTATATACTTATCTTTGTTTATATTTATTGCATGTATGTAAATATTTAAATGTAAGAACATAACACATTTTCTATATATTCACATGTGTTTGCATTCATATACATGTTTTTATATCTTTAATGTGTTTCTGTGTCTTTGCATGTTATATGTGTGTGTGTGTGTGTTTATTTTCTGTATGTTTACGCAGTACGCACAAGATAATTATGCCCCTGAATGCTAATCCTTTTCTAAATCTCTATAACTGGTTTGCAGTATTCCAAAGCATTTCCTGGATAGGTACTTCAGGTGGAACTCTTTGGGGAAGTGTTTGGGGGAGACTTGGAGACATGCTGAGAATGGGCAGTTTAAAGTAACTTCTGGGTCATGGCCACCTGAGGTAGGAAGCTAGCATTGATAAGTGATGGCATGCAACCTACATTGAAACACTCAGGAGCATTCGTCAATGCTTCTGTATAATAAAGAAACCCAAGTGCATCTACTAATTATTTTTCTTTGATCCCATGAACACTTGTATTTTCTAAATGGGGGTATTTTAATGTTATTGTTAAGAATGAAAGAAACAGATTAACAGTATCAGATGTGTGAGATTTTCTTATCACATACCACACAGTTGCTGCAGTAACATGTGCACAAGCAGAACCACACAGAGAAAAACCTGGCACAGTAGGAAAATCGACTAGAATTGCTCTGATTTCCAAATATGAAATCAAATTACTGGGCAGCATAATGAGGTTCTAAGAACATGGATTCTGAGTCAGCTGAGAATGATTGATCAATCATCTGACACTGGGTGGCAGGAATATCAGGAGTTTAAGGCCAAGCTGGGTTACCTTGTAATCTGTGAAAAATGTGAGCAAATTGTATCTGAATAAAGTAAATACTGAAAGTAAGTCTGACATAGAGAGGAAAGAATAGGAATACATGTCATGGAGTAATTATAAAGATGAAAGGATTCCTCCTCCTCTGGCTCTTCCTCATCCTCCCCATACCTCTTGTACCTACTTCTCCTTTAGAAAGAAAATATCTTACTACACACCTATAGATGAGGCTACCCTAGAACTCATGGTGTTTCTTTGTGAAACTCACCAATAAGGGAAATGTAAGCATAGGTGCATCACCAAACTCCATAAATTTTAAAAAATTGAATTAGATTTCTTTGACAAGCATTATGAACTTATAATTTAATTTTACAAATATTTTATATATGTAAAATAATTATATGTATTTAAAATATTTGAAATATATAGATTTATAAAAATGTAAAAAAAGGGAACAAATTAAATGAATTTATTATGACATTGTAGCCAAATCATAGAAAGTGAGGACTGTCATATAATGGTAAAACCTTTCAGAGGTTAAAACCTTGTCAAATACTTTATTTCTTTGAATAATTGCAATTTAGTAGTGACATGGATATTGTTATAGAACTATGAGTAACTTTAATGCCTAGAAGAAAACGGTTTAGAAACAAGAATAATTAAACTAAAAATCATTCAAAGAATACAATCACATGTACACTATAAGATTAACCTAAAAGTAGGTACAAAACATGTGTCATCCTTTAAAATGACCTAATTCTGATCAATAGCTAGTGAAAAAATCAATTAATACTGATTACAGTATCCACCATAGAATCATATGCTTCTAGTCTCACTACTTGGACAGTGGAGGCAGAAGAATCATCTCAAAACCAACTTTAATACAAAGGAAATTTTCAACCATTAAAGTGCATGAGGCCCTCCAAAAAATGTCAAGAAAAAGAAGGAGGCGACAACATGGATAAAGGAAGGAGAAAAGGGAGGAAGAAATGGAGAAAGGAACAAAATATAACAGTTGATACCAAACCTGTTACCAATATTCCAATTCATGGTTCCCAAGTACCATTCCTTTTGGAGGATCCAAGGTTTCATAGGAAAGTGGCTGGTTCCATGTCACTAGCAGGAAACTTCCAATAAACTTACCCACTTGCTATATCAAAAATAAACACAATATCCATGTCTAGTATGATTGTAATTCAGGGGCTATCATTAAAACTTGACAAATCAGAATTAGAGCACAAAGAGATGGGCAAAACAGGACTGCCATGCACGACAATCTATGAAAGGATATGATTGAATCTGTGAGTTTACAAATATACTTTCAAACATCAATGAAACAATATGAGCTGGCAAATGGGAAAGAAAAGTACTACAATACACATTTTACTTCTGAAATAAAAAGTTATCTTAAGTTATAAAAAGAGAAATTTGTTGTTCATTAAAGAATTTTGTTACAAATCATATCAATTGACTTTTCAATCTGTTAGGCTCAAATTCTAAGATGCAATATATCTGTGTAGGTGATTTATTTTCATATATATGAACAATAAAGACAGATGAAAAATCAGTACCTTTCTTAACATTTGCCACAGTTTCATTTGGTAAACAGTGCAAAGGATTTCTAAGAGTTAATTCTAAGAAAGTTTGAAGAATGTTAATGCTGAAATTTTTATCTTATAATATCATATTTGTAATAAAATCCAATTAACAAAGCTGCCAAGATAGTTTAGCCTTTCAAGAACTTGCCACATATGTCTGTCATCCTGAATTAGTTCTCTGGGACCTATATACATATGTAAGGAGAGAATTAACACCATAAAGTTGCCCTCTGAGAGCCATCCACATGCTGTGGCATAAGTGGCCACATATACATATAATGCACAGAATCAGTAATAGAAGTCCCAAATTAATGCACTCTGCTCTGATATCACAAATTGTAGTGAAATATTTTTGTTCTCCTTTTATGGGTTTTGAAAATTTCATACATGAGTGCTGCAGTTACATCATTCATACCCTTGTCTTTTATTATGCAACTCCTCAACTTCTCTCTTCTCTCTTCTTCTTCTTCTTCTTCTTCTTCTTCTTCTTCTCCTTCTCCTTCTCCTTCTCCTTCTCCTTCTCCTTCTCCTTCTCCTTCTCCTTCTCCTTCTCCTTCTTCTTCTTCTTCTTCTTCTTCTTCTTCTTCTTCTTCTTCTTCTTCTTCTTCCTCTTTTTTCTATATATGTATACATATATATGCATATAACCTATTGAGTATATTAAATATGGTTCATATGACTATTAATTTTTATTGATAATATAATTTTTGAAATTGAATTACCTATCAGGATTATTTCTTTTTATCATGAATAAGGCTTACTCTTCCAGGTTAAGGCAAAGCACATGAGTCCTCTTTTCCTTTCATCACTCTTGTTATCCCTGGAAACATGATATAACATAATGGGTACAACTGTAGTTATTACATTGTCCTGAAATTAAACACAATCCTGTCCAATTTTCTGAAAAGACTATCATTTGGCTTATATTTGCCTCCCTATTGCTGGAACAATAACTAATTTTTCCTAATAATTTCTTCTTTATAACTGTTGTTAATAATGAAGAATTGTTCATAATGAAAGCACATGTTTATATTTTATTTCAGTGATGGTTGCACATTCATAGTCTCTTTTACCTGGTTCCAAATCTATCATCACTGCTCAGAGAGAGAGAGAGAGAGAGACAGAGAGAGAGACAGAGAGAGACAGAGAGAGAGAGAGAGAGAGAGAGAGAGAGAGAGACAGAGAGAGACAGAGAGACAGAGAGAGAGAGAGAGAGACAGAGAGAGAGACAGAGAGAGAGACAGAGAGAGAGACAGAGAGAGAGACAGAGAGAGAGAGAGACAGAGAGAGAGAAGTGAAGAAAAGATGAACAGCTTTTTTGGATGCCTAAGCTTGAATAGGAAGAATTTACTTATCTAATACTAACTATATTTCAGTTCCCCTACATGCTTAAGCAGGGGGGAGGGGACAAGGATAAAGAACAGCATATGCCCAATATTACTGCTGTTTGAGACTCTGCCAACTCTTCATTGCTGTCTTTTCATTTGCACATTTGTGTTATTTGCACATCTGGTGTCTTTGACATTTATGAAGTGACCTCCTTTTCCTTTCTTCCACATAAACACACCCACTGCAGGAATTGAACAATCATACATAGAATGAATGCAGAATATTATATTTAATGTACCATCTTTTATGAGAATATGCTAACATAATGATAGAGGGTTGATGCATGTAATCTATAATTAATACAAAGTGACTGTCATGTAGGAGAAAATGGTTTTTTCTACAAAAATATAAGTGCAGTCATGGAAACGGCTATAGCTCTTTGATTATAATTTTTCAACCTCACTGGGGTTCTGCAGCTAGCTATTAAAGTGCTAGTGGTCTCTGGTGGAGTGGTCTCCTATCCAATTAAACTTTCACAAGTCTATCCAGGAGACACACTTTAGGTTGTCAATGATGTTGTGGGATACCACTGTGCTCCATTAAATCATGTCAAACACCTGCATTTCTAATAGAACATAATGCTGTAAGATGCATTTCGCATATATAATCTGGTGAGAGATTTTTCTTTCTTGATTTTTAAGATTTATAATTACCAAACATATAACACTTTGTAAATATATCAGATAAGGTTATTTGATTTCTAGTGCTTTTCAGAATTCTGTCACTATAGTAATTTGTCTCCCATGAATAAGTAATTCATATGCAGGGCTGGAGAGATTGCTCAGCCATTAAAGGCTAGGCTCACAACCAAAAATATAAGAGAAATTAATATGCAGAAGTCAGGAAGAAAATAAACAACAAATGTATGGAACCATAAATAAATGTGTAGAAGTTAAATTCAATGAACAAAGTATTTAACTTTATATTTTGGACAAGTTATTAAATCTGAGAAAGACCAACATGTTTATATTCAAATATTTGGTGATTTTGTGTTATGGGCTTATTTCACTGTGTTACAATCTACATTGCAGATTTGGACATGTCACCCAATTTGTGAATGTGTGAAGAGAAGATGATTTCAAAATACCCAGATACTATATAATCTTTTCTGAGATACTAATCACATATTTCTTATATAAAAGATTTAAGATCCATGAATTCAGGGTGCTAGTTTTACTTATCAGCTTGATAAGTAATGTTCTAGATCTGATGGCCTGTAGGAAGATCTGTTAAGGATTTACCTGGTTTCATTAACTGATGTGAAAATATACAGCACATGGGAGGGGGGGGTGACACCATTCCTTAAAGAAGAAACGGACTGTGTAAGTATAAAGAACCTTATTCACTGAAAAATATCTATCTTCATCTCAGACTTTAAAGACAGCAGCATCCCTCTCCTAATAACCGTGACGGACTTCATAATAATGATTACTCTACACAGCTTCGGTACATGTTTCCTCCAGAACCAAAGCAGAACCAGTGGGAAAATGCTAAGAGAAATGACCCATCATTCAGACAGCCTCACTCTACTACACAGCTTTTATGTTTTTCAAGCAAAAACTATCTTTGAGGAATCATTCTCATCAATAGTGTCAGGGGTTGACTCTCTCCCATGGCATGGGTCTCAATTTGGGGCAATCGTTGGTTAGATGTTCCCTTGGTCTCTGTTCCATCTTTATTCCTCCTCATCTTGTAGACAAGACAAATTTTGGCTGAAGGTTTAGTGGGTGGATTGGTGTCCTTTTCCTCTAGAAGTCCTGCCTGGCTACAGGAGGTGAGCCAATCTGTCATTCTATCCCTCTCTGGTAGAAATCTCAATGAGATTCATCCCCTTAGGCTCCCATATCCTCCCCTATATTAGGTTTCCAGCTAGTCAGGAGATTGGCCCCCACTAATTTCAATTCTCACTCCCAGCCCTTGCCTGCCTCCATCTTGCCACCTCTGATGACCATCCCCATGCCCCACCTCACCCTGTCTCCTACCCGTTTCCCTCTCTCCAGCCACATCTGATGACTGTTTAGTGTGTCTCCTTCTGAGTGAGGTTTTGACATCTTCCTTGGGACCTCCTTATTATGTAGTCTTTGGTTTTCTTTTTCTTTTCTTTCGTTTCTTTTCTTTCTTTTTTTTTTTCACTTTATAGCTAATATCCAATTATAAGTGAGTGCATACCATATGTGTCCTTCTGACTCTGAGTTACTTCATTCAGAATCATATTCTCAAGTTCCATCTATTTCTGTGCAAAATTCATAATGACTTTTTTTGATATGCTTGTAGACAGGAACGTAGTTTGTCTGTCTCATGATAGGTTTCATAGAAAATTGAAATATTAAAATATATAGGTAAATAAAAGGAACTAGGAAAAGGTCACATTGTATTTTGTGTGTTATCTCAGACACAGAAAGAGAAACACATGTGTTCACTCATGTGCATACCTTAGCTTTAAACTAGAGCATAAGTAGAAGACAGGGAATTAGTGCAAATCCATTGTTAGGATGGCAAAGGCATTAACTAAGGGGCAATAATAGATTGTAGGTAAAATGAAGTTAGAAATGTGGAATACTGGAGTGGAAAAGCTTAAGGAGGAAGGACATAGCAGGACAAAGAAACTACGGAGATTAGCCTAAAAGAAGAGTACATGAAAAGTCACAAGGAAACCTATAATTTCACAACCCAGTTAAAAATATAATATGATGAATAATAGAATGGGTGTGATAAGTATAGGGGGGATAATGAGCTTCAGTGAATGGAGATGTGGAATAGGAGCAAGAGCGAGAGTGAAGCAAAACTCTGGCTAGATGAAAAAAGCTTGTAAAATCTCACAGGTTATTAAATTTATTTGCATGAATATTTCTTTAGTTGTGTGAGTCTCCTGATAGGAGACCTTGGACTCTATTATATTCTCAAAAATACTTTAGTACCCAACAATAAGAATTAAAATTGTTAAGTTTAAAAGATTACACATTATTCAAAATAATTGTCAATTTTTTTTCTCAGCAAAAGAGTTAGTTTGGTAGTTGCTTCTGTATTCTGTGACAGGACCATAAATATCACATGCTCCTATTTTAGTAGTTATAATTTGATGTTCTCTAGTGATCCATATCTATGTATTAACTTATATGTCTTTTTTATTACATATTTTCTTTATTTATATTTCAAATGTTATCCCCTTTCCTAGTTTCCCCTCCATAACTTAGATGTCTTACATTCTAATTCCAATTTACTTTGAGCCTTGGAAAATGGCTCCTTTTATTGATGCAATTACTCATTAAAATTAATGTCATCTCTATTCTATTTAACTCTACATTCTAATCAAAATAATTTCATAATACATAAAGTTTATGATTTACATCCATATCTAAGCTTACAACTGTCAACATCTCTCTAATAAAACGTTAAGAATAAAATTTAAATATCATTCTACTAAATTAGGAATTCTATGTCATCTTTAACTTCTGTAGAGAGAGTTCTTAATTACAGAGGAATGCCCACATTCAAATGCCCACATTCACTGAATATGTCATGGGCATATGTTGCTGCTGCAGTGAAGACTGGATGTTGTTTTTTAACTGAATAAATAATAACACAATCTTAAATATCCAATCTTATGTACAGTAGCATCAATTCCACTAAAAAGTCCTTCACAAATGTAGTAAACATTTCATTCATCTAGAGTTGGTAAATAATTTCAAGGTGTCTCTGAATTTAACTCTTTAAACTATAAAATCACAAAGAAGGGTCTCTTCCACAAGTAACTACATAAGCATAAAAAGTTATTTATGTAAGTTATAGCTTTCTTTAATTTTAATTTCTTAGTATAAAAATATAAAAATGGCTTCCCTCATTTGAAAATAAACAGGTATTCTCCACCCCCCAAAATAAGATTAAATAAAACAAACAAACAAACCTGAATAGAAGAAACCAAACATGGTGGCTTACGCCTTTAATCCCAGCACTTGGGAGGCAGAGGAAGGCGAATTTCTGAGTTTGAGGCCAGCCTGGTCTATGAAGTGAGTTCCAGGACAGCCAGGGCTACACAGAGAAACCCTGTCTCAAAAAAAAAAAAAAAAAAAAAAAAAAAAAAAAAAAAAAAAAAAAAAAAGAGAGAGAAACCAAATAAATCGACTATAACTAGTATCAAGTTGACATAAAGCTAGCCAACAAAGCTTTCAATAAAGTATTTTAAATATGAAATGCATTTCTCAAGTTCTGAAAAGAAGTGTCCATTGAACGTCATTCAGGTCAACAAAAGATAACTGTTCCAGAAGAACTTTTTAAACTGATTACTTTTTACTTATCTATCGTAGTCACCATACGTTCTTATGAACAAGCTTCAAATTTTCATTTTTTTTATTGGTTATTTTCTTTATTTACATTTCAAATGTTGTTCCCCTTCCCTGTGTCCCTCTGCAAATTTGCCATCCCAACCATCCTGCCCACTCCTCTATGGGAGTTCTCTCTCCCTCTTCACTGTTCTAGGATCCCCCTACCCTGGGACATCAAGTCTCCACAAGACCAAGAGCCCCATTGATGCCAGATAAGACAATCCTCTGATGCATAAGCAGCTGGAGCCACGGGTTCCTCCATATGTACTTTTTGGTTGGTGGTTTAGTCCCTGGGGACTATGGGGGTCTGGTAAGTTGATACTGTTGTTCTTCCTATGGGGTTGCAATCCCCTTCAGCTCCTTCAGTCCTTCACCTAACTCTACCATTGGGGTCCCTGTGCTCAGTCCCATGGTTGGCTGTGAAAATCCTATTCTGTATTGGTCAGGCACTGGCAGAGTCTCTCAGGAGACAGCTATACCAGGTCTTTTCATCAAGCACTTCTTGCCATCAGCAATAGTATTTGGGTTTAATGTCTGCAAATGGGATGGATCCCTAGGTAGGGGGCTATCTCTGGATGGTCTTTCTTTCAGTCTCTGCTTCACTCTTTGTCCCTGCATTTCCTTTAGACAGGGACAATTTTGGGTTAAAATGTTTAAGATGATTAGGTGGCCCCATCTCTCAAAAGAGGGTCGTTCCTATCCCTTAAATGTGGTCTCTACAGGTTCTGTCTCCCCCTTGGGTATTTTGGCTAATGTCATCCCCATTTGGGTCCAAGGAACCTCTTGCTTCCCTAGCATCAGGGACTTTCTAATGGTTACTCCCAGCTACCCATCCCTCACTGCTATATCTCTATTCAATTTCCTGACCCTCTATACTTTTCCCATTTCCTCCTCAACCTGATCCTGCTCCATCTTTTCTCCTCCCTCTCCTCTCTCCCTCCCAGATTCCTCCCTTCCTCTACTTCCTGGAATTATTTTCTTCCCCCTTCTGAGTAGGAATGAAGCATTCACACTTAGTTCTTTCTTCTTTTTGAGCTACATATGTGGTGCCGAAACCCGCGAGCTACTACATCATGGGGAAGGAGCGGTTAATGAAGTGTTCCCGGAAAACAGACTGTTGAGAAGGATCCGGTGTGGATTCAGAACTCTTCAGCTGGGGAACTGTGGTAATGAAGTGTTCCCACAAAACAGACTGTTGAGAAGGATCCGGCGTGGGTTCAGAACTCTTCAGCTGGGGAACGGATGCGCGTTCGTTACAGCTTTACAAGGTATGTCTGGTCTTGAACTTTCTCTAGTGTTAAAAGCCCTTTTATTTCTTTTCATATGTCAACAAGTGGTTAAGGCAGGGTGGAGAATTCTGGACAAAATTCAAGACAGTCTATCAGAAGTAAAGCGGGGAGAGAGAGCAGGAAAAAAGAGAAAGCATGGCGCGCCAAATAAGTATACAGGCCTTTCCACGGGTCTTGAACCCAAGGAAAAGTTAATGTCAGGGAAGAATACCTGGGGAGAGATTAGAAGGAAAGAGGAGAAAAAACAAAGGAAAAAAGAAAAGTTAATGTCAGGGAAAAATACCTGGGGAGAGATTAGAAGGAAAGAGGAGAAAAGAGATGAGTTTAAAGAGCCAGTTCTTAGTAGCTGTAAATCAGACGAAAAAATTAGCCCTTCTGAGAAAACAGACTTGGAGGAGGGAGCAGCTCGTTATGAGAGAGAAATGCGAGCTTATAGGTCAAGAAAAAAGCCAAAAGCAGCTGGCAAAGGCCAGCTTGCTGCTTGGCCTCAAGGTCATAGTGCACCTCCGCCCTATGCGAGCCCCCTCCCTGCGTAGTGCGGCAGCCCTGTGCAGAGAGGCAGTGCGCGGACTCGTTCATTTCAAGAGAGGCACAAAGGAAGATACAACAGGCATTTCCGGTCTTTGAAGGAGCTGAGGGTGGGTGTGTTCACGCTCCGGTAGATTATACACAGATTAAAGAGCTTACCGAATCGGTTCGTAAATATGGAGCCAATGCTAATTTCACCTTGGTGCAGTTAGGCAGGCTTGCTGGCGAGGCATTAACTCCTGCCGATTGGCAAATGATTGCAAAAGCCGTTCTCCCCAGTGCGGGCAAATATATGGAATGGAGAGCTCTATGGCAAGAGGCTGCACAAACGCAGGCCCGAGCAAATGCTGCGGCTTTGACTCCAGAGCAGAGAGATTGGACCTTTGACCTGTTAACGGGTCAGGGAGCTTATACCGCTGATCAAACAAATTATCACTGGGGAGCTTATGCCCAAATTTCCTCCACGGCTATTAAGGCCTGGAAGGTGCTCTCCCGAACAAGTGAAGCCACTGGACAATTAACAAAGATACAGCGGCTGAACGTCATTGTTCAGAGCCAGATAGGCCCAAAGAAATGGTTAAATGGAAAGATGTTTTAAGTAACAAATGGAAAGGCCCGGATCCTATTTTGATAAGATCCAGGGGAGCTGTTTGTGTTTTTCCACAGAATGAAGACAACCCATTTTGGATACCAGAAAGACTCACCCGAAAAATCCAGACTGACCAAGGGAATACTGATGTCCCTCGTCTTGGTGATGTCCAGTGCGATAACAACAAAGGGAGAGCAGCGTTGGGAGATACAGAATTGAACGGCTAAATTTGAACAGACCCTTTGAAAATTGAGACTTGCCCCACGCACTTGGTTCTGTCCCTGACCTAAGGACTATCTTTTCAACATTTTCCTTCTTTAAAGAATGGGTGGGGGTGGAATTATTTGGAGCTGTTCTTTGCTATGGATTAGTGTTGCTTCTTTGATTGGTCTGTAAGCTTAAGGCCCAAATTAGGAGAGACATGGTGGTTATTTCCCAGGCGCTTGCAGCACTAGAACATGGTGCTTCCCCTGATATATGATTATCTATGCTTAAGCAATAGGTCGCTGGCCACTCAGCTCTTGCACCCCACGAGGCTAGTCTCATTGCACGGGATAGAGTGAGTGTGCTTCAGCAGCCCGAGAGAGTTGCACGGCTAAGCACTGCAATAGAAGGGCTCTGTGGCATTTATGAGCCTATTCTAGGGAGACATGTCATCTTTCAAGAAGGTTGAGTGTCCAAGTGTCCTTCCCCCAGGAAAAACGACACGGGAGCAGACCAAGACCCCTTCGGGTGATGAGCCTGGGAGGAGGTTTTGTGTAAAGCCCCTATTTTACACACTGGGGATTTGACCTCTATCTCCACTCTCATTATTATGGGTGGCCTATTGCTCTTAAATAAAAGAAAAGGGGGAGATGTAAGGAGCCGTCCTCACATTCGCCATTATAAGATGGCACTGACACCTGTGTTCTAAGTAGTAAACAAACCATCTGCACATGCGCTGGGGTAGTTTCCCGCCCCATGTGCTCTGCCTTTCCCGTGATGACAACTCTGGCTGATGGGCTGCAGCCAATCAGGGAGTGACACGTCCGAGGCGGAGGACAGTCCTCCATAAAAGGGAGGGGGCTCCGCCATCTCTCTCTCTCTCTCTCTCTGGCTCTCTTCTCCACTAGCTCCTGATGGGGTAAGCAATAAAGCTTGTGCCGCAGAAGATTCCGGTTGCCCTGAGTGTGTTCTTACCAGGGGGAACAAAAGCGGCGGGCAACACATATGGTTTGTAAGTTGTATCGTGGATATTTTGAGCTTTATGTCTAATATCCACTTATCATTGAGAGTATACCATGTGTGTTCTTTTGTGACTGGGTTACCTCACTCAGGATATTTTCTAGTTCTATCCATTTGCTTTCTAATTTTATGTAGTCGTTTTTACTACTCCATTGTGTAAATGTACCACATTTTCTGTATCCATTCTTCTGTTGAGGGACATTTTGGGTTGTTTGCAGCTTCTGACTATTATAAAAGCTACTATGAACTTAGTGGAGTATGTGTCATTGTTGCTAGTTGGAGCATCTTTTCGGTATATGCCCCGTAGTGGTATAGCTGGGTCTTCAGGTAGTACTATGTCCAATTTTCTGAGGAACAGCCCACTGAATTCCAGAGTGGTTGTACCAGCTTGTCATCTCACCAGCAAAGGAGGAGTGTTTCTCTTTCTCCACATACTCACCAGCATCTGCTGTCACCTGAGTTATTGATCTTAGCCATTCTGACTAGTTTGAGGGAGAATCTCAGGGTCATTTTGATTTCTGTTGTCCTGGTGACTAAGGATGTTGAATATTTCTTTAGGTGCTTCTCAGTCAATCAAGATTCTTCAGTTGAGAAATCTTTTTGTTTGTTTGTTTGTTTGTTTGTTTGTTTGTTTGTTTTTCTTTAGCTCTATACCCCATTTTTAATAGGGTGATTTGGTTCTCTGGAGTCTAACTTCTTGAGTTCATTGTATACATTGAATATTAGCCCTCTATGGGATGCAGGATTGATAAAGATCTGTCAGCTGCTATTTTACCTTACTGACAGTGTCCCTTTTCCTTACAGAAGCTCTTCAATTTTATCAGGTCCCATTTGCCAATAGTTTATCTTAGAGTCTGAACCATTGGTGTTCTGTTCAAGAAATGTTCTCCTCTGCCTGCTAGAGACTCTTTTCCACTTTCTCTTCTATTAGATTCAATGTATCTGGTTTTATGAGGAGTTACTTGAGCCACTTGTATTTGATCTTTGTACAAGGAGCTTACTAGTGGTCTTTTAAGAAGGATTTCCATGATTCAAAATCTGAGATGTACAATGATTTATCAAGTGTGATAAACAACTATGTTAAACTTACTATATAACCATCTGTTGGGTGTCATTAAGAGTAGAGTTGAATATTTCAAACAATAAAATATGAGAAATCTAGTAATTCTAAAGGTAGGCTAGCTACAAAGTATATCTCTAGCCAAGCAAATGAAAAACGTGTATAACAAAAACTTCAAGTCATTGAAGAAAGATATTCAAAAATATATCAGAAGTTAGAAATATATCACATTCTCATACATCACGAGGAATAATTGAGTTAACATGGCTATTCTATCAAAAGAAATCTGCAGCGCCAATGTAATACCCATAAAAATGCCAACACGATTCTTGACAAAAATTCAAAGGACAATTTTCATACTCATATTGAAACACACACACAGACATAAACACATCACACACACATCACACACACACACACACACACACACACACACACACCCCAGAAACAGACTATCTAAAACAATCCTGAAGAATAAAAATCTGCTAGCAGCATCACCATTCCTTAATTTCAAGTTGTAGTACAAAGATGTAGTAACAGAAATACAGTATTAGAACACAAGCAGGCACTTACTTGTTCAATGGAATTGAATTTACGACTGATACATAATTCACACACTTATGGATACCTAGTTCTATATAGAGTATAAATACTTACTGGGAAAAACAAAAACAAAAACAAAAACATATCTTTAGCACATGGTGCTTGTCAAACTGGATGGCTTCTTCTAAAAGATTCCAAGTAGATTCTTGCTTAACACAGCATACACAAAAAAATGTCTAAGTGGGTCAAAATCCTCAGCTTACACTTAGCCATACACTTAACCTGATAGACTGGAAAGTGATGAAGAGCCTTGAATTTAATGGCACTGGAAAGATGTTTTGTACAGGAAACCATTCATACAGACACTAAGATGAAAAAAAAATGAATAAATGTGACCTAATAAAACAGAGAAGCATCTTCATTGCAAAGGACACCATCATTTGGATAAAGCATTACCCTGCAGAGTGGGAAAGACTTTTACCAAGTATACATCTGACAGAATGATATCCAAAATGTATGATGACCACAAGGAAATAGGTATAAAGCAGGCAAATTACCCAACAAAAGGGGCTTACAGATTCAAACAACATCCTCAACTGAGGAAACCCCAATGTCTGAGAAACAGTTTTTTTTTTAAATGTTCAAGACTCATAGATATCATGGAAATACAAATCAACACTATTTTAAAATTTCGTCTTACAGCTGTCAGAATGACTAAGATCAACAAAATAAGTGAAATTCCGTGTTGGCAAGCATAGGGAATAAAATAAAATCTCATCCATTGCTGGTGGGAGTGTGAACCTATATACTCATTATAGAAATCAGTGTAACAGTTCTTCCGTAAGATGGAAATTGATGTACTTCAAGATCCAGCACAGCAGTGGTGTGACTGGATAACACTGTGGATTTATTTCTAATATTTTGATGAATCTACACACTGTTTTTGATAATAGACATACATTTTTTTTTTATTCTCATCAATCAGTGTTTACCTTCTACATTATCCAAACCAGATTTTTTCACCATTTTTCTTAATTTAAATTTACACTTTCTAAACAGGGTAAGTTGATATAGCAAGGTAGTTTTAATCTACATTTCTCTGATGGCTAAATATTTTAAACACATTGAAAATATTTCTCAGATGTATATATTTCATCCTTTAGAAACTCTCTGCTTAGATTTATAACCCAATTTTTAAAAATTAATTCATTTTTTACATTCCATATTTCATTCCCTGCCCCTACCTCATCAACCCTCCAACTGATCCACATGGGTGCCTCCAACCCCCACCCCACCTTGCCTCTAAACTCCCTGGGGCCTCCAGTCTCTTGAGGGTTAGGTGCATCACCTCTGAATGAACATAAACCTGGAAGTCCTCTACTGTATGTGTGTTGGGGGCCTCATATCAGCTAGTGTATGCTGTCTATTTGGTGATCCAGTGTTTGACATATCTCAGGGGTCCAGATTGAGATCGCTGGTCCTCTTACAGGATCGCCCTTAACGTCAGCTTCTTTCAGCCTTCCATAATACAACAACAGGGGTCAGCTACTTCTGTCCATGGGTTTGGTGCAAATATCTGCATCTGACTCTTTCAGCTGTTTGTTGGGTCTTTCAGAGGGCAGTTATACCCAAGATACAGTCCACAAACTCAAAAAGGTCAACAAGCTGAAGTGCCCAAGTGAGGATGCCTCAGTCCCACTTGGGAGAGAGAAGAAAGCAAACACAAGTGGGGAGTGAGGGAAGGACCTGGGAGAGAAAGTGGAAAGGGGGAGGGAGTGGGTGGGAAAGGGGAACCTGATCTGGTATTGGAAGAGGGAAAAGGACTGAAGCCCCGAGGGTTGGCAGGAAGAACGGACACAGGCAACCTCAGGAAATAGGAGGTTGTTAGACCCTCCAGAATGCACCAGAGACCTGAGAGGTAAGAGACTCACAGGAATCAAAGGGAGGGACCTTAAGTGAAATGCCTCAAAATAGGGAGAAGGAACTTATATAGTCCACCTCCAGCAGGAAGACAGGGCATCAAGTGAGGGATGGGGTTGCCATCTCACAGTCACATCTCTGACTCATAATTGTTACTGTCTGAAAGAATTACAGGGATAGGAATGGAGAAGAGCCTGAGGGGAAAAAGGTCCAGTAACAAGGCCAAAGAGGAATTTATCTGAAGGGGAGGTCCCAAGGCCTCACACTATTACTGAGGCTATGGAGTACTCAAAAAAAGGGACCTATTATACCCCAATTTTAATTGGGTTGTTTTCTTCATTTTTCTTATTGTTTGTGTCTTATTGATTCTAATATCCTGTATGAAGTATAATTAGTAAAAAAAATTTTTCCAATTCTATATTCTGTCTCTTTGACTTAATAATGGTTTGTTTTTCTATACAGAAGCTTTTAAATTTCATAAAGTCCTATTTATTCCTTCTAATGGTAATGTCTGTACTACCACGTTCCTCTTTGGAAAGTCTTTCTCAGGGCCAAACAGTTCAGAAATATTCCTATTTTCTCATGAATCAGACTCAGAGCATCAGATAAAATGTTAAAGTCTTTGATAAATTTGAAGCTGAATGTTGTGCAGCATGAGAGATGATGATCAAATTTCATTTTTTAAGTAGTTCACCATTTCATGAAGATGTTCTCCTTCTCTAATTTGTACTGTTAGTCTCATTGCCAAAAGTTATGGAAGTTTAATAGTTGGAGCTTATATAAGGATCCTCATTTTTAATGCATTGATCCATGTCTCTCAGTTTTTGAGAGCTTTATGTTGTTTTTATTACTATAGTTGAACTATAATTTAAAATCTGTGGTAGTGATATATCAGTAATATTTTTATTTTTCAGATTGCTTTGGATATCCTAGGTCTTTTGTGTTTCCATGTGAAATTTATTTCATTATAATTTCTGTACATTATTAAGTTGAAATTTTTATCAGAAGAGCAATGAATCTGTAGATTGCTTTTGGTTGAATAACCACTTTCACAATATTAATCTTATCAATGCATGAGCATGGGAAATCTCTCTATCTCTGTATATCCTTCATGGCCTTTTTCCTCCCCTAGGTATATTGAAGTAGATATTGTAAAGAACTTTTAATCCAGCAACGTGGTTTCCCTGGCAAGGAATCTCATCCAAAGACCGTGTGGATCTGTATGATTTGGCTAGACTGCAGATATACCTGAACTACATTATGATGATCTACAAACCCCGACCCTATTGCTGATGACAAGAAGCATTTGCTGACAGTGAGGGATGGGGACAGTCTTGCATGACTGTTCCCTGAGTGGTTCTACTGGCACCTGACCAATACAGGTGCAGATACTCACAGCCAACCATCAGACTGTGCCCTGGGACCCCAATGGAAGATCTAGAGGAAGGACTGAAGGAGCTGAAGAGGATTACAGCCCCTTAGGAAGAACAATATAAACTAACCAGACCACCCAGAGTTCCCAGAGACTAAAGGACCAACAGGAGGGATCCATGGCTCCAGATACATATGTAGCAGAGGATGACCTTATCTGACAATAATGGGAAGGGGGGCTCTTGGTCCTGTGGAAGTTTGATGCTCTAACTTGGGGTGATACTAGTTGTGAAGGCATATCACTACACTTTACTTACATATGGCTTGCACTAAGTAAGGCAGGAGTCAACAAGTGGGTATAGGATCACCCTCATAGAGGTGAAGCAGAGTAGGGAGATGGCAGATGATGTGAGGTGATTGTGAAGGGGTAACTGGGAAGCGAGATATCATTTGGAATGTAAATGAACAATTTTGTGGATAGTCCTGTGGCTAATTATATTTGATGTTAATTCCATTCTCCTGTGAGCAGTTAGAACAAGGAATGAGTCAGCACTCAGGTGATTTACTGTAAACCTGCTTCTCACCTTAATTTGTAAAATAAAGGAGAGCTGATGATTGGGCAGATAAAGGGGAAGGTGGAGCTGAAGGTGGGGGGAGGGAAGAAGGAGAAAATGAGAGAGAGAGAGAGAGAGAGAGAGAGAGAGAGAGAGAGAGAGAGAGAGAGAGAGAGAGAGAGAAAACACAGAGGAGGAGGAAGAAGAAAAGTGGAGCAGAAGCCTGTAGAAACTGCAAGTCATAAGGGTCTCATAGATGTGGAAGATGGTAGTGTAGTGGTAGATCTGTCCAATCTAGGCGCACAGCATGTATTCATATTAATTGTGCTGTGTACTTTAATACACATGGCTGGGGCATATTTGGGGGTGGAGATTTACCTCAACAGAAAAAAATTATTAATAAAAAAGAAAGGAGAAATCTGTATTGAATACTGCCTTAGATTCTTGTGGATCTATACAGGGATTGTATAATTTTATTACATAATACAGAAAGTCAACAGTGATGTTTATATCGAATATACTGAGCAGTGCTCCAACAAAGTAAATAGGGCATAACCCTAGCTACCATTATTTTTGTCTTACCATTTATTATGTCTTTTCTTGACAATGTTTGTTATGGCTGTAGTGAAAAAGAATCACAGTGTGGTTTAGGGTTTCCTATAAAAACTAATAGGTTTGAACTCTGTTTATGGATTGGCTGGTCATTTGTAATTACTTTTGATATATGTCTGTTCAGTCTTCTCCCCCTCTCTGGATTTCTCCACTCATAAAATATTATTTGTGCTAACCATATACTCTTGGATGTATAGTCTTACAGTAGATCATAATTGACCTATAATGTCCATACCCATACAGGGAATTGACTTTCTCAGAAGCTATGTTCCATAGATTTCTTTTCCTAGCCCATTTTCCATGCTAAGAAATTGTATAACTTGATCATGTAAAAGTCGTATGTATACATTCTATCATAACCACTGAGTTCATAAGGTGAGATTATGCTGATATATTCAGAAAGTACTATTTTGTTTTGCTTTAATTAGCAAGCAGTTTTGGCTCTGATCTTTGAGCCTTGGTAAGATAAAATGTTTCATATGGGACTGAATACTACCCAGTCTTTTTATTCTCTGTACCTGGAGCACATTTTGGAGTTGGTGTTATTATTCATCTACTGCAATAAGAAGCTTCTCTGAGGAGTGTTGAGAGATGTGATAACCCATAGTGCAAGTTAGATGTAAGTAAAGTGTAGTGATATGCATTCATAAAATATCATAGATGAAAACTCTGTGTAATCAATTTATAGTTTTATCTTACAAATACCTGTTAAAGTTCACACTTATCGTGCTCATAACTGCTGTAATGAAAAATATGATAAAGCAACCTATATATAGTTTTAGTAGGGATATAAGTCAATATATTCATTATGAAAATCAGATGGAAGTTTCCCCAAAACATCTACATAATCCAGCTGTATTACTCCTGGATATAAAGAAATATCCTTTATACTCTGCAAAAGAAATGAAGTCAGTACACAAAGGGATATATGAGGGCATGTTTGTTGCAAGACTTTTATAGAAACCAAAATGTAAAATCAGTGTACATCCCTTATACCTCATGAATGGACATGGAGTTTTATTCATCCACAGAGAAGAACAATATTGTGGCATTTAGAGAAAAATGGTGGGACTGAAAGACATCTCAAAACTGACTTGAGCCAGACTCATAAAAGACAAAGGAGGAGAAGACAAGGAGAGTAGCCAAGGGAGCTCAAAAGGGAAAGTGAGTAAATGTCGTTACTGCAGAAATTAATGTATGCACTATAAGTTTATGAGCAAATACTTCCAGTTGAATAATTCATGGTATATTAAATATGTGCTGATCATTATAATGTTTAAAAACCAGCATATTGGCAAGATATTGACTTGAGATTCAATAAATAAAAGTAAACCTATCACTTTAATTTAGATAAATAATAAATATTTAATGATTATCCAAACATTTTATGTGACATGTATGTAAAACTTGACATTTATTCAAGGTTAACATTGAACAAAATTTCTGTATCTTGCATGAGAGCTTTAAAAACTCATGTACATATTGCTGTGTAAATAAATTCCTGATATTAAACAAATACTGTCTTTATATGCTTAATAATATTGTTACATAGGCCAATGCATTAGTTATCTAGTGTAGTAAACTATTCAGTCAGTAATAGCCTTTCTAATTACAGCTGTTTCTTAAGTTACTTGAGAACAACTAGGATTGTTTCTTATCAAATTCTCTACTAGTACTTAACTTAAAATTTTAGTCCATTATTATAATACTTTGTTTCCATAAGTATGTTTTCTCCTTTAAAAAAATACTATTTGATTTGTGTATGATATTTAAGATTAAAGTAGGCGACTGTCCCTGTTAGTAATGATCTCTGAATTTTCATCTCTGTATGATCTGGCTTGTAGGCTATTACTGCAGCTAAAATCATATTTCATTTCACAATATGGTGTCCATGACACAACTCAGTTATTTCAGTGTGTGACCTCCTTTGTCCCCTTGGACATCTAACCAGTAAAATAAAAAGGTGACTTTACTCTTGGCTCCATTGAGTTTTTGTCGTGAAATAAGCATCTTAGCAGTAAGCTGGCTGTCAGGGCTCCCTTTTACTGTTTTAAACATTGACATTTTTGGTAATTTAACAAAAACAATATGTAAAGTTTAGATGAAACTTTCAGTACTTCTCAACAAAATTTATTTCAAACTGATTATATAAATACATTTGTAAAAACTACATTTTTCTGTTCACCAGTAACCTATGAAAAAGCTGCAACATTAGAAAAACTGTCACTGACAGACTAGGCTACATAGCTAATGCATTTTACTAGGCCTATCATATTGTACTAAGTTACAAAATCTCATATTCCCATTTTACTTTTTTATCTTTATTATTGTATATATTTTATTTATTATTAAATTTCTTAAATTAGTCATATTTGATTTTGCCATTGGTCCCTGATTATCTAGTCTCAGGTTCTTGGTCACCCAAGGTGCATTGGGTGTACCACTTCACTGAGTGGATTTTCAGTCTGATCAGTTATTGGTTGATTACTCTCACAAGCTTTGTGCCACCATTGCATAGCATAATTTTCAAACAGGAAACCATTGGAGATGAAAGGTTTTGTGGGTCGCTTGGTGTTTTGATTCCCTTTTAATAGCCTGCAAAGTATCTTCCTCCAACAAGGATGCCATAACATAGAGATAAATCTTCTACATAGGCAAAATCTAGACATCTCCATGTTCAATGTGGTTGTATAGACATTGTCTTCAGCAATGACACTTTGCTGTCAAGGGAGAGCAGCCTATTTCATTGTCTTGGCAGCAGCATGGGTTGTCGAGAATTTACATAGGTCTCTTTTAGCCAACAGCTCTATTAGATATAACTCAAACCTGGTACTGGATGCTTCATTTGATGACATGAGTTGACCAATTTGTGATGTGTCTTCCACATAGTTTGGCAATTTTACTTAGATGGCCTTCAGATATGTAAGTATTTTTAGGAAGTTTCTACTGTGTAAGGTTACACTATTCTTCAAATACCCTCTCTTGTTCCATTTATTATAGCTTTGTTATTACAAACTTAATAGCCCGTATCCATACATGAGTATATACATACCCTATTTGCCTTTCTGGGTCTGGTATACCTGACTCCGGATATTTTTCTTCATTATACCACAGAGATACATATTCAACCACGTTCATTACTGCTCTATTCATAAGAGCCAGTAAATTAGAAATAACTTGCTCAATAGAAAAATAGATAGAGAAAATACAGCACATTTACACAATGGAGTAGTACCTAGACATCAAAGAAAATGAATGACATCATGAAATTTTCATGAAAATAAATGGAACTAAAAATAATCTTCCATTTTAAAAAATATTATCTTTGTCCTTCCAGTCTTTAATTTTACAGAACATTTGAGCAATTATTTATTAGGGACTTAAAGAATTGGCTATATCTCAGCCCACATGTAATTGTGTTAACATCCTGCATTGGTGCACTATGCTTGCCATAGTGATGACCTTTATCAGTGTCTTATCTCTATAATCCTTAGCTGGCACTATGATGTATGCTTTGTGTTTCACTTACTACAGAGCTCTGGCACATAAAGTCTATAAATCCTAGTATCAAGGGCAGCATCATACCAACTTCCTTTGGATGCACTTCTCTTATTCCTCTTATCTTTTCTCTGCAGAACTAGAACCAGCAAAGCTGAACATTCTATTGTCATAAGTTTTTCCTTTGTGCAAAATGTCATATAGCTGAAGTCAAACAGCACATAGTCTCTCAGAATATCCTATTTCTCTTGAAGGCATTCATTTAAAACTCCTTCATATGATTTCATAGAAAGACAGCTTATATATTCTGGTCACAGAAAAAAAAATTCTCTTCTATTGATACACCATGATCTCTTTCTCTTCATCAGTTAAGAAATATAATGAAGGCTTCAAAGTTGTAGAATTAACTAATAAATCTGATACAAATATTTGTGGGTTTTTTGTGCAGTTATTAATTAAATTCTGATCTCTGGGTTGGATTTTTCTTCATCAGAGTGTTCAGCACAGGTGTGAGCTGATTGCTCTCATGATATTTAATAATCATGGTCACATCTTTCAATAAAAGCTAATTCAAAGAACTAAGTAAATAATTTAGGTTGCTCCATACTCAGTGTGATGGCTTATTTGGTAACTTAAGGTCATATGATAATTCTAAATATCCCTATTGTTAATATCATGACAGAATAAAAAACTGTTTTTGTTTTGGGGAGAAGGGAATGTGATAATATGTTAGGCATAGAGTATAATTTGAAATGAACCATCTCTCAAAGGCTCTTTAATACCATCCTTCTTTCTGTTGGTACATCATTACTGAAACAAGGTGTAAATGCATGATCAAGTGTGCTTTCAAGTGTCCTTTTTCATAGATAAGCATCTATTCATTGAAGCCACATCACTTTGTATTCATACATTTCATAAAGTAGCATATCAAAAAAATTAAGTCAGTCTCAGACAACTGTTCAAGTAGTAGACTATTCAAATGTTAGAATTATTCCTGATAAAGAGCTGAAAATATGAGATCATCTTCATTTTTCATATTAAGATAATTATACACTGCATTTGTGGCTTTGGTAAACATAACTGTAATTACCCCTGGCATTGTGCTGCTTACTGTCTTTCCCACCACTTATTAAAGCTATTTATTTACAACAAATGCTTGGTATGCAAACATTAGTCTGCTGTTAACAAAAGTGAAGCCCAAATTTGTAATTAGCTCCAGCTGTACATGCTGCTTCCTTTATTCTAATCCCTTCTATCACTGTGAAGCTGGTTAGTTCATTTTACTCTTTGTGGAAACCAATCTCAGATACCCAATAAAGGCCTCATTCTCCATATGCTGAATTTAAATCAACTATTACATGTCCTAATTGGAATGAAAAGTGCAGTGGTAGCAATAGCTGTTTTAAAGGGGTATAGAGAAACACGGGAAAGTTGGCATGCTTTGCATTAGATATGACTATTATACATCTGTTAATAATTTAACCACAAATTGATAGTATTTTGCCTGAATTCTATATCATTACATATGAGTAAATAAAAATCAATGATATCTTACATCATAAAAACATGGTCTCATGTTTTTCAATGTCAGGTATCTTTTGTTTTCTAATCCAGGAGTAAAAAAGAAAGTAAAATGGCGTGTGCCCTGTGGCTGTGGGGAAGTTGTTTACCTTCCAGTCTTGGATTCAACATTTGTGCAATGGAGCTAATGTGATACATTCTGTGCACTCTAGAGAGGATCCCATGTGTTATAGAACCACTCTGGTGTTGTAAGCCAGTACTTTGAAGTTGGCATATATTAGTAGATGGAAGTCTTTGCAATTATGTATGTTTTGATTAAAGGGTAAAAAATGTGTGTGAAGACCATCAGAAGGACATGAAAAATGAAAAATGGTGGGAAACTGAACAAGATCCTTCAGATACTTTTCCAGAATTGATGCTGTTGGTGTTCGTGTGCGTTTCCATTTCTTTCAGGGTCTTCAATCCTTTGCCCAATTCCCTTATAAGCGTACGCAACCTCTGTCTAATGTTTGGCTATAGGCATTTGCATCTGTTTCAGTCTGGTGTTGGGTAGAACATCTCAGAGAACAATTATGCTAGGTTTCTGTCTTTAAGCATAAGAGAGTTAACAATCATGAACAATGTCAGGCACTGGTGGTTGTCCAGGGGATGGGTTTCAAGTTGAACCAGGTATCAGTTGACCTTTCCTTAAGTCTCTGCTCCATCCCTGTATTTTTTTTTAGACTGACAAATGTTGGGTTGAAAGTTTTGTGGGTAGGTTACCATAGAAGAAATGGGTACATAGGTAAAAGAAAATGCCAAATGTAAAAAGTCCCTAACTCAAATCATCAAGGAAATTTGGCACATTATTGAAAAACCAACCCCAAGAAAATAGGAAAAGTAGAGGGTAAAGATTCCCAGTTCAAAGGGCCAGAAAATATCTTCAACAAAACCATAGAAGAAAACTTCCCTAATGTAGAGACAGAGTTGGCTATCAATGTACAAGACACTTACAGAACACCAAATAGATTAGACCAGAAAAAGAAATCTTCTTGCTACATAATAATCAAACCACTAAGTGTAGTTAACCTTTATTAGTTGGAGGTTTTCTTCTAGCAACTTCTGTAGGTCTAGATTTGTTGATAGACATTTTTAAAATTTTGTTTTATCATAGAGTATATATTTCATTATACATGATGATTTCACGTTATGCTGGATTTATTAGTCTGGGCTGACCTCTGTGGTCTCTTCAGTATCCAGCACATCTTTACATGCCTTTTGGCTTTTAGAGTTGCCATTAAGAATTGAGATGCAAGCTGGGTGTGGTGGCTCACACCTTTAATCCCAGCACTTGGGAGGCAGAGGCAGGTGGATTTCTGAATTTGAGGCCAGCCTGGTCTAAAAAGTGAGTTCCAGGAGAGCCAGGGCTATACAGAGAAACCCTGACTTGAAAAACCAAAACCAAAACCAAAAAAAAAAAAAAAAAAAAAGAATTGAGATGCAATTCTAACAAGTCTGCTTTTATATATTATTTGTATTTCTTCCACTGTAGCTTTTAATATTCTTCCTTTGTTCTGAATACTTTATGCTTTGATTATTAGGTAGAAAGGGGACTTTATTTTCTACCCCAATCTACTTGGTGTTCTGTAGGCTTCTTTTACCCTTATAGGCATCATTTTTTTAGGTTAAAAACATATTTTTCTCTAACTTTGTTGAAGATGTTTTCTGTGTCTTTCTACTGCATTTCTTGTCATTTCTCTACAGTAACTATTCTTTCTATGCATTAATCTGCTTCAGAATCATAGAAAACACAAAGTAGCTGATATCATTAACTTCACAAGCATTACTACACACAGGCTCAAAAAATTCTGAAAGTAAAAAAAAAAAAAAATTGGCTATGCCCAATTGGAGATAGTTTTCCTGGGATAAATACATTTGGCATTTGATAGCTGTATTTTCAGTGCAATAGTCAAAGTATAGTAGAACTACAAAATGACAAATATATTCTTTATAAAATCACTCTAGGGGCTGGTGAGATGGCTCAGTGGGTAAGAGCACCCGACTGCTCTTCCGAGGAAGGTCCAGAGTTCAAATCCCAGCAACCACATGGTGGCTCACAACCACCCGAAATGAGATCTGACACCCTCTTCTGGTGTGTCTGAAGACAGCTACAGTGTACTTACATATAATAAATAAATAAATCTAAAAAAAAAAAATCACTCTAAATGATTAACCTTAAAAAGTCAATAGCTCTAGTCTGCATTTCATAATGTTGTTTGTTTTGATTAAAATATACAATGTGGAAATAACTCTCTCACACAAAATTAGTATTCTTAATGTAGATAATTTTGATGCAAGTAGGTATGTAAATATGAATAAATTAACACACTTTATAATCCAAATAATGTAATCTATGTCAAGATCAATAATTTGAGGAAAATTATACCAGAGTTTTTTTGTAATTGTCTCCAAATTACAAGGTTTTTCAGACTGGAAAAAATGTATTGTTTTAATCACATTAATTAATAGAAATTTAAATTGTATAAGTATTTACAAAACCATTTACATAAAGTATTTTAAGAACTAAGTAACTATAACATGTTAGGTGCATTGATCAGCCTCCAGGTAATACTATTGTGAGATGGGGGTGTTTGTTTAGCGAGAGGGTTTTCATGAGTTGAACAAAAGACAATGATTAGAATGGAAGAGACCTTTGAATCTTCTCTGTAACAAATAATTTTTCAATGCACAAAACTAATTTTTCACATTGTATTAAATATTATGTAGTTCTGAAATTTATTTCCATATTCTATAATTTTTATATCTCTAGAAAGCCATCTATTTCATCTAAATTTTCCACTTTTGTTTAGTCTAGGCTTTTATAGTAAGATCTGATGATTTTTTTTTTTAAATTTCCTCTGTTACTGTTATGTCTCCCTTTTGATTTCTGATTTTTACCTCTGGACCCTTTAGTTAGTTTGGCTAGGGATTTATCTATCTTGTTGATCCTCTAGAAGGATCAACAAGAAGCTTTTGGTTTGATTCTTTGTATTGTTATCTTTGTTTCTATTTGGTTGATTTCAGCCCAAATCAGAGCCTGTTGTAATTATAAAAGGATCAGGTAAAACAAACAAACAAACAAACAAACAAACAAAAAACAAAAAACCTTAGAAATAACTAAAAACATGAATTAAGCCATAAAGAGAAAGCCTATGGAGAGGTTTTGAGGGCTACAAACAAGTCTCAGAAGATATAAAGAAGAGAAACATACAGTTGTTTTCTAGTGTTAAGAATGAGTGAAGTCACACAATGCTACTTGTAAAAGCTATTGGACAAGATAGTTTCTACAGCCTGCCTGAAAATTCAAGTGGTTTTAAAACAAGATACATAACAGATGTTTTGAACTTCACATTTTCACACAACACAGCTCTTAGTATCTTTGTTTTCCTCCTTGTCTTGTAGCATTAAAATTCAACTTACCCTCCAGCTTCTGAATCACTGGTTATTCAGTATTTATCTGGCTAAATACTAAAACCAAAATCAGGGGGAAAGTAAATGTTACATGTACATCCTAAAATCAAGGCCTCCAGTATTTCCATTGTCAGTATTGTTTGTTCATATGGTTTTCTAATTCCTCATAGTTATCATCTTAAGGCTCTTTATCACATTCTACTCTAGATATCAACACACAATCTAACATTGTATGCAGGAAAATTTAAGGTAGTGAATGAGAAAGTCTCAGCTTTATATTCCTCACTTCCTTAAAAAAATGGACCTACTACTTAATCTGTCTTTATAGTTTGCAATATAATATCCAAAGAAACTTTGCCCTCCTGTCCTGTGCCTTCAATTTTAAAAGAATTTTAAAAGAAAATAAAAGGCATTATTTAGCATCATGCCATTAAGGATGATTATTTTTTTCACTCAAAACCTAAATTTCAATGCATGTGAAAATGAAGAGAGGCAAGCAAGGCAGGACACAGAATTTTACATATGCCTTCCAAATTCCAGCCCAGTGATGGCAAGTTAAAACAAAACATAGTAGATAGGATGTATTTTTGTACGAATGGAATAAAAGTATTCGAAGTAAAATGCCAATTAAAAGAACAAACAATTATCATACATTACTCCATAGAAGAAAACCCTGGCATTGGTTCTGCTAGGCTGGTTCAGAATATTACCTCTGTCTCTTGAAAAAGAAAATTATGACCAAACAATCAGAGGAGTATCATATAAAATTATGATCTGGAACTTTGAGAACAATGTAAGAGAAATCAAGAAAAAAACTGAAGAACCCCTGCATATTGAATATGCTTGCCTGATAAGACTATGGGATAGATTGTACTCTAATGGAAGAAAATACACAACAAAGAGTCAGAAGATGAACAAGAAAGATCCCATAAGGAGCTCGCAAATACTAGTGGATGGCAAAACATAGCTTAAGTGAGTGTAGGGAAAGGGAACTGTGTGATAGAGATGATTTTATAAAGATAAAGCAGAATGAAATTATCAAGTTGTCCTACTTAAGGGGAACAATACTCATGCAATTTGGCTGTACATATTTTCAACGAAAAGAAAAAAATTGTTCAAATGCCATAAGAGTTGAAGTGCCTAAATTAGAGCAGAGAGAGGAATATGGAAATACAAGCACATGAGTTTGTATTGCATGCCAATTGTATTAATAATATTGGAATTGATGCACCAAAATACCCAACAAAAACAACAGAAGAGAGAAATTACTTATTTGGGCTCAGGGACTAACAGACTCTCATGGTAAAGGAGGCAAAGAGGGCCAGCAGAGATCATAATAATGGAAATATGTGGTGCATACCTTGTAATCAGGACATAGAGAAAGGCTCATGTATGAGGCAGTAACTATAAACACTTATATTTGTCAGGGATTCAAAAGAAATAAAACCAACAGAATGGATATTTACTGAAGGGGGATTTATTAGATTGGGTAACATGATATAGCCTGGGTAGTCCAGGAGAAGCTGTCTTCATAATGCACAGGCTGAAAACCTATATTCAGGACAATGGTAATAAGAACAAGGGATGCTATAGAGTATGACTATAATTATAGAGGGAGTGACTGATTGCTAGGGCTCTAGTTTACAAATCTAACAAAATTAATAAATAAATTTACTCACCATCAGTTTTTTTTTTAATTTATATATTTTTATTACATATTTTCCTCAATTACATTTCCAATACTATCCCAAAAGTCCCCCATAGCGCCCCCCACTTCCCTACCCACCCATTCCCATTCTTTTGGCCCTGGCATTCCCCTATATTGGGGCATATAAAGTTTGCAAGTCCAATGGGCCTCTCTTTCCATTGATGGCCGACTAGGCCATCTTTCGATACATATGCAGCTAGAGACAAGAGCTCCAGGGTTCTGGTTAGTACATCATGTTGTTCCAACAATAGGGTTGCAGATCCCTTTAGCTCCTTGGGTACTTTCTCTAGCTTCTCCATTGGGAGCCCTGTGATACATCCAATAGCTGACTGTGAACATCCACTCCTGTGTTTGCTAGGCCCCGGCATCGTCTCACAAGAGACAGCTATATTTGGGTCCTTTCAGCAAAATCTTGCTAGTGTATGCAATGGTGTCAGCGTTTAGAAGCTGATTATGGGACGGATCCCTGGATACAGCAGTCTCTAAATGGTCCATCCTTTCATCACAGCTACGAACTTTGTCTCTGTAACTCCTTCCCTGGGTGTTTTGTTCCCAATTCTAAGAAGGTGCACAGTGTCCACACTTTGGTCTTCATTCTTCTGGAGTTTCATGCGTTTATCAAATTGTATCTTGTATCTTGGGTATCCTAAGTTTTGGGCTAATATCCACTTATCAATGAATACATATTGTGTGAGTTCTTTTGTGATTGTGTTACTTCACTCAAGATGATGCCCTCCAGGTCCATCCATTTGGCTAGGAATTTCATAAATTCATTCTTTTTAATAGCTGAGTAGTACTCCATTGTGTAAATGTACCATAATTTCTGTATCCATTCCTCTGTTGAGGGACATCTGGGTTCTTTCCAGCTTCTGGCTATTATAAATAGGGCTGCTATGAACATAGTGGAGCATGTGTCTTTTTTACCGGTTGGGACATCTTCTGGATATATGCCCAGGAGAGGTATTGCTGGATCCTCCGGTAGTACTATGTCCAATTTTCTGAGGAACCGCCAGACTGATTTCCAGAGTGGTTGTACAAGCTTGCAATCCCACCAACAATGGAGGAGTGTTCCTCTTTCTCCACATCCTCGCCAGCATCTGCTGTCACCTGAATTTTTGATCTTAGCCATTCTGACTGGTGTGAGGTGGAATCTCAGGGTTGTTTTGATTTGCATTTCCCTGATGATTAAGGATGTTGAACATTTTTTCAGGTGCTTCTCTGCCATTCGGTATTCCTCAGGTGAGAATTCTTTGTTCAGTTCTGAGCCCCATTTTTTAATGGGGTTATTTGACTTTCTGGAGTCCACCTTCTTGAGTTCTTTATATATATTGGATATTAGTCCCTTATCTGATTTAGGATAGGTGAAGATCCTTTCCCAATCTGTTGGTGGTTTTTTTGTCTTATTGATGGTGTCTTTAGCCTTGCAGAAGCTTTGTAGTTTCATGAGGTCCCACTTGTCAATTCTCGATCTTACAGCACATGCCATTACTGTTCTATTCAGGAATTTTTCCCCTGTGCCCATATCTTCAAGGCTTTTCCCCACTTTCTCCTCTATAAGTTTCAGTGTCTCTGGTTTTATGTGAAGTTCCTTGATCCACTTAGACTTGACCTTAGTACAAGGAGATAGGAATGGATCGATTCGCATTCTTCTACATGTTAACAACCAGTTGTGCCAGCACCATTTGTTGAAAATGCTGTCTTTCTTCCACTGGATGTTTTTAGCTCCCTTGTCGAAGATCAAGTGACCATAGGTGTGTGGGTTCATTTCTGGGTCTTCAATTCTATTCCATTGGTCTATTTGTCTGTCACTATACCAGTACCATGCAGTTTTTATCACAATTGCTCTGTAGTAGAGCTTTAGGTCCGGCATGGTGATTCCACCAGAGGTTCTTTTATCCTTGAGAAGAGTTTTTGCTATCCTAGGTTTTTTGTTATTCCAGATGAATTTGCAGATTGCACTTTCTAATTCGTTGAAGAATTGATTTGGAATTTTGATGGGGATTGCATTGAATCTGTAGATTGCTTTTGGCAAGATAGCCATTTTTACAATGTTGATCCTGCCAATCCATGAGCATGGGAGATCTTTCCATCTTCTGAGATCTTCTATAATTTCTTTCTTCAGAGACTTGAAGTTTTTATTATACAGATCTTTCACTTCCTTAGTTAAAGTCACGCCAAGATATTTTATATTATTTGTGACTATTGAGAAGGGTGTTGTTTCCCTAATTTCTTTCTCAGCCTGTTTATTCTTTGTGTAGAGAAAGGCCATTGATTTGTTTGAGTTAATTTTATATCCAGCTACTTCACCGAAGCTGTTTATCAGGCTTAGGAGTTCTCTGGTGGAATTTTTAGGGTCACTTATATATACTATCATATCATCTGCAAAGAGTGATATTTTGACTTCATCTTTTCCAATTTGTATCCCTTTGATCTCCTTTTGTTGTCGAATTGCTCTGGCTAGGACTTCAAGTACAATGTTGAATAGGTATGGAGAAAGTGGACAGCCTTGTCTAGTCCCTGATTTTAGAGGGATTGCTTCAAGCTTCTCACCATTTACTTTGATGTTGGCTACTGGTTTGCTGTAGATTGCTTTTATCATGTTTAGGTATGGGCCTTGAATTCCTGATCTTTCCAAGACTTTTATCATGAATGGGTGTTGGATCTTGTCAAATGCTTTTTCCGCATCTAAGGAGATGACCATGTGGTTTTTGTCTTTGAGTTTGTTTATATACTGGATTACGTTGATGGATTTCCGTATATTGAACCATCCCTGCATCCCTGGGATGAAACCTACTTGGTCAGGATGGATGATTGTTTTGATGTGTTCTTGGATTCGGTTAGCAAGAACTTTATTGAGGATTTTTGCATCAATATTCATAAGGGATATTGGTCTGAAGTTTTCTATCTTTGTTGGGTCTTTTTGTGGTTTAGGTATCAGAGTAATTGTGGCTTCATAGAATGAGTTGGGTAGAGTACCTTCTGTTTCTATTTTGTGGAATAGTTTGTGAAGAACTGGGATTAGATCTTCTTTGAAGGTCTGATAGAACTCTGCACTAAACCCATCTGGTCCTGGGCTTTTTTTAGTTGGGAGACTATTAATGACTGCTTCTATTTCTTTGGGGGATATAGGGGTGTTTAGATCATTAACTTGATCTTGATTCAACTTTGGTACCTGGTATCTGTCTAGGAACTTCTCCATTTCATCCAGGTTCTCCAGTTTTGTTGAGTATAGCCTTTGGTAGAAGGATCTGATGGTGTTTTGGATGTCTTCAGGATCTGTTGTTATGTCTCCTTTTTCATTTCTGATTTTGTTAATTAGGATGCTTTCCCTGTGCCCTCTAGTGAGTCTGGCTAAGGGTTTATCTATCTTGTTGATTTTCTCAAAGAACCAGCTCCTTGATTGGTTGATTCTTTGAATAGTTTTTCTTGTTTCCACTTGGTTGATTTCACCCCTGAGTTTGATTATTTCCTGCCGTCTACTCCTCTTGGGTGAATTTGCTTCCTTTTGTTCTAGTGCTTTTAGGTGTGTTGTCAAGCTGCTAATGTGTGCTCTCTCTAGTTTCCTTTTGGAGGCACTCAGAGCTATGAGTTTTCCTCTTAGAAATGCTTTCATTGTGTCCCATAAGTTTGGGTATGTTGTGGCTTCATTTTCATTGAACTCTAAAAAGTCCTTAATTTCTTTCTTTATTCCTTCCTTGACCAAGGTATCATTGAGAAGAGTGTTGTTCAGTTTCCACGTGAAGGTTGGCTTTCTATTATTTATTCTGTTATTGAAGATCAGCCTTAGTCCATGGTGATCTGATAGGATGCATGGGACAATTTCAATATTTTTATATCTGTTGAGGCCTGCTTTGTGACCAATTATGTGGTCAATTTTGGAGAAGGTACCATGAGGTGCTGAGAAGAAGGTATATCCTTTTGTTTTAGGATAGAATGTTCTGTAGATATCTGCCAGATCCATTTGATTCATAATTTCTCTTAGTTTCACTGTGTCCCTGTTTAGTTTCTGTTTCCATGATCTGTCCATTGGTGAAAGTGGTGTGTTGAAGTCTCCCACTATTATTGTATGAGGTGCAATGTGTGCTTTGAGCTTTACTAAAGTTTCTTTAATGAATGTGGCTGCCTTTGTATTTGGAGCATAGATATTCAGGATTGATAGTTCCTCTTGGAGGATTTTACCTTTGATGAGTATGAAGTGTCCCTCCCTGTCTTTTTTAATGACTTTGGGTTGGAAGTCAATCTTATCAGATATTAGAATGGCTACTCCAGCTTGTTTCTTCATGCCATTTCCTTGGAAAATTGTTTTCCAGCCTTTCATTCTGAGGTAGTGTCTGTCCTTTTCTCTGAGATGAGTTTCCTGTAGGCAGCAAAATGTTGGGTCTTGTTTGTGTAGCCAGTTTGTTAGTCTATGTCTTTTTATCGGGGAGTTGAGTCCATTGATATTAAGAGATATTAAGGAAAAGTAATTGTTGTTTCCTGTTATTTTTGTTGTTAAAGTTGGCATTTTGTTCTTGTGGCTGTCTTCTTTTAGGTTTGTTGAGGGATTACCTTCTTGTTGTTTCTAGGGCGTGGTTCCTGTCCTTGTATTGGTTTTTTTCTGTTATTATCCTTTGAAGGGCTGGATTCGTGGAGAGATAATGTGTGAATTTGGTTTTGTCGTGGAATACTTTGGTTTCTCCATCTATGTTAATTGAGAGTTTGGCTGGGTATAGTAGCCTGGGCTGGAATTTGTGTTCTTTTAGTGTCTGTATAACATCCGTCCACGATCTTCTGGCTTTCATAGTCTCTGGTGAAAAATCTGGTGTAATTCTGATAGGCTTGCCTTTATATGTTACTTGGCCTTTTTCTCTTACTGCTTTTAGTATTCTATCTTTATTTAGAGCATTTGTTGCTCTGATTATAATGTGTCGGGAGGTATTTCTTTTCTGGTCCAGTCTATTTGGAGTTCTGTAGGCTTCTTGTATATTCATGGGCATCTCTTTCTTTAGATTTGGGAAGTTTTCTTCTATAATTTTGTTGAAGATGTTTGCTGGTCCTTTGAGTTGAAAATCTTCATTCTCATCCACTCCTATTATCCGTAGGTTTGGTCTTCTCATTGCGTCCTGTATTTCTTGGATGTTTTGAGTTAGGATCTTTTTGCATTTTACATTTTCCTTGATTGTTGTGCCGATGTTCTCTATGGAATCTTCTGCACCTGAGATTCTCTCTTCCATCTCTTGTATTCTGTTGCTGATGCTCGTATCTATGGTTCCCGATTTCTTTCCTAGGGTTTCTATCTCCAGTGTTGCCTCATTTTGGGTTTTCTTTATTGTGTCTACTTCCCTTTTTAGGTCTAGTATGGTTTTGTTCATTTCCATCATCTGTTTGGATGTGTTTTCCTGTTTTTCTGTAAGGACTTCTACCTGTTTGATTATGTTATCGTGTTTTTCTTTAAGGATTTGTAACTCTTTAGCAGTGTTCTCCTGAAATTCTTTAAGGGATTTTTGTGCTTCCTCTTTATTGTCTTCTGCCTGTTTAGCAGTGTTCTCCTGCATTTCTTTAAGTGTGTTATTAACGTCCTTCTTGAAGTCCTCTATCATCATCAGGAGATATGCTTTTAAATCCGTGTCTAACTTTTCCGGTGTGTTGGGGTGCCCTGGACTGGGCGAAGTGGGGGTGCTGGGTTCTGATGATGGTGGGTGGTCTTGGTTTCTGTTAGTAAGATTATTACGTTTACCTTTCGCCATCTGGTAATCTCTGGGTTTAGTTGTTATCGTTGTCACTGTTTAAAGATTGGAGCAGAAGCTGTGTTCCACTCACCAGCAGTCTCTAAATCCTGTGGCGGGGGTCGTGGGTAGCTGATGGTACCCCGGTGCTGGTCCAGCCGGAAGAGGCCTGTGGTCCTACTCAGGCCGTTTTTCTGCTTCCCTAACTAATGCAGTCTCTGGTCCCGCGTGCAATTGGATTGGAGCAGATGCTGTGTTCCACTCTCCAGAAGTCTTAAGATCCTGTGGTGGGTGTTGTGGGTAGCTGGTGAGTGTCAGCAGACCCTGCGCTCCAGCTGCCCAGGTGCTTTTCTGACTGGAAGAGGGTTGTGGCCCTATGTAGGCCGGATTTCTCTCTCCCCAACCAGAGCAGTCTCAGGTCCCGCGCAATTGGATTGGAGCAGAAGCTGTGTTCCACTCACCAGCAGTCCCAAAATCCTGCGGCGGGGGTCGTGGGTAGCTGGCGGGTGTCAGGCAACCCTGCGAGCTCCTGCTACCCAGGCACTGATCCGGCTGGATGAGTCACCATCAGTTTCTACTCCCTTTCAAGTTAGTCTGTTTTCTTTGTTACAGAGTTGTCTTTAAAAGAATGGGGGGCTATCATGAAAGTTTCCCATTTATGAGGAAAAAAACAGTGGGAAGGAGGAATGAGAAACACTAACAGGATTTAAATGATTAAATCATACTACACATGCATGTAACTATCAGGAAATAAATAAATTATTAATATGTGTCATAATGTAGGAATGTGATAAAGAAAAGCTGCAAAGAGATGGAGATAGGGACGTCTGTGCCAGTTCCTTAGTTTCTATGAGTCGGTAAATATGCAATCACATTAAGATAAATTTATTCAGTATTTTGACAAATTGAGATATTAATGTGAAATGAGTTAAACTAACACTCATTACCTTTAAGAGGGAGAAATGTAGGGGATTGGGAAGGGAGAGAGGGAGGAAAGGGCGGCAGAGGTGAGAAGATAGAGTTGTGCAGAAATGATAGTGGGTCTCTTTGGGATGAAGCATTTACATAAAAGTATAGGTGCTAGAAAAAGAGATTGAAGGCTCTTCAGATTCTGCAAAAGACAAGTTTAAACACCACACTGAGAGAAGGTGGGCACTTGGAAAGCTCTTTACTCATCCAAATGTACAAGCCTGGAAGTGTGGAAAATAAAATGCTATTTACACGTTTTTGCTGGTTTGTTATATAAAATGTTTTGTGCATGTGATATCTAAATTTAAAGTAACATGATTTAAACTGCAGTACGAGATGAAGAGTCCTCTGAGGTCACTAAAGCTTTGATTTTCCAGTTAGCTTATTTTATAGCTAGTGCTTTGGAAGCCATCAAGTCCATAACGAGACAGATCAATCAGATTGTTTTTATTGGTCTACTGCGAAATACACACTACACAGAGCAGCATTCATTGAATCAGATGCTTGGGGACACCCGCTTTAACCTTGAGATTTGAGCAGAGAAAATAAAGGCTCCAAAATTAAATCTCCATGAATTATAGATATTCTTATATAAAACTGAATTTTAAAACAGTGTCAATTGAAATTGTTTGGTGATGAACCAAATGCAGTTAACTTCAGAGAGGAATCACGGACAAAACATCATATTTGCTGATTTAAAATAGCTTAATAAAGTCTATTCAAATGTCAAACCTTGCAGTGATTTAAAGAAACACTGTTTTTAAATGGCTTCTGTGATCCTGGAAAAGGAATGAAAAATAAAATGGGTAAATGACCTTCAGATTTGCTCCCCGCACCTTTGATGACTTTATTGTTTTGCATTCAAGTACCTGCCATTCAGCCAGCTGGCCAAGCAACAAAGGCTTAAGTAAATAAAAGGGGAAAGTCAAACCACTCATGAAATACAGAAAATGGTACACTCGTGGTGCTCCATAAAGGTTCATTTGTCCCCAGACAGCTGTAGTTTTTTCCGGGTTGGCACAGCAACTGCTTGAATCACTGGTTCCCTATGTCCATTTGTCCTCTATTGGTCTGTGTTCAGGATCCGTCTCAAAAATTCTAGATCATGCTGTGATTTAATTGATAATAAGAGATAACAGAAGCAATTGATGCTAAGAATGATGACCCCCCCCCCCAAAAAAAAAAGTGTTTCATGGAGAACACAGATATTACAGTAGCCTAAGTAAGTCAACACATACCTGGAGGTAGAACCATGCCTATAATGTCTGATAAATGGGGAGGGAAGGGCAGGACAGAGTAAACTCCATGACATGGAGATGAAGATTCAGATAACTTTTGTTGTTGATTTTGTTCTCTTAATTTTTCAAAGTTAAAAAAAAAAAAAACCTGGAGTATCTCTACACACTAAAAATCTGTTACAACAAACAAACAAGCAGAAAACATTTTCTATAAGTTAGTAATTACCAACAGTTTGGTCATTAGTGCTTTGCCAATGTCAGTTGTGCTCATGATCCTTTCAACTTCCTACCAGAGGACTCTATACTATCTAGAACTAAGAAGCAGTTTTTGAATTCAACAAAACCTGGCTGGAACTGATATCATTCAGAAAAATAAATGACCAAATAGATATAAAGCAAATACTGGTATAGAAAATACTAAATATAGTGCAAATTTGGTTTATACTGACCCAGTAATTAACTGAGATGCAATTTCATGAGACATGTTTGATTACCTACAACTAAGAAATACCCAGGTGAACTAAGGCTGCACAGATTGGTGTCAGTGCTGAGTAATATCTCGCTTCATCTGTGCCATGCAGAGGGCACTCTCTCTAGCTTTCACCATTTTTTATGATGACCTTACAATCCTCACCAAAGGTGACTTCTCAACTTCTTTCAGAGAAAATTTTGATAATTAATATATTGTAATATTATATAGTCTTAAATTGAATTATTCTAGCATATTTCAGTAAAATTACAAAGAAAGAAGTAAGTATTCAACAGTTCCTTTACAGTGATCATTATGTACTAAATTCTCATTCAAAGTTCATGGAAGGATGAGCACATGAAGAGAATAATAAATTTTGATTCTCAAGAATTTCAGAGGAATTATGCTCTCTTCTTTGTTAATTAGAATAACTTTGTTTCTTTCCCTATAGGAGTTTTTTTATTATTATTATTATTATTTTGTTTTGTAACTTGGCACTGACTTGACTTTGCACTGTTGATTTTTTGTGAGAGTATTTTTTTTTTATTTACTTTGTTGCAATTGCTAAGAATATTATATGCTTCTTTTCTCCCTTAAACATTGCAATACATAAATACTTTTTGGAGAAGACTGCAGTTAAGATATTTATTATGCAGAGTAAAATATAAAATCACCATTTTATATACACTGCGATTGTGTGGGACCAGGAATCTTTTTTAAAAGATAAGTTTAAGAATTCAGGGTGTTCTGAATTCTCATATATTCACTGATCAAGACAAATGTGCAATACTATTGTGGTCACTATATATCAGTATAGAAAACTCACAGTAATTAATAACATGACCACATATAAATTTTGGTTTTAATTATTACATTCAAAAGAAAAAACAAGTATCTGGAGGCAGAACCTCTGGTCAAAGTCACAGAAGCACTACTTGGTAGGAAGACATACCACATACTTTCTTCTCTAACCAGTGGCATTCAAGACTGATTCTACCTGACATATTAACAAAGCTGGAGCAGGGAGATATGTGAATGTGTCTGAACTTAAAATATGCCTTGGGGTAAGATTCAAGAGTAAATAGAGGCACAGTCAACACAGTATCTTACATCGGAAAAAGCCCTCAAATTGCACAGAAGGCACTATGGAGTCGCACTAAGTTTCATAACACACTTCACAAAAATTGATGTAGAGCTCTTAATGGAAGAAAATGGTCCATAGATTTACGTCAAGTCAGACATCATTCTGTTCTGCCCTCTTGCCCTCATACACAAGGTGATACATTTTGTGACAGACAATGCAACTTCAAAGGAGTTTCTGTTCATCAGAGCAAGACATCCTAATGGGGAGAGTGTCCCCCATTATGTTCATGCTGTATGAAAGGGCACAGCCATGGCATGACTCACTCAACGGCCATTTTACTGACTGATGAGTTTAATCCAGCTGAAGAAATAGTAATAATGGCCAAAGAAACGTTGGAGATTCAAATCTTAACTTCAACCCATGACTCACCTCATTTGCTGTATGAAATCTACTGACAATAAACAATCTTGTCAACAAAAAGAATCTACTAAGGAGGGCTTATCAATTCTGAGACATACAAAGGGTGAAGTTATTTTCTTTCATACCACATAAATGAAATCAGTATCATGATTAGGATTCTCTTAAAAAAAAAAAAAGAAATTTATCCTCTAAACAACTTAACTAATTTTCCAAAGTAATACAACTAATTCACAACAAAACATTTTATCAGTTCAAGATATTTTACCATAGAGTTGAGGTTTAATCATTGCTCATTTATAATTTTTATTAACACTTCCTGTTAAGAAAAGTGCAGTTAAAATAACAGCATCCTTCTATATTAAAAAGTGTAATGAACATATTATAACTAGAATTACAGAAAGAGGATACAGAAACCAAAAGCATAGCATACATTCATTCCACCATTTTCATTAAAACTAAATATTTAAAAATTTCTCATTGAATTTTCCTTCCTTAAATGTTCAAATCTTGCATGGGTTTCATATTTCACATTTTATTCAAATCTTAAATTTTACAGTTTGCTGGAAAACTGTATGCTAGGAAATGTAAACATGAAGCAAATTTTTAATGCTCAGAAGGAAAAGGAAAAAAAAAAGCCCTGATGCATGATGAAAATAAAGTGAATTTAAAAATATTGCCCCTAAGCTAGGACCACAACTACTTCTCCAACTTGGAAAAAAGAAATATGTTTGAAATCTTTTGCTGCTAATGAAAAGGACGCATTATTAAACAAAGGAACACATCAAGGAGTCAAAGATTACACTCATGTAATTCAAGAAAGAGGCCAGCTTTCATCCCAAGTAGGGCACGTTGCTTGGTAGCAACCTTCTAGCTTTAAATTTATGAAGGATAGTGGAGTAAAAGTATTGTGGAAATTATCTCTTCATTTGCAGAAAGCCATTGAGACCGGGCAGATGATAAGAGAGTTCCTGTGTACAGAGCCATGGAGGCCATTATGGGACTGTGAAGATGAAGTTTGGAATTTGTTGGAGACTCCAATATGTTGGAAATACCAGAGATATGGCATGTCTCAATTAAAGGTGCACACTGGGTTTGAAAGAATCCTGAGTGAGAGAAGTATGCTGCAGTCAGCAGAGCTGAAAGAATAGAGACAGTCTCTTTAACATCACATTCATCACATTTGGAGTTTAAGCTTGCTTTGGTCTACCATTTCTTCCTTGTTTCTCCCTTTCAGAATGTTACTGTATATTTTGTGCCTCTGAATGTAAGAAGTATGTCTTTGATTTTTGATTTTACCTTTACAGGTTAAAATTAAGAGATTGCTGGATTTTGAAATTGTGTCCAGACTTTGAAGGACTATGAGGATTGTGAAATCTGTCTCTCTCTGTCTCTGTCTCTCTCTCTGTCTCTCTGTCTCTCTCTGTCTCTCTCTCTCTCTCTGCCTTCCTTCTGGGTATTGTGTCAACATATAAGCTCTTTTATCTACTGCCTCAGCATCATGCCTTTCTTCCTAGTGCTAAGCTCCCTTCTATGATGATCATGGACTAATTCTTTGAAACTGTACCAAAGACCACAATAAACTCTCTTTTATAAGTTGCCTCTGTAGTTGTGTCTCTTCACAGCAATAAAAATGTAATGAAGGCATTCATAATTACTTTATTCTCATTCTTGTTTATCTATCATGGACATTCTTTTAATCCATTAATACTGTTTTGAGCCAGAACTGTATAGACATGGATCATGGCTTATTCTAAGAAACCCTTGAAATAAATAATATATATGTCAACTGGTACAACAATTAAGTGTTTTGAAAAATTATCTTCCTCAAACGTCAGAAGAATGCTAGTTTCTGACCAATGGTCATTCTGTTTCTTCTACTGTGAGTTTCTGAGTTCATATAAATTAGAAACTTTAGAACTATAATTCAGAGTTTCCTCTGAAACTAGTCTTTCCAATCAGGTCCTCCTCAAACTGATTAAAAGGATCCACAAAAAATATATTTATATAAATATAATCAAAGCTGTTAATATTCAACACATGTTTAGGAATCTATGCCTGTGATGAAGGTTTGCAGCTCTTCTATGAAAAATTAAACTACACGAGAAGCAGAAAAATAAATAATAACAGCAACAAAAAAACCCTACAGGACTCAGCCCCTCCTTCCTGCTGCCTTCTAATGCATGTGGTACAGCTGGAATACTGCTGACTTCATTCATCTGGTACTGACCTATGACTCAAGCTGTCTATGGGGGAAGTAGCACACAACCCTGATCATTCAATGTTCTTAGAGGACAGATGTAGAACATGTTATCAGTCAGTATTCACCTTAATTTAGAAGCATCCAGTTTGTATATCATATCTTCTGTTTTAATAACAACAGCACCAACATTGTGAATTGAATCTTTTATCTGCACTGATTTTACTGAATTAGAATCATTTTTCAAGTTAGATTTTTGCTAATGTATTTTTGCTTTATTCTGAATAGAAGGGACTTTTTGTTTTGTCTTTAGATTTGTAAGTGGAGTGTCATAGAGGGGTCATTATCCCAAAAAATATATTTTCTTTCACTAGCAATAAAATCTCACAGAATTTTAAATAAAATATTATTGAATATCCCACCGTCAAATGACTTAAAAGGCACTAAATGTGAAGTGAGCATATATGATATATGTTTGTAAAATAATTTTGTGTTTGTCACTAACCAATTACTAATAAGTTTACATTTTGATAATATTCTTTAATGACTCAAGGAACTTGGCTCATTCCACTTTCAGCAATAGAACTTAATTCAAATGAGACTAGTGGAAAGGTTACTTAGCTTTAGGAGGATCAGTGTCTAACATTTACAAAGGAGAGAAAACGCTCCTATATTTTTTCCCTAGCAGATATGTTTTCTGAACCATCTCCAGATACACTGATAGCACCAGATGTCAGCTGCAAGGAAATCAAGCCAAAAGAATGGATTTTGCTTTAGTAGTCAGAGCAAACAGCAAAATAAGGCAGAGAAGATACACATAATATCAGTTCTACTGCACAATATTAACTGAATGTGATGTAAAGAGACAACTTCATTGTCAGGTAAAACAACTTTTTACCTGTAATTTGTCAAAATATATACTTTTTTATTAAACATAAAGATACATAATTTATATGTAACTCAGTATCCCTTAAAAGAAAAATGTAGAGACTTTATAAATCAAACAATTTTGTGATTTAAAATATTAAGGAACCTTAATATTAAGCCCTGAAACATACATAAAGGTAATATTAAGTTTATTTAAGCCCTGAAACATACATAAAGGTAAAATTATTATTATTAAAATGAAATATTAGGGAATATGTATATATACATATATATATGCAGTAATAATTTATTGAAAAGGGGCCATGTATGTAAAGGTGAGTGGGGAGGATTATATGGGATGTTTTAGAGGGATGGAAATAAATGATGAAATGCTATAATAAACATAAAATATTTTTAAAAAAATAACAGCTACTGAATTTATTTGAGTCCAGGTAGGGTAAAAAATGGAGTTCTAGTGAACAACAACCAAAAGAACCAAATGGACCTGAGGTACCCCATCATCTTTCCATTCCTCAAACACATTTTTCTATATAAGGGCTGTTATTGTCCAGTACAGTATTTACTTTCCAAGTATGAGCTTGAGTAAAAAAATTAGACTTTACAGAGTACTATAGGAAAAGAAGCAAAGGAGTTAATGGAAGCTATATCCAGTAGAGTTGGTCCATTTATTTGACTGTTTTATATAAATTGTAGACTACATTGGTTTGGAAACTATACTAGTTTCTTTAATATGTAAGTATTATCCTACAATTTGACCTGAACTTTAGCAATTGAGAATCCTGACATTAAATTAAAGGAATAATTACAAACATAGAAATGCTCTGTGTAAAGGGGAGTACCTTGTGGTACATGTGTAACCTGTAGAAAATTAATTCTAGACTTCTCTTGTGTAATTCCCATGAACTAAATGCTAACTGAGCAATAGCCCAGCACATTCACAGGACACTCCATCAGGGCTTGGCTGTGTTGTGCTTTCACATTTCCCCCTAATGCCCGTGTATATTTTTTTTCTGAAAACCTCCTTATACATACACATACTTACAGGAGAATGCAAGGTCTTTCTTTAGTTAGAGATTCAAAAAGTATAAAAGGTCCAATCATGAATAAGCCATATATTTCCCTTTCATTAAAAACAAAGTATATATTGTGCCCTGTCAACAAAATTAGACCACAGAAATCTTTGATGAAAAGAATGCTAAGCGCAAGTATCTTAATGCCCAAAGCACACCAGAATCCATGTAACAGGGAAGAATCATTTCCATCACAGCTGAACCTAGATTCATCCTTTCCTATTCTAAAATGTTAAGTCCATATAGATTGCATATCTAAATGACAAAGTAAATTTATACACAGATCTCAGTGAGTCATCACAGAGGAGGAACAAGTTTTCTGTTTTTGATAGGTTCCATATTATTATGAATATAGTCTATTGAATGTCTGTGTGGCATTATGATTGATGCCTACTTAGAAAACCATTTCTCTTTCTCCTATTAAGCATTATAAGCAAACAATGGAAACTATTTAAAAGTAATGTTTGAACCTTGTTAAAATAAGAATACATCAGTGAACCATCTTACCTTACGTATGTTTTAATAAAATTTCATAGCAAAATTCAACATTAATTGAAAGTTATGTGTGACATGTTTGTCTCATATCAACTAAGTTAGCTTACTTTCAATTTCTTACATTTAATTAAAAAAAAAAAAAGAAAATTTTGTGATGGAGAATGGCTTTCCACAAACATGAATATAATGTGCAAACCTTTCTTCACATTTTATTTTTCTTAATTTAAATTTTGAATAGAGATTTCTACCCTCATTTTAATTCATTATTTGCTTTCCTATAATTTAAATTATTTAATAACTCCTACTTGTAAGATTAGCAAACCAGAAAAAAATCAGCTTTTAGTCCTGTAATTGATTTCGCCTATGCCCATTTTCAAGCTAGAACTGAGATATAATTGAAGAAAAATAAATATAGATAAATATAAGTGAAATATTTGTTAATTGTATTTACACATGTTGAATTTATAGTCTGTTCCATAAACATTTTTTACTTAATGTTTTTCAAGTATTTCTTATACTCATACTATACACATTTACTCCCTGCATCTTCCTCCACAATTCTTTACATATCTCCCCAACACCTACACTTATTCAGTACATCATCTTCAATTAATTTTGTTACATACAAAAAAAATGAAATAAAAAGAAATAGAAAAAAGGAAAAAAGAAACAGGAAAACAGTATACAGAGTGAGTACATTCAGTGTTGACCATCTGTATGTCAGTTTAAAACTGACCGTTTGTACTAGGATAACCGAGCAAAGGACTCATCCCTGGGGAAGACTGAGTGCACATCTTTCAGCAGCCATTATTTGCCTGTTAATCTTCATCTGTGCCTGGGGTTCTGGGATATTTTTCCATATTCAAGTTATCAACTGGTGTTGTCCTTAGTCAGGTCTTGAATAGACAACCACATTTTTAACCTTTCATGAAGTTTCATTTTATTTCATGCAGCTTCCCTTTCATGCCTACACAAGATTATTTTGAAGCTGATCCTCTAATATTTTAGATACCTTTTCTGAAATGCTCCCTAAGCATTAAGTATAAAAAGAAGAATATTTCTTTGATCTCTGCATTCCATAACCACATGTACTCCTTGGTTTCTCTTGCCACCAGAGGAACAAGGAGTTTTCCCTCAGACTCCATCTTCTAGAAATGTCAGAAAGTATATATAGAGAGCCTTATGAACATGGTAGCCTAAACAATTTAAGAAAAGAGGATACTAGGTATTTCTTCAACTTTTTCTACTTAAATCACAGTTTAAAGTATATTTACATGTTAGAGGCCACTTTCAAGTGTTTTACTATGAGTATTTTCCATTGAGAAGAATTTATGTGCTCGAAGACTAATTTGTATTCACAAGAGCCTACTAAGAACAATACTTCATCTTTTAGGAACTAATATTCAATTTCTCAATGATATGGTTTTAATATTTAATAAATTCATGCATGTGCAAAACAATTTTAAGTTTCAAAAGAATCTTTGCATAACATACATTGGATTTCAAATGTGATTAATTTTAAACTTTAAATTTCATTTACATATGTAATATTTTCAATTACATTCTAAATTACTTCAATTTTCTGACTCAAATAAAATCTTTCTGTGTATTTAAATGATTCATAACTCTAATAAAGTAAACTTATGAATATGGTTCATATAACATTCTCTTAGATGCTGATATTGAATAAAAGCTTAATTAAATTATATCTTAGAATCAGAACAGTAAATCCAGTTATTTACCAGTAATTAGAAGACTGTCACTCTAACAAGTCAAAGTTTTCTACAGATTGCAAGTTCATAAACTATCCCAAATATGAGCTCATGTACAGTTCTGCTATGAGCCTCAATGTTTCAACATTTGTGCAAAATTAAAACTCAGCAGCTTTTAGGGATCAAAACAGAAGAACGTATACTTTTAAAATGCATTGCTTTCCTCATGGCACTTCCTACATCAAAAACTCTCATTGGTTTTGTTAGGATGGCCATTTTTACTATGTTAATCCTACCAATCCATGAGCATGGGAGATCTCTCCATTTTCTGAGGTCTTCTTCAATTTCTTTCTTGAGAGACTTGAAGTTCTTGTCATATGGCTCTTGCACCTGTTTGGTTAGAGTTACCTAGGATAGTTTATATTATATGTGACTATTGTAAAGGGTTTTGCTTCCCTGTTTTCTTTCTCAACCATTTTATTATTTGTATAAAGGAAGGCTACTGGTCTCTTTGAGTTTCTGTAGAAGATCTCTGATAAAAAATTTTGGGGTTGCTTATGTATACTATCATATCATCTGCAAATAGTGATATCTTAATTTCTTTTTTGCCAATTTGTATCCCCTTGATCTCCTTCTGTTGTCTTATTGCTCTAGCTAGAACTTCAAGTAATATATTCAGTAGATATGGGGAGAGTGGGTATCCCTGATTTTAGTGGGATTGCTTCAAGTATCTCTCCATTTATTTTGATATTGGCTGTTGCAATCATCTTACCAACAACAATCTACAGATTCAATGCAATTCCCATAAAAATTCCAATACAATTTTTAAAAGATATGGAAAGAGCAATTGTCAATTTGATATGGAAAGAAAAAAACAAGGATAGCATAAAATAATCCTTAACAATAAAAAACTTCTGGGATAGTCACCATCCCTGACCTCAAGCTAAATTACACAGACAGACAGACAGACAGGTTGATCAATGGAATAGACTTGAAGGCCCAGAAATAAAACCACACATTTATGTACACTTGATCTTTGAAAAAGAAGTAAAAAAGAACAAAAACAAAAACAAAAACAAAAACAAAAAACAAACAAACAAAAAACCCCATGTTATAGATGGCTCTGTGCTGCTAGTTTTTATGTTAATTCCACTCTCCTTGAAGGGGTTTTCTGGAATGAGTCACATACTCAGGTGAACCAAACTCCTAATGAATAAAGGAGCCAATACTGAGTGAGTTGGCAGGACTTCCAGGCTGGATGGAGGAAGAGAGCAACCAGGAGATAGTTAGGGTGTTGTGTTTTTTGTTGTTTTGGTTTTTTTGTTTGTTTGTTTGTTTTTTTGTTTTTGTTTTTGTTTTTTGTTTTGGGGTTTTTTGTTTGTTTGTTTGTTTGTTTGTTTTGAACTTGGATAGCAAATTGTAAGATGTAGCCAGAGTTTTTCATTATCACGGCAGATCTGCAAGGATTGGCCACCGGAGGAATGAGATTTTCATAAGGTTTACAAGATTAGGTTTTAATTGTTGCACCCAGACAGACATTGTTTTACCATTGTTTCTGAACTAAGTTTGTGTTGCATTTTCCTTCACGAGGCAGCTTGTCTTTGTTAAAGAGAGAAAGGTATGGTGGCAAAGCATGGGTTGACCAGATGTGCACCACATTGGCCATGGGGGATTTGAAGCACAGGGTTGGTGTGGTAAAGACTTGCCAGTGTGAACCTAGTGAGCTTGTTAGAGAGATTGTGAAGTTCTGAATCAGAGTCTACAGGAGACAAAAAACACATTCGGACATTGCCAGCCACACCACCAGGGTAGAGAGTTGCCTGCACAAGCCCGGGAACATGCCAGTTCACTTTTTTTTTTCTCGAAACAAATACACAATGGAAAAAATAAAGCATCTTCAATAAATGGTGCTGGTCTAACTGTCAGTCAGTATGTAAAAAAATGAAAATAAATTAATATTTGTCTTGTTGCAAAAAACTCAAGTTCAAGTGGATCAAATACCTCAACATAAAACCAGATACACTGAATCTAATAGAAGGAAAAGAGTGGGAAAGAGACTCAAACTCGTTGGGACAGGAAAGCAGGTATTTCCTAAACACAACTCCAATTGCCCGTGCTCTATCATCAAGAGTGGATGAATGGGACCTCATAAAACGGAAAAGTTTCTGTAAGGCAAAGGACCTAGTCAATAGGAAAAATCGGCAACCTACAGATTGGGAACAAAATCTTCACTAACTCCACATCCAATAGAGGGCTAATACGCAAAATATATAAAGAACTCAAGAAGCTAACCTCCAAAAAGCCAAACAACCCAATCAAAAAATGGGGAACAGAGGTAAACAGAGAATTCACAACAGAGGACACACAAATGGTGGAGAAGCACTTAAAGAAATGATCAATGTCCTTAGTCATCAGAGAAATGCAAATCAAAACGACCCTGAGATTCCGCCTTACATCAATCAGAATGGCTAAGATCAAGTCCTCATGACAACATATGTTGGTTAGAATGTGGAGAAAGAGGAATACTCCTCCATTGCTGCTGGGATTGAAAACAGGTCCAAAAACTCTGGAAATCAATCTGGAAGTTCCTCAGAAAATTGGAAATAGATCTACCAGAAGACCCACCTATACCACTCTTCAACATATACGCAAAAGATGCCCCACCATGAAACAGAGGCATGTGCTCTACTATGTTCATAATAGCCTTATTTGTGATATCCAGAAGCTAGAAAAAACCTAGATGCCCCACAATGAAAGAATGGACAGAAGATGTGGTTCACTTATACAATGTAATACTATTCAGCTGTTGAGAATGAGAATATCCAGAGTTTTGCAGGCAAATGGATGGAACTAGAAAATATCATCCAAAGTGAGGTAACTCAGACCCAAAAGGACATGCATGATATGGACTCATTAATAAGTGCATATTAGCCAAAAAATGTATAGAATACTCAGGATACAATCCACAGAACTCAAGAAGGTTAACAAGAAGAAGGGCCCAAGTGAGGATAATTCTACACCACTTGGGAGGGAGAAGAAAGCAATCATGAGGGCAAGGGACAGAGGAAGGGAGGGAACTGAGTGGGCAAGGAAACAGGGAGGGAGCAAAAGGGAACATGGCCTAGTACTGGTGGTGGAGGGGGACAAGAATGAAGTCCTGAGGCCCAGAAAAATAAATGGAAACAGGCAACCTCAGGGGGTGAGAGATTGGAGGGAAAGTCTAGAATTTACCAGAGACCTGGAAGGTGAGAGATTCTCAGAAGTCAAAGGGAGAAACCTTAGATGAAATGCCCAACAGTGGGGAGAGGTAACTTGTAGAGTTCACCTCCAGTAGAAAGAAAAGGTATAAAGTGGAGGAATGGGATTGCCTCCCCACAGTCAAAAGCTCTGAGCCAGACTTATTCCTGTTTGAAGACTGTAGGTTCTCTGTACTTTGAGGTCATTCTTCTAAAAGTTTGGAGCTGAGACGAAAGGATGGACCATCTAGAGACTGCCATATCTGGGGATCCATCCCATAGTCAGCTTCCAAACGCTAACACCATTGCATACACTAGCAAGATTTTGCTGAAAGGACCCAGATATAGCTGTCTCTTGTGAGACTATGCCGGGGCCTAGCAAACACAGAAGTGGATTCTCACAGTCAGCTATTGGATGGATCACAGGACCCCCAATGGAGGAGCTAGAGAATGTACCCAAGGAGCTGGGGGGGGACCTGCAACCTGATAGGTGGAACAACAATATGAACTAACCAGTACCCCTGAGCTCCTGACTCTAGCTGCATGTGAATCAGAAGATGGCCTAGTCGGCCATCAGTGGAAAGAGAGGCCCATTGGACTTGCAAACTTTGTATGCCTCAGTACAGGGGAATGCCAGGGCCAAGAAGTGGGGTTGGGTGGGTGGGGAATTGGTTGGTGGAGTGTTGGGGGACTTTTGGGATAACATTGGAAATGTAAATGAAATAAATACCTAATAAAAAATACTGTTGGTTCAAAAATGGAGAAAAGACTTAGGGAAAGGAGGTCCAGTGACAGATCCAAATTGATCCAGGTCCTGGGGAGGCTCCAAGGCCTGACCTTATTACTAATACTATGGTATGCTTGGAGACAGAAGCCTAGCATTGCTGCCCTTCAAGAGGCCCAATAAGCAGCTGATTGAGACAGATGCAGATACTTTCACCCAACTAATGGACTGAAGTCGGGAAACCTATGGTTGAATTAGAGAAAGGCTGGAGGAAGTTGAGGAAGAGAGCGATCCCATATCAAGACCAGCAGTCTCAACAAAGATCTTGAATCTGCAAGATCTCTTAGATACTGATTCACCAACCAGGTAGCACATCTGAGCTGGTCCAAGATCCCTGGCACATATAGAGCAGAGGACTGCCTGATCTTGCCTCAGTGAGAGAAGATGCACCTCGAGAGACTTGAGAATCTAGGGAGTGGGAAGACTTTGAGGGGTGGAGACATCCTCTTGGGGACTGGGGCGGGGGAGAGGAATAGGAATGGGATGAGGAACTGTTGTAGGGCAGACTGGGAGGAGGAAAAAGACTGTACTATAATAAAAGATTAAAGATAATTTAAAAAGAAAACAGACCCCCCCAAAAGAAACCACACTTTGGATTACATTGTTATATTTCTCTGTCCAAAAGATTGTCATCTAGGCACATTCATCAATAGAGGGAGGCTAAACTGCATTCTCTATCAGCCCTGTCTACATTCCCTTTAATTACTGCTATATTTCTGCTGCTCTTCTCTCCTGGACCACAATTTTACATTTACTAATTATTTAGAAATGGGTTTAAAATATTTGAGACAAATCACAGTTGATTTTTTTTTCTTTCTACGAATTCTTCCATGATCCCATAGTGGATTTCAAAGGTAAGAGAAAATGTCTCTGTTTTATATTGAATGTTGCTTGAAACAAATGGGCCAGGAGCCAGGGATATTCAAATCACTTTCACTATGAACCTTTCCCCTTTAATGATGTATTTTGTAATGAGACTTGATGTGTAATACAAATATAGTTCCCAGTTCATGTATTATCCATCTCAGTTACTAACAATAGTAAAATGAATTTCTCTGTTTTTCCATTTTAAATTACAATTGTCTTTCTAGAAGCCACCCATTGATTTTCAGCATTAATGATATGTGTTGCCTGGCTGTATAATACCAATTTTCATTTTTTCATACCTAGTGACATTTTCACTGGAGTGTAGATCCCTCAAAAACACTTGAAATACACACACACACACACACACACACACACACACATATCCTCTCATTGGGGAAATCTCACATTGCTCCACCCCTAGATTAAGATTTGCATACAACTGTGAGACAGGAAAAACTGGTTTTCCCCAGAGATGTGTCCCATATTTAGTTTTTCAATGTTAAATGTTCCGTCAAAATGTATATACATGCACACGCAACAAAGCTGAGCTCAGTAAGTTGTATTTATATATTTAGTCATATATATTAATGAGGGGTGAGATCTATACTTATGTATGGTTATAGGATAAAACTTTAGAATGGACTTAAAAATTATAAATACATGCTATATTTATATAAGCATACCCATTATACACATATGTTCGTATGCAAATATGTGTGAAAACTGTTCTGTATCATCATTCTTCACTGACTTTAACCCTTGTCTTATGTTAACAACAGAGGAACAGAATGTTTGCTTTAAGGTTATTCATAAATATAAACAAATATACATGTTTATATTTTTATATTTGTATAAAATATTTTTATATATTTTATATATGTATATATTTAAAAGATTATATATTTTAGAGGGAGAGGAGGTGTTAGGAGGGTTTGGAAGGATAAAGCATAGCACAAAATAATATCATTATAGTTTAATTAAAAACTATCTCTGCTATTATTACACAGTAACACATTCCTTATCTAAATGTAGCATATTTATTATATGTAAGGCTAAAGAAAAGGAGCCCTAACTTGCCTCATTACCATATTACATTTCTCTGAAAAGTCTCTGTAAATTTTCCTATGAATGAAAACCCAAAAGAATCAGGTTGCTCTTATCTTTATGCTATTTCTCCCATCCCAAATCAGATGGCAGATTTAATATCCATTCCAACTGTGTGGATAAATGGTACCTAAAGAAAGGGAACCAGATAGCTCACAAGGACTCCCCAAGATAGATTAATGTGGCTACTCTTACTATGTTACTGTAGGTATGCAGTAGTTAAAATACGCCCTCTACTGTTTTCTAACCTTTCTCTTTCTATTAATTTCTCCTGAATGTTCTTTTCCATGTCTTGTTTCTGCCATAAGGCCATATAGGAAGAAGTCCTCCCCAGAACTTCAAATCAGTGGCCTCTAAACCCTAGACCTTCCAGCCTTAAATATATGAACAATTCATTTCTACTTTTTTGAATAACTTATAGACTCTCATGTCTAGAAAATAATTCTAGGAATCTTTTGTAGAAATCTATTTTAGATTTCCTTTATTAATGTAGATGAGTCTTTATTGTGGTCATAAATTTAAAAAAGCAATAGTTCTTTTTAATTATTTGTTTACTGAGTGATTTGACTGCTGAGGTGATACTTTCTGTTTGTTTGTTTTTATGTTTGTTTTTTTTTTGTTGTTTGCTTTTTTTAACTTAGTTATTGTTTTATTGCTTCCCAAACCCTATTGTATAGATGGATCATCTGAGGACAGCTTTAAAACTCAAAATCTTGTTTCTGTACATCTCAGTTGTGGTGAGAGAGATCCAGGATTTCTGGCTAGCTTTGGGATATTGCATAGGCTGCTAGTCTGAAGAGCACATTTTGCTGAGCAAGGTTCCTTTGTACAATTGTGTATGTATTTTCTTTTAGAGACAAGAGTTGAAACTTAAGAATTGGTTTTTTGGGGCAGGATGTGGGGGGTGGGCTGAAATCAGAGTTCTTGGAACTATTACTCAGTTTTACATTTACATCCACTTATGTCTCTGTCAACTCACAGAAGTCTGATACCCTTCTACTAGATTATTCAGCTACTTAGGAGTGTAAAATCTTTTGGAAATGATGTAAAAGTGTCTGAATATTATTACACCATAAAATAGATGATTTAATATACCACACCACTTTGTGAAATCCTGTTCTTATATACCACTCATTCTATATAGTTTGTAGGAATATAAAATGATATGCAATTGGATTTTTATTGTTTTATGGTAGTTTTGTATTTTTTTCCAGTAACTTTTAAGTAATTCTATGAATGTGATTTAGAACTACAAAGATTTCTGAAAGATTTGAATAAGAAGTGGGGGTGGATGATTTCTAAAATGTATTGTAAAATTTTTGAAGAGTAATTTGTTTATTAAAATTTCTTACGCAATGTGACTATGTATAACTTTGAAGTAATATATTTGTGTCAAAATGATTGTGCTGGCTAGTCTTATGACAACTTGAGACAAGCTAGAGTTGTTTGAAAGGATGGGACTTCAGTTGAGAAAATGCCTCAATAAGATCCAGCTGTGAAGCATTTTCTTAGTGATTGATGAAGGAGGGTCTATCCAGTTGTGTGTCTGGCCACCCCTAGGCTGGTGTTCCTGGGTTCTATATGAAAGCAGGCTACGCATTCATAAAAGCATGCCAGTACCAAAGATCACCAGGTAAGACCCTGCTTCCCCAACCCCTTGCCTCCCAAGTTCTACTAAAGCTGTAAACTGTACTCTGATGCCTGCATTTCATTTCCTGGCACTCAACTCTGCCTGCTTTCCGAGAGGCCTGTTAGCACTAGAGACAACCAGGTAAACTCAGCTCCAAACTTGTGCACAGCGTCCCTTTTAAATACATCCATTAGCCTAAAACTGTACCCTACACCCTAGACTCCACATTGCAGGTCAAAACTCCTCCTGATTTCCTGAATCCCTCTCTATTACTAGGGAACCCAGAGGGAAGATGAGCACCCAAAACCCCAGAGGCCATGCAGGCCACAAAACCTCAGGGATGACACCATATTAGACCTGAAACTTGCTGGTCACCAGAATCCCAGGTCACACAGGTCAGAAGAAAGAGATAAAATAGCAGTCAAGAAGTGGAGATAGAGAGAAACAACACTCATCCAACAAATATAAATTCAAAAATCAGCATCTAAAACTGTAAAAATAGCATAACACAGATGGCTAAAGACCTACTTAAGAGTAAAATCAATAGGGCCATGGTATCACCAGAATCCAGCTATCCTCTAAAGCAAGCCTTGGATGTTGTAACACAGCTGAAGCACAAAACAAAACAAACAAACAAACAAGCAGAAACCTTAAATCCAATCTTTTGATACAGATATATAAAGAAAATGAATGAATCCCTTAAGAAATTACAAGAAAATACAACCAAATGATTAAAGGAGATTAATAAACTATTCAAGACCCGAAATGAAAATAGAAGCAATAGAACAAAACAAAACCAAATAAAACAAAACAAAACAAACAAACAAAAAAACATGATCTGAGGGACTCTGGAAGAAGGATCTCTTTCATTAGGAGAACAGAAACTACAGAAACAAGTATCATAAAATAAAACAAGAGATGGAAGAAATATTTTATGGGTAGAAATTACAATAAAAGAAATTGATACATTGGTCAAAATGTTGAATGCAAAAAGGTTCTGACACACACACACACACAAAATATATATATATATATATATATATATATATATATATATATATAGAGAGAGAGAGAGAGAGAGAGAGATAATTTGGGATGTTATGAAAAGACGAAGCCTAAGAATAATAAGAATAGAAGAGAGAGAAGGTCCCTAGCTCAAAGGCCCAGAAAATATTTTCAACAAAAAATTATAGAATAAAATTTTCCTAATATACAGAAAAAATGCCTATGTAAAAGAAGCTTACAAAACACCAAATATTTAAATAAAAAATAAAAATAAAAAAAACCTGCAAGGGAAAAGGGCCTGTTACAGAATAATCAAAACACTAAATGAACAAAATAAAGAAAAAATATTAAAATTTGAAAGAGAAAAAAGACCAATTAACATATCAAGACAGATCCACTATATCTTATATTTTTTTATGAAAAAAGACTCTTAAGCCAGAAAAGTCTAGGAAGATGTCTTATAGTCTCTAAGAGAACAAAAATGTTAGCCCAGACTACTATACCCAGCAAAAAGTTTTTATCACCATAGATGGAAAAACACCACCATATTCCTCGACAAAACCAAATTTAAACCATACCCAAAAATCCAGACCTATAGAAGATTACTAAAGGGAAAACTCCAACCCAAGGTTAACTACACCTAAGAAAGCACAATACATAAATAAATTCACACAAAAAAAAATACAAAAAAGGAAACACACACACATATACACACTACCACCACCAAAGTTGATATAACAGAAAGTAACAATCATTGGTCTTCAAAATCTTCAGTATCAGTGGATTCAATTCTCCAATAAAAGACAAACACTGTCAGAATGGATGCGAAAATAGGATCCATCATTCTTTACATACAAGTGATATATTCAAACTCCAAAGAAAGACATTACTTCAGAATAAAAAGATTTTCCAAGCAATGGACCTAAGAAGCAAGTTGGAGTAGACATTATGATATGTTATAGAATAGACTTCGAACCAAAATTAGTCAAAATAAATGAGGAAGGACACTTCATACCAATCAAAGGAGAAATCCACCAATATGATAACTCAATTCTGAATACCTATATACCAAATACAAGAGCACACATGTTCATCAAAAAAAAAAATTAAAGCTTAATTTCACACATTGAACCCCACACATTAGTAATGATACACTTTAACACCCCACTCTCACAAATGACCAGATCATTGAGATGGAAACTAAACAGAAAGAATAGAACTAGCATACCTTATGATTCAAATGGACCCAACATATCTACAGAATATTTTGCCCAAATGTTCTGTACACAGCTGTGTGTGCATGTGTGTGCTTCCTCCCTCAGGGAGTACAGGTGCTGCTGTACACAGTGTTAGAAGAAGCAGACCCTGGAAAATGTGGTCTACAGCATACCCAATCCAGAAAGAGGAGGGGTGGCAGGGTGTTGTAGGAGAAATCTTCTGAGGATTTTAGTGTTACAGCTCTGTTAGATTATATAGTCAATGAAACAGCTTTTTTGTAAGACATCCAGTGAAGTAGCTTGTGTGCACCATTTTATTTGGGGTGAACAAAGGCTCTATTTAAACCTTGAAGTGTAGAATGAAGTTTTCAGGGCGAATGTGAATCATTATGTCTCATTCACAGTTAGAGGCATTCCAGGAATCTTAGGTACTTGCTTGGTAGGTTCTTATTTGGAAAGAGGAAGTTGAGTTTATAGGTGTTCCAAGAACTGCATTATCTCTCTCAGGTAGAGGCTGTGGAGGTCAGGCTCTCTAGATAAAGTCAGAGAAAGAGAAGCCTTGCTGGCAATGGGGGTTGGGAGTCCTCCATTTTGCACATAGCTGAGAGGAATTATTCAAACATGGAAGACTTTGACCCTAAGTAGTAAGGTTTCTATCCAACATCATAGAAGCAACTTAATAGCATACCTGAAACCTCTTGAATAAAAAGAGGCAAACACACCCAAGAGGAATGAATGTTAATAAATCATCAAACTCAGGGCTTAAATCTATAAAATAGAGAGAAGAACAATAAAAAGAATCAATGATACATAGAGTTGGTTATTCTTTCTAAGTCTGACAAACTTCCAATGAATAAATAATAAGTAAGCTTTTTCTGTTAGATAAAAGGTATAAGTATGGAAGTTATGAATTAGGCATCTTCAAATCTATGAGATTTTATTCCCCTGTTATTGGTCTTACATGTCATTCTGGTATATTCTGCAGAGTTCTGGGAATTGTGGTAGTGTGCCGAGTAGAAGGCATCTGCTGTCTCCTTAGAGTTCTTTCCACACACACTTTTCATGTTTCACTTTTTAACTTTTATAATAACAATTAGTCAGCCACATTCTTTCTCTGTTCTGAAGTGCTGTGAACCTGTTTATGCAGTCCTACATTCTAATCTAGTCTCTTTTCCTTTTTACCAGCACTAGCACCTTATTTTTTCATTTCTCTTATTTCAATGATATTTCTGATGTGAATAATCTTTTTCTCTTAGGAGATAACTAAGATAAGTGAAAATTTGATACATATATGAAATGCTGTATCCACATATATGTGTTATTTTATATACAATTATTGTATATCAGTTACACTTAATACTCTTCTGTGTAAATAAAATTATATTGTGATTACCTTAGAATATTTGTATCAGATATTGATTAAACAAAATAGTCTTAATTTAGATTTGTAAATAAATGAAAAAGAAATGAATTATTCTCTTAAAATGTGAATATTATATAATTAAAGTAAGAGGAGTTTAGTGAATAAACCATGGTTTTCAATTCATTCCCATATAAAATATAAGGTTTTATTTAAAATCAAGACTAGATAGCATTCTGTCAGAAAGACTGTTTTGTACAAAAATTATAAAATTTTCATCTGAACACATAAAAGAAGACCCCTGAAATTCCTTTATAAACACAAGACATTTCTTTAGTACTTATGACATGTTCTAATCAGACTTTAGAGACTCTAATCAGTTCTTGTGAGACTGTGATAGGCAGCTTATTTTGGTTGAATGGGGCTTGATCCTGTAATCCAATAGAGAAATCTACAAGGGACAGAAAGGCGAGTCACATTCCCAGAATCAGGTGCCTGTCCATAATTCTGTGACTCAGTCACACAGACAATGTCCTACCCTTCGGGCATTTCTGGCTAGACTCCACCCCCACAGCTACTTGACTATAGCCAGGTATGCTCCTCTCCACAGTTACCTGGCAACAGCAAGATAGCCCAGTCCACTATAAGAGGGGCTGCTTGGTTCCTTCTCACTCTCTTTAATCCCTCAACTTTCTTACTCTCTAGCCCTCCTTCTCTCTTTCCTCTAACCTCTCTCCATGTGGCCATAGCTGGTCTCTCTCTCTCTTTCTACCTTCTCTCCTTTCTCCCTGCTTTTCTTCAATAAAGCTCTAAAACCATAGACTGTCTCTGATCATCAAGGCCTGCTGTGCTTGAAGAATGGGATGGGCCTTCTCCTAATGAGCCTCCCACCAGAAGGCCGTTCTGTGCTCCAGTCACAGACCTGACCAAGAACTCTCATTCCTGTAAGAACCATCCCGTGCCCCCTCTCCCCTACCCTCACCTCTCTTCATTCCAGGGTCTGAGTGCCTCCTCTGGGCCCCTAATCTGTTCTCAGATCAATAAAAATTTACTAAACTAGAGAGAGATGATATATAAAAAGAAACTTCAACAGAGTGGTGCTAGCACATGGGTTGCATAAAGAAAAGATGAATAATGGACCAGAGAGTTAAGTCACATGAGTGATGGGAATGCAAGATAGAGGAGTGAATATGGAGATGCAGAACTAACACTAAAGTATTTGAAAATGTCATATGAAGACTGACTACTCTTGAAGCCTTCTAAAATGCATACAAATATAAGTGGAGTTTATAGTGAGGAGTGGGTAGGGAGGGTATACCTCTCAGAGATATTATAAGCTACCAAATATAAACCCCACTGAAATGTATGGGTTATCTTTTTAATGTAGTAGTTCAGGGGAAACTCATAGTCATTTTACAAGTCTTTCATACTATTTGTATTTTTTTCTTACTATCTGTAACGTGATAGTAAGACATTAGTACAAAAGACACCACATACTTGAGTCACAAAAGATGGATAAACAAACCTGTTACTGGCTTGTATTGTTCATAATTACTGACTAGTTCCCATAATGCTAGAGCTATCTATACACAATGATGGAGAAGAAAAATAATAAACAGTCTAATCGGTATATTAATTCCATAATATATTTATTTAACAATTCCAATACATCCCCACTGGTACAATATTGACATGAGTGAAATGGAGGTAATCAACCTCTTTCTAATCAGGTTTACAACATGCTTTATAAAGTAAAATGCATCTCTGTTGTGTTTAACTGGGTCAAAAGTCTATGGTTGGCAATCCAGTAACCACAGGAGTGAATACAATACTATATATTCGTACTGGCTAGTTTTGTGTCAACTTGACACAGGTTGGAGTTATCACACAGAAAGGAAATTCAGTTGAGGAAATGCCTCCACAAGATCCAGCTGTAAGGCATTTTCTCAATTAGTGATCAAGGGGGGAGGTCCCCCTTGTGGGTGGTGCCATCTCTAGGCTGGTAGTCTTGGGTTCTATAAGAGAGCAGGCTGAGCAAGCCAGGGGAAGCCATCCAGTAACATCCCTCCATGGCCTCTGCATCAGCTCCTGCTTCCTGACCTGCTTGAGTTCCAGTCCTGACTCCCTTGGTGATGGACAGCAGTATGGAAGTGTAAGCTAAATAAACCCTTTCCTCCCCAACTTGTTTCTTTGTCATGATGTTTGTGCAGGAATAGAAACCCTGACTAAGACAATATTATATTAAATTGATGCAATATTAAAGTGTCTCCTAAGTTTTACTGTTTTTATCTTTATACCCATAGATTAGTGCATCTCTTTACCCTCATTAGAGAATATTTTGTAATAGATGGTGATTAACAAAGACCTACAATTGTTGAACATATAAGCAGTAAGATACTGTGTGCTAAATAAATAAAGATAAGTGCTAAATGAGACTTAATTTTACCACAAGGCTCAGGGATTATTATAGAATGTGGAAGCAAGATTATAAGAATCAGAAGTGGTAGACTTCTGAAGTTATATATATATATATATATATATATATATATATATATATATATATATATATATATTCGTTGTGTAGGGCAGGGTTGTTGTGCATGTTAACTCACAGAAGCTGAAACTGTACTCACAAGAACAGTGTAAAATTTTTCCAGACAAAAATGAGGTAGGATGTCATAAAATACTACAAGTAGCTGAAGAGCTATTGAAAATTGAAATTTGATGGATTCTGGGAGAGGCAAGAGATAGATTTCTTCAACTTTTGCCCTTTAAGAGGCTAGCATATCCCATTAGATAACCTCATATCTATTCATATATGCATTTGACTAAGCAAATTTATTTGGGGTTTTGTTTTGTTTTATTTTATAAAGCACACGAAGTTGGAAAGAACTAATAATAGTGAATATAGTGGAGGGAATAGATGATAGATTTGATCAAAACTCATTGTATGCTTATATGACTTTTTCTAACAAAATAAAATTAATAATAAAAATAGGCAGACAAGATATGTGTTAGAAACTTTATTTAAAATGTTCTGTATATCCAGGCAGTGGTGGTGCATGCTTTTAATACCAGCACTTGGGAGGCAGAGGCAGGCAGATTTCTGAGTTCGAGGCCAGCCTGGTCTTGGTCTACCAAATGAGTTCCAGGACAGCCAGGGCTATACAGAGAAACCCTGTCTGGAAAAACCAAAAATAAATAAATAAAATAAAAAATAAAAAATAAATAAATAAAATGTTCTGTATGTGTTGAAGCAAGAAAATATGTTATTATAAAAACAAGTATATTATAACACTGTACATGGTTATATGAGTTCTTTAGCAATTAACATGAAATGTGAACAGTGATCAGTGCCAAGTAAACTTTAATAGAAATACCATTGTCCTTGAATTGAGAAAGGCCATGGTCACTTAGGGAACACTAAGATGGCCATGCTTTCTAGAAATAAGAATGTAAGGTAAAAGAAAAAGTGTGAAATAATACCAGAATGTTCGATATTTTCATTTCATTTTTAAGAAAAAGAAATGATCACTAAATGTTGAAAATAGTAGAAAACAAAATTAGTTAGCACAAATATTTATATGATTATCTTAGCAATGGCTTTGCTTCCAAATATTGTGACTCTAGCAATATGGAAAGACATTTGTACAATTCAAAATAATCGTTTTATTATAGTAAATGCTTCTATATTAATAGTAATTAACCATCTGTAGCTCCCATATCAAAGCAGAAACTCATGATGATTCTGTGTTCACTGGGGCATGCAAAAGCTGTTATTTACTCATTAACATATTATTTTAATCTTGTTTCTTTAATTATCAAATTCTGAGATATGATTTATCTGAAGATAAATTTTCAACATACCAAATATTTATTTGTTCACAGATTAATTAGTTTAAATTCTTATTCTTGAGAGAAATAAACCTTTAGAGACCAATACACCTTACACATTTTCTTTCAAAGGGGAAAGATATTTATTACCAGTGACTGAGTGATGACATACTCTCTAGAAGACAACAAAAAAATATATTTATTTAATATCTAAGTTCTCCAGCTAAGATCTTTCTGAAATTCAGAAAGATTACAAAGCCAAAAACCTCCTAGAAACATGCTAAATGCTGTAATCTATCCTGTCATAACTCTACTGCTGTTTGAAGATATTGCCTGAAAAGAACATTTATAAAACTCCTTGAGTTGGTAAATCAAAATGCTTCACTTTTCTCTACTGGTACTCAAAGTGATATAATTTCACTTCTAAGTACAAAGCTAATTGTATGGAGGTGGAGCATGAAAGATGAATTTTTCTGGATTTATTTATCTTTGTGTCTTTGAAATTTTCCTTTTCTATTTCATAAAGACTGGAAGGAAGATATTTTAAAGTACTTTACTGGCTGAGTTATTTTTGAAAGTTCATTATTACTTACAGAATCTATTATCTACAATGAAAAGAAAACTCCTGTGTCAGTCATGTGTCTCCCTCTTCTGAAAACTGAGGGCACCAAGAATGCATATGGTACATATACTTAATTTAAAATTAAATACAATGAATAAAATCAAATCATTTATATATTTGAGAACTAAAATGCTTTATTTTTATATTTGTTAATGAGAACATGAATCATAATTTAAAATATTTACAACTTCTAGAAGATTTCTTTGACTTGCCCAATTTTTACATCTTAGTTCTTTGAAAATCAATACCTTCATTGAATCTTTTTGTTTTGTTTTCCAATTGAAATAAATTATTTTCATGTACTGTATTTTGATTTTGTTTTTTCCTCACTCTACTCTTCTGAGATCTTCCCCCATGTCCTCTCCCATCCATATTTACTTCTTCTCTGTCACTCATTAGAAACAAACAGCCTTCTAAGAGATAGCAATAAAATAAATTTAGTAAGATAAACATCAAAATAGAACTAAAGACCCCCCACAAAAAAAACTAAGAAAAGGCACAAGAAACAGATATAGACATAGAAAGGCACTACTTTACCTTCTAAGGAATATGATAAAAACACAGAACTAGAAGGCATACTATATACACTAAGAACCTGTAGGGTCAAAAATATTAAAACCTAAAAACTCAAGAGAGAAAAAAAATTTAAAAAAGAAAAAAGAAAAGAAAGATAGAAAATTATGGGTCAAGAAAGCTCCAAACGTGCATTTATTTGGCTTTCTGTTTGCCATTTACATTTAAGGTTAAGCATGGGGATTAACATTAAAAGTAATTTGTTTCTTCAATGAGGCTCTACTGGAGAAAAATGAGATATATACATTGAATCTGTTTCATGTTGGCTATCTACATTGAGTTTAGGCATGGGGCCTACCTTAAAAGTAGTTTGTTTCTTCAATAAGACTCCCTTGGAGAAAACTATATTTTCATTTACAAGTAGCTCTCAGTTGGAAACAGCATCTGGATTATGGATGAGGTCATAGGTCTATTTCATGGAGGCCCTGTGTACCTTGCCTCAGTCTCTTTGAGATTATAGTGTATAGGTCCGGTGATATTTAGATGGCTTGTTCCTTTGGTGTCCTTCTGATTTCTACTATATTTTGCCTCCTCCTCCATAGGGTACCCTGAGTCCTGAAGGAAGACATTTTTTGGAGACATCCCATTTAAGAGTGAGAGTTTTGAGATTTCTCACACTCTGCAAATTTTCTGACTGAGGGCCTCTATATTTGGTTCCACCTGTTGCAATAGGAAATTTCTCTGTTGATGGCATCACAAAGCCATCATCATCTATGCATATATAAGAATGTCATCGAGTCATTTTATTGCTACATTCTTTTGTCTTTATATTTCCCCTAGCTAACTGGGCTATTTAGTCTCAGATTCTTGGTTACACAAATATTGTCGAATATAGGTTTCATTTCATGGGGTGGCCTTAAATAAAAGTATAAATTGCTTGTTTACTTCTCACAAGCTTTGGATCACTTTTGCACTGGTGTATCTTGATTACAGGACACCATTGTAGCTCTACTGGTTTGTTGATGGGTTACTGTTTACCTTTACCCATTTATAGCCTGCAAGGGTAGTTTTGGTACCAAGAACATTCCAAAGAAGGGAGAAGGATCTAGGTAGGAAGCAGCTTGAATTCTCTGTGTTCAGTGAGTTGTGTACTGTGTTCTTTTCTGCAATAGGCCCTTGTCATTAGTTTGTAGTGAACAAACTGTAACCTTAGATGTAATGTTAGCTTTGTTTCATGACAAAAGATGTTCTGTTGGAGCTGTGTCTTCTCCAATACTTGAAAATTTCTCTCTCTCAAATATATATATTCCAATTGGGTAATTTGTTTTCTTGATATCTAGTTGTTTCAAATCTTGTATGTATTTGGATATTGCCTTCTATCAGATGCATAAATAGTAAAAATATAAATCATTTCTCACTTTGTAGATGGCTACTTCATGCCAATAATGTTGTCTTTTGCTGAGCAAAAGCTATTTAGTTTCATAAGGTCCCTTTATTAATTGTTGATCTTATTTCCTGGGCTAATGGTGTTCTACTCAGAAATTCTTTTCTATAACAATCAATTCCATGCTATTTCTCCATTTCCCTTTTGACAGATTCAGTCTATAGAATTTTATATTGATGTCTTTGATCCACTTGGAGATGCATTTATGAAGAGTGATAAGTATAGTTCTATTTTGAGTTTTGTACATGTCACCATCCAGTTTGCTTTGCAACATTTGATGAAGATGATGTTGTTATTCTAGTATGGATTTCTGGTTTCTTTATAAAAATATAACAAAGTAAAAATGTGTCTATAGACATATGGATTTTGTTCTAGACTTTTCATTCAATTTCATTGATCCAGATGTCTGTTTTGGGCATTGATAGGCTGTTATTTATTACTATGATTTTTAGAACAATTTTAGGTAAGGGATGATGACACCTCCAGTAGTTATTTGATTATTTAGAATCGTTTTTACTATATTACATTTTCTTTCTCTCCATATGAAGCTCAAAACTGTCCCTTCAAGATCTGTGAAGAACTGTGTTGGAACTTTAATGGGGTTTGCGCTGAATATACATGAGGCTTTTGGTATAATGACCATTTTTACTACATTAGTCCTAGATATCTAGAAGCAATTTTAGAAAAATTAATTTCATAATTATTGTCTGGACTCATTTTTTCATTCAGTATTGAGTTGGACAGTTACCATGAGTTTGTAAGTTTTCTCTTATTTCTGTTGTTGATATTCATATTTAATCCATGATGGTCACATAGAATCCAGACTGTTATTTTAATTTTCTTATATGTGCTAAGACTTGCTTTGTGTCTGAATATGTGTTTAACTTTGAAGAAAGTTGCATGAACTCCTGTGAAGAAGGTGCACACTTTTGTGTTTGGGTGAAATATTCTGTAAATATCACTTAGATTCATTTGGTTTATGTTTCACTATGATATGCTTAGTCTTCTGAGAATGGGGGCAGAGACAAGAAACCTAGAGCAGGTGGTTTACTACAGAGCTGGGGTGAGACTGGGGGATTTTATTTGGGAGAGACGAAGGAAAGTGAAGATCTGAAGCTAGTCTATCTGTTTTGCTGGACTATTTTCTTCCCTGGCAGGCTTGTCTGATGGATTTGGGGGCTGACACAAAGGAACAAGTGGAAACAAAATATGGGAAGACCTCCTGTCTCTACCCAACTGCCCTTATATAAATGGCCTTACTCCATCGGACAAGTATACCTAATGGTATACCTCAATGTACGTGTCCCTTTTTCTATAGTTGTTCTCTCTCAGTTGGAAAAATACCTTGGTTCCTTCTATAATGACTCTTGTAACTTTGTTGAAGAGTTCATATATGCTATTCAAACCCATGGGCTCACCTGACATGATTTCTAAATTATTATTTCCTCTACTCTCACCCAGAAGGAAAAGCATATGCTGTGAGTGTCTATCATGGGTCCATGCATATGAGTTACAAAGCACAGATCATATCTATATGGTGGGGCCTTTGTGAGTTCCCCTGATGTATCTCTAACTCAAATATTAAATTAATGATTAACATGAGCCTTCAAACAGGGAAGCCCAAAATAAAATGATCTTCTGCCTCCTGGTTGCCTTCTACAAGATGGTAAATTTCAACAAACTAAGAGGGTCCATCTATAGTCCAGATGAAAATCCTGCCATGTTCCTGAGATACAGGGATGCTCCTTCAGTGTATGAAGCTGGATGCTAATTCCAAGAAGGAATGCTTGTCTACAACTCTCATTTTGTTTCCCAGTCAGCCCCAGATAATAGAAATAAAATTTAAAGACTTCATAATAGCCCACAACCCTCTCAGAGAGACCTGCTTAACATGATGTTTAAGATTTTTAATCAAAAAAAAAAGAGGAGGAGGAAAATGTTTCCCATGCTTGACAGAAATATCATTTTCTGGCAGCAGACCTGAGGCCATTAACTTAAGAAGTTGGGGCAAAAATGTACTCTACAAGGACTATGCTTCAAATGTAGCAACACCAATCACTGTGTAAAGACTGCCTTAATTTTGTCTGCTGGAATATTCAATGGTTAACTGTTCACCTTGCCAAGCAAGTCAGTGCAACAAGTTCCACCTCCAGAGGAATAAATTTTGGATGGACTGAGCCTGGAACTGAAGGCTAATAGAGAAATTGTATCATGCCACCCAGTAAATCTATTAAAAGTTCCACAGACTCTAGGGTGACTACAAAGATAGCATGTTAAGTCTCAGCCATTTTAATTTGCTACAGATGCCACTTGGTCCATAATTCCCACTTATTCTAGTGAAATATATCTTTCCTTGATATCTGTAATGGAGTTGATTGTAGACCTTACCAGCCCAGGACTGGCTTTCTCCTCTGATCTCTCTGGAGCAGGCTGATCACATATCCTTTTTCATTATGCAGTTGCCCAACTTTGTTGCTGGGAAGAGATATTATGGCTGAATTATACATTTCCTATTCTTTAATCCAACTCCTTCTGGAATTTTCCTTATTATCCTACCATCTAACAACCAAACCCCTTTGGTTCAGCTTTCTTTTGAAATTGACTATTTTTTTCTATTAAATATTAAGAAACTAAATTATGATAGTCATGTAAAAGAAACCACAAAGAGGTTTAGACAGATATCATATTTTTGGTTCTCCACCTAGTTAAAATTTAAAAGTTGATGAAATGTTAACATCACATTATAAGAGACATTTGATTTAATGTGTGTGTGTGTGTGTGTGTGTGTGTGTGTGTGTGTGTATGTGTGGCAGGTATGTGTCCAGTTGATATAGCAACTACAATAGGAGAGAGAAGTAGTGACCAGTCACTTAATATTTAGTACCACTGATAAAAATACTTTTTTCTATTAAGAAAATGAGCAATATTACATTATAAATTTAGGATGTTCAAAATTACTACACTAATAATAAGAGTGAGGACACATGGAATACAAGCTAACTCCTTCATTAGCACCTCAAGATGATTTGCTTCCCAGCATCTCAACCACACAGTGAATCCTTGTCAGCCACTAGAGGCTCATAAAAATCTCAAAATTTCAAATTATTTTATTTTAAATCTTAATATTATATGACCACATCAATATTTTCGAAGAACTTTATATTGTTTGGGATTTTTTCCAAAGAAATTAGTAGTTAATGGCAGGCTAAAGATTAATGGGAACTAAGTGTGGATCTTTGCAAGGCTGTCAAAATCACAAAGATAAACTGTTAATTTCCTTAACATCACAGTGTTGCACCAGAGGCACTACATCTGTTACTTACCTCAAACTTGGAAGTTTTTTGTAGAACATGATTAGCCACAGAAAGTACTGTATCATGTCACCATCACTGAAGAGCTTTTTAAAAGTATGTCCAAACTTTAAGATATATTTGAGGCTCTGTAGTAATCTCTAATTTGCAAATGATTTCTACAATGTAAGCTTCAAATTGGTTGTAATTGGGATAAAATCTAAACATTTTTTGCAAATCAAACTTTTTATTTGATGTTAACCACAGCCAAAGCTGCCATAATGAGTTTAGAATGTCCAGCCTGCGGGAGTACAACAGGCCAGTCATGAATGATGACATTCAGTTTTCTTGACTTTAAATGGGAATGCTATGACAAACCTCTTCAATCCATCATATGTGTCAAGTGGACTTCCTATCAGTACTTAACCTTATTAAAAAATATTTGCATTAAATTGGTGAGACTATATTTGGAATACTGAAATGTTCTAACTTCTCTTATATTTGCAAACAATGCCAAAACAAAATCATTAATAAAACTGTCCAATGCATAACTCTTAAGATGTATATATTAATATGAATATGATTGAGTGTTTGCATATGTCACATGTGTTGTGGTCACAAATGCCAAAACATGGTATATTATATCTAGTAACCCTAGGGTCATAAATTAGAAGCTGCCCGATGTACTGTTGGTAACAAAACTCAGGACCTCTGAAAGAGAAGAGAGCACTTTCAAATCCTGAGCCACCTTTCAATGGCTTTCATTTACACACACACACACACACACACACTATTCTATGACAATTGATTGTTTTTACTTAAAAATAGATTTCCAATTCAGATAGTGAGCATGACTATTAATAGAAAAATTTTGCCAATATTTTAGAAGTACAAAGCATTATAGACTTATGAATCAATCTATACTGATTAGGGTAAATTTATAAAATATATTAATAAATATTTTATATTTATTATATATTATATACACCTCTGTTCTAGATATACTTCTTAGATATATTCATGAATGTTTTACTTTCATCAAATAATATACAATTCTTGTCCAAATTTACAAATAGTATAGAATTTATAATTCTATGAATATATTTAATTTTATAGGAACATTAAATATATATACTAATACTTGGAAATTTTTCTACAAATTACCACCAACCAGATAAGTATTTTTGAAACTTGGTCTGTAGTATGTGTAGGAGTCTGTTCTTGTGGATGGTATACTCTCTAAACTTTGACATCTGTGAAGTTATATTTTGGAATTTGCACTTATATTACTTTTTCCTATGCCAAGATTTCTTATTGAGTTATCTTTTGCTCCAACTGACTGTTCAACCAGCTCACAACATTTAATCTTAAAAGTTGACAGGACTATTTTTCATGTTGGATATTACCACAAGCTACAATCTGAAACCTGTCACAATAAACATATCAAAAAAAGTTGTTAAGGTCTGAAAGGATAAAACTGAGACTTATTAGCATAATTTTAACTACAACTGAAAAAAAAAAAACCAAGTAACTGTCTGCCTTAGAATTCAAAATTTAGATCATTATATAAATAAGAAAAGAATGTAAATGTGTTTGTTTTCATGGATATAACCTATAATTGATAAATAACAGTTATTAACTACTCCATGAACAACTCTGAAATTTTAACATTTCTTTGAATATTTAATTTGAAAATAAAACTGCCATGGAATTATTAATCGTTATTTTCTACATAAAATGAGAGGTCAAAATATAAATTGATTGATATGAGTCTGAATTTTGAAGAAGTGCTTATGAATCATATAGATTATAGACTCAAAACTAAAAACCGTCTATACAACTAAGGAAACAACTAATTGAGTGGAGAAGAAACCCACAAAATGAGAATGATTGCCAGCTTCACATCAGAGAGATTAGTATCTAGAATATACAAAGAACTAAAACTAGAAACAAATGATCAAATTAAAAGATGCAGCACTAGTCTAAATGGAGAGTTCTTGATAGTAATAATAAAAAATGGTTAAATAACTAATAAACTTTACTATCCTTTAAGGATTAGGGAAGTACAAAGCAATAAAACTCTGAGACTTCTGCTCATCCTAATCAGAATGCCTGTGTCACAGAAAAAAATGAAAACAAATGTTGGTGAGTTTGTGGAGAAAGCAGAGTCTAAATTCACTGTTAGTGGAGACAAAAACTGTTACAGCCACTCTGGAAATCAGTAAGAGGAATACTCAGAAAAATAAAAACAACCTTCCATACGATAGATAGTTACAACATTCCTTGACATACATGCACAACATGACAAAATATCCCACTCCAGAGCTTCTTGACCAGCAATGCTCATCGCCACTCTATTCACAAGAGCCAGGAAGAGAAAACAACTCAGTGTTCTTAAACTCATAAATGGATAATGAAAAAGTGATAATGTATATTGTTGAATAATATCCAGAGGTAAATAAAAATGAAGTTTTAGGATGGACCTAGAAAGGGTTGTATTATGAGATGTAACAGAGACCCGCAAACCACATGTACTACATGTTCTTTCTCATCTGCTTTTTTTTTTTTTTTTTAATTTAGGATCTTTGTCCCTTTTTGTAAAATTTGCAGAATAAAAATATCTTGCCCTAGCTAACTGTTGCTCAACCTAACTATTTCGAAATGATATGAAAATAAATTAGTCAAATAACTGAGCATATAATTTACCAAAAAGTCGCTGAAAAAAATTAACTAATTTCCTCCACAAAATCCACATTCTAGTTGCTCAGTATTACAAAGAAACATAAAACATTTGAATGTATTTTGTGGTTTTAATAAACTATGGTAGCATCACATATAGATAGTGTGACATTTTGCAATTGTTTTTTTAAATTTATTTCATTTACATTTCTAATGCTATCCCAAAAGTCCCCCACACACTCTCCCACCCACTCCCCCACCCACCCACTCCCACTTCTTGGCCCTGGAGTTCCCCTGTACTGAGGCATATAAAGTTTGCATGACCAATGGGCCTCTCTTTCCACTGAGGGCCGACTAGGCCATCTTTTGATACATATGCAGCTAGAGTCAAGAGCTCCCGGGGGTTACTGGGTAGTTCATATTGTTGTTCCACCTATAGGGTTGCAGATCCTTTTAACTCCTTGGTTACTTTCTCTAGCTCCTCCATTGGGGACCCTATGCTCAATGGCTGCGAGCATATACTTCTCTATTTGTCAAGCACTGGTAGAGCTTCTTAGGAGACAAGTATGACCAACTTCTGTTTCAAGCATTATTTTTTTTTTTTTTTTGCATCCACAATAGTGTCTGGGTTTGGTGACTGTATATGGGATAGATTCTCAGTTGGGGTAGTCTCACTTTTTGTAATTTTTTTATCTCACTTTTTGTAATTTTAATAATAAAGAAAGGATTGCTATGGAAATAACTGGAAAGAAAGTGTCACACAAGAACAAACCACTGCCTTGTCTCACATGAACATGGTTGATTGTCATGGTAACTGGATTTCATATTTAATATAATTTAGGTATCAGGTATAACTTTTCATATTTTTATGAATTAAAATGCCTATATTGTCTATGATAAATTTAATGAATTCCATATTTAAGAATATATACATAAATTCTATTCTTGTGTTTCAGCACTTTTAAATTTTAATTATTTTCATGAAAAATGTGTATACTTTAATGTGTATATATTATCTCTCAAAAAATATTAAGAATAAAATGGAACAATTCTATACATTGTGATGTTGATTTAAGCAGTAATTGCTATAAAGACTATGATCATCAGTTTTATTTTTCATCTTCATATTTACCATTCATTTAAATTAATTAAAGAATTTACTTCAATAATCTGTTTAAATTTCTCAATACAATTAATAAGAGAATACACTAAAAGGAATATATAATGATATTTGTCCATGGCTTATTGAATAAGTAGAATTGATTCAGGGCATAAGGTGTTTGAGGTCTTCTGCTTGGTATTACATACACATCAATTAGAACAAATTATATACATGAGCACTGTCTTACAATGTACTGCTGATACAATCAGAGAACACAAAACAATCTACCTTTTCCCATTATCTATTTAGTTATCTGCATGATACTATCCTGATGTCTCAGGGAAGATGTTCTGCTAAAGCCCTGTTGATAACCATCTGCATTTACTTACTGGTTCTTCTCCTTCATCAGTGGAACTCAGATTTTTTTAATGATGAAATCTGTGGCAGAGTTAAAAGCAATTCAGAGAATAAACACTTGAAAATCATTTAATCATTTCCTTGGCTGACCCATTAAAAGTAAAGTAACCTTGAGATTCCTCAACATTACCAGGGCTTAAAAGTATGTAAGCATTCCAGAAATGTTTGCTCTTACTCTATCTCTCTCATCTTAAAACAATAAGATATTTCACACAAATAATAAGGAAACATACTTAAAATTTAAAATTTGTCTGTAGGTCTATGTTTGCTTTATCATTTTGAAATAATTTTAAAATATACTTTGTCCCATTCTCCTTAAAGAAAAAGTATAACTGTTTTTTTCTTCCTTTTACTTTTTAATGATTCAGATTATCCACTCTGTATTTTACTTGTTTTAGATTCATAATCCTGAATATTTTGGTTAATATTCTTAAAATTTATTTTGAACTATTTCTATCCCTTATGAGTCGCCACAGTTTGTTAACTTTACGTATATTTTGGTATATTTTTTCCATCTGAAGGGGGAAGAGAGATGTGAATGTACAGCACAGAGCAGTTTGATGAAGGGCTGATTAACACTAAACATATTTGAAAAAGCTGTATGGAAACATACTATTTTATAAATTTCACATAGATAGATAGATAGATAGATAGATAGATAGATAGATAGATAGATAGATAGATAGTTTACACACAAACTTTTAAATGAGAGAATGAGTTTAGTTGGAGCTAGTCTTTACTGGAGATAATGCTCCTCCACAAGACCGCAGGTTGACTATAAAAAGTTCAGTGCCAAATGCGGACAACCTTTCTTCAAATTCTTAAAAAGGGATGTTGCAGAGGCCTCCAAAACAATATAGGCTATTGGCTATTGTCATTGCTCTTGCTTTACCATCTGAACTTGAATGTAATGCTGAAGATAGCACATACTTAGGTTATGGGAAATGGAAAAATCAAGCTGTTACTGACAGGAAGGCTTTTTTTATGTTGGCTAGCTTTTGTATTATATACGTTGACAATTTGTCTTATTTTTTTTTATGGTGCACAATCAGTGCACTTTTTAAAAATTATGTATTTTCCTCATTTACATTTCCAATGCTATCCCAAAAGTCCCCCATACCCACCCCCCCCACTCCCCTAACTACCCACTCCCCCTTTTTGCCCTGGCATTCCCCTGTACTGGGGCATATAATGTTTGCAAGTCCAATGGGCCTCTCTTTCCAGTGATGGCCGACTAGGCCATCTTTTGATACATATGCAGCTAGAGACAAGAGCTCAGGGGTACTGGTTAGTTCATATTGTTGTTCCACCTATAGGGTTGCAGTTCCCTTTAGTTCCTTGGGTGCTTTCTCTAGCTCCTACATTGGGGGCCCTGTGATACATTCAATAGCTGACTGTGAGTATCCACTTCTGTGTTTACTAGGCCCCGGCATAGTCTCACAAGAGACAGCTATATCTGGGTCATTTCAGCAAAATCTTGCTAGTGTATGCAATGGTGTCAGCGTTTGGAAGCTGATTATGGGATGGATCCCTGGATATGACAATCACTAGATGGTCCATCCTTTCGTCACAGCTCCAAATTTTGTCTCTGTAACTCCTTCCATGGGTGTTTTGTTCCCAATACTAAGAAGGGGCAAAGTGTTCATACTTTGGTCATTGATCTTCTTGAGTTTCATGCGTTTAGCAAGTTGTATCTTATATCTTGGGTATCCTGAGTTTCTGGGCTAATATCCACTTATCAGTGAGTACATATTGTCTGAGTTCCTTTGTGATTGGGTTATCTCCTTTAGGATGATGTCCTCCAGGTCCATACATTTGCCTAGGAATTTCATAAATTTATTCTTTTTAATAGCTGAGTAGTTCTCCATTGTGTAAATGTACCACATTTTCTGTATCCATTCCTCTGTTGAGGGTCATCAGGGTTCTTTCCAGCTTCTGGCTATTATAAATAAGGCTGCTTTGAACATAGTGGAGCATGTGTCCTTCTTACTGGTTGGGACATCTTCTGGATATATACCCAGGAGAAGTGTTCCTGGATCCTCAGGGAGTACTATGTCCAATTTCCTGAGGAATCGCCAGACTGATTTCCAGAGGGTTTGTACAAGCTTCATGATAAAAGTCTTGGAAAGATCAGGAATTCAAGGCCCATACCTAAACATGATAAAAGCAATCTACAGCAAACCAGTAGCCAGCATCAAAGTAAATGGAGAGAAGCTTGAAGCAATCCCACTAAAATCAGGGACTAGACAAGGCTGTCCACTCTCTCCCTACCTATTCAACATTGTAGTTGAAATCCTAGCCAGAGCAATTACACAACAAAAGGATATCAAGGGGATACACATTGGAAATAAGAAGTCAAAATATCACTTTTTGCAGATGATATGATAGTATATATACACGTGACCCTAAAAATTCCACCAGAGAATTCCTAAGCCTGATAAACAGCTTCAGTGAAATAGCTGGATATAAAATTAACTCAAACAAGTCAATGGCCTTTCACTACACAAAGGACAAACAGGCTGAGAAAGAAATTAGGGAAACAACACCCTTCTCAATAGCCACAAATAATATAAAATACCTAGGCATGACTCTAACTAAGGAAGTGAAAGACCTGTATGATAAGAACTTCATGTCTGTGAAGAAAGAAATTAAAGAAGATCTCAGAAGACGGAAAGATATCCCATGCTCATGGATTGGCAGGATCAATATAGTAAAAATGGCTATCTTGCCAAAAGCAATCTACAGATTCAATGCAATTCCCATCAAAATTCCAACTCAATTCTTCAACGAATTAGAAAGGGCAATCTGCAGATTCATCTGGAATAACAAAAAACCTAGGATAGCAAAATCTCTTCTCAAGGATAAAAGAACCTCTGGTGGAATCACCATGCCTGACCTAAAGCTGTACTACAGAGAATGTGATAAAAGCTGCATGGTACTGGTATAGTGACAAACAAGTAGACCAATGGAACAGAATTGAAGACCCAGAGATGAACCCCCACACCTATGGTCACTTGATCTTTGTCAAGGAAGCTAAAACCATCCAGTGGAAAAAAGACTGCATTTTCAACAAATGGTGCTGGCACAACTGGCTGTTATCATGTAGAAGATTGCGAATTGATCCATTTCTATCTCTTTGTACTAAGGTCAAATCTAAGTGGATTAAGGAACTCCACATGAAACCAGAGACACTGAAACTTATAGAGGAGAAAGTAGGGAAAAGCCTCGAAGATATGGGTACAGGAGAAAAATTCCTGAATAGAACAGCAAAGGCTTGTGCTGTAAGATCGAGAATGGACTAATGGGACCTCATAAAATTGCAAAGCTCCTGAAAGGCAAAAGACACCATCAATAAGATAAAAAGACCACCAACAGATTGGGAAAGGATCTTTACCCATCCCAAATCAGATAAGGGACTAATATCCAATATATATAAAGAACTCAAGAAGGTGGACTCCAGAAAATCAAATAACCCCATTAAAAAATGGGGCTCAGAACTGAACAAAGAATTCTCACCCGAGGAATACAGAATGGCCGAGAAGCACCTGAAAAAATGTTCAATATCCTTAATCATCAGGGAAATGCAAATCAAAACAACCCTTAGATTCCACCTCACAGCAGTCAGAATGGCTAAGATGAAAACTTCAGGTGACAGCAGATGCTGGCGATGATGTGAAGAAAGAGGAACACTCTTCCATTATTGGTGGGATTCCAAGCTTGTACAACCACTCTGGAAATCAGTCTGGCGGTTCCTCAGAAAATTGGACATAGTACTACCGGAGGATCCAGCAATACCTCTCCTGGGCATATATCCAGAAGATGTCCCAACCGGTAAGAAGGCACATGCTCCACTATGTTCATAGCAGCCTTATTTATAATAGCCCGAAGCTAGAAAGAACCCAGATGCCCCTCAACAGAGGAATGAATACAGAAAATGTGGTACATTTACACAATGGAGTACTACTCAGCTATTAAAAAGAATGAATTTATGAAATTCCTAGGCAAATGGATGGACCTGGAGGGCATCATCCTGAGTGAGGTAATCCAATCACAAAGGAACTCTCACATATATACTCACTGATAAGTGGATTTTAGCCCAGAAACTTAGGATAGCCAAGATATTAGATACAATTTGCTAAACACATTAAACTCAAGAGAATGAAGACCAAAGTGTGAACACTTTGCCCCTTCTTAGAATAGCGAACAAAATTCCCATGGAAGGAGTTACAGAGACAAAATTTGGAAGTATGACGAAAGGATGGACTATCTAGTGATTGCCATATCCAGAGATCCATCCCATGATCAGCTTCCAAAAGCTGGCACCATTGCATACAGTAGTAAGTTTTTGCTGAAAGGACCCAGATATAGCTGTCTGTTGTGAGACTATGCCAGGGCTTAGCAAACACAGAAGTGGATGCTCACAGTCATCTATTGAATGTATCACAGGGCCCCCAATGGAGGAGCTAGAGAAAGCACCCAAGGAACTAAAGGGAACTGCAACCCTATAGGTGGAACAACAATATGAACTAACCAGTTCCCCGGAGCTCTTGTCTCTAGCTGCATATGTATCAAAAGATGGCCTAATAGGCCATCACTTGAAAGAGAGGCCCATTGGACTTGCAAACTTTATATGCCCCAGTACAGAGGAACGCCAGGGCCAAAAAGGGGGAGTGGGTGGGTAGGGGAGTGGGTGGGCGCTAATGGGGGACTTTTGGTATAGCATTGGAAATGTAAATGAGATAAATACCTAATAAAAAATGGAAAAAAAAAAAGAAAAGGTGATATTGTGCTGAGGGTATTTTAATATATCTTTCTGTGTTTTTAGAAGTTGGCCAAAGATATGCCAGCATGATTTTGCTGACAGGACCCTGTTATAGCTGTTTCTTGTGAGGCTATGCCAGTGACTGGCAAATACAGGAGTGGATGCTCACAGTCATCTATTGGATGGAACATAGAGCCCCCAATGGAGGAGCTAGAGATATTAACCAAGGAGCTGAAGGGGTCTGCAACCCTATAGGTGGAACAACAATATGAACTAACCAGCACCCCCAGAGCTTGTGTCTCTTCCTGCATATGTAGCAGAGGTTGGCCTAGTCGACCATCACTGGGAGGAGAGGCCCTAGCAAATATTATATGCCCCAGTATAGGGGAATGCCAGGGCCAAGAAACGGGAGTGGGTGGGTTGGGGAACAGGGCAGGGGGAGGGTATAGGGGACTTTCAGGATAGCATTTGAAATGTAAATGAAGAAAATATCTAATAAAAAATTAAAAAAAAAAGATGGCCAAGGTACTTTCAAGAAACTGTGTGTTGGACTGATAAGATTTGGCTTGATGTGCACGGCTAGAATAGTAAAGGATATTGATTTTTATAATTTGTCTTAATAAGTTTGAGTTAATGTTGTGACCAAAAGACACAATGTATATGCCTGTCAAACTTGAAGTCCTTTCTGTTTGCTCAAATAACGCTTAAGATAAATGATTAGCATCAACTTAGAACAGCAGCATGGAAGACTGAATCAGAGCATAGTCTTCCTTTCTGTGCAGCAATGTCCACGTGTGTTGAGTTGAGTATACTGGCCTCTTTCAGTGAAGAGAAAGAAAACATGAAGAATTAATGAACCGTGGCTGGGAAAATGAAAACAGTATAATGACTGAAACTGAGGCTTTTTGTTTCTATTTGAGTCAACCTTCTACCCTGAGACCAGGCAGACTGAATTAGGCCAAGACCCAGAGACAGGAAAGTGTTTCTGTTTAATCAGTGTAGGTCAAGCTCATAATATTTTGCTTTGAACTTGTGCCTCCCAGTGGGAGAAAACACCCTGCTGACCACAGTGTAGCCCTGTGGATACGGATTAAAAAAAAATCATTATTTTAGATATTCCAAATGTGTACAACTTCTGCTTTGATTTTATTCTTACTTTATCCCCTTTCCTCTTAATTTTCTAGTACACTGCACATCTATGCTAATTTGGCACAGATGCTTGCGATAAGGTCAGAGCATCTCACTTTGGTCTTTCCTTGATTGCTTATCACCTTTCCAGAATGCCGTTTCTGTTTACTCTGTACATCTGATCTCATGTTGGCATTGCAGTCCCTTGGCAGGTTGGCATTCTTGCTTTTCTCCTTTTCCTAGCAGCTGTTCAATATTTTCACATGACATAATGTAAATGTATTTCCTATTCATGAGGGGAGAAGCAAAAGCACACACTCTCTGACCATCTTCCTTCACAGGATTCTTTTATCCAGTGAACTGAACAATTTCTCTCAGATTTTGCATTTATAATCTTGCATGCATAAAAACATTTTGATGAGAATTATAGAAATATTTATACTTCCATTTCAGAAAAATCATATTGTGCATCAGGATATATTTTGTCAAGTCATTTCAATATTTATAAGGAAGCAAAGGCTCGGTTTCCTGGCTTCTCATTCATTGACACCTGCAAATAATCAGTGGAGATAATGAGGCCAATGAACAGGGATTGCTCTACATAAATTAATTTGGAAACATTATTGTATAGAGAAGATTTTGGAAAAGTATATTTTAAGCAGAACTTCTATGCCATGAAAAAATGTAACAAGATTTTGTACTTTTAATGTAATTTTTGGTTTGTGCAGCTGATTAAAACAATAGAGTCAAAGTCAAGTATTAAGATGTTTTGGCTTCAGGGTTTGGCACACAGAGATACTGTTGTGGTCCCTGAACAGAGAGCAACATTAACTAGTATGCTCTGGTTCTGTCTTTGTAATTTCTAGCACGGCTCTGATGTGAGCTTTTAAATACCATATGGTAAGTTCATAAATACCTTGAATGAGTAGGTTACCACCTACCTGAGACTTAGGGAAACCAAAAAAGACATGCATTTCTGGATGCTTAGACTTTGTTAGTGACTTTTGAAAACTGCTAGGATCTGCTTAAAGTTTTCATATAGAAAAGTTTGATAGAAGAGCACCTTTTAGACAATAGGGGCTATTTGAACACATAATACATAATTAGCAGAACGAATTTGAATTTTTATTGGTCATTTACTGCAAAGTTGAAATACCTAAGTCCATAGAAATAATAATTAATGCACTGTCTTTAGTCCTTTTTCTAGAACATAATTTTTGCAAACATTACTGATAAAGTCAATTAACTAAAGGAAAAATTTAATCTCCTTGTCTTGGCATCTCATTCTTCATGTCTGAATTAATCACTTTATGCTGCAACTAAATATATGACCAAAGCAAGTTAAGGAAGGAAAGGGTTGGTTTTGCTCACAGGGTGATGGGATACTATATCATGGTGGGGAGGGCGTGGTGGCTCAAGCATAGCATGGCTGATCATTCTCCATTTGTAGTTAGGAAGTGGAAAGAAACCAATGCTGGTGTTCACTCCACTCTTTCTCTTTCTATTTATTTGGTTTGGGAGGCTATGCTATGGGATGATGTCATCCACATTCAGCAGATAAGTCCCTTCCTCAGTCAAACCTTCACAAAAGGTTTTAATGGACTCTCGTAGTTTCCTAGGTGATTCCAAGGCCAGTCAAGGTTACAATGTATATTAATAACCCATCATCCCAGGAAAAAAAGGTTTCCAGATGAATTTTCTCTTTTGCATTACTAATATAAACTTATCATTGTCACTTTTTTTCAACAACCTAAATAACATATTGCAATTTTAGATTTAAACATTTCAGGATAGAATAATTTTCTAATCTACCTCCTCAAATATGAGTTGAATAATGAAAGTTTCCCCACTTTCATACTTTCTCTTTAAGTACATCTATCAGGAGTCTACAAAAATTTGGTTTCTTAATAATATCTCAATATATGATCATTTAAAGAAAAATATGCATTCAGTTTCCATCAGATTATATAAGAAGTATGGACTTTCCTCAACATAAAATTTTACAAAATGTCAAAATTAACCCAAGAAGAATGTATTCTAATGAAAATGTTTGCTCATGATCAGTCTACATCTTATGACTCTATCATAATTTTAATCCAGAGCTACCTTTATTTAATAAATATAATGTCAAAACTCTTGAGCAAAATTTTAAAAATACTTTTATTAACTTTGTGAAAATTACATATATTATTATAGTACATTTTGATGATATATATTCTTCTTTGATTTCTCTAACTTCTCCAAGAGCCATTCTTGCCATTTCATTCCTCACTTCATTCACTTTGACCACTTAATAGGTTTTTGTGCCTTCCACTACTAACTGCACAAAGAAACTTCTTGATGTAATCTGAAAACTGTACTAATATACATAGAGATACATATTTAAAGGATGGTTTTATACCATATGCACATAGTAAAATAATTGTAGGTTCAAATTTGGGGTCTTCAAGTTCTCCCCCAAATGGGTTCTTAGACAGATTTTAAACACCAGACACATGTTTCCTCCAGTAGCATGAGTCTTTTAATCCATTCATAAAGTGATGGTTATACCCATACTGATTGAAACACTATTGTACCTCTGGCAGGTCACATTGAAGACTACTGTAATTCATATGGTTCATAGCTGGGTAGGAGTGGTGATGACATTGTACATGAGTACCTACATAGCACATTCTTGTTGTTGCTGTTATTTATTTATTTACACTCCAGATTTTATTCCCACACCCTGGTCCACCCTCTTACTGTCTGTCACTCATCCCATATCTACTCCCCACCCCTCTGTCTCCACAGGGATGTCCCCACTACCCATCCCCATCACCTACCAAACCAGACCTCTCAACTCCCTGGGACCCCCAGACTCTTGAGGAATGGGTGCCTCTTCTCTGACTGAAACCAGACCCAGATGTCCTCTGCTGTATATGTGTTGGGGGCCTCATATCAGCTGGTGTTTCCTGCCTGGTTGGTGGTCCAATGTTTGAGAGATCTTGGGGCTCCAAGTTAATTGAGACTGTTGGTCCTCCTACAGGGTTGCCCTCCTCCTCAGCTTCTTCCCCCTTTTTCCTAATTCAACCACAGTGGTTAGCAGCTTTTGTCCGTTGGTTGGGTATAAATATCTGCATTTGACTCTTTCAGCTGCTTGTTGGGTCTTTCAGAGGGCAGTCATGATAGATCTCTTTTTGTGAGCACTCCATAACCTCAGTAATAGTGCCAGGCCTTGGAAGCTCCCTTTGAGCTGGACCTTCTTTTCCTCAGGCTCCTTTCCATTTCCATCCCTGCAATTCTTTCAGATAGGAACAATTATAGTTCAGAGATTTGACTGTAGAATGGCAACCCACTCCCTCTCTTGATGCCCTGTCTTCCTTCTGGAGGATGGCTCTATAAGTTCCCTCTCCCTTCTGTCAGGCATTTCATCTAAGGAACTGCCCCTTGAGTCTTGAGAGTCTCTCACCTCTCAGGTCTCTAGTGCATTCTGGAGGGTCCCCCAACCTCCTACTTCCCAAGATTGCCTGTTTTCATTTTTTTCTGCTGGTTATTAGGACTTTAGTCCTTTTCCCTCACCCAACACTAGATCAGGTTCTGCTCTCACCCTCACCCCACCCCCATCCACTTTCCCTACCAGGTGCATCACTCCTCCTCACTTGTGATTGCTTTCTTCTCTCTCTAAGTGGGACTGAGGAGACCTCACTTAGGCCCTTCAGCTGGTTGGCCTTTTTTGAGTTCTGTGGACTGTATCTTGAGTATTGTGTACTTTGCTTGCTTGCTTTCTTCCTTCCTTCCTTCCTTCCTTCCTTCCTTCCTTCCTTCCTTCCTTCCTTCCTTTCTTGGCTAATAGCCATTTATTAGTGAGTACATATCATGCATGTCCTTTTGGGTCTGAGTTACTTCACTCAGTTCCATCCATGATATTTTCTAGTTCTATCCATTTGCCTGCAAAACTCAGGATGTCCTTGTTTTTAATAGCTGAGTATAGTCAATTGTGTAAATGAACCATTTTTTCCATTCTTCTGTCATGGGACATCTGGATGCTTTCTAGCTTCTGGCTATCACAAATAAGGCTGATATGAACATAGTGGAACACATGCCCCTGTGACATAGTGGGACATCTATTGGGTATATTCCCAAGAGTGGTATTGCTGGGTCTTCAGGTAGATCTATTTCCAATTTTCTGAGGAACCTCCAGATTAATATCCAGAGTGTTTGTATCAGCTTCTAATCCCATCAGGAATGTAGGAGTTTCCCTCTTTCTTAGCATTCTCACAAACATGTGTTGTCAGCTGATGTTTTGATCTTAGCCATTTTGATTGGTTTAAGGTGTTATCTCCTGGTAATTTTGATTCATATTTCTCTGATCACTAAGGACTTAGAAGATTTTTTTAGGTGCTTCTCAACCATTCGAGATTCCCCTGTTGTGAATTCTTGGTTTAGTTCTATACCTCATTATTTGATTGGGTTGTCTGGTATTTTGGTGTTTAGCTTCTTGAGTTCTTTATATATTTTGGATATTAACCCTCTCTTGGACATAGGGTTAGTGAACTTTGCACTCCTCCCCCCCCAATCTGTAGGTTGTCAATTTCATCTGGAAAGGCAAAAAAAAAAAAAATCAGAATAGTGAGAACAAGTCTTAACAATAAAAGATCTGCAGGAGGAATCACCATTCCTGACCTCAAGCTTTACTACAGAGCAATCATGATAAAATCTTCATGGTATTGGTACAGAGACATACATGTTGATCAATGGAATAGAATTGAAGACCCACAAATAAATCCACACACTTACAGGCACTTGATCTTTGACAAAGAAGCCAAAACATATAATGGAAAAAAGAAAACAGCTTCAATAAATGGTGCTGATCTAACTGGCTGTCTGTATGGAAAAAAATTAAAATAGACCCATATTTGTCACCTTGTACAAAGCTCAAATCCAAGTGGATCAAGTACCTCAACATAAAACCAGATAAAATTAATCTAATAGAAAGAAAGTGGGAAAGAGCCGTGACCTCATTGGCACAGGAGGAAGTTTCCTAAACAGAACTCCAATGGCTCAAGCTATAAGATCAACAATTGATAAATGGAAACTCATGACACTGGAAAGCTGCTGTAAGGCAAAGGACATAGTCAATAAGACAAATTGTCTTTTGTCTTTGAGTTTGTTTATATACTGGATTACATTGATGGATTTCCGTATATTGAACTATCCCTGCATCCTTGGGATGAAACCTACTTTGTCAGGATGGATGAGTGTTTTGATGTGTTCTTGGATTCCCTTAGCAAGAACTTTATTGAGGATTTTTGCATCAATATTCATACAGGAAATTGGTCTGAAGTTCTCTATCTTTGTTGGGTCTTTTTGTGGTTTAGGTATCAGAGTAATTGTGGCTTCATAGAATGAGTTGGGTAGAGTACCTTCTGTTTCTATTTTGTGGAATAGTTTGTGAAGAACTGGGATTAGATCTTCTTTGAAGGTCTGATAGAACTCTGCACTAAACCCATCTGGTCCTGGGCTTTTTTGACTGGGAGACTATTAATGACTGTGTCTATTTCTTTGGGGGATATAGGGCTGTTTAGATCATTAACCTGATGCTGATTCAACTTTGGTACCTGATATCTGTCTAGAAATTTCTCCATTTCATCCAGGTTCTCCAGTTTTGTTGAGTATAGCCTTTTGTAGAAGGATCTGATGGTGTTTTGGATTTCTTCAGGATCTGTTGTTATGTCTCCCTTTTCATTTCTGATTTTGTTAATTAGAATGCTTTCCCTGTGCCCTCTAGTGAGTCTGGCTAAGGGTTTATCTATCTTGTTGATTTTCTCAAAGAACCAGCTCCTCATTTGGTTGATTCTTTGAATAGTTCTTCTTGTTTCTACTTGGTTGATTTCACCCCTGAGTTTGATTATTTCCTGCCTTCTACTCCTCTTGGGTGCATTTGCTTCCTTTTGTTCTAGAGCTTTTAAGTGTGTTGTCAAGCTGCTAATGTGTGCTCTCTCTAGTTTCTTTTTAGAGGCACTCAGACCTAAGAAAACTTCAAAGTTTTCCTCTTTGAAATGCTTTCATTGTGTCCCATAAGTTTGGGTATATTGTGGATTTAGTTTCATTGAACTCTAAAAAGTCCTTAATTTCTTTCTTTATTCTTTCCTTGACCAAGGTATCATTGAGAAGAATGTTGTTCAGTTTCCACGTGAATGTTGGCTTTCTATTATTTATTTTGTTATTGAAGATCAGCCTTAGTCCATGGTGATCTGATAGGATGCATGGAACAATTTCAATATTTTTGTATATGTTGAGGCTTGTTTTGTGAAAAATTATGTGGTCAGTTTTGGAGAAGGTACCATGAGGTGCTGAGAAGAAGATATATCCTTTTGTTTCAGGATAAAATTTTCTGTAGATATCTGTCGATCCATTTGTCTCATAACTTCTGTTAGTTTCACTGTGTCCCTGTTTAGTTTCTGTTTCCATGATCTATACATTGGTGAAAGTGGTGTGTTGAAGTCTCCCACTATTATTGTGTGAGGTGCAATGTGTGCTTTGAGCTTTACTAAAGTTTCTCTAATGAATGTGGCTGCCCTTGTATTAGGATCATAGATATTTAGAACTGATAGTTCCTCTTGTAGGATTTTACCTTTGATGAGAATGAAGTGCCCCTCCTTGTCTTTTTTGATGACTTTGGGTTGGAAGTCAATTTTCTTAGATATTAGAATGGCTACTCCAGCTTGTTTCTTCAGACCATTTGCTTGGAAAATTGTTTTCCAGCCTTTCATTCTGAGGTAGTGTCTATCTTTTTCTCTGAGATGAGTTTCCTGTAAGCAGCAAAATGTTGGGTCTTCTTTGTGTAGCCAGTTTATTAGTCTATGGCTTTTTATTGGGGAGTTGAGACCATTGATATTAAGAGATATTAAGGAAAAGTAATTGTTGGTTCCTGTTATTTTGTTGTTTAAGTTGGCATTCTGTTCTTGTGGCTATCTTCTTTTAGGTTTGTTGAGGGATTACCTTCTTGTTTTTTCTAGGGCGAGGTTCCTGTCCTTGTATTTTTTTTTTCTGTTATTATCCTTTGAAGGGCTGGGTTCCTGAAAAGGTAATGTGTGAATTTGGTTTTGTCGTGGAATACTTTGGTTTCTCCATCTAAGGTAATTGAGAGTTTGGCTGGGTATAGTAGTCTTGGCTGGAATTTTTGTTCTCTTTGTGTTTGTATAACATCTGTCCAGGCTCTTCTGGCTTTCATAGTCTCTGGTGAAAAATCTGATGTAATTCTGATAGGCTTGCCTTTATAAGTTACTTGACCTTTTTCCCTTACTGCTTTTAGTATTCTATCTTTATTTAGTGCATTTGTTGTCCTGATTATTATGTGTCGGGAGGAATTTCTTTTCTGGTCTAGTCTATTTGGAGTTCTGTAGGCTTCTTGTATGTTCATGGGCATGTCTTTCTTTAGGCTAGGGAAGTTTTCTTCTATAATTTTGTTGAAGATGTTTGCTGGTCCTTTGCGTTGAAAATCTTCATTCTCATCCACTCTTATTATCCGTAGGTTTGGTCTTCTCATTGTGTCCTGGATTTCCTGGATGTTTTGAGTTAGGATCTTTTTGTATTTTCCATTTTCTTTGATTGTTGTGCCGATGTTCTCTATGGAATCTTCTGCACCTGAGATTCTCTCTTCCATCTCTTGTATTCTGTTGCTGATGCTCGTATCTATGGTTCCAGATTTCTTTCCTAGGATTTCTATCTCCAGCGTTGGCTCACTTTGAGTTTTCCTTATTGTGTCTACTTCCCTTTTTAGGTCTAATATGGTTTTGTTCATTTCCATCACCTGTTTGGATGTGTTTTCCTGTTTTTCTGTAAGTACTTCTACCTGTTTGGTTGTGTTTTCCTGTTTTTCTCTAAAGACTTGTAACTCTTTAGCAGTGTTCTCCTGTATTTCTTTAAGTGAGTTATTAAAGTCCTTCTTGATGTCCTCTACCATCATCATGAGATATGCTTTTAAATCCGGGTCTAGCTTTTCGGGTGTGTTTGGGTGCCCTGGACTGGGCGAAGTGGGAGTGCTGTGTTCTGAAGATGGTGTGTGGTTTTGGTTCCTGTTAGTAAGATTCTTATGTTTACCTTTCGCCATCTGGTAATCTCTGGAATTAGTTGTTATAGTTGACTCTGTTTAGAGATTGTTCTTCTTGTGATTCTGTTACCATCTATCAGCAGACCTGGGAGACAGGCTCTCTCCTCTGAGTTTCAGTGGTCAGAGCACTCTCTGCTGGGAAGCTCTCCTCTTACAGGTAAGGTGCACAGATATCTTGCGTTTGGACCTCCTCCTGGCTGAAGAAGAAGGCCCAAAACAGGACCTTTCCCAGAAGCTGTGTTGCTTTGGCAGGTCACAGAAGCTGTTAGCTTCTGTGGTGCACACTCTTACCTGTGCAGACTAAGTTCCTAAGTTCGGTGGAGTCCCAGAACCAAGATGGTGCCCACTGCTCCTGAGGCAGAGGGCTTCTGAGCCAGGCAGACACCTGAACTCTGGCCAGGAGGGTGGCTGTGCGTCTGAGGCCCGAAAAGGGTGCTGCCTCAGTGCCTCTGTGGCTCCCGCCTGTCCCAGAAGTTGTCTGCTTCTGTGGTGCACACTCTCACCTGTGCAGACTAAGTTCCTAAGTTCGGTGGAGTCATGGAACCAAGATGGCGCCCTCTGCTCCTGAGGTAGAGGGCTCTCAGGCTGGGAAGACACCTGTCCTCTGGCCTAGAGGGTTGTTGGATGTCTGTGGCCCGAAAAGGGTGCTGCCTCAGAGGCTCTGTGGCTCCCGCCTGTCCCAGAAGCTGTCTGCTTCTGTGGTGCACCCTCTCACCTGTGCAGACTAAGTTCCTAAGTTCGGTGGAGTCCCGGAACCAAGAGGGTGCTCGCTGCTCCTGAGGCAGAGGGCTTCTGAGCCAGGTGGACACCTGACTATCACCTTTTCTTTTGCAACTGGCTACTATGGAAAAAGAAAAAAAATAACATAATATATCTAATTCACTCTCTTCTCTGGAATACTAATGGACATTAAAGTCTAAAATGGACCAAATACCATCACAATATAAGCTTATTTTCTGCATTAATATATTTTATTTTTTAAGAGATCTGCAAATTACCACCAGCTTTCTGTAAAGAAATGATGACTGGTAATGTGGAGCCAAATTTTCCATGGATCCACATTCTGGGATTTTTCCTGAGCACATACAGCCTTCAGGGGCACATAGATTTTACAGGTCTCATACTTAATTTTGTTTTCTCATTCAAGTAGATGTGGCACTCTCTGTTTGCCTATTCATGGTTAGATGCTGGGCTGTTCTTTGTGTATATCTGAACACAGGGTGGTTGAACTTGCCCCACAGGCTCACCCCTGATATGTTGCCAAAGACAAGCCCTGGTCATTCTCTCTCTGGCATTTGTATGTGAAAATACAAAGGTAGATGTACAACTGTTAGGGAAATGAGTCATGAAAAAAAAAAAAAGGCAAAACTGATTTGGACGTAGGAGTGCCAAGGTAACACTAGAAAGTAGGGCCTAAATGAATAATAGGAGTTTTCATGACTGCTCTGAATTCCAGCATTTCCTATTCTAATCAGTAAGAGTAGTCATGCTTTCCTACTGGCCCTCATGTTTCAATAAGCTAACCTGTTATGTTTTTCTCTTTCCTTATGTGAATGATAACATTAACACAGAAGATGTATCAATAATGTCCATAAATTTGTCATTGAAAGAAACATTTTTATTTTTTAAATTTGGAAGAATCTTGATAGCATCTTTAGTTCTTTTTCTAGAAACAGCAGCTAAGAAAACCCTTCAGTCAAAAGCATTGCTTCTAAAGCAATCACTTGAGCATCATCTGGCATGTTTCCTTGGTGATTCCAGATCCTATCAAGCTGACAATCAACATTATCATGCTTATGAAAAATATTAAACAATACATAGTTCATGAAGTGGACTCTATAAAAATTACTGCTGCTCATCTGCAAATTATTTAGAGAAAGACAAATCTCAGGGCTTTGCACTTGCCAGGAAATCACTATGTCACTGACCTAAAGGCCCAAGTCCTCATGCAGGCTCTCATAGGGATTATATGAGTTAGCAGTTAGGAATTGATTCTGCAAACTCCAAAATCAAACAAACAAACAAAAACCAAAAAAAAAAAAAAAAAAAAAACCCCAAAAACTAAAAAGAAATTTAAGGAACTCAGTAAAAAGGTAAGACATGAAGAACTCAGTAAAAACAGTAAGACAGATCACAAAATAGGAGATTGCTCTACTGTACTGAGCCTTACACTGTCAAATGTCATACAACCTTTTATTCTATATTTGTTAATTAATTACGAAGTTTATTATAGAATTTTTTTGTTTTGTTTTCTTTTGTTTTTTGTTGTTGTTTTTTGGTTTTGGGTTTTGGTTTTTTTGTTTTTTTTTTTTTTCAAGATAGGGTTTCTCTATATAGCCCTGACTGTCCTGGAACTCACTCTGTAGACCAGGCTGGCCTCGAACTCAGAAATTTGCATGCCTCTGCCTCCCAAGTGCTGAGATTAAAGGCTATATTTAAGAACTATTCTCTTGCCAGGTACTCCATCTGCACCTGCGAGCTGAGGATTTTCCACAGCCCACTGTGCACAGGTCCCACCAGGAACAACCTGTTCTCCCAGGAGTGTTTTTACTCCAGAGGTCAGAGGTGAGACAGCCACTTTGTCTCCAATAACTGTATGGAGTTGGGCTAGTCTGGAGGACATGGGATGCAAGATCAGTGGAACAGCTTGGACAGGTTCCTTCCAGTCAGCCATGTACACTCAGAGCTTGGGCTGTTCCAGAGCCCTCTGTACACAAGTTACACCAAGAGAGAGCTGGTCTCCAGGAGTGCTGCTGAACAGGCTTACAGACCCACAACAAGCTCCAGCCAGAGACAGCAAGAACATCTAACACCAGAGATAACCAGATGGAGAAAGGCAAGTGCAATAATCTTATCAACAGAAACCAAGATTACTTGGCACCATCAAAACCCAGTTCTCCCATCACAGCAAGTTCTAGATTCCCCAACACACAGAAAAGCAAGATGTCGAGTTAAAATCATATCTAATGATGCTAATAGAGGATTTTAAGGAGGACATAAATAACTCCTCTAAAGAAATACAGGTAATCAGTTAGAAGCCCTTAAAGAGGAAACACAAATATCCCTTAAAGAAATACAGGAAAATATAACCAAACAGGTGAAGGAATTGAACAAAACCATTAAGGATCTAAATATGAAAGTAGAAACAATAAAGAAATCACAAAGGAAGACAACTCTCGAGATAAAAAACCTAGGAAAGAGATTAGAGCCATAAATGCAAGCATTATCAGCAGAACACAAGAAATGGAAGAGAGAATTTCAGGAGCAGAAGATACTATAGAAAACATTGACACAACAATCAAAGAAAATGCAAAATTGAAAAAGATCCTAACTCAAAACATGCAAGAAATCCAGGACCCAATGAGAAGACCAATCCTAAGGATAATTGGTATAGAAGGGAGGGAAGATACCCAAGTTAAAGGGCCAGTAAATATCTTCAACAAAATTATAGAAGAAAACTTCCCTAGCCTAAACAAAGAGATGCCCATGAACATACAAGGAGGTTATAGGACACCAAATAGATGGGCTCAGAAAAGAAATCTTTCTGTCACATAATAATAAAAACAATACTAAAGCACAAAGGCTTCATTTTCATTAAACTCTAAAAAAAGTCTTTAATTCCTTTCTTTATTTCTTCCTTGACCAAGGTATCATTGAGTAAAGTGTTGTTCAGCTTCCACATGTATGTAGGCTTTCTATTGTTTATGTTGTTATCGAAGACCAGCCTTAATTCATAGTGATCTGATAAGATGCATGGGATTATTTTAATCTTCTTGTATCTGGTGAGGCTTGTTTTTTGACCGATTATATGATCAATTTTGGAGAAGGTACCATGCGATCTTGAGAAGAAGGTATATTCTTTGTTTTAGGATAAAATGTTCTATAGATATCTGTTTAACCCATTTGGTTCATAACTTCTGTTAGTTTCACTGTGTTTTTGCTTAATTTCTGTTTCCAGGATCTGTCCTTTGATGAGTGGGGTGTTGAAGTATCCCACAATTATTGTGTGTGGAGCAATGTGTGCTTTGAGCTTTATTAACATTTCTTTTATGAATGAGGGTGCCCTTGCATTAGGAGCACAGATATTCAGAATAGAGAGTTCTCCTTCATAGATTTCACCTTTGATGAGTATCAAGTGTCCCTCCTTATCTTTTCTGATAACTTTAGGAAGAAAGTCGATTTTATTCATTAATATCATGGCTATTAGCATGGCTTTTTCCTTGGGACCATTTGCTTGGAGAATTGTTTTCCAGCCTTTTACTCTGAGGTAGTGTCTGTCTCTGACACTAAGATGGGTTTCCTGTATGCTGCAAAATGTTGGGTCCTGTTTACATATCCAGTATGTTAGCCTATGTCTTTTTATTGGGGAATTGGTTCTTTGATATTAAGAGATATTAAGGAAAAAGATTGTTGCTTCCTGTTATTTTTGTTGTTAGAAGTGGAATTGTGGGTTTTGTGGCTAACTTCGTTTTGGTTTGTTAAATAAAAGATTATTTTCTTGTTTTTTCTGGGCTATAGTTTCCCTCCTTGTTTTGGACTTTTCCATTTATTTTTCTCTGGAGGGCTGGATTTGTGGAGAGATATTGTATAAATTTGTTTTTGTCATGGAACATCCTTATGAATATTAATGCAAAAATACTCAACAAAATTCTCATAAGCCAAGTGCAAGGACATAGCAAAGCCAACATTCACCATGATCAAGAAGGCTTCATCTCACTAGCACAGGGTGGTTAAATATGGGGAAATGCATCCATGTAATCCACGATATATACAAGCTCAAAGGGAAAAAAAACCCTCATAATCCATGATCATCTTATTAGATGCTCCAAAAGCACTTGACACAATTCAACACAACTTCACATTAAATGGCTTGGAAAGGTCAGAAATCTAAGACCCATACCTAAACATAATAAAACCAATAAACAGTAAACCAATAGCAAAACTCAAACTGAATGTAGAGAAACTTGAAGCAATTCTACTAAATTCATGGACTAAACAAGACTGCCCACTCTCTCCCTATCTATTCAATATAGTACTGGAAATTCTAGCTAGAGCAATTAGACAACAAGAGGAGTTCAAAGGGATACAAATGGGAAAGGAAGAAGTCAAGATATCACTATTTGTACCTGATATGATAGTATACATATGTGACTCCAGAAATTGCATCAAATAATTCTTAAACCTGATAAATAACTTCAGCAAAGTGGCTGGATATAAAATGAACTCAAACAAATCAGTAGTTTTCCTCTACTCAAATGACAAATGTGCTCAGCAAGAAATTAGCAAACACTACCCTTCACAAATATCTTGGTATGACTATAACCAAGCAAGTGAAAGATCTGTACAACAAGAATTTCATGTCTCTGAAGAAAGAATCTTAAGACGGCCTCAGAAGATGGAAAGATCTCTCATGCTCATGGATCCGCAGGATTAACATAATAAAAATGGCCATTTTACCGAAAGTAATCTACAGATTCAATGCAATCCCCATCAAAACTCCAACTCGATAATTCACAGAGGAAAAAGAGCAAGTCTCAAACTCATCTGGAATAACAAAATACCCAAGATAGTTGAAACTATTCTCAACAATAAGAGAGCTTCTGGGGGAATCACCACCCCTGATCCCAAGCTGTACTACAGTGCAATAGTGATAATAAGTGGATGGGTTTTCTACAGAGACAGACAATTTGATCAATGGAATAGAGTTGAAGACCTCCAAATAACACCACACATTTATGGACACTTCCTGTTTGACAAAGAAGCCAAAAATATACACTCTGTAGACCAGACTGGCCTCAAACTCAGAAATTTGCCTGCCTCTGCCTCCCAAGTGCTGAGATTAAAGGTGTGTGCCACCACGCCCAGCTTAAATGCAGAAATCTATATGAACTAACCAGTACCCCCGGAGCTTGTGTCTCTAGCTGCATATGTATCAGAAGATGGCCTTGTAGGACATCATTGGGAAGAGAGGCCCCTTGGTCCTGCAAACTTTATATGCCTCAGTGCGGGGGAATGCCAGGGCCAAGAAGTGGGAGTGGGTGGGTAGGGGACTGGGGGGGTATCTGGGGGACTTTTGGGATAGCATTTGAAATGTAAATGAAGAAAATACCTAATGAAAAAATAAATTAAAAAATAAAGAGTCTTAAATGGCTAAGAGCACCTAAAGAAATGTTCAACATCCTTAGTTATCAGGGAAATTTAAATCAAAATGACCCTGAGATTGAACCTCATACTAATAAGAATGACTAAGATCAAAACCTCAGGTGATAGCAGATGCTGGTAAGGTTGAGGAGAATGAAGAACACTCCTCCATTGATGGTCAGGTTGTAAGCTGGTACATCTACTCTGGAAATCAGTCTGGCAGTTCCTCAGAAAATTGGAAATAGTACTATCTGAGGACCCAGCTATACTACTCCTGGCATATACCCAAAAGTTTCTCTAACATATAACAAGGTCACATGATCCATTATGTTCAAAGCAGCCTTATTTTATAATAGCAAGAAGCTGTAAAAATCCCAGATGTCCTTCAACAGAGGAATGGATAAAGAAAATGTAGTACATTTGCACAATGGAGTACTACTCAGCTATTAAAAAAAAAATAACTTTATGAAATCCACAGACAATGGAACTAGAAAATACCATCCTGAGCATGGTAACTCAGCCAGAATAAACATACATACAGACATAGTGTGTACTCACTGATAAGTGGATATTAGGGAAAAAAGCTCAGAATACCTACAAAACAACTCAAAGACTATATGAAGCTCAAGAATGAAGACCAATATGTGGATACGTCACTAGTACTTAGAATGGAGAACAAAATAATTAGAGGTAGTAGAGAGATGGAGTGAGCTGGAAAGGAGAAGGACTGGGAGAGAAAAGGGGGGACAGGATTGGGGTGGGAGGAGCTGGGGAAAAATACAGAGATTCAGGAAATTGAAAGGTGGTGTGTTTCAGTAGGGGTTGGGGAACTTTGTGTAGCCAGTAAAAAGTCACAGAATCTGAGAAAGCAAGCGGTTTCCGGGTTCCAATGGGGATGATATTAGCTGAAATATCCAACACAGGGGGAGAAAAGACCAAATCTAGAGGTTAGCCATGGCTCCTGTTTGAGGGATGGGACCACCCACCCATTTCAAAAATATTAATACAGAAGTGTTCCTGTCTAAAGGAAATGCAGTTGTGAACAAAGAGTAGAGAAAAGACTGAAGGAAAGGCCATCCTTTAACTGACCCAGCTAGGGATCCTATCTGCAGACTCCAAACCCAGACACCATTGCTGATGCAAAGAAGTGCTTGCTGACAGGAGCCTGGTATGGCTGCCCCTAAGAGGCTCTGGCAGCACCTGACCAATAAAGATGTGAATGAGCATCACCAACCCTCAGACTGAGCATGGGTACCCAAGTGGAGGAGTTAGGGGTAGGACTGATGGAGCTGAAGGTGTCTGCAACTAGACCCTCCTCCAGAACTCCCAGGGTCTAAACTACCAACCAAAGTTTACACATGGAGGGACCCATGGCTCCAGCTGCTCATGTAGCAGAGGATTACCTTATCTGGCATCAGTGAGAGGGGAGGCTCTTCATCCTGTAGAAACCCAATGCCCAAAGGAAGGGGAATGCTACAGTGGTGAGGCCAGTGTGTGTGGGTGGGTGAGTGGGTGAGCTCCCTCATAGAACCAGGGGACATTGGATAGGAGGTTTGCTGAGGAGAAACCAATAAGGGGGCTAATGTTTGAAATGTAAATATGTAAAATAACCCCTTAATAAAGAGAAAAAGAAAAAAAATTCAGACAGCCAAAAAAAAAATCATGTTGACATTTAGCTTTTAGGTTTTGATGAGATGCTTTCTTGAACACAACTCTCTGAATACTGAGAAAAAAACTACTCTTTTTTTTTTATTTTATTTTTTTTAGGGAAAGAATTGTTTTATTTGGCTTACATTTTCACCCACAGCCCAGTACTTGGGGAACTCTGGGCAGGAATCCAAGTGGCAACTTGGAGCTACCTTTCTTGTACAGCCTAAGACCAACTCCCATGGATTACTGTGGCCCACAATGCTCTGTACCTTCACTTCAGTTAAGACAATCAATACAACCCCCGACACAGACATGTTCATAGACCCATCTGATGAAGAAATTCTCCATTGATATTCCCCTTCCCCCAGGTACCTCTAGACTGTGCCAGATTGACAGTTAATGCTATGATACATATCTCTCTCTCTCTCTTTTTTCTTTTTTTTTTTTGGTTTTTAATTTTTTTATTACGTATTTTCCTCAATTACATTTCCAATGCTATCCCAAAAGTCCCTACACTTCCCTACACTTCCCTACACACCCATTCCCATTCTTTTGGCCCTGGCATTCCCCTCTACTGGGGCATATAAAGTTTGCATGTCCAATGGGCCTCTCTTTCCAGTGATGGCCGACTAGGCCATCTTTTGATACATATGCAGCTAGAGTCAAGAGCTCTGGGGTACTGGTTAGTTCATAATGTTGTTCCACCTATAGACTTGCAGATCCCTTTAGCTCCTTGGGTATTTTCTTTAGCTCCTCCTTTGGGAGCCCTGTGATCCATCCAATAGCTGACTGTGAGCATCCACTTCTGTGTTTGAAATGCCCCGACATTGTTTCACAAGAGACAGCTATATCTGGGTCCTTTCAGCAAAATCTTGCTAGTGTATGCAATGGTGTCAGCGTTTGGAAGCTGATTATGGGATGGATATCTGGATATGGCAGTCTCTAAATGGTCCATCCTTTCATCACAGCTCCAAATTTTGTCTCTGAAACTCCTTCCATGGGTGATTTGTTCCCAATTCTAAGAAGGGGAACAGTGTCCACACTTTGGTTTTCATTCTTCTTGAGTTTCATGCGTTTAGCAAATTGTATCTTATATCTTGGGTATCCTAAGTTTTGGGCTAATATCCACTTATCAGTGAATACATATTCTGTGAGTTCCTTTGTGAGTGTGTTACCTCACTCAGGATGATGCCCTTCAAGTCCATCCATTTGCCTAGCAATTTCATAAATTCATTCTTTTTAATAGCTGAGTATATAAGCGACCCTAAAAATTCCACCATAGAACACCTAAACCTGATAAACAGCTTTGGGGAAGTAGCTGGATATAAAATTAACTCAAACAAGTCAGTGACCTTTCTCTACACAAAGAATAAACAGGTGGAGAAAGAAATTAGGGAAACAACACCCTTCTCAATAGTCACAAATAATATAAAATATCTTGGCGAGACTCTAACTAAGGAAATGAAAGATCTGTATGATAAAAACTTCAAGTCTCTGAAGAAAGAAATTAAAGAAGATCTCAGAAGATGGATGGAAAGATCTCCCATGCTCATGGATTGGCAGGATCAACATTGTAAAAATGGCTATCTTGCCAAAGCAATCTACAGATTCAATGCAATCCCCATCAAAATTCCAACTCAATTCTTCAACATATTAGAAAGAGCAATCTGCAAATTCATCTGGAATAACAAAAAACCTAGGATAGCAAAAACTCTTCTCAAGGATAAAAGAACCTCTGGTGGAATCACCATGCCTGACCTAAAGCTTTACTACAGAGCAATTGTGATAAAAACTGCATAATACTGGTATAGTGACAGACAAGTAGACCAATGGAATAGAATTGAAGACCCAGAAATGAACCCACACACCTATGGTCACTTGATCTTCGACAAGGGAGCTAAAATCATCCGGTGGAAGAAAGACAGCATTTTCAATAAATGGTGCTGGCACAACTGGTTGTTATCATGTAGAAGAATGCGAATTGATCCATTCCAATCTCCTTGTACTAAGGTCAAATCTAAGTGGATCAAGGAACTCCACATAAAACCAGAGACACTGAAACTTATAGAGGAGAAAGTGGGGAAAAGCCTTGAAGATATGGGCACAGGGGGAAAATTCCTAATAGAACAGCAATGGTTTGTGCTGTAAGATCTAGAATTGACAAATGGGACCTGATGAAACTGCAAAGCTTCTGCAAGGCAAAAGACACCATCAATAAGACAAAAAGACCACCAACAGATTGGGAAAGGATCTTTACCTATCCTAAATCAGCTGGGGACTAATATCCAATATATATAAAGAACTCAAGAAGGTGGACTCCAGAAAATCAAATAACCCCATTAAAAAATGGGGCGCAGAAGTGAACAAAGCATTCTCACCTGAGGAATACCGAATGGCATAGAAGCACCTGAAAGAATGTTCAACATCTTTAATCATCAGGGTAATGCAAATCAAAACAACCCTGAGATTCCACCTCACACCAGTCAGAATGGCTAAGATCAAAAATTCAGGTGACAGCAGATGCTGCTGATGATGTGGAGAAAGAGGGACACTCCTCTATTGTTGGTGGGATTGCAAGCTTGTACAACCACTCTGGAAATCAGTCTGGCGGTTCTTTAGAAAATTGGACATAGTACTACTGGAGGATCCAGCAATACCTCTCCTGGGCATATATCCAGAAGATGTCCCAACCGGTAAGAAGGACACATGCTTCACTATGTTCATAGCAGCCTTATTTATAATAGCCAGAAGCTGGAAAGTACCCAAGTGCCCCTCAACAGAGGAATGGATACAGAAAATGTGGTATATTTACGCAAGAACTATTCTTAAAAATTAGTATGACAGACCTACCTCACGTAGGAATTAGACAGAGATTCATCTGAACGTTAAATTTCTATTTTTTTTTTCAGAGGAACTAGAAAATTTCATCAACCATGGTTAAGTTTAACATACATAATTATATGGACAGAATTCAAGTGATGAATACTTAATAGTCTTTTAAAAATTCGTGTTTTAACATGTTAATATAAGTATGCCAGGACTGATTTCCAGAAAGATGATGGAAAAGATTTCTCTTATTAGATACTTTTCGAAAAGTATATATTAGAAATAATTTCTTCATAAAGTACAGTTTAGAAGTCTATTTGGTTATTCTTTCATTTTTAATGGAATTCCTTTTCTAAGGTCACAGCATATGAGAAAACCCAAAATGGCAACTCTAGCTAAATAGTGTTTGAATATTCAAAGTATTCTCTTTCCTAGGAGGCAACGTATTATCTTATACTTGACTAATTTTGGCAAGAAAAACTATGGAGGAAATATGATTAAGATGAACACCTTAGTAATAAATAATATAGGTAAACACAATTAGTATTATAAGTCTTGTTCCCATATTAAGAAATATAGGTAATTTAAAAATAGAAAATAGTGGTAATATTATATAGAATTTGATGGAGCTATTATTTTACATTTGAAGATTGAAGATATAGAAAATCACATTGAAGAAATTAGTAGGATCAAAAATGTTGGAGATTATTCTGTCGTTTGCAAAGAAAAGTGCCACTTTGGCCTAATTTTGGTTTCATCTGCACCATTTCAGCATAGCTGCCCGAAGGACTCTTTCTGTGCATACCCTACACTAACTAATCCTCTTATGTTATCCTCTGGGCACTGAATATATTATAGCTAATCTACAAATACTGAAGGATCTATGCATTTCAGCTTTCCAATGCAAAGACAAAACTTTCTTCTTTTAAAAAAGATAATGAGTAAGGAATAATGAACAGCTGACCAAGTTGGCTATTTAAAAATAAAGGAAAGCTATATTTTCATTCTTTAGAAAAGTGGAAAATATTCTCAAGGAAAGAGAATGTATAAGAAAATACTGTTTATTCTTATAATTAGTAAATATTCCATCTTTTTTTCTTAAAATATTAAAGAAAGAAACAAGTCAACAATAAATAAGAAAAATACTAAAATATACAGATACAGTCCTAATAGGGATCTGAATTCTGATATGGCAATGACACTGTTATATCAAGAAGAACAAGTTCTACTAGATTAAAAAGGATTTATGACATTAAAATGAACAAATATCACAAAATCTATTCCAAGTCTAAAAAACAATTTGCTCCAAAGCCAAGGACCTACTCAATTTGCAGGAATGTTCTAGGATTCTTAATGATTCTCCTAACTGGGTATGATTGGTCACTGCTGCATTTTGTTTCCTCTAGTGGTATACATAAATCCTTCAAGCACTATGGTAGATAGCTAGCATGGATACAGTTTCCAAGTCATTACCAGGTTGATTTTCCAGTTCTTAGTGACATAGAATAAGATTTTTAAAATGGAGTAAGGAATAAGACTTTAGATTCAAGTTGTTTAGGACAACTAATAGCAAAAGGATAGGCTGCACTGCAGAAGGGGTTTAAAAGACTTCACTGGCCACTCCAGAAAAGATTACAAATTGCTAGCACTGGGATTTTTATTTGTTAACTGGCAGTGCCAAATGGTGGCATTGATTCTCTGTTATAGAATACCTACAATTTCTCTCTTTTTATATAGGGTTTTACATATTTGCTTTCCATATGACTTTAAAGGCCCTCAGTACCACTTCTTCCTTTACACTGCTCCCATTCCCCAAACCAAGTTAAACTTTCTTTTTTTTTTTTTTTGCACATTTTTATTAAATATTTTCTTTATATACATTTCAAATTTCAAATGCTATCCATAAAGTTCCCTATACCCTTCCCCCGCCCTGCTCCCCTACCCACCCACTCCTGCATCTTGGCCCTGGCATTCCCCTGTACTGGGGCGTATAAAGTTTGCAAGACCAAGGGGCCTCTCTTCCCATTGATGGCCGACTAGGCCATCTTTTGCTACATATGCAGCTAGAGACATGAGCTCCGGGGTACTGGTTAGTTCATATTGTTGTTCCACCTATAGGGTTGCAGACCACTTCAGCTACTTGGGTGCTTTCTCTAGGTTCTCCATTGGGGGACCTGTGTTCCCTCTTATAGATGACTGTGAGCATTCACTTCTGTATTTGCCAGGCACTGGCATAGCCTCATAAGAGACAGCTCTATCAGGGTCCCTTCAGCAAAATCTTGCTGACATAAGCAATAGTGTCTGGGTTTGGTGGCTGATTATGGGATGGATCCCCGGGTAGGGTAGTCTCTGGATAGTCCATCCTTTTGTCTTAGCTCCAAATTTTTTCTCTGTAACTCCTTTCATGGGTATTTTGTTCCCAGTTCTGAGGAGGAATGAAGTATCCACCCATTAGTCTTCCCTCTTCTTGATTTTATTTTTTTTCTTTTTTAAAGCATTTTTTTAATTCGGTATTTTCTTATTTTACATTTCAAATGCTATCACAAAAGTCCCCCATACTCTCCCCCACTCCCCTACACACCCACTCTCACTTCTTGGCCCTGGTGTTCTTCTTGATTTTCTTTTCTTTTCTTTCTTTTCTTTTTTTTTTTTTTTCAAATTGTATCTTGGCGGTTCTATGTTTCTGGGCTAATATCCGCTTATCAGTGAGTACATATCTAATGACTTCTTTTGTGATTGGGTTACCTCACTAAGGATGATATCCTCCAGATACATCCATTTGTCCAAGAATCTCATAAATTCATTGTTTTTAATAGCTGACTAGTACTCCATTATGTAAATGTACCACATTTTCTGTATCAATTCCTCTGTTAAGGGGCATCTGGGTTCTTTCCAGCTTCTGGCTATTATAAATAAGGCTGCTATGAACATAGTGGAGCATGTGTTCTTATTGCCAGTTGAAACTTCTGGGTATTTGCCCAGGAGAGGTATTGCTGGATCTTCCGGTAGCATTATGTCCAATTTTCTGAGGAACCTCCAGATTGACTTCCAGAGTGGTTGAACAAGCTTGCAATCCCACCAGCAATAGAGGAGTGTTCCTCTTTCTCCACATCCTGGCCAGCATCTGCTGTCACCTGAATTTTTTATCTTAGCCATTCTGACAGGTTTGAGGTGGAATCTCAAGGTTGTTTTGATTGGCATTTCCCTGATGATTATGGATGTTGAACATTTTTTCAGGTGCTTCTCAGCCAGTTGGTATTCCTCAGTTGAGAATTCTTTGTTTAGCTCTGTACCCCATTTTTAATGGGGTTATTTGAATTTCTGGAGTCCAGCTTCTTGAGCTCTTTGTATATATTGGATATTAGGCATCAAAGTCACTTTGTTCTGTTTTGACAGCCACTTTCTGTAGAGGCACACTACAGTCTTTACATCTACAGGTATTTCAATAAAGCACGCATATCTATTTTACCTGTGAATTTTATAATTCTCCTCTTCTTAACAGTTCACTAATAGTCTACTACATAAATATACCACATTTTCCACATCGATTCATTGGTTAAAGGGTATCTATCCTATTTCTACCTCTAGAGTATTGGGAATAGAGCAGCAATAAACAAAGAGGCGCATGTATTATTTTAGTAGGTTGTAGAATTCTCTGGATGTATTCTGAATAGTACAGCTGGATTGTGTGTTGTGCTTATTTCTAGCTTCTTCAGAAACCTCCACAAAGTTTTATGGTGGCTGCCACAACAATGAACTTAGTGAACTCCCACAACAATGAACACCTGTCCGACTCTTCCCATATCTTTGGCAGCAGTTATCATCATTTGGGTTTGTTTGTTTATTTGTTTGTGGGTTTGGTTACTCTGTTTTGGAGATTTGTGTTTTAAGCTTTATTACTGTGACAAGATTAAAAAATCTCAAAGTAGTTTTAATTTTCAGTTTTATGATTATTTCTCATGAATGTTTCTCAGCTATTTACATTTAATTTTCAAAACTGTTGTTGAATTCTATATTTCATTTTTATTTTTATTGTTTTTTATCTTTGTTTAAGTTTCTGAGTTCCTTATATAGTCTATACTCCATCTCACTGTCAGGTACATAGGTGATAAAGTTATTTTCCCATCCTCTAGGCTGCCTCTTCATGAAAATTATGGTTCCTTTGCTAAACAGAAGAATATTTTTAATTTCATGGGGTGCCATTCATTGGGTTTTGAGCTAATTGTCTGTGCTATTAGGATGATGTCTAAAAAATACATTTTGTGTCTTAAGTTCAGATGCATTCCTTGTTCTCTTCTCTATCTGATCTATGTATTTTGACTTCCCTTGAGGTTCTTAATCTATTTGTAATTGAGTTTGGGAGATATTAAGGGATGAACATACAAGCTCATTCTTCCACATATCCCTAGCCAGTTTGATGGGTAACTTTTGAAGATGTCTTTTCTACAATGAGTATTGTTGTTCTCCTTATCAAAATTCCAGGGGCTGAAGAAATGTGGGTTGGTATGTGGGTTCTCATTTATATTCCACCTATCAGTGAATTGGTTTTTATAAAAATAACATGATGATTTTTTTTAAGTATACCTTTATAATATAACTTAAAATCTTGTGTGGGGATGCCTCCAACTGAGTTTTTGATATTTCATGACTATTTCAAATGTTTTATGTCATTTGTGTCTCCATATAAAATTTAAGTTTTTTTTTTTTTTTCAATTTCAGAGAGGGTTTGAATTGAAATTTTGATGGAGACTTCACTGAGTCTCTAGATGGTGTTTGGTAGTATGCTCATCTTCACATTAATTGTATCAATTCATGAGTTTGGAAAATATTTCCATCTTGAGCAATCTTCTTTGCTTTTTATTCTCAATGACTTAAAGTTTTCATTGTACAGGTTTTCCTGTACAATGCTTTTTATTCTCAATGCCTTAAAGTTTTCATTGTACAGGTCTTCCTGATCCGGACTTAGATTTATTCAGTTGATAGATAACAGATAGATAGATAGATAGATAGATAGATAGATAGATAGATAGATAGATAGATAGATGATAGATAGAGATAGGCAGAAAGACAGACAGACATATACACACAAACACACACAGACCTAGACTGACACACACACACACACAGACAGATAGATCTATATGCATTTGAGGCTATGGTGAACTTTGTGGTTCATGCAATTTTTCCCCAGTGTATTTTTTGTATACTTTGCCTATCTTTCCCTCTAGAAATTTCAGTCTCAGATCTTATATTAGCATCTTTGATTAATTTTGAAATTATATTTTGCAAGGAAAATAATATGATTCTAAGTCTATTGTTCTACACATAGCCATTTCTTTCAGCAGCACTTTTTTTTTATTGGAGATGTACTTTTGCCAATTTAAGTTTGTTACAAATTTGCCAAAATTTATGTAGCCATAAGAATGTAGTATTGGACCTTCATTTCTATTTCATTGATCTTCATAGTTATTTTGTATGAGTGAATTGTGTTTTGGTCATACAATACTGTGATGTGTAAAATATTGTTCCCTTTGTTAAAAATTACTTTGGGTGTTTTGGGTCTTTTACATTTCTATAAAATCTGAAAGCTTACATATTTTTTTAGTCTTGTAAAGAAAATAAATAGAAATTTGATGTAGATTGTCTTGAATGTATAATGACCACTATCTTCAGCAATACTGCTTTTTTTTTTTACATTATTGATTTTGTTCTTATGTAAACATGTGATGTCTTTCCATTTCCTAGTGTCATTTACCATTTCTACCACAATGTCTTTAAAGTTTAATTTTGGAGGCCTTACCTTTCCTTCATTGGGTTTACTTGTATGTACTTTTTGCATGTTGATATCATATTCTGCTATTTTGCTAAATACTTATTAGCTAGAAGTTTATCTAGTATAATCACTAGAGTCTCTTAAATAAACAGTCAAATCATTTGAGATAGGGATAATGTAAAATATTCCTTTTCTATTTATTTCATTATTGTTTTTTTTTTCTGTTCTATTGCTTCAGTTAAATCATGGGTAATATTTATAAGAATGAACACACTTGATTGCTTCCTTTTTTGTGAATTCACTATCATTTTTTTTCAAATTTAGTGTTATATTTTTTATAGGTTTACTCTGTAAGGTCTTTATGGTATTTTATATTAATAGTAGCCCCTTTCTTTAAAGTTTTTCCATGAAGCAATGTAGAAGAATTTTTGTTGTTGATTTGTTTGTATTGTTGTCTCCCTTCCTTTCTTTCTTTCTTTCTTTCTTTCTTTCTTTCTTTCTTTCTTTCTTTCTTTCTTTCTTTCTCTCTCTCTCTCTCTCTCTCTCTTCTTTCCTTCCTTCTTTCCTTCCTTCTTTCCTTCCATTCTTGATATTTAAGTCTTTTTATTCTTTAATATTTTTTATAATCCAATTTCATCCCCCTCTGTCCTTTGACCCTTTGATTGTTTCCCATCTCATTCCTCCTCCCTCTTCTCTAACAGTCGCCACCCCCCCCAACTCCCACCAGACCTCCCCACTCCCTGGAGTCTCGATTCTCTGTAGGCACCTAAGTCCTTCCTCTATCAGTGAGGCTAGTCCTCTATTTTATAGGTGTTAGGGGCCTTATATTGACTAGTGTATGATGCCCCCAGCAATGTGGCAACTCTAGCTAGAATAGAGATACACCATAGTACACATCTTTAATCCCAAACAATGTAGGTAGATTTAGTTGGTAGAAGAAAACTGCCATGTTTGAAAGTGACTCCTACTTTATGAGCAGACAAAGCACTGAATCAGGAAATGATTAGACAGAATGAGTCAGAGATAGGATATGCCTAACGCATAGGTGAACAGACATGAAAGAGAGGCTATTTGAGAGCTGTGCAGGAAGAGAGAAGAGTCTGTTTTATTTTTCAGTCAGTTGAGTTCAGTTCAGTCAGTCAGACCATCAAGCATTGCAGTGTGGTAAAATTCAGTTCCATATAGTTCCTACAGCAGAGGCAGTTAAAGGCAGAGAATAAGAAGGACCCAGAAGATTAGAAAAACATGCCAAAGTCAGTTTGAGGCCAAGAAGAGCAATAAAGTGAGAAGCTAAGAGAAACAAGATTGAATCAGTCATCTCTCTCTCTCTTCTCTCTCTCTCTCTCTCTCTCTCTCTCTCTCTCTCTCTCTCTCTCTTTGTGTGTGTGTGTGTGTGTGTGTGTTTATGTGAGTCTGTTTAAACAAGTATTCTTTTTTTTTGTTTTTTTTGTTTTTTTGTTTGTTTTTTTGTTTTGGTTTACTGGAGATCTTTTTTTTTCTTTTTTTAATTAGGTATTTTCCTCAAATACATTTCCAATGCTATCCAAAAAGTCCCCAATACACTCCCCCACCCCCAGTCCTCCACCCACCCACCCACACCCCTTGGCCCTGGCATTCCCCTGTACTGGGGCATATAAAGTTGGCAAGTCCAATGGGCCTCTCTTTCCAGTGAAGGCCGACTAGGCCATCTTTTGATACAAATGCAGCTAGATTCAAGAGCTCTGGGGTACTGGCTAGTTCATAATAATGTACCACCTATGGGGTTGCAGTTCCCTTTAGCACCTTGGGTACTTTCTCTAGCTCCTCCATTGGGGGCCCTGTGATCCATCCAATAGATGACTGTGAGCATCCACTTCTGTGTTTGCTAGGCCCCGGCATTGTCTCACAAGAGACAGCTATATCTGGGTCCTTTCAGCAAAATCTTGCTAGTGTATGCAATGGTGTCAGTGTTTGGAAGCTGATTATGTGGTGGATCCCTGGATATGGCAGTCTTTAGATGGACCATCCTTTCTTCACAGCTCCAAACTTTATCTCTGTAACTCTTTCCATGGGTGTTTTGTTCCCAATTCCAAGAAGGGGCACAGTGTCCACACTTTGGTCTTCGTTCTTCTTGAGTTTCATGCGTTTAACAAATTGTATCTTATATCTTGGGTATCCTAAGATTTGGGGGTAATATCCACTTATCAGTGAGTACATATTGTGTGAGTTCCTTTGTGAATATGTTACCTCACTCAGGATGATGCCCTCCAGATCCATCCATTTGCCTAGGAATTTCATAAATTCATTCCTTTTAATAGCTGAGTAGTACTCCATTGTGTAAATGTACCACATTTTCTGTATCCATTCCTCTGTTGAGGGGCATCTGGGTTCTTTCCAGCTTCTGGCTATTATAAATAAGGCTGCTATGAATATAGTGGAGCATGTGTCCTTCTTATCGGTTGGAACATCTTCTGGATATATGCCCAGGAGAGGTATTGCTGGATCCTCTGGTAGTATTATGTCCAATTTTCTGAGGAACTACCAAACTGATTTCCAGAGTGGTTATACCAGCTTGCAATCCCACCAACAATGAAGGAGTATTCCTCTTTCTCCACATCCTCGCCAGTATCTGCTGTCACCTGAATTTTTGATCTTAGCCATTCTGACTGGTGTGAGGTAGAATCTCAGGGTTGTTTTGAGTTGCATTTCCCTGATGATTAAGGATGTTGAACATTTTTTCAGGTGCTTCTCTGCCATTCGGTATTCCTCAGGTGAGAATTCTTTGTTCAGTTCTGAGCCCCATTTTTTAATGGGGTTATTTGATTTTCTGGAGTCCACCTTCTTGAGTTCTTTATATATATTGGATATTAGTCCCCTATCTGATTTAGGATAGGTAAAGATCCTTTCCCAATCTGTTGGTGGTCTTTTTGTCTTATTGACTGTGTCTTTTGCCTAGCAGAAACTTTGCAAATTTATGAGGTCCCAAATATCCATTCTCTATCTTACAGCACAAGCCTTTGCTGTTCTATTCAGGAATTTTCCCCCTGTACCCATATCTTCGAGGCTTTTCCCTACTTTCTCCTCTATAAGTTTCAGTGTCTCTGGTTTTATGTGGAGTTCCTTAATCCACTTAGATTTGACCTTGGTACAAGGAGATAGGAATGGATCAATTCGCATTCTTCTACATGATAACCGCCAGTTGTGCCAGCACCATTTGTTGAAAATTCTGTCTTTTTTCCACTGGATGGTTTTTGCTCCCTTGTCAAAGATCAAGTGACCATAGGTATGTGGGTTGATCTCAGGGTCTTCAATTCTGTTCCATTGGTCTACTTGTCTGTCGTTATACCAGTACCATGCAGTTTTTATCACAATTGCTCAGCTTTAGGTCAGGCATGGTGATTACACCAGAGGTTCTTTTGTCCTTGAGAAGAGTTTTTGCTATCCTAGGTTTTTTGTTGTTCCAGATGAATTTGCAGATTGCCCTTTCTAATTCGTTGAAGAATTGAGTTGGAATTTTGATGGGGATTGCATTGAATCTGTAGATTGCTTTTGGTAAGATAGCCATTTTTACAATGTTGATCCTGCCAATCCATGAGCATGGGAGGTCTTTCCATCTTCTGAGATCTTCTTTAATTTCTTTCTTCAGGGACTTGAAGTTCTTGTCATACAGATCTCTCACTTCCTTAGTTAGAGTTACGCCAAGGTATTTTATATTGTTAGTGACTATTGAGAAGAGTGTTGTTTCCCTAATTTCCTTCTCTGCCTGTTTATCCTTTGTGTACAGAAAGGCCATTGACTTGCTTGAGTTAATTTTATATCCATCTACTTCACCGAAGCTATTTATCAGGCTTAGGAGTTCTCTAGTGGAATTTTTAGGGTCACTTATGTATACTATCATATCATCTGCAAAAAGCGATATTTTGACTTATTATTTTCCGATTGTATCCCAGTGATCTCCTTTTATTGTCTAATTGCTCTGGCTAGGACTTCAAGTACAATGTTGAATAGGTATTGAGAGAGTGGGCAGCCTTTTCTAGTCCCTGATTTCAGTGGGATTTCTTCCAGCTTCTCACCATTTACTTTGATATTGGCTACTGGTTTCCTGTATATTGCTTTTATCATGTTTAGGTATGGGCCTTGAATTCCTGATCTTTCCAAGACACTTTATCATGAATGGGTGTTGGATTTTGTCAAATGTTTTCTCAGCATCTAACGAGATGATCATGAGGTTTTTTTCTTTGAGTTTGTTTATATAATGGATTACATTGATGGATTTTCGTATATTGAACCATCCTTGCATCCCTGGGATGAAACCTACTTGGTCAGGATAGATGATTGTTTTGATGTGTTCTTGAATTCGGTTAGCAAGAACTTTATTGAGGATTTTTGCATCAATATTCATAAGGGAAATTGGTCTGAAGTTCTCTATTTTTGTTGGGTCTTTATGTGGTTTAGGAATCAAAGTAATTGTTGCTTCATAGAATGAGTTGGGTAGAGTACCTTCTGATTCTATTTTGTGGAATAGTTTGTGAAGAACTGAGATTAGATCTTCTTTGAAGGTTTGATAGAACTCTGCACTAAACCCATCTGGTCCTGGGCTTTTTTTGGTTGGGAGACTATGAATGACTGCTTCTATTTCTTTAGGGGATATGGGACTGTTTAGATCATTAACCTGATCTTGATTTAACATTGGTACCTGGTATCTGTCTAGAAACTTGTATATTTCATCCAGGTTCTCCAGTTTTGTTGAGTATAGCCTTTTGTAGAAGGATTGATGGTGTTTTGGATTTCTTCAGGGTCTGTTGTTATGTCTCCCTTTTCATTTCTAATTTTGTTAATTAGAATACTTTCCCTATGCCCTATAGTGAGTCTGGCTAAGGGTTTATCTATCTTGTTGATTTTCTCAAAGAACCAGCTCCTCGATTGATTGATTCTTTGAATTGTTCTTCTTGTTTCCACTTGGTTGATTTCACCCCTGAGTTTGATTATTTCTTGCCGTCTGCTCCTCTTGGGTGAATTTGCTTCCTTTCGTTCTAGAGCTTGTAGGTGTGTTGTCAAGCTGCTAATGTGTGCTCTCTCTAGTTTCTTTTTGGAGGCACTCAGAGCTATGAGTTTTCCTCTTAGAAATGCTTTCAATGTGTCCCATAAGTTTGGGTATGTTGTGGCTTCATTTTCATTAAACTCCATAAAGTCCTTAATTTCTTTCTTTATTCCTTCCTTGACCAAGGTATCATTGAGAAGAGTGTTGTTTAGTTTCCAAGTGTGTGTTGGCTTTCTATTATTTATTTTGTTATTAAAGATCAGTCTTAGTCCATGGTGATCTGATAGGATGCATGGGACAATTTCAATATTTTTGTATCTGTTGAGGCTTGTTTTGTGACCAATTATGTGGTCAATTTTGGAGAAGGTACCATGATGTGCTGAGAAGAAGGTATATCCTTTTGTTTTAGGATAAAATGTTCTGTAGGTATCTGTCAGATCCATTTGTTTCATAACCTCTGTTAGTTTCACTGTGTCCCTGTTTAGTTTCTGCTTCCATGATCTGTCCATTGGTGAAAGTGGTGTGTTGAAGTCTCCCACTGTTATTTTGTGAGTTGCAATGTGTGCTTTGAGCTTTACTAAAGTATCTTTAATGAAAGTGGCTGCCCTTGTATTTGGAGCATAGATATTCAGAATTGATAGTTCCTCTTGTAGGATTTTACCTTTGATGAGAATGAAGTGCCCTTCCTTGACTTTTTTGATGACTTTGGGTTGGAAGTCAATCTTATCAGATATTATAATGGCTACACCAGCTTGTTTCTTCCTACCATTTGCTTGGAAAATTGTTTTCCAGCCTTTCATTCTGAGGTAGTGTCTATCTTTTTCTCTGAGATGAGTTTCCTGTAAACAGCAAAGTGTTGGGTCCTGTTTCTGTAGCCAGTCTGTTAGTCTATGTCTTTTTATTGGGGAGTTGAGTCCATTGATATTAAGAGATATTAGGGAGAAGTAATTGTTGCTTCCTTTTTTTTTTGTTGTTAGAGTTGGTGTTGTGTTCTTGTGGCTGTCTTCTTTTAGGTTTGTTGAGGGATTACCTTCTTGCTTTATCTAGGATGTGGTTTCCGTCTTTGTATTGGTTTTTTTTTTTTTTTTTTTTTTTTTTTTTTTTTTTTTTTTTTTCTGTTATTATCCTTTGAAGGGCTGGATTCGTGGAAAGATAATCTGTGAATTTGGTTTTGTCGTGGAATACTTTGGTTTCTCCATCTTTGGTAATTGAGAGCTTGGCTGGGTATAGTAGCCTGGGCTGGAAATTGTGTTCTCTTAGTTTCTGAATAACATCTGCCCAGGCCCTTCTGGCTTTCATAGTCTGTGGTGAAAAATCCGGTGTAATTCTGATAGGCTTGCCTTTATATGTTACTTGACCTTTTTCCCTTACTGCTTTTAGTATTCTATCTTTATTTAGTGCATTTGTTGTTCTGATTATTATGTGTCGGAAGGAATTTCTTTTCTGGTCCAGTCTATTTGGAGTTCTGTAGGCTTCTTGTATGTTCATGGGCATCTCTTTCTTTAGGTTTGGGAAGTTTTCTTTTATAATTTTGTTGAAGATATTTGCTGGTCCTTTGAGTTGAAAATCTTCATTCTCATCTACTCCTATTCTTCGTAGGTTTGGTCTTCTCATTTTCTCCTGGATTTCCTGGATGTTTTGAGTTAGGATCTTTTTGGATTTTGTATTTTCTTTGATTGTCGTGCTGATGTTCTCTATGGAGTCTTCTGCACCTGAGATTCTCTCTTCCATATCTTGTATTCTGTTGCTGATGCTCACATCTATGGTTCCAGATTTCTTTCCTAGGGTTTCTATCTCCAGCGTTGCCTCAATTTGGGTTTTTTCATTGTCTCTACTTCCCTTTTTAGGTCTTGGATGGTTTTATTCAATTCCATCACCTGTTTGGTCTGGTTTTCCTGCAATTCTTTAAGGGATTTTTGTGCTTCCTCTTTAATGTCTTCTACCTGTTTAGCAGTGTTCTCCTGCAATCTTTAAGGGATTTTTGTGCTTCCTCTTTAGTGTCTTCTACCTGTTTAGCAGTGTTCTCCTGCAATTCTTTAAGGGATTTTTGTGCGTCCTCTTTAATGTCTTCTACCTGTTTAGCAGTGTTTTCCTGTATTTCTTTAAGTGTGTTATTAAAGTCCTTCTTGATGTCCTCTACCATCATCATGAGATATGCTTTTAGATCCGGGTCTAGCTTCTCCGGTGTGTTGGGGTGCCCTGGACTGGGCGAAGTGAGAGTGCTGGGTTCTGATGATGGTGAGTGGTCTTGGTTTCTGTTAGTAAGATTATTATGTTCAACTTTCACCATCTGGTAATCTCTGGGGTTAGTTGTTATCGTTGTCACTGTTTAAAGATTGGAGCAGATGCTGTGTTCCACTCACCAGAAGTCTTAAGATCCTGTGGCGGTTGTCGTGGGTAGCTGGCTGGTGTCAGCGGACCCTGGGCCCTAGCTACTCTGGTGCTGGTCAGACCAGAAGAGGCTTGTGGCCCTACTCAGGCCAGTTTTCTGCCTCCCCAATCAAAGAAGTCTCAGGTCCCACACGATTGGACTGGATCAGAAGCTGTGTTCCACTCACCAGAAGTCTCAAGATCCTGTGGTGGGTGTCGTGGGTAGCTGGCAGGTGTCAGCCGACCCTGCGCCCCAGCCACCCCAGTGCTGGTCAGACAGGAAGAGGCCTGTGGCCCCACTCAGGTCGGCTTTCTGCTTCCCTAACTAAAGCAGTCTCAGGTCCCGCACGATTGGATTGGAGCAGAAGCTGTTTTCCACCCACCAGAAGTCCCAAGATCCTGTGGCAGGTGTCCTGGGCAGCTGGCTGGTGTCAGCCGACCCTGCGCCCTGGCTACTCCGGTGCTGGTCAGTGCAGAAGAGCACAAGTATTCTTTTTATTTTTGTCTTGAGTCTACTTATTTATTGTGTTATATTTATTGATTTAAAGAAGTTTAAAAAACTTGTATTTTTGAGTTAAATATAGTTGATCATCATAGTGAATGATCTTCTTAATGAGTTCTTGATATAATATACATGAATTTTATTCAATATGGTTACATCTGGGGTCATCAAGAAAATAATTTTATATTTTTTATTGTAGCATTATCCAACTTGGGAATAAGAGTAATGGCACTTTTAAAAATTGGTTGATGTTATTTCTCCCTTTATATTTTCTGGAAGAGTTTATAGAGTATTACTCTTAGCTCTTCCATATTTGTTGTATAGAACTTGATGAATACATGTAATGCTGAGCCCTTTTCTGTGTAGGGTCATTTATTACTTCTTGAATTTCATGCTTCTGTATGTATCACTCTGGTATGTTTATATTCTATACATTTAGTTTTAGTTCATCATAAGTAGTTAAGGTTTATTTACTTATTTATTTATTTATTTATTTATTTATTTATTTATTTATTTATTTTTGAGATTTCCTAGTTGAGAATTTTGGGATGTGAGGCGTTCCCTGGACTCAATGGGGATTACTTTAGCTGAAATGCCCAACCTTGTGGAGATGGAAGCTCCACCCCCACTAGATACACAAGGACCCCAGTGGAGGGAGAAGACACAAACTTAACTTCACAATTTTTGACACAGAATTTTTCCTGTATAAAAGAAATGTAGGGACAAAAATGGAGCAGAGACTAAAGGAAAGTCCATTGAGTTATTAGCCCAAATTGGAAACAATACCATGGACAAGAACCAACACCTGCCACTATTACTGATACTATGATGTGCTTGCAGACAGATGCCTAGCATGGCTATCCTCAGAATGGCTCTACAAAGAGCTGTTTGAGACAGATATAGATACCTACAGCCATCCATTGGACTGAAGTCATGGGCCTCTTTTGAAGAGTTAGGGGAGGAATGAAAGACTTGAAGGGGACCACAACCCCACATGAAGACCAACAATATCAACTAATCTGGACTCTTGGGAGCTCCCAAAGACTAAGTCACCAAAGAACAAGGGTTCATGGGCTGGACCACGACCCCAGTGACATATGCAGCAGGGGACAGACTTGCCTGGCCTCAGTGAGAAAGGATGTGTATTATCCTGTAGAGCCTTGATGCTTCAGGGAAGGGAGATGTTGGTAGGTTTTTCAAGTTTGTTAAGTTTTCTTGTGTGTATTTCTGTGTCTAAATTTTCAAAGGCTAAAAATTATAATAAGGATTCTTGTTCTAATTGCTCCACCTTAGTTTTTGAGACATGGTCTTTTTCAGAAATAAAATTTTAAACTATTCCCTAATTCTGAAGTTTGTTGATTTTGAGTTGGAATGACCTTTCTAAATTTGAATTACTTTCTGAAAAAAAAAACTGTCCTTTATGCCCACCAGTATTTTAATATTTATCCTATGAAACAGATTCGCCAACATTATTGTACATATTGACAATTTAATGCATTCATAATGATTATTCTACTGAACCAAATATTCACTCAATATAGATATGCAAGAAATATCTATAAAATTGTAACACCTTAATTACAGAATAATTTATAGGTACTGACATGGGGCCTGATCCACAGGCAGAGTAAGAAAATAAGCTGTAGCCACTCCTTGAGTTGGAATTATTGCTGTAACAAGATTCAAAATTTGTTCCAGAGCCAAGAAACTACCAAGAATGTGACAGAGCCAGAATCTAGTCCAAATGAGTCTCAACAAAAAAGGAACAAGAGACCAGTCACCATGGAAGGAACTCCCAGGATTATTACACACTTAAAGGAAATGTGGAAGAAACAAGATTAATGCCATAAGCAATCCAGCTATCAGTCTATATGTGAACAGTGTTAATTGCTATGGACAGTGTTATACTATTAGTGTATGACTATGCATAGCATTGAATAGCATTCTTAAACTCTGAATTTAAAAAAAAAGCAACAGACAAACATCTTAAAGCTACTATAATATTTTCCTTCAGAATACTGCAAAGACTCTCTTTGAAAGAAGAAATTTATCCCCCAAATCTAAACTTCTGATGCACAAGTCCCAATATGCAAATACAATTAGGATGAAAAACTAGAACAACCGTCTTCTCTAAAACCTGCCAATCATTGAGTAATAAAGTCCCTAAACTAAAATGATTTTGATGAAATGACAAAGAATTTAAAAGGATAACACTGCATTAATGTTGAGGATCTCTCTTTCATATCCAAATAAATGAAAAATAAAACAAGGTATGGATAAATAAAATAAGAAAACTAATGTATAAAATGGAATTGAAAACATATACACAAATTAAATTAAAACAAAGTAAAATAATCAAGATGATAAACTCAATAAGCTACAGAAAATTCAGTGGAAATTTTCATGAATAAAATCTACCACTGATAGGAAAGAATATTGAGTACTGAAGACAAAGCAGAATAGTTGAAATATTCAATTAAAGGAAATATTAACTTGTTTTACATGTGTAGAGAGATCATTTTGAACTTTTGAACACAATGGAAAGACAAAATCTATGAATTATGCACATAAAAGTTAGAGAATAACTTTATGTGAAAGAGAAAGGTTGTTTTATATTTTTCTTTTTTGACCTACAATCTCTCATACACATACATACAAATAATCTTTTCATGAAGCACAAAAGCAACACTGAAAATATTTTTATTTAGAGTATGAATGAAAGGTATTTTATTTATTTGAGTTGTTTTCCCATACCTGTTAAGTACAATTGATATAATGAAATAATGTCTTTAAGCCATGTACCACTCAACATGTCCAATAATATCGGAGGTTGAGAAATAACAGAACATAGACGGCTTGCTTGATAAACTTTGTTGAGTCATAGATGTTCAAATTATCAGCATTTCTTCCTCATCTTTTAAAGGCTTCTATTACATCTTAATTTCTCAGACTACAGATCAAGGCGGTCCACATGGGAATAATTATGCTATAAAATACAGGAGTTGCCTTTTCTTGATTTTGAAATTTGTTGCTATGCAGGTGTAGATACATATAAGAGAGAGTCCCATAGAAAATGGTGGCTGCAGTCAGGTGAGAAGCACATGTGAAGAAGACCTTTTTCCTTCTCTCAGTAGAAGACATCATTAGGATGGCACCCCAGATATACATGTAGGGAAATGATGACAACTAGCACAGTGCTCATCAGGTTGAACCCTAAGAAAGACTGTCAGAAGCATGATACTGAAGTCAACCCTGGAGCACAATGGGCAAGAAAAGGAGGTTCATCACAAAAACCAGGATTAATGGCATTGTAATTATAGAAGTACAGTGAAAGCATAAAACTTGTTTATAAAAGCATTTAGGAAGCCCATGGCATATGAAACAGTAGAATGCACAGCCTCTGGGATATGACTATGGTATAGCATAATGGGATACAAATGGTCACATAGTGCTGCACAGCCATAGCAGCTAGGATGAAGAGTCTATGGTTGTGAAATTTCCATAGGCTAGTAACTTTAACATATACCTGTAGTGGTAAGCAGGTGCACGCACCTCCTCTACACCTGCCCAAGTGTTTTAGATTCATAAGTGATACACACACAAACACACACACACACACACACACACACACACACACACACACTAGCTTTTTTTTTTTTTTTAATATGCGCTAAGATCAATGTCTGGGCCACTTCTGAACCTTCACATAGCTAACACACTCCTCTCTGATAGTTCTGAGTTAATAATTTCTAAATGTATGATTTATTGTTGCTGCCCTTGACCCTTCTGGGCAGCCTCCTGAGGGTGTTTTATCCTTGCACCTATATTTCTGCTGTTTCACCATTCCGCACCTTCCTGGTATGGTCCTTCCCATGCCCTTGTCAGAGTCAACTCTTCTCTTATTTTTCTTCTTTTTTTTTATGATTATTTTTATTGGATATTTTCTTTATTTACTTTTCAAATGCTACCCCTTTTTTTGATCCCCCCTCTCAGAAACCCCGTATCACATCCTCCCTCCCCCTGCTTCTATGAGGGTTTTTCCTACACACACACACACACACACACACACACACACTCACACTCCTACCTCCCCTCCCTAGATTCCCCTACATTGGGGCATCTATTGAGCTTTTATAGGAACAAGGACCTCTCCTCCCATTGATGCCTGACAAGGCCATCCTCGGCTACATATGCGGGTTGGAGCCAAGTGTACTCCTTGGTTGATGGCTTAGTCCCTGGGAGCTCTGGAGTGCCTCGCTGGTTGACTTTGTTGTTCTTCCTATGGGGTGCCAAACCCCTTCAACTCCTTCAGTCCTTTCTCTAACTCTACTATTGGGGACCCCTTGCTCAGTTCAATGGTTGGCTGTATCTGCCTCTGTATTTGTAAGGCTATGGCAGGGCCTCTCAGGAGACTGCTATATCAGGCTCCTTTCAGCATGCACTTCTTGGCATCCAAAAGAATGTCTGGGTTTTGTAACTTTATATGGGATAAATCCCCTGGTGGGACAGTCTCTGGGTGGCTTTTCTTCAGTCTCTGCTCTACACTTTATCTCCATATTTTCTCACAGGAGACAACTCCCCTCTTGTTCTTCTGTGTCTTCCCCGGGAATTCTAGAAGTTCTGCCTCTGTCTCCCTGCCCAGGCATTGCTGCTGGAAACTTTGTTTCCCAATCAGAGCCAACTAGAGGTAGGCTTCCTTAAGCCTGTATGCAGTGAACTGCAAACAGGGATTTGGATAACATAATAAGCATGAGAACACAAGCCACTACATATGTCTTATAAATGAGATGAATGCTTTTATCTCTCAAGTTTTCAACATCTTGGGAGTAATAGCTGAGGTTTATCAGAGATCAACCAAGGCTACATGTTTTAGTAAGAATTACATAGGAATGTGGAGGGAAGAATCAGTATCAATGAGCAAAATCCCACTATTACCCATGATGGTAGCAACATAGATTATTAAAAATATTATGAACAGAGTATGCCAGGATTCATGTTCTGAAGCAAATCCCAGAAGCCAGGCACAGTGATGCATACCAGTAACCTTGATATGAGAACAGAGACAGGAAGATCCCAGGGGCTTCCAAGCTAGCCAATCTAACCAAACAAATAAGTTTTATATCGAGTGAGAGAATCTGATTCAAAAGATTAGCTGAGTAGCAATACAGGAAAGCACCTGATATTGACCTCTGGCCTCCCCATCCACACAGAGTTGCATGTACACATGGATACATACATACATACATACTCTCTCTCTCTCTCTCTAAACTATTTTTAATCTAAAAAGTTTTTAAGCCAAGAATAGCAGCATTCATCTATAATCTTAACACAAGAGAGATCAGTTAGGCTGGTCCTGGGACCTTATCATTACTTCCAGTTGATATAAATTGGCAAGCTCTAAGTTCATGGAAAAACTATTTCAAATAATAACCTGAACAGCAATAGCAGAAGACACAAGATGTCAACATTTGGCCTCCACACATGTCCTCAGAAGTGAAGACACATGCACAGCGACCACATACAAAACTTATTGCTTCTAGCTTTATTTGTTGGTGTATTTATGGCACGCTTGTCTGCCCCTGAGAACACAGATGCTGCTAGATCACTAGTCTCCAAACTCTATACTCCAACTACATAAGTAGATGTGCCATGTTTTAGTCATTTTGTTTTGTTTTTACTGCTTTGTTGTTTTGTCTCATGGACCCAGTTGGTCCTGACTCTTCCTCCTTCTACCTCCCTAGTTCTTGGATTACAGATGTGACTCACTGTACCTAGCTCTTCATGTTATCCTATAAAACCAACATGAATTGTATCATAGAAAGTTTTCTTAATCTTTTTAAGAAACCAAACATTGTGGAGTATGTTCAGGGATAAGGTCCTTAGCCTTTTCTACTCTTCTTTCTATGCAACACTTCAGCTGATAAATATTATTTTCAATACAATAACAGCACACAATTATACAGAGCAGAGGCTCATCCAAGGGCAAGAGGCACAAAGAACACCAAATATATAAGACCAGAAAAAAAAATCCTCAACATTAAACCAAATTTCTAATATAAACTATACAGGAAAAAATGTAAAGAAAAGTGGAAGAAAGAAACACCCAGTCACAGTAAAAGAGAGGAAAAATAACAAAATAACAGCTTATATCTCAACAGAAACTTTCAGAGCCAACGAGTTTGGGTGATATATTTTAAGATCTGATATATTTTAAGACCACAGCTGCTAACTCAGACTACTAGATCATGAAACCTATCTGTTGTGATTGATAGAGAAAGAAAACAATCTGTGATAAAAGTGGGTTAAAAGAATTTATGATCACTGGACAGACACTTCACAGAATACTAGAGTAAATGCCTCAGAGTCAAGAGAAGAATAAATACATCTAAGGGAATACAAGAGAAGAACTAAAGCTAAGACAGTATTTCAGAAAACAAGCATTAAGAAAAACACAACATTTTTTATAAAATTATAAAAACTAACAAATATTTATCATTAACTAATATTATCAATTTAATATTATCAACATTAGTTACTCTGAATATTAAAAGTCTCCATTTCCAAATAAAAAGGCACAGACTATCATATTAGTTTTAAAAAAAAGGATCTATTTTCTACCCCAACATATACATGTTACTCTGAAAGATAATAACTCTATGAGTATTAAAAGATTGGAGCAGTATTTTAAGCAAATGGTAGAAGAAAACAAGTATCACCAATACAATATAGGAAAAAGTTCAACCCAAATGTAGTCAGAATACAAAAGGAAGCCACTTTGCTCAATTTCAATAATAAATCCATGAAAGAAATTACAATTCTAAAGTCATATGCCCTAAACACAGGCACACCCAATTTCATAAAACAAAATCTGCCAGACATAATGTTCACACTTAACAGAAACATGAGAATACATCACTTCTATCTGCCACCCTGTTAAAAGATATGCTGACCACCCCTCCCCTCAAAATAAAAAAAAAACATAGCAGATATTCATTTAAACTATATAATATAGCTAGTGGTCTTAAGGTCCAGTGGAACTTATTGTAAAATAGATAATAATTAGGACAAAACTCATGTTTCAAAAATTATAGAAAAACTGAAATAACTTATTCTCTTCTATCTGGGTAAACATAAAAATAAACAACAATAAAAGCTATATCAAACACAGGAACTCACATTGACTAGCAAACATGCTATTTAATGAGGCTACTGAAAGCAATAAATATTTTTCTCAACTTGACTTTAAATAAATGCACAGCATACAATCTATGCGATAAAATGAAAGCAGTACTTAAAAGTTATCTCAATCAGGGTGCAAATTATTTGATCAGAGAAATAGAAAAAATAGAGGAAAAATAATTGGGGAGTAAGGAGAGAGATAGATATAGAATGAGAGTAGAGAGAAAAGTAACAGTAAGGATATCAGGAAAACGTCATAAGAAAACACAATACTAAATATTTATCTAAACTAAAAGTAATAAACATACACCTCTGTATATCTGTATTCAAATAGTTTAAGTGACATTTCCTAATATGATCTGACAATGTTCCCTCAAAGAGCCAAAAACATGCAAGAAAGAAAGTGAAAAAGAGGAGAGAGGGAGGGTAAGAGGGTAAGAGGAGGAAGGGAAAGAGGAGGAGGAGAAGAGTGAAGAATAAGGAGGAGAGGAAAGATAAGGAAGAGAAGGGGGAAGAAGGAGGACAGGAGAAAAAGGAGGAGGGGAAGGAATAGAAGAAAGAGGAAAGAGAAAAGGCACCAGCAAAGCTAGGCCTGAGAATCCCTCTCTTGGATACCTTTGTCAGTTATCCAACAAACCAGAACACAGTAGAAATTATTGCTATTGCTCTTGATTGCCCACCTCCCTAGAGGTGGAATGTAAGTTCCTATTGCTGAAGCCACCCTATACATCAGACATAGGGCCCAGAGTCTTCTGAGCTGGAACTGAACTGAATGGCTCCTCCCTGAGTACCAGCATTCATAGTATCAAAGGCACCATGTTAGTCTCTATTTCTGTGATTTACTAACATGTTTGTCAAGTAATTCTTACATTACTCAACACCAGAGACACTCAAATTACTAATGGTTAGCACAACCATTAGTAATTTCAATGGTTACAAAATCAATAACAGCAAGGGTAATATGGAATCATCAGAACCCAGCTCTCCTACTACAAAAAAACCCTATATATCCTAAAACACCTGAAGAGCAATACAATGACCTCAAATCTCATCTTATTAAGATGATAGAGGACTTTAAAGTGGAAATAAATAAATCCCTTAAAGATATAGGAAAATACAATAAGACAGAGGCCTTTAAAAAGGAAATGAAAAATATAAAAACTTACAGAAAAATACAAACAGGTGAAGGAAATTAATAAAATTATTAATGAACTGAAAAAATATAAATAGAAGCAAGAAAGAAAACATAAAGTGAGGCAACACTGTTAATGGGCAACATTAGAAAGAAAAAAGGAATTACAGACATAAACACCACCAACAGAATACAGAGATAAAATAAGAATTTCAGACAGAGAAGATACCATAAAAGAAACTGATACATTGGACTAAGGAAATTTCCAATCTAAAAAGTTTCTAACACATAACATCCAGAACAATTGAGACATGATGAAAAGATCAAATGAAGAATAATAAGAATAAAAGAAGAAGATTCTCAGACTAAAGGCCCAGAAAGTAACTTTAATAAAATCATTGAAGAAAATGTCCTTAACCTAAAGAAAGAGAGGCCTGAAAACATAGAAGAAATTTAATAATCACCAAATAGATTAAACCAGAAAAGGAATTCTCCCAGTCACATAATAACCAAATCAATAAATGTACAGAACAAAGAAAGAATATTGAAGTTGCAATGGAAAAACACCAAGTAACATATAAAAGCAGACCTATAAGAATTACACCTGGGGAGCATCCACACAGGAGCCATCTTCTTTCTCGGATCCCACCAAGTCTAGTCTGCACAAGTGAGATGTGGACTACAGAAGCTAACAGCGTCTGGGACAGGCCCTGTCTTGGGCCTTCATCTTTTGCCAGGAGGCAAATCCAATCAACAGATATCTGTGCACCTTCTCTGCAAGAGGAGAGCTTGCCTACAGAGAGTACTCTAACCACTGAAACTCAGGAGAGAGTTAGTCTCCCAGGTCTGCTGGTAGAGGCTAACAGAATCATGAAAGGAACAAGCTCTAACCAAAGAAAACTATAACAACTAACTCCAGAGATTACCAGATGGCGAAAGGCAGACTTAAGAATCTTATTAACAGAAATCAAGACCACTCACCATCATAAGAACCCAGCACTCCCAACTCAGCCAGTCCTGGGTACCCCAACACACCCGAAAAGCTAGACCCAGATTTAAAGGCATATCTCATGATGATGGTAGAGGACATCAAGAAGGACTTTAATAACTCACTTAAAGAAATACAGGAGAACACTGCTAAAGACTAACAAGTCCTTAAAGTAAAAGAGGAAAACACAACCAAACAGGTAATGGAAATGTACAAAACCATACTAGACCTAAAAAGGGAAGTGGACACAATAAAGAAAACCCAAAGTGAGGCAACGCTGGAGATAGAAACCTTAGGAAAGAAATCTGGAACCATAGATGCGAGCATCAACAACAGAATACAAGAGATGAAAGAGAGAATCTCAGGAGCAGAAGATTCCATAGAGAACATCTGGACAACAATCAAAGACAAAGCAAACTGGAAAAAGGTTCTAACTCAAAACATCCAGGAGGCCAGCGTGATGGCGCACACCTTTAATCCCAGCACTCGGGAGGCAGAGGCAGGTAGATTTCTGAGTTCGAGGCCAGCCTGGTCTACAAAGTGAGTGCCAGGACAGCCAAGGCTACACAGAAAAACCCTGTCTCGAAAAACAAAAAAACAAACAAACAAAAAAAAAATCCAGGAAATCCAGAACACAATGAGAAGACCAAAGCTACGGATAATAGGAGTAGATGAGAATGAAGATTTTCAATTTAAAGGGCCAGCAAAAATCTACAACAAAATTATATAAGAAAACTTCCCAATCCTAAAGAAAGACATGCCTATGAACATACAAGAAGCCTACAGAACTCCAAATAGACTGGACCAGAAAAGAAATTCCTCCCGAGACATAATAATCAGAACAACAAATGCACTAAATAAAGATAGAATATTAAAAGTAGTAAGGGAAAAAGGTCAAGTAACATATAAAAGTAGGCCTATCAGAATTACACCAGATTTTTCACCAGAGACTATGAAAGCCAGAAGATCCTGGACAGATGTTATACAGACACTAAGAGAACACAAATTCCAGCCCAGGCTACTATACCCAGCCAAACTCTCAATTACCATAGATGGAGAAACCAAAGTATTCCCTGACAAAACCAAATTCACACATTATCTTTCTATGAATCCAGCCCTTCAAAGGATAATAACAGAAAAAAAAACAATACAAAGACGGAAACCACATCCTAGATAAAGCAAGAAGGTAATCCCTCAACAAACCTAAAAGAAGACAGCCACAAGAACACAACACCAACTCTAACAAAGGATGATAATAATAGAAAAACAAAACAAAACAAACAAACAAACAAAAAAACAATACAAGAACGGAAAACACATCCTAGAAAAAGCAAGAAAGTAATCCTTCAACAAACCTAAAAAGAGACAGCCACAAGAACAGAATGCCAACTCTAACAACAAAAATAATAGGTAGCAACAATTACTTTTCCTTAATATCTCTTAATATCAATGGACTCAATTCCCCAATAAAAAGACATAGACTAACAGACTGGCTACACAAACAGGACCCAACATTCTGCTGCTTATAGGAAACCCATCTCAGGTAAAAAGACAGACACTACCTCAGAGTGAAAGTCTGGAAAACAATTTTCCAAGCAAATGGTCTGAAGAAACAAGCTGGAGTAGCCATTCTAATATCTAATTAAATTGATTTCCAACGGAACATCATCAAAAAGAACAAGGAGGGGCACTTCATGCTCATCAAAGGAAAAATCTTCCAAAAGGATCTCTCAATTCTGAATATCTATGCACCAAATACAAGGGCAGCCACATTCATTAAAAAAACTTTAGTAAAGCTCAAAGCACACATTGCACCTCACACAAAAATAGTGGGGGACTTCAACACACCACTTTCATCAATGGACAGATCATGGATACAGAATCTAAACAGGGACAGTGAACCTTACAAAAGTTAAGAAACAAATGGATCTAACAGATATCTACAGAACATTTTATCCTAAAACAAAAGGATCTACCTTCTTCTCAGCACCTCATGGTACCTTCTCCAAAACTGACAATATAATTGGTCACAAAACAGGCCTGAACCGATACAAAAATATTGAAATTTTCCCATGCATCCGATCAGACCACCATGGACTAAGGCTGATCTTCAATAACAACATAAATAATAGAAAGCCAACATTCACGTGGAAAATGAACAACACTCTAATCAATGATACCTTGGTCAAGGAAGGAATAAAGAAAGAAATTAAGGACTTTTTAGAGTTTAATGAAAATGAAGCCACAACATACCCAAACTTAGGGACACAATGAAAGCCTTTCTAAGAGGGAAACTCATAGCTCTGAGTGCCTCCAAAAAGAAACTAGAGAGAGCACACACTAGCAGCTTGACAACACACCTAAAAGTTCTAAAGAAAAGGATGCAAATTCACCCAAGAGAAGTAGACAGCAGGAAATAATCAAACTCAGGAGCGAAATCAACCAAGTGGTAACAAGAAGAACTATTCAAAGAATCAACCAAACAAGGAGCTGGTACTTTGAGAAAATCAACAAGAAAGATAAACACTTAGCCAGACTCACTAAAGGGCACAGGGACAGCATCCTAATTAACAAAATCAGAAATGCAAAGGGAGACATAACAGATCCTGAAGAAATCCAAAACACCATCAGATCCTTCTGCAAAAGGGTATACTCAACAAAACTCGAGAACCTGGATGAAATGGACAAATCTCTAGACAGATATCAAATACCAAAGTTAAATCAGGATAAGGTTAATGATCTAAACAATCCTATATCCCCTAAAGAAATAGAAGCAGTCATTAATAATCTCCCAACCAAAAAATTCCCAGGACCAGATGGGTTTAGTGCAGAGTTCTATCATACCTTCAAAGAAGATGTAATTCCAGTTCTTCAAAAACTATAAATAGAAGCAGAATGTACTCTAGCCAACTCACTCTATGAAGCCACAATTACTCTGATACCTAAACCTCAGAAAGACCCAACAAAAATAGAGATCTTCAGACCAATTTCCCTTATGAATATCGATGCAAAAATCCTCAATAAAGTTCTCCCTAACCGAATCCAAGAACACATCAAACCAATCATTCATCCTGACGAAGTAGGTTTCATTCCAGGGATGCAGGGTTGGTTTAATATAAGGAAATCCATCAACGTAATCCAGTATATAAACAAAGTCAAAGACAAAAACCACATGATCATCTCATTAGATGCTGAGAAACATATGACAAAATCCAACACCCATTGATGATAAAAGTATTGGAAAGATCAGGAATTCAAGGCCCATACCTAAACATGATAAAAGCAATCTACAGCAAACCAGTAGCCAACATCAAAGTAAATGCTGAGAAGCTGGAAGCAATCCCACTAAAATCGGGGACTAGACAAGGCTGCCCACTTTCTCTCTACCTATTCAACATTGTACTTGAAGTCCTAGTCAGAGCAATTCCACAATAAAAGGATATCAAGTGGATACAAATTGGAAAGGAAGAAGTCAAAATATCACTTTTAGCAGAAAATATGATAGATAGTACATATAAGTAACCCTAAAAATATCACCAGACAACTCCTATACTAGATAAACAGGTTCAATGACGTATCTGGATATAAAATTAACTCAAACAAGTCAATGGCCTTTCTCTACAGGAAGGATAAACAGGCTGAGATAGAAATTAGGGAAACAACACCCATCTCAATAGTCACAAATAATATAAAATACCTTGGTGTGACTCTAACTAAGGAAGTGAAAGATCTGTGTGATAAGAACTTCAAGTCTCTAAAGAAAAAAATTAAAGAAGATCTCAGTAGATAGAAAGATCTCCCTTGCTCATGGAGGATAAATATAGTAAAAATGGCTATCTTGCCAAAAGCAATCTACAGATTCAATGCAATACCCTTCAAAATTCTGACTCAATTCTTCAAGAAATTGGAAAAAGCAATCTCCAAATTCATCTGGAACCTCAAACAACCTAGGATAGCAAAAACTCTTCTCAAAGGTAAAAGGACCTCTGGTGTAATCACCATAACTGACCTAAAACTGTACTACAGAGCAATTGTGATACAAAACTGCATGGTACTGGTATAGCAACAGACAAGTACATCAATGGAATAGAATTGAAGACCCAGAAATGAACCCACACACCGACGGTCACTAGATCTTTGACAAGGGGGCTAAAACCATCCAGGGGAAAAAAGACAGCATTTTCAACAAATGGTACTGGCACAACTGGTGGTTCTCATATAGAAGAATGCAAATTGATCCATTCCTAGCTCCTTGTACTAAGGTCAAATCTAAGTGGATTAAGGAACTCCACATAAAACCAGAGACACTGAAACTTATAGAGGAGAAAGTGGGGAAAAGACTCAAAGATATGGGCACAGAGGAAAAATTCCTGAATAGAACAGCAATGGCTTGTGCTGTAAGATCAAGAATCAACAAATGGAACCTCATAAAATTGTATAGCTTCTGTAAGGCAAAAGACACTGTCAAGTCAATGAGACAAAAAGGCCACCAACAGATTAGGAAAGGATCTTTACCTATCCTAAATCAGATAGGGGACTAATATTCAATATATATAAAGAACTCAAGAGGGTGTACTCCAGAAAATCAAATAACCCCATTAAAAAATGGGGCTCAGAGCTAAACAAAGAATTCTCACCTGAGGAATACCGAATGGCTGAGAAGCACCTAAAAAACTGTTCAACATCGTTAATCATCAGGGAAATGCAAATTAAAACAACCCTGAGATTCCACTCACCAGTTTGAATGGCTAAGATCAAAATTCAGGTGACAGCAGATGCTGGCAAGGATGTGGAGAAAGAGACACACTCCTCCATTGTTGGTGGGAATGCAAGCTTGTACAACCATTCTTGAAATCAGTCTGGCCGTTCCTCAAAATTTGGACATATTACTACTGGAGGATCCTGCAATACTACTCCTGGGCTTATATCCAGAAGATGTCCCAACCGATAAGAAGTACACATGCTCAACTATGTTCATAGCAGCCTTATTTATAATATCCAGAAGCTGGAAAGAACTCAGATGCCCCTCAACAGAGGAATGGATACAGAAAACGTGGTACATTTACACAATGGAGTACTACTCAGCTATTAAAAAGAATGAATTTATGAAATTCCTATGCAAATGGATGGACCTGTAGAGCTACATCCTGAGTGAGGTAACTCAATCACAAAAGAACTCACATGATATGTACTCACTGATAAGTGGATATTAGCCCAGAAACTTAGAATACCCAAGATATAAGATACAATTTGCGAAACACATGAAGCTCAGGAAGAACAAAGACCATGGTGTGGATACTTTGCCTCTTCTTGGAATTCGCAGCTGAGAGGTCCTGCCAGAGCCTTACAAATACAGAGGCAGATGCTCACAACCAACCATTGGACTGAGCACAGAGTCCCCAATAGCATTGTTAGGGAAAGGACTGAAGAAGCTGAAGGGGTTTGCAATCCCATAGGAAAGAACACCAATATCAACCAACCAGACCCCCCAAAATTCCCAGGGACTAAACCACCAACACTAAGAGTACACATGGAGGGACCCATGGCTCCAGCTGCATATGTAGCAGAGGATAGCCTTGTAGGGCATCAGTGGAAAGGGAGGCCCTTGGTCCTGTGAAGGCTTGACTCACCAGTGTAGGGGAATGCCAGGGAGGGAAGGCAGGAGTGGTTATTTGGGCAGGGGAGCACCCTCATAGAAATAGGGAGAGGGGCAATAAGATCAGGGGTTTCTGGTGGGGAAATAGGGAAAAGAAATAAAATTTGAAATGTAAATAAAGAAAATATTCAATAAAAAAATAAAGAATTATACCTAACTTATCAATAGAGACTCTAAAAGACAAAAGGATCAGGATAGATGTCTTACCATGAGGGACTACAGATATCAGCCCAAAGTACTATACCTGGCAAAATTTTCAATCAAAGTAGATGCTGAAACCAAGATAATCCATGACAAAAACCAAATTTAAACAATATTTTTCCTCTGATCTAGTACCACAGAGGATACTAGAAGAAAAATTCCAACACAAGCCAGGTAACTACACCCTGGAAAACACAAGAAATAGATGATTTTATACCAGCAAATCCAAAAGAAGAGAATCCCATGGACCAACAGACACACACACACAAATATACACACTCACACACACACAAAACCAACATCAAAATAACAGTAACTTACATTTATTGGTCACTAATATGTCTCAACATCATTGGTCTCAATCCCCAATAAAAAACACACAGACTAACAGTGTGGGTGAGTATCCTGGATCTATCACTCTGATGCATACAATAAACACACATCAGTAACAAAGATACTACCTAAGAGTTAAGACCTAGAAGAAAAGATTCAAAACAAATGAACTCAAGAAACAACCTGAGGTAACAACTCTAATACCTAGTATAATAGAAAATCAACCAAAAGTAATCAAGAAATTAAAAAGGATACTTCACACTCATCAAAGGAAAAACCCACCAAGATGATGTCAGTTCTGAACATCTAGATCCCAAATACAATGGCAACCACATTCATAATAGAAACATTATTAAAGATTAAATCACACATTGAACCTCAAATATTTATAAAGGAAGACCTCAACACTCCACTCTCACCAATGGACGGGATATTAAAACAGAAACTAAACAGAGAAATACTGAAACGAACATAGGTTACAAATCAAATGGACCTAACAACTGCATAATATTTTATCCAAACACAAAAGAATAAATTTCTTCTCAGCATCTCATGGAACCCTCTCAAAACTGACCATGGTCACAAAGCAAGCTTCAGCAAATACAAGAAAATTAGAATAGTCTCTTGCATCTTATCCTATCACTATTGATTAAAACAGGATTTTTAACAACAACAGAAATGACAGAAAACCTACATATTCAAGAAACCTAAACAACTCTTCATCCAATGATCACTGGATCAGGGAAGAAATAAGGAAAGAAATTAAAGACATTCTAAAATTCATTGAAAATGAGGGCACAACATGCTCATATTTATGGGGCATACTGAAAGCAATTCTAAGAGAAAAATAATAGCATCAAGTAACTTTATAATGAAATTGGAGAATTCACATATTAATGATTAAAACACATCTGAAAGCACAAGAGAAAAAAGAAGCTAACACACCCAGGGCTGAAATCAATCAATTTGAAACAAAGAGAACAATGCAAAGAATCAATAAAACCATGGGCTGTTTCTTTGAGAAAATAAACAAGACTGAAAAACCCTTAGGTAATCTCTAACTAAAAGGAAAACAGTGTCCAAAATAAAATATTAGAACTGAAAAAGGTGACATAAAAACTCACAATAAGGAAATTCAAAGAATCATTAGATCTACTTCAAAAGTCTATATTCCATAACATTAGAAAATCTAATTGAAATGGATGATTTTCTAGACAGATGGCAATTACCAAAGTTAAACAGAGATAAGGTAAACTATTTAATTGTCCTATAACACCTAAGAAAATAGAAGCAGTCATTGAATGTCTCCTAATGTCACGAGCTATTGTTCTCGCCAGCAAGAACACACTCAGACGACTGGATTTTTCTGCAGCAAAAGCTTAATTGCTTCTTCAGGAGGGAATACCCAGAACCCAGAAAATGGTGCTGCTTCTATAGCCCTCAGCGTGGCATGTCAGCACCTGATTTGTTGCTCGCCCATCACCTCATTACTACACCCTGAGATGGGCAGTGACTTGGCGTGAATTCACTCTCGCACCTGCGCACAAGGCTTGTTTACTAGTTGGGCACAGCCAAAGCCATCGCCATCTTGTAATGGCGATTGCTCACAGTACAGCTCTACACATCTCCCCCTTTTTGTTTTATGAAAATGAGGCTGGACTAGGTCTGTGTAATTATGTCCATCCGCTGTGGCTCCTGTCTTAGGTCATTCCTCTAATGTCACAGCCTTTCCCGTCATAGGGTAACCCTATTGCCACCGGGCCCCATGTCTTGGTTGATCTGTGCATGAGGAAAGTTGCCCGTCCCTGGATACCACAGTGCTATGTGACAATAACTACTAAATGACCTAGGGCGAACTCTACAAAAGAGGCCAGCCAAAAAATGACAAATGCCAACGAATTCTTGAGCATATATAGCCAGATTTCGGGGGAGGCCCCTTGTTCAATGGCCTCAAGTGCTTGAGCAATGACGACCTTGTCATGTGTTTATTGGGCTCTGAGCTTGCAAACCAACCAGAGCATGAACACAAGTCCACAGCAGATGGCAGTACCAAATAAACCTACCCCCACCCATTCCTTAAAATAAGAAAATGCAGATGAAATCCAGGAGGAGAGGCCCTCTGTCAATGACAGGTCCACTCGCTTTGAGTTGATCCTTAAAACTGCCACCCTCAGGGTCTCAAGAGTATCATCGAACCCCACGACCAATTTCCTGCAAGATACAAGGAGAGCTGTCTAGACAGATTAGCTGCACGAGTAAAATTTTCATATTGGACACTGGTAATACACAGAGCGCCCACTTTTCTTTCACAACCCAACTGGGCCAACTGGTATAGGACGCCTATCTGTTCCTCAACCAGGTCAAGGCGCTGATTCAAAATCATCAGCCCTCCCATCAACTGGGCACTTGCAGAAATTTGGACATTGATGGCATTAGCCAGATCGACTGAAAGCTGATTTAATTTTGTGCCTCTTTGGACCGTACTAGCCATAGCGTACCCTGCAGCTGTAGCAGCTGCTGCACTGGCTGAAATTTCTATGATCACAGCAGCAGTAATGCCAAAATCTCTTTTTTGTTGAAACAGGGATAAGGTGGAGGGTGTTTCCACCGGAACAGGGATCCAACGTGGGATCCGGGCCACCATGGTGTGGGTGTCCTTTGTTGCATCCCAACATTGAGAAATCCAACAGGAATTATTTACACAGCTTTCAAATGAATCATTAGACAAAATAAACAAAAAGGGAGGATAGACACATACTGGAGTCGATATATAGCTGGTTGGATTAATCTGTGTCTTATTTAAAGCAGAGATTTCTTCAGTATGAATTACATATTTTTTTTGTTGGTCCATATGCCCTAATCAGGGTATAATTGGAGAGAACAGTGTAAATGGTCTTTCCTACAGCACCTCCTTTTAAGAAAACAAGGGGATTAAGATCTGTACAGCTTCCATTAATCCCACAAAGTAGCCATTTGCGATAAGGGCTCATTCTGTGGTCCTGCAAGAAGAGGTCCGTTCTCATTACAAACTCTTCTTCAGGCCCAAATAACATATTGGGGGAGAAGGTAAAATATTTGTACTCATCAATCCATCTGGCTACAGATGACTGGCAGTCTGACCATGGTGGCAACTCCCCTACATCCTCTCCACCAAAATGAGGAGCAATCCTGGGTTGACAAGGACACTCTGTCTCATTCCAATTGGGAGACGGAAATGTACCGTTTAGCCAGACTGTCGATTGTCACCAAAACCATGTAACATGAATAATATCATTGTTTCCTTTTCCTTGGGTTTGGGTGAAATTCACAGTCCCACTATCCAAAAATGATCCTAACATACGGATACTGAGCTGAATACAGTCCCCCTTTTGCGATAATTGAAAACATAGGGAACCCTGTTCTTGTAGGGAGCGATTTTCTCCTAACGGGACCCGTAAAGGGTCAAATGGCAAATATGGTAAATCCAGTTTTTTATTAGTAGTAAAGAATTTTGGAAAAACTATAGCATCATGGGGAACTGGCATTGGTTTAGGGAAAGCGGAGAGAATGGCCCATCTCTGTTCGCCCATCATACTAGGAACCTGAGACAAGTTCAACATTGTCAGAATCAGGAGCAGTCCTCTGGAGGTCAACATCTTCCACACCATCCTTGATTAATATCTTGCGGGTGAGTCGTTCCAGCAGCCAAAATGGGTTGTCTTCACTCTGTGGAAAAACATAGACAGCTCCCCTGGATCTTATTAAAATAGGATCCGGGCCTTTCCACAGACCAGATAAGACATCCTTCCATTTCACCATTTCTTTTGGTATATCAGGGTCTGAGCTATGTCGATCTGCTGCAGAGCAACCTTGCTCGTCAAGATTCAGAAAATTAAGTGTGAAGAGTGCCATGGATACATGTACTCTTGGCACTGAGGGCAGAGTCTCATCAGCTCCCCCTTTTTGTTTTATAAAATAAGAATTGAGTGTATGGTGGGCACGTTCCACAATGCCTTGTCCTTGAGGATTATAAGGAAGGCCAGTCAGGTGAGTGACATCCATTTGATGACAAAATTGCTGAAATTTAACAGAGGTATATGCTGGCCCATTATCAGTTTTAAGGATTGTGGGCTTGCCCCAAGCACTCCAAGCTTCTAAACAGTGCTGTATAACATGAGATGCTTTCTCACCTGTTAAAGGTGTAGCAAACATAACACCAGAGCAGGTGTCAATGGAAACATGTAAATATTGATTTCTTCCAAAGGAGGAAATATGAGTGACATCCATTTGCCAGACCTGTAATGGCCTGATGCCTCGGGGGTTTACCCCTACATGAGGAGTAGGCAAAAATTGACAACAGTTTTGACATTGGGTGACATTGTCACGAGCTTCTTTCCTGATTAAAGTGAAACGGTGGCGTAAAGTTTCAGCCTTCACGTGGAAGTGTTTATGAAACTCCCTTGCAGCCTCTGCCTGTGAGGACAGAGCATCAGCCACGATTCTAGTGGCTTTGTCTGCTAAGTCATTTCCATGAGACATGGGGCCAGGAAGGCCAGAATGCGCCCTGACATGAGTAATATATACAAGATGTCTTCTATGTAACAGGGCTGACTGAATTTGCTGAAAAATGTGAACAAGCTTGCTAGAGGGTCTAATTACACCAGCAACTTCAAGCGTATTAACTGCATTAACCACATATAAGGAATCAGATACAATATTGAGTGGTCCCGGGAAAGTTTCAAGGACCTCCAGTACCACCAAACACTCTACAACCTGGGGTGATGTCTCATTATATTGTTTAGATGTTACTTGGCCATTTACTACATATGCACCTATGCCAGATTTGGATCCATCTGTATACACTACTACCCCATCTGGAAGTGGGTGTTTGGCTGTTATTACTGGAAACACTATGGCTTGGCTTAAGGCAAACTGTAAAATTGGATGTTTTGGATAATGATTATCAATTTGTCCTGAATAGGAGGCAACCAAGACTGCCCAATCATTAGTTGTTGCTGCCAGGGTTTGAACTTGAGCAGAGGTATAAGGCACAATTAGCATATGAGGTTCTTTCCCAAAATGAGTAATAGCTGCTTTTATCCCCTGAAGTGCAAGTTGAACAACTGCATTAGGATACCACTCAATGATTTTTGCAGGGGAGGCATTAGGGTGGACCCACAATAAGGGTTCATTTTGCCACAAGACTGCTGTTGGTAACTGTGCAGTTTTTAATATGCACAATTCAAATGACTTTGACTCGTCAATGTGTTGTAATTGAGCATCTTGTAAGGCCTTTTCTATAGTTTGTAAAGCTTGACATGCAGCTCGGGTAAGTGCTCTGTGGAAGGAGATGTGGGTATCTCCCTCTAATATATCAAATAAGGGCTTTAATTCTGCTGAGGGAATTCTCAAAAAGGGTCTTAGCCAATTAATATCTCCCAGAGACTTATATGTCCAGCAGTTCTGAACCTGCCCCACTAACAGAGGGTCTCCCTTGCGCCAGTAATGGTATGAGTTCCCGGGTTCTCTGTGCTACTTGTCCCGAGCTATTGTTCTCACTGGCAAGAACACACTCAGACGGATTCTTCTTCAGCAAAAACTTTATTGCTTCTTCAGGAGGGAAGACCCAGAACCCGGAAAATGGTGCTGCTTCTATAGCCCTCAGCGTGGCGTGTCAGCACCTGATTTGTTGCTCTCCCATCACCTCATTACTATGCCTGGAGATGGGCAGTGACTTGGCATGAATTCACTCTCGCACCTGCACACAAGGCTTGTTTACTAGTTGAGCACAGCCAAAGCCATCGCCATCCTGTAATGGTGATTGCTCAAGGCACGGCTCTCCACATCCTAAGCAAAAAAAAAAAAAAAAAAGCCAGGGTTTTAGCACAGAATTATTCCAAAATTTGAAAGAAGAGCTAATACCAATACTCCTCAAACTATTCCACAAACTATAAATAGAAGAAACGTTGTCAGACTCATTCTATGCAACTACAGTCACCCTGATACTTAAACCACACAAAGTCTCAAGAAAGAAAGAAAATTTCAAACTAATTTCTCATATGAACATTGCTGTAAAAATGCTTAATAAAATACTCACAAACTGAATCAAAGAACACATCAAAAACATTATCCAACATGATCAAGGAGGGAATGTAGGGATGGTTCAATATATGAAAATCAGCCAATAATCCATCATATATGTCTTAGCAAGATCAGGAATATAACGCACATACTTTATGTGAAGTAGATTACATAAAATAATCAATACAGCAACCTAGTAGTAAACAGCAAATTAAAGAATTAAATTAGAGAAAGAAAGCTAAAGCAATTTCCACTAAAATCAGGGATAGGAAAAGGCTGCCCCCTCTCCCCCTCTCTTTTCAATATGGTTCTTGAAACCTTAGCTAGAGAAATGAGACAACTAACAGAGTAAAAGGAGATACAAATTGAGAACAAAGAAGGAAAACTATAGCTAATCACAGAGGATATGATAGTGTACATATGTTATCCCAAAAAATCTAAAAAAAGAACTCCTACAGCTAATAAACCCCTCCACCAATGTAGCCAGATACTAAGTTAACTAAAAAAAAAAAAAATCAATAGCTATCCTGTATATAAAAGATAAATGGGCTGATGAAGAATTTATGGAGAAAACACACTTCACAATAGCCACACAAAATATAAAATATCTTGGTGTAACTATAGCCAAGTAATTGTAAGAACAGTAAAAGAACTTCAAGTCCCTAAAGAAAGAAATTGAAGGAGATAGCAGAAGATGGAAAGGTCTCCTATGCTTAAAGATCAGGATTGGTAGGATTAAAATAGTGAAAATGGTCATCTTGCCAAAAGCAATCTATACATTCAATGGAATTACAATCAAAATTTCAACACAGTTCTTTCCAGACCTTGAAAAATCAATTCTCAACTTGATATGGAAAAACAAAAAACCTCAGGGTCTCTAAAATCATCCTGTACAGAAAAACAAAACAAAACAAAACAATACAAAAACAAACAAAAACAAACAAACACTTGTGAAGGTATCACCATCCTTGCCATCAAACTGTACTACAGAATAACTGTAATAAAAAAGTATTATATTGGTATAGAAACAGACAAGTTAATCACTGGAATCCATTCAAAATTCCATATTTAAACCCACACACCTATGGACACTTGATTTTCTGACTAAAAAAAAAAAAAAAAAGAAGAGGGAGAATTCTTCAATGTGGTGTTCTAACATGCATGTAGAAGAATCCAAATAGATCTGTATCTATCACTCTACATGAAATGCAAGTCAAACTGGATCAAAGATCTCTATATAAAACCAGAAGACAAAATAGGAAATAGCCTTGAACTTCTTGGTACAAGAGAGGAACATCAACAGGGTTGAGGGATCTGAAGATGATAGGAACCCCACAGAAAAACCAATAGAGTTAATTACCTTAGATTCTGGGGAACTCCCAGATATTGAACTACCAACCAAAGAGCAAGCATGTACTGGACTCAGACACCCTGCACATTTGTAGTAGATGTCCAGCTTGGTTTTCATGCAGGTTCTCCAATAACTGGAGCAGTGGCTGTCCCTGAATCTGTTGGCTGCCTGTGGATCCTGTTCCCCTAACTAGGCCAACTTGTCTAGGCTCAGTGGAATAGGATGTGCCTAGTACCGAAGTGAATTGATATGCCATAGTGGGGTGATACCCAAGGGTGACTTCCTCATAGGAGGAGAAGGGGAGAGAATAGTGAGACAGGAACCCTGTGAGAGGGTACTGGTAGGAGAGAGGGGGCTGATATTGGTGTGTAAAGTTAATTAATTAATGAATTAAATAATGAAAAAGAGAAAAAAGAAAGAAGGATGATGAAGATGAGGAAGAGGAGAAGGGAGGGTGAGGGGAAAGGCAAGGGGAAGAAGAAGAAAGGGAAGAAGAAAGAGAAGGATGAGTCAGAGGAGTAGAAGGAAGAAGCAGACAATTAAGGAAAGTCTGAGACAAGAGATCACCCAGTACCTTCTCCCAGTGACATAGTTATCAAGGAGGATGTACCTCCTTAAGTTTCCAGTACCTTCCAAATAGCTGGATCCTCCTGATATTCAGTACACAAGCCTAAGTGAAAATTTCCACATCCAAACCCTAACACACGGAATGTCCTGGTATTGTGAGTATTGTGGGACTATAATACCTTCTGATGTCTTCCTTGCATGCTGAGAGTTGACTCATCTTATGTCTCCACATGCTTGTTTTATAATGTGATGCTTTGTCACAGCCTTAAAAGAAACAGAGCAAAGATCTTTAACTGCAGCCTCCAAAAATGTAAAGCAAAATAACTATTTTTTATAACTTTGTTATCTGTGCCATTCTATTACAGCAATGGAAGCTGAATAGATCAATGACAAATATTACTTTAAATCACTCTGTAATTATGTACTGTCATGGATAGAATAGAATTGGTATACCAATTACTTTGTCCAACAATGTTTCTGTTTCATATATAATCTTTAGATAAGGTCTATCCATTTGGTTAAGCATACAGAAATGTTATGTATAATTTATTTGAAGGTGATATGATATGGACCTAGGTGTTTCTTGTTGCAGCACAAGGTTCTACGTTAGTTCATTGTAATTGCAAATGCACAGACACAGCTTTGTTTGGTATGTGAAGAATTTGCAGCCTTGAGTTATGTCAATTATGTTAATCAGGAGTCAGAACTCACACTTCCATTTAAACACTATTCTATGAGTAAATGTTTGTAGTTACTTGAGTAAAATATATAAAGTAAAATATGTAAGCTAGACATTATGGTTGTGCATATAGACATTTAATAAACCTCTGCTTATAGTTATTTATGAATGTCACAGAGCTATCAAGAATATTTATTCATATCTCAACCGCAAACTAAACCAAAGTAAATCAAAGACTTAAAGAAATTTTCATTTCATCACGAACAAACTGCTGCTGGCATGTCTTAAATAAAGAAAGCTAATCCTTTCTAATCATTAAGTACTCATAAAATTAATGAGTAAAATATATCCAATTGTATCCCCTCCTCCACACAAAGTACTTGTTCTCAGACAAAAGAGAACATCTCTGCTGAGATTTGTCCATTACCCATCATTTTATCTAAGTATTATCACATTTTGGTTTTTGAATAAATTTAAACTGAAGGAAATCAAATCTCTTTCCAATAAAGAAATTACTTTTAAAAATATTTTATTTACATTATATTTATTATTATATTTTAAAAGTATTTTAAAAATATTATTTTCTATAAAAGATTGGAAATTACTCCTTCTGCTTTCTCTTCTACCAGTCTCAGGTACTTTGTCTTGAGTTAAAGTCCTAAATACATTGAGTTTTGTATAGCATAAGAAATAAGAAACAATGTGTATTCCTTAGATGGTGAGGAACATATAAGAGAATTGTTGAAGGACACAGTTGAATCTGAACATTGTAGAAAGGTGCTGAAACAGCATATGGAGAGCAGAGCCACCTCCCTCTTCTTATTTTTGCTATGGTTTTGGTAGTGAAAGCAGAATGGATAATCCATTTCCTCTACTTTGTATTTCTAATTCTTTGGCTTTAAAATCTGTCCTATAAAACAAATCAGATAGCCACAGTTCTCTAAACAGCATCTTGAGCTATTATATCCACAACGTTAACTTTTGTTTGTAAAATTCATATGGGGAGAGGTTATATAAGTCCTTCTTGATTCATATAGATAATTTTTGTCTTGAATAGAAACAGGAGTTCCCATATTATTTAGTAAATGTTCTTTGGTAGAAGATATTACTAATTTTGGTTTATTATTTCTTGGCAACACAGTTTACCAGATCTAACTTTTGTGAATGATACCCCAATGAAAAGCAATGAATTTTAAGTAAGCAAAAAAAATGTAAATCATCTGATAGAAAGAACTAGACAATAAATTTAACAACACTGTTGATGTTGTGTTCAATAGAAATAAAACAAAGAAGCTCCATTAGACTATGGAATGGAACTGGCATATGTTAAAACTGAACCTCAGGAAATGGCCCAGTATTTGGATATTGTTCCCTTTTACTCTAATTCAAGTTCCTCATGCAAAGACCCTCAAAATGGAAAACTATGCCACATGGCAGAGTTGACCAGTTTGAGCAGGCAACTGGCCAGCCCAGCAGATGGGCAAGTGAGTACCCTGCTAAGGAAGGGCTTGCTCCATGCCAAGCAGCTGTGTGGTGTGTATAAAGATCATTATTCCCTGATGAGAAATCTAAAAGCTCTGTCTACTGTGACTGCTGTTTGCCAGTTGGAAGCTTGTAACAGCTATGGAAGCAACTGGTGCTTGGTGACTCCCTAGGTTATCACATTCTATTTTTTAGAGGTAACTGCTTTAATAGGAAAGACCAGTATTCATTTGGATATTTTCCCAAAATGGTTTCTAATGATAACACTGACTATAATTTGATATTTATTTAGCCACTTACATTAATATAATATTATAGGTAACACTGATATAAGGAATGAATGAAGCCCAATGAAATAGTTCATTATTCTTAGAAGTAAGCACACCAAGACCCCTACACAATAAATAATAGAGAACTTAATACAGAATCCCATTGTAGTGTCTCAACGGGTCAATATTATCCAGAAGTGTTAGGATAAACCAAACAACTTATCACATGTACTTAATGAACATCAGGAGCTGACAAATCTGACTACCTTCCTGTGGCCATCTCCATAATCTGAAGTTATAAAAACCTGGAGGCAAGATTTGTTAACTCTCCTCCCCGTTGGGCTGCACTTATTTCCATAGCCCTCTGAATTATTGATGTCAGTGTTAATATACCACTCCCACTGAAATTTTAAATATTTAATGAAATAAAAATAGAAAACACTTTACAATATTTAACAGAAAAAAAACAGAAGTTCAGCAAATCCTTACCAGTATTCAGATATAATTAACACATTATATGTAAGTAAAGTACATACTTTTGGGGGTGTGCATGTGTGTGCGTGTCTGTCTGTGTGTGTGTGTGTGTGCGTGTGCATGTGTGTGTGATTGAGGGCCTAAAACAGTCAAACAAAATAACATATCCAACAATTCACATCATTCCCATTATGTGTTTATTAGTGATGAAAATATTTAAAATGTCCTCAGTGAACTTCAATTGTCTTTCCCATATGGTACACCTCCTTAACATAGTCTACTGATTCTTGTAACTGAAATGTCACACTAACCAAGAATCATCATATCATTTCATAGTCCATTCAAGTAATTTCCCACCAGTTTGTTCTTAACTACTAATCATTTGCATTGCATAGATTCCAAGTATAATTGAGAACCTGCAGTATTTACCTCTCTGTCTTTCTTTTTTCACTTAGTCACAGGTCTTATCCTATCATGTGTTTTTTCACAAATGCCAAGATTTTCTTTGCCATTTTGACAGTATCTTCACTTACTTATCAGTCAGGGAACACACATACTGTCACTACTCTTCAGGTTGATACATGAGTTTACAAAGAATTACCACTGTTGTTGTTGTTGTTGTTGTTGTTGTTGCTGTTGCTGTCATTATTGATTTATTTTTTCCTTTACTGATTGGTGTAATTCATCAATGAAACCATCTGGACATGTAAATTTTCTTGTTGACTGGTACTTCATTTTGTTCAGTAAGTTTGTAAATGATCTTTAGAGATTTACTCTTCCTTCATGATTTAATGTTGGCAGGGATTTCTTGTAGGGTATTGTATAATAACTGAAAAAAAAAAAAAAGAGGATACTGAATGCCCTTGAAATGGCCCTTTCTATTCTCAAGACTCTTGCCAGTAATGGGAACAATGAAATTGCCTTTATGACTAGAAATTCTAGCTTTACACTAAATCATTATCTGAAATGGAGAAAGGGCAAAATGTTTCTCTAGAAGAGAACTTCCTTTCTTACTGCATGCTCAATGACTCCTCAGAATGCTCCTCACATAACACACAAGGGGTTAGGCTAATTACATAAATGTTTATTTAGTATAGCTTCTAAAATTCCTCTCCATGGAGTAATTATGTTGGTGAGGGCACAACATAAATCACAAATACTGTTGGTTTAACTATCTCATGTTGAAGCTTCGGAAAAAGTTTTGTTGACCACATATGTTCCTGTGGACCTGAGAGTATCATCACTGACCTTGAAAGTCCTAGGAAACATCATTATTTTTCTGTCTGCCACTGGATAGTCTACCTTGTTAGTAAGACTCTCTCCCCTATTAGCTCCCTGGTTAGTAAGTTTATCTTCCCTGTTAGCTTCCTGTTGGTAAATTTCAGTAAACCTTAATCATGCATGCAGTTTCCTGGTGTTTCCTTCTGTCTCTTGGCAGCATACTCCCTTGCCCTTAGGAACCATGTGGTAGATGGTGCAGCTGTAGAATTTTTGGTATGTAATAGCTCAAAGTGTTCTTATATAATCCTTTGTACTTGTGTTTTATCCATTGCAATGGCTTATTTTTCAATTTTGATTCTTACTTTACTCCCATTTGCTTAGTCCTTTGAAATTAAGATTTTTTTTTTTAAATTTTATTAAATCAACTCCTAGGTTTCCATTCCTTTATGTTCTTTTTCTCATTTCCATTTCATTTTTTCTCATTCCATTTATTTGTAGTATGACTTTTTTATTGAACATGGATCTTCTCTGGACATAATACATACTATTTACAATTTTTATTATCCCTCTAATACTCCCAGTCCCTCTTCACTTCCCCTCCCATCAGATCCAGTACCTTTTTGTATCTCCTTAGAAAAGAAGAGAAAAGAAAAGAAATAGTAATAGAATATTATTTTTAAAATGACATTTTAATGAGGTTGAGTTTTACTTGCACTGACTCCCAGAGCAGAGAATCCCATAAAAACTTCCTCTAACAACAAAAATAGCAGTAACCAACCAACATTGGTCTTTCACATCTTTCAACATCAACAGATTCAATTTTCCAATAAAAAGACATAGGTTAACAAACTACATACATAAACAGTACACAGTAATTTGCTGCATACAGGAAGCACATGACAATAAAAAAGACAGGCACTATCTTAGAGTTAAAAGATGAAAAAAAAAATCCAAGCAAATGGTCCAAAGAAACAAGTTGGATTAACCATTCTAGCATCCAATAAAATAGACTTTCAGTGAAAATTATCAAAAGAGATGGGGAAGGGAACTTCATACTGATCAAAGGAAAAACCTACCAGAATGATCTTTCCATTATAAATGGCTATGCTCCAAATGCAAGGGTAACCACATTTATAAAAGAAATTTTACTAAAGCTCAAAACACACTTTGATCCTCACAAAATAAGAGTAGGAGACTTTAACACCCCACTAGTATCCATGGAGAGATCATGGAAAAAGAAGCTAAATGGAGAAACAGTGAAACTAAGAGTTTTGAACCAATGGATTTAATAATTATCCATAGAACATTTTACCCTAAATCAAAAGAATATACCTTGTTTATAGCACCTCATCATACCTTCTCCAAAAATGATCACAAAACAAGCCACAGTCACAAAACAAGCCTCAATACAAGAAGATTGAAATAAGCCCATGCATCCTAACAGATCATGATGAACTAAAGCTGGACTTCAATAACACCAAAAAGCAGAAAACCCACATCCACATGGGAGCTGAACAACTCTCTACTCAATGACAACTTGTTCAGGGAAGAAATAAAGAAAGAAACTTTAAGGAATTCAATGAAGGTATAACATACCCAAACTTATGGGACACAATGAAAGCAGTGTTAAGGGGACTAGAGATGAAAAGAGGAGGGGTGTATTAGGGAAGGGTCAGGTATGGGAGGAGATGGGGATGATATACAGAGGGTCAGGATATTGAGCAGATGTGTGTATCAATGGGGTAATGGGGAACTGGGGATAGCCACCAGAAAGTCCCAGATACTAGGAAAACAAGAGGCTGCCAGGACTCAAAGGGACTGAGATTAGCTGAAATTTGCAACAAAGGGGAGGGAGTATCTGCAGAGATCATACCCAGATGTTAGGCAAGGCCCCGGGTTGAGGGATGGGACCACCAACTCATCTACAAATGTTTAACCCCAAATTGCTTCTGTCTAAAGGAAATACAGGGACAAGTGTGGAGCAGAAACTGAAGGAAAGGTCATCCAAAGAATGTACCACCTGGGATTCCATCCCATATACAGAAATCAAACCCAGACACTATTGCGGATACCTAGAAGTGCTTGCTGACAGGAGCCTGATATAGCTGTCTCATGAGAGGCTCTGCCAGAGTCTAACAAATACAGATGGGCAGACATGCTTGCAGTCAATCATTGGACTAAGCACAGGAACCCCAAGAGAGGAGGTAGGGAAAGGACTGAAGGAGCTGAAAGAGTTTGTAACCCCACAGGAAGAACAATAATATCAACCAACCAGACTCCCCAAAGCTTCCAGGGACTAAACCACCAACCAAAGAGTACATATGGAGGAGGGACCCATAGCTACAGCTTCATATGTAGCAGAGGATGGGCTTATCTGGCATCAGTGGGAAGAGAGAACCTTGGTTCTTTGAAGGCTTGATGACCCCGTGTAGGGGAATGCCAGGGCAGTGAGGTGGGAGTGGGTAGGTGGATGGGTGGGTTGGGAGCAACCTCATAGAAGCAGGGGGAGGTGGTTGCGAAAGAGAACTGGAAATCAGGATAAAATTTGAAATGCAAATAAATAAATTATCCAATAAAAAATAACATAACCAATTTAAAATTACAAAAGGGCTGGAGAGATGGCTCAGCTATTAGAAGCACTGAATGCTCTTCCAGAGGTCCTGAGTTCAATTCCCAGCAACCACATGGTGGCTCACAACCATCTGTAGATGCCCTCTTCTGGTGTATCTGAAAACAGCAACAGTTTACTCACCCAAAATAAATAAGTAAAATCTTTTTTAAAATATAAAAATCAAAGAAAGAAATACTAAAACAGTAAAATAACTAAAAAAAAAAAAAGAAAAAAGAAAAGAAATAATAATAGAATACTATTTTAAAATTGACATTTTAATGAGGGTAGTGTTGAGTTTTGCTTGCATTGACTCCCTGTGCAAATTTTTATTATTTTTTAATATTTTTATTATATATTTTCCTCAATTGCATTTCCAATGCTATCCCAAAAGTCCCCCATACCCTCCCCCCCCCACTCCCCTACCCACGCATTCCCACATTTTGGCCCTGGCGTTCCCCTGTACTGGGGTAAATAAAGTTTGCATGTCCAATGGACCTCTCTTTCCAGTGATGGCCGACTAGGCCAATCTTTTGATACATATGCAGCTAGAGTCAAGAGCTCTGGGGTACTGGTTAGTTCATAATGTTGTTGCACCTACAGGGTTGCAGATCTCTTTAGCTCCTTAGATACTTTCTCTAGCTCCTCCATTGGGGGCCCTGTGATCCTTCCAATAGCTGACTGTGAGCATCCACTTATGTTTTTGCTAGGCCCCTGCATGGTCTCACAAGAGACAGCTATATCAGGGTCCTTTCAGCAAACTCTTGCTAGTGTATGCAATGGTGTTATCGTTTGGAGGCTGATTATGGGATGTATCCCTGGATATGGCAGTCTCTAGATGGTCCATCCCCTTGTCTCAGCTCCAAACTTTGTCTCTGTAACTCCTTCCATGGGTGTTTTGTTCCCAATTCTAAGAAGGTGCAGTGTTCACACTTTGATCTTTGTTCTTCTTCAGTTTCATGTGTTTTGCAAATTGTCTCTTATATCTCGGGTATACTAAGTTTCTGGGATAATATCCACTTATCAGTGAGTACATATCATTTGAGTTCTTTTGTGATTGTGTTACCTCACTCAGGATGATGCCCTCCAGGTCCAACCATTTGCCTCAGAATTGCATAAATTCATTCCTTTTAATAGCTGAGTAGTACTTCATTGTGTAAATGTACCACATTTTTTGTATCCATTCCTCTGTTGAGGGGCATCTGGGTTCTTTCCAGCTTCTGGCTATTATAAATAAGGCTGCTATGAACATAGTGGAGCATGTGTCCTTACTGGTTGGGACATCTTCTGGGTATATGCCCAGAAGAGGTATTGTGAGATTCTCCGGTAGTACTATGTCCATTTTTCTGTGGAACCACCAGATTGATTTCCAGAGTGGTTGTACAAGCTTGCAATCCCACCAACAATGGAGGAGTGTTCCTCTTTCTCCACATCCTCGCCAGCATCTGCTGTCACCTGAATTTTTGACCTTAGCCGTTCTGGCTGGTGTAAAGTGAAATCTAAGGGTTGTTTTGATTTGCATTTCCCTGATTATTAAGGATACTGAACATTTTTTCAGGTGCTTCTCAGCCATATCTTAAATTAAGGTTGAACTATCATAACCTTCTTTCCAATGTAGAAGAGATCACATTTTTATTTTCCTACAGTTTGGAAGTTACTTCAGAATATGTAATCACATATGAAGATGATTAAGAACATGTGGTATTTGTCTTTTGGTTACTTCACTAAACATCATCATTTTAAGCTCCATCCATTTATCAGCAAATTTAAATGATTTAATTTTTTTAATATTTTTTATTACATATTATCCTCAATTACATTTCCAATGCTATCCCAAAAGTCCCCCATTGCGCCCCCCACTTCCCTACCCACCCATTCCCATTCTTTTGGCCCTGGCATTCCCCTATATTGGGGCATATAAAGTTTGCAAGTCCAATGGGCCTCTCTTTCCAGTGATGGCCGACTAGGCCATCTTTTGATACATATGCAGCTAGAGACAAGAGCTCCGGGGTACTGGTTAGTTCATCATGTTGTTCCAACTATAGGGTTGCAGATCCCTTTAGATCCTTGGGTACTTTCTCTAGCTTCTCCATTGGGAGCCCTGTGATACATCCAATTGTGATTGTGAGCATCCACTCCTGTGTTTGCTAGGCCCCTGCATAGTCTCACAAGAGACATCTATATTTGGGTCCTTTCAGCAAAATCTTGCTAGTGTATGCAATGGTGTCCGCATTTAGAAGCTGATTATGGGATGGATCCCTGGATACAGCAGTCTCTAGATGGTCCATCCTTTCATCACAGCTCCAAACTTTGTCTCTGTAACTCCTTCCATGGGTGTTTTGTTCCCAATTCTAAGAAGGGGCACAGTGTCCACATTTTGGTCTTCATTCTTCTTGAGTTTCATGCATTTAGCAAATTGTATCTTATATCTTGGGTATCCTAAGTTTTGGGCTAATATCCACTTATCAGTGAATACATATTGTGTGAGTTCCTTTGTGATTGTGTTACCTCACTCAAGATGAAACTGCAAAGCTTCTGCAAGGCAAAAGACACCATCAATAAGACAAAAAAAAAAAAACCACCAACAGATTGGGAAAGGATCTTTACCTATCCTAAATCAGATAAGGGTCTAATATCCAATATATATAAGGAACTCAAGAAGGTGGACTCCAGAAAGTCAAATAACCCCATTAAAAAATGGGGCTCAGAACTGAACAAAGAATTCTCACCTGAAGAATACTGAATGGCAGAGAAGCACCTGAAAAAATGTTCAACATCCTTAATCATCAGGGAAATGCAAATCAAAACAACTCTGAGATTCCACCTCACACCAGTCAGAATGGCTAAGATCAAAAATTCAGGTGACAACAGATGCTGGCGAGGATGTGGAGAAAGAGGAACACTCCTCCATTGTTGGTGGGATTGCAAGCTTGTACAACCACTCTGGAAATCAGTCTGGCGGTTCCTCAGAAAATTGGACATAGTACTACCGGAGGATCCAGCAATACCTCTCCTGGGCATATATCCAGAAGATGTCCCAACCGGTATGAAGGACACATGCTCCACTATGTTCATAGCAGCCCTATTTATAATAGCCAGAAGCTGGAAAGAACCCAGATGTCCCTCAACAGAGGAATGGATACAGAAATTATGGTACATTTACACAATGGAGTACTACTCAGCTATTAAAAAGAATGAATTTATGAAATTCCTAGCCAAATGGATGGACCTAAATGATTTAATTTTTAATGGCCAAAATAGTCTACTGTGTATACTTGGCATATTTTTATTATCCATTTGTTTCTCGAGGGCCATTTAGGTTGTTTTCATTTCCTATATATATGCACAGAACAGCAATGGATGTGGCTACACAAGTTTCTGTGAAATTTAATGTCAAGTATTTTTCACATAAGCCAAGTACTTGTATAACTGGGTTATAAGGCAGATACAATTTTACTTTATTAAAAATTCTTCACACTAAATTCCATTGTGGGTGAATCAACTTGCAATCCTTCCAAAAGTGAACAAGGGTTGTTTGCTTATGTTACATCCCTTTAACATTTGTTTTCATGATCTTTGCCAGTCTAACAAGGGTAAGATTAAGTATAAAAGGGTTTTGTTGTTATTGTTTTGTTTTTGTTTTTGTTTTGTTTTGCTTACTCATTTGGGTTTTTTTTTCCTTTGCAATTCCATAATTGTTAGAGAAATACAACTTTCAAATATTTCAAAGTCATAATTTTTTTTCTTTTCAGAACTCTATTCAGGTCCCATGCCTATATTTTTGCAAATAATAGTAAGGGTGTCAAAAAGCCATGAGGACTCATACTGTTATGTTTACACACACACACACACACACACACACACACACACACACACACACACACTCACACACACACACACACACACTCACACACACACACGTCTGAACATAGCTATACATAGCTATACATAAGTAATTTAAGTATCAGTTTTTATAATTTGGATGATAATGCTCTCTCCAAGGTTTAAGACTATCTAACAAAAGCTCTCTTTTTCTGGTTTTCACTGTTTTTCTGGTTTGTCCAATAGACTTGCAAAATATTTTAGGGTATTTTTACTGCCTTTGGTTGCCACTATGAGGTGGAAGTAACTCCCTATTTTTGAAATCATGATGTACTTCAGATGCAGGGCCCAGAAAATTCAGAGCTAGTTCTGGTCTGAAAGTCTTCTGCCTTTCAGGCCAGAACTTGCTTTCTGCCATGAGTTGCTCTCATGGTGTCAGAAGGCATCATGTAACCTTCCAATGGAGAGAAGTAACAACTACTAACCCATGATGCATATTAATTACAACAATGTCTGTTGTGGATAGCCCTTGGGCTAATTATATTTGATATTAATCCCATTCTCCCATGAGGGGCTACAAACAAGGAATGAGTCAGCACTCAGGTGATTTCTAGTAACTTGCTTCCCACCTTAATTTGTAAAATAAAGAAGAGCTGATGATTGCCCACATAAAGGGAAGGTGGAGCAGAAGACAGGGCAAGAAAAGAAGGAGAAAATTGAAGAGGGAGAGGACACAGAGGAGGAGGAGGAAGAAAAGCAGAGCAGAAGCATATGACGTGGAGAAATGGCAAGTTCTAAGGGGTCTCATAGATGTGGAAGACAGTTGTGTAGTGGTAGATCTAACCAATCTAGGTGCACAGCATGTATTCATATTAATTGAGTTGTGTTTTCATTGCCCGGACTTATTTGGGTTGGAGATTTACCGCAACAAATGTCTATCATGGCATGAAATCCCTAGGGTATGACAGTGCAGACACATCTTTCCAGGGAACCAACACTTCTATAATTGGATTTAAGACCAACTCAACAGGAGATAAATCATGATTAGTGCTGGAAAACTAACAACTCAGGGATAGTAAAGGCATTAATGGAACTAGAAAATATCATCCTGAGTGAGGTAACTGAGACCCAAAAGGACATGCATGGTATGTACTCAATAATAAGTGGATGTTAGCCGAAAAAGTACAGAATACTCAGGATACAATCCACAGAACTCAAGAAGGTTAACAAGCTGAAGGGCCCAAGTGAGGATGCCTTAACCCCACTTGGGAGGGAGAAGAAAGCAATCACAGGGGCAGAGGGAAGGAGACCTGGGTGGGAGAGGGGGTGTGTAGGGGAAAAGGGGGACATGATCAGGTACTGAGGGGAGGAACAGGACTGAAATCGTGAGGGTCAGCATAAAGAATGGAAACAGGTAACTGCGATCTTACTATTCTTACCTAGGACTCAAATTGAATTTGCTACCAGCATGTAACATCTCACCACTGTCCAAAACTCCTTTTCTATAGGGTCTGACCTTATTTCTAAGCACTTAGATCCCCTGCACGAATACACTATGTATAAATGCATGCAAGTAAATACATACATGTAAATAAAATAAAGGTGTTAATACCAATCATTACAAAAATAAAAATGCTGATAAAAATATGTGCAAAAAGAAAGTTTATTCATTTCTCGTAGAAACATAAACTAGTCTGTCACTATAGAAGTTTGCATGAAGTTTTCTCAATTAAATCATAATAGTTCCTCCTGAGGCTGGGCTTTACCACTCCGAAGTATTTACACAAAGAACTTCTTATGAACATATCACAAAAATACACTTGTTAGTGATTATTTCAACATAATTCACAATGGTTCAGTTATGGAAACAACTTGGTTATTAAAGGAGAGGAAGAGAAAAAGAAAAAGGATATATATGTATGCAAGCTTATATATTTAGATGACATTTAAAGACTCTTCAGGGATTATATAATAATCTAGAATTAAAGAATTCCAGTGAGGGTTGCTGTTTTATTTCAGTAGCCAATGACACCTGAGCACTTATGACTAAATAAATTTAAAGTGTTACTACCGAAAACTCAACTTGAATCTCCTCTGAAAAGTTCTTCTTCTTCTTCTTCTTCTTCTTCTTCTTCTTCTTCTTCTTCTTCTTCTTCTTCTTCTTCTTCTTCTTCTTCTTCTTCTTCTTCTTCTTCTTCTTCTTCTTCTTCTTCCTCTTCTTCTTCTTCCTCTTTTTCTTCTTCTTCATCTAGGAGGTAGAGAATGACCAATTAGCTTAAGTATCTGAATATTATTTTACCAGCACCACATCACACTTCTGGAAAAGCTGACTCTGTAGTTCCACCCACAAATTCTAATACTTCACAGTTATAAATATCTGAAGATTGGAAAATAGTTTTCTAATAATAGAAAAGTAGTTCTGAGTATGCATACATATGCTTACATGTCTAACTATACTATATATGTAATACACGTTGCTGACGGGTAAAATAGAAAAAGAAAAATGCCATACTCTGTGCTCATTATTTTTAATAAACAAATTCATTGTTTGCCCTAGTACTGGTATTATACATGTTTATAGACATATGAACTTGACAATGTAAACCAATTGGTGTATTTCAAATAGAATGCTTCTTATCCACCAGTGTCAAAATATATTGGAAATTTTCTTTTTAAAGCTCATAGAATTTCTGTGTCATTTTGACTTTTGTGTCTCCTGATTAATTTAGTCTGCTTTTCCAATGGCTTTGCTTATTCCTGTAAGCCCATCTTAGTTCAGTAAATGAATTTAGTTTCCCAGTCAGACTCAAGAAATCTATTCTCATAACCTTTTTCTCATCTTAATTCCTTAGGGGTTGGCTCTACTTATTCATTGCTAAGGTTGTATCAGGGGATTTTCACCTTTTCCAAAGAATATCAAGATATGCGTTATATGAGATGTTGACAATGGCAATGGGAATAACGGCTATTTTATTACTCCACAGCTTGCATGGAGATTATATTGTATTTCTCATCATTATTCAGAGTGTAACCACTGATTCGAATATTTCTCTTTTATTTCACAATGTAGTTTCCGAAACATAAACTGGGTTAATTTCTGTTCCACTGTTTCATATACATAATCAAGCTTCAATTAGCTATGATGATAGTCCCTTCTTCTTTTCTCAGCCAGTATCTTTTATTTTCCTAGTTAGCTGTACTTTATGCCTTCCGAAGGTGAACAAGATAAATATTAAAATTACTGCTTATCTAGTGGAATTCATTGGAGACTGATAAAGTTTTGTTGAGCATGGAAATAATTATCTATGTAAAAGGACATTTGAAAGTTATCAAATATACTTCCAGTGATTACTCAAGCATTCTTTATGTCTCTTGTTCATAGATTATTCTATCTTCATCAAGGAAACAATTCAGATTTTAAAAGTATGTTATTAATTTAATAACATCTGTGGTTTGAAAAATAATGATTTTCAGCTGTACGATCATACAGATTTATATTTTATAAATAAAGACCACTCTAGAATTTCAATAAAATGTATGTTTTTGTTGTATTTTCTCAAAATGGATTCTTTTTTCTATAATCACAGGTAAATGCAAATGCTCAGACATTTAGATGTTATACTCAATCTTCCTCTCAGATATGAATTAAAACATTATTTGCTATGTAATTTTGAGAAATAACTATAATATGCATTATAGAATACAATAAACATTAAGAATGAGCTACTATGCAGTCTCAGCTATGGAGAGAACATATATATCAACCCTCACCAATGCCGAGGTTTCATTATAGAAGCTGATTTCCTGTAGGAACCAGAACATAGAAGTGCTGTGAAGTCTTTTGCTGTGGACATGACATGGCTGTTTCTCACAGAAACTGTGGTTACAAAAATGTCAAATCAATGAAAACTAACAGCTCTAAATAGAGAGAGGCACCCTAAGCCCTTCTTCTAGCTGAGGAGCTATTGGAGGTTGATGATTACTCAATACTGGAGAGTCACTTTTGTGGGGAAGATGCCCACTGATAGGTGTTCCATGTCACAGTGCATGAAATATTGAACTTCTGGGCTGGAGAGATCATTCGGTGGTTAAGAGCACCTACAACTTTATAAAACTCCAGTCCTAGAAGATCTTGTGCCTCTTCTGGTCTCCTCAGCATTCAGAAAAGTTTATGAACAATTGTGAACTAAAAGTTAACTTATCCATGAGTCTCAACCTCTGTGTAAATTGCCTAACAACATTTTGGTCTATTAGAAAGTAAGTAGCGGTCCCTGAATGGGGAATTTTGCAGCTGTCTCATGTCATGGTCTCCAATATTAGAACCAAGACATAGCTTTCCCCACTGTCCAACTTAAACTTAAACTCTTATCTAAAAACTAGCTTATTAGAATGATTCTGTGAAGTACAAATATTTGCTGTTATTTTATACAATCTGTTGAGTGGAGTGGAAGTTAGGTACGTTTTTGTCTCATTTCTATTAGTCTTTAAAATTATGGAGCAATATATTTTGAACATGTTCACCATTCTTACAGTTCTTCCCATATATATTCCTCCCTACTATGTGCACCCAGATTTGTACCTTCTTTTTTTAATCTATAAAGAACAGTTTGTGCTACTCATGGATATGAGTTTGTACTACTCATTGGATATGTTGTTGTCACTGGAGGGTTATCAACATACCAGAGGATTCACCCTATAAAAGTAAACCTGACTCTTCTTCCAGGAGATAACAAATGGCAATACATCTTTAGATATGTTGGGTCTTTGGGTAAATATTCCCTCACTGTAGTGGATGTTTTTCTGGCTTAACACTGCAGCCATCTGGTGCATGCTGTCTCAACTGCTATGACGTCATACATGTAACTGCCCTGTATATCCAGAAAACAGTTATTCTTAGTTATCTCCACACTGTGGCCCTTACAATCTTTCTACCTTCTCTTAGATAAGAATTTTATACACCTTTTTATTTTGCATAGTTTAATAGAAGTTATAATTTTTAGGACATTATTATTCATTTGATTCAAACTGATTTAATATTAAGAATGATGTAGTGGATATAAGAGTTTTGGGTCCAAATTCTGGGTATCCAGTCTCACAAATTAGGTGGCACATTTGAGATTTATCATCTTAATAGCCTCACTTTAGCGATTATGAACAGGTTAAATTCATACATGCAGATGTGTCTTTCATAATCTACTCCACTCCTGGAACAACATTAATTTTCTCTTAATGGTCATTATGTTAAAGGTTTGGTAATCAGGCAAGTGGTATCAAGAAATACTGAAATCTTCAAATGTGCTGGCTTAGTGGAAGGACTTGAAAATTTGGACAACAGTAGGTATGGCCTTGAAGGGGGACAGTGGGACCATAGACCATGCCTTTGTTTATTCTAACTATAGTAATGAATAAATGCATTCAAAAGATACTAAATTTAAGCAGAGAAAACTGGCCATGAGCAGTAGCAATAGGTGAGGAGTTCAGAGTACCACTGCCATAAAGGACAATCTCTAAAGGGAAGGTGATACCCACCATCTGGTTCTGTAGCTCTAAGCCTTAGGTAATTTATAAAACTGATTTATGTGAAATTTATTAAAATTGATTTATTTGAAATCAATTCTAGGATTTCAGATCATAAATGAAGCTGAATCATTAGAAATGACTGGTTGTCTTCGTTCTGAAGCAAGAAGCAGACTATTCAGAATTTATTGCTTTCATGGCATGGACATCTGATCTCTGTCTCTGTCTTTCTCTTTCTCTCTGTGTGTGTGTGTGTGTGTGTGTGTGTGTGTGTGTGTGTGTTCTGCCACCTTTACTTCAGCATACTCTCCTGTCAGTATTATCATCAAAGAGGATGATTACCTTCTAGAAATTCTGAGTTTTAGAAGGAAAATATTGCACATATTAAATGTGTTACAAGACAGAAATCATCACTAACAAATTTCAGGCTTATTAAACAGCCAACCTTGAATTAAAACAACCAACTTTGATTGTTTTCAAACATCCTGCTCCCTACCATGCACCCCCAATCACAACACTAAGAAAAGTGGCAGTGTCTTGCAAAGGGAACAAAATGACTCTTCTCCAAAGAACAAAGTTCTACTTATTGAAAAGAGAGCTATTAACGAACTTGACATAGTGACCTAAGAAGCATGTATAAACTAGAATTACAGGAGAGTATGCCTGACAGCTGTCACTCTAATCAGCCAAATCACATCCTGCAGTTCATCAGCTCAGCCTTGTATGCATTACCGTGATGTATTACACTTCACCACTATGAAATTGATAGTAAAACTTCATTAACTCTCATTTAATTACCTTATCTGATAATTAATAAAAACGTCACTCCTTCCATCTATAATTTAATTACAGAGTAAGATAATAAAGTTCACTATGATTTTCATCATTCCACATCAACAGACTCAGCTTACTTAAAATAAAGCATATTTGAAAACAAGCTACTTCTGTTTTAAGTAACTTACATAAAATTTGTTTTCTTTGTTTGATACACGTAATATTACACTCTAAATATCCTTCTATGTAGATTTATAGATAGTTACACACATATACACCTATATCATATGTCTGTATATGTGCTTCATATGTATGGCTTTATTTTATGTGCTAGATATTAACTCTTCAAAGCAAAAGTACTGAGAAGTGAGTCTAATAACAAGATATTGTCTAGGGCCATGATAGGAGACTCCTCATGGATCAATTTATGCAGTATCCTAGGAAGTGGCTCAATAATCATGAGAGTCACAAACAAAGAGCATGACACTGTGATTCTTTCATACATACTTACAATGCTCTGACACAGCTAGCACAACATTTGCTCTAGCCTTCACAAGTGTGAGCTATGTGTGAGTCTCTTTTATGAAAACACCAAAGCTGTGGTCTTCAGTTACAGAAATAGCAAACAGAATAAGACATCTGATTAATATTAATATCAGTAACAATAGGAATGGCTGTCTTTCATCTCTTGATTAGTATCACCTGGTTATTTTCTAGTCAAAAGTTTCAGAACCACTTAAAAGTAAAATTTTATCCCTGCCTTTGTTACTCTTCTAGTGATGTCTAAGGATATCATGAACAAGAAAACTTCTGAAAGAAAGCATATAACAGGAGATTGCTTACAGTTCCCCCAGTTAAGTCTGTAATCATCATGGTAAAAGCATGGAAGCAGATATGTAGGCAGGCAGGCAAGCAGGTATGAGCTTTTAAAACCTCAAAGTCCACTCCCAGTTATACACCCTCTTCAACAAGTTCTCACATCCTAATCTGTTCTTAAACAGTCCATTAACTAGGTACCAGACATTCACATATATGAGCTTATGAGGGCCATCTTAATTCAAACTTTCACAATCGTTACTGTGTCCATGAAGAAACTACGGTTTAGAGTGTAATTCATGCAAAGCCACATTTACAGAGATGCAGGAGGATCAACACTTACACTACATATCAGATCTTGAGTATTGATGTATGTGAGTCCTGAACAAAATACTAACGTCAATATTTCCAAAGTTATATTAATATTTTTAAAACCTATTTTTTTCTAGGCTCTCTTGCTATGACATTGTATTTGTAACATGCTATCTGTAAAGTTTGTGAAGAAAATCTCTTTGTTACAGTAGACATGGTAAAATATACACTTGTGGATTGATATAGGAAAAAACAAATTTTGTCATAAACTTTATAATTACTAAAACACATTCTCCAGTTTTGAAACATAAGTGTACAAAGGCATATTACCTACATTTCCTTATATGCAGCTACACTTATAATTAGAGGTTAATGGTATTAAGCAAGCACTCACATGTAAGTTGATGTTGACAGATATCATCTGTGTGCTTAGATTTGGGGACCTCTTGATGGATGACTAAGTAACTACAACATTAGTGTCTTTTGTGCTTTTCATTATGTATAGTACTTGGATGGGAAATGAGGTAGATATATTTTTGAGAACTTCTGCAGTGCTCTCATAAAACACAGTAATTTTCACATTCAAATGTATGGAAGATTATCTTTACCATTAAAATCCTACCTTATTTTTATTTTACTTTATTTCATTTTCATCAAGACAAGTTTTGTAAACTCAGAGTTTTCCACAAGTTTTACTTTTGTTGTGTGCATAAATTTTCCTGTATTATTCAACTCAGTGGAATGATTCAGCATAAATATAAGCTTTGTGAGAGTTGGAATGTACTAACTCTATTTACTCTTAACATTATTCTATTAAAAATAATTGTTGGTTGTGACCAGTTTATTACAGAACTAACACTCATATCTGCATGTAAAGTATACATCCATTGTCTATTATTTGATGCTCTTTTTTTTCTCACTATATTTCCACCATTTGTTGTGTACTCTAAAAGGGCTTTCTAAGATCATCTCTTGTTACTCTGGTATTCATTGCCTTAAATTTCATCATTCAAACTATTAGGTACCTTGATTGGTGGCTTCATTAAGGTTTTGATTACTGTGATAACTTGAGTAGGAAAATGTTTATTTAAGTTACATGCCCCAGGTTACTTTCAATTAAGTGGAGCCAAACATGACCCTGAATGTAGGAAATAAAGCAAAAAATCATGGAGGAATTCTGCTTATTAGCTTAATCTACTGATTTCCTCAATTTTTCTTATACACCTGGTGATTACCTACAGAGATGGCACTGAAAACAGTAGCCTGGGCTATTTCTTTGATTCCCATCATTTTATGAGAACACAGTTATCCTGGTGCCCAAACCACATTAAATGCTCAACATAGAGTGTTATCTAACTGCAGACATTCCCAACTCTTTTGGTTCTCTCAGATAGGTATGCCCTGCCTCACTACAGGCCATGCCTGATTGAAAACCAGGTAAGCCACCTGCATGTGCACTATCCTCATAGGCTGTGTCTGCCAGAAGACTAGCTCCCAAATTCCTCCACCATCATATGCTCAAACAGTGGCAATGCCTGCCATCATCAGGCAAAGGCCAGACCTCAACTCTGGTAGAAACTCCTTGATGGACCAGAGACCATACCTGACATGCAAACTCCAGCCTACAACTGAGGCAGAGACCCCCTGCATAAGCACAGGAAACACATGTCAGAAGATCAGGAGGAAAAAGAAATCAATGGACATAAGACCCATGCAATTCAGACAAACCCAGAAATTGGCACCTAGAACTAATATCACTTCAAACTTCAAACACAGTTGCCTAAATGCTAGGGTAAATAAACACAATGGAAAACTGCCAGTTCAATCTGTCACCACTGGACAACAGCTATACTACTACAGCAAGCCCTGAATGTTCCAATACAGCTTACGAACAAGTTAAAAGGCCTTAAAACCAACTTCATAAAGGGAATAGATTTTCTTAGAGATAAGATGAGTGAATACCTTAAAGAAAGCAAGAAAAAGAAAAAGGAAAATATTGGAGGAAATGATTAAATCCCTTAAAGAAAGTCAAGGGAAAAAAACAACCACACAGTTGAAGAACACAATAAAACTGTTCAAAACCTGAAAATGGAAATAGAAGCAATAAAGACAACATGAACAAGAATTCTGGAAATGAAGAAGAAAGCAGAGGGCAGAGAGAGGGAGGGAACTGGGTCGGAGACAGGGGGGTCATGGGAAAAAGGGAACATGATTAGAAATTGGGGGCAGGGAATAGGTAGGAGTGAAGCCCAGAGGGCCAGCAGAATGAATGGAAATATGCATCCATAGGAGGTGGAAGGTGTGGGAACCCTCTAAAATGTCCCTGGGAGATGAGAGAATCTCAAGACTCAAAGTGAGTTCAGGTTTTGGGAGAGAGGAGTAGGTGAGGGCTGAGAGTGAGAATGGAAAGAGGTAGGGGGCATTAGGACCCATCTGAGACCTGGGATATGGGCAGCTACAGGGAGATTATGAGGGTGACCCTAGCTGAGAATCCTACCAGCAAGTAATACAGAGACTGAAATGCCCAACAGTGGGGAGAGGGAACTTGTAGAATCCACCTCCAGGAAAAAGACAGTGCATCAAGTCTAGGAATGGGGTTGCCATCCCACAATCAAAAACTCTGGCCCAGAACTGTTCCTGAGACAAGGGAGGAGGAATGGGATGAGGAAATCTCAGAGGTCAGAATGGAAGATGGATAATGACTGGATTTTAAAAGAAGATTAAAAATGATTTTTTAAAAGAACATATGGGACATTTACAAAATAGAGTATTGCCAAATTAAAAAGTGGTGTACAAACTTAAGCAGAGAATTCTTAGCACAGGAATCTTGAAAAGTACAGAAACATTTAAAGAAATGTTCAGCACCCTTAGTTGTCAAAGAAATGAAAATCAAAACAACTCTGAGATTCCATTTTATAGTGATCAGAATGTTTAAATTTTAATATCCAAGTGACAGCACATGCTCTTTAGCAAGCAGAACTTGCCTTCATTGCTGGTAGGTGTGAAAACTTGCACAGCCACTTTGGAAATCAATTTGGCAGTTTCTCATAAAATTGGGAGTAATTCTACCTCAAGATGCAGCTATACCACTCCTGGGCATATAACCCAAGATGTCCCACTTTACCATAGGGATACTTGCTCAACTATGTTCATAGCAGCTTTATCCTAATAGTCAGAAACTAGAATAAATATAGATGTCTCTCAAGTGAAGAATGAATAAAGGAAATGTGGTACATCTACACAATGGAGTACTATTTGGCTATTTAGAACAAACACAACATGAAATTTGCAGGCAAATGGATAGAACTGAGAGTATCATCCTGAATGAGGTAACACAAATCCAGAAAGACACAAATGGTATGTACTCACTTATAAATGGACATTGGCCATAAAGTGCAGATGAACAATGCTACAATCCATAGACCCCAAAAGAAACTGGGTAATAAGGAAGGAGAAAGGGAGGATATATGAATCTCATTCAGAAGAGGAAACAAAATAGTAATGGATGGACAGAGGTTACTGAGGGAGAAAGGGGTGCAAAGGTTTAAGATGGGATTTAGATTTTGGGAGAGAGGAGTAGGTAAGGGCTGAGTGTGAGAATGGAAATAGGTAGGGGGCATTAGGACCCATCTGAGACCTGGGATAGGGGTAGCTACAGGGAGATTATGAGGGTGATTCTAGCTGAGAATCCTACCACTAAGTAATACAGAGACTGAAATGGCTACCTCCTGTAGCCAGGTAGGACTTCCAGTGGAATAATGGGGACATCAACCCACCCACAAAATCTTCAACCAAAGATTTATGTTGCCTAAAACATATGCATAGATAAAAATGGAGAAGAGAGATTGAGAGTATGACCAACCAGTGACTGGTTCAAACTGAGACCCATTCCATGGGAAAGTGTTAACCTCTGACACTATTAATGACACTCTGCTATGCTTGCAGACAGGAGCCTAGTATAAATGTCTCCTGAGAGGCTTCATCCAGCAGCTTATGGAAACAGATGCAGAGACCCACACCAAACCACTAGGGGGAGTACAGGAAATCCTCTAGAAGAGTGGGAAGAAGTATTGAAGGAGCCAGAGGGTTTAGGGACACCAAAAGACGACCTATAGGGTCAATGAATCTAGGCCTATGGGGCTCACAGAGTCTGAACCAGCAGCCAAACAACATGCAGAGGTTGGAGCTAAGCCCCCCCCCCGAATTTGTAGCAGATGTGCAGCCTAGTCTTCATGTCGATCCCCTAACAATTGGAGTTGGAGCTGTCACTGACTGGTGCCTGTCATTAGATGTTCTTCCCCTACCTGGACTGCCTGGTTGGGCCTCAATGAGGGATGGTGACTAGTCCTGCATGTGCTAGAGGTCCCAGGGTGGGTTGCTACCCTGAGAAAGACACTGGTCTATGAGTATAGCAATACGGAGACTCACAGCCAGACATGCAGGTGAGATACTTTGGAATATTACCTAGAAATGTAACTTTTCATCAAATCCCTCCCCTAATGGTTAAAGGAACTCTAGGGAAGAGGACACGCAAAGAGCCAAAAGGAACAGAAGACACATACTCACAAAAGCCCTCTATTTCAGCAGAACCAATATACTTAAGAACTAATGAAGGATGAGATAACACGTGCACAGGGACTGCCAGGTTCTCCTTCAACTGAGGTCCTAGAACTAAAAGGAGAAATAGACTCATGATCCACCTGTGACCCAGAGTTTTCTCCAATTGATAATCACTTGCAAATGAAAATTTCATTTTCTCCAAGGGAGTCCTTCTAGGGAAGTAAAGTACTCTTAAGGATGTGCTGCATGCCCAGCAGTAAATGGCCAACAGGAAACTAACTGAAGTGCATAATTGGAAGCGACTTGACTCATAATGGCATATGAGGTCTTTTAATATTATTTTCATTTTATATTTTATTGTATCTTATTTTTATCAACTTTTATCCTATATGCCCTCTGTGTAAGTATTATAATTCCCGTTTAGTGTTTTTAATGAGTTTGCCAAGGTACAAACAAATGGATCTCTGTGTCTATATCTGTTCTTGTAACATTTCTTAGGTTATTTTCCTTTTGTTTTGTTTTTTTCCTATTCCAATCTATTAGTTTTTTGCTTTATCTTATTATTTGTTATTTTATTATTATACATTAAAAGCATCGTGCTTTCCCAATGAGAGGCTGAAATGGAGTGGATTAAGATGGAAGGGAAGCAAGTGATACCTGGAATGAATAGATGGAAGTGAAATTGTATTCAGGATATATTATGTGAGAAAAAACATGTTCAATAAAAAAAGAAGGATGCAGTGTGTGTGTGTGTGTGTGTGTGTGTGTGTGTGTGTGAGAGAGAGAGAGAGAGAGAGAGGGAGAGAGAGAGAGAGAGAGAGAGGGAGAGAGAGAGAGAGAGAGAATGGTGATGATGATGATGATGAGGACAACACTTGGTACAAGCTCCAAAATGCCAGTCTTAGAAGTTTTAAGCACCTATGAGGCTTCATGCAATGTTGAAACTTTAATTCCTATTTTTTATACTACAAAATACTAAGCAAGAATTCCCCAGTTCCAGAAAGTTTTGTCCCAATCTCTTCAGAAAAGGAAAAACAAACAAGCAAACAAACAGAAAAACCCAAACTCTATTTGCTACTCAAACCTCTAAGTATTCCCACCAAATCCTAGAGGATATTAATTCACAGTAAAAAGAGATGACAAAAATATTCAAGAGCGCAGAATAGACTGAAAAAAAAACTCACCTGATTGACTTTAAATGTAGGCATTAGTAATTATATAATTTAAATAAGCATATATAAAGATAGTAAAATAATTAAAATATGACAGAATAATGAGACTACCAAACACTACAAGACAGATGTAAGAGAAAACAAAACAAAAATGAAAAACTATACTATTTTAACTTAAAACTAAGGGGACACAGAAGTTTTAGAGTGCTTACTTAGATGTGCAAGGGTATGGGCTTCAGTCTATTATACTGTGCACACCTTCAGTGAGCAAGTTTAAATGGTGGACTGACTCCAAAGTAGAATTTAAAAAAAATGAAAAACAGAACTGAAGAAATTATACAGAATTTAAAGTTGGTACGATATTTCAGCATAGTAAGGGGCTTGCCAACAAGGGTAACCTGAGTCCCCTTTTTAGGACTCCCAAGTGAAAGGCAATAACTGAGTCCTAGGCAGTCCCAGGCAGTCCTCTGATTGCCACATGCACACTATGAAAGTACATGCATGCATACATACATACAATACACACAATACACACACGCACACACACACAAGATTAGGGGAGACTATGAGACACTATTGAGAATGTAAACAAATCAGACCTTTCTCTTTAATTAAAAAAAAATTTTTACACTTCCTATTCCATTCCCCGATCCCCACATCTACCCTCTGACTGCTCCACATCCCACACCTATGCCCCACCCCCATGTCTCCATGTGGATGCTCCCACTCCCACCCTGCCTGACCTCTAAACTCCCTGGGGCCTCCAGTCTCTTGATAGTTAGGTACATCATCTCTGAATGAACACAGAAGTCCTCTAGGGTATTTATGTTTGGGGCTTCATATCAGCTGGTGTATGCTGTCTGTTTGGTGATCCAGTATCTGAGAGATCTCAGGTGTCCAGATTAGTTGAGACTGCTGGTCCTTGTACACAATGCACCAGAGACCTGGAAGGTGAGAGACTCTCAGGACTCAAAAGGAGGGACCTCAGATGAAATGCCCAACAGTAGGAAGAGAGAACTTATAGAGTCCACCTCCAGCAGGAAGGCATGACATCCAGTGAGGGATGGGGTTGCCATCCCACAGTCACATCTCTGACCCATAATTGTTCCTGTCTGAAAGAATTACAGGGATGGAAATGGAGAGGAACCTGAGAAAAAGAAGATCCAGTGACAGACCCAAAGTGGGATCCAGTTCAGTGGGAGGTCCCAAGGCCTGACAATATTACTGAGACTATGGAGCGCTCACAAAAAATGGGACCTGTCATGATTGCTCACAAAAAGACCCAACAGGCAGCTGAATGTGTCAGATGCAGATATTTGCACCCAACCAATAGACAGAAGCTGCTAACCTCTGTTGTTTAATTAGGGAAGGCTGAAAGAAGCTGAGGACAATTTAGACCTTTTATGTTCTATTCAATAGAAGTAAAACATAGGGAAAATGCTGTGAAAACCAATATGGCCATTTCTGTCAAAATATCATGTCATCTAATATCTCTTCTTCTGTGCTCCTACATTAAAAAAACAAAAAAAAAAAACAAAAAACAACAACAACAAAAAGTGGAAAATGGAACAGACAAGTGTAGCTTTGTTATTCACAGCATGTAATGAATCAACCCTTGATTTCATGCCAGATAAATAGAATAGTATTGTATTTGGAATAGAATATGAATGTGCCTTTTAAAGAAGGAACTTTTTACATATTCAAAAAAGAATGACAAATGAGATGATTGAGTCCCAAAACTACAAATACTGTTTAATAACACCCATGAATTACCTAGCACCTTTATTCTCAAAGAGGCACGAAGTACATCGGTGATTGCCAGAGATAAGTGATAGGAAGAAGTAGGCATTGATCAATGAAGGCAGTTTTAGTTTGGCAAGATGAAGGAAAGTTGTAGAAATGAATGATGGGGAGAGTTGGATACCTGTTTGTCTATAATGTTACTGACTACCCATTTGAAAATAGATAAAATGGTAGATGGTATGAATATATCTTTTTACCACAATTTCTTTTAGCGATGACTGAGAATAGAGCCCAAGGCCACATGTTTGCTAAACAAACAGTCTTACCACTGAGAAACATCATCAGACCCTAATTTTTTCAGGACATCAAGGCAGCCACTCCAAAACTATTACTACAGACTTTTAATTACTTAAAGAAAAAATAAGAACATTATGTTTGGGAGTCTTCTAGAACTGGTAAAGTACAAATATTCAACATGAGAAATTACAAAATATCCATTTTAAAAGAATTTCATATGAAGATATATATTTGCATACTACCATGTTTAAACAAGAAACAATTTAAGTTAGTGAACTGAAAAGCTGTTTCCCTAAGCGGATTGACAGGATGATAATAGATTTCTCAAGCCAAGTAAAAAAGCTTAAATTCTCCAGAGGACTAAGGCAAAAACTAAGCCTACCTAACAATGTGTACCTGATAAAAACTATCTAACAGAAGTAGAGGTGGGAGGAGAAAAGTTTCAAGTAACAAAAAGTGAAGAGTTAGACAGAAATGGGTCCATAATCAGATAAGTTAGGAGACTGAGGCAGGAGAATTGTCATAAACTCAAGATCAGGCTGAGCTGCATAGCGAAAGCCTTTTTAATAAATAACTGTAGAAGGCCAAGTTAGAGGTCTATGGTCCTGCTGCAGCTAGAGTTATGTTGAAGTCTATGCCCATGTTACCTAAGAAGGCCAGCCAGATCTAGTAAATATATGGACAATACAAATTGGACATTCCCTTCCTTCCTTCTTTCCTTCCTTTCTCCCTTTCTTCTTTCTTTCTTTTTTATTTCTTCTTTTTCCTCTTCCTCCTCCTCCTCTTCCTCCTCCTCTTCCTCTTCTTCCTCCCCTCCTCCTCCTCCTCTTCTTCTTTTTGGACATAGAGTTCACAGGGGTTGGTGGGGTTGATGTGGGAAGACTGGAAAGTAAGTATTTTCAGGTGCATAATGTGAAATTCCCAAATAATCAATACAAATATTATGCTGGAAAAAGATAATGCATGTAGGCTGATTTCTATTTCGCTACTTAAAGTAATAGTACAAAGTACCATTGCACATAAAAGTTTTGGTAATGTCTCTAATTAAATCACTAAAAAGGAGTATATGTTTTGATTTATTACTAGACTTTCTGCAAAATACCTTTTCCATTATCTTGTGCCTCTGTATTTCTGAACTAGAAGCTCTTAAAGGAACTTTATACATTGGACATTTTAAACCACTAGGAAGAGTAAGTTTTAAATTTTATGTCAGTGTAATAGATGGTAGCACACATTTAAATAACATTTCAGTTTTAGTGTATTCAATTAGCAAGGATATTTAATATTGTCATTTCTTCAGGAACTGTTATCTCTTTGTTTCTGACTCTTTTTTTTCTACAATATGAATGTTTCACAATTTTCTCTCCATTAATACATGGACCAGGCATTTACTCAGTGGGTTCAGTGTTTCAGAAGAAGAAAATAAAATCTTACTTTATGTAGTCAAGAATTCAAGAGTGAGACTAGCATTATGCGTCATTAAGGCATTCAAACTATTGCATAAATAAAATCACACAGTATGAGGTAATGATGTCATATACATAAAAAAATATAAAGTCTAGCTGTAGAGACTGGAAAAGGGAGTTTTCAGAAATGATAATCCACATACTGAATTATCGATGTACAGATGACATTTGAAGATATAAAAAGACAATTACTTAAGTAGGTAGAGAATTAACATTAACTGTGCTTACATTAACCATGGATGGGGGTTTAAAAATCAAGGGAGATAAATATATCTTAAAACACTAGGTGCAAATTTGAGTGCCTTTCTCTACACCTACATGAAAGAAGTATCTTTCCCGTCACAGTTGTTGCCAGTATCTAACACAGGCTAGAAAAGTCTCAGTACATACAAACTGAAAGCATGTTACATCCCAGTGCTAGCTGAAACTGAAAGTGGGGTAGTGACAATGGCTCTGCCCTCAAGGATCCCATACCTCAAAGGTGGTAAAGAGTGGATATTACTGCCAGGAAAAGAAAGAGGTAACAGAAGCCATTCTCAAAAAGTTGACAAAATGAAGTAAGAACTAAGTTGAGCTATGGAGAGCAGGCAGAGGGGAAAACATTCACAGTGAGTCAGATGAAGCATAGGCCTCTGCTGACAATTAGGAAGGCTTCACGAAGCTGCATATGTCTGATGTTTATAGACATGCCTGCGGGCATTCACATTTGGGGATAGGAAAACTGGAATGCAGCAGTTTATTGTCCATGAAGACAAGTGAGGGAATACGATGATAGAGGCAGGCTACAAATATAGTAAGAACAAACAGTGGACTAGAATGGGAACTTTGGAAGATTGTTTTAAGTGACTTATTTGGCATGGTGAATTCCCTAAAATCAATTTGACAGCAGAGATTTGTATAAGCAGTGTTAGAGAGGACAGAGGCCATGTCTATAATGAGAGAGGTATTATAGACAGCCCAGTTTGTAGTTTCTCATTCATAATTATAATATGAAAAGTTATATAATAACATAAATGCTATGAAACTTAAGAGTATCTATTTGATGAATGATCATGCAAAGAAATGATTAAAATTTTATCAGTGAATATATATAGAAGGCAGATAATGTTTGAACTCTGTCCAAAATGTAAGAAGGAAATAGAGTAGTATAAACACATATAAGAGGCAAATTGAATATACTGAATACACTAAGATTGAAAAGCCAAAAAAAAAATGTGTTCAGAAGATAATGGAATAACTGAATAATAAAAACCATATGATTTGTGCACAGTATTTGCAGAAGTTGTCTTTAAAATTAATTGTAGCTCAGTAATGGATGGTAGTAGCAAGTAATTAAGAAACATGAGACAAAATTATATAAAGCAAATGGGACAAAAATGATATAAAGCAAATTTCAAAAGCATAACCTTATAGCTTAGTAGGGATCTTGGAAATGCTGAGACTGAAGTCAGGGAAACAAATTACAGGTTCAACCACAGTGTCTTTCAGAGATGACAAATAACATGGTCAGAAAAGAAAGAATAAAGAGCAGAGTGGAAATGCAAGAAGTCTAAGGAACACACAACAGGATGATTTTGTGAGTGATAGTAGTGGAGATTAGTAGGTTGGTCAGAGAGAAGGAAAATAAAGCATAGTCCAAGATTTAGGGGCTGTATACACTGAATAATATTCATGTCATTAAGAGAAATTGTACTGAATGAAATTATGCCTCAGATAGTCTCGATTCTGAATTTTTGTGAAATTAACTGCAGGAAAAAGAGTATACAAGAGAAATCCAGCTGAGAGCATATTGTCAAGAAGCAGAGAGTAGAATCTTAGCCAATTACATGTAGTCAATCTGTACAGGGGACCAAATAGATAAGACCATAGTCTAAATAAGCAAATTCATATTTGTGGTCAATCTATTTCTGTACTTTTTTCATCCAGTATGGATTAAAATCCCCTGGATTTGTTGCACTGAGAAATGTTCAAATGTCTTTTGGGTCATGAATCCTTCTTTGCTCAGAGAACTATCAGACACTTTGTCTCAGTTACTTTTTTCTCAGGAATCAACTTGTTTGGGACAGAAAGTCACACGTACTTTCTTCAACGCTCTGAATTAAAAAAAGAAAAAAGAAAGAAAGCAAGTTGAACAGCTTATTATTGTCAGAGACTTTATACTGAGTATCTCTCAGGAAGAAGCAAAGTTGCAGTTGTAATACATGACAAATCATTCTTGCAAGAGATTACGTGGCCTCACAGGGCTGAATATTGTACTAAAAACCGCACAAATATTCATTTTGTACAACCATAAGTTTAAAAAATTTTCTGCTTAATTAGGTAGTTCAGATATGGGAAAGATTGAAGGCTGCGATTCAAACGCTTCTTACAAATAGGACCTCTGGATGGCCTTTCCTTCAGTCTGCTTCACACTTTGTCTCTATATCTCCTCCCATGGATATTTTGTTCCCCTTCTAAGAAGTACTGAAGTACCCACACTTTGGTCTTCTTTCTTCTTGAGCTTCATGTGGTTTGTGAATGGGATCTTGGGTATTCCAAGCTTCTGGGCTAATATCCACTTATCAGTGAGTGCATATCATGTGTGTTCTTTTGTGACTGGGTTACCTCACTGAAGATGATATTTTCTATTTCTATCCGTTTGCTAAGAACTTCATAAATTCACTGTTTTTAATAGCTGAGTAGTGCTCCATAGTGTAAATGTATCACATTTTCTGAATCCATTACTCTGCTGAAGGACATCTGGGTTCTTTCCAGGTTTTGGCTATTATAAATATGGCTGCTATGAACATAGTGGAGCTTGTGTCCTTCTGACATGTTGGAGGATCTTCTGAGTATCTGCACAGGACTGGTACTATGTCCAAATTTCTGCAGAACCACCAAACTGATTTCCATAGTTGTTGTACAAGCTTGTAATCCCACCAGCAATGGTTGAGTATTCCTTTTCCTTCACATCCTCACCAGCATCTGCTGTCACCTGAGTGTTTGATCTTTGCCATTATGCCTGGAGTGAGGTGGAATCTCAGGGTTGTTTTGATTTGCATTTCTCTGATGACTAAGGATGTTGAACATTTTTTAGGTGCTTCTCAGCCATTCTGTATTCCTCAGTTAAGAATTCTTTGTTTAGCTCATTTTTAATAGGGTTATTTGGTTCTCTGGAGGGGTATCCATCCCATATAGAGTCACCAAACCCAGACACTATTGTGGATGCCAACAAGTGCTTGCTGACAGGAGCCTGATATAGCTGTCTCCTGAGAAGCTCTACCTATCTTCTATCTACCATTGGACTGAGCACTAGTTCCCGAAAGGAGGAGCTAGAAAAAAGGACCCAAGGAACTAAAGGTGTTTGCAGCTCCCTAGGAGAAACAACAATATGAACCAACCAGTACCCCCAGAGCTTCCACGGACTAAACCACCAACCAAATAGTAGACATGTAAGGACCCATGGCTCCAGATGCATATGTAGAAGAGGATGGCCTTTTCAGGCATCAGTGGGAGGAGAGGCCCTTGGTCCTGTGAAGGCTCTATGCCCCAGTGTAGGGAAATGCCAGTACCAGGAAGCAGAAGTGGGTGAGTTGGTGAGAAGCATAAAGGAGAAGTGGAAGGGGATAGGAGGTTCTCAGGGGGTAAACCAGGAAAGGAAATAACATTTGAAATATAAATAAAGGAAATATACAATTAAAAAAAAATGTTTTCACCTCCAGGAAGACATGACATTAAGTGAGGGATGGAGTTACAATCCCACAGTCATATCTCTGACCTATAATTGTTCCTGTCTGAAAGAATTACAGCGATGGAAATGGAGAGGAGCCTGAGGAAAAGAAGGTCCAGTGACAGGCCCAAAATAGGATCCAGCTCAAGGGTAAGTCCCAAGGCATGACACTATTACTGAACCTATGTAGCTCTCACAAAAAGGAACTTGTCATGATTGCTCTCCAAAAGACCCAACAAGCAGCTGAAAGAGTCAGATACAGATATTTGCACTCAACCAATGGACAGAAGCTGCTGACCTCTATAGTTGAACTAGGGAATGCAGAAAGAAGCTGAAGAGAAGGGCGATCCTGTAGGAGGACCAACAGTCTCAATTAATATGGACTTGGGAGATCTCTCAAACATTGGACCACCAAACAGACAGCATACACCAGCTAATATGAAACCCCCAACACACATACAGTAGAGGACTTCTGGGTCTATGTTCATTCAGAGATGATGCACCTAATCATCAAGAGACTGGAGGCCCCAGGGAGTTTAGAGATCCAATGGCATGGAGGTTGAAGGCAGCCACATGAAGACATGGTGGGTTGGGAAGGAGATGTGGGATGTGGATCAGTGGGAGGGTGGATAGGGAGTAGGGGGGATGAAATATGGAATGTAAAACATACATTAAAAATTAAAAAAAATAAAAAGAATTAAAAACAAAATACAAATGGGACCGCTAACCTGACCTGGTTTTTACTCAATAGTGCTACTAACTTTTTTTTTTAATTGTGTTGGAACTCTTTTTTTTAATCATTCTTTTTAGATTTATTTATCTTATGGATGTAAGTACACTGTCTATCTCTTCAGGCACACCATAAGAGAATATCTGATCCCATTACATATGATTGTGAGCCACCATGTGATTGCTGGGAATTGAACTCCAGACCTCTGGAAGAGTAGTCAGAGCTCTTAGCTATTGAGCCTTCTCTCCAGCCCCAGAATAAGTCTTACATTTCTTATATGTTAAAGTTGCAAACATGACAGTAGACCTAGTCATTATATCTGACTTTAATATTTTTGTAAACTTCAGTGAGGAAAATTTCAAATAAATGAAAATATAACAAACCAAAATTATACAGACACAATTTCATGAAACTTTCTACAGGTAGAACAGGCTCTCAAGACAGAGGTTGAAGTGTCAAAATAAATTTCACATTTTCAGCATCAAATATGTTTTTTGCACTCATTCACCATGAAAATCAAAAGATCCATGGCAAAATTACAACAAGAAAACAACCAGCCCTTTATACATTTTGATAAGTCATATCCATCACCTGCATTCAGTCCTTCCCCATCCCTTGTATTTAGGTTTTCTTGTTGCCTTTTATCACATTATAACATACCCATATGTACAATTCCTCAAATGCATACATATATTATTTGTTAGATTCTACACATAGTGATAAAATGGATATGTTTTTATTTCAAAGGTAGTGTGACCTTGGCTAATATTATACATTTCCCATTCCTCCATCTTTCTGAAAAAGCTAATTTCATTTTTAACAAGTTGAATAGCATTAATGTAAATACCATTAATGTTAATATTAACTACCTTTTAATTTTAAGTTGGTATAACACATCATATATGTACACATGTATGTTGGGAGCTATTAAGACAACTCTATTGTTCTGATCTCTGAATTGGGCCTCTCCCCCCTGAGAAGAAAAGGGGGTCAAAAGCGGGCCACTGACACACCACTCCGAGAACAACCACAGAATGTTCCAGCCCTAAGTCAGCGCCAGATGTCCTGACCACAAGATGTACCCTGATACCACCAAGTTTCTGCTTCCCTGTGTACCCTCGAATAACTGGACCCATGGGTCACATGTATATATACATATAAGTTTAGAAGTAGTAGCATGTCTTCTAAATAATAATCTTAAACTCAAAATAGCTTGATATCAGAACCCAAGATATGCTAAAGTTTTAGAATTCCTCTAGATTTAAAATATTCAATAATTATAGGAATTGGGCTTGAAAATCAGAATATCAGCCTCTTAGAGGACTTTTCCACAAAGCTTTTAAAAATTCTTTTTAGAAATCTATTCTTTCAAAATCATACTTCTGACAATGAAAACCAAATTGACATAGTCTCTGGCAGCCCTCTGAAGTTGTTAAGCAACTAACTACGTGAGAAGAAGTGTGATTTCAGAGAGTGGGAGAATGTTGTATTGACATAACGTAAATTCATTTAGGGATTATCTGAATAAATCATCCAAAGCAACTGGCATTTGAAAATTAATAAAAAGCAAGTAGATATTAACTTTAGGTTAAATTATTGATGAATATAACTCATACCTTCCCTTTGCATGGTACAAATGTTACCTTGAAATATGCCTGCAGATTTCTCACATGTGAATGATGCATTGAAATACCATAATTAGATACGTTGTGCTCACTGTCTCTCATCAGCATCCTGTAGGAGTAATGTACAATTGCAGTGCATCCAGGGTTGTTAGGGACAATTCTTATGGGATTAAACTCAACTCAGAGATTTTGAATATTTAAACAATCACTTCTCGTTTTTGCTTCCAGAGACTTCTGTTTCAAAGAAAAGACAGGATTGTATGTGCTAAGGGTGAATTGAGCAATGTGACTATGATATAGTTCCATGAACTTATAATGTGGTCTTGTCATAGAAGTACATAAACAAGACAGTCATTTCAGAAGTTTTTGAAATATTATTTCTATAAATACTTAGATCATTCTATTTATATTTCATAAGCATTTTATATGTCATGCCATGAGAACCTAAACATTTTCACGAAGCATAATTGGGGTATTTATTTGCATTATATAATAGTAGTGCATCTAACAATCTATCTTGATAGTCAATAAACATATATCATGTGGTAACAGAATATTATTTTAAAAATTTAGACATTATATACCACTAAAGTGTAATGAGGTAAGTAATTGGTAAGCAGAATTCATCTTTTTTTGTTGAATTTTTTTGTTGTTGTTGTTGAATTTTGTTTTGTTGTTTAAGATCAGTAAAATAACTCCAGTTTTACTCTTAAAATCTTGGTCAATTAATTAATCCTAACAATAACCCTAATATATATATATATATATATATATATATATATTACATATTTTTCCAAGGCCTAATTTAAAAATCTGTGAAATGCATTGTAAGTATGAACTTTTGACAAGTTTTACAGCAAAAGGATGATTCCTCTCACAATGGAAATGAAATAGGTTTTTCTTGATGGTGCATTGTAAGTCTACTCCCTTGATTTATAGTATCTGTGCATGATATCCTTTCATTAGTTTACACAAATCTCTGGACTGACAAACTGGTTCTTATTCATAAGGAACTGCCTTGCAGCTATGCACTCTAATTAATCAAGGTCATTTGAATACATTTTGCATGAAGCACCTAAAGCTCAGAGTGCCATTCTGTGTATTTATCAAATTACTAATCAATATGCTGCACCATAGTCACCATCAGACTTTCAGCTATCCGAGGATGCCATATGAATTAGAACTGTTCAAGCTGTCATATGCATAAACAGAATTAGTGCATGCCATTAAATTTCATGGGACAGAGCAATGAGATGTGTTTTAAATAGAAAGAATCACCATCAGTATTTGACTTAAGTTTAAAATGCCTCATTTTAAACTTCCACAAACCTTGTATTAAGCTGGCTTCGATTTCACTTTCTTTCTCCAACATATTACCTCCACTCTATTGGTAAAGTAATTTATTCCATCCTCTGTGGAGAGCCAGGATCTTATTTGCCAGCATATTTATCTTTCCTGCCACTGCACTGTCATTCATCTGCAATCTCCACGGAGGACCAGACCTGTGCAGAATTGCAATTAGGATTGATTCAACTAAATCCAGGCCACAGAGCTGATGCTGACAGGGTGACCTCAAGAGAATTTAAGATATGAGGTTAGAAAACACAGAGAGAGTGAAAAAAAAGGTATTTAAACCCACAATTCATTAGGTTTTCTGTTGCTTGTTATAATTAGATCACAACAAGCATTTTTTTTTTTCATTTTCAGAATGATTGTGAAAAAAGTTAAACAGCTTTGTTTTTTTAGCAATTCTGGAAACAAAGAAAATAAATGTGTGCAAATCTCTATGTTGAGACTGCAACAGCCATTTGTAAAGAACAAACATCCGATTTCCACTTCACTTGTACACTTTAAGGTTTCTCCTCCATGTGGGGAACTAAGCACAATTCATAGTGCCCCAGCTGAGCTGCTCAGCAGCCATATCCTTGTGGGGATAGATCCTTTGGCCCTCAGCATTTCCAGCATAATCACCAAGGATGCCTCACCTGGATGTTACTTAAATGACCTGATAGAATTTCCTAAATAATTCTCCATTCAGCGAGATAGTTTTGTGATTTCAAAAGGCAGTAACTGCAAGCACAGTAATAACCTAAGAGTATTTCTTCTGACCTGTCCTATATGACAGGCCGTATCAATCCTTAGTCTCTACACTTTCCATTAGGAGTCACCTATTATTGATGACCTGTCTTCCTCCTACTTATACAGCAGGGAAAGGCAAGTTTGCCATTGGGGAATGAGTCAAACTTTCTCTGCAAATAAAAAAGGAAATTGGAAATTGGAGATGGGAAATAACAGCGGCTGAGTAATCTTCCCTCAGGAGATTTCTTTACCTTTATTTTTTCCTCTTGGGAAACAAAATTTTGCTCTCCCTAAAGGAAAATGGTGTATGAACAAGAACAATTTGATTTATTCTAATAAGGAAAATGAGAACATCACAGCAAAGCAAAATTCAATAAAGAAACATCAAACAAAGTAAAGGACAGGATTATGTTGTTAGGTGAATAGAATTGGGCATGAGGTGTCAAAATTCTCTCTGTGATTTTCTGTTAAACGAACCCATTTCACATAAAGGGGATGAAAAAGATCCCCCAACAGTGTGGTAAAAAAATGTATCATAATGAAGAATAGTATTTTAATAATTTTTAATTATTAATTTTGTGAGGCAAAGAATAATGAGACCTATTTTCTCTTGTGAAAACTGCACTTTCGTTGTAGTAAAAGAAACTGCTTAGTAAAATAAGCAGTTCATCTGAATTTTCTCCATCCAAGGCAAAGAAAACTGTTGAAATGATTGTTGACAGTTTGCATTCAACTACAGAATTACACACATGAAGTAAGAAGGCTTATAATCTTACTCAAATTGTTTATGTGTGCCTTTGCTAACATCATAATTTTTGTTGAATGATAGGTAGATTCCATCCTACATATGATGCATACTCACAAGAGTGTCACACGTAGCTACCTACCTACCTACATACACACATAATACATACCTTTTGGGGAGTGATTATCAATGCTGCTTCTTAGAAGCATTGCCTTCATTAATAAAAAGGCACGATAACTTTTGTCATCATGCCGCCATCCATGTATTCTCACCATCAGACAGAAATGTTGCCTATTAAATATATGGAATGAATGCTTTGTAATTGAAACTTTAAGAAAAGAAACATGAGATTCTAAATATGATCAAGATTCATGACCATAGTCAATATGACTGCATCCACTTAAAAGAGAGGATTATTTCCTCTTTCCCTTTACAGATACTAACTGTTCCTGTCAAGTATTCAGAGGTCCCACCAGAAATGAAATTGAGCAGCAGTTAAGACACTTAAACAGTAACGATGATGATTCTTAGTTTCACAGCAGGGAAACTGCTTTGTAAATACCAGGACTCTGAGAGATGAGGTTAACCAAATATTGACTTAAAACACAAAATAGAGCCTTTTCAAATTGAGCCTCTGGGCCTATGGATAGCAGCTCAATGATAGAGAGCTTTCCTGGCAGATGTAAAATCTTGGTTTGGACCTAGTTTGTCCCTGAGAATAATGAATGCTTATGATATATACATATCTCATATATATCATACCTATAACAAGATACCAGTTTGGTTTTTTAAAACAATGTCTTTTCAAAAATAAGATATGTAATATCTTATTATATTAGAAAAGTACTAAAATTAGAATCATAGTGTTATGTTTCTGAATTCTTAAAAATTGAATCTAACAATTTTTCTCTTATTATTCATATTAAGGAAAAATAACTGTTAATGGTAGTGTTAAAAATTACAGCAGCTAAGTAATAAACACACACACACACACACAGGCTGTTCAGGTGAATATATCCTCTAAACAACTCTAAGCACTGCAACTGTTATCCAGTTATCCATGGAGTGAACTGGCTGGCAACTTTACATATATCTTCATGCTTTAGTGACTTATTTGTTATAATTTCTTATTAATTGTTTGAGAATTTCATATAGTGAATTTTGCTCATATGCAATTCCCACCCCAACTCATCCTACACCCATTCCCACTTCCCTACCCTCCCTTTTTTATGCACTCTTTCTTTGCTTTTAACCCATCAAATCCAATTTACACTCCTTATATCCTTATGAACATATGGCTTTTACCAGAGCTTGCTCACAACCTTAAAAAGATCTGATTCTCTCTTTTCCAGCAGTGATCAATTACCAAGAGCTCTCAGAAAGAGAGATGAGACTTCATGCCCAACTCCCCTCTCTAAATTGGGATTTTGACAAGTTTGAGCTTGCACACATTTTGTGCATGGTGTCTTAATAATTGTCGTTAATTCAACTTTGTAGTTTCTCTGCAGTGCTGGGAAAAGACTGTATTCTTATAGTCACCTTTATGGTTAGATTGAGTAAGTTGATTGTAATTGTAGTTCTTGGTAAAGACTTTTTGTCTCAGAAGGAATTAGTTCAACTTGTTGCATATATATATATATATATATATATATATATATATATATATATATATATATAACCTTAAGTTGTTTACATTTCCATTGCTGTGATAAAACACCATGATTAAAACAACGTGTAAAGGGATTTATTTTGGCTTCAGGTTCCAGGAGGTTAAGAGTCTATAGTGGCAGACAAGGGCCTGGCCAAGCTCAGTTTTAACTAGGTCTTATCTTGGGCAAGATTCAGCACTTATAGCTTAGGATCTCTTAGTAATTGATGCTTTTCATAGATAAAGATTCAGTTTTCTTTAAGGGTGTGACCCCTTTTGGGTTAACCAAGCTCCAATACAAGTCTCCACATCCAAAAGTACAAAGGAAGTACCAACTGGAGTCAATAGGTTTTAAAAAACTAAAAGGAGATACAAAATTGGACAAATGGGGAAGTGAGGATAGAACTGGAAGAAGTTGAGAGAGAAAAGTAAAGATGATCAAAATATACATGGAAAAATCTCACAAAATTAATAAAATTTCGAACAAAAGAGATATTTATGACATAAAGTAGACACACATTGGTAAATATAATTTACTTCTTTTTTTTTCTAAGCCTGTTAGTCTATTTCTCTCTTCATATTTCTGCATGTCTGTCTCCCTCTGTAGCTTCATCTTTATCTGTGTATGTGTACATGTGTTTGTGTGTATGCACATAGAGAACTCTAAAGCAAGATATAACTAGAAATAAGGGAGCCTGAAAAGTTGTCATTGATCAAGAAATAGTAGCAAGAAAAAGAAAAACTAATTAGAGAGATAAGTCCAGTTAAAAGTTCACAGACTGTTGGAAGCTTCAATGAATGTGTATACTCAGAAGAAAATTGTATCCCTATATATGAAACCAGTGAGAAGAGCAGAGCATTGTGATGCACAGCTGTGTTCCCCAAACTTGTGGTCCAAAAAGAAGGAATGTAGTTCCAATTACGGAGAGAAATAAAGTAAAGAAAATAAAAGTGTTCTTAAACCGGAGTTAGTATTCAAATGTGGAAATTATTTCAGAGGTTTCACAAGTCCAGTTAGATAATTAAAATATTCAACCATATGCAGCTCTTGAGAAATCACCAATGGCCTTGGGAGGATATGGTACGGGATAAAGTGGGATAAATGAGCAATGCATTTAACAGGAGGGAATGTATTGTAGATATCAAAATTATAGCATAAATTATCAATAAATTACTATGCCAAGGAGAAAGTCAATATATATCTCAACCTAGTAGATGATTGCTCAAGGGAAATATCTAACACATGTTCATCTCTCAGGAGCAGAGAACTTTACTAATAGTTCCACATTACCAGTACATTTAGACTTACATCTGAAACAGTGTTGAATTTAAAAGGTGAACTAAGACTGAGAGTATTTCTGATAAGCCCATTAAGCTAAGGCCATTTTTTTAGTAAAGTATAAAAATAGAGAAAAGCAGAGGTTACAGTCCGTGACTCAGTCAAAAGAATATTACGAAAATAAACCCTGCTTTCTAAATGAAACTTTACTGTCCATTCCTGTAAACTGAATTTTGTTTAAAGCAGATAAGTGATTTCCCTGGGCAAGGGGACAGCTGAACAATTTCTATAAGGAGTTAAAAGAAATCCACAGATCATAGTACTACTGGGAAAGAAAGAGAAGACAGAGGAAATCCACAGCAAAGAATGTTATAATTCACAAGCTGTTTCAAAGTAAACTAAATATAGTAGATAGTGTGTGTGTGTGTGTGTGTGTGTGTGTGTGTGTGTGTGTGTGTGTGTGTGTAACAATTGGGAAATTATAACTCCATGTTATTTGTACAGATAAGTTATTATTTTGGTAAATGATCTAAGGAAATCAATGAGAGAAAGGTTGATAAATAAACCTTTCTAGGGATTTAAAAAGAAAAAAAAATAAAATAAAAAACAACAACTAAATGAGCAAAATAGAACCACAGGTAAGCAAGTAGAATATAGCCTCGAAATAAAACCAAAAAGTTTTAACAATAACCACGACAACTCCAAAGGTAACAGAGTAGCAGACACAAAACAAGTGTGTTTGAGGCAGGGTAAATGCAAAGGCCAGAAAGATGCCCAGAGAATTCACTGAAGAAGTGGAGAAAAAGAAAACAACACTATCCCTAAGAGCCACTACCAAACAACCAGAAACACTGGTAAATTCGATTTGTCTGCACAGTGTCAGTCTTCAAAAACTGTACATGAGCTACATTAAAAATTGGCATTTTTATTTCTTTAAACATTTCTGAAAATCAAAGGGAAGGATGCCAGCAAAACTTCTGATGTAGGTAAGGGCTACCTTGTAATTCCAATGCCAATTTCCGTCCCTTACAAACATGCTCAAATTTAAGCAAACTCGGTTCCTTCTGTGAATATCATTATCTTATATCTAATGCTCTAAGTTCTAAACACATTTCATCTAGAATTATATTTTTTACATTTGCAATATTATCAAAAAGTGCAAAAGTTTTTCAAGTTAACCCATTGTGATTAAAATAATTTAATACATTTATAAATATAATTGAAATTGTTTAAACAACTTTCCATGTATCCTCTTTTTGATAAGTCTATTTCTTAGTTGTGTTACAGTTCCAACTTAAAAAAAAGAATAAAAGCTATATGTCAAAGGTATTGTTTTTCTAGCAAATTTAATTTAAATTGTTAAATTGGCATACTAATCAATGTGTTTTAACAAGAAAATTTCATACATATCTCTCATTGTAGTTTGTTCAACTGTCCCTCTCATCCAGGGCCTTCCCCAATATCTGGCTTTGTGTATCCTGCTTACCTCTCCCTTTTTACATTTTATCTCTTTACCTGTCAGGCAGCAACCCTCTTCCATTTACTGTCATATATATTACATTACTTTCCCCTCCTCCCTTGAGCTGTAGTTGCAGGAGTAGGATGCTGCCACATATAGTATGACCATAGTAAGCAGAAAGATAGCAATGCAAGTGTCTTTATTCCTCCTTTTCATTTTTACTCAGTCCAGGAAGCTAACCCAGGAGATGATGCCACCCACATCCATCTATTAAAATTTGCAAAAGCAATCCTCACTGACAAGTCCAGAGGTGAGTCTCCAAGGTGATTCTAAGTCTAGTCAGATTGAGGATTAAGATGAACCAGCACAAGTTCAATTCACTGAACTGAAAATCCATAGACTGGTTTGTTTGTTTGTTTGCTTGTTTTTAAGGTTACATAAAGTTCCACACTTTTTCCATGAATTCTTTGCTGGATTGGCACCTGGGCTGGTCCTGTTTCCTGGCTACTCTGAATAGTGAAGCAGTAAATAAAGATCTGAAGAAGACAAGGTAGTGCTCTGCCTTCTGAAGTTCTGTTGTAAGTAAATTCCTATGAATAAAACAAATCTCATGTCTTAGTTATTTAATACACTGTAGCTATTTCACACAATTATAATGAGTTTTTCCCATAAAAATCCATTTTGAAAACTGAGTGATTTGAAAATATTATAATATAATCTTTCCAACATTGCACTAACTTTTGGCCCACAGCATGTCAATTTTTTGATTACTGAATCCATATCAAACATCTCTGGTTATTTATAATTTTTCAAAACATACATCAAAAGAACCTAATTCTGTGTGAAATTTCTGTTACTGAGTAAGTCATCCCATTGGGAAAACACGGCCTGTGTGCCCAGAGCCACTTGAATGTTCTCATCTGTGAAGGTGTTGGTTCCAACAGGAAATTTGCATAAAAGTTGCATGGCACATCATCATTTATATCACAACATTCTATCCCTGGACTAGAGCATTAAAATATTCTTGCATACAAAATGTTTATTCCCCAACTGTGGTCATGGAAAAAATCTAAACTTAATTCATATGGATATTATTGATTTTTTCAAACTATTTGTGTGTGTGTCTATGTTGTATGTGGTTGCCTCTGTGTGTGTACATGTATATATGTGTGATAGTTAGCAGAGGTTAGCACTTGGTTTTTAACGACAATTTATTCTATGTTTGAGACAAGATTTCTCACTGAACTTGTAGCTCACCAGCTCAGGAAGATTAGCTGTCAAGCAATCTTAAGGCTTCATTTCCTCTCCATTTATCTAGCATGATGATTACAGGTAAGCACCACCATACTCAATATTTTAAATAAATATTGGTGATATATGGCAGGACACTAGAGCCCTCATGTATGCTTCTGTGATCAGAACCAGATGGAGTGCTATGCTAGGCTTCTGTGGCAGTTTGATATCATGTCATCTGCTCACAAAGGGTAGAATAATGTGTTAGTAGAGAAAAGTGTGACCATCCAGAGACTGCCCCACCTCGGGATCCATCCCATAAACAATCACCAAACCCAGACACTATTGTGGATGCCAACAAGTGCTTGTTGATAGAAGCCTGATATAACTGTCTCCTGAGAGGCTCTGCCAGTGCCTGACAAATAAAGAAGTATATGTTCACACCCATCCATTGGACGAAGCACAAGGTTCCTAATAAAGTAGATAGAGAAAAGCTCCAAAGAGCTGATGGAGTTTGTAGCCCCATAAGAAGAACAACAATATGAACTAACCAGAACCCCCAGTGCTCACAGGGACTAAACCACCTACAAAAGAGTACACATGGTAGGACTCATGGCTCCAGCTACATATGTAGCAAAGGATGGTCTATTTGGTCATCAATAGGAGGAGAGGTCCTGGGTCCTATGAAGGCTCTATGCCCCAGTGAAGAGGAATGCCAGGGCCAGGAATCTGGAGTAGGTGGGTTGGTGAACAGGGGTGGGGGGTGAGGGAGGAGATAGGGGGTTTTCAGTAGGGTAACCAGGAAAGGGAATAACATTTGAAATGTAAATAAAGAAAATATCCCATTAAAAAAAAGAGAAGAAAACTGTGACTTTTGGTCATTATCTATACCCCAGAACAGGATGAAGCTCAATTTCTTTCCCAGTTTTAAACTGATTCACCTGTTTAGGCTATATCATGTAGTTTCCTTTTTTAATTTTAATAACTTATTTCAGAGAACATCATCAAAAGAACATTCAAAGACAAGCCTTAAATAGGAACCTACAATTCACACTAATTGATTGGCTTATTGAACTTCTGATTGAATCTTGGTATATTCATTCCATCATGAAATTGTAAGAGAAAAAAGAAATGTCAAAGCTTCTAAAGCTTCATTTGAGGCTATCTCTTTTTTATCTTTCCCATTTACTCCTCAAATAGTTTCTACCTATATAAACCCCTTGATTATTTCATACACTTCATATTTCATACAGCAAACAATTCATAAATATGCAGTTTTGAAATCTGGATTCATATTGAACTCCTAAAAGATATCACTCTTCAATGTGACAGTTGAGACACCATCATGATCAAGAAGGATTCATCCCAGGGATGCAGGGATATGCAATATATAGAAATCCAACCACGTAATCCACTATATAAACAACATCAAAAAACAAAACCATATGATCTTCTCATTAGATGCTGAGAAAGGATTTGACAAAATTCAACAACTCTTCATGGTAAAAGTCTTGGAAAGATCAGGAATTCAAGACCTATATCTAAACATAGTAAAAGCAATATACAGCAAACCAGTAGCCAACATCAGACTAAATGGAGAGAAACTTGAAGCAATCCCACTAAAATCAGAGACTAGATAAAGCTGCGCAATCTCTCCCTACCTATTCTATATAGTATTCAAATCCCTAGACAGAGGAAATAGTCAACAAAAGGGGGTCAATGAGATAAAAATTGGGAAGGAGGAAATCAAGTAAACACTATTTGCAGGTGATATGATAGTATACTTAAGTGACCCCAAAAATTCCACCAGAGAACTCCTAAAGCTGAGAGATAACTTCATCAAATTGGATGGATATAAAATTAACTCAGACAAATCAGTAGCCTTGCTCTACTCAAAGCATAAACAAGCTGGGAAAGAAATTAGGAAAATGACAACTTTCACAAGAGTCACAAGTAATATAAAATATCTTGGTGTGACTCTAACGAAGCAAGTGAATGATCCATATGACAAGATCTTCAAGTCTCTGAAGACATAAATCAAAGAAGATCTCAAAAGATGGAAAGATCTCCCATGCTCATGGACTGGCAGGATTAATATAGCAAAAATGGCCATCTTGCTGAAAGCAATCTACAGATTCAATGCAATCCCTATCAAAACTCCAACTCAATTCTTCCTCAATTTAACAAGAGCAATTTGCAAATTCATTTAGAATTTTAAAAGAACCCGGGGTTACAAAATCTATTTTCAAAAAAAAATTAGGGGGAATCACTGTCCCTTACCTTAAGCTATATTATATAGCAATAGTTATTAAAAATAAAAAGAACAAATAAAAAACAACAACAACAACAAAAAACTATATGGTATTGGTGCAGAGAAGGCAGGTAGATCAATGGAATAGAATTGAAAACCTGGAAATGAACCCACACATCTTCTGTCACTTAATATTTGACAAAGAAGCTAAAACCATCCAGTGGGAAAAAAAGACATTTTCAACAAATGGTGCTGGTTCAACTGGCAGTCAATGTGGAGAAGAATGCAAATTGATCTGTACTTATCTCCTTGTACAAAGCTCAAGTCCAAGTGGATCAAGGACCTCTACATAAAACAAGATAAACTGAAACTGATAAAAGAGAAAGTCGGGAAGATCCTCGAACACAGGGACACAGGAGAACACAGAACACAGAACACCAATGACATGCTTTAAGATCAAGAATCGACAAATGGGACTTCATAAAATTGCAAAGCTTCTTTAAGGCAAAGGACACTGTCAATAGGACAAAATGGCAACCAACAGATTGTGAAAAGATCTTACCAATCCTACACCCAATAGAGCGCTAATATCCAGTATATACAAAGAACTCAAGTAGTTAGACTCCAGAGAACCAAAGAACCCTATTAAAAATGGGGTACAGAGATAAACAAAGAATTCTCAACAGAAGAATATCAAATGGCTGAGAAACACCTAAAGAAATGTTCAACATCCTTAATCATCAGAGAAATGCAAATCAAAACAACCCTGAGATTCTACCTCACACCAGTCAGAACGTCTAAGAACAAACACTCAGATGACAGCAGATGCTGGTGATGATGTGGAGAAAGAGGAACACCCCTCCATTGTTGGTGGAATTGCCAGCTGTTACAAACACTATGGAAATCAGTCTGGAGGTTCCTTAGAAAATTGGATATATTACTACCTGAGGATGCAGCTATACTCCTCCTGGGCATATACCCAAAAAGATGTTCCAACATATAACAAGGACACATGCTCCACTATGTTCATAGCAGCCTTATTTATAATAGCCAGAAGCTGGAAAGAACCCAGATGTCCTTCAATGGAGGAATGGATACAGAAAATGTGGTACATGTACACAATGGAGTACTACTCATCTATTAAAAACAATACTTCATGAAATTCTTAAGCAAATGGATGGAACTAGAAAGTATCATCCTGACTCATTACAAAATTTATCATCACAAAAGAACACACATTGTATGCACTCACTAATAAGTGGATATTATCTCAAAAACTCTGAATACCCAAGACAACAATTCACAGATCACAGGAAGCTCAAGAAGAAGAAAGACCAAAATGTGGATGCTTCAGTCCTTCTCAGAAGGGGTAACAAATTACTCAGGGGAGGAAATATGGAGACAAAGTGTGGAGCAGAGACTGAAGGAAAGGCCATCCTGAGACTGCCCCACTTGGGGATTCATCCCATATACAGACAGCAAACTCAGACACCATTGAAGTTGCCAAGAAATGTTGACAGGAACCTGATATAGTTATCTGCTGAGAGGCTCTGCCAGAGCCTGACAAATAAAGAGGTAGATGCTCACAGCCAACCTTGGACTGAGCACAGGGTCACCAATGGTGGAGGTAGAGAAAAGACTGAAGGAAGTGAAGGGGTTTGCAACCCTATAGGAAGAACAACAATATCAACCAACCAGATTCCCCCAAGCTCCCAGAGACTAAACCATCAAACAAAGAGTGCACATGGGGGACTCGTGGCTCTAGCTGCATATGTAGCAGTGAATGGCCTTGTTTGGCATCAATGGGAGGAAAGGCCTCTGGTCCTGTGAAGGCTTGATGCCCCAGTGTAGGGTAATGCCAGGGCTGGGAGGCTGGATTTGGTGGGTGGGTGGAGGAACACCCACATAGAATCAAAGAGGGGGGATAGGAAAGTGGTTTCTGGATGGGAAACCAGGAAAGGGGATAGCAATTGAAATTTAAATAAAGAAAATATCCAAATAAAAAACAGATTATAGATAATAAGGAAATACTTTCCAGAAACAAACAGAAAGTAAAATAAAATAAAACTGGTTAGGATAAGAGTTGACGACTTTTACCTTTCTTTTCCCTGATGTGTTGTTTCTGTCTCCAGGACTATGGCTTCCTTTGTGTTTGGTTAGGGTTATGTGGGGTTGGGAGCACTTTGGACAATATCTAGGCTCAGGCTAGGTGATGGGACAAATTTCTGACTGACTGACTGACCATGAGGGTGGTTTTTACTGGAATGAACTTGTTTGTTGTTGTTATTTTGGTTTTTGTTTGTTTGTTTACTTCTTCCAGTTCTGGGAAACAGAAAATTAGGCATAGTCTCCCAAATTGCCAGTTTGTAGCCCATCAAGTTGCTTATCACAGAGTCAGCCTGGCTCTGACTAACCTAGTTCTCCCATTATGAATAAAGTTTGTAAGATGGAATACAGAGATTTCTGTTAGACACCCAAACAGTGATACTAACAGGTGACTGTAAACATGTGCATATGCCCCATAAAAGGCCCCAGGTTGAGGTGCTTATGTTTCAGAGTTATCAAAACATATATCACACTTCATCAGGAAAGTGAGTTTAAACCTATGAGCAAAGATGACCAAGAGTGGAGTAGACGTTCCAAAATTAAGAAGTTGGGGATTTGTTGAGGAATCATTCAGAAAGTGTGAAAAATTGCCAGTGAACAAGTGTGGTATCTTGGAGCTAGGAGAAAACCTATACATTCATAGAGTCAGTGGGAGAGTGGGGACGGGGTGCAACTACTGAGACTGAAGTGAACACTGAGAGAGGTCAACTGGGCTCAGCAATGCTTCATTGTTGGGGTCCAAGACAGCAACATCCTGTTGGGGTGATAAATGTCAAGACTAATTGAAACTAGCTTAAGTGAGAAGAAAGATAAGCTATGAGATTATAGTTCTTTTCCAGAGCTTGTGCTCCTCACTGGCACAAGAAATGGAGAGAAAAGGCACAGAGGGAATGGAATCAAGATTTCTTTTCTCTTTTGGGGGTGGGGGGTGGAGTGGGCTGGTCAAGACACGGTTTCTCTGTGTAGCTCTGGCTGTCCTGGAACTCACTCTGTAGACCAGGCTGGCCTCAAACTCAGAAATCCACCTGCCTCTGCCTCCCAAGTGCTGGGATTAAAGTCGTATGCCACCACTGCCCAGCAGATTTCTCTCTCTCTCTCTCTCTCTCTCTCTTTTTTTTTTCCACTCAACATTTAACTTGAAGTGTAGCAAACAGATAGAATGTGGAAAACTCTTAAGTACTCTGGGATGTGCTCTCACAAGATCAGTGGCTTCCACCTCAGGAAACAGACACCCTCATGGAGCTTCATGCTCCATTCCATTCATTATGTACCCCATATAGTTAAAATGTTAACTTATGATTCCACAAGTTTGTTTTTCTAGTCTTTGCACTTGACATAAAGTTAGTTCTGTGTACATGCCCCCCCAAAAAAAAAGTTCCCTGAGTTATATGTGTGGGTGTGGGTGTCAGTGTGTCTATGTATGCAAAATTTTACTTTCAGTGGTTTGTTTTAGCCATGCCTTACTATAAGCTAGGTACACTAAACTTTGAGACTTCATTTTAAAAAGTAAAGTCCAAATGCAGTTTGACTAAAGCTACATATTTGTTTTTCGGTTCAATGCCAACTGAATTTTTATATATGTTACAAAATGTTATATGCCAGAAGATGAAACACCCAACTTGAACTAAAATGTAAAAAGAGCTTCTCTTTAGGACATAGTGAAAATTTTACAGATTCTTCTCTGATTGGATTACTAGCCTTTTTAAAACACTTCAATTGTGATAACATGACACAAAGTAAATATTTTGCTTGATGAAAGAAAGAAAATAAATAAATAAATAAATAAATAAATGCACTATCAATTGTATGATCCTTTTCTCAGAAACTGTTGAACATTGTATATTTAATAGACAATTGCAATTCCTTCATAGCTATCTAACATTCTTTGAAAATGTTGTCATTCAAATTTATCATGACAAAATGCACATAATAGATATACAAGGCTGTTTTAATACTGAAATATTATAGGAAACCATCACACAAATGAGATTTTTAAAAAAGGAAAGTAAGATGTTTATATAATTGATTTATAAATAAATTAGCGAAATCTATCACTCATTTCAGTAAGCAAAAAAAAAAATATATATATATGTGTGTGTGTGTGTGTGTGTGTGATTCAAAGCATGTACATAAACCTATGTTTAACATCATACAAATGATGAGGGAAAGAAGACATATTTTCCATATAGATGATAAAAATTTCATATATATATATATATATATATATATATATATATATATATATATATATATATATATATGTTGTTCCAGTGAATTCACTCAGGGGAAAAAACTTTGAAAAGGAATAAACAAATACAGAGTAAAAATAGAAGTAATAAACTATCCTTCCTTAACATTATATGATTGTCTATGTAGAAAATGCAAAATACTTTTTATTAGATATTTTCTTTATTCACATTTCAAATGCTATTCCAAAATTTCCCTATACCCTCCTCACACCCTGCTCCCCTACCCGCCTACTCCCACTTCTTGGCCCTGGCGTTCCCCTGTACTGGGGCATATAAAGTTTGCAATACTAAGGGGCCTAGGGAAAGAAAAGAAAAGAAAAGAAAAGAAAAGAAAAGAAAAGAAAAGAAAGGAAAGGAAAGGAAAGGAAAGGAAAGGAAAGGAAAGGAAAGGAAAGGAAAGGAAAGGAAAGGAAAGGAAAGGAAAGGAAAGGAAAGGAAAGGAAAGGAAAGGAAAGGAAAGAAGAAAAGGAAAGGAAAGGAAAGGAAAGGAAAGGAAAGGAAAGGAAAGGAAAGGAAAGGAAAGGAAAGGAAGAAAGAAAGGAAGGAAGGAAGGAAGGAAGGAAGGAAGGAAGGAAGGAAGGAAGGAAGAATCCAAAGTACTGTATGAGAGAAACCTCCCTGAACCAAAAATGGGTAAAGTGCAGCTACAGTATTAGCATGCAAAACAACCTGTATTATTAGACACAGTATTTAGAATTACTTCAAAAATCTTGTTATTAAAAAATCCATATTAGCCTCCTGTAGGCAAGCACTTCTTGGCATCCACAATAGTATCTGGGTTAGGTGACTGCATATGGGATGTATCCACCATCTTGGGTAGTCTCTGAATGGCCTTTCCTTCAGTCTCTGCTCCACACTTTGTCTCCATATTTCCTCATGCGAGTATTTTGTTTCCCCATTTGAGAAGGACTGAAGCATCTACAATTTGGCATTCCTTCTTGACCTTCATATGCTCTGTGAATTGTATTTTGGGTATTCCAAGTTTGGGGGTTAATATCCATTTATCGGTACTGTATGAGAGAAACCTCCCTGAACCAAAAATGGGTAAAGTGCAGCTACAGTATTAGCATGCAAAACAACCTGTATTATTAGACATACATATCATGTGTGTTCTTTTGTGACTGGGTTAACTCAGGATTTTTTCTAGTTCCATCCATTTGCCTAAGAATTTCTTGAAGTTGTTGTTTTTAATAGCTGAGTAGTACTCCATTGTATAAATGTATCACATTTTCTGTATCTATTCCTCTGTTGAAGTACATAAATAAGGCTGCTATGAAAATAGTGGAACATGTATCCTTATTATATGTTGGAGCATCTTTTGGAAATATGCCCAGGAGTGGTCTACCTTGATATAGCTGTCTCCTGAGAGGCCCTTCCAGAGCCTGACAAGTACAGAGGCAGGTGCTCACAGCCAACCATTGGACTGAGCACAAGGTCTCCATTGGAGGAATTAGAGAAAGGACTGAAGGAGCTGAAGGGGTTTGCAACCCCATAGAAAGAACAATAATATCAACCAACCAGACACTCCAGATCTCCCAGGGTCTAAACCACCAACCAAAGAGTACACATGGATAAACTCCAGCTGCATATGTAGCAGAGATTGGCCTTGTCAGGAATCAGTGGGAGGAGAAGCCCTTGGTTCTGTGAAGGTTCCATGCCCCAGTGTAAGAAAATGTTAGGGAAGGGAGGCAGAAGTACATAAGTAGGTCTGGAAACACCCTCATAGAAGCAGGGGAAGGGAATAGGGTAGGGGGCTTCTGAGGGAGAAAAATAACATTTGAAATGTAAATATAAAAATATCCAATAAAAATAAAAAATCCATATCAGTTACATTTCTCCAGAGAAATATAGTATTTAAGCCATATGCAGGTAGATAAATCACAAATGATAGATAGATGATAGATAGATAGATAGATAGATAGATAGATAGATAGATAGCCAGATATACTTGTGTAGTTCAGTAAGAGATCAAAGGTCCAGAACCAAAGGAGCAAATGTATTGCAGTTTCAAAGCCAAGAGCTTGATGGCAATAGGGAAGTGCTTGACTACGTCCCAGTTATGCAGCTTAGATATCAGGATCTCTGTTGGTGGAATGAAGAGATAAATAAGATGATTTAGATGAAGAAAAGTGAGCCCATTTTTTTTCCTTTACATTCTTGTTCTGTTCAGTGTCTTAGGACAGGCAGAATGGTGAATACAATTTTTCTGGATCAACAAATTTAAATCTCAATTTCTGCTGAAAATACCGTTCAGATGCATCCACACTTAGGTTTCATTTTCCTTTTGGCATTCTAGTTTATTCAATTTAACACATACCAAGATATATAGAGAACCTATATAGAGAAAACAACATAATGCTGATTAAAGCCTCTAAACTAGGCTACAGAATTTTATCTATATGCATGTAAAATATGTTCTTATTATAAGAGAAAAGAAATTAAATTATATAACAATGAAGTAAAATAACAAATGTAAAATGAGAAAACAGAATTATAAATATGAATTTATTGTGATATTGGTGAGGGTATATGTGATTTTATGTCTTCATTTAATGTCCTGTAAAAAGATCTGTAAATACTTCAGTCTAAAATACATTAAATATCTTAACACTCAACTGAAAAATAAATCTGATCAACAAATACTAAACTACTATAAAAGAAAACTTTGTATTTGAGAGAAAAAAATGTTCAATTAATCATTCAATTAAATTACCATTTCTTCCTAAATATTTTCATATGACATTTTCTTATTTCTTAATTTTCAAAACAATTAACAGGGTGTAATTAGAATTCAAAGAATATCCATTTATATACAAATCATTAAACAGCCACTCAATTAGGTAAGAAACATGTGAGTTGTTTACAATCATCTTGAGATGACCTTCAACACTGACAGTAATGACAATTTCAATAAACTATCACTAAACACCTGTACATTTTCATTCATTGGGCCCAAACTTACTTTGTATTTTACAGTGGCTTTAAATTTTTTCACCGGGAGAAAATCGTTCCTAAAGTCAGAGACCATGAGCTGGCACATCAAGAGGCATGTTCTGACAGGTGAAAGTGCTGAGCATGGTGGTAAGTATATAAATGAGCTGGAGCCTTGCTGAAGGCTGTGCAATCAATCTCACTTTGAAATGGATGGCTATTCTTGATGATAGTTTTGTTTGTGTGCTACTCGATTGAATCAGTAAGGATAAGTACAGCTTAGAAATAGGCTCCGAATTTCTCTTATCGTAGACAATCAAACATCTTAGGGATAAACTGGTTTTTAAGAACTGAATTTATTTAATCTATCAGCATCAAACTGATAAATCATAGGAAGTAAAAGGTAAAAGCTCATTTGCCTTCAGTTAGTTTTGAATTATACACAGCCAGAGCATCTACAGTGACATGAATCAAACTATGTTCATCTCTAACTCATCTCTATTGTGTCAGTAAAATCCATGATCTTTCCAGCTAATATTACTGTAAATGAGTACCAAGTGTTCTACAATTTTAATTATCCTTTTGCACCTTCATCATTACTCTGGTGAAAAATAGGGAATACATGTTCATGATGAATGCTCTCTAGGGGCAAATTCAGTGGAAAAAAATACAGTGAGCCAATTACCATACAGGAGAATTCCTTAGAATTACAGATATCCAACATAGCCTTTTTACAGATATGCAGTCATATGTATAAAGAATGAATGAGTATTAATACCTTCAAACTAAGTGAAGAAGCATATCCAATCATTTGAAATAGAATATACGTTAATTACCTAATACAATAGAACTAAAACAGTAAGAAATAAACTACAGTATAAAAGCTTAATATTTCTCAGAAAGTTTTCATTTTACCTTACTTTGGCTAATTGAATCATTTCCACATGAATGAAATACATGCTAAATTATTTACAGATAATTACATGGTGTGCTGTTGCTAAAATATTAAGACACAGTTGTCCCACAGGAAATATTGCTACAGACATATCATGAAGTGCATCAATGAAGGGGTTATGAAGAGGAGATGATTAAAAGAGTCACTGAAGCAGAGTCAATAGTATCAAATTAATATATTTTAAAGAATTCCTTTTTCATGAATGGTAGCTCAAGTTTCACTGTTTTAAATCTGTAAAGATGAACACCGATTTCATTTATACTTATGAACGCATTTTGTTTTCCCTGACCGTTATCATAACCACTGTTGATCCAGACAATTTTGAAGACCATTAGGACTGAACCAGTCCCTTGTAATTAACTGCTTTAAAAATTAGGAACCACAACTAGAAGTTTATAATTACTGTTCTGAGGATTGGGAAGAAATTGATATTTCTGTCTCTAAAAGGATATGTGCCACTGTGACCTGCTCAGATACGTAATTGTTAGTATATGAATGTAATATAATTGCTACGTAGCAGGTGAATTACTTTTTTAAAATTTTTTATTAAATATCTTCTTCATTTACATTTCAAAAATGTTCAACATCTTTAGTCATCAGGGAAATGCAAATCAAAACAACCCTGAGAATCCACCTCACACCAGTCAGAATGGCTAGGATCAAAAATTCAGGTGACAGCAGATGCTGTCGAGGATGTGGAGAAAGAGGAACACTCCTCCATTGCTGGTGGTATTGCAAGCTGGTACAACCACTCTGGAAATCAGTCTGGCCTTTCCTCAGAAAACTGAACATAGTACTACCAGAAGATCCAGAAATACCTCTCCTGGACATATACCCAGAAGATGTTCCAACTGGTAAGAAGGACACATGCTCCACTATATTCATAGCAGCCCTATTTACAATAGCCAGAAGCTGGAAATAACCCAGATGCCCCTCAACAGAGGAATGGATACAGAAAATGTGATACATTTACACAATGGAGTACTACTCAGCTATTAAAAACAATAAATTTATGAAATTCTTAGGCAAATGGATGTATCTGGAGGATATCATCCTGAGTGAGGTAACACAATCACAAAACAAGTCACTTGATATGCACTCACTGATAAGTGGATATTAGCCCAGAAACTTAGAACATCCAAGATACAATTTGTAACAAGAAAATCAATAAGAAGGAAGACCAACGGGTGGATACTTCATTCCTCCCTAGAATAGGGAACAAAATACCCATGGAAGGAGTTACAGAGACAAAGGTTGTAGCTAAGACAAAAGGATGGACCATCCAGAGACTACCCCACCTGGGGGTCCATCCCATTATCAGCCACCAAATGCAGACACTATTGCATATGCCAGCAAGATTATGATGAAAGGACCCTGATATAGCTCTCTCTTGTGAGGCTATGCCAATGCCTGGCAAATACAGAAGTGGATGCTCACAGTCATGTATAGAATAGAACACAGGGCCCCCAATGGAGGATCTAGGGAAAGTACCCAAGGAGCTGAAGGGGTCTGCAATCATATAGGCAGAACAATATGAACTAAGCAGGTAACTTTCTATACCACTGCCATATACTCTAAGAGAAGAATCAATCCAAAATAGTTTTGCAAATAACCTATAACCGAAGAACAGCCCCCACCGAAAGCTATCTGTTTAATAGAGTTTAGAAATAATGGAAAACCTGCCTAAAATGTAAATTGGTTCAATGTTCTTTCTGGCCAAGATCCACTCCACCCTGTAACAGTACCTCATGCAGTTATTTTTCCTTTTTTTAACTGTCCATTCTGACTCAAATACATTTTGCCTGTCTTCTATCCTGCACTCTGACTTTCTGTATTTTTTTCAGAGGAAATTTTAGTTGCAGGAAACAAGTAGAGAAAAGAATGATACTATTATCATTAAGAAAAGAAGGGGTACTATTAGCCATACTACAACTGGAGTGAGCCAGAATTTTGATTAAGTATGCCAACATTAATATTGAAACAAGTTTTTTCATATCCTACTAATGAACATTGATAAATGTGTTTGCACCTGGAATAATAATTATGAATATTTTAGGTTCTGTGTTTTAGGCATTGTGGGTATTAGTTAAGTCAAATTTGCCTCATATTTTTAAATACCAATTTTTTAAAAAAATAGAATTCTTTGCAAACAAACTTCTCAAACACCAACCTCCAAATATCAATGTACAGTTTCTTGTAAAATAAACTGTTTTCAGTTAATTTTTCAAAAATATATTTGCCCTGTTTCCACAGAAAACTAAAATATGTGATCATAGTTTTATGCCTGACCCTCACTGCTTTCCTCTGTCTTGGAAAAGAATGTCTTCCTTCCAAAATCTAAAGGAGTTTCTGTGATCAAAACTCCACAGAATGAATAGAAATAGGGCCAATTTAATTAGGACATGGCTATAATTAAGATGAAACTCTTATAAAAAGAATATTGTAAACAACCAAAATGGATGTGAAAAGAGAACTTTCCTAAAAGCAAAAGTACAGTACAGAAAATGATGTTAATACTATGGAGATCTTTTTTGAAGTGTTTGACTGCCTGCTAATTTCACAAGGATAGACTTGGGTGGAATTTTCTATGATTTTGTGAGAGCTCTATGCAGGGTGAATATACTTGTTCATACCTTCCCAAGAAAAGCCTTACAACATTAACTATATGTAACTGCAAAAGTGAATTGTTTGGCATAAATTTCCACAGTTATCAAATTCTCTGCCCCTAGTAATCAATATCATTGGTTTTAATTTTATATATTTTATTAAATTTATAAGAAACTGAAATTATATAACATTTTTTTCTGTATCTGACTGATGCCACTTAATGGAATGTCTTAGAGATTTACCCATTGGATCACAAATAGAAGTTTCCCCCCTTTGAAACTTCAACAATATTATTACATATCACACACACACACACACACACACACACACACACACACACATGTGACTTACATATGTACAATGTAGCTGTGTGTGTGAGAGCACTTGAGCCACTGTCTTTGAAAAGAACACCACATTAATTGATCAGGAGTACTTCGGTTGTTTCCATATCTTGACTATTTGATACATTCTGTTGTTATGACAAAAATATTTCATCTAAGACAACTTAAAGGAAATAGTATTTATTTTAGCATATAGCCCAATGTAAAGTCCATCATGTCATGGAAAGTCAAGGCTGCAGGACCTTGAAGCAACTTGTTATATTATGTCCACAGTCAGAAGAGGATAACAACTGTGTGTGTTAGTGCTCATCTTTCATCCATTCTCTCTTCTTACACATTCCAAGATGTCCGAACTGTGCAATAAAGGATCATGACACTGGAGAATAGTGTCAATCAGAGATAATTCTTCCCACCTCACTGAGTGTAATCAAGAAAATATCTAACAGGCTTTATCAGAGGTTCATCCCCGGGGTATTTCTAAATTCCATCCATTTGACAGTGAGCTACTGTGGCATGACCATAAGTGCCCATGTCTTCATAAAGTGCTGTTTTCACCCTAACCTCTTATATAGTCAGTAGAGACATCGGTACTATTTGTAGCTCATTTTTCTTTTCCACAACAGTTATACTAGTTTATGTTTCCACAGATGATCTATTAGGGTGCCTTTCTCTATATCTTTCTCGACTTGGTATTTTAATATTTTGATTTAATGGTTATTCTGACAGTTATAAAGCAGTATGGCATTGACATTTCAGCCTTTGTAGTCAAGTTTTTTTTTTCTTGTACACATTTATCATTTAAAATAACATTTTAGATGCTTTGTCTATATTTACTCCGGTAATTAAAGTACTGCATCTAAGTTATTTTCTTCACTATTTTTATTATTCTCTTATATGATATGGATCATATGTACTTTCTCTTAAATTATAGACTGATCTTTCAGGGTTTTTTTTTAATATATAAGTCATAATTTGGCCTAATCTTCTTAAAGTTTGTTCTGGTCATCTATATTTTTAAAATAATATCCAAGACATCATAGTTGGGATGAATATCAAGAAATTGCTCTTGTCTTCTATGTATTTCAAATTTACTTTGAGCTGATTTTTGTGTTTAGCTTAATATTATAATTTAATTCTCAAATTTTCTACAAGTAAATATGTGCTTTTCCAAGCATGGCTTTTGCCAGAGATTATTCTTTTCTTATTGTGCTTACTGAATGAGTTAATCAAAAATAGATGGCCATGATTCCTTTGGTTTAATCTCTGAGCTCTCAATTATGTTCCATTTATCAGTTTTAATAAGAGTACCATACTACAAAAATAGTTCAACACTATAACATTTTGAAATAAAAAAATACAATGCCTCTTGGTAGATTTTTGTCCACAATATATTTAGTATTACAGCACTTTTATACTTCAATAAAATACATAAAAATTCACTTTTTCGGGTAAAATATCTATTACCTAATAGTTTTCTATATTTGATATACAGATACACACACAGATAGATAGATAGATGATAGGTAGAGATAGATAGATAGATAGATAGATAGATAGATAGATAGATAGATAGATAGATAGATAGATAGATAGATGAAAGATTCTTCTCTTTCAAATACAGTTCCCACCCCCTACATTCCTCAAACACACCCCACCTTTCCTTTTCCCTGCATCCATTCCTCTCAATTTCTAATCAGTAAAATGTAGGCTGCCAAAAGACAACAACCAAATATGACAAAAAAGAGTAAATATGGCAAGGCATGAGCCGCTCATACTGAAGCTGGACAAGAGAACCTCAAAGTACACAAACAAACAAACAAACAAACAAAAAAACAAACCCATCAAAGACACCTGCTTCCTTCCACTCCTAAAAGTTCCATAAAAACACCAAGCTAATAGCCACAACATACAGAGGACCTGGTACAGACAACTGTGGGTCCTGTGTTTACCACTTCAGTCTCTGTGAACCCTTATGTTCCCTGCTTGTGATAGAGTAGGCTGTGTTCTAATGATTCCCACACCTTCATGCTCCTAGAATTCTTCAGTCCTCTCTTCCTCAGGGTCCCCTGAACGCAAGGGGAGGGACCCAATCGACCTGATAACTAGACTCTCCCCCTGTTTGTGTGTATGTGCATGTGAGTGTGCATGTGCGTGTGCATGTATTGTGTGCTAATATCTGGATTGGGTCTCTGCTTCCAGAGAAAGCCTCTTTGATGACTGGAAAAGGAACCAATCTATATGTATAGCAGAAAATCCTTAGGATTCATTTCATTGATTTTTTTTTGACCAGTTGTATTTGACTGTGGGATATTCCTGTATATCCCTGCAGAGTTGGACAATGGCTCTCTCTCCTGTAGTGGACCTCAAGTTAACTGTTGGCCACTCCCATAAGTTCTACACTATTATTGACCTAGCATATTTTGCAAATCAAGTGCATTATTGGTTAAGAGATTTTTTGTTTTTTGTTTTTTACATTTGTATCCACATTTCTCATCAAACAGATGTATGAGTAAGGACAGGAACCATATCGATTTCTCCACTTTCAATAAGTTGTGCAATACTGTCCTCAGAAATAAATGCCCCTGTCCATTTTCAGAGAGCAACCATCTGTCTAGTATCAACTTACGTTGTTTGGGAATATCTATGAAGCCCATTGACCAACAATATAAACAGCAACCCAGTACAACGTCTCTATACCTAGCCTGACTACAAGAGATAGCAAGTTGGGATTCCATATACTCTATTATTAAGAGTCCTTACTAGAATCACCCTCATAGATTACAAGAAGTTTCTACCACCTTAGGTTTTCACAGTACCCCTCAAATGTTCCTCAATTCCAGTTATCTCTCCTCAAAAATTTCTCCTTCCATCCCATCCTCCTCCCACCCAGGAAAATAAAACCTGAATCCTCCCTGCCCAGCCCCACCTGCATCAAGTCTTCCTCCATCCTATAGTTTATTTATACTTCCCAGGGAGACCCATGTGTCCTCACTAGGCCATTCTCTTTACCTAATCTTTCTGGGTATATAAATTATAGGTGGTTATCATTTACTTAATGGTTAATATCCAACTATGGGTGAATACATACTGTATTTGTCTCTTGAGGTCAGAGTTACTCTGAATGATTTTTTTCTAGTTCCTTTCATTAGCCCGCAAATTTCATGACATCATATTTTTCAACAGTTCAGTAATACTCTGTTGTAACATTGTAACACTATTTTTTTAAAATCTGTTCTTCAATTGAGGAACATCTAGGTTTTCCAGTCTCCTGAGAGGCTCTACCAATACCTGACAAATACAGAAGTGGATGCTCACAGCCATCCATTGGACTGAGCACAGGGTCCCCAAAGTAGGAGCTAGAGAAAGGACCCAAGGAGCTGTTTGCAGTCCCATAGGAGGAACAACAATATGAACCAGCCAGTACCCCAGAGCTCCCAGGGACTAAACCACCAAGCAAAGTGTACACATGAAGGGTCCCATGACTCCAGCCACATATGAAGCAAAGGATGGCCTTGTGAGTCATCAATGAGAGGAGAAACCCTTGGTCCTATGAAGGCTCAATGCCCCAGTGTAAGGGAATGCCAGGACAGGGAAGCAGTAGTGGGTGGGTTAGTGAGCAGGGGAAGGGGGCATAGAATGGGGATGGTCAGAGGGGAAATAAGGAAAGGGGCTAATGTTTGAAATGTAAAAAAGAAAACATCTAATAATAATAATAATAAAAAGAGTTACGAGTAGAAAAAAAAAAAAGCCAAATAAACATAGTTGATCACATGTCCCCTAGACAGAAGGAGTGTCCTTTGGGTATATATCTAAGTGTGGTATTGCTGGGTCATGTGGTAGATAGATTCCCAATTTTCTGAATAAGAGAAATATTGATTTCCAGGGTTGTTATACAAATTTGTTCATTTAAGGTTTGGAAAGAAATTTGTTGAAGTTTTCATGGAGATTGCTTTGAATCTCTAGCTTGTTTTAGATACAATGGAGATCTTGACTATGTTAATTCTACTGGTGCATAAGCTTACAAGGTATTTCCATCTTCTGCTTTTTTTCAACTTTTTTCTTCAAAGACTTGAAGTCTTTATTATATGTGTCTTTCCATTGCTTAATTAGTGTTACCTCCAAGATATATTATATTATTTGAGGTTATTAGGCAAGGTGTTACGTTCCTGATTTCTTCTTCAGTCCATTTTCATTTGCATAGAGGAGGGTTATGTTTTGTTTAGTCAATTCTGTATTCAGCCACATGACTAAAGGTGTTTGTCAGCTGTAGGAGTTCCCTACTAAATGCTTGGGGATATCTATATCTATATCTATATCTATATCTATATCTAAATCTATATCTATATCTATATCTATCTATATCTATAATCTCTTCTAGGTGTCTTACTGCTCCAGCTAAAAATGTATTGTATTGAATAGATATGGAGAGAGAGGACAGCTTTGTCTTGTCCTGATCTTAGTGAAATTGCTTTAAGTTACTCTCCCTTAATTTTATAATAATGTAAGTTCATTTTATGTTGGCTATAGTCTTGCTATACATTACCTTTATTGTGTTTAGCTATATGCATTGTATTCCTGTTCATTCCAAGACTTTTTCATGAAGGGGTGTTGGATTTTGTTTAAAAAAAAGGGGTTTTGGGGGATATTTTGCATCTAATGTGATGGTCTTCTGTGTGTGTGTATGTGTGTGTGTTTCTTTTAGTTTGTTTATATGATGCAGTTCATTGATTTTGTAAGCTATATCACTCCTGTCTTTCTGAGAGGAAGCCTACTTAATCATGATGAATGATGGTTTTGGTGTATTCTTGGATTCGACTTAAGAGTTTTTTATTGAGTACTTCTGCATCAATGTTCAATAGGGAAAGTAGCCTAAAATTTCCTCTTCTTTTCTTTTCTTTTCTTTTCTTTTCTTTTCTTTTCTTTTCTTTTCTTTTCTTTTCTTTTCTTTTCTTTTCTTTTCTTTGGTTTTATTTGTTTTCTTGGTTGGTTCCTTTTTGTTTGTTGTTTGGTTGATTGGTTGATTGGTTTGGTTTGGTTTTGGTTGGGACTTTTTGTTTTTTAGGTATCAGGGTGACTGTGTCCTCATAAAATGAATTTGGTAATGTTCCTTCTGTTTGTATTTTGTGGAATAATTTGAAGAGTATTGATACAAGCTTTTCTTTGACAGCCTTTTAGAATTCTGCACTAAGATGATCTGGCCCTGTGGTTGAATAGGGAAAAGATGGAAGAAGCTAAGGAAGAGGGCAACCCCATAGAAAGACCAGCATTCTCAACTAACCTGGACCCTGAGATCTCTCAGACACTGAGCCTCCAACCAGTCAGGATACACCATCTGATATGAAGCCCCAGATACAAATACATCAGAGGACTGCCTAGTCTTTCCTCAGCAATTGAAGATACACCTAATCCTCATGAGACTTGAATCCCCAAGGAATAGAAAGATCTGGTAGGGTAGGGATGGATGGTGCTAACATCCTCTTGGAGATGAGGTAGGAGGTATGAGATGAGGAGCAGTCAGAGGCAGACTGGGGTGGGAATACTGGACTGCAGGTACAAAAAAGATTAGAGAATAATAATAATAATTAAAACAAACAAACAAATAAAAATGAAAGACAAGACCATCTGGCTCTGGACTTTTTTTGGTTGGGAAAATTTTAAGGACTGTTTCTAACTCTGTAAAGGTTTTAGGTCTATTTAGATTTATTACCTGACCTTGATTAAGTTTTGGTAAGTGGCATCTATTTTAAAAAATTGCCCATTTCATTTAGATTTTTCTAATTTTGTGGAGTACATATTTTTGAAGTAAGACCCAATTATTCTTTGGATTTCTTCAATATATGTAGAAATGTCTATAATAGTAAAAGTAAATCAAAAATTAATTACAAATTTTGTCAAAATTTCAATGATATTCATAATAAAACTATTAAAAGATGTCAAAGGGCAGTCCCCAAATCCCCAAATGATAAAATCCAGAAGAAAAATGAAAGTACTACTATAGAGGTACAACCACACCTAGTTTTAAGTTATGCTACAGGGACAATGTAATAAAAATATTGATCTGATGAAAAACCAAAAAAAAAAAAAAAAAAAAAAAAAAAAAACAAAACAAATACATCTATCCGTGTAATAGAAAATAAGCCAGGAGCAGAACCAACCAAATACAAACAACATCAACAAAATCCTAAAAAAGCACATTTTCTAAAGCTTTAAAGTATTATACATTGGAAACACAAAATCATTTTAAAATGGATCAAAGACTTCCATGTATCCTTTAAGCTCAAAAACTATTCAAAGAAGGCATATGTATAGAAAAAGTTTTCTACAAAGGCCTCTGATCAGTCAGGAAAGAAAATTCAAAGACTGTCATTTGGGACTGCATGAAATACAAAAACTTCTGCATTGCCAAAGAAAGAACTATAAGTGAAGGGGCATTGGAGAAAAATTTTACTTGCTATTTATCTGACCAAATAATCCCTGGAACACATAGAAAACTCTTAAAAAAAATACAAAGAACTAAATAAACTAACTAATGAAGTAATGAAATAAACAGAAAGTCTTCAAAAGAGGGAGGACAAATACCCATCAAACATTACAGGATGTTTATCATCCTTATTCATCTGGGAAATGTAATTTAATACTACAGGAAGATTCAATATCATCCCATTCTGCATGGCTCTGTCTCCTGTAATGCTTGGATTAAAGGAGTTCACTACCATGCCTGGATTTAAGCATTTCTTTACCTAGAGCCTGCTTTGTCCCAAGCTGGCCTTTAGCTCAGAGATCTGTTTGGCTTTGTTTCCTGGTATTAAGGGTGTATACCACCATGCCTGGATCTAAATTTACCTAGGCAGGATCTTGCCCCAAACTCCCTTAATCTGTTATTTCCTAGAATATAGGATTGAGTTATGTTTCACCTCCTGGTGCTCCTTTAATACTTGAACCATACATTTTGCATTTTTTTCTTTCTAAGCTTGCTACATTTATTCAAAATGTTCTTCATGAGACTTAACCAGAGAATAAAAATCTCTGCAGGGCTCCTTTGGGACTTCTTTTGTCAATGTAATTAATTAGATGTAGGTAGACTCTTCATCCAAGGCAAAAAAAGTAGCCACATTCTTCACCAAAATACCACAAAAACAATTTCTAGACCACATTCTGAAAATCATCTCCACTGAAACCTTTTGGGAGAGGTCTGTACAGTTCAAATCATACTCAGTAACAAAGTCTTCCATAATCCTACTGGGATAGCCCATTAAGCACAGCTTAAAGCATTCCACTGCTTTCCAAAGTCTCAAAATCCATATTCTTCCAAACAAAAGTATGGTCAGACCTATCACAGCAATATCTCACTCACAGTGCCGATTTTTGTCTTAGTTAGGGTTTTAATGCTGTGAACAGGCACCATGACCAAGGCAACTCTTATAAGGACAACATTTAATTGGAACTGGCTTACAGGTTCAGAGGTTCAGTCCATTATCATCAAGGCAAGAGCATGACAGCATCCAGGCATGCATGGTGCAGGCATAGCTGAGAGTTCCACACCATCACCTGAAGGCTGCTAGTGGAAAACTGACTTCCAGGCAGCTAGGAAGAGGATCTTAAGTCCATGTCCACAGTGACACACTTACAAGGCCACATCTCCTAATAGTGCCACTCCCTGCACCAAGCATATACAAACCATCACACTTACTATTTTTAAATCTTTTATTCATTATGATGTGATCATGAATTGCATTAGTTTTCTTTTCCTTGTTGAAAAATAAATTCTTTTCTCCAGTAATATATTTACAGTTTCTCCTTCCTTTTCTTCTCCAAGTTTCCTCCCCTCCCATCTAGATCCACCCTTTTTTCTGACTTTCCTTAAAAACGAACAGGATTCTAAGAGATAATATTAAAATATAATAAAATAAAGCACAACATTAAACAAAAACTGTTATATAAAGGGTGAACAAGACAAGAAAATCAAACAGAAGGAAAAGAGCCCAAGAGAAGGTACACAAATCAAAGATACAGTTCATTTGCCCACTCAGGAATTCCATAAAAACACTAAATTGGAAGCCAGAGTATATAAGTAGAGGATATGGTGGGAAGTTCTGCAGTTGGTGTGTTTGCTGCCTCAGACTTTGTGAGTATATATGGTCTTTGATTATGCTGATTTAGAATTTTCTTGGTGTCATCCTTCTCCCCAAGTTCTTACTCATTTTCTGCCTCTTCTGCACAAGATTCCATGAGATCTGGGTGGAGGGATTTGATTTACTGCAGAGTATTCCACAATTTTGTACTCTCTGCATAACATTGGATTTGGGTTTCTATCTCTCTTCCCATCTGCTGCAGGAAGATATTTTCTTTAAGTCTTTATGATATATATCATCATCAATATTTAAAAGAAATGTTGGTTTTAAATATTATTGTTAGACCTTCCAATTTAATTAATCTATTAGTTGCAATATTTATTTTATTCATATAGATTATTAATTTTCTATATATAGAATCAAGCCATCTGATCTTCATAGTTAGTCCTTCCACCTACCAACCAGCATCACTCTGTAATGTTCCTAGGGACCACATGTCATTCTGCATTCCTGACTTCAGGTTTACCAGCCCATCATCTAGCCATCCTACCAAAGCCATAACCCAAGGATCACATGGCATCCTACAATTAAGACTCCAGGTAGAGCCACCAAGAGCCAGTCTGTCCACACATACATCAATCAGCCTATCTACCATGATACCCAAGTAATGTATGACTTCATGAGGCCCTGACACAGAGAGGGAGTCCCAGACTTACTTCTAGGCCACCTTTCTCCTCCTGAACACAGTGTGAGATCCCAAAATATTTTGTCAAATGAACATTGCTCACTTTTACTCTTGCTTCAGTCCCTGGCACTTAAGAACCAACTTGTTAAACCTGGCAAAAGAAAAAGAGAGCCAGCTGGGCAGTGGTGGCACATGCCTTTAATCCCAGCACTTTGGAGGCAGAGGCAGGAGGATTTCTGAGTTTGAGGCCAGTCTGGTCTATAGAGTGAGTTCCAGGACAGCCAGGGATATACAGAGTCACCCTCTCTTGAAAAAACAAAACAAAACAAAACAAAACAAAACAAAACAAAAATCTACTGCAACCAGGGCAACAGATCAGCAGCTTCTCTGCCTCTCTAAAGGGCCCCGGGTTGTAAGGCCCCACAGGGAGTCTGTTAGATCCAGGGATGCAGGCCTACAAGGAGACCTGAAGCAATCCAGGGAAAGAGGCAGACTCCAGACAGAGTCACCCAAACCAGCAAACACCAGGAACAACCAGATGGCAAGAAGCAAGCATGAAATCATAAGCAACAGAAGCCAACATACATGTGCATCATCAGAACCCAGTTCTGTCACCACAGCAAGATCTGAATACAGCAACACATCTGAAAATCAGGAAGCTGACCTAAAATCCTATCTCTTGAAGATAATAGAGTCCTTCTGGAAGGATATAAATAACTCACTGAAACAAATACAGGAAAACACAAACAGGTGAATAAAGTGTCCAAAGACCTAGAAGTGGAAGTAGAAACAATGATAAAAACACAAATGGAGGCAAACCTGGAAATGGAAAACCTAGGAAAGCAGTCAGGAATTACAGATGTATTACCAACAGGATACAAAACATAGAAGAAAGAATCTCAGGTTTATAAAATACAATAAAAAATGATTGATACAACTATCAAAGAAAATTGAAAACACAAAAAAATCCTATCCCAAAGCATCCCGGAAATTCAGGACACAATGAAATGACAAAATCTATGAATAATCAGAATAGAAAAGAACAAAGATTCCCAGGTCAAAGGACCGGAAAATCTCTTTAACAAAATCATAGAAGAAAATTTCCCCAACCTAAACAAAGAGATGACTATAAAAGCACAAGAAGCCTATAGAACACCAAATAAATGGGAGAAGAAAAGAAAGTCCTCTTGTCAATACACTAAATGCACAGAACAATAAAAGAATATTAATATCTCCAAGGGAAAGGGGCCAAGTAACAAAGTTAGACCTATCAGAATGACACCAGATTTCTCAACAGAGACCATGAAAGCCAGAAGAACCTGATCAGAGGTCATGCAGACTCCAAGGGAACACAAATGCCAGCCCAGACTACTATACCTAGCAAAACTCCCAATCAACATAGATAGAGAAAATAAAATATTCCTGAAACAAACCAAATTCAGTAGTATCTATCTACCAAACCAGCCCTACAGATGTTACTAGAAGGAAAAAAATGCCAACACAAGGAAGGTACCCATACCAAAGAAAGACAAGATAGTAAGCATCTCACAACAAAGCCAAAAGGAGAGAACAAAAAGCACATAAAGCCACCTACAAAAACAAACATATCAGGAACCAACATCCCCTTAAAATTAATGGACTCAACTCATTCATAAAAAGACATGAGCTAATAGACTGGATATGCAAAAAAGATTCAGCATTTTGCTGCACACAAGAAACACACCTCAATTACAAAGACAGGCACTATCTCAGAGTAAAAGGATAGAAAAAGGTCTTCCAAGCAAATGGTCCCAGGATGGCTGGAGTTGCCATCCTAATATCGAAAAAAAAAAATGGACTGTCAACCAAAAATTATAAAGTGTAATGAAAAATGACATATCATATTCATCAAAGGAAAAATGCAACTAGAGAATGTATCGATTCAGAACATCTATGTCCCAAATGCAAAGGCACCCACATTTACAAAAGAAACTTTACTAAAGCTCAAAACACACATTGAACCCCACACAATAATAGTTAGAGACTTCAATACCCCACTCTCACCAAGGAATAGTTCATTGAAAATGAAACTAAAGAGAGACACAGTGAAACTAGTAGAGGTTATGAACCAAATGGATTTAATAGTATCTACAGAAAGAATATTTCACCCTAAAACAAAAGAATATACATTCTTCTAAGCACCTCATGGTACCATCTCCAAAACTGACCATATAATTGGTCACAAAACAATTGTCAACCAATACAAGAAGACTGACATAATTCCATACATCTTGTCAGATCATCATTGCCTAAGGCTGGTCTTTAATAACAGCAAACACAATAGAAATTGAACAACTCTATACTCAGTGATAACTTGGAAGAAATAAAGAAAGAAATTACAGACTTCCTGGAACTAATGACAATGTTGACACATTATACCCAAACACAATGGAAGCAGTGCTAAGAGGGAAATTCATAGCAATAAGTGCCCTGGTAAAGAAACTGGAAAGATCTTATACTAGCAACTTAACAGCACACCTGAGAGCTCTAGAACAAAAGGAAGCAAACACATCCAAGAGGATAGACAGCAAGAAATAGTCAAACTCAGGGCTGAAGTCAACCAAATAGAAACAAAGAGAAAAATACAAAGAATCAACAAAACCTAAAGCTGGTTCTTTGGGAGAATCAACAAGATAGAGAAAACTCTAGCCAAAGTAACTTAAGTGTCCAGAGGAAGTATCCAAATTAAAAAAAAAAATCAGAAATTAAAAAAGGGAGATATCACAACAGAAACAGAGGAAATTCAAAAAAAATAAATAAATCATCAGAACCTACTACAAAAGCCTATACTCAACAAAACTGGAAAATGTAGATGAAATGGATAGTTGTCTACACAAATACCACATACCAAACTTAAATCAAGAGCAAGTAAACTATCTAAACAGGCCCATATCCCACAAGGAAATCGAAGAAATCATTAAAAATCTCCCTAATGAAGGAGCTAGAGAAAGTACCCAAGGAGCTAAAGGGGTCTGCAAACCTGTAGGGGGAACAACAATATGAACTAACCAGTTTACCCCATAGCTGTGTCTCTAGTTGCATATGTAGCAGAGGATGGCCTACTAGGCCATCAATGGGAGGAGAGGCTTTCGGTCTTGCGAAGATCATATGCCCCAGTATAGGGGAATGCCAGGGCCAGGGAGTGGGAGTGGGTGGGTTGAGGAGCAGGATGGGGGGGGAGGGTAAAGGGGACTTTTGGGATAGCATTCGAAATGTAAATGAAGAAAATGTCGAATAAAAAGTAAAAAAAATAATTATGGGAAAGTTTTTTTTAAATAAATAAATAAATAAATAAAAACCTCCCAACCAAAAAAGCCCAAGACCAGATAGATTTAGTGCTGAATTCTACCAGACATTCAAAGAATACTTGATACCAATATATCTTAAATTATTTCATAAAATAGAAACAGAGGAACACTACTTAATTCATTCTATGAAGCCAAAATTACTCTGATACCTGAACCATACAAGGACTGAACCAAAAAAGCGGACTTCAGACCAATTTTGCGATGCAAAAATACTCAATAAAATTCTTGCAAACTGAATCCAAGAACAAATCAAAATCACCATTCACCATGGCCAATAGGCTTCATCCCAGGGATGCAAGGTTGGTTCAATGTACAAAACTCCATTAATATAATCCACTATATAAACAAGCTCACAGGAAAAAAATCGCATGATCATCTCCTTGGATGCAAAAAAAAGCATTTGACAAAATACAACACCCCTTTATGTTAAACATATTAGAGAAATCAGGAACTTAAGGTCCATACCTAACCATAATTAAAGCAATATACAGCAAACTAACAGCCGATATCAAATTCAATAAAGAAATACTGAAAGCAATACCATTAAAATTGGGGATAATTGTATCAAGAGGATACAATTTGGCAAAGAAGAAATAAAGGTAGAACTATTTGCAGATGATATGATAGTATACATAAGCCACCCCAAAATTTCTATCAGAGAACATCTCCAGCTGATATACAACTTCAGCAAAGTGGCTAGATATAAAATTAACTCAAATAAATCAGTAGCTTCCCTTTATACAAATGATAAGCAGGCTGAGAAAGAAATTATGGAAACAACTCTCTTCACAGTAGCCACAAAAAATATAAAATATATTGGGGCAACTCTAACCAAATAAGTGAAAGGTATGTATGACAATAACGTCAAGTCTCTCAAGAAAGAAATCAAAGAAGAATATGGAGAGATCACCGATGCTCATGCAATAACAGAAATAATATAGTAAAAATGGCCTTCCTATCAAAAGCAATCTATAGATTCAATGCAATCCCAATCAAAAATCCTAGCACAATTCTTCAAAGCCATGGAAAGAGTAATCTCAAAATCATCTGTAAAGATACAAAATGAAGATGAACAAAAACAATACTTAACAATAAAAGAATGGCTGCAGGAATCACCATCCCTAACCTCAAGCTTTACTAAAGAGCAATAGTGATTTTAAAAACTGTGTGCTATTTGTACAGAGACAGACACATTGATCAATGGGATAGAATTGAAGACCCAGAAATAAAATCAGACACTTACAGGCACTTGATCGTTGACAAAGAAGCCAAGCATATTCAATGGAAAAAAGAAAGCATCTTCAACAAATGGTGCTGGTCTAACTGGATGTCTGTATGTAGAAAAATGAAAATATACCAATATTTGTCACCTTGCACAAAGCTCAAGTCCAAATGGATCACAACATAAAATCAGATACACTGAATCTAATAGAAGAGAAAGTGGGAAAGAGCCTTGATCTCATTGGCACAGGGGAGAATTTTCTAAACAGAAATCCAATGGAGCACGCTCTAAGATCAAGAAATGATAAATGGGAACTCATGAAACTGGAAAGTGTGTGTAAGGTATAAGACATGGTCAATAAGACAAATCAGCAACCTGCAGATTGGGAAAAATTTTCACTAACCCCACATCTGATAGAGGGCTAATATCCAAAATATATAAAGAACTCAAGAAGCTATCCACCAAAATAACAAACAACCCAATGAAAAAATGAGGTATAGAAATAAACCAAGAATTTACAACAGAGGAATGGCAAATGGCTGAGAAGCACAAAAAGAAATGTTCAGCAGACCAGCACCTGGGTAGCTAGGGCGCAGGGTCTGCTGACACTAGCCAGCTACCCACAACACCCACCACAGGATCTTAAGACTTCTGGTGAGTGGAACGCAGCTTCTGCTCCAATCCAATTGCGCGCTGGACCTGAGACTGCATTAGTTAGGGAAGCAGAAACTCGGCCAGAGTAGGGCCACAAGCCTCTTCTGGTCTGACCAGCACCAGGGTAGCTAGAGTGCAGGGTCTGCTGACACTAGCCAGCTACCCACAACACCCACCACAGGATCTTAAGACTTCTGGTGAGTGGAACGCAGCTTCTGCTCCAATCCAATTGCGCGCTGGACCTGAGACTGCTTTGGTTGGGGAGGCAGAAATCCGGCCTGAGTAGGGCCACAAGCCTCTTCCGGTCTGAACAGCACCAGGGTAGCTAGAGCACAGGGTCTGCTGACAACCGCCAGCTCCCCATGACACCACCACAGGATCTTAAGACTTCTGGTGAGTGGAACACAGAGTCTGCTCCAATCTTTAAACAGTGACAACAATAACAACAAATCCCAGAGATTACCAGATGGTGAAAGGTAAATGTAAGAATCTTACTAACAGAAACCAAGACCACTCACCATCATCAGAACCCAGCACTCCCACTTCACCCAGTCCAGGGCACCCCAACACACCAGAAAAGCTAGACCCGGTTCTAAAAGCATATCTCACAATGATGGTAGAGGACATCAAGAAGGACTTTAATAACACACTTAAAGAAATACAAAAGAACACTGGTAAACAGGCAGAAGACATTAAAGAGGAAGCACAAAAATCCCTTAAAGAATTGCAGGAGAACACTGCTAAACAGGCAGAAGACATTAAAGAGGAAGTACAAAAATCCCTTAAAGAATTGCAGGAGAACACTGCTAAACAGGTAGAAGACATTAAAGAGGAAGCACAAAAATCCCTTAAAGAATTGCAGGAGAACACTGCTAAACAGGTAGAAGACATTAAAGAGGAAGCACAAAAATCCATTAAAGAATTGCAGGAAAACCAGACCAAACAGGTGATGGAATTAAATAAAACCATCAAAGACCTAAAAAGGGAAGTAGAAACAATGAAGAAAACCCAAATTGAAGCAACATTGGAGATAGAAACACTAGGAAAGAAATCTGGAACCATAGATACAAGCATCAGCAACAGAATACAAGAGATGGAAGAGAGAATCTCAGGTGCAGAAGACTCCATAGAGAACATCGGCATGACAATCAAAGAAAATACAAAATCCAAAAAGATCCTAACCCAAAATATGCAGGAAATCCAGGACAAAATAAGAAGACCAAACCTACGGATAATAGGAGTAGATGAGAATGAAGATTTTCAACTCAAAGGACCAGCAAATATATTCAACAAAATTATAGAAGAAAACTTCCCAAACCTAAAGAAAGAGATGCCCATGAACATACAAGAAGCCTACAGAACTCCAAATAGACTGGACCAGAAAAGAAATTCCTTCCGACACATAATAATCAGAACAACAAATGCACTAAATAAAGATAGAATACTAAAAGCAGTAAGGGAAAAAGGTCAAGTAACATATAAAGGCAAGCCTATCAGAATTACACCAGATTTTTCACCAGAGACTATGAAAGCCAGAAGGGCCTGGACAGATGTTATACAGAAACTAAGAGAACACAATTTCCAGCCCAGGCTACTATACCCAGCCAAGCTCTCAATTACCATAGATGGAGAAACCAAAGTATTCCACGACAAAACCAAATTCACAGATTATCTTTCCACGAATCCAGCCCTTCAAAGGATAATAACAGAAAAAAAAAAAAAAAAAAAAAACAATACAAAGACGGAAACCACATCCTAGATAAAGCAAGAAGGTAATCCCTCAACAAACCTAAAAGAAGACAGCCACAAGAACACAACACCAACTCTAACAACAAAAATAAAAGGAAGCAACAATTACTTCTCCCTAATATCTCTTAATATCAATGGACTCAACTCCCCAATAAAAAGACATAGACTAACAGACTGGCTACAGAAACAGGACCCAACATTTTGCTGCTTACAGGAAACTCATCTCAGAGGAAAAGATAGACACTACCTCAGAATGAAAGGCTGGAAAACAATTTTCCAAGCAAATGGTAGGAAGAAACAAGCTGGAGTAGCCATTCTAATATCTGATAAGATTGACTTCCAACCCAAAGTCATCAAAAAAGACAAGGAAGGGCACTTCATTCTCATCAAAGGTAAAATCCTCCAAGAGGAACTATCAATTCTGAATATCTGGCTCCAAATACAAGGGCAGCCTCATTCATTAAAGATAATTTAGTAAAGCTCAAAGCACACATTGCACCTCACACAATAATAGTGGGAGACTTCAACACACCACTTTCACCAATGGACAGATCATGGAAACAGAAACTAAACAGGGAAACAGTGAAACTAACAGAGGTTATGAAACAAATGGATCTGACAGATATCTACAGAACAGTTTATCTTAAAACGAAAGGATATACCTTCTTCTCAGCACCTCACGGTACCTTCTCCAAAATTGACCACATAATTGGTCACAAAACAAGCCTCAATATATACAAAAATATTGAAATTGTCCCATGCACCCTATCAGATCACCATGGACTAAGACTGATCTTCAATAACAAAATAAATAATAGAAAGCCAACCTTCATGTGGAAACTGAACAACACTCTTCTCAATGATACCTTGGTCAAGGAAGGAATAAAGAAAGAAATTAAGGACTTTCTGGAGTGTAATGAAAATGAAGCCACAACATACCCAAACTTATGGGACACACTGAAAGCATTTCTAACAGGAAAACTCATAGCTCTGAGTGCCTCCAAAAAGAAACTAGAGAGAGCACACATTAGCAGCTTGACAACATACCTACAAGCTCTAGAACGAAAGGAAGCAAATTCACCAAAGAGGAGTAGACAGCAAGAAATAATCAAACTCAGTGGTGAAATCAACCAAGTGGAAACAAGAAGAACAATTCAAAGAATCAACCAATCGAGGAGCTGGTTCTTTTAGAAAATCAACAAGATAGATAAACCCTTAGCCAGACTCACTATAGGGCATAGGGAAAGTATTCTAATTAACAAAATTAGAAATGAAAAGGGAGACATAACAACAGACCCTGAAGAAATCCAAAACACTATCAGATCCTTCTACAAAAGGCTATACTCAACAAAACTGGAGAACCTGGATGAAATGGACAAGTTTCTAGACAGATACCAGGTACCAAAGTTAAATCAAGATCAGGTTAATGATCTAAACAGTCCCATATCCCCTAAAGAAATAGAAGCAGTCATTCATAGTCTCCCAACCAAGAAAAGCCCAGGACCAGATGGGTTTAGTGAAGAGTTCTATCAAACCTTCAAAGAAGAACTAATCCCAGTTCTTCACAAACTATTCCACAAAATAGAATCAGAAGGTACTCTACCCAACTCATTCTATGAAGCCACAATTACTCTGATACCTAAACCACATAAAGACCCAACAAAAATAGAGAACTTCAGACCAATTTCCTTTATGAATATTGATGCAAAAATCCTCAATAAAGTTCTCCCTAACCGAATTCAAGAACACATCAAAACAATCATCCATCCTGACCAAGTAGGATTCATCCCAGGGATGCAAGGATGGTTCAATATACGAAAATCCATCAATGTAATCCATTATATAAACAAACTCAAAGACAAAAACCACATGATCATCTCGTTAGATGCTGAAAAAGCATTTGACAAAATACAAAACCCATTCATGATAAAAGTCTTGGAAAGATCAGGAATTCAAGGCCCATACCTAACCATGATAAAAGCAATATACAGCAAACCAGTAGCCAACATCAAAGTAAATGGTGAGAAGCTGGAAGAAATCCCACTAAAATCAGGGACTAGACAAGGCTGCCCACTCTCTCCCTACCTATTCAACATTGTACTTGAAGTCCTAGCCAGAGCAATTAGACAACAAAAGGAGATCAAGGGGATACAAATCGGTAAAGAAGAAGTCAAAATATCCCTTTTTGCAGATGATATGAGAGTATACATAAGTGACCCTAAAAATTCCACCAGAGAACTCCTAAGCCCGATAAATAGCTTCGGTGAAGTAGCTGGATATAAAATTAACTCAAGCAAGTCAATGGCCTTTCTGTACACAAAGGATAAACAAGCAGAGAAGGATATTAGGGAAACAACACCCTTCTCAATAGTCACAAACAATATAAAATACCTTGGCGTGACTCTAACTAAGGAAGAGAAAGATCTGTATGACAAGAACTTCAAGTCCCTGAAGAAAGAAATTAAAGAAGATCTCAGAAGATGGAAAAACCTCCCATGCTCATGGATTGGCAGGATCAACATTGTAAAAATGGCTATCTTGCCAAAAGCAATCTACAGATTCAATGCAATCCCCATCAAAATTCCAACTCAATTCTTCAATGAATTGGAAAGGGTAATCTGCAAATTCATCTGGAACAACAAAAAACCTAGGATAGCAAAAACTCTTCTCAAGGATAAAAGAACCTCAGGAGGAATCACCATGCCTGACCTAAAGCTGTACTACAGAGCAATTATGATTTAAACTGCATGGTACTGGTATAATGACAGACAAGTAGACCAATGGAACAGAATTGAAGACCCTGAGATCAACCCACATACCTATGGTCACTTGATCTTTGACAAGGGAGCAAAAACCATCCAGTGGAAAAAAGACAGCATTTTCAACAAATGGTGCTGGCACAACTGGAGGTTATCATGTAGAAGAATGTGAATTGATCCATTCCTATCTCCTTGTACCAAGGTCAAATCTAAGTGCATTAAGGAACTCCACATAAAACCAGAGACACTGAAACTTATAGAGGAGAAAGTAGGGAAAAGCCTCGAAGATATGGGTACAGGGGAAAAATTCCTGAATAGAACAGCAAAGGCTTGTGCTGTAAGATCGAGAATCGATAAATGGGACCTCATAAAGTTGCAAAGCCTCTGCAAGGCAAAAGACACCGTCAATAAGACAAAAAGACCACCAACAGATTGGGAAAGGATCTTAACCTATCCTAAATCAGATAGGGGACTAATATCCAATATACATAATTAACTCAAGAAGGTGGACTCCAGAAAATCAAATAACCCCATTAAAAAATGGGGCTCAGAACTGAACAAAGAATTCTCACCTGAGGAATACCGAATGGCAGAGAAGCACCTGAAAAAATGTTCAACATCTTTAATCATCAGGATAATGCAACTCAAAACAACCCTGAGATTCCACCTCACACCAGTCAGAATGGCTAAGATCAAAAATTCAGGTGACAGCAGATGCTGGCGAGGATGTGGAGAAAGAGGAACACTCCTTCATTGTTGGTGGGATTGCAAGCTGTTACAACCACCCTGGAAATCAGTTTGGCGGTTCCTCAGAAAATTGGACATAATACTACCAGAGGATCCAGCAATACCTCTCCTGGGCATATATCCAGAAGATGTTCCAACTGGTAAGAAGGATACATGCTCCACTATGTTCATAGCAGCCTTATTTATAATAGCCAGAAGCTGGAAAGAACCCAGATGCCCCTCAACAGAGGAATGGATACAGAAAAGGTGGTACATTTACACAATGGAGTACTACTCAGCTATCAAAAGGAAAGAATTTATGAAATTCCTAGGCAAATGAATGGATCTGGAGGGCATCATTCTGAGTGAGGTAACATATTCACAAAGGAACTCACACAATATGTACTCACTGATAAGTGGATATTAGCCCAAAAACTTAGGATACCCAAGATATAAGATACAATTTGTTAAACGCATGAAACTCAAGAAGAACTAAGACCAAAGTGTGGACACTGTGCCCCTTCTTGGAATTGGGATCAAAACACCCATGGAAAGAGCTACAGAGATAAAGTTTGGAGCTGTGAAGCAAGGATGGACCATCTAAAGACTGTCATATCCAGGGATCCATCCCATAATCAGCTTCCAAACGCTGACACCATTGCATACACTAGCAAGATTTTGCTGAAAGGACCCAGATATAGCTGTCTCTTGTGAGACAATGCTGGGGCCTAGCAAACACGGAAGTGGTTGCTCACAGTCAGCTATTGGATGGATCACAGGGCTCCAAATAGAGGAGCTAGAGAAAGTACCCAAGGAGCTAAAGGGAACTGCAACCCCATAGGTGGATCATTATTATGAACTAACCAGTACCCCAGAGCTCTTGACTCTAGCTGCATATGTATCAAAAGATGGCCTAGTAGGCCATCACTGGAAAGAGAGGCCCATTGGACTTGCCAACTTTATATGCCCCAGTACAGGGGAATGCCAGGGCCAAGGGTTGGGGGTGGGTGGGTGGGGGACTTGGTGGGGGGGGAGAGTATTGGGGACTTTTTGGATAGTATTGGAAATGTAATTGAGGAAATTACCTAATAAAAAAATTATCTAAAAAAAATGTTCATTATCCTTACTAATAAGAGAAATGCTAATCAAAATGACCCTGAGATTCCAAACCTTACACCAAGCAGAATGGCTAAGATCAAAACTTCAGGTGACCGCACATACTGGAGAGGATGTAGAGAAAGAGGAAACTCCTCCATTACTGATGGGATGGCAAACTTGTACAACCACTCTAGAAATCAAATTGGATGTTCCTCAGAAAACTGGAAATAGATCTACCTGAAGACCCAGGTAGACCACTCTTGGGAATATACCCAAAAGATGCCACACCATGCCACAGGGGCACATGTTCCTCTATGTTCATAGGAGCCTTGTTTGCGATAGTTAGAATGTGGAAACAACCAAGATATTCAATGATGGATATAGAAAATGTGGTTCATTTATACAATGGAATACTACTCAGCTATTAATAACAATTACATCCTGAGTTTGCAGGAAAATAGATGGAACTAAAAAATATCATCCCAAGTGAGGTAATTTAGACCCCAAGTGAATACAGTCCATAGAACTCAAAAAGGTCAACAACAGGAAGGGTCCAATGAGGATGCTTCAGTCCCACTTTATAGGGAGAAGAAAGCAAACACAAGTGAGGAAGAGGGGAGGGACTTGGGAGGGGAAGGGGATTGGGGTAAGGAGAGGGGAACCTGATCTGGTATAGGGTGGGGGAAGAGGACTGAAGCACTGAGGGCCAGCAGAAAGAATGAAAACAGGCAACCTCAGGAGGTAAAAGCTTGGGGGACCCTCCATAATGTACAGGAGACCTGGGAGGTAGGAGACTCTCAGGACTCAAAGGGAGGGAGCTTAGATTAAGTGGCCTACACTGGGGAGAGGGAACTTGTAGAGCCTACCTCAAGCAGAAAGACAAGGCATCAAGTGAGGGATAGGGTTGCCATCCCACAGCCAAAACTCTGTTCCATAATTGTTCCCATCTAAATGAACTATAGGGATGGGAATGGAGAGAAGCTTGAGGAAAAGAAGGTCCAGTGACAGGCCCAAAGTGGGATCTAGCTCAAGGGGAGGTCCCAAGTCCTGACACTATTACTGAGACTATGGAGCACTCACAAAAAGGGACCTCTCAGGAGTGACCTTCGAAAGACCCAACAAGCAGCTCAAAGAATCAGATGTAGATATCTGCACCCAAATAATGGACAGGAGCTGCTCACCCCTGCGGTTGAATTAGGGGAAAGTTGGAAGAAGCTGAGGAGGAGGGCCACCCTGTAGGAGGATCAGCAGTCTCAATTAACCTGGACCCCAGAGAACTCTCAGACACTGGACCACCAACCATGCAGCATACACCGGCTGATATGAAATGCCCAACACATACAGCAGAGGACTAGTCAGAGATTAGTCAGAGAAAATGCACCTGACTCTCAAGAGACTGGAGGTCCCAGGAAGTTTAGAGGTCTGGTGGGGTGGGAGTGAATGATAGAGACATCCTCATAGAGACAGGAGGGTGGGGAGGAAGTATGGGTTTTATGGAACAATTGCAGGGTGGACTGAGAGGGGAGTAAAATCTGGAGTTTTAAGTAAATAAATACATAAATAAATACATAAATAAATACATAAATAAATACATAAATAAATACATAAATAAATGGAAAAATTTAACATAGTAAGATAAGGATTTAAAGAACGAAAGGAAGGAAGGAAAGGAGAGAGGATGGGAGGGAAGGAGGGGGGAGGGAGGGAGGGAGGGAGGGATGGAGGGAGGGAGGGAGAGAGGACTGAAGGAAGGAAGGAAGGAAGGAAGGAAGGAAGGAAGGAAGGAAGGAAGGAAGGAAGGAAGGAAGGAAGAAAGGAAAGGAAAGAAGGAAAGGAAAGGAAAGGAAAGGAAAGGAAAGGAAAGGAAAGGAAAGGAAAGGAAAGGAAAGGAAAGGAAAGGAAAGGAAAGGAAAGGAAAGGAAAGGAAAGGAAAGGAAAGGAAAAAGAAAGGCCCTGACATGACACTATGAGACAAGAATCCATCAAAAATGACACTGAGTTTTCTATTGGCCATCTACTGCCTACACTTAAATATAGTTTATCTTCCCAGTGAGACTCCCTTGGAGAAATCTAAAATTTTGTCTGCCAGCAGTTATCAATTGGAGATAGTTTCTGGGTTAGTGATTGGGTATGTGTCCACTTCTTTCAACTCCAGGGCTCTATCTGACAAAGATCCTTGAAGGCCCTGTGCATATAGCTTAAGTATCTGTGAGTTCATACGTGCATCAATCATGCTAATGTAGAGGGTCTCATTTTCTCTGTGTCCTCCATCAACCCTGGTTCTTATACTCTTTAGCCTCCTTTCCATTGAGGCTCCATGAGCTTTAAGGGGAGGGATTTGATGGAAACATCTCTTTTGGGTTGAATGTTCCAACATCTCTCACTCTACATAATATCTGTCTCAGGATGTTTGTTCCCATTAGATATGATGCCTGAGCAAAGCACTGATTGATGAGTATAGCGGAATGCCATTAGGAGTCATTTTATTACTACTTTCTTTCTTTTAAAACAGTAGTATTCAGTTTTACCCTAGGTCCCTGGACTATCTAGTCTCAGGTTCTTGTTTGCACAAGCAGTATGGGGTATGATTTCCATGTTCTGGAGTGGGAATTAAGTCAGATAAAATATTGTTGGTTACTCCCATAAGTATTGTAGCCCCATTGCATGTGTTTTAGATAGGATACCATTTTACAAAGGAGGGTTCGTGGCTAGGTTGGTGTTTACATTTCTACTTTGGTAGTGTCTGTTTGTTCTGTCCTCACCAAAGATGCTAGTCTGTAGGAGTGATGGCTAGTCTGTGTAGGCATTCTATGAATTATGGCAGTGTTGTCTTCAGCAATAGGGCCTCATTTTCAGTTGTGGAGACAAACCTGTATTATGAATTTTTGGAGAACAACCTATATTCTCAGCAACATCCTGAGTTGTTTATGGGTCCCCATAGGATTCCTTCAACTCAACCAGATAGATGTACGCTAATCCCACTACTGAAAGTTTCTTTGGTAAAATGGGTGGGTAACTGGGGTTCTCTCTCCACCATGATTTATCACTTTCATTTAGATCATCTCATTTACATAAGGAAGCTTCTGCATTAAATTTCCATATCACCCTTCAAATCAAATGTCCGTTAATTTTGGCTGTCTCTCGCATTATCCCTGCCTTGACTCCCTATTTCTCCCTTTTTAGCCCCGGCATTCACACACACACACACACACACACACACACACACACACACACACACACTCATCCATAACTATGTATTCTATTTCCCTTTCCTATGGAGATCTATCTGTATCCCACCTCCCCCAATCCCTTAGCTATACCTAACCTCTGTGGTTCTACAGATTATAGCTTGGTTATCATTGGCTGAACTGCTATTATCTACATATAAGTGAATACAAATCATTTTTTACTTTTTGAATCTGGGTTATCTTACTCAGAATGATTTTTTTTCTTGCCCCATCTGTTTACATGCAAATTTTACAAGTTTGTTTTGTTAACAGCTGAGTACGATTTCTTTGTGTAAATGTACCAAACTTTCTCTATCCATTTTTCTGATGAAAGATATCTAGGTTGTTTCCAATTTCTGGCTTTTGTGAGTAGAACAGCAAAATGATCATGGTTGAGCAAATGTCTTTGTAGGATGAAGTGTCCTTTACGTGTATATTCTCAAGAATGCTCAAGAATGCAGGAGAATGACATAGCTGGATCATAAGGTAGTTTGATTTTCATCTTCCTGAAGAATTTTGACACTGATTTCCCTAGTGGCTCTACAAATTTACACTCCTACCAATATCAGAGAAGTTTTCTCTTTATTCCATTTTTATTCCTAATAACATATTTGAACTATTCTTTTAATTTCTGTATTACATACCTTCAATATTATTTCTTGAAACTTAACATTGTTCATTTTAAGGTGTCTAATAGACAGAATGACCAATTGGAAAATGATCAAAAATTACCAGTACCACATTCCTGTCTTTTGCTGACATTTCACTTTAGAATTTCCAAGGGGAAAGGAGAGAAGGAAGAGGAAGCAACAGGACTTTGGCTTTACTTAAGGTGTACCAGGCCACCACAAGTCTGGATAAATTAAATGAGAAAAGAACATTTGTTAAAGTTTTTCTAATTTTGATGGAATTATATGTATAATGGTGTTTTATTACCCTAGAATATGAATTTTCATCTAAATCTTCCCACAGAGTAATCAGTGTTTGACTCTTCCATGAGATTTGAACCTTGCATGAGCCAGTCACTCTCATCTTTAGCATACATGATACTCTTCATAACACATATAATCAACAACACTCCACTGATGATACTAGGACTGCTACAATGAGGTTTGAGCTTGATGTTATTTTGTTATTTCTTATTCTCCTTTACAGAAAGCATACTGTTTTCAGCATCTTTCATTCCCAAGCCCCGTGCTCAATGTTTTGTTTTGTTTTGTTTTGTTTTGTTTTTCCTATTTCATGGGTTGTTCCCAAAGATTGCAATGGATGTGCTTTTTCTTAGAACTTCAGTTAAACTAATATTTCACATATAGTTCTGTAAATCTCTGTGTCTTCACATTTGAGGATGTCCTTTCCTCCAAACACTCCTCTGATTTTTCTAGATCGATTTGGCAAATATAAATATTTTAGACAAATATACATATGCATGCCTCCAATTTATGCATCTAATTAATTTCAGAAGCTATGCATCAAGTGGAATAATTCAATAAAAATCAATTAAGTTAAGGTAACTTATTTATTTTGTGTAATAAGGAATTCTAAATCAAGAAATTAGTTGATGTCCAAGATAAGGATTAAGAATTTGGAAATCATTTTTCTATTACACAGGATTTGAATAATTGAGTAAATAAAATCCACATGGCATAAGCCAGGTAACAAAAAAGGCACTAAACAGAAGTGAGAATTAACTCTTTCATAAGGGGCTTAATTAGGAGACACTAATATGAATACATACTTAGCTTATCTTTTTCAGATAGACAAGTAAAGGAACAGACATAATTATGGTTGAATATACTTGTTACATATGCATATAGTATGTGCATCTTTCTTCTGAGATAGCCAAGAAAAATGCCATTCAATAACAGGAAATGCTACTAATGTTCATGTCTTGCTTTCTTTGTACCGTTCTTCAGTAAAAAGAAATCAGGGTGATTTTTGACATTCTCTTTATTCTAGATCAGACATAATTAAAATACAAAATCAAACTAATGCATTCTGTAGTACCAGAAATCCATGTGTTCTAACAGAAGAGAGAGAAAAAGAGAGAGAGAGAGACAGAGAGAGAGACAGAGACAGAGAGAGACAGAGAGAGAGACAGAGAGAGAGAGAGAGCGCAAAAAGGATGCAGGAGTCAAATGAAAATTCCAATCACAAAATTAGAATTGCCTGAGTAACAACAAAAGAATAAAGGTAGTGTGGTATCAAGATTATCAACATCAAATTAAGTGTGGATTAGTTCCTGATAATATAAACTAAATGAGGACAAATATGATTAAATAATAGGAAAGGGAAAAGAAATACTTAGTAAATATGTCTCAAAATATTTTTCCCACAGCAAGAACTGGAGTAAAATTCTGCTCCAGCTTGGATTTGGAAGGAACCTAGTGAATTGCTTCCAAGATACCTACAGGAAAATGTACAAAGAGGGGGATGTAGCACTTTGTACTACTGGAGACACCTGGCAGCTGTTTGGTAGCTGTGAGATTAAGACTAAACCATCACTGCATGTGTCTATTAGGAACCCTGATGTAACCATATTTGAAAGTCATTTCTCCTAGGTGGTAATCTTTACAAAAAATCTATAAGGCTTGTCTAAAGGGGAGAGTATTGGATGAACATAAACTGAAGGACAGTCTTACCAGCTCTCAAGAATCTTTTGATTCTTACGAAAGGCAATATGGTGAGCTAGTGTTCATTGTCAACTTGACAGGAGCTGGAATTACCTAGAAGATATGCTTCTGGGCATTCTGTGAAAGTTTATCTTATTAGTTTAACTGAGGTAGAAAGACCACCCTAAAAGTAGACAATAAGAAATAATCAAACTCAGGGGTGAAATCAACCAAGTGGAAACAAGAAGAACAATTCAAAGAATCAACCAATGGAGGAGCTGGTTCTTTGAGAAAAACCACAAGATAGATAAACCCTTAGCCAGACTCACTAGAGGGCATAGGGAAAGTATTCTAATTAACAAAATCAGAAATGAAAAGGGAGACGTAAAAACAGACCATGAAGAAATCCAAACCACCATCAGATCCTTCTACAAAAGGCTATACTCAATAAAACTGGAGAACCTGGATGAAATGGACAAGTTTCTAGACAGATACCAGGTACCAAAGTTAAATCAAGATCAGGTTAATGATCTAAACAGTCCCATATCTCCTAAAGAAATAGAAGCAGTCATTCATAGTCTCCCAACCAAAAAAAGCCCAGGACCAGATGGGTTTAGTGCAGAGTTCTATCAAACCTTCAAAGAAGATCTAATCCCAGTTCTTCACAAACTATTCCACAAAATAGAATCAGAAGGTACTCTACCCAACTCATTCTATGAAGCCACAATTACTCTGATACCTAAACCACATAAAGACCCAACAAAAATAGAGAACTTCAGACCAATTTCCCTTATAAATATTGACACAAAAATCCTCAATAAAGTTCTCGATAACCGAATTCAAGAACACATCAAAACAATCATCCATCCTGACCAAGTAGGTTTCATCCCAGGGATGCAAGGATGGTTCAATATACAAAAATCCATCAATGTAATCCATTATATAAACAAATTCAAAGACAAAAACCACATGATCATCTCGTTAGATGCTGAAAAAGCATTTGACAAAATCCAACACCCATTCATGATAAAAGTCTTGGAAAGATCAGGAATTCAAGGCCCATACCTAACCATAATAAAAGCAATATACAGCAAACCAGTAGCCAACATCAAAGTAAATGGTGAGAAGCTGGAAGAAATCCTACTAAAATCAGGGACTAGACAAGGCTGCCCACTCTCTCCCTACCTATTCAACATTGTACTTGAAGTCCTAGCCAGAGCAATTAGACAACAAAAGGAGATCAAGGGGATACAAATCAGAAAAGAAGAAGTCAAAATATCCCTTTTTGCAGATGATATGATAGTATAAATAAGTGACCCTAAAAATTCCACTAGAGAACTCCTAAGCCTGATAAATAGCTTCGGTGAAGTAGCTGGATATAAAATTAACTCAAGCAAGTCAATGGCCTTTCTGTACAGAAAGGATAAACAGGCAGAGAAGGAAATTAGGGAAACAAAACCCTTCTCAATAGTCACAAACAATATAAAATATCTTGGCGTGACTCTAACTAAGGAAGTGAAAGATCTGTATGACAAGAACTTCAAGTCCCTGAAGAAAGAAATTAAAAAAGACCTCAGAAGATTGAAAAACCTCCCGTTCTCATGGATTGGCAGGATCAGCATTGTAAAAATGGCTATCTTACCAAATGCAATCTACGTATTCAATGCAATCCCCATCAAAATTCCAACTCAATTCTTCAACGAATTAGAAAGGGCAATCTGCAAATTCATCTGGAACAACAAAAAACCTAGGATAGCAAAAACTCTTCTCAAGGATAAAAGAACCTCTGGAGGAATCACCATGCCTGACCTAAAGCTGTACTACAGAGCAATTATGATTTAAACTGCATGGTACTGGTATAACAACAGACAAGTACACCAATGGAACAGAATTGAAGACCCTGAGATCAACCCACATACCTATGGTCACTTGATCTTTGACAAGGGAGCAAAAACCATCCAGTGGGAAAAACACAGCATTTTCAACAAATGGTGCTGGCACAACTGGAGGTTATCATGTAGAAGAATGTGAATTGATCCATTCCTATCTCCTTGTACCAAGGTCAAATCTAAGTGCATTAAGGAACTCCACATAAAACCAGAGACACTGAAACTTATAGAGGAGAAAGTAGGGAAAAGCCTCGAAGATATGGGTACAGGGGAAAAATTCCTGAATAGAACAGCAAAGGCTTGTGCTGTAAGATCGAGAATCGATAAATGGGACCTCATAAAGTTGCAAAGCCTCTGCAAGGCAAAAGACACCGTCAATAAGACAAAAAGACCACCAACAGATTGGGAAAGGATCTTAACCTATCCTAAATCAGATAGGGGACTAATATCCAATATACATAATTAACTCAAGAAGGTGGACTCCAGAAAATCAAATAACCCCATTAAAAAATGGGGCTCAGAACTGAACAAAGAATTCTCACCTGAGGAATACCGAATGGCAGAGAAGCACCTGAAAAAATGTTCAACATCCTTAATCATCAGGGAAATGCAACTCAAAACAACCCTGAGATTCCACCTCACACCAGGCAGAATGGCTAAGATCAAAAATTCAGGTGACAGCAGATGCTGGTGAGGATGTGGAGAAAGAGGAACACTCCTTCATTGTTGGTGGGATTGCAAGCTGGTACAACCATTCTGGAAATCAGTTTGGCGGTTCCTCAGAAAATTGGACATAATACTACCAGAGGATCCAGCAATACCTCTCCTGGGCATATATCCAGAAGATGTTCCAACCGGTAAGAAGGACACATGCTCCACTATGTTCATAGCAGCCTTATTTATAATAGCCAGAAGCTGGAAAGAACCCAGATGCCCCTCAACAGAGGAATGGATACAGAAAATGTGGTACATTTACACAATGGAGTACTACTCAGCTATTAAAAGGAATGAATTTATGAAATTCCTAGGCAAATGGGTGGATCTGGAGGGCATCATCCTGAGTGAGGTAACCCAATCACAAAGGAACTCACACAATATGTACTTACTGATAAGTGGATATTAGCCCAGAAACTTAGGATACCCAAGATATAAGATACAATTTGTTAAACGCATGAAACTCAAGAAGAACTAAGACCAAAGTGTGAACACTGTGCCCCTTCTTGGAATTGGGAACAAAACAACCATGGAAAGAGTTACAGAGATAAAGTTTGGAGCTGTGAAGAAAGGATGGACCATCTAAAGTCTGCCATATCCAGGGATCCATCCCATAATCAGCTTCCAAACACTGACACCATTGCATACACTAGTAAGATTTTGCTGAAAGGACCCAGATATATCTGTCTCTTGTGAGACAATGCCGGGGCCTAGCAAACACAGAAGTGGATCCTCATAGTCAGCTATTGGAGGGATCACAGGGCCCCCAATGGAGGAGCTAGAGAAAGTACCCAAGGAGCTAAAGGGAACTGCAACCCCATAGGTGGATCATTATTATGAACTAACCAATACCCCAGAGCTCTTGACTCTAGCTGCATTTGTATCAAAAGATGGCCTAGTTGGCCATTGGACTTGCCAACTTTATATGCCCCAGTACAGGGGAATGCCAGGGCCAAGGGGTGTGGGTGGGTGGGTGGGGGACTGGGGGGGAGTGTATTGAGGACTTTTTGGATAGCATTGGAAATGTAATTGAGGAAAATACCTAATAAAAAAAAAGTAGACAATAAGACTTCCTAGTCTTGGGTCCTGGTGTGAATGAGAAACAGAAAGCCAGCTAAGCAGGAATATCCATTGTCCTCTCTCTCTTGACTGTGGATACTATGTGACTGTATGTCTCAAACACCAGTCATGAAATGAGAGCCAAAATAAAGCTGTCCTGTAAGTTGATTTTGCTAAGATATTTTATCCCAGCAATAAGAAAGTTAACTAATACACAAAGGAAAACTCAAAAACTAGTCACAGGCCATAGGAGGCCAAAGAGCCATGATGTTCCAAAGCCAGTATTTACATCCTGAAACTGGAAAACCTGTATCGGTGAAAATAAATAATAAGCCCTGAATTAAATATAGTTTTCAATTAATACTCAAACAGCAACATTTTTTACATTTGATAAATAAATCCCCAAGCATGAAATAACCATCATAATTAATTTCATATGTTAAATTGAGCTGTTAAATATAGTTTTGTAAAGAAAAAACATTATATATAATAAACAAACATAGCACCATTTTAACATATATAAAACAATTATACACAATTATAATTGCTGTTAGCAAATGTGTACTGAAAATTTAGATAGCTGATAACACAAAGATTGGATCTAATTTTCATTCTGAAATCCTAAGCAATCACATTCCTTTGATTCTGGAAGTAGCATGCTGTCTCATGTAGGTTATCTTATGCTCTGTATTTTCTTGAGATACAAGCTGATGTGACCTGATGAAATGTGACATGCTTGTCACTTTTTGTTAAAGGTGAGCATCAGTGGGCAAATATCCATGTAACTAGAATGTTTTCCCATTACTTGTTCCTGACAGGTATTAGTCTAACAACACAGCACTACACGGAAACAAAAAGCATCAGTATTAAAAGGCACGTGATGCCGCAGTGAAAATAGCTAGAACATAAAAATTTAAAGTAAAGGAATACCATGCATCCTAAGGAGTGCCTCTGCTTCCCTGTGCTTTCTGTTTAAAATAAGGCAAAATAATTATGTCTAAAGCAAATTAGAATTTATAAGTGCTTTGAGATGAAGAAGAGGTAGCAGGAACAGATGAACTAGATTCTCATATACCTTATTGTGGTACATGTGTGCAGTGAAAAGGGAGTCAAATGGTGTAACCGAGATATGAAATATAGCCACATCTTTTACTATCAGAACGCTTTCTGATTTTTCTAAGAGATGTTATACTCTGAGCCATGCTCTTAGTGAAGCAGAACCTTTCTGCTCCTAATGCCATATACATTCCACCTTCTACTGCTAGCAAAATTAGAGCACAAAGATACTTCACTTTCTTTCTGTCAGTCTCAGATAATATATGAAAAAGCATATATCTAAATGAATATCTATTGAAAAGTCAATGTAGTCAAGAAATAGCCCAATGCAATTTGATTTAATTTATATATAGTTAACAAAATATAACCTGTGGTTGAAAGCATGTATTTTAGCAAATAAGAGTAAGACTTGAAATCATTTCAAGGAAGCAGAATATTCTAGATTTACCTTTGTCACCGATAAAAAGGATTAATGAATGAAGTCTGTACTCAGTAGATAAAGGCTCCAGTGGTACTGCTAATTTTCTTGAGAGAGAAAGATAGCCTAGGTCACATTTACATTTTAGCTTGAAGTAGATTCCAGTGCTTTTCTTAATATCAGGAGAAAAAGAAAATAAGACTATTAAAGCTAAAATTTTATTAAAGCTATTCAATCTATTATATTCCTAAACCATTTACCTAAATTTGTGATGTGTATATTTGAAGCCATGAGTCTCATAAGAAATCAGTCATCTAGGATATTTTTCATCTATTAATCTGAAATCTGTTATATAATTTATGATATTTTAAACTGCTAAAACATCATAGTATTACATGAATCAAATTAGTTTTATACATATGATGATGGATTGCAATCTCTCAGATTGGTTATTCATTACCCATTGTGCATGTAAGCAGAAATAATGCAGATGAAATGTTTATTGTAAATGTTTTTAACATTGTCAAACAACCTCCTTCCTTTATAATTAGTATAGAAAATGCAGTTTACAGAAATCTTTATTAAAGAAAGAAAATGGGAGCTGAGTCTCAAAGCATATGTAAAGTTTTGATTTATACTATTTCTAACAGGAACGGAAAGCACCAGAGGTAACTATAACATGAGCTAAGGCATGCCAAGACTGAACACCAGCATAAGCTTAAACAGACCGGGGAAGGTGTGTGTGTGTGTGTGTGTGTGTGTGTGTGTGTGTGTGTGTGTGTGTGTAACCAGCCCACTTGTTATCATGTTGTCATCACTTCCTTTGTGTAAATAAGAATTAAGTCAGTTATTTGCAGGAGGACAAAGTTTATCTAAAACTGGCTATGAGTGAAAGATAAAAGCTCATCAAACTTTTCAAACCAACTATCTGCCCAAAACTCTTGATGATGTCTATGAGGTGACAGGTGTATTTAAAATCAAATAGACTCACTAGAAATAGACTTACAGACATTATGAAAATTAAAATCTAGTGTTAGGTATCAAACTATACTTTTAAATTTGAAACTCTGGTTGAGTGGTGCTATTCCAAACATTGCACAAGGTTAAAATGCTTATTTCCAAATAAGATTTAAAGTAATCTATTATTTCAAAATAACAAAAGTATATCTTGAGAGGTTTTTTCCCTCATAAATGATTCAAATTTCTTCATACTAAAATACAGAACCTGACATTAATTCCTGCCTCCCCAAAACTCTTTTCATGATTAAGTCAGTTATTTGTGGTGCCTAATATGATGGCTCAATGGTTTAGAGCACTGTCTGCTCTTATAGAGGGACAGGCTTTCATTATTAGCACCTACAGGGTTGTACACAACCTCTGTAACTCCAGTTCTAGAGGGCTTAATGCTATCTTCTGATCCCCACTGACATCAAGTAGGCATGTGGTGCACAAATGTGGACGAAGGGAAAACAACCATGAACATAAAATACAATTTCAAAAATATCAATGCTTGTTGAGTTTACATTCAATATAGAGTAGTAGAGGAGAATGGCTGAGAGGACAATAGTACAAGAAAAATGAACATAATTTGAGGAAACTGGATTATAAAGCTGAAAAAGAAAGTAAAATCATACTGTATATTCATGACACCATAAGAACCTCAAGTATAGTGCCAGGCAGGGTGGCACATGCCTTTAATCTCACCACTTGGGAGGCAGAGGCAGGCGGATTTCTGAGTTCGAGGCCAGCCTGGTCTACAGAGTGAGTTCCAGGACAGCCAGGGCTATACAAAGAAACTGTCTCCAAAATCCAAAAACAAAACAAAACAAACAAACAAAAAACTCAAGTTTAAATGCTAGCAACATTTGCAGACTGCCTTGCTATTAGAAGCAGTAATGCTCTAAAATTGAAGAGACTCATTGGTAGTAATGGTTCCAGAAAAGGCATAAACCATGACTCAGGTAAATTTAAAACATCTTGAAGGCATAGCTAACACTGAACATCAGAACTGGAGGAAGAGTGTTCCCTTCCAGTCACTGTCAGGCTCACTCTAACTGGGGAATAGAGTAAATTGAAAATTGAATTAACTTTGTTAACAAATTGAAGTAGTGGAAGAATATCAGAGATTAAATGTGGCAAACAATAGGATATATTACACACATTATTTTCCAGGGCAGAAAGCAGCATTCAAATTGTTCAGAGCAGATATGGCAAAGCAAAGCTAGATGCTGTGAATGTACAATAGGGTATACTCTATAGGGTTTGAAATATCATTTAAGAGATGCTATTGACAATGGTAAGCATATTAGAGGGCTCTAAATGAAGCATGGTGAATCAGAGTAGAATAAATTGGATGGGCAGGAGATTAAACACTAGATGGACAATTAGAAGAACAGACTAATTGTCTCACAGTCACTTTACTAAATGATAATTTTCTGGCAGAAATAGATGCAGTTTACCAAATGACCAGTTCACTCAGGCCAATCCAACAAAGGAACAAAGCACCAAATAAATGGCTTTACTGCCTCCACAGAACAAATCGGGTTTTTAGTATTTGTGAAGTTTACAGTTTAGTATTTGTGAAGTCTACTTTTGCACAGACATGTTTTGCACATGCTTCCACAAAGTTATGGTTTGCCGCATCACTTTGGCATTTTGTTGTAGACTAGCTACTGTATGGGGACAGTAAAATAAGCTGACTGTTGTTTATTTCTATATTTAAAGATTATTATTCTAAACCACAAAGTATATTTATCCCTTCTAGATATTGATATATGTATATTGAAATTGTAAATATATCTGCTTACATGATACATGTTTTCATTTAAGCAATTTTATATATTGTGACATTAATTCCAACCCCCCAAAATCATAGATAAATTCTACAAATTTGAATACCTATTTTACTATTCTCCACTCTTACAAACTTAATCTCTACAAGAATGTGCAGCAATTTATTCCTTATAGTTTCCCAATTCCTTACATATGTAAAGTATAGTCTCAATTAAGCAAATAGATTGCTAAAACTAATAGAGATTTTAAAATTGCAAAAATAATAGTAGGCAAATTAATCATATCTAAAGGTATGGTATAAACTACTTATATTTTATATAAGATATGAAACAGCTAAGAATTCCTCAGGTTTAGCATTCTGAAGCAGGCTATAGGTGAATTGCACATACACACACACACACACACACACACACACACATACATACACACTCACAAAACAACAACAAAACTTTAGAAATTGTACCATCAGAACAATGGACTAAAACTGATACAGAGGAAACAAACATCAGCAATTGCTCATTATTTCATATATAATTCAGATATATATTTAAAACATATATACTTCTAATATGTAAAATATATACATTTCTTGTTAAAAGTAACAGATTCAAAGGAAGGATGCTTTATTAGTAATTTGCTGCAAAGAAGTAGCAAAACATAACAAAAGAAATGAAAATTTATGACTTGATTCAAAAGCTGCTATCTAAGTAGTATATACTAGTAGCATATACTACTTAGTAATATATACTAGTAGTATATACTACTTAGTAATATATACTAGTAGTATATACTACTTAGTAATAAAAACTAATATGAAATTTGTAGCTAGGTAAAAACACATTGGACTGAATTGTGGATTAAAAATTTCATGTCAGATGCTATAGGTTTTCATATCAATTGTATTTTTAAATATCAGAAAGGAAATGCAATGGTTTCTCGAGTTATTTCTGAAGCAGTTAAGATGGCTAAAAGAACTTATTAATAAAACATACGTTATAAAAGTGCATATTAAATGTTTGATGTAGATGATGCTAGAGAAACAAATTTATTTGCAAATATTTTGAATACATTAACTATAAAATATTGGGTTTTATTAAGACATTGTCATACATACCTTTTTTTTCAGAATGAAATTTGAAGATGGATTATTTCTAGACTCTATATTATAATGCAATGGGCTTCAGAATCATCAATGTCCAGAACTTTTAAAATTTCAATTAACTTAGAGAAGGACAATGAAGAGAATAATACCCTTGGAATTTTGGCAATCATTTAGAAAGGATATAATTTTAAAAATAAGTTGAGAAAAACAATTTTTAGGATACAAAAGAACTGAACAATGGGAAGCATTTACTAATGGGACCACTCAAAAGCAGAATGGAATGAATAGCACTACCCATCACCTACAACTGGATAGGAAGGCAGCTTGTGGAATGGAGAAGATTGCCTTTCCTCATAAGGAAGGAGAAAGTATATATATATATATATATTGGTTATAAGAGGAATTGGTTCCCATTCATGTATGTAAGGGAAGCATTCATTACTGTTTTAGGTCTTATGTGGGTAAGTAATGTGGATTTGTCCAAGGAAAGAAGCCAAAGAGACAGGGCAGTGATTGGGATTAGCAAAGGATTAAAATAAATACACCTCAGTCCTGCCTAGTCACAAATTGCCATCTAGAATGGAACACAATATATGTAATGGTATTGTAAAGCTGACATTAGTATTTCAAGCTTTCCCTGTGTTTACCATGTCCCTGTGATCAGAGTATTTTAAAAAACCAAGTGTAAGGACACCATCTTGGAAATTTCTGTTCCCAAGAAGAGGATATCAACTCAGCTGAGATGCAGCAGACCTGTACTTAAGTTGAAATTCTATTAATTTAATAAGTAATTTTAGCCAAATCATTTTAGCTTACTACTGAGCTTCATAATTAGCCAAATGAGAATAAAAATCGGTCTCATGTGAGTTACAGGGTAGCATTACAAGGAAACTATGAAAACAAATATATTTTTATAAATTGAAAGGGAAGTTGCATTTTTTAACAGCCATTTTTTTAAAACTTATTTTCTTTATTTAAATTTCAAATGTTGTCCCCTTTCCTGGTTTGTCCTCTAAAAAGCCCCTATCCCCTACCCACTCCCACTTCCTGGCCCTGACATTCCCCTACACTGGGGCATAGAGCCTTCACAAGACCAAGGCCCTCTCCTCCCATTGATGACTGACAAGGCCATGTTCTGATGCATATGCAGCTAGAGCCATGAGTCCCACCATGTGTGCTCTTTGGTTGGTGGTTTAGTCCCTGGGAGCTCTGGAGTTACTGGTTGGATCATATTGTTGTTCAACCTATGGGGCTGCAAACCCCTTCATTTCCTTGAGTCCTTTCTCTAGCTCCTCCATTGAAGACCCTGTGCTCAGTCCAAAGGTTGGCTGAGAGCATCTGCATCTGTATTTGTCAGGGACTGGTAGAGCCTCTCAGAAGACAGCTATATCAGGTTTCTGTCAGCAAGCACTTGTTGGAGTCCACAATAGTATCTGGGTTTGGTGACTGTACATGGGGTAGATCCCCAGGTGGGGCAGTCTCTGGATGGCCTTTCCTTCAGAATTTGCTCCACACTTTGTCTCTGTATCTCCTTCCATAGGTATTTTGTTCCTTCTTGTAAGAAGGAACAAAGTATTCACACTTTGGTCTTCCTTCTTCTGGAGCTTCATGTGGTCTGCTAATTGTAACTTGGGCATTCTGAGTTTCTGGGCTAATATCTACTTATCTGTGATTGTATACCACATGTGTTCTTCTGTGATTGGGCTATCTCACATCCGATTCATTTGCCTAAGAATTAAATGAATTCATTGTTTTTAATAGCTGAACAGTACTCCATTGCATAAATGTACCATATTTCTGTATCTATTGGGGGACATATGGGTTCTTTCCAGCTTCTGGCTATTATAAATAAGCTGCTGTGAACATAGTGGAGCATGTGTCCTTATTACATATTGGAGCATCTTCTGGGTATATAACCTAGGAGTGGTATAGCTGGGTCCTCAGGTAGTACTATGCAATCCCTCTAAAATCAGCGAGTAGACAAGACTGCTCACTCTCTCCCTACCGATTCAATATAGTACTGGAAGTCCTAGCCAAAGCAATTAGACAACAAAAGGAGATCTAAGGGATACAAATTAGAAAGGAAGAAGTCAAAATATCACTATTTGCAGATGATATGATAGTATATACTTCAGTGACCCCAAAAATTCCACCAGAGAGAAGTTGCCTCTTGTAAATTCAAGGTCACTTTGAAGCACACCAGAAAATAAAGCATCAAACACCAGAAATATTCCTTCACCACTGAAGAAATAGAGCTTTGTTATAAATCTAGATGAAGCTCTTTAAATACATTTTTTGAAGTTATGTTTGAACATGCATTCTTTAGACAACATGGTACTTTAATATTTTTTTCAAATGGCTTTCCTTAAAAAAATGAAGAAATAAAAAAATATCATTATCTCAGACCCATGAAGAATTATCGGTTGGCTGCACTCAACACATTTTGAATTTTTAAAAAGTAAACATATAATCTGCTTCATTAAATAGAAAAATGACAATGGTTTAAATGCAAGAATAGAATACATCTACAAATCTGACAGAAACAAAAACAAAAATCAAACACTTCCCATTGTCATTAGATTTACCCATTCAAGCAAGAATATCAGTCAGAAGAACTTAGTAAAAGTAAACAAAAAGAAAAGTAACGGAATGCATTCCTTTGTTCTAAAACAAAGTAGCACTTTCATATCAGTTTTTTTTTAAACTAGAAAACTTAGAAATAAAGCATCACAATTAAAATTCCTTCCACTAGCTGTCCATGTACTGAAAATTACCGATTTCCTTAGTTTATCTCTTGTAAATCTTTTGCATCTATTTAGTTTCTAAAATTCTACAATGCATGTACTCTGAAGTTACCAATTAGGAACTATTACATTTAGTGTTTTTTGTCAACATGACACAAGTTTAAGTCATTTGGAAAAATTCAACTAAGAAATGCTTCCCTCAAATTGCCCTGGAGGTAGTTACCCACATTTCCTTGATTCATGACTGATGTGTGAGAGCCTAGGTCTCTGTGCGCAGTACTACCCTTGGGAAGCTGGTTCTGGGATGTATAACAAAGCAGACAGAGCAAACCAATAAAGGGACTCCTTGGTGGCACTTACCTCAGTTCCTGACCTGCTTGAGCTCTAAACTTTGGCTTCAAATTAAAAGTAGAAGTAAGTGAGACCCTTCCTTCTCGGAAGTTGCTTTTGTTGTTGATGCTGCTGCTGTCATTTTTTCCTGTCTTTTCTTTTGTTTTTAATCACAACAGTAGAAAAGTAAACTAAGATAAAAATTGGTCTTAGGATCACAGAGTATGGCTGTGATATAGCTCATCACATTATGTTGTAGGGCAGATTGGGTAAGATATTGTAATTATGGGTTGGATATATCATCAGGTGGTCAGAGCTTAAAAGGATATTGTAGAAAATTGGGAAATAGGATTTTTAACAGAGTTTCAGATGGTAGAGCTCTTGCTTGTAAAACTTTGTGGAGAGCCAAGACTCTGTCAGAGATGTTCATGTGATATTTGGAATTAAGCACCTGTGGTTCTAGTCAGCTAGTGTTGAATAATCAGTTATTATTAACAAGAGACCAGCACCACTGGATGAAGTCTTTGCTTTACTGGGACAATTGATGCTTTTCAGCTGGGGTTGGAGAATCACCTGAAATAAACAAGAGACTATCATAATTTAGATGAAATCATCTCGGAATATTTCTAAGGGTCAACAAACAGAAGCTGTGGTCCAGAAGAAGCTAATGCTACATCTATTTCAAGAAGCCAAACTTGGTAATTTGTGAGAGTTTCCCAAGCTATACTGTGTTGAAGTTGAGAAGATGTCTTGGAGAGTAGCTGAGGTTTGACACTGTGAGAAGCCAGAAGAGGTGAAGGGGAAGCCTCAATTGCAGTGGAGATTTAAGGATTAAGTAGTCATGGAGAAAGACTAAGGGTTGACATCACATGGAAGGGTCAAAGTCTCTAAAGGAAAGCCAGAAGGTTACCGGTAAATATTCAGCCTGTGGAGACTGAAGAATATTTAAGATTCCATGACTGGTGGAGAGCATCCAAATACAGCAACAGCTGTGGAGTGGAGCCAGTCTGAGTCCAGGAGAAAAATGTGAGAAACAGATGGCAGAACAAGAAAGTAGATCTGCCCCTTAGAGCCCAGAAGACAGTGAAGGGCTCTCAGACATAAAGCACTGAATACTTTACACTGTTGAATTTGCTTTTGCTTTGAATTGGTTGTTACTGTTTCTTCATTCTTCTCTCTAGGAGTAAGAAAGTCACATATTTATTTTATTTTACAGGAACATAGAGTAGAAAAACTTTAGGATTTTAAAGTGATACTGTATATTTAAAGAGAGCTTGGATTTTTAAATAATATATATTTAATTAAAACATTTTGAATTATTTTTGTTTTATGTTGTGATTTGATATTAACATGAGATTTGGGCAAACAAGCAGAAATGGAAACTCTATAGTTTAGTTGTGTCTTAGATTATGTGAATCATGATGAGGAGACACCATGACTAACACTTCTAAAAGAAAGATTTCATTTGGCACTCAATCACAGTTTCGAGGTTAGTCCATGACCATCATGATGGGAAGCACAGTATTGGAGCAGTAGCTGAGAGATTCACACCCTGGTCTTCAGGCAGCAGACAGAGACCCAGGGACTGGGATAAGCTCTTGAAACTTCAAGGCCCACCCCTGCTAACACACTTCCTCCAAGACCATATCTTCTACTCCTTCTCAATCAATTCCACTAACTAGAAACTAACCATTCAAAGATATGTGTTGATTGGGACTATTCTCATTCAAACCTCAATAAGTACTAATGCATTGACCATCAAGGTAACTGGGGATTCATTTACCTGATTATTTTTGTCAACTTGAAACAAATAATTGGAAAGAGGGAACATCAATTAAGAAAGTATTTCTATCATATAGACCTATAGGCAACTATGTAGGGGCATTTTTTTAATATTTTTATTACATATTTTCCTCAATTACATTTCCAATGCTATCCCAAAAGTCTCCCATAGCTCCCCCCACTTCCCTACCCACCCATTCCCATTCTTTTGGCCCTGGCATTCCCCTATATTGGGGCATATAAAGTTTGCAAGTCCAATGGGCCTCTCTTTCCATTGATGGCCGACTAGGCCATCTTTCGATACATATGCAGCTAGAGACAAGAGCTCCGGGGTTCTGGTTAGTACATCATGTTGTTCCAACAATAGGGTTGCAGATCCCTTTAGCTCCTTGGGTACTTTCTCTAGCTTCTCCATTGGGAGCCCTGTGATACATCCAATAGCTGACTGTGAACATCCACTCCTGTGTTTGCTAGGCCCCAGCATCGTCTCACAAGAGACAGCTATATTTGGGTCCTTTCAGCAAAATCTTGCTAGTGTATGCAATGGTGTGAGCGTTTAGAAGCTAATTATGGGATGGATCCCTGGATACGGCAGTCTCTAAATGGTCCATCCTTTCATCACAGCTACGAACTTTGTCTCTGTAACTCCTTCCCTGGGTGTTTTGTTCCCAATTCTAAGAAGGTGCACAGTGTCCACACTTTGGTCTTCATTCTTCTTGAGTTTCATGCGTTTAGCAAATTGTATCTTATATCTTGGGTATCCTAAGTTTTGGGCTAATATCCACTTATCAGTGAATACATATTGTGTGAGTTCTTTTGTGATTGTGTTACTTCACTCAAGATGATGCCCTCCAGGTCCATCCATTTGGCTAGGAATTTCATAAATTCATTCTTTTTAATAGCTGAATAGTACTCCATTGTGTAAATGTACCATAATTTCTGTATCCATTCCTCTGTTGAGGGACATCTGGGTTCTTTCCAGCTTCTGGCTATTATAAATAGGGCTGCTATGAACATAGTGGAGCATGTGTCCTTCTTACCGGTTGGGACATCTTCTGGATATATGCCCAGGAGAGGTTATTGCTGGATCCTCTGGTAGTATTATGTCCAATTTTCTGAGGAACCGCCAGACTGATTTCCAGAGTGGTTGTAATCCCACCAACAATGGAGGAGTGTTCCTCTTTCTCCACATCCTCGCCAGCATCTGCTGTCACCTGAATTTTTGATCTTAGCCATTCTGACTGGTGTGAGGTGGAATCTCAGGGTTGTTTTGATTTGCATTTCCCTGATGATTAAGGATGTTGAACATTTTTTCAGGTGTTTCTCTGCCACTCGGTATTCCTCAGGTGAGAATTCTTTGTTCAGTTCTGAGCCCCATTTTTTAATGGGGTTATTTGACTTTCTGGAGTCCACCTTCTTGAGTTCTTTATATATATTGGATATTAGTCCCTTATCTGATTTAGGATAGGTGAAGATCCTTTCCCAATCTGTTGGTGGTTTTTTTGTCTTATTGATGGTGTCTTTAGCCTTGCAGAAGCTTTGTAGTTTCATGAGGTCCCACTTGTCAATTCTCAATCTTACAGCACAAGCCATTACTGTTCTATTCAGGAATTTTTCCCCTGTGCCCATATCTTCAAGGCTTTTCCCCACTTTCTCCTCTATAAGTTTCAGTGTCTCTGGTTTTATGTGAAGTTCCTTGATCCACTTAGACTTGACCTTAGTACAAGGAGATAGGAATGGATCGATTCGCATTCTTCTACATGTTAACAACCAGTTGTGCCAGCACCATTTGTTGAAAATGCTGTCTTTCTTCCACTGGATGTTTTTAGCTCCCTTGTCGAAGATCAAGTGACCATAGGTGTGTGGGTTCATTTCTGGGTCTTCAATTCTATTTCATTGGTCTATTTGTCTGTCACTATACCAGTACCATGCAGTTTTAATCACAATTGCTCTGTAGTAGAGCTTTAGGTCCGGCATGGTGATTCCACCAGAGGTTCTTTTATCCTTGAGAAGAGTTTTTGCTATCCTAGGTTTTTTGTTATTCCAGATGAATTTGCATTTTCTTGATTAATGATTGAGGTGAAAAAGCCCAGCTGATTGTGGATAGACCACCATGAGGTATATGAAAAAGCAGGCTGAGCCATTCCTTATAGCAAACCATCATGTGGAATTCCTCAAAGGCTTTAGCTTCAGTTCCCAACTCCAGAGTCCTAGCCTGTTTGAGTTCATACCTCAGCTTTCCTCGGTAATAGACTGGAATTAGGAATTGTAAGCCAAAGGAACCTTCTCCTCCCAAAGTTCTTTTTGGTCATAGTGTTTTATAACAACAATCATAAAGCAAAGTCAGGCAAAAATTCAAACTATGTCTTAATTCGTGGATCAGGAACAGGGACAATGATACATACCTGAACAAATGGCCCTGACTTCCCAGGAAAATGTTTCATTCTCACCTGTGACAATCAGAAACTGTCCTCTCAGAAAACTGTTATTTTTCATCACTTCACATTGTTTTGTAAACAGCTGCTCCAAGACCTTGAAAGTAATGTGTATCTCCACTTTCCCTGTTCTAAAACAGCAATCATCATTACAGTCATTTTCTGTGTGTAAGATAGCTAAGTTTACAGCACTAAGCACTACCTAATGGCCATAGAGGAATAAACATGGGACTTCAGTTTTGACCTAAGCTTTCAAAACTCTTAAGCAGACAAACTATTACATAGGGATGTTAAAAATCAGCTTAAATTTAAAGAATATGGAACATTCCCAATTGATTTTCAGAATATAAATGTTCACTTTTAAACATACCAAGTGTGTGTGTGTGTGTGTGTGTGTGTGTGTGTATATATATATATATATATATATATATATATATATATATATATATATATTCCACTTTAAGGAATACTCCCTATGATTATTTCCACTTTAATTTAAATTTTTATTAGATGTTTTCTTTATTTACATTGCAAATTTTATCCTGTTTCCTCATTTCCCCTCCTAGCCCCCCCCCCCCCATCCCATTCCCCCTCCTCCTGCTAACCCGCCCACTCCTGCTTCCCTGTCATGGCATTCCCCTACACTGGGGCATTGAGCCTTAACAAGACCAAGGGCCTCTCCTCTCATTGATGTCCCACAAGACCATCCTTTGCTACATATGCAGCTGGAGACATGGGTCTGTCCATGGGTACTCTTTGGTTGATAGATTAGAGCGTGGGAAATCTGGGGGTTCATATTGTTTGGTTCATATTGTTCCTTCTATACGTCTGCAAACCCCTTTAGGTCCTGTGTCTTTTCTCTAGCTCCTCCATTGGGGACCCTGTGTTCAGTTCAATGGATGGCTATGAGCATCCACTTCTGTATTTGTCAGGCACTTGCAGAGTCTCTCAGGAGACAGGCTCCTGTCAGTAAACACTTGTTAGCATCCACAATAGTATCTGGGTTTGGTAACTGTATATAGGATGGATCCCCAGGTGGGGCAGTCACTGGATGGCCTTTTCTTCAGTTTCTGCTCCAAACTTTGTCTCTGTATTTCCTCCCATGTGTGTTTAGATCCCCATTCTAAGAAGGACAGAAGTATCCATACTGTGGTCTTCTTTTTTCTTGAGCTTTATGTGGTCTATGAATTGTATCTTGGGTATTCCAAACTTCTGGGCTAATATCCGCTTATCAGTGAATACAAACCATGTGTGTTCTTATGGGACTGGGTTACCTCATTCAGGATGATATTTCCTAGGTCAATCCATTTGCTAAGAACTTCATGAATTCATCATTTTTAATAGCTGAGTAGTACTCCATTGAGTAAATGTATCACATTTTCTGTATCCAATCCTCTGTTGAAGGACATATGGCTTGTTTCCAGCTTCTGAATATTATAAATATGGCTGCTATGAACATAGTGTAGCATGTGTCCTTATTACATGTTGGAGCATCTTCTGGGTATATGCCCACAGGTGATATAGCTGGGTCCTCAGGCAGTACTATGTCCAATTTTCTGAGGAACCACCAAACTGACTTCCAGATTGGTTGGACCAGCTCTCAATCCCACCAGCAATGCATGAGTGTTCCTCTTTCTTCACATCCTTGCTAGTATCTGCTGTCACTTGAGTTTTGACACCATTCAGACTGGTGTGAGGTGTAAGATCAGGGCTGTTTTGATTTGCTTTTCTCTGATGACTAAGACTGTTGAACATTTCTTTATGTGTTTCTCAGTCATTCGATATTCCTTGCTTTAGAATCCGTTGTTTATCTCTGTACCTCATTTTTAATAAGGTTATTTGGTTCTCTGTACTCTAATTTCTTGAGTTCTTTGTATATATTTGATATTGGCCTTCTATCAGATGTAGGGTTGGTAAAGATCTTTACCCAATCTGTTGGTTGCTGTTTTCTCATATTAACAGTTTCCTTTGCCTTATAAAAGCTTTGCAATGTTATAAGGTCCTATTTGTCAATTCTTGAGCCTAGGGCATAAGCTATTTGTGTTCTGTTCAGGAAATTTTTCGCTGTGCCCATGTGCTCAAGGCTCTTCCCCAATTTCTTTTAACTTTGTTTCAGTGTATAGGGTTTTATATATAGGTCCTTGATCCATTTGGACTTGAGGTTTGTACAAGGAGATCAGAATGGACTGATTTGCATTCTTCTACATGCTAACCTCCAGTTGAACCAGCACCATTTGTTGAAAATGCTGTCTTTTTTCCACTACATGGGTTTAGCTCCTTTGTAAAAGATCAAATGACCATAGGTCATTTCTGGTTCTTCAATTCTTTTTCTTTTTTTTTTTTTTTTAATGTTGTAAGATCTCTTTTTTTTCCCATTTTTTATTAGGTATTTAGCTCATTTACATTTCCAATGTTATACCAAACGTCCCCCATACGCCCCTTACTCCCCTACCCCCCACTCCCCCTTTTTGGCCCTGGCGTTCCCCTGTACTGGGGCATATAAAGTTTGCAAGTCCAATGGGCCTCTCTTTCAAGTGATGGCCTATTAGGCCATGTTTTGATACATATGCAGCTAGAGACAAGAGCTCCGGGGTACTGGTTAGTTCATATTGTTGTTCCACCTATAGGGTTGCAGTTCCCTTTAGTTCTTTGGGTGCTTTCTCTAGATCCTCCATTGGGGGCCCTGTGGTCCATCCAATAGCTGACTGTGAGCATCCACTTCTGTGTTTGCTAGGCCCTGGCATAGTCTCACAAGAGACAGCTATATCTGGGTCCTTTCAGCAAAATCTTGCTAGTGTATGCAATGGTGCCAGCGTTTGGAAGCTGATCATGGGATGGATCTCTGGATATGGCAATCACTAGATGGTCCATCCTTTAGTCATACTTCCAAATTTTGTCTCTGTAACTCCTTCTATGGGTGTTTTGTTCCCTATTCTAAGAAGGGGCAAAGTGTCTTTTCCTTTTTTTAATGACTGAATAATTAGTCAACTTTTTAATGAATGAGTGACATTATGCATGTGCATAGTTATATTCACATAATTAATAAATTATAAATCTCTTTATTTTAGATTGTATTTCAAGTGTTAGTCTTTTTAGTTAGAAAGGGCAAATTGCAAATTCATCTGGAATAATAAAAAAAAACCTAGGGTAGCAAATCTATTCTCAACAATAAAAGAATCTCTGGTGGAATCACTGTGCCTGACCTCAAGCTGTACTACAGAGCAATTGTGGTAAAATTGTGATAAAAAACAAACAAACAAACAAACAAACAAAAAACTTCATGGTATTGGTACAGCAACAGGCAGATATATCAATGGAATAGAATTGAAGACCCCTTCTCAGCCTATTTATCCTTTGAGTAGCGGAAGGCCACTGATTTGTTTGAGTTAATTTTATATTCAGCCACTTTGCTGAAGTTGTTTATCAGGTTTATCAGTTTTCTGATGGAATTTTTTGCTCACTTAAGTATACTATCATATCATCTGCAAATAGTGATATTTTGACTTCTTCCTTTCCAATTTGTATCCCTTTGACATCCTTTTGTTGTATTTGAAATTTCCAGATGTAGAGTATAAACCCAGACTACCCTTAATCTTGATGTGATTATCCTGTCTTGGACTTCAAACAGCTGGTGTCTCACTTTGTTATTTTTGAAAAAATTCATAATAAATGAACATATTAACAAACCAATACCTTTACTCAGATTTGAAAGGTCAACAAATATCCATTGGGATGGACCCCAAAATAATTACAGTTGTCTGTTGCTTAAATAACATTGGGCTTCTGTAATATTGGGCTCAGTTTTTAATCTCTGAAATCAGCTAGTTATCTGCTTTCACATTCCTTATAAATCTATAGTACTAATAGCTTAAATTCAGGTTTCTCTTAAATAAGAAATCATTAAAGTAAAGCTAATTTCTAAGACTTGGTGATTTAAATGAGAACTCCCCAGTAGGCTCATATATTTGAATGTATTTTTCCCAGTTTGTGGGAATGGTTAGAAAGGACTAAAAAGTTTAGCTTTGTTGAAGGAGGTGGCTCACTGGAGGTTTACAAAGCCCACATCAAGCCCAATCTCTCTCTCTCTCTCTCTCTCTCTCTCTCTCTCTCTCTCTCTCTCTCTCTGTGTGTGTGTGTGTGTGTCTCTCTCTCTCTCTCTCTCTCTCTCTCTCTCTCTCTCTCTCTCTCCCTATAATTTGCAGATTAATGTGACGTTCTCAGCTATTGCACCAGTGTGGTACATGCCTGCCCCCATGCTGCCCACCATGAAAGTCATGAAGTATTCCACTGAAACTATTAAGCAAGGTTCCCATTAAATGCTTTCTTTCATAAATTGTTTTGGTCACAGTGTTTCTTAACACCAAGAGCACAGAAGCTATGACAATGACTCTCTTGCCTTTTATTTTTGAAATTAATTCAATAAAATACTTTACATCTTAGTACTATGCATTTGTAGATTTTAAAACCTAACTCTGAATTTGTTTTTGCTTTTTGTTGTTATTGGTATTGTTTTGATGTTTCTTATATATCCCACACTGGTTAGGAACTCACCTAATGAGCAATGCAGACACGAGCAATGTGGAAATCTGGTTCTGTGAGATAAATAAGCCTTCTAAGCAGAGGTTGTCAGATCTTCTGCTGGAAGTGTAGAAGACTTGAATACTGCTCTTATACAAAGTTTAAAGTCTGCACCTGAGGTCAGAGGAAAAGATTGCTGTATGTTTTGCTTTCTGGCAAAATATTATCTAGCTGTATTTCTCCCGTGCCCTAATGATTTCAATGAAGTTGAACTCAAAATAGACCAAATAACTTGGAAAAATGCATTCAAAGAGAGTATACACTCAGATTGTTACATAGTTATTGCTCCCTGGATTTACTGAAGTTTTCAATAAGAATTTAAGGGCAAAAGATATTACAATGGTGCAGTTTGGTAAGGAGACAAGTGTGGAAAGATTAAAATTGGAGTTAGTGCCCATATCTACAAGATAGCTACAAAATTCCTTGGTATTGTATTAGTTTGTTTCCATAATACTACATGTCATATAACTATTTTGATGAAAGCATAGCATGTACTTTGAATATAAATATCTTCTTACAAAAATCTACTCTTTTTTCTCATCCTCCCCATCCTCATTTCTTCCTTTTCCTCCCATTCACTCCCCAGGCAATGACATTTCAACTTTACTAGTATAGCTCAGCATAGGAACAACCTGGCTATACAGGACAAGTAGCCTTAGAAAAATATGTCTGCCCTTTCCTAATATTAGTACTTCCCCATCTGTGAGTGGTTTGATATTGGGTACTTCCTGGAAGAAAAAGAAATGAAGAAGAATCACTTAAAAATTGCATTGTATGGCATTCAAGATCAATGAGGACAAATCTGCCCTTGAGATATCCTATAAGGTGAAAAAAAAAAGACCTATTCAACCATCTCTTGAGAGTTTATGACAGGATATACATTTACTTGAAATTAGTTCATGTATTGCTCATGCATGTGAAGATCATCTAATGTCGTAAACTCATATACCAGCCCATCTACCAGTTAGGGTAAAGCTGAATAGGAGATTTGGAGATTAGGTACTCCATTACCATCCTGCAGGATTCATGTTGCCAGAGTCTCTGCGAGTTCATATGTATGTCTGTACAGTTGTGTCTGGAAAACAAGGCTCTTACAAATATCCTCCTCATCTTCCTCAAAACCCCTTGAACTATAAGGTGCTTAATGAAAGCATTCTGTTTAACACAGAGCATCCATCATAAATTCTTTCATTCTCTGTATACTGTCCAGTTGTAAGTGTCTGTATTAGTTCTGATCTGCTGCCAGATGAAGCTTCTCTGATGATAGCTGAGATAGACAGTTGTGTGTGTGCATAGCAGAATATCAAAAGGAGTCATTGTATTGCTATGTTCTTTTAGAAAAAAAAAACCTTTTATTTATTTATTTTTTGAGACAGGATATTTCTGTGTGACCTTGCTCTGTAAACAAAGCTGACCTTGAACTCACAGATATCCACCTGCCTCGGCCTCCTAAGTCATGGGATAAAATCTGTGTGCTAGCATCACCCAGCATAGAAAAATATTTTAAAAAGAGACAGTATGAAAACAAATTTGAGCAAGTGAAGAAGGGTGGATGAGTATAATAAGAGTGGAGGGTGGATGAATATAATTAAAATATGCTATACAAAATTATCAAAGACTAATAAAATGTGAAAAAGAAAAATAAGGGAAGTAAAAACACAAACACTGCATTCTACAGGTAGTACATCTTCAAAAAGAATTACTTAAAGGGCTTCAAGCACAATTACATCAACCACATTTTTAAATGTTGCCCATTTTTTTTTAATTTTGACTTTTAAAAACTTTATTAAAAGAAGTTTCCATTATGAAATAAAATCTTAGGCTTTTCAGAAAATTCTTTCCATAATCTTCTGACTCAGGCACACTCACTATTATCAAATTATACATGTTTTATATACTTAATCATACTTTATATATGATTTCCTTCTTTTTAAAACATTGCTACTATAAATAACTTTCATATTTTGATAGTCACATTTTAATAGCTAATGGCTTATCATTGAAAGAACTAGTTTCTCTATGTAAGTTTTGCCATGAGATAACATAATACTTTGAATGGTGTGTTTAAATTACAGACTTACACTAACTTCTTCAAATCCTATTTACAATGTCACTTTATGATGACATGTTTGTTTCTTTTCAACATTTTCATGGCACATCAAGTGAAAGTGTGAAATAAAAATTCTATAGAATGAAATAGCTTTAATCTTTCCAAGCTACACCTCATAACTTCTTTGAAAATATAATGATAGGTTAGTCATAATGCTTCAAGAAATTTGTCTTAATCTTTTTTTTATTAGGATAGCCAAAAAGAATTTATTTGGAGACCTTGAATTACAGATTTCCAGATCTATAAATATAAAACACTGTGTGGAATCTAAACATATATATGTATATAGCTCGGCTAGATATCTAATTAGACACCATGTTCAGCATGTTTGAATATGTGCATACACTACAAAAGATGTGGGCACATGAAAAAGGAGTGCCAAGGTAGACTGGACTCAGCTCTTGCAGCATGTAAAACATAAGAGGTCCTGAGTGCATCTGAACGAACTCTAGTCTGTTTTTCATCATCAAAAATGAAATTATTAAAATGTCTTTTCTTATAACTGATACAGAAGACTATTTGGACATTTAATAAACATATGATCTTGTTTTAAAAGTTAGTAAGTTCTTAAATGTTGCTGGTCGATATTTTTAAAGCAGCTGGAAACTTAGGTATGGCAAACATGTATTAGAAGATTGATTTTTACAGCAGAAATCTATACATCAAGCAGGCTCATTGGAAGCAAATGATAAAATGAATATCACTCTAGAAGAGAGCCCTCAGAAAGTGTGCTATCAGCCAGGGTGATATACATTATAAGAGACAACAGAAGGGGAAGGCTAAGGACAGATAATCAATTTTTTCTTGGTGTACAATGACTCATATGTTTCTTCTTAATACACCATCAAATACGCAATAAAAGTTCGATAGTTGGTGATTTGTTTTACCAGTAGCACTATTGTAAGAAGCATTAATAATTGCCTTCTTAAAAGCCTAAGGTATAGAAACCTAACCAGTAGTACAACTATTTCTGCATTAAGCATTAATCATTGATAAAAATACTAATATAATGGCTTTTGAGAAGCATAATATCTTTCATTCCAGCATAAAAAAGAGAATTTACTTTTTCTGACCTAATTCTTAACCCAGAATATTAGTAGGCCAAGTGCAAACTTTTTCTAAAGCAGGAATATCTATTAAACATCTTTAAAATTTGTCTTTGCATTAAAACAAAGTATAGTCCTCAGGACCCGATACCCTCTCCTGCTATAGATAGATAGATAGATAGATAGATAGATAGATAGATAGATAGATATGACTAAACAGAGATAGATAATGGTGATATGCATATACTGAGATGCGGCTATTAATTATAGATGATATAGATGTAGTTATAGATGATATAAATATAGATATATAGATAATAAATATAGTGAGCTATAGAAAACATGAAACTGTAGCTGTTCTCTAATGACTACTGACATGAAATATGCAATAATAAAGAAACCAGGTTATTTTTCTTAAATCAGAAAATTATAAACTTGCTATTTACAAGTGCAAAGTAAAATATAAGTTCAGTATATAAGAAATGTATATGCTATTAAATAACCATTATATTTCTCTTCATAATGCTCCTTGTTTACTACAGAAGTTCTTGGCTCTCTGCCTTGTTGGTAAGTCAATGACATAAAAAATGTTCTTTATTAACTAATGTTTGTGATTGGAAAATGTTGACTTTTTTAAATTCACCGTATTTATTTCTTTCCACTTACAAGAAGTATATTATACAAACTTCACCACTAATTTCACCTACCAGTGATCAAATTACACATAATAGACTTTGAATTAATAATGAAAGCAAATTAATATGTGTTTTCATTGAACAATTCCAGAGTGTTTGCAAAATTCAAATTTTGCAACAAAATGAACTACTAGTTTCCTTCAATTTCAAAATTAAAGTAGGAGCCCCACCTTTTTTCCCACCACTTCCTGTGCAAGCCAGATCATCTGCCAGGTACTCATTCACACCTACAACCTGCTTGCCTCCCAGGAGATCAGCAGCAACCAGGGACAAAGGAGGCCTGCTCTAACCAGAGACACAACAGGCCCACTCTAACAAGAGATGGCACTACCTGCCTCCAAGAAGACTGTCTCTACTTACATTCAAGGAGGGTGGTTTCAAACAGAGATGCCCAGGCCAGTTACCACCAGAGATAACCAGATGGCCAGAAACAAGCTCAAGATCACAAGCAACAGAATCCAATGCACTCCGGCAGCAAGAGAACCCAGTTTTTGAACAACAGCAAGCACTGGACATGCCATCACACCTGAAAAGCAAGACAATGACCTAAAAATCCCATCGCATGAAGATAATAGAGACCTTAGACAAGAACTCCAAATCCCTGAAAAAAGAAATGAAAGAGGAACTCGGAAAACAGAAAGATCTCCCATGCTTAGAGATAGGTAAGATTAACATAGTGAAATGGCCATTTTACCAAAACCAATCTACAAATACAATGCGATCACCATCAAAATTCCAACACGGTTCTCTTCACAGACATGAAAAGAGAAAAATCTCAACTTCATATAGAAAAATTAAAAAAACCCAGGATAGCCAAAACAATTTTCAATAATAAAAGAACTTCCAGGGGAATCACTATATCAATCCTCAAGCCATACTACAAAGCAATAGTGATAAAAACTGCATGGTATTAGTACAGAGACAGACATGTTGCTCAAAGGAATAGAATCAAAGACCCAGAAGTAAAACCACAAACTTATGGACACTTGATCTTTGACAAAGAAGCCAATAGATGGTGCTGGTCTAACTGGTGGTTTGTATGTAGGGGAATGAAAGTAGATTCAAATTTAGTACCTGGCACAAAGCTCAAGTCCAAGTGTATTCCTTGTACAAATAATCCAATTTTTAAAAAGGGTAGAGAGCTAGAGAATTTACAACAGAAGAATCTCGAATGGTGGGGAAGTACTTAAAGAAGTGTTCAAAGTCCTTAGTTATCAGAGAAATGCAAATCAAATGACCCTGAGATTCTACTGCACAGCAATCAGAATGGCTAAGATCAAAAACTCAAGTGACAATATATGCTGGCCAGGATGTGGAGAAAGAGGAATGCTCCTCCATTGCTAGTGGGATTGGAACCTAATATAACCATCCTGGAAATCAATCTGGCTGTTCCTCAGAAAAATGGAAATAGTTCTACCTGAAGACCCCACTATTCCACTTTTGGGCATAAAGACACCTCACCATATCACAAGGATATGTGTTCCACCATGTTCATAGCAGCCATATTTGTAATAGCCAGAAGCTGGAATCAACCCAAATGTTCCTCAACTGAAGAATGGATACAGAAAATGTGGGTCATTTACACAATGGAATACTAGTCAGCTATTAAAAATGAGGACATCATGAATTCTGCAGGCAAATGAATGGAACTAGAAAATATCATCCTGAGTGAGGTAACTCAGAACCAAAAGGACATACATGGTATGTACTCACTGATTAATGGATATTAGCCAAAAAGTATAGAATACCTAAGATACAACCCATGGACCATAAGAAGTATAACAAGTAGAAAGGCCCAAGTGAGAATATTTCAAAAACTAAACCACCAACCAAAAAATACACATGGAGTAACCCATGGCTCCAGCTGCACATGTAACAGATGATGCCCTCATCTAGCATCAAAGGGAGGGGAGGCCCTTGGTCCTATGAAGGCTCAATCCCCCAGCATAGGGGAATGCTAGGGCTGTGAGGTAGGAGTGTGGGTGTGGGTGGGGGAGCACCCTCGTGGAGGAAGGGAAGGGAGTGGATGGGTGTTCTTGGAGAGGAAACCAGGAAGGAAGAAGGGAAAAGGGGAACAGGGTCAGGTATTGAAAGGAAATAAAACTTGAGACCTGTGATTCAGGTAATGTATGTCAAATAGCCCAAAGAGTTGTTTGTGAGCTTTGAAACCTGGGGCTGAGAACATAGCAGAACAGACCAGGACATACCCGGACAGGCCCATCGCCTCCCTATCTCCCACCCCTCTGACCTAAGTTAAATGTTAACAGGCTGCTGATGTTTAAATGGACCAATCATGTGAAACCGTGCCAATTCTTCCCCCAGCCCCACTCCTTTTCTATAAAAACCCCTAGCTTCCAAGCCCTATGGTCGAATCCACTGTCTCCTGTGTGAGATACGTTTCGACCTGGAGCTCCGCCATTAAAATACCTCCTGTTGTTACATCAAGGTGTTGTGTTCTATTCGTGATTCTTGAGTGCACGCCGAATCAGGAGTTGAGTGGGGGTTTCCCCACTAGGTTCTTTCAGTATGAGAGATAGAGATCAGACAAGAAGCCCAAAGGACAAACAGAATGAATGGAAATAAGTAGTCTATAAAGGTGGAGAGGAGTGGACCCTCTAGAATGTACCAGAGACCCAGGAGATGAGAGACTCTAAGGACTCAGTGGGGGTTGACCTTAGCCAAAATGCCCAACATTGGGGAGAGTGGCCTCAAAGAGTCCATCTTCAGTAGATAGACAGGGCCTCACGCAGAGGGACAGGGTTACTAACTCACAGTCAAAATTTCTGACCCAGAACTATTCTTATCTAAAAGAACTGCAGAAAAAAAAATGGAGAAGAGATTAAATGAAAGGCCGTCCTATGACCAGCCCAAATTGAGATCCATTTCAACATGTCACCAAGGCCTGACACTATTACTGATGCTATGAGCTTACAGATGGGAGCCTGGCTTGGTGTTGTGGATAGCCTGGGGCTAATTATATTTGATGTTAATTCTGTTCTCTGGTGAGTGGCTTTGAAGAAGGAATGAGTCAGCACTCAGGTGACTTCCTATAAACCTGCTTCCCACCTTGATTTGTAAAATAAAGGACAGCTAATGATTAGGCAGATAAAAGGGAAGGTGGAAGAGAAGGGAGGGAGAGAAAAGAAGGAGAAAGTGCAAGAAAGGATGCAGAGGACTAGGAAGAGAAAGAAAAACGGAGCAGAAGCACATGGCCTGGAGAAACCGCAAGTTCTAAGGCGTCTCATAAGCTGTAGAAGATGGTAGTATAGCGGTAGATCTGCCCAATCTAGGCACACAGCATGTAATCATATTAACTGTGTTGTGTTTTCATTGCCAGGGCATATTTGGGAGGAGATTTACTGAAGCAGCATGGCTCTCCTCTGAGAGGTCCTATTAGTAGCTGAGACAGAAGATACTTACACCCAACTATTGAACTGAAGTCACGGAACCCTATGATTGAATTAGGGGAAGGATTAAAGAAGCTGAAGGGGAGAGTGACCCCATAGGAAGACCAGCAGTCTCAACTTATCCAGACCCCAGGGAGTGAGCCAACAACCAGAAGCATACACAGGCTGAACAGAGGCCCCTGACGCAAACATAGCAGAAGTCTGTCTGGTCAGGCCTTAGTGGCAGAAGATGCGATTAATCCTCCAGAGACTTGAGGCCCAGGAAAGGAGGAGTCGGGGGTGGGAGGGGGGCGGGGAGGGGGCAGTACCCTCTAAGAGAAATAGAATGTTAAATTGTGGGAGAGGGTCCAAGGGGAGAAGCAATTACTGGAATGTAAGTAAATAAAAATAATAATATTTATAATAAAAATAATAATAAAGTGAAAAATAAATAAAAATGTAAAATAAATTTCTTCCATCGAATTGAGAAAAACAGATCATTCAGGTAAATACATGTGATATTTACCAGCTTCGAAAGACTCCTTTGTTACATAATCCTCTGTCACACTGATTGTAGATCCAAGCATCATAAAAAACAAAATAATTTGAAGGCTATATTTTTAAAATCAAACTTTATACCAAACACTACTACTATTTCTATATAGTCTATATTCCAACCTAAAATCGTCAGAAAAGCTCCACCCACTGGTGAAGAATAAAGTGATCAGAAATGTAATTTTCTTCATCACAACCTCTGTGGCACATTCAAGATGTCCAATGCCCTTCTTCCTAGACTATAAGATTAGTCCTAAATTTCAGAAGTCCTACTTGTTTTGAGGAAAAAAAGAAAGCAAATAAACATTTTATTCTAAGGGCCATGGTCACATAATAAGCATGGTACTGAGAGATATTTGCTAAGAAAAATTTCTATCTCCTAGCTTTTGGATGCTTTGTCCTCTCCAAATGTCTAAAGTGATGTCAAAAAATTCAAATATAAAGACTATCCTTGACTCAACAATGTGAAGGTAATAAACATGTAGAGATACATAATTTCCAAAATGAATGAATGTGTAGGTGGACTTCAGGACAAACAGTAATTGTTGCCATTCATTGATTGCCTGGATTTACAAACTGGATGTTGTTACAGTGTTTCCCATTCTTGAAGCATTCGGTGGACCCTTATCCTGAATAAACAGCTGGCATACAATCAACTGCATGTGAAAAGGGAAAAAAGTCATCCTCAGAGAGTTAACTTTGAGATATGCAATTCCCTTTTCCCTTACCTTCCACAGGATGACACATTATAGCAAGTGCTTTACCTCCCCACATCTGTTTTCTAGCAGCTGAGGATAGACAAAAACAACACTCCAGAGTGGCAAAAATTATGCCCGGCATACATCCGGAGCAATGCTGAAATAAATTGTAATGGCCTGATACTTTTAAATACCTACTTTTAACAAACAATTTTCAGCAGAGTCTTGCAAAGAGCTAAGAGAAAAACTGTTATCCACAAATTTAGAACAGACCTTAATGATAGATTTTCCTTTCTCCTAAACTGCTCTTTTTCTTCTTCATCTTTCTAATTAATGTCATCAGTGCACACTTTTTTCTCCAGAGAAAATATTGATGGTTTAAAATGAGAAACTGGAATACTGCATTTGTTTTATTGATGAATCTGCAAGTAATGCTCAAGAGCTAAAAGCTGCAAAACTTCTTTGATTTAGGCCAAAAGTTTGGAATAAATTGAACAGAGGGGTGAAACAAGGTTTACTAATTAGTATCATTTTCTCTAATATTCTCTGCATAGAAATCCAGTTAGATGAATTAATTCTTAATATCTGGAACTGATTAAACGTTCTGAGTAGGCAAGAGCAGTAAACTGCAGCCCATACCCTGTGCTCCATTTCATACCCAACAGTACTGCCTGCTTATCCAGAGGACTGCCTGCACCACGAATACCAGGCCAAGTAGAAACCAGAAACCCAAGGACTTTCTGATAAAAGTTACTCTAGAGTTACCTTCAGCACCCAAAGTATCAGAAACTGCACAGGCCACACAAATTAATTAATTAAACAGCAGATACACCTTACTGTACCTGAAGACTTATTGATCACCAGAACTCCAGGACACTCATAGTGGAAGACCAAGACAAAACAGAAACCAAAGGACAAAGATTGCAAAACCACATATACACAATACAACACAATAAAGATCCAGAAGTTAACCTCTGAACCAATAATAACCACCAAACACAGGTGGCTAGTGGCCAGCATAAGAACAAAATCAATAGTAACTGAGACAAAGGTTACCACTGTAGAATAGCTATCCTATTACAGCAAGCATTGGAGATCCTAACAAGGCCAAGTACAAGAAAATGACATTAAATATAATCTTATAACTATGATAGAGGCTTTAAAGAAAGAAGGAATAAATTCCTTCAAAAACACAGGAAAATACATTCAAAAAAGTGAAGAAAATTAATAAAATTATTCAAGACCTGAAATTGGGAATAGAAGCAATAAAGAAGAGAAAAACTGAGGCAATCTTGCAGATGGAAAACCTAGACAAGAACAAAATAGATATAGACACAAACATCAACAATACAAGAGATAGAAAAGAGAATCTCACATGTAGAAGATATGAAACAAATAATCAAAGAAAATGTTAGATCTAAAAAGTTTGTGACAAAACTATCCAGGAAATCTGGGACACTATGAAATGACCAAACCTAGTAATAAGAGGAATAGAAGAAGGGGTAGATTCCCATTTTCAACATAATTGTAGAAGGAAATATCCCTAAGCAAAAGAAAGAAATGCCTGTAAATATATAAGGAACTTATACAATACCAAAAAAAAAAATGAAAAAGAAAAGAATCCTGCCATATAATGATCAATGCACTAAATATATAGAAGGAAGAAAGAATTTTAAAAGCTGCAATGGCAAAAGGGCAAGTAACATATAAATGTAAACCTATCAAAATGACACCCAACTCCTAAACAGAGACTCTAAAATCCAAAAGGGCCAAGGTAGTTTCTATGTCTTGCAGTCTCTCTGAGACCCTAGATGCCAGCATAGACTACTATACACAACAAAAGCTTCAATCTCCATTGATAGAGACAAAAAGATAATATGTGACAAAATCAAATGTAAATAATATTAATGTACAAATGCCACACTACAGAAGATACTAGAAAGAAAATTCCAATGCATGAAAGATAACTACACTGAAGAAAACACAGGAAAGAAATAATTTCATGCCAGCAAAACGAAAAGAAGGCTCTCTCTCTCTCTCTCTCTCTCTCTCTCTCTCTCTCTCTCTCTCTCTCTCTCTCTCTCTCTCTCACACACACACACACACACACACACACACCAAAACCATGAAAATACCAAACATTAACAATAATTGGCCTTTAATATCTCTGAACATCAATAGAATCAATTTCTCAATTAAAAAAAGACACAGGCTAATAGAAAGGATGCAAAATCAGGACCCATAATTGTACTGTATATAATAAACACACCACAGCATCAAAGATAGAAAATGTCCCACAGTAAAGGGGTTTTTCCAAGCCAACAGAACCAAGAAGCAAACTGGAGTGTCCACTCTAATATCAATAAAATAGACTTTAACCAAAATTAATCAAAAGAAATGGGAAAAGAAACTTCATACTCATGAAAATAATATGCACCAGAAGAAAGCTTTTCAGACCACCATGGATTAACGATGAACTTCAACAGCAGAAATAACAGAAAGTCTACAATCCTGTGGAAATTGAACAACTCTCTATTCAATGACCATTGAAACAAGGAAAAAAAATAAAGAAATAAAACACTTTCTAGAATTCAATAAAAATTAATGCACAATATCCCCAATCTAATGGGACACAAGGAAATTAATGCTAAGAGGAAACTTCTTAGCAATTAGTGCCTTCAAAAAGAAATTAATGAGATCCAATACTAGCTACTTAACAGTATAACTCAAAGCTCTGGGACAAAATGAAGCAAACTTAGAAAAAGAGAGTAGACTGCAGAAAATATTCAAACTGAGGACTGAAACCCATAAGTTAGGAACAAATAGAACAATACAAAGAATCAACAAAATCAAGAGTTTGTTCTATGAGAAAATCAACAAAATAGAGCAACACTTAGGCAAACTAACGAAAAGACACAGAATATTCAAATTAACAAAACCAGAAAATGAAAAAGGGTCACAACAACAGAAAATTAGAAAATCTGAAGAATCATTCAGTCTTACTTCAAAAACCTGTACTCCACAAAATTGGAAAATCTAAATGAAATGGACAATTTTGTTGATACATGCCACTTAACAAAATTAAATGAAGATCATGTCAAAAGTTAAATAGACCTGTAACCTTTAAGAAAATAGAACCAGTAATTAAAATCTTCCAACCAAAAAGGCCCAGGAAACAATATCAATACTCCTCAAATGATTCCACAAAATAGAAACAGAACTTTGCCAAATTCATTTTCTGAAGCCACAGTCACCCTGGTACCTACGATTCACTAAGTCTCAACAAAGAAAGAGAATTTCAGACCAATTTCTGTCATTGACATTGATGCAAAACTACTCAAGAAAATACACAGAAAACCAATCCAAGAATACATGTAAAACATCATCCACCATAATCAAGTAGGCTTTCTCTCAGAGATGCAGGTATGCTTCCAAATAAAATCCACAAATGTAATTCACAATATAAACAGACTAATAGGAAGAAAAAAATCATCTCATTAGATGTTGGAAAAGCCTTTGATAAAAATCAACACCCCTTCATGATAAAAGACTTAGAGAGATCAAAGATGTAAGTCATACCTAAACACAACAAAGGCAATTTACAGCAAGCCAATAGCCAACCTCAAATTGAATGGAGAGAAACTTAAAGCAATTCCACTAAAGCTAGAGTCAAGATAAGTGTGAGCATTCTCCCCTTATCTCCTCAATATAGTACTTAAAGTTTTAGCTAAAACCATAAGATAAATAAAAACGATCAAGGGGGTATAAATTGGAAGGGAAGAATTCAAAGAGGTGCTATTCGTACATTATATGATAGTATATAAAATGATCCCCCAAAAAATCTACGACAAAGCTCCTATAGGAATGTGGCTGGGTACATTAACTCAAGCATTAAGTACCCCTCCTATATACAAATGGCTGAGAAAGAAGTTAGGCAAGCTATAGCCTTCACAACAGCCACAGATAATATGAACTCTTTCTATGTAACTCTAACTAAGCTAGTAAAAGACCTATATGACAAGAACTTCAAGTCTTTGACAAAAATTTGAAGAAGATATGAGTATATGAAAAAAAAATTCTCATTCTCATGGATCAGTAGGATTAACATAGTAGAAACGAGCATCTTACCAAAAGCAATCTACAGACTCAATGCAATTCCCATTAAACTCTAACACAATTCTTTAAAGACCTTGAAAGAATAAGACTCATATGAAACAACAACAAACAGGATAGAAAAACACTGTACAATAAAAAAAATTCTAGAGGTATCACCATCTCTGATTTTAAGATATACTACAGAACAATGGTAATTAAAGATTTCAAAAAGGATGGTATTGGCATAAAAACAGAGAACTTGATCAATGGAATAGAATTGAAGACCTAAAGACCTCGAAGTAAACCCACACATCTATGGAAACTTGATGTTTGTCAAAAAAAAAAAAAAAAGACAAGACTATATAATGGAAAAAACAAAACAAAACAAATGATGCTTGTCTAACTGGAGTTCTGCATACAGAAGAATGTAAGTAGATTCATATCTATCACCCCACACAAAACTCATGTCCAAGTGGTCAAAGAATTCAAAATCAACCTGGATACAATAAAACTGATAGGAGAAAAAATAGCAAATAGCCTTGAATGCACTAGTACAGGACACGATTTCCCGAACAGAACACCAACATCTCAGGCATGAAGATCAATAATTCATAAATGGGACCTAATAAAACTGATAAACTTCTGTAACATAAAGGACACTATCAAATGACAAAACAGCAGCCTACTGAATGAAAATATCTTCATGAACCCTATATCCAGGAGAGGGCTTACATCCAAAATATTTAAAGAACTCAAGAGACTACAGATCAATGAATCAAATAAACTAATTAAGAAATGGGGTATAGACATAAATAGAATTCTAAAAAGAGGAGTCTCCAATGGCCAAGAAGCAATTTAATTTGACATTTTAAAGAAAATTGGAAATAGTTCTACCTCAAAACACAGCTATACAACTGCTGGGAATATACTCAAAAATGTTGCACCATAACAAAGAACTCTCTTGCTCAATGATGTTCCTAGCAGCTATATTGGTAATAGCAAAAAAAACTGGGAACAACCTAGATGTCCCTCAAAAGAATAATGAATAAAGAAAATGCACCAAATTCACACAATAAAATATTACTCAGCTATTAAAAACAGCAAATCTATGAACTTTTTCAGGAAAATTGAAGGAACTAGAAAATACTACCCTGAGTGACATAACCCACACCCAGAAAGAAAAACTTGATAGGAACTTACTTATAAGTGAATATCAGACATAAAGTATAGGACAACCATGCCATAATTCATAGACCCAAAGAAGCTAAGTAACAAGAATTTCTAAACGGGGACACTTGAATCTATCTCACTGAGAAAATAAGTAGAATTATCATGGAGATGGAGAGAAGGAGAGTAATGGGTCAGTAAGGGTGTAGGGAGGGGAACAGGAAGATCAAGTGGGGATAAGATGGAGGGAGGGAGTACTGGGAGAGAAGTGGACTTGTTGTGGGGTCAGAGGTAGAGGGCTGGGGTGGGCATCTCTGAGTTGGCCTAGAAACCTAGAAATCTGGGACAATGAAAACTCTAGCAATAGGGGATGAAAGGTCCATCAGCTTCATGAAGAACCTGATTTCTTAATTAACAAAAAGACAGTTCAGTAGAAATATCTCCTGTAAACTTTTCCTAGAGAACTGGTTTGCTCAAGAGCACTCTACAGTGATTGAAAAACCACCAGAGACTCCACCCTCCTTATATCTATAATCGGGTTCTTACTGCCTTTCTAGTAAATCTTTCAGATTCTCCTCCTCTTGAGAATTTCAGTCTTGTTAGCCCAGTTTTTCAGAAGCTCCATGATTAAATTTATTGTATACTTAGATATAAATCCTTAACTACAAGTGATCTAAAATCATGTTTATGACACGGCTGACCAGATGTTGATGTTCTTAAAAGGGGTATAATAAATGTTGAATATTAATTGATTCAAATAGGAAACAAGTACAAAATTCTCATTAAAAACAAGTATCTGTCATGTCAAGTTGCATGCAAGGAAATCGATAACTAGAATCTTTCTTTATTTCTGATAAAGGAAAACAGTGCTATTGGCAGGGAATAAAAGACAAAGGACATAGAGGGTTAGGGAGAAGGGGAAGAGAATAGGACAGAAGGAGAGGGGTATTTGTCCTGGAGGAAAAATGACTGCCTCTGGATAAAGAGGAGACAGATGTGGCACATAGGAAAGAGACAGTTTATAGAGGTAAAAGGAGAAATCCTGTGTTAAGATGAAGTGTTTGATTTTAATTGGGCATGTTAATTATGTGAGTCAAACAAGGCTTTTGATTTCAGGATTTCAATACAATCAAATACAATATACTATCAAAGTAACTGAAACTTGGTAGCCAGCTACAGGAGGAGGAAGTGGCAAAATAAAGTAATAGACCTTGGTTTAGGTGAATAATCTGATAGATTTTAGCAAGGCAGAGGACATGGGAAAGAAGGACAAGGCCTTCCAGAGCCATGCTTGCCATGCCAAAGCTCAGAGTCCCTTCTGGATTCCTTTCAGAGAGAAAACAGAATACCCTCACCGTGAATCCTCTTCCACGTCTACGTGTCTAGAAAGGGACAGTTTCCTTGTTGTTAGCTTCCCTCTCCAGACAGAGCCAGCCTGACATAAGACTGAAGTGGATTGTGCTTTAAAAGATCATTTACTAAAATAGCCTAAATGACACTTATCACATTTTCCAGATTTGTATTGAAAAAGGGAACAATCCTAAAAAGTGGCGTGTATCAAAATATTATCAAATTACTAGTCAGAGAACCAATGATCAATCATAATAGTAATCTATCAGTAGATCTCTTTTCTGTTCCTCCTGTCCTATTGTCCATACTCAATTCATAAGCAACAATATATTTGCTAATTCAACACTCAAAATCTCATTTTCTTCTCTCTATGATCAAGACTCTAGGCCAAGCTACCACTTTCTCTCACTTTCTAACTATCTACACTAATTAGCTATTGCTCATCCAGTTGATTTTGCACACCATTGCCAGTGATTTATAAGAAGTGCAAATCACCTCCTCTCCACCACTCAAAACTTTTGTGTGTTTCACAACGCACTCATATCAAAGTAAGACTCCCCCTATGTACTTTGGCCCTTGTCCAGTTCTCTATACATATGTTTATTTGTTTGTTTGGTTGGTTGCTTCCTTGCTTGCTTGCTTGGTTGCTTGTTTGTTTGAGTATTTTTGCTTTTGTTTTGTTTTTTGACACAGGGTTTCTCTGAGTTGGCCTGGCTATCCTAGAAGTCATACTGTTGAACATGCTGGCCTAAAACTCAAAAAGATCTGCATGCCTCTGTCTCCTGAGTGCTAAAAATAAAGGCCTGAGACACCACTGCCTGACCTTACATTTGTTTTTATGAAAGCTGTATGTCTGCTTGTAAGTGTGTACACGTATGTACAAATGTGAGTGGTCTTTTATACTTGAAATATTATTTTCCCTTATTTTTAGTCAACTTCTACTAGATAATCAACTATGAACTTAATTATACCATTATTATAATATTATTGTATTTTGTGTTTCTCTTTAATGAAAACCTATTTATTGAACTATAACATTAAATTATAATAGAAATATATAAATAAAACTTATAAATAAAAACTTCAATATTTATAAATTAGGTTATAGAATATAGTTTAAACAAAACAGAAGATTTAAATTTTTATTTCAGAATACTCTAGATGACATGATTAGTTATACTCAAGATACATGACATCAAAATGTCTTTGTGAGTTTAATTTTATGTACACTAAATATGGGCCAAAAATGTACTAAAACAGCTACTACTTTTCATGGACATTTAAATTGAGAATTTAAGGTCATATCAGTGTAGTATAAAACAGCTATTTTTAAAACAATATTCATATCACTAGCAACTTATTAAGGTGATAATTTGTATATCTACAACAGAAATGTTTTACTCTCTATAATACGTTAGTTTTGACAATCAAATTCTTTCCAAAAAGAAAAAGAAAATTCCACAACTGGGAGAATGACATGTTAAGGCAAGACAAAAGAACATATTCAAGTGGCTAAAATTATAGAAAAATAAAAGATACATAAACATTAAAGTAATTATTAAAGCAAAAATTTACTAATGAGGAAAATATTTGTGGGGCTAGAGATATAGTTCAGTGGTTAAAAGGTTAAGTAGTTAAGAGGTTAAGTGATTAAGATTGCTCTTCCAAGGTCATGAGTTCAAATCCCAGCAACCACATGGTGGCTCACAACCATCCATAATGAGATCTGATGCCCTCTTCTGGAGTGTCTGAAGACAGCTACAGTATACTTATATTTAATAAATAAATCTTTTTTTTTCACTGTTTTTTTTATTACATATTTTCCTCAATTACATTTCCAATGCTATCCCAAAAGTCCCCCATACCGCCCCCCACTTCCCTACCCTCCCATTCCCATTCTTTTGGCCCTGGCATTCCCCTATATTAGGGCATATAAAGTTTGCAAGTCCAATGGGCCTCTCTTTCCAGTGATGGCCAACTAGGCCATCTTTCGATACATATGCAGCTAGAGACAAGAGCTCTGGGGTACTGGTTAGTTCATCATGTTGTTCCAACTATAGGGTTGCAGATCCCTTTAGCTCCTTGGGTACTTTCTCTAGCTTCTCCATTGGGAGCCCTGTGATCCATCCAATAGCTGACTGTGAGCATCCACTCCTGTGTTTGCTAGGCCCCTGCATAGTCTCACAAGAGACAGCTATCTTTGGGTCCTTTCAGCAAAATCTTGCTAGTGTATGCAATGGTGTCAGCGTTTAGAAGCTGATTATGGGATGGATCCCTGGATACGGCAGTCTCTAGATGGTCCATCCTTTCATCACAGCTCCGAACTTTGTCTCTGTAACTCCTTCCCTGGGTGTTTTGTTCCCAATTCAAAGAAGGGGCACAGTGTCCACATTTTGGTCTTCATTCTTCTTGAGTTTCATGCGTTTAGCAAATTGTATCTTATATCTTGCGTATCCTAAGTTTTGGGCTAATATCCACTTATCAGTGAATACATATTGTGTGAGTTCCTTTGTGATTGTGTTACCTCACTCAAGATGATGCCCTCCAGGTCCATCCATTTGGCTAGGAATTTCATAAATTCATTCTTTTTAATAGCTGAGTAGTACTCCATTGTGTAAATGTACCATAATTTCTGTATCCATTCCTCTGTTGAGGGACATCTGGGTTCTTTCCAGCTTCTGGCTATTATAAATAGGGCTGCTATGAACATAGTGGAGCATGTGTCCTTCTTACCGGTTGGGACATCTTCTGGATATATGCCCAGAAGAGGTATTGCTGGATCCTCCGGTAGTACTATGTCCAATTTTCTGAGGAACCGCCAGACTGATTTCCAGAGTGGTTGTACAAGCTTGCAATCCCACCAACAATGGAGAAGTGTTCCTCTTTCTCCACATCCTCGCCAGCATCTGCTGTCACCTGAATTTTTGATCTTAGCCATTCTGACTGGTGTGAGGTGGAATCTCAGGGTTGTTTTGATTTGCATTTCCCTGATGATTAAGGATGTTGAACATTTTTTCAGGTGCTTCTCTGCCATTCGGTATTCCTCAGGTGAGAATTCTTTGTTCAGTTCTGAGCCCCATTTTTTAATAGGGTTATTTGACTTTCTGGAGTCCACCTTCTTGAGTTCTTTATATATATTGGATATTAGTCCCTTCTCTGATTTAGGATAGGTGAAGATCCTTTCCCAATCTGTTGGTGTTTTTTTTTTGTCTTATTGATGGTGTCTTTAGCCTTGCAGAAGCTTTGTAGTTTCATGAGGTCCCATTTGTCAATTCTCGATCTTACAGCACAAGCCATTACTGTTCTATTCAGGAATTTTTCCCCTGTGCCCATATCTTCAAGGCTTTTCCCCACTTTCTCCTCTATAAGTTTCAGTGTCTCTGGTTTTATGTGAAGTTCCTTGATCCACTTAGACTTGACCTTAGTACAAGGAGATAGGAATGGATCGATTAGCATTCTTCTACATGTTAACAACCAGTTGTGCCAGCACCATTTGTTGAAAATGCTGTCTTTCTTCCACTGGATGTTTTTAGCTCCCTTGTCGAAGATCAAGTGACCGTAGGTGTGTGGGTTCATTTCTGGGTCTTCAATTCTATTCCATTGGTCTATTTGTCTGTCACTATACCAGTACCATGCAGTTTTTATCACAATTGCTCTGTAGTAGAGCTTTAGGTCCGGCATGGTGATTCCACCAGAGGTTCTTTTATCCTTGAGAAGAGTTTTTGCTATCCTAGGTTTTTTGTTATTCCAGATGAATTTGCAGATTGCACTTTCTAATTCGTTGAAGAATTGATTTGGAATTTTGATGGGGATTGCATTGAATCTGTAGATTGCTTTTGGCAAGATAGCCATTTTTACAGTGTTGATCCTGCCAATCCATGACAGCTACAGTATACTTATATTTAATAAATAAATCTTTTAAAAAAATGTATTCATCAGCCAAAGGTGTAAAGTTGTGATAGGATATATTGTATGAAATATGAAAAGATTTTGAAATCATATTTTTAAACAAAAAAATCTTCCTCTTAACCCATCAAAATAATCTTAAGGTATTTATTTAAATAAAGCATTGAAAGCTGACCACAAAGCTAGGTGGATCAAAGGTGATAAAAGTGCAAACCTGGACACCTAAGTTAGATTGCTGGAACACTGTTATACAATATGCATGTCCTGTGAACAAGCATACACACAATAAATAATTTTGAATGTTTAAAAATAACAAAATTCAAACATATATCAACATAACACATCTACCCTTGAGAATATACTCCAGACTAATAAAGATAATTCAGAGTAAGTATACAATGATGCAGCTTTCTGATAATATCATAAACAGTTAGATATAATATAAACATTAGCCATAGGCAGAAACCAAAGCACTGTTTTCATCTCCACACCAGGATTGCATATTAGGAATCCATTTAAAAAATGATTTACAGCAAACTAATTTGGAGAATTCTCCATGAGATTATTGTTAAGAAAAAAATATAACACAATGAAGAACAATTCCACCGTGATAGCACAACAATAACAGTAACATAATTATATGTATAATACATACACACACACACACACACATATATATATACATACAAATATAATGATATGGACATTGAAGATATGGAAAAAGAATATGTAGAAGCAAGTCAAAAGCAAACAAAATATAAAATTTCTTATGAAAGTTGAGTAAATAAACCTTTTTCCTTTTTAAAACTCTTTCAACCTGAGGAATACTGAATGGCAGAGAAGCACCTGAAAAAATGTTCAACATCCTTAATCCTCCGGGAAATGTAAATCAAAACAACCCTGAGATTCTACCTCACACCAGTCAGAATGGCTGAGATCAAAAATTCAGGTGACAGCAGATGCTGGTGTGGATGTGGAGAAACATGAACACTCCTCCATTGTTGGTGGGATTGCAAGCTTGTACAACCACTCTGGAAATAAGTCTGGCAGTTCCTCAGAAAATTGTACATAGTACTACTGGAAGATCCCAAAATACCTCTCCTGGGCATATATCCAGAAGATGTCCCAACCGGTAAGAATGACACATGCTCCAATATGTTCATAGCAGCCTTATTTATAATAGCCAGAAGCTGGAAAGAACCCAGATGCCCCTCAACAGAGGGATGGATACAGAAAATGTGGTACATTTAAACAATGGAGTACTACTCAGCTATTAAAAAGGCTGAATTTATGAAATTCCTAGGCAAATGGATGGACCTGGAGGGCATCATCCTGAGTGAGGTAACCCAATCACAAAGGAACTCACACAATATGTACTCACTGATAAGTGGATATTAGCCCAGAAACTTAGGATACCCAAGATATAAGATACAATTTGCTAAACGCATGAAACTCAAGAAGAACGAAGACCAAAGTGTGGACACTTAGCCCCTTTTTAGAAATGGGAACAAAACACCCATGGAAGAAGTTACAGAGACAAAATTTGGAGCTGTGACAAATGATGGACCATCTAGTGATTGCCATATCCCGGGTCCATCCCATAATCAGCTTCCAAACGCTGACACCATTGCATACACTAGCAAGATTTTGCTGAAAGGACCCAGATATAGATGTCTTTTGTGAGACTATGCTGGGGCCTAGCAAACACAGAAGTGGATGCTCACATTCAGCTATTGGATGGATCAGAGGGCCCCCAATGAAGGAGCTAGAGAAAGTACCCAAGGAGCTAAAGGGAACTGCAACCCTATAAGTGGAACAACATTATGAACTAACCAGTATCCCGGCACTTTTGTCTCTAGCTGCATATGTATCAAAAGATGGCCTAGTTGGCCATCACTGGAAAGAGAGGCCCATTGGACTTGCAAACTTTATATGCCCCAGTACAGGGTAATGCCAGGGCCAAAAAGGTGGGTAGGGGAGTAGGGGTGTGGGTATGGAGGACTTTTGGGATAGTATTGGAAATGTAAATGAGGAAAATACCTAATAAAAAATTTTAAAAAACTCTTTCAAAATTTGCATATTGTACTTGTATCATATTCTCCACCCAACTCTTCTTAGATCCATGTCCCTCTCTACACCCATCCACATTCGATGTAAGGAGTCGCCCTCACATTCGCCATTACAAGATGGCGCTGATGGCACTGGCACCCGTGTAATCAAACCATCTGTGCATGCGCTGGGGTAGTTTCTCACCCCATGTGCTCTGCCTTCCCCGAGAAGACAACTCCTGCCGATGGGCTCCAGCCGATCAGGGAGCAACACGTCTGAGGTGGAGGACAGTCCTCCATAAAAGGGACGGGTTTCTGCCATTCTATTGATCTCTCTATCTCTCTCTCTCTCTCTCTGGCACTCTCTTCTCCACTGGCTCCTGAAGAGGTAAGCAATAAAGCTTGTGCTGCAGAAGATTCCGGTTGCCCTGAGCGTGTTCTTACCAGGGGGAACAAAAGCGCGGGCAATAAATGGTGCCGAAACCCGCGAGCTACTACATCATGGGGAAGGAGCCGTTAATGAAGTGTTCCCACAAAACAGACTGTTGAGAAGGATCCGGCGTGGATTCAGAACTCTTCAGCTGGGGAACTGTAGTAATGAAGTGTTCCCGCAAAACAGACTGTTGAGAAGGATCCGGTGTGGATTCAGAACTCTTCAGCTGGGGGACGGAGCTGAACCAAAACTGCAGCGAGACTCGTTATAGCTTTACAAGGTATGTCTGGTCTTGAACTTTCTCTAGTGTTAAAAGCCTTTTTGTTCCTTTTCATAAGTCAACAAGTGGTTAAGGTGGGGTGGAGAATTCTGGACAAAATTCAAGACAGTCTATCAGAAATAAAGCGGGGAGAGAGAGCAGGAAAAAAGAGGAAACATGGTGCACCAAATAAGTATACGGGCCTTTCCACGGGTCTTGAACCCGAGGAAAAGTTAATGTCAGGGAAAAATACCTGGGGAGAGATTAGAAGGAAAGAGGAGAAAAGAGACGAGTTTAAAGAACCAGTTCTTAGTAGCTGTGAGTCAGATGAAGAAATTAGCCCTTTGGAGGAAACAGACTTGGAGGAGGAAGCAGCTCATTATGAGAGAGAAATGTGAGCTTATAGGTCAAGAAAGAAGCCAAAAGCGGCTGGCAAAGGCCAGCTTGCTGCTCGACCTCCGGGCAGTGGGCTTCAAAGTCATAGTGCACCTCCGCCCTATGCAGAGCCCCCGCCCTGCGTAGTGCTTCAGCCCTGTGCAGAGAGGCAGTGCGGGACTCGTTCATTTCAAGAGAGGCACAAAGGAAGATACAACAGGCATTTCCGGTCTTTGAAGGAGCCGAGGGTGGGCATGTTCACGCTCCGGTAGATTATACACAGATTAAAGAGCTTGCCGAATCGGTCTGTAAATATGGAGCCAATGCTAATTTTACCTTGGTGCAGTTAGACAGGCTTGCTGGCGAGGCATTAACTCCTGCCGACTGGCAAATGATTGCAAAAGCCGCTCTCCCCAGTGTGGGCAAATATATGGAATGGAGAGCACTATGGCAAGAGGCTGCACAAACGCAGGCCCGAGCAAATGCTGCTGCTTTGACTCCAGAGCAGAGAGATTGGACCTTTGACCTGTTAACGGGTCAGGGAGCTTATACCGCTGATCAAACAAATTGTACCAAGAATGTCTGTGTCTATGGCACTCTTTACACTCAATTTTCAAGGTATTATTGTGTAAATCCGACTGTACATGTAAAAAGGCAGCCCAGTGCTGGGTACTCACTTTCTGTCCTTCCCTGCAGTAGCCTGACTCACCCTGCCACTGCTGTGCTTCAGTCTGAGGAGCAAATGATATCTTGTTTCAGTATTGCTTTTGTTTCTTTGGTTTCACCTTGCACTCCTACCTTTTTGTGCATTTCTTCTTTGATCAAAGATTCATTTGCAGATAGAGCTCAGGTGGCACAGTGCTTGCCTAGCATGCAAAGAAGCCTGGGTTCCATTTCAAGTTCTGCATAAAGTAGCTGTGGTGACACACACCTGCAGTCCTAGCACTAAATAGAGGCAGGAGGGTCAGAGATTCAAGGCCACTCTTGGCTGAATGCAAGATGAGCTCCAGGCCAGCAAGTCTACATGAGAGTCTGTCTTAAAATTAAAATAAATTTAAAAGTCTACATTTTGCTTTGTTCTGCTTAGTAAAAAATGTCTGTTGACAGTTCACTGCATTAATTGTAAAAAGAATTTTCACATACCATAAAAAGCAAAATAACTTTTATATTACCTTTTCCTATTATTATGTGTATCACCAACATACAGCTTACTTTGAATACTTTTATAATGTGGTCAATTTATAGAATAGTCTTTTAATATGTACAGCACTAAAAGACCACATGCTAATTCTTTACAAGTTCTTGCTAATCTTTTTTTTTACCGTTTTATAACTGCATAAATGTATAGAAGATGCTTTGACCTAATCAACCCTCTATTATCTCTCCTCCAATCCATGTCAAGCCTGTACTATTTTTCCATCCCTACTTTATGAGTTCTGTTTTCAAATCTACAGAATCCATTTGGTTCTGTCTGCAGGCTTACATGTCTAGGACCATGTCTGAGATCATGGGCAGACTCCAAGGCACTCCAACTCTGATGAAAACTGACTCTTACTTTCCCAGTAACCAACAATTGGCAGAAGTTTTTCAGCCATGGTGAGTCCTTACAGTTTAAGTTAACACTGAACTGTGAATGTGTGACAAGCACATTCGTAGGAATTTGTGGATATTACACAATGCATTTTCATTGTAACAATCACGTAAATATTTCCTGTCATCAACACCACTGTCATTTCTGTTTTGAAATTGCACTGCTTAGTGTACACACTTTCCTCAAAATGGACAAGAATAGAATGGATAGACTGGACATTCAACCCTCCATATGGACCTGAAAAGATTATCCACTTTCAAGAAGTCCCACAAAGCTATACCTTGACTTGTCTTCTCCTTTCCTAAAACTTTTCTGAAGATTGTAGAACAACTCTGAGAAAAATTCTGAATCAATCTTCAAAGTAATGTCTCCTATCTTGCCAAGTGCCTGCTTTCTCCGCACAGCTAACAGTGCCCATTACAGCAGCAGAGACAGAGACAGCCAGCTGTAAATCTTTCCCTTTTTCAGTTGGTTCTGGTTTAGAAAGATTTACTTTTATAACTGCGTGGTGATTTCTACCTTATCAACCTCTATTCCTTTAATATCTTCTTGCCAACCTGTTCTACAGCCTCTTGAGGTAATAACAGGTCCTAAGAGTCGGAACCAGGCAAGCTTCCTTTGTAGCTATCAATGTGTTTGATTTTGACAAATTACTTTTATTGTCTTAGCTGCTATAGAATATCCTTGATTTTACTTTGGAAAGTTTTCACCGTGTGAAATTAAAGTGATTTTTCTTTCGGCTGTAAATCTAATTCCCTTACTGTTTCATTTGTTTATATCAATGCAACTCTCTTACTTTTACAGTGTAAATCAGGGGCCATATGTCACCCAAAGGTAATTCTAACTCCAAAACCCAAGCTGGAACTGATGTTTTACTCTCGAGTAGCAGCACTTCATGTAGAAACATAGGTCAGTGAAAGGGACTGGGATGCTATGAAAACAGACTTCTCACAACAGGAAGCACAGTTAAGGGTTTTAATTTATCCTCTACTCAAGTAGTTTCTTTTACAGCATATAACAGAAAATTAGAGGTTGAAAATGGCCGGGTGCAATGATGCACACCTGTGATTATAGCACCCCAGAGAATTCTAAAGTTGAGGCCAACCTGATATAGATAGCAGGATCAGTGAGCTAGCACTCACAGCCTGATCCAGTGCACTGTGTTTCTTGCTTCTTCATCTAGGTAACTGGTCTTTTTGCTTCTGACTTCTGAAAGGCGTGGCAGTAGGGAGGTATTCAAAAGTACTTTTGAAGAAGTGAGATCTACTTTTGCAGACAAATCACAAGAATGTGATTATATGCAAACATCTTTAATATAATATAATGACCCATATTTTGACATGTCTTTGTCCTGAAAATAAAATGTCTGTCAATCATTTCATACTTTAAACTAATAACATTTTTAAATTTAACAAGAGAATCATTTATTCTAAGTACTTATTATTTTTAAAATATTGAAGTTTTTCCTCCTCACTTTATATACATATGTAAAACTAAATGGAATTTTTTATAAGTAAACAGTTCAATAAATATTTCCCGGAAAGTTGCATATATTAGTTCACTTTTTCTACTTTTACTTGGGTGAGGGGAATGGATATTTTTCCAGTATATCTCAACAAGTAAAACTCTCCATTCATTACATTAACAAAAATAATAGTGGCCTTCTTATAACAGTGAGTCATGTTCGTTGCCTACACAAAATGGATTGTGGAGCTGAATAGAGGTTTAGTGGTAAAGCTCAATGTCTGCTCTTCCACAGAACTCTGTTCAGTCCTAATACACATGGAGGCTCATAGCATCTGTAATTCAAGTCCCAGGGTATCTTTTCTGGCCTCTGATGGCACTGCATGAAAGTCATGTATTCAACAAGCGCCCATACACATAAAAAAAATTAAGTAAAATCTAAAAGAGAAAAAGAAGCTAGATAATACAGCTAAGACCTCTCTCTCTCTCTCCCAGAAACTAACAAAGTGTCAACATCCCAATAAAGTCTGCTTTTACAGAAAAAAAAAAAGAATATGAAAAACAAACAGTGTGTCATTAGATCTCATGACACTTTTTGAAAAATATTTCCCCCCTCAGGAATCAGGCATCTTAACATTTTCTTGTTTTCTTTTTCCAAAACTAAACCAAAAAAAAGAAAAAGAAAACTTTTTTCACAAAACTAAATAAGTCAATAATATTTCTTGTTGTTTTACTATACTATATATAAAAAATTTATTCTAGATTAGGAGCAGGAGAAGAGAACTTTGTGGTTTCCTTCTGTACATAAGTTTGAAAATTGGATGATAATTTTTTAAAGATACTTAAGGAAAGCATACAAGAAAACCACTCTAAATTTGAAAGAGTGCATGGGAAATTGATTGTTGAAGATAAAATTACCCTATATTTTTCTTTCATTCCTAATTCACTTCTTTGATTGAACACTTTTCCTTGAGTCTTTGCATTTGATTCCTTGATTCTATATTCTCTGAGTTTTAATAAGCCAGTAACACCAAACCCAAGCGAGTGTTTTGGTCTAAATCCAATGGAGTTGTATAATAGCTTAAAAATTTTAGTGGACTCTCTGGCTTTGACATGAATGTAATATTAATTGGAGTCACTATTTGAGTTGTGTCCATGTTATTGACACTGGAAAAAACCACAGCATATAAAAGGTAGAATGACCTGTTAACTCTCCTCTTCTACTAGGCTGTAGGATCTCATGGAATGACACTATAATTACATGGAAAGTAATTGTCATATATTTGCCAAGAAATTACATGGTTGACAGTCCTCTGAAAATTGTTCTGCATTTCTAGTGCCAGCAGCTATGTTAGCAGAAACTGAAATTAGAAAGAACCACAGGTGGTGCTTTCTCTTCATTTAGAAAACTATTTCATTTAAGAAGTAAAATTTAATTTTCAAATAAATATTATAAAACTAAAAATAAAGTGGAATGACTTAGAAATGTCCCTAATACTCATTGTTATTTTGGTACAATCTTGGCTTTATGGCACAAGCAAAGTCATTTGCTACATCTTAAGCTAATTATGAATCATATTGCTCAAGTTACTGGGCTATAAAGCCATCTTGTCCATGTTATTTCTTGCAAACAAATGAATACTGAAAGTTCACCGGGACAAGGTAGGAACAACTGTATTTTATAGCTCATAACTTTGTCCAAATAATAATATAAAAGCTATTTCTTATGAGTAATAACAGCTGATACTGTAAAATAAAAATAGCTTTACGCTGATTCAAAATTAGTTTCAAATTATCCCGTATGAAGTTTTCAGTCTCACATCAATTGTAAATTAAGACACATTAATAGACAAAACCACCTCCTGCATCCATCTCAAAAACTATCAAGATGTAAAAATTGCTGAAGTCTTACTTGTCAGGAAAATTGAGTTATTGATCACAGGTTGCATATGAATTCATTATGATTTATCTCATATTTTGCTAAATATATCTGGCCTGTTCATACAATTGAACCTTACTCTAAAATTATTCCCCTGAATAGTCTTAAAACCAAACAGATTCATTTAAATGTGTAAGAACAGGTTTCCAACTAAGATAATAAAGTGCACTCACCTATTGTAGTAAATAACTAATCTCAATCAGGGGCTTCTGCTTCACCTTTGATCATTTAGTTCCTGGATAAAAGACACACATTTATATTTATGATAAACACATTTAGAGCTGGGCAAGTGTCTAACCCTCCAAGCTATTAAAATCTACTTCCAAAAAATTTACTTCCTCATCAATAACTCTTAAACTATAACTTGTCATTTTTCATCTGGGCAGCTCTTAACTTGAATTGGCCACCACTCCTGGCCATATTTTCATGACTCACCCCATGGTGTCTTCTCCTCTCTCCACTTTTTTTTTCGTCGTGGTCCTCCACAGACCTCCAGACTTGGAATAGAAACTCCACCTACATCTCTTTTTTGAAGCTATAGGCATCTTTATTTAACCAATAGTTTTAAACTAAGGAGTAAGCTCACATAGTACTTCTTTGTGTAGGAGAGGATTTTCTTGTCCCTGAGGCAACCCTGGCTAGTATTTAGCATTACAATACATAACAACAGACCAATTATCAACACTCTCCAGTCAGTGTATTCAATTAAGGCAACCATTTGTCATATTATCTACATATTCATGTATTTTTGTGATAGTTAATTCTAAACACAGAATTGTGGCATCCAGAGAAGACATATACTACTAAGGTTATCAAATTCTCTCTCTCTCTCTCTCTCTCTCTCTCTCTCTCTCTCTCTCTCTCTCTCTCTCTCTCTCTCTCAATTTATTTTTACAATTCATTAGAGAAATTATTTTTAGTACAAAACATAAGATTCTTCTGCATTGTACTAAAAGGAAAAAACAATGTTACTATTATTAATATTATTTATACAACAACATTTGTTTAAGAAAATCAAACAAAAAAAGAGAACAGCACATGTGTAAAAATGTCTGAAAGGCTATGTCAAGTCAATATTCCTGATGATTGCAAACAGGAAGCATTGCACAGTAGTAGCAATTAGGGAAGTGGAAAAGATTAAAAAGACACACATTACCATCAACCAATAATAGAGGGTGTATTTGAACCCTAGTTTCTCCATTAGATGAGACATCTGTACAAAAAATAAACAAGGAAACATGTGAATGTTTCCATATTTGATGTTATCATACATCAAATGGACTTAACAGATACCTATAAAAAATTTCACCCAAATAACATATACACATTCTACTCAACAGCACAAGGAAACTTCTATGAAAGAGACCACATGCTAGGACATGAAACAAACCTTTATAAATGCAAAAGGACTGAATCATTTTTGTGCATGCCTAACTACAGTACAATAAAGCAAAGTTGATAGAAAACAAAACCTCAATAACTACACAAGCTCATAAATACCAAACAACTAATTAATGTATGATGAATGGGTAAAAGAAGCAACAAAAGATACTTTCCTTTTTATTAAATGAAAATGAAAACACAACTCAACAAAAGCACTGGTACAGATTGAAAGTAGTCCTATGAGAAAAATGTGTAACTCTTAAGTGCCTATGTTAAAATAATCAAAAAGAGCAAAACTAAATGAACTCAAGCTGTACTACAGAGCAATGGTGATAAGAACTTTATGGTATTGGTATAGACATAGGTTGATCAACAGAATAGAATCCAAGACCCAGAAATAAACCCACACACCTATGAACACTTGATTTTTGACAAAGAAGCCAATGGAAAATCATACAATGGAGAAAGGTAAACATCTTCAACAAAAGGTGCTGGTCTAACTGGATGTTTCCATAAAGAATAATGCAAATATATTCATATTTATTACACTACACAAAACTCAAGATCAAGTGGATCAAGGACCTCAGCATTAAACAAGATACATTAAACCTAATAGAAGAGAAAGTGGGAATAACCTTGAATGAACTGGTACAGGAGACAATTTCCTGATTAGAACAACAATGGCTAAGGCTCTAAGATTATCAACAATTGATAAATGGGAGCTTTTAAAACAGAAAAGCTTCTGTAAGACAAAGGACACTGCCAATAGGACAAAACAGCAGCCTACAGATTGAGAAAAGATCTTCACTAACCCTACATTCTACAGAGGGCTAATATCCAAAATATATATATAAAAAAAAACTGAAGAAGGTAGACTCCAATAAATCCAAGCAATCCAATTAAACATGGGGTACAGAGCTAAGCAGAATTCTCAACAGAGTACACTTGAATGGCCGAGAAGCACTTAAAGAAATATTCAACATCCTTAGTCATCAGAGAAATGCAAATCAAAATGCACCCTGAAATTACAATTTACACCAAAATAATCTTGAGAAAGTGAATAATGGTGATGGGATTACAATTTCAGATATCAGGATATATTATTATAGACCCATAGCAATAATCACAATATGGTACTGGCACAAAAACAGACATATAGACAAATGGAACCAAAATCAAACACCCAATTACAAGCACATATAACTTTGGCTATTTAACACTTGATGAAAATAAGAAAATCAATGTCAAAAACAAAAAAAAAGCATGGCTAACAGTTCTAGGAAAACTTACTGTCCACATGCAAAAGAATGATATTAGACCTGTATCAATCACCTTGCACAAAATCTAATTCCAAATAAACCAAGGACATAAATGTAAAGCCTGAAACACTGAAAGTTATAGAAGAAATCAGACATTGTCTGACATGATATAGATGTAGAAAATTTCTTTATGAATAACACTCCATTTACCCAATAAGTAAAGTAAGTAAGTGAGACTTCATAAAACAAGAAAACTTTTGGACAACTGAAGAAATAATCAATTGGGTGAAAAGGAAGCACACAGAACAGGAGAGAATCATCTTTTTTAGTTATACATCTGCCTATCAGGCTACATCTGCCTTGATTCTGGGACACCTGAGCACCTTTAGCATGCCACTCAGGGAAGGCAGAACACAGTCTAAGATGAGGGTGGGAGTGATCCCAGCCTGTGTTTTCCTGGGTAAGAAACAGCAAAGGTTAGATGGATGTTGTGGTTCTCAATCTTCTGTGTACCAAGAGCCACCAGAGACCATGAGCAGTTGAGAAAGGTGGTCTGTGGGTCCGAGCTTCCTGCTACTCTGAGTCTGGGAGAGGGGGTGGTTGGATGGCAGATGGTAGAGATTTAGATGTGGCTCTTTATAAGAAAGGCCTCTTCTGATCACACCCTAATCCTTGCTTGTCCAAACTGCTTTATTCATGACAGATGTAAATTTATATATCTTAATCAGGATGAACATGAGAGTAGATACTTTTTGCAGGAAGGGATGCCCAGAAAGGGAAGCTCATTGACTAAACACTCATGGCCTATCTAGATACCTCATCAGCATGGAGAGTTCTAGGTTTTCATATGTGACTGGTTGTCATGCTTCTCTCTGTGTGGTGTCATGGCTACATTTTCCAGGACAGGTAGAGCCTGGCCAGGAGCTGCTCATAACACCTGCCATTGTCAGTTATGAGATTTACTAGGGGGTTTGAACCTTCTTCAACCTTCTTCTATCAGGTGGACATTCTACGTGTCCCACATCTGACAGTTGGTTAACAACCAGAATATGTAAAGAACTACGAAAACAGTTACACATATTTAATCCCAGCACTTGGGGAAGCAGAGGCAGGTAAATCTCTGAGTTGGATGACAGCCTGGCCTAGTGTGTTCCAGGACAGCCAAAGATACATAAATAACAATAACCCATTCAAAAATTGAACTTAGAATCACAACAGAGTTGACAATAAAACGACTAAAAAATATCTCCCAAAAATGTGCAATGTCCCTGACAATAGGGGAAATACAATTAAAAAAAAAAAAACTAAGATTTTTTTTCTTGCCCTGAACAGGATAGTATGGCTAAGATTGAGAAAATAAAAGATAACAAATGCAGAAGAGATGTGGGGAAAGACGATGCTCATCCACTGTTGGAGAACTGCAAACTGATTAAGAAAACACTGTGTAGAATGCTCACAAAGGTAAGAATAAACCCACCATACAACCTAGCGAAACTACACTGGGCATATGCCTAAATACTTGACATCCTCATTTATAGACACCTGCTCAGCCTTGTTCATTACTGCTCTTCTCACAATTTCTAGGAAAATGAAACAACTTAAGTAACCTTCAAATAACAGCTGGATAGTGAAAATGTGGTAGATATACACTATTTATACAATTCAGTTTAAAAACTGAAATCATGAAATTTGTAAGTAAATCGACAGAACTAGAAAAAAAATCATATCGTGATGAACTAGACTTAACAAGACAAACATCACATGTTTTCTCTCCTCTGTGTTTCTACGTCCAAATCCTCAGGTGTGAGTATATATCCTGAAGTAGCTGCAAAAAACCAGGAATATAATCACCACGGTGGGAGGTTTGAAGAGTAATAGAGAAGTAAATACAGATGATTTGAGATCATAAGAAAAGGGGGACTCCGATGGGGGAGTAGGGAATAAATAGAGAATAGTCAGAAGGGAGAACTGAGTAACAACACAGAGGGTGTCTGAAAAAATGTAAAGAATCATAGTATTTTGTTTTCTATTTTCTATCATGAGAGTATTTAAAATTTATTCATTTCATGTTTCACATATGTGTAAACTCTGATATTAATATCCCATGCAACTTAGCAGGCCTATTGTTGTTCTTGCTCAGCTCCAGCTTAAGCACTGATGTTGGTTAGAAGTTATGCCTATACCTCCTTATATTTCAAGGAGAAACAATTTCAGAACAAACTCCCTTTCCTGTGGGTGGCTCTTACAATCTTTTATCTTTTCTTTTAATTTATTTATTTTAAAGTCCAGATTTTATTCCCCTCCTGGTACATCCTCCAACTGTTCCACATCCCATACCTTCTCCCGCCCCCCTGTCTCCACGTGGATGTCCCCACCCCGACCCCAAACCCACCAAACCTCTAAGCTTCCAGTCCCTTGAGGGTTATGTGTATCTTCTCTGACTGAACCCAGACCTAGAAGTCTTCTGCTGTATATGTGTTGGGGGCCTCATATCAGCTGGTGTATTCTGCCTGGTTGGTGGCTCATTGTCTGATAGATCTCGGGTGTCCAGGTTAATTGAGACTGCTGATCCTCCTACAGGGATTCCCTCCTCCTCAGCTTCTTCCAGCTTTTCCCTAATTCAACCATAGGGGTCAGCAGCGTCTGTCCATTGGTTGGGTGCAAATATCTGCATGTGGTTCTTTCGGCTGCTTGTTGAGTCTTTCAGAGGGCAGTCATGATAGGTCCCCCCCCCGTTTTTTATTGGATATTTTCTTTGTTTATATTTCATGTTTCCCCCTTTCCAGGTCTCCCTTTAGGAAACCCCCTATCCAACCATCCCCTTCTCCCTGCCTCTATGAGGGTGCTCCCCCACCGACCCACACCCATCCTTCCTCCTTAGCATGCTCCTACACTGGGGCATTGAACAACCTCAGGCCCAAGAGACTCTCCTCCCACTAATGTCCAACAAGGCCATCCTCTTCCACTTACGTGGCCAGCGCCAAGGTTGATCCATGTGTATTCTTTGGTTAGTGGTCCAGTCCCCAGGAGCTCCTGGGGAGGGGTGGGAAGGGTCTGGCCTGTAGACACTGTTGCTTTTTGTGAGCACTCCATAGCCTCAGTAATAGTGTCAGGTCTTGGGACCTCCCCTTGAGCTGGATCCCACTTCGTGCCTATTGCTGTGCCTTCTTTTCCTCAGACTCCTCTCCATATCCATCCCTGCAGTTTTTTCAAACAGGAAGAATTATAGGTCAGAGTTTTGACTGTGGGATGGCAACCCCATCCCTCATTTGACTTTATATGGTACTTGGCTTATTTCTTTGCAGCTTTTAATATTCTTTTTTTGCTCGGTGCATTTAGTGTTTTGATTATTATGTGACGAGAAGATTTTTTTTTCTGGTCCAATTTATTTGGTGTTGTAAAAGCTTCTTGAGCATTTGTGGTCATCTTTTCCTTTAGGTTGGGGAAGTTTTCTCCTATGATTTTGTTGAACACATTTTCTCGTGCTGTTGAGCTGGGAATCTTTACTCTCTTCTATTTCTATTACTCTTAGATTTGGTCTTTTCTTTGAATACTGGAATTCCTGGATGTTTAGAGTATGGAGTTTTGTGTGTTGTATTTTCAAGACCATTGTGTCAATATCTTCTAAGGTTTCTTCCATGCCTGAAATTCTTTCTTCTATCTCTTGTATTCTGTTGTTGATGCTTTGCATCTGTAGCTCCTGACCTCTTTCCTAGGTTTTCTGTCTCCAGGGTTGCCTCCATTTGTGATTTCTTTGTTGTTTCTTCTTCCATTTTTAGATCTTGGACTGCTTTGTTCAATTCCTTCACCTATATGATTGTGTTTTCCTGTATTTCTTTTTTGTTTGTTTTTTGTTTTTTCCACATTTTTATTAAGTATTTACTTCATTTACATTTCAAATGCTATCCCAAAAGTCCCCTATACCCTCTCTCTCACACACACACACCCGCTCCCCTACCCACTCACTCTCACTTCTTGGCCCTGGTGTTTCCCCTGTACTGGGGCATATAAAGTTTGCAAGATCAAGGGGCCTCTCTTCCCAATGATGGCTTACAAGGCCATATTCTGCTACATATGCAGCTAGAGACATGAGCTCTGGGGGGTACTGGTTAATTCATATTGTTGTTCCACCTGTAGGGTTGCAGACCCCTTCAGCTCCTTGGGTACTTTCTCTAGCTCTCCACTGGGGGCCCTGTGTTCCATCAAATAGCTGACTGTGAGCATCCACTTCTGTGTTTGCTAGGCATTGGCATAGCCTCACAAGAGACAGCTATATCCAGGTCCTTTCAGCAAAATCTTGCTAGTATATGCAATAGTGTCTGCTGTCGCGCCCACCTCATCCGGCAAGGAAGACACAACAGCTTTATTGCAGGAATGTCTCGATGCTGCTACCGGGACCCTGGGAACCCAGGGAGGACTCCTTATATACACACCTGCACAGCAAAAAGCTTTGTGTCGTCCTGGGATTGGTCAGTCTGCTGGCACCTTAATTTGCATGGACCCACTAGGGAGGGGTTGGTGCCAGATTCAGGCTAGGGCCAGCACAGTGGTGTTGTTTACGTCCACAGTGTACTGGAAACAGGCGCCATGTTTTAGGCTTCGGTTGCCTACAGTCTGCATTTGGTGGCTGATTATGGGATGGACCCCTAGGTGGGGAAGTCTCTGGATGGTCCATTTTTACATCTCAGTTCCACATTTTGTCTCTGTAATTCCTTCCATGGGTGTTTTGTTCCCAATTCTAAGAAGGGGCAAAGTGTCCACACTTTGGTCTTCCTTCTTCTTGAGTTTCATGAGTTTTGCAAATTGTATCTTGGGTATTCTAAGTTTCTGAGCTAATATCCACTTATCAGTGAGTGCATATCACGTGAGTTCCTTTGTGATTGGGTTACCGCACTCAGGATGATACCCTCCAGATCCATGCATTTGCCTAGGAATTTCATAAATTCATTCTTTTTAATAGCTGAGTAGTACTCCATTGTGTAAATGTACCATATTTTCTGTATCTATTCCTCTGTTGAGGGACAGATGGGTTCTTTCCAGCTTCTGCCTATTTTAAGTAAGGCTGCTATGAATATAGTGGAGCATGTGTTCTTATTGCCAGTTGAAACATCTTCTGGATATATTGCTGGATCCTCTGGTAGCACTATGTCCAATTTTCAGAGGAACTGCCAGAATGATTTCCAGAGTGGTTGTACAAGCTTGCAATCCCACCAACAATGGAGGAGTGTTCCTCTTTCTCCACATCCTCGCCAGCATCTGCTGTCACATGAATTTTTGATCTTAGCCATTCTGACTGGTGTGAGATGGAATCTCAGGGTTGTTTTGATTTGCATTTCCCTGATGATTAAGGATGTTGAACATATTTTCAGGTGCTTCTCAGTCATTTGATATTCCTCAATTGAGAATTCTTTGTTCAGCTCTGTGCTCCATTTTTAATGGGGTTATTTGGTTTTTTTGGAGTCCGTCTTCTTGAGTTCTTTATATATATATTGGATATTAGTCCCATATCTGATTTAGGATTGGTAAAGATCCTTTCCCAATCTGTTAGTGGCCTTTTTGACTTATTGACTGTATATTTTGCCTTACAGAAGCTTTGTAATTTTATAAGGTCCCATTTGTCAGTTCTCAATCTTACAGTACAAGCCATTGTATTTCTTTAAGGGTTATTTTCTCTTTGGGGGCTTCTACCTATTCACCTGTGTTTTCATGTGTTTCTTTCAATGAGTTATTTATATCCTCTTAATGGACTCTATCATCTTCATGAGATAGAATTTAGGTCAGCATCATGGTTTTCAGATGTGTTGGGGTATCCAGGACTTGTGATGGGAGAACTGGATTCTGATGGTGGTGCCAAAGTATATTGGTCTGTTGCGTATGGTCTTGTGCTTAGCTCTCACCATTTGGTTATCTCTGCTGTTAATTGGCCTGGGTGTATCTGTCTACAGCCTATCTCCTGTGTCCCTGGGTTGTTGCAGAGCTCCTGGGAGACCTATGGCCATGGCTATAGCAGATGTCCTGGGAGTCCTTCAGACTTTGTAGTCTTCCAATGGGCCTACATGCTGATGATCTGCCCAGGTGGAAGATTCAGGCCAGACTATTTATTTATTTTTGTATTATTAGAGATAATGACTCTACCATTAATTTGTTTTTTGTTTGCTTGTTTTTTCAAGCCAGTTAAATTTTATTGGAGTACTGACAGGAAGAGAAATCGATGATCAAAGCCAGCTGCAGCACTGTCAAGTCCCCAGCTATGCCACCAGCAGCCTCCCATCTGTGTCCTCATACCATACCAATTGCTTATGTAACCTTTGTGAAACCCTCCTCCCAAAAGGAGAAACGTGCCTGATCTGGTGAGTATTTTGCACAGCTGATCACAGCTGTTCTGATCAGGTTGGTAATGACCTTGTCCAATCTGGCAGAAACAGCCAGCTAACACATTTTTTTTTTTTTTTGTAATCTCAGGATCTAAAGGACATATTTTTTTTAAATCCAAAATAGTTGTGATAATAATAATTCTTACAGTGACATAGACAGTGATACATCAATCCATAAGCAACCAAGCAATCTTTTTCTTTCACCTTTGAGATTTTACCTTTTCCTGATTACTCCATGTAAGATGAAACCTGAACTATTTGAAAAGCTACACTAATCTACTACATCAGTAACTGTTTTTTCTTTCTGTTGCTATATTATTCTCACAACCATAAATGTGCTTGGTTGCCACTATAACTAACACAGAAGGAGATGCCAAGCAAAAACTAGTAAGGATAAACAATGAAAGAGCTACCAGATATATAGAAAGATTGATTCTCATTCACTACTGTATTTTCAAGTGCCCAATATTAACTGCAAAAGAAGCAAGAATTTTGCTTATATATCAGCTTTGGCTCCTTCTAAGGAAACCTCATATTTGGGAGGCATCTCTTCCTCTTCTCTACTGAACATGAAGCAGCTAAAAATGTTCCTTTGGGCATTTTTGGTATATAAGTTTCTGTGAAATGGTATCTCTGTGTTTCTGTTTTGTATTTACCTATTTAATAACAAGTATAAATTATGTATAACTTATTTCCATATTCTTATACTTTTATTTTCTTTGAAGAAATATCTCTACAAAACTTTGCTTATTTATTGATTGAATTGTTTAAATTTTACTCTGGAGCTGAAGGGATTCTTTATGGCTATCTGACATATCTCTTATCAGATTCATGAACTTAAATAAAAATTCTACATAAAAATTCTGCATAAAATGAAATTTAATAAGAATTTTGTTAAATCTATAGTTCAAATTAATTGCTATCAGTTGTATTACTCTCTTTCAAGTCAGAAATAAGCAGAATTTATAATGTATTTATTTAATGCTGTTTAATTTTTAATATATAATTTTCTAATACTTTATTTAAAATACACCTAAATATTTATTAATTTTATAAATATGACTATTTTTAATATTTTATTTGTGTGTGTTTGTGCTAGCTCAATTGATCTTTTCTAAGTTTATCGTATAGTATTCTGTATTACAAAACTTATTAATTACAACAATTGTACTTGTATTTGCGTGTTCCATAAGATTCACCATACAAGGTAAGACATATGCAAATAAAAGTCATTTATTGTTATTCACAATCCAGATGCCTTTTGTCCTCTTCTCTAATTTCCTTACCCATTGTTTTCTGTACAAAATTAAAAAGAAGTGAGAACATATTTCTTTAGCATGTGCTGGTATAGAAGTAAAAAGTTTAACTTTCTGCAATTATGCTTGATATTAACTGTAGATTTTATACTGTTGGCTTCTACTATGTGGAGGAGAATATCTTACACTTCTAGTTAATAAACTTGATTATTTTTAACAACATGGTATAATTGTAAGTGTTACAACTCTGAAGGGAAATGTATGCCGGCAGTTGGGAACCAAGGAATACCACAAAGTCACACCATGTAACAAACCTCACACAATAAAGAGCTTTATTAGGAAGAAACAACCCAGGAGGGTGCTACCTCTGCTCAGATGAGACACAGCAAAGAACTGATTCGAAGACAGATCTATATAGGGTACCTTGGGGGTGGGAGGCTTTCCAGGGTGGAGATATCGACGGTGGGGATTTCTAGTATGAAAGTTGGTGAGATTTTAAGTCCTGAGTTTGGGTTTTTTACTCTGTAGGGCAGGGGCTGGTACAGGCAGTTAGGGCAGTTAAAGTATTTTGTGGGTGGAAACTAGCAGTTGGCTGTCCTCCGGAGAGAGGTCTCACCACTCATGTGGTTCAAGAAGCTTGCAATATTGCTGGATATTACAGTCTTTTATGAATATTTTGAAATTGTTATAAATATGTTTTTAAATTTTACTATGATGCATTAACTATGTTATTTCAGATCCAGCAAAACCTTGCATTGCTGAAATAAGTTCAACATGGCTGTGATACATAACTTTTTATACCTGGTGAGATTTAGTTCACTTGTATTTGAAGAGTATTTGCGCATATTCTAATATTCACAAAGAATGTTTTCTTGTAATATTTACAAAGCTTTTTCCCCTTGATAACTTTGCCTGGATTTTGATCAGCATAACAAGAGCACAATAAGATAATGAACAATAAAACATTCCTTCTTCTTGTGTTCCTTGTAAGCCTCTGTAAAAACACGTTGTTAATTCTGCTCTGACTGATAGAATTCACATTACCTAGATCCAAGATCTTCCTTATGAGCAGTTTTCAAATCATGATTTTTATCTTTTTACATATTAAGCACACTTCATATTTTCAATTAAGATGAAGATGCATGCAATTACACTGGCATTTAGAGTTCCCTGAATAATTAATTTTGACTAAGACAACCAAGGTTTTATTTAGGTTCGAACTTGTCCTTATTGATTACATTCTGATGAACTTTTGGATTTCTGTAATGTATGCCTTTAAGAAATTCAGTTTGTTCTTTCTTCTCTTGGTACAGCTTCTTTCACTTTTGAAAGATGGATCTCTTAGTATCAAACTCTTTGATTTTGGTTTATAGATTTATTTGGCCTCCACTGTTTTGAATATAAATCAGCTATCAATCTTACTGTGATTTTTCTTATGAATAATGAATTGTTTTTCTCTTATAGCTTTAAAAATATTAGCACACCCTTTGGTTTTCAACACATTACCATCAAAGTGTGAACATGAGTTGTTCTGTGCAAATATTATTATAATTGGAACTGTCTTCTTGGGGGAAGATTTTAGTCATTGTGTCTTTAATATTTTTTGTCTTTGTCTCATTCCTTTTTCTTACTCAAAATAAACATATGTGAATAGACATAAGTAATGATCTGGTCTGGTCTGTGACAATCACTTTCTGATCTCTAATTATTCATTCTTTCTTTTCCATTATCTGCATTTCCTAATCTCTAATTACTGGCCTTCAACTTTTTTTTTTTTGCTCCTTTTGTTAATTCAAATGTACAACTGAAACAATACAGTTTTGTAAAGGATAATGTGGTTTTCAGATTCCAAATTTTCATTTGATTATTTTTAATATTCTTAGCCTCCTGTTGGTTTCTGTTATCTTAGTGTATATTGTCTTTGTACTTCTCAAGATTAAATGGATGAGAGAAATTAGGTTTTCAACACACATAAATTTTCTTCTTTATAAAACATGTTCTTGGGCTTGGAAGAGGACTCAAAGGACAAAGCAGTACTTGAGCAAACATAAGTACCTAAGATCATATATCAAGAAATGAGGTAAAAGCAGCTATAGTGGCAAGCATTTTATACTCATGTACTTACAGAGGGATGGGAGGAAGAGGAGAAAAAGAATCTTTGGACCTTCACAGACCAGTTAACCTTGCATTTAAAATGAAGAACAAAGAGAATCTCTTTAAACTATGTGGTGTATCCTGACCATCACCCATAGAAACACACACATACGTGCACATCATACATCACACACATGTGAACTTACTTTGAAACTGCTGTGTGAATTCATATTTTTCTATGACTAAATAAAAGTAGATCTCAGACCTCATCAGAAAAATGTTTTTGTTAAGTGGACTGTGATTAATGAAAAAAAAAAACTCACAAATATTTCTAAGTGAAGAGAATAAGCAACCATGGAAGACTTAGCCTCAAACATGAAGCTTGTATCAAACCTTTTTCCAAGATTCAGGGACTCAACTGAGGAGGTGATGGAAAGATTGTTAGAGCCATAGGTAAGGAGGGAGGATGGTGGAAGAGTGTTTAATGAACATACTGCATTCCTGAATTCACAGAAGCTGAGACTGTCTACACTAATCCTGTACAAGATCAAGTCATTCAGCATTCTAGCATGGACTGGGAAGCCCCAACACACAAATGCATGGATATGGATAGTTGGTGGCTTCTAACAGAGGAAGAGTTAGTTTAATTTAAGAGTTTGGCCTTTGGTAGGTCAACCATGTTACAGTGTGGATAGTCTCACACCTGGGAGTATGTGAGCAGCACAACAAATGAATTGGTATGCAATTTAAATTAAAAAGAAAAAAAGACAGGAAACTGCAAAGGGTGTGGAAAGGTTAGGATGGGTCATGGAAGAGTTTAGGTGACAAAGGGGGATGAGTATGATCAAAATAGGTTTCCTTAAGTCTCCAAATTATGTTAAAGGTCTGCAGTAATTTTTGCTGTTACATGTATATTTTACAAAATTAAAAATAATTCCAAGGCCAACACATTCATCACGACTGAGCTTATCTCATTTCATCTTTATTTTCTCCCATTCTGGGAGTATTCCCTGAACTTTCTTTGTCAGCTGTCATCAGCTCCTCCATTTTCCAAACTTGCCATGTGTTTATACATCTTTCTCTAACATAATTTTATCTTGAAATTCTAACTCCTATTTAGAATATTACTAAGATAAAAATTTACCTGCCATTCAATTCATTTATGTAAATTGGATAATTAAATGTATTCATAGATAGAGTCAACTGTCAACACAAGACAACTTGACATACTTTTATCACCATAAAGCGAACTCCTATGTTCCTTGTCTCTTACACATTGTTGCCATTGCCCCTTAAGCCCAGTCTGTATTACAATTATTCAGCCTTAAGCTCTAAATCTTTGCCTATTTAGAAGTTTTCTTACCAATTGGGACATATAGTATGTGTATAACAAGGTATTTCCAGTTTGACCATATGACATAGACTAATTTTCACTGTAAGAAAGAATGAAGAACTGATATATGACTTAATTGATATTAACTTCAAAATCTCATATGTCATTGCAAAGACTCAAATTTGCTTTTCCTAAGAAACAGTCCTTGAAATCTCATAAATTCCATTAGGTGGGCCCTGTGAACTCTTTCTAACTGCTATTATACCACCAACAGGAGCATATGTCTATGCACATCATATATCATATACATATGAACTCACTATTCGAAATTGAAGAATATACTCTTGCACAACCATATGTTTCCCCATATCTGTGAAAGTATTTTTCATTTCATATTTTTTGTCTCATACAAAAGAATTTGTATAAGAGACAACTCTATTTAGCCTAATTTGAAAACAAATTAATCAAGATTTGGATTTTCAACTTGGTTTCACAATGTGATGGATAGAAGACATCATACAAATTTAATCCCTAGACCTTTCTCAGGTCCAAAAGATCACTGTCCTGAGATATAGAGCCAGAAACTGAGGTCCAAGACGTCAGCATTTACTAAAATATGCCAAGTTAATAAGCAGCGATAACTGAAAGCTACTGGGTAGTTTTTAAATAAACTATAGCTATCCTCTATTATACTTTCCTGGATTTGTGATTCCACGGTGCTGTAGTCTTTAGGTTCTGGGTGCTAGCATTTACATGTATACAACTAATATATGAATGCTATATATCAGCAAATATAAAACAAAATTTATTATGTAATAAATACAAAACATCTCACTTTTTAAAAAAGAACAGAGATTTCTTTTAGTGGTTAACTACCCTGAAATAAAGCATTTTGTTAGTCCTTCAGTTAACAGCATATCTCATTTATATTTCATGTATTATGTTTGCTGTAATACTTGTTAAACTTAATAGCCCTCACTGATTACAAACACAGAAAACTACCCTTTAAAAGTCATGTGGTATGAAAGCCACTGAAATGTTTGGAATGTTAAAAGTTATGTCAAATATGAAAATAAATCACTGAAAAAATTCTTCTCTAGTGTTTTTTACCTATAGGAAATATCATACAATTAGGTAATAAATTAAGCCAGGAATGGTGGTAGAATTAGCTCAATATGAGGTGTTTTTTAATGCTAAAATTAATGTTGGAAAAGAAAAGAAACTTTCATATCTATTATCATAATATGTGCATCAAGGAGGCCCTCTGTGTGGCCAATTCCAAGTGAAATATAGCTTTGTGAGTAATTTTTGTTTTGAAATTACAGGGAAAGGTTTTTTTGACAATATATTCCCCAGGCATGGAGATTATACTGTGTCTATGTGAATAACTTAATTTTAGATTTGATTCCAGCAATCAGGAGGTGGAGGCAGGAGACCTCTATGAGTCCAAAGCCAGCCTGATCTACGAAGTGAGTTCTAGGATAGTCCGGATTATTACACAGAGAAACACTTACTCAAAAGAACAATACAACAACATCAACAACAACAATAATAATAAATTAAAATATTTTGTATGGTTTTGATAGATCTTATTGCAATGAAAGACTTTCTATCAAGATTTTTTCCTGATGCATTCTAAACATAGTTGCATACTATGTATTTTGAAAACCATATTTCAAAGAATGTTAAGATTCTAAAAGTGAAATAAATTTCTTAGTATAAAACATCAGTAAAAATATCTCATAGGGTCATGAGATTAAAATATTGTTTTTAATATATTAACATATAAGGAAATTATATCCTATTTTTCTGTTGACATATTCTAAAGGGTTTTCGTTTCCTTGTTTGTTTGTTTAGGTTTTTTGGGGGTGATTACTGTTGCTTTTTGCATCTAGGGCATGACTGACATGAAAAAGAAGGAGGAATACTAAACATATACCTAATTTTAAATAAATTTAATTAAGAAAGTTTGAAGAGAACAGACTTCATTAAAATAGTAACATACATTATAGCCATCGTTTAAAGTTCAGAGTCTATGACAACATACTAAGATTGTTGTGTTACAAAATAGGTAGATTTATTGTCACAGTAGGGACATTCATCCTACCTCTAAAATTAAGTTATTCACATAGACACAGTATAATCTCCATGCCTGGGGAATATATTGTCAAAAAACCCTTTCCCTGTAATTTCAAAACAAAAATTACTCACAAAGCTATATTTCACTTGGAATTGGCCACACAGAGGGTCTCCTTGATGCACATATTATGATAATAGATATCAAAGTCTCTTTTCTTTTCCAACATTAATTTTAGCATTAAAAAAACACCTCATATTGAGCTGATTCATACAGACTCTGGTGATTTTAAGAAAATGTAAAGTTTCAGAAGGCAGTGCACATTTCTGACTGTGTATTTCAAGGAAGCCTCCCTAGGACTCTCTCATCCCACAAATGGTCAGGACCTTGCTTTCTATTTAGACTTAGTTTGCTCAGTTGTAACTTTTGCCCTTCATAGTTACAGAAGAGAACAAAGAATGATATTGGATACAAACTTCTCCTTTTTTCCTAGGCTATATACCTTTCCAGATAGTCAATGCGATGGCCCTCAGTCACATGCGCATCTCAAGTGATGCATAGCTGGCTGGAGACAGGTGGACACATCTGTTCCAGTCTATCAGACCTGACTCACACTGTGTTCTGTAATCATTATTGTTTTTATCCCAAATTACAGTGTCAATCTGTTCAGAATTAATATGTATTACTCTGCCATTTGCTACACAATTTCTAGCTTATTTGTTGGACCAAATCCTGCCATAATCACATTGGCACAATCCCCCCTGAAAATCTAAAGGAGAGAATGTGTATCCAGAGGTTATGCTTCTATCACATGTCAAAAGATGTTTGTACATAAGCAGATAATATTGCTATTCCCAATGAATACTTTCTTGTGTCAACAGAAAGAGCTTGCTTAGGTGTTCAGTGTACCGGTTTGAATAGTTTTTAATCACTTTTTTAAATGCATGTTATATCCTGGGTGGATTGTTCTCATTATGAAAAGGAAGGATTGGCATGTTATTTATTTTATTCAGAATGAAGCTTATATTTCAATACTTGAGAAATTATAATTTTAATTTCCTCTTGCCTTTTATGTCCAGTAATTGGTAAAAAACTATAAGTCCTCGGAGCCACAATTCTGCTTTATTATAATGTGATGAATCATTATATTACAACTTTATTTCTCTTTGCTCTTCCATATTCCCTGAAGCTATCTAAATACATGGATTTTATTGAGGAGAAAAAAGTTATTAATTCATAATTATTATGTAAAGGTTAATTGGCTAACATTCTCTAAATGACTTTCCTACCAGCTAGTGATTTTCCTCTACATATTGTCTTCTGGTTGATACAGAAAAACGAGAGCCTTGGAAGCTGATGAAATTTAAAAGCAAGCTATTTTTAAATGGGTTCTGAAATCGGATAGATTAGGAAGATGTATGAGTATCATACTCCAGAAACGTATGTTTCAAATTCTCAAAAGCATCAACATAATAATAATTAGAAAGACTGCAAATACTACAAACACGGTGACCTTTCCTTCCAATGTTTTGGGCAGAGCTACTATGCTGTGGGCCTTTGGATCAGCCCCTGCACTTGCCCGCTGTAGTTTGTAGAGTGAACGACAGTAGTGTCTGGGCAATGTGAATACTGTTTGCTTGATGTAATGTACATGAGGAAGTTATGACCTCAATTGAGGTCAGACCAGAGAAAAATAATCAAAATCAGCCTCTCATCTTGATGTATCCTTTAACTTTACCACGGCTGTAGAAGGCCACACAAGGGATGCTTATAGCCATGTGGCCCCAACTCATTACTAAGCAATGCCCAATAACTCCCGTCAGTCTATCATGATAACTATGTGCAGCCTGCCTAAAGCATTTGAACAAACTGCTTTGCAATTATTAGACATGTTATGAGAAAATGTGAACAGCTTTGACCAGCAAATTTTCAATATATTTCTCCCCTCGGGCAAGAATAAAACTTAAAATAAAACTCCTGAGACTTTGACATTCTTCTCAGCACATAACACATACCAGGAGAGAATAAAAGAAAAAAAAGACATGAATATTTGAAAAGGCCTTTTGAATCTTGCAGGCATAAAGTAGAAATATATATCATTCTCACAGACCTGGAGTCCATGCAGATACGCACTGAAAGACAGGCTTTGTACCGCTGTCCTCTACTGATATGTCAAAGGAAAAGGATTCATTCTCACCTTTTCAGGGTGTCTGTCATTAGATACATTAATATGGATGAACCATCACAAAATCAAAAAGCAGTAAGAGAGGTGAGCTTAAAGGGCTAGATTTTAAGTATATTTAAGTTGGACTTTAATTTGAGGGTGACATGTTGAGGATCTATAATTACCTTTCTGTCTCCACTTAGCCAGGAAGAAAAAAGGGGGGCTAATTAGATTTCTCTAAAGTCCACTTGTCAGCATTTCAGTAAACATTCTTCAGCTTTCCAATAAATGAAAGAATGAACTGATGCTGACAGGAGTTGAACAAGATTGCTTTTTTTTTCTGTCATAGCCTCCGTTATTTTGATGTATTATATCTAAGCTAAAATATAGAATTTGCTTTCCCAACACATTCTGTTACTCATGTTGTGTTCACTCACAATAACTTAAGCAACAATTCCTATGTGTTTTGTTAACAAAATTATCATCAAGTCAATAATAAGCATAGGTATCTCTATAAAACAGATATTCAAAACTAATATTCAGTTAACTCATATCTCATCACTACATATTACCGTGATGAAATATAGTTTAATAATGATGTCACAATTAAACTGGACTGCTTCATGAAGCTTTGGTTGGGAGATAACATGTCATTCATGTGCAAAAAGAAATTTCCTTTAATGCCTTGGCAATGAGCTTGAAGGAGAATACCATACAATATTGTTGAGAGGGTAATAGGATTTAAGTAGAGTATTTTTTATCTAAAATTATGTTTTAGCTGCACAGTGTCATCCCAAATTATATTAGTAAAGTAAACTAGACTAAATTGCATTTCATAAAGCACATATTTACTAAAATACAAAAAGAAAAGGACACAGCATAAGGTTGTTTTTGATAATTTCTGAACATATAAAATGATTGTTAAATTTTATGTTTCATAATTAATATCATGTACCAGAATTGACTTTCAAAATCCATTTAAAAAAATCAAAACAATAAAGATTTTTGCTGTCTTAGTTCAATATCTAAATTTAACAAGAATTATGGCATTACCTTAAAAAGCTACAAATTATATTTGGTAATATATCTTTAATACTTTTAGCAAATGGTTAATTATAAGAATTTCAGATTCAATGTGAAGATTCTCACATGTGCTTTCTTAGTGATTATATTTTCCATATCTGTGCCATCCATATTATAGACTCGCTGTCACTGGTTATAGAGTTGATTCATCTTTGCAGGCTTTTGCACTAATGAGCTTTGGTTTGAACTGAGAGCTCATATAGAATACTAGAGTGTGTCTAGACATCATCAGGTCATCACACAGCATACAGTCTCAAATATCTTCTCAGCCTTTACTTTACTCTCCTAACCTTGGTAGTTTTCAAGACCTACCTACTGGTATAGCAGTGGCAAGACTGGTTTATCAAGGGAAGCAACAGCATTTCTGGCTGGTAATGAAAGCATGATACTGTGAACTTGGGAAGTCCTAAGCCACAGTTGAGACACTATTGTTGCTTTTCTGAAAGGTTCCATCATCACATTACTTTTTAAATATTTATTCCCAGCTGCATGTGACTAGTACTAGTTGGATTCAGTAGATAGTATAAACAAATAAAAGGGAGAAAGGAAGTTGGAGAAAAACACAAGGATGGGGACTCGTGTGGAAAGCTGAATGGGAACAAATGAGAGTCATAGATAATCAAAACTTACTGCCAACATGTATGCTATTTAAAAAAATAAATAAAATATTAAAAAATAATATTTTGTAGGATGTGACTCAAGTTGAGATTGTCTAATAATTTCAGCGGGACTGACTAGACAGGAATGAGTGGTTTTGTGGAATAAGCTCACCTAGATGAGGGTCCTCTCTTCTCATGTACCATGTGTAAATGCATACATGTTTTAAAAATGGGTTAAGATAGTTTCTAACTGGTCTCTTTGCTATAAAGACATTTCTACAATACTCTATATTTTTTCTTACTATTTAAATTTTTCTGGGTAACTTACTTTTACTTTTCTTTCATGTTTCAGATTATAATTACATTGTCTGTTCATCCCTTTTCAGCCCCTAAATGCTCCCACATCTGCCTCCTTTCTCCCTTTCAAATTCGTGGTCTCCTTTATCAATAATTGTCCTTGCATATTGATTTATTTCTAAATATAACCTGTTCAGTCCGTAGAACATTATGTGTATGTATATTTTTCAGGGCTGTGAATTTGGCACTGGATAGGCCATTGAGTGTATTTCCCTGGGGAAACAACTTCTCCCACTCCCAGTTTTCCACAATTGCCTGTGGTTTGTAGTGTAGAGTTGAGGTCCCATGGGCTTTCTCCAGTCCACTTTGGCATGTCCATTGATGTTGTCCATCAACTCATATTTGGGCAGTTGTACCAGTGAGACTTGATGGGTGTAGCATCCAGCATTACTGGGAGATACAATCTTAAAGCAAACTCCCTGATTTTACAGCTTCTAACCTGAGCCTTAGGTGCAGAAATGTTTTGTAAATGTATCCATTGAGGGTTGGCACACAACTCTGAATTTTGATTGGCTGTGGTCTTCTTTAGTAATCTCTGTTTAATTCAAAGAGAAGTTTCCTTGGTAAAGGGTGAGGAATACATTTATCTGTGGGTATAAAGACAAATTTTGTGATTGTTGTTAGGATTTATGCTAGTTTATTAAAGTGGTGGCTATGGTCTATATTTTGTAAGCAAATTTTAAATTCTAACTCTCATTTGGATGGAGAGAAATTAAACATTACTTCCTGGAAATGAGTATATCCATGTATTATTTGCAATAATCATACAATGAATGTGAGTTATTTTTTTATTGTTTGTTTATTATGTAAGGATAAAATAATAATTTCACTTTTGGCCCTGAGGTATTTTTAGAATTATCATCTGACAGTTAAAGTAATAAAAAAATATTGTAAATTTATAAATAATTAAAATCACGAAATTATTAAATGATTAGCTTAATACTGAAATTATTGATAAACAATCTGCAGTATTTATGCAAAATTTCATGAGTTTAATTATAAAAGTCATATTTTATCCAAATCTCCAGAATGTTTCTCACATAAAGAGAAACATAGTGTTTAGGATATCTTTCCTGAAACTTTAGTGGCAGAGCTAATTATCCAGCAAAAGGAATGTATTAGGATAGAATATCACACACTTGTAACCTCAAAACAAAATTTCCTCAGCCAAGGCCCATTTCTATATCATCATTCACGCTCTGTGGCTTCCCCGATGTATCTCCTTCACTGCCAACTCCATTTGTATCTATCCTCTTCTCATGACATCACAGTTCCCACACAGACAACTTGGTTTTCTAAACCCTTTAGCTTTTTCAACAGGTGTAGAGATCCTAGGAATGCTTCCTCTGAGGCCTGACCTTCCATAACAGACACAAACTCTCAAGCCATTGTGTGTGGAGTTCATTGTCCTTTGGGACAGGGAATACTATAATTTGTTGTAGGTTGAAATCACTTTCTTCTTTCTCAGATTTCAAAACATCAATTAGAGAAAACAAGGACATCTGCAGTAAGTAATGAAAGCTTAGCTGTTCCTAAAATGGTTTCTAAAACATACAAAACTATAGTCCCCAAAATAGATCACTTTAAGAGTTTAGTGCCATTCTAAAGAACCATGTTAGCAAGATAAAGTACTAGATCATCATAGCAGTTCATTGTTCAAGTAACTCTTTATATTGAAAAAGATTTCACTGTACTTTTACATATCTCTGACCTTTCACTCATTTTCAGTTCTTAGCTAGAGAGAGCATGGAGACGTGAACCTATGTTCACCTTAGGGAGGCAACTCTTTGTAAATGGCATGTCCTACGCAATTCAGTAAATTTCTTCCCATTAGATAGACTAAAAGCACAGCCTAGTGGGAATATGCACTGATACAGACTTCGGGAAAGTGCAGACTAAGCAACTTTCAAAGATTGATGGAAGAGTTCTGGGATTGGATTATGAAAGTTAAGATCTACAGCAGCCAAACTGGCACAAGGAAATAGACCTGGGAGAGATGCCAAGCAGGGTACGTACTAAGGTGAAGTTGGGGTCAACTCGCTGACATGAGTAGTATAGGGTAGCACTTAAAGGCTGTGTTTTTACAGTACTTGGCAAGGATACAGGAAATGAATTTGGATTTTTATTTCCTCCATGAACTATTTGATACTAAATTTAAAGAGAGCATCTATAATCCAATAAAATCTATTATCATAAGCATTCAATTCAGATCAGCATCTGTCTATCAGCACACAAAACAACCTAGGCATCTTCTCACCAAACTGTCTATTCAAAAAAAAAAAAAAAAAAAAAAAAAAACACGAAAATATCGACTCCTAAAGACGTGTACTGAGACCAACCTAAAATAAATGATGTCATATTAAAAATAGCAAAGTTTATTCAGTTTGTTAATATCATCTTGTTTTATTTAGTGGAAATTAACACAATATAGAGAAAAGAAGAAAGCCAGCCCATTCATCTTCAAGGATACAACCTTGAAACAGAAAAAAAAGTGTGTGTGTGGGGGGGTACCACACACACACACACACACACACACACACACCTTCTGTCCGAAAATACAGTGAGTTCAAGGTGATGATTTCTATAGCACATTCATTGAATTTGGAGCTATGTAGGACATATGGAGATAACTTATGAGGCTAGGAAAAATGTAATTTCTAATCTGAAGAGGAAAAGGGTGAAGACAATGAAACTCTGAAGGTCATGTGAGCTCCACCCACATCAATGAGGTGAAACTTGATGAAGACCACATGAAGGGGCAAATTGACTCCTTCCATCCCTTCAATCATGTAATTATTCAGCATTTGCTCACAGAATTAAAATGTCATCTTGATAGATAGATAGATAGATAGATAGATAGATAGATAGATAGATAGATATAATATCAAACATTATACAGTGTATACATGTATTGAGACATGACTATTAAGACACCTCATAATAGAAATTTTACATTTTAATCTCTCATTTACACACAAAAAATAACAAAATAAAACAAAATACCAAAAATATGCTTATAAATTTAATAATCTAAATTTCAAAACCTTCCTCATAAGTCTATATAGGTTTCTTGAAATGGGAATTACTTTTAAGATTTGTGACTTGTTTTAAAATAAACTCCTTACTTTAGTATAACCTTAGATTTATGGAAATGTTGTAAATATACTTCTGAGAACTCCCAAATACACTTTCCTCAGTTTGTATGGTTAATAATATCTTATATTAGTATGTGCCATTTACCAAGGATGAAACCAACAGATATGCTTATGCATAGAGAAAGAATTTCATGAGGCCTCCACTCTAGACAAAAACTACAGGTATCTAAAGAATGCTGAGAGTCAGAGAAATAGTCATCCCCAGAAAAAAATACACCAACTGGTTAGCCAAACCCAAATGGTCAGGCCTGAAAACATATATACAAGTAACATTATATAGACTGAAATTATATTTACATATTTTGGAATGGGTGTGCATCAACAATCAAAGATAAATGGGCCAATAATTTGCAAATAATGAGGAAAACTACATGTGAGGGTTTGGAGAGTGGAAATGGAAGGTAGACATAATTTAATTATAATCTCGAAAAATATTTATATTTGACCAAAGCAAATGCTGTTCCAGATTCGTTGCTTTTTAAAAATGTACTACTTAAATTGCAGGGCCCTATCAGAACATTGAACTGCAGTCATGCCAATGCCTTGATAGGAAGCACACTGCTATCCTAGAGATTTACTGGGCCACTACACTGCAGTCACAAGGAGTTGGGGTTTGATGGGTTTCTCTTATTTTCATTGACTGAGGACTTTGGTGATTTTAAGAAACGCTGTTGAGATTTTATAGAATCCTGTTTCACTTTTATAGAATGTTCCTTGGATGAAATTGTCTGCCGTTTTCCTCATTATTAGACTTAGGATTTTGGAGAGGAAAACTACAGGGGTAAAGTGTCACTCTTACCACATCCTTTTAAGTGGACCAACAAGGAAAATGACTTAGTGCTGTTGATGTTGTGATCTTGGTAGCCTCACAGAGGTAGTGTTTGTTACTCGTTCCCCTCCAATTTCCCACTGTATTCAGTATGCTCTGTGAATGAAAAAAAATATATAAAATTGTATCTCTGTTATTTGAGAGCCAAATATCTACATACATTACTTGAAGCCACTAAAATACTATTTACTTCTAACTAGCACTAGCATATTTATTCAATAGTTTACTGATTAGTCTGTATCACAGCCCTATATTCCACTGTTTATTTCTAAACTTGGTTCACCATTGGCCATTCATACTATCAGAAGGCTCAACTAATTTTGAAACACATACTATGTGAGTGCCCATGTATATATGTGTACAGATCTGAGAATCTCTTCAAAATCTTTTTACACAAAATAGTAAAAACCAAAACATGTTTGATATTTCCCACTGTAATATTTTAACTTCTAAAAGACCTGTGTTCTTATGAAGGGTGATAATAGCATAAGTAAAACTTGTGCTCAAATGTAATTATATATTGCTCTGGAAAGGTCTTCCTCTTAACCCTCTCCACCAATAAAGGACATTCCCATTGATGCTAACTAGCTTGTGTGTGTGTGTGTGTGTGTGTATATATAAATATTTCTGTTTATACTATTTATGTTTATGTTTATCAACATGTAATTCGAACTGTGATTTTATGGGATTATTGTTTGCTTTTATTTTCTTTTTGAAAACATATTTCTCATTTAGTGCGTAAGCAAATGAGTTTCATTATATTTTAGAACAGCTCCTGTAACATAAACACACACTTGTCAACATCTTTATTATTTGTCCCATCATGCATTCCTACTGCCAATTGTCCTCTCTTAGAAATTTCCACCTTCAAAACAGACCTCTCTCTGCCTGGGCTTACAGGTTTTACCCATTCCATTCCCTTCTATTCTACTCTACTTGAGAAAGATATGATTTTTGGTCTTTGTGCTTTTGTATCTGTACTGGAATTTTCACCTCAACAGTAGTTTGTTAGTTGTGTATTTCTTTGTTTTTGCTCAGATAAGCTTGTCTTTTTCTTTTCTTTTCTTTTCTTTTCTTTTCTTTTCTTTTCTTTTCTCTTCTCTTCTTTTCTTTTTTTTTTTGTTGTTTGTTTTTTGTTTTACGAATCATTCCATTCATTTACATCTTTCCCACTTCCAGGTTTCATTCTCCACAAGCCCCCTATCCCACAACCTCCCTCCCCACTCACTCCTTTGCCTCTATGAGGGTGCTCCCCACCCATTTACCCTCTCCTGCCACACACTTCCAGCATCCTGCTAAGCTGAGGTATCAAACCTCCACAGGGCCAAGGGCCTCCCCTCCCATTGATGTCAGACAAGGCCATTCTCTGCTACCTATGTATCTGGAGCTATGGATCCCTTCCTGTACACTCCTTTTATTTTCAAGTTCATAAAAATTAGTGCCATTTTTGAAGACAGTCTCACTTGAGGAGCTGTTTCCATCAGATTGACTTGTGGACATATCTGTGGGACATTTTCTTGATTAATGATAGATGTGGGAGGGGTGACTCAGCACTGAGGGTGCCTCCCCAGAGTAGGTTGTTCTGGGTTGTACAAAAATGTAAACTGAGCAAGCTATCAAAAGCAAGCCAGTAAACAATGCCTCAACATGGTTTCTAAGTCAGTTCCTGCCTTGAACTCCTACCCTGACTTCACTCAGGGACCAACTGTCATTAAGACATGTAAACAAAATAAACTCTCTTTCTCCGAGTTGCTTTACATCATGGTGATTTATCACAGTTATAGAAATCAAACTAGGACAATTTCTTATGTCCAACCCTAACCCAATACCACACAGATCATTACATTCTTTTCCTCCTGTTGTGAACTACCACAAGATGTGTTCCTTTGATAGTATATGAAAAGACTATAGTTTAAAAATAACACTATTCATGGTACACAGTTTGCTTTTCTAAGTATGCACTAAATAAATAACTCCCTTAAATGAATTAAAATATGTTTTTAGAAAATCAATACTCAAGACAAGGCAGATTGCTCAGTGATTAAGACTGTTCAGTGCTTAAGAGCACTGGGTGCTTTTTCAGAGAACCAGGGATTAATTTCCAGCACTCACATGGTGGCACATAGCCATCTGTATTTCTAGGCTCAGGGATTCTTTTGCCTTCCATTGGCATAAGGCATGCACATACTGCACAAATATTCATGTAGGAAAACACTCATACACACAAAACAATACAATAAAATTTTGAAAGAAGTCAATACTCAAGAAAATATTCATACTTATATTTTATCAATTAAAATATCTTTTATTAAAATTTTCACATTAGAATATGACAATATTTCTTCTGTCTCCTGTCTCTCCAAACTTTCAGATGTACTGCTCCATTTTTCTTTCAATTAATGGCTTCTTTTATTACTAAATGTTCTTGTATGCACATGCATGTTTGTGTTTGAGTGTATGAGTGTGTGTGCACATGTGTGTGTGTGTGTTTGTGTGCATATTCATATGTATGTATCTTCCTAAATATAACCTCTCCAGTCCATAGAATGTCACCTGTATGTTTATTTTCAGGGCTGACCATTTGACAGTAGACAACAAATTGGTGTATGTTTCCTTGGACAAGACTCTTCTCCTGCTACCAACTTCCCTAACTTCCCTATACTTCATTGTATAGGGTTGAGGCCTTATAGGAATTTTTTCTTTCCACTTTAGCATTTCTGGTGGTGTTGTCCTTGTTCACCACATTTTTGGGTGATCATGTTGGTGAAACTTTAAGGGCATAGCTTCTGGTATTACTAGGAAACACAAAACACAATCTTACAGCAAACTCCCTGATCCTAAAGGCTCTTACAATTTTTCTGTCTCCTCTTCTTCAATGTTTCTCAAGCTTTATATGCAGTACTGTTTTGTAAATGCTTCAACTGGGGTTGGACTCCACAACCCTTGAGCTTTGACTGTGGTTTTCTGTAGTGGTCTCTGTCTGTTTCAAAGAGAAGTTTCCTTGATGAAGGTTGAGGACTACATTTACCTGTTGGTGTAAGCATAGATGACAATAAGAATATCTGAAAAAGACACAAGGAATCATACTAGTAATTATTTACCTTTAAAAGCCTATAGTACATGTAGTTCCATGTGTAATTATACATATATAGCTTTAATGTCCTTGCCTCATTTGAGCTAAGGGTACTACTCCTTCTAAGAGTCAAAGGCCATCTATCATAAACCCCAGTTCCAGGCCCAAAAAAGCCCTTTTGGGCTGTTGGCCAGGGCTGTCCAAAAGTCTCACAAAATCTGGTAGCCTATGCTCTGTTTGAGACAGCTTTCCAGCCTGCTTTCTCTCTGTTCTGCTTTCTTTTTTCTGATCTGCTTTTTCTGGAGATTTCCAAACAGATCTCTCTATGTTCTGCTAGAGACAATTCTCCAAGTAGTTATCCCTTGCTATTCTAAAAATTCTCTGTAAATTTTTGGTTGTGAGTTTAACCTTTAACCTCTGAGCCACCTCTCCAGCCCAAGAGGGATGCTAGTGGGGTAAGGCAGGAGTGTATGGGTGGATGAGGGAGCACCCTCTTAGAGGGAAGGGGAATAACATTCAAAATGTAAACAAATAAAATGATTATTAAAAAATGGTCTGGATAGCTCATCTCTCGCAGGTCATAAGCCCAGTCTTTTATTTTCCAAATCAACCCAGTCATTTACTCCAAATCAACATTGGAATCCACATCCCATGACCCAGCCCCATTGATTCTTAGGAGAAAGTAAGAACACATTTTCTTTTAACATTGTAAGATCTGTCTGCCTCTGTTAAGCACAGATGATGAGCTAGCTGAGTAGGACCCAGTCCTGAAATTACTGTTTGACCCAGCACCTGGGCCTAACTTTGTTCTCTTCCAGGCTAGCCCTGAAGTCAGGAATTTCTCTGCCTTTGTAAGCATAAGCAAACATTTAGCTGGGTGGGGTCTCTTGAGTCCACTATTCCCTAAATCTCTTTATCTCCTTCCTTAGTATCTTTCTGACAAGTTGGCTCAGCTCATAGCACACATGCTTATGACACTTTATATTTCTGAAACCCCTTTATAAGTTGTATTGCATTCTTATATTTTGAGAAATTATATATTTTCAACCTTATGTTTTTAAGAGTTCTTTTCCACAATCTTTGCCAGGTCCAGCAATGCAGTAATAGTACTGTTGATCTCAGTTAGGGTCCAAGGGCAGAAGTTAACTCCATATACCAGAAAATAACTTGCACTTTAGGAACAAGGCCCAGAGACAACCTAAGATTAAAGTTACCTGAATGGTATCTCTCTGGGGTCTAGATTTTATGGTGCCAGAAAGTGAAAGTGCCATTCAGTCTTCCAAAGGAGAGAGACAACCAACAGTCCTACCCAGCAATGATGCCTATGAAGCACATCAACTCCCTACAAGACAAGATAAGCCTAAGAGTGGTGCATGGGTATACCTTGGCAGTAAAAACCAGCTCTGTAATTGGATTTAAGACATGATCAACAAGAAGGAATCCATACCTCATAACCTAGCTAGCTACTCAGTGTTAGTGAAGTCATGATGATGGGAGGAAACTACAACCTCCAATTTAATAAAACCAGCATTAATCCCTAACAACAATCTATAAACATTTTTCTTCATTGGTTAAAGTTATGTTTAAAGTTACTTACCAAAATAAAGGCATTTATGTCGACTAGTTTTCTCTTCATATCTCACTTTATGAGTTAACAATCACTTCTGACTGAAGCCCTGAAAGCTACCAGAAAGAATGGAAATAGGCAACCTCAGAAGGAAGGAGTTTGAGGGAACCCTCCAGGGAGGGGAGAGACTCTCAGGAGACAAAGGGGGGGACCCTAGATGAAATGCCATAGAGTGCAGAGAGGAAAATTGTAGAGCCCATTTCCAGCAGAAAGTGAGGGATGGAGTTGCCATCCCACAGTTAAAACTCTGACCCATAATTGTTCCTGTCTGAAAGAAATACAGGGATGGAAACAGAGAAAAGCCTGAGGAAAAGAAGGTCCAGTAGCAGGCCTAAAGTGGGATCCAGCTCAAAGGGAGTTCCCAAGGTCTGACACTATTACTGAGGCTATGAAGTGCTCACAACAACAGACCTATCATGACTACCCTCCAAAAGACCCAACAAACAGCTGAAAGAGTCAGATGCAGATATTTGCATCCAACCAATGTGTAGAAGCTGCAGACCTCTGTGGTTGAGTTAGGGAAAAGCTGGAAGAAGCTGAGGAGCAGGACCAGCAGTCTCAATTAAACTGGACCTCCGAGATCTCTCAGACACTGGATCACCAACCAGGCAGCATACACTAGTAGATATGAGGTCCCCAACACATATACATCAGAGGATTGCCCGGTTCAGTCAGAGAAAATGCTAACCCTCAAGAGATTGGAGCCTCCAGGAAGTTTAGAGGTCTGGTGGGGGGGATCCTCATGGGGACAGAGTTGGATGGGGAGGAGTTATGAGCTGTGGAACAGTCAGAGGGTAGACCAATAAAATCTGGAGTATAAATAAATAAATAGATAGATAAAATTTTAAAACTTCTGAACTCAAGAAAAACAATTAGTTCACTCTATTGTAACTAATAATATACCTATTCTGTTTAAAACTTATCTAATTTTCTTTCAATTTTTAATAATGTCCTAGTGGGTATGTGATTGAGATTTTAGTGCACCCTAATGATTCCCAAGAATTGACTGTTTTAAAAATATAAATAGACAAATGTTTTTAAGTCTATCAAATTTTGTACACAGTAATTTTTGTGCATAAATACTCACAAGTTATAATATAGCTAAAATATATAGCATATGAAATGAATAACACTATGAAAAATAGTTTTTCGAAGTTACTGATTACTTTTAGAAAAGCAAGTTTTTCAAAGTTATTACTTAACTTGCTTACTTACTTACTTTAAAATGAAGCTTGCATTATGTCTCATGTCCTCAAACTCCTACAGTTTGTTAAGAAATTAGTCTTTGAACAATAAAACTGATTTTAAATGGAATATATGTTACCTTAGCTGAAGGAGTGAAATCATTTTCAAAATATATAATACTTCAAAGGGGGGAAAGCAGCAATTTCTAGGAATATTCTGGACAGTTTTATTAGGAAGCTTGATTTATTCAGTAGACTTAGTTTACATATCAGAAATTATACTAAATTTTTGTGATCTTAAGAGAATTGAGTATTTTCTTCCTCCTTCTAAGAAGGTTTGAAATATCCACACTTGGGTCTTCCTTCTTCCTGAGTTCATTGTGGACCAGAAACTGAAGGAATAGCCATACAGAGACTGCCCCACTTGGGGATCCATCCCATATACAACCACCAAACCCAGACATGTTTGTGGATGCCAACAAGTGCTTGCTGAGAGAAGCCTTTTATAGCTGTCTCCTGAGAGACTCCGCCAGTGCCTGACAAATACAGAGGTGTATTCTTTCAGCCTACCATTAGACTGAGCACAGGGTCCCCAATGAAGAAGCTAGAGAAAGGACCCAAGGAGCTGAAGGGGTTTGCAGCCCCATAGGAGGAACAACAATATGAACTAACCATTACCCCCAGATCTCCCTGAGACTAAACCACCAACCAAAGAATACACATGGTGGGACTCATGGCTCCAGAAGCATATGTAACAGAAGATAGCCTAGTCAGTCATCAATGGGAGGAGAGGCCCTTGGTCCTCTGAAGGCTCTATGTCCCAGGGCCAGGAAACAGGTGTGGGTGGGTCGGTGATCAGGGGGCTGGGGAAGGGGACAGGGGATTTTAGGAGGGGAAACCAGGAAAGAGGATAACATTTGAAATGTTTGAAATGTAAATAAAGAAAATATCTAATTAAAAATGTAAGAGAGAGAGAATTGAGACATTTCTGATGTCCTATAACTTAGTATAGTTTAGATTGCCACATGTCTGACTTTGAAATATTGGTGGATTAGAGAACAGAAATGAAGAGAAATCAGAAGTGCATGCAGTAGTATTTGGATACCTGATTCCTTAGTCATAATCAGAGAAATTAAGGAGATCAATCTCCTTGACATCAGAAGAACAAAAATATAAGAGATGTACAATTTTTTACCTAACCAAGGTTCCACATAAAAAGAAAGATAAACCTTGAGTTCTTTGTCTTAGTTACTTTTCTATAACTGTAATAAATCAGCATAATACAGGCAACTTCTAGAAGAAAGAGTATTCAAACATGCTTCCTGGGGGTTAAATCCATGCTGAAGGAACAAAGGTGGCAGGCTTGGAACAGCCAACTAGAGCCATATCCTTAACCAAGCAGGAAGCCAAGTAAACAAATGGGGGGTGGGTCATCACTTCTGAAACCTCACCTCCTGCCCCCAGTGATAGACTTTATTGAACAAATGTGCACAGCCGAAGATTCCCCAACAGCACTACTACCTGTTTACTATATACTCAACACCTGAGTCAGAGGTGGGAGGGAAAATAGAGGGAGAATTATTCAGAGTAGGGATATGAGTGAAAAATAGGTTGATAATACACACTCAGTCTGGAGAAGACAGTATAAAATAGGTGTGAATATTAAAATAAAGACAGTGAGATACAGAGTAAAGGTAATACTAAATGCCCTTCTGAAATCTTACAGACAATAGTCGTCTTTTATATAGAGAACGGTACTTTGCCCAGGTTGGATACAAGTTAATATCGCTTTAAAAGACTGAGACACAAAGTAATGAATATGAATATAAAATCAATATACATGGTAAATATCAAAAGAATTTACTGAGTCAGATATAACTCAGAGGTTTGAATATTAATTAAAAATTTAACAATACAAATTTTTGGTTAGAAAATTAATTACCTGCTTATGCAAGAGGCTTACATAAAAAGATCAAAAGGAACATTAAAATGTTCAATTTTATATTCCTACATATATTAACTTGGAAATACTGAACAAATACTTTTACAAAAAGTAAAAGAATGGAGTTAAAAAAAATGAAATTAACCAGCAAACTTGGATCAGCTCCATGGAGATGATGGTTGGTGCTGCATGTAGAATATAAAAGAGATGAAAGCAGGGTTATCTGGGAAAGGATCAAAAATTACCAATTTATACTGCAGGAAAAATAAATCAAATTGAAAGGGAAAGAATCTTAAATTGCCATCTTACCAAGTTTCTTTATTTCATGTTTCCCCAACTGGAAATGACAGAGGAAAACTTGGGAAACATCAACACATAAAATTACCATTTCTCCCTCTACAATATCTAATAATTTCAGGAAGTTATTATTATTAGGTGTTGTGAGACTTGGGAATGTGACTTAGGTATTTTGTCTTGACTGGTTGTTCACTTGATTCATTTTTTAAAATCACATTTTGTCTATACAGCCCATCTTGAACAACAAAGGCCTCCTGCCTTGACCGTCTGAGTGCTGAGGTTGCAAGCATGCGCAACCACACCCCAGCTTCTCTCTCTCTCTCTCTCTCTCTCTCTCTCTCTCTCTCTCTCTCTCTCTCTCTCTCCCTCTCCCTCTCCCTCTCCCTCTCCCTCTCCCTCTCCCTCTCTCCCTCTCCCTCTCTCCCTCTCCCTCTCCCTCTCCCTCTCCCTCTCCCTCTCCCTCTCCCTCTCCCTCTCCCTCTCTCACTCTCCCCCTTTCACTCTCCCTCCCCTTCCCCTTCCCCTCCCCCTCCACCTCCCCCTCTCTGCTTGTTTGTTTGTTTTATCTGATACTTACAAAGATGGTCAGAAAGTTTAACCTATGAGGAAATACAGGTATACATAGCCTAAGAACACAAAATGTAGATTAATATAAGCTAGAAACATTACATGTGATGGGTGAGTTACCACCAGCTATACTAAAAATAAGAAAAAAAAATCAAAGTTTTACTTATATAAAAGCAGGTACTGCCACCAAGAGCACCCACCAAATATACCTTGAATGTATTTTTAAATCTCAAATGCTCCAGCTCATTGATTTTGCTCCCATTGATCTTTGTCCACAAGTCAAAAACACTGAATTTTCACTTATGCCAAAAAGATGTGAAAAACTTCGCGAAGTTACCCAGTTTCACTCCTTTTCTTTGCTCCTTTCCTTTTTTCCTGCCTCTCTTTCTTCCTGCCTGCTTCTCATTCTCATTTGCCTTTGTATTCGATCTGGTCTTTGACTATTTAGATTCAGGTGGCATTAGTTTAATAAACTTAAATGCAATTATTTGAATGGCTGTGCATTCATTGTCACTACTGAGTCAGGCACTGTATTAAGGCATAGATATAGTAAGTCACCAGTATACATGCAATCTACGGCCTGTTCTTGAATTCTAGTTCATTATTTGGGATATAATCTTTGTACAAATGACATTTCACACTTGTAGAAACTGGAAGAGTGGAACACACAGGATATCACTTCAAATCTGAACTACGGGAGTGATCTGTCACCCCTAATTGCATTTATTAATCAGTTAACTATATAAGAGATACATTTAATGAGGTAAGTGCTGAAATTTCCTGTGATTTAGAGACCATAAACTCAATCAGTCTCATGAAAACCCTCGAGCAACAAAGGAGACTGGACAAATCAGGACAGCATCTGAAGGACTGTAGTTTAATGAAGTTCATGATCAATGGCTAACACTATGGACAAATCGTGAATAAACAGGAAGAGAAGCATTTCATTATGAATACAATTATCTAGAATCATATTATTCATACTTTGTGGTTCTGAAGAAGCAACTGCTTGTTTCAAGTCATACTCTTCTGAAACACTGTGTACTAATTATTTCTTACTTTCTTGCTTTCTACTGAATTATAACAGGATAGTAATGGTAATTACATGGAGAATTATTTTTCTCATTTTTATTATGCTGGACTCCATAAGGTCATTTTCATGCAAGTCTGCATTGTACTTTACTCCTGCATGTTCCATCTAACCTAAACCTCCTCCTATTATTTGTTTTGCTCCCCAAACACCTCCACATCTGTTTTATGTCTTTGGAGTATATCTGTGTATGGTTATAAGGGAAAATAAAATAGTGTCTTTTTTTGTGAACCATTTCAATAAAAAAATACACAAGCCACATATTTTTCTTATATATCACGTTATTTTTTTTCTGATAGTTATTTTGTGGGTGTTGGTGTTTTACCTGCTTATATCTGTCTGTGCCCTGCATGCACAGGAGATAAGCATTCTAGGAGGCCAGAAGAGGGGTTTGGGCCCCTTAGGACTGAGTTGCAGAGGGCTATGATTCACCATGTCAGTTCTAGGGAACTAACCCAGATCTTGTAAAAGAATCCATGCTTTTAACATCTAAGCCACTTCTCGAGCCCCTCAAGATAGCTTTAGTATTTTCAATTACTGAAAAAAAATTCAAAGAATAATGGTACTGACAGCTCTGTTCTTTTCCCTTATTAAATTGTATTATCTAACAGCTAACACCTTTCTATGAAATAAAAGTTATAATACCTTATAGCTCTTGCTCTTATTTTATACAAACTAAGGGTAAATATTTCATTTAATGCCTGAATTCTTTCTACTACTTAACTTTCACCCAGTTGATAATGTAGGTGGAGTGGTTATAATTAGTGTAGATAGTAATTATTCATATTCAGACTGAGCAATACAAATAGCAGGGCTGGAAATGGCAACATATTAAGAATATAAATGTATTAAAACATCTATTTAAAAGTATAGTTACAAAAAGGAATGAGAGCTATTTGAGAATCTTTCCTGGGTATAAACAATGACACTTACTAAAGCATGTTATAGAAATTACAAAAGCAAAAGACATTACAAAGAATTATTTAGAGGAACAATGGGAATGCAGATTTCTTAATAACTCCTTGCCACTGCTGGCCAAATACAAAATGAGTGTAATCTACCATGATTAATTGCTTGTGTTTTCCCCAAACTGCATAATTGAGAAATAGTGTAATCAATGATACAAATGTAACTGTAATGTATCTTTCATACACAGTCTTAATAGCTTTTATTTCCCCAAATGTTCCTTTGCATAAGAAGGCACCATGTTTGAAAATATCAGTTTGTACTATTGCACTATCCAAGGTGACTTGTATGCCAATTTTTATATGAAGCATGTACATATGGTACATTTAAATATTCTCAGTGAATTTATGTGACAAATATTTTTAAAACATAATATAGGAAATAAATGTAAGTTATTATTATATTATTGAGCCCACAAAACAAGAAATGGTCTGATTTTCTTTAGTCGGTTTCTGAATGGATGCAAGGAAAGACCATAGAGAGAGTGGAGTTCCACCCTGGTGACCAATGCACCGTCTGTGCCATCCTTCAACAGAATCCTTCCAGTCTGCCCAAGTACCACTCAGGAAGCTGACATCCCATTGAATGACCCTTCATCACCCTGAGTCCACTCAAAGACTTCCATTAAAAAAGGGCAAGTGTCATCGCAGAGCCTGTTAGTGGCTCTCACCTTAGAGTCACCTGAATTTTGTTTCCAGCTTGTTAGCCATCTGTAAGCTATTCGTCATCATCTTGCTTCAGTGTCTTCTGTCCACTGCACAAAGAACTTCTGATTAGAAAAGTCAAGCTAAGATTGAGAAAAGAGGAATTTATTTCCACCCTTCCCTTAAATGTTTCTATTCTTTCAGATAATGGATTAAACAATATCCCCAATAACAATTCATTTCATCAATTGATAAACCCACTATCATCTCAGAGGGTCTATTTCATTTTTTAATTTTTAAAAAAGTTAATAGAATTTTTTGCCATCCATGAAGCTATCTCAGTAAGTATACCTTTGTTACCCACAAAGGTTACACCTTTGGCACACCTGCAAGGCTTCATTGCCTGTAATTAAGTTGCTATACACATAGATGTCACATGTAATCATTATTCACAAATTACTGCTTTAGTACTCCAGGCATGAAAAAGAGGAAAAACTGTAAGTACACTGAAATTCTGAACATTGTATATGCTATTGTTGAAACAAGTATTTCTACTGATCTAGGTTTCACTCTAAAACATCTCCTTCTATACTGGCAAAAAAAGAAATAGCCATTTCTTTATGTAAAAACAATCTCTGCATGTATAACAGTGGAGATGAAATGTATGATAAGTCTCACCTGTAAGCCTCTAAATTGTGCACTCACTGTCAATTTCACTTTCGACCAATGACCTCCAGGTGCTTTACGAATAAGGCTTATTGAAATTGTAACAAACAAATGCAAAAACAAATGCAACGCCAGGGAGTAAGTTTCAAGCCAGTCCATGGGCCACAAACCATCTAGGTAGATATATATGTGCACACACACACACACACACACACACACCATATATTTACCACTCAAATTTTCATGTAAATGTATTTTTGGCATCTATGGGATTTCACTGACTGATATAAGCAGTGAAAATCTGTTGTAAAATATGTGACACCTGTGAAAGATAGAGAAAAATAAGGGATATTGGTTGTCCAAGTTGAAAAAGGTTGGAGTGTTTCCTTTAGATACATGTCGATGAATGAAAATTTTAAAATGAAAATTGTCTGTAAATATATTTTCATTCTGGAAGACCGCAGTTATTCAAAGACTTTTAAACACATTCGGTTAACATACAATGAGAAAACAGCTGAATGTTCTCCGTTTCTCTGTTTGCCTTTAGCTCCTCACAGTGGCCCCATCTACCTCGTGCTGACCTGGAAGGAATCATCAGAAAAGAAGGAAGGCACTCATTTTTTTTTATTAGGTATTTTCCTTATTTACATTTCCAATGCTATCCCAAAAGTCCCCAATACACCCCCCCCACTCCCCTACCCACCCACTCTCACTTCTTGGCCCTGGCGTTCCCCTGTACTGGGGCATATAAAGTTTGCAAGTCCAATGGGCCTCTCTTTCCAGTGATGGCCGACTAGGCCATCTTTTGATACATATGCAGGTAGAGACAAGGACCCAGATATAGCTGTCTTTTGTGAGACAATGCCCGGGCCTAGCAAACACAGAAATGGAGGCACTCATGTTTTTAAGTTTGCACTTTCCCAGTCTTATACTACCCCTGAAGAATAATATCTTGTACACATTTTGTATAAAGTTTATCTTAAACTCAAATGCTCTAGTTTCATAACTATGCTAAGGGTCATTGTCTAAGAACTCTGGCAGCACATGGAAAAATGTCCTATTGCTAGGAAGAGTTGTGCCTGCATTTTTGTTATCCTTGTTGCCTTGTATTTTATCTAAAATGAAGGAGACTTCAAGAAGAACTTCAAAATTGATACAAACAAGTGGAATAAAATATAATCAAGATTCACATCGGCTCATTATGCCCCTTTGACACTACTTCCACAATATCTGTGACTTTTCAGGCCACCATGTGTACTTATTTAATCTACATATATTGGAAGGAGCTGCTTAATGTACACCTACTATAGACAGTTTCCCCATAACAGGTCAAATTGAATAGTGAAGTTGATAGCTGCACAGATATTTATGTAGTCCAGTACTTAAAATTAAGCAAAATTATGAGCACAGAAACCACTATGAATTTTGATCATGATTTTATTGCACTATGATACAGAATGGATGCCTCTCTACCTCTTGCTTGCTTTTATTTTTTTTTTTTCTCAAGCAATTGCAGAGCCTCTTCACCCTGCATACCTATAGAAACACCAGTCTGCAGTCAGTACCAGAGTCACATTTTATAACAAACCTGTGAGACTGAGTGGCCACAGAAAAGCTTGCTTTTGTTATTAGTTTCAGGACCTCTGGGATATTAATTCATCATTGCACCTTCTCATCGCTTCATCCATTATGCTGTCTGTAGCTCATGTGGAGCAAAGGATGACTGTAGACTCCGACTAAAGCAATAGCATGAGATTACCAACACAATTACCTTCCGTGTAGGTAGAGAATTTTCCATACCAGTAGAAATGGCTACAATCTGCTTTAGAAATATTCTTGTTGCTTTGGGTTTTTAACGCTGCTATAAGTGAGATTAGTAATATTAATCTATTCTTCAGGAAGAAAAGATATTGTGTGTGGAAAATTAAATGGGACCATTCATTTTAGAATTGAAATGCTAAGCTGCAACCTTCTTCTGCAACCTCATCCTTTTTCTCCATTGCAGTGCAGTGCAGGTGTCCATGGTTCAGGAAAGCATCCTTGCTCTCTCCCTTTGTTTGAATCTGATTTTGCAAACAACCATGGTATCCATTTCCTCAGCTTACAAAATCTGTGATCAGCCAGAGCCAAGAATCAGCCATTTTATTCTCTCTTCAAAATGCATGAAAACCATTACTGCCTTTTCTATGTGGGAACATCAATGTAAATGAAACTGCCGCGTTAATCAATAAATTTAAGGGAATTTTTATAATGTACCTGTGTATTAATTTGAAAGTTTCAGAGATTAATAATTAGTATTCGAATGAACTAGGAACATGGGTTTTGTCTCTCACAAATGCTTTCTGCTAACAAAGGTTTTTCTGTAAAAACTGCTTTTCACCTCTTAAAAATGAATGCTAATAAACAGAGACAATTGAATAAGCAACTCACTTGGTTTTGATACAGAATTTGAGTGCCATCTCCTGGTAAGAGTTCGCCATGACAGCTGAGCATCCAGTAATGCAAAAGAAATTAAAAGGCTGAGATACTTTCCAGGGTTGTCCTGAGCAGCGAAGACTAGTAATAACTGGTGGGAGGGAATGTTCTGAACATTCGGATCAGACTCTTGAGCAGGTAACACATTAAGTCAATGATCTGAGGAAAATCACATTTCTGGGTCACTGCACTTACAGTAAATTTCTCCAGCCATTTAGATGTTGCTTTTCACTGCACTTGCTTGCACTTGCTTTGGAGACTAGGTCACTGGGGAACAAAGGAATAGAAAGGAAATATGTACTACAGACGGATACTTAGTGCAGGCCTAGTTTAGCATGTGCATGGCTATGAGTTCAAGTCTCAGCATTGCTAAATAACAAAAAAATCAGAAAGTTCTGAGCCTCTTCCATGTATGAATGGATAGTAATCTCCCTCGGCAGCCTAACCTTTCAAAATTTTTTAGGTTATACAGCTTCTTTATAAAAGTCAAAATGTTATATTTCATCACTCTGCAGAAGAAAATCAGAATATATTCTTAGTGAAACTAGGACTGAAACATTTAAAATTTTTTGGCATTTTTATCTTACTACTGGCACAGTTCCAGGCTAGGAGCCCTTCAACCATGTGCTCACTGAGTGCTTCTAATATATATTCCTAAAGGAAAATCCTTCTCTTCATGTCTAGCAGAGCAGCTACAGAAACCCTTGCTTATCCAATATTCCTCACCTCAGACTGAGATTCTCAAAAAACGTGTAAGCTAAAAATTGTCTGTTGGTTCGTTGTTTATGTTAGCAAAATAATAAGTAGATCGAGTTGCATCAGTATATTAAGAATTAAATCTCAAAGTGGGTAATTTACAAATATGTATTACAAATAATACATATACGTGGTCTTTTAATTGTTTAACAAAAGAAGAGCTCCATAGACATAAAGCAAACAATAAAATTTTATATCTCAACAAGCAAAGCCAATCTTGCTGCAGATTTACTTTGCTATCATTCAGAGTCCAAGCCTGTCGCCATAACTGCAGCCATAAATCCACGGTCAGTGACTCTGAACCTACTGGCCTCACAAGGAAGTATTTCCAAACCATAAATATTGGCTGATTGAAATCCAAGGTCATGTCTTCAGGATGATTTATAGAGCTAGTTAAAGAAGCCGCCTCCGACTTATTCCGAACCAACAAGAACAATTTCCACAAATGGGCCTCTATCCTTCATGGAGATATTCAAATGGTTAAAAAGCAGCATTCTGAGGTGATTTTTCTCTCAGTTTTGGGGACAAATGCAACGGAGAGAAAAAGATGTAGCTAATTTCAAATTCTAGCAGAAGTAAAAGACTGAGGAGATAGGCCAAGAGTAGCACCCAGGGGGAGAGGCAGAGTGTGTTTCTATGGAGACAGTGTACTTGCACTAAGGGTTCACTTACCTGCCTGCTTCAGCTCCAGAATTCCTTTTCAATTTGGCTCAGCCATTATTTCTTCTTCGAGGTTTCAGCTGACCCTGTGACTTGGTCAAATTGCTCTTCTATATACTTCCGAGCACTTGGATCACAGCTTTTATCTGAGTAGAGATTTGCGTGATTTCTGATTAATGTCCCTCGCCTATTGAAGAGTAGACTTCTTATGATGCAGGTCTGTAATGTGTAACACAGGATGCATACACAGTTGATAACAAGAGAAGGGGAGGGAGACCTAAGGGGAATACAGTTGAAAATAAACATGATGCATACACAGTTTATGACAAGAGAGGGGGGAATACAGTTGAAAATAAAATAAATCCCATTAAAAATAAAGAAATGCTCATGAAGAATCTATTCGTGGGAAAGTAATTTGACCTTCCTAGAATGAAAATGGCCACAGTAGGCGTCAGTATAATCTACTCAGATCCCACTTGGAAGGCAAAGAGCAATGTGTTCATTTAAAGAAGAGTAGGGGGTACTACAAATACTCAGGAAAAAACTTTTCATCAAAATGTCTTTTTATTGAGAAATTAATATCTATTAAACTATTATCTTCTAATTTCTAATGTTAGAAAGCTTTATTTTTTTAACTGTTAATTTCTTCTAACTTAACTACTGAGAAGTAGAATATATGTCTCATATAGAAAACATGACTTTTTATATTCAATAAAATTCACTGGCTTTGGATACATAAAACAAGTACTTCATATTGATCATCAAAAACAACTTTAAATTTTTCAAGAGTTCCTTCACCATGCATCTAGGTGAGCCTTCCTAATCCACAGGCTTATTTAACAAGTCCTGGTTTCCCCTCACCACTAGATGACTTCTGTTCCAGTCTATAAGCTCCCCCTATCTTTTCAAGATTTTCTTCCCAGTGTGAACAGCTAGGTCCCCTCCAAGTCACCCTCACTAACAGTCAGTGACTCACTAACCCATGCATCTCCAGCTTGGTCAGCTCTTTTCCAGGACTATCTTTCTCGGTAAGGGTACCCAAGTCACTGCCCTCCCCCATCTCCTAGATCTTCCTCACCTGCACATCAATTAGTCTCTACAACTTACCACTCCATAGGTAATCTATCTCTACTATCTGGCTTCTCTAAGGAAGTAAGAATGTAAGCAATGCTCTGACTCACCCCACAGGCTTCCTGACTCCTCGCCTCCAAATTCAATTACAACACTCAGCTCCTCTATATTCTTCCATCCCAGTGCCTCAGAATAGGCCTATTCATTTGAGCTCCACAAGCCACATGTTCTTCCAATATCTCATTTCCAAGTACATCCAGGTATGCCATAACCTCCGTCCTGTAGACTTCCTGAATCCCATTGGTCTCCCTGTCCCTTTGTATCTGTCCTGAACCCTTGCAACTTTCCCAACAAAAGAAAATAAAAAGATAGATTGAATAAATAAGTAAATAAATAAATAACTTATTGTGGAAGCTGTAATGTGTCACACTGTGTCACACAGTATACATACACTTTTGTCCACAAAATTTCACTTGCAAATGTTCATGGTAATAAGTGGGTTTTAGGCCGTCTTTGAAAATCGGGGCTGGTGAGATGGCTCAGTGGGTAAGAGTACCCGACTGCTCTTCCGAAGGTCTAGAGTTCAAATCCCAGCAACCACATGGTGGCTCACAACCACCCGAAATGAGGTCTGACGCCCTCTTCTGGTGTGTCTGAAGACAGCTACAGTGTACTTACCTATAATAAATAAATAAATCTTAAAAAAAAAAAAAAAAGATAAGAAAATCTGCTGGTTTTCCTCTGGAGTCCCTATCCTCTTCAGGGCCCCCAATCCTTTCCCAATTTCTCCACAAGTCTCCATCTCATGTTTGTCTGTGAGTTTCTACATCTGTTCCCATCAGCTGCTGGGTAGAGCCTCTCAGAGAACAGTTATGCTAGGTTCTGTCAAAACAGAGTATCGTTAATAGTGTCAGGGATTAGTTCTTGTCCATGGGATGGATCACAGTTTAGGTCAGTCACTGGATAGACATATATGTTGGATTAGTTATTTAACTGATTTTCTATGTAGCTTTCATTGTGGCTCACTAATTTCTGATTAGTAAGTACCCCTTTCTCTTTCTTTTATTTACTATTTTTATTTTGAAGTTAAGATTTAATCTTCTATAGCAGTATTTTGTTGTATTTTTCTTTTTGCTCAAATTACCTTTCTTCTTTCAGTATAGAAGTATATGTTTAGTAGAAGATTAAGTTGTATGACGATCAAGACATTGTCTTCTCTTTTGTAACTGTTCTTGGGGGCTAGGTACTCTGTTCATTCTTTCTTTCTCTCTTTCTCTCTTTCTCTCTCTCTCTTTCTCTCTTTCTCTCATTCTCTCTCTTTCTTTCTTTCTCTCTTTCTCTCTCTCTTGGATATTTCATTTACATTTTCCCCTTTTCATGTCTCCCCTATGGAAATGCCCATCCCACCCCCTTCCCATGCCTCTATGAGGGTGCTCTCCCACCCACCCACTACCATCCTCCCATCCTGGCATTCCCCTACACTGGGGCATTGAACACCCTCAGGCCGGAGGGCTTCTCCTCCCACTGATGTTCAACAAGGCCATCTGCCGAATATGTGAGCAGCTCCATGTGTATTCTTTGATTGGTGGCCCCATCCCTGAGAGCTCCGGGGGTTCCAGCCTGTTGACACTGTTGCTCCCTCCATGGGGCTGCAAAGCCCCTCAACTCCTTCAGTTGCTTCTCCATCCCCTCCATAAGGGACCCTGAGCTCAGTCCAATGGTTGGCTGCGATCTTCCTCTGTATTTGTCAGGCTCTAGCTGAGCCTCTCAGGAAACAGCCATATCAGGCTTCTATCAGCAAGCAGTTCCCTGCATCCACAATAACGTCCGAGTTTGGTGACTGTATACGGGATGGATCCCAAGATGGGGCAGTCTCTGGATGGCCCTTCAGTCTCCAAACTTTGTCTCGGTATTTCCTCCTGTGAGTATTTTGTTCACAAGCTTTTCAAATCCACAGGCTTGTTCAACAACTCCTCATTTACCCTCACCACTAGATGGACTCTTCTGTTACATTCTAAAGCCCACCTATTTTTTCAAGATTTTCTAAATTTCTTTCATGACGATTGATGCAAGCATACTCGAAATATTTGCAAACCAAATCCAAGAACAGGTTAAAAATCGCCTACCATTATCAACTAGGGTTCCTAGTTTTCATCACAAAGGTGCATGGGTGATTCCAAAATATGAAAAACTTGTCAATGCAACCCACCTTATAAGCAAACTAAAAAAGAAAAAAAAAACATGAATATCTCATTAGATATTGAAAAAGCTTTTGACAAATCCAGCACCCCTTCATGACAAAAGTCTTGGAGATACCAGAGATATAAGGGACAACAGAAACAAAAGGTCATAGCCAATATCAAATTAAATGGAGAGAAACCCAAACCAATTACACTAAAATCAGGAACACAGCAAGCATGACCACTTTCTCCATGACTATTCAAAATAGAACTTGAAGGTCTAGCTAGAGTAATAATGCAACTAGAGGAGATCAAGGAGATACAAATTGGAAAGGAGGAAGTCAAAGTATTGCTATTTGCAGATGATATGAGAGTATACATAAGCAACCCCCAAAATTTTACCAGGAACCTTTACTGCTGATAAACATCTTCAGCAATGTTGCTAGATACAAGTTTAACTCAAAAGAAAAAAAAAGTCACTAACCACCCCAGTATATGAATTACAGATGGACTGAGAAAGAAATCATGGAAATGACAGTTTTCATAATAACCACAAATAATCCAAAATATCTTGAAGTAAGTCTAAACAAGAAATGAAAGATCTTTATAATAAGAACCTCAAGTCTTTGAGGAAAGAAACTGAAACAATATCAGAAGCTGGAAAGATCTAATGCTTATGAATATGGATCAATAAATGAACATAGTAAATATGTCAATCTTCAAAAAAAAAAAAATTCGAGCGTGGTGGCGCATGCCTTTAATCCCAGCACTTGGGAGGCAGAACCAGGCAGATTTCTGAGTTCGAGGCCAGCCTGGTCTACAGCGTGAGTTCCAGGACAGACAGTGCTACACAGAGAAACCCTGCCTCAAAAACCAAAACAAAAACAAAAAAACAACAAAACAACAAAACAAAACAAACAAACAAAAAAAAAACAGTCTACAGATGCAACACAATCCCCATCTTAATTCCAACACATTTTTACAGACATTGACAGAACAATACTCAACTTCATATTGACAAAACAAAAAAAAAACCAGGATAGCTAAAACAATCCTGTACAATAAAGAAATATGCAAAGGTGTCACCATCCCTGATTCCAAGCTCTACTACAGAGCTAGAGTAATAAAAAGCAGATGATATGGGTTTAAAACAGACTCCTTGATCAATATAATTAAATTGAAGACCTAGATATAAATCCACACAACTATGAACAACTATATTTTAAAAAAGAAGACAAAATTAGAAAATTGAAAAAAGAAAGATAATAGCCCTGCCCCTACTCCTAACACTAACTCTATCCCTAAACATAAACCTAACCATAATCATGAGTGTCAGCATGTGATGGAATAGGTGTGATCCTCTTCTATCACCCTGCACAAAACTCAATTCCATGTGAATCAAAAACCTTGATATAAAACCAGATACACTGAACCTAACAGAATAGAGTCGGAAATAGCCTTGCATGCATTGGTGTAGAAGACAACTTCCTGGACAGAACCCAATAGCATGAGTACTGAGACTGAAAATAAATTTGAAATGAAAAGCTTCTATAAGACAAAATACACCACCAATAAGACAAAAAGGTAGCTTACAAAATGGGGAAAGGTTTTATCTAACTCCACATTTGACAGAGTCATGTTCCAAAATATGTAAAGAACTCAAGAAATTAGATATTAACATACCAAATAATCCTAATAAAGTGGGGTACATATCTAAACAGATAAGTCTCAACAGTGGAATCATAAGTGGCCAAAAAGTCATTAAAGGATTGTTCAATATCCTTAACAATCAGGGAAATACAAATCAAAATATAACTTTAAGATTCCTCCTCACACTTGTCATAATTGCTAGTATAAAAAACTCAAGCAAGAACTCAACAATATTCATAGCAGTTTTGATTGTAATACCTAGAAGCTGAAAGCAATGATGGTGTGTTACTCAGCTGGTAAAAATAATAATATCATGAAATTTGCAGGCTAATGGGTGGAACTAGGAAAAAATCATCCTGAGTGAGATAATCAAGACACCAAAAGACAAGTATGATATGTACTCACTTATTTGTGGATATTAGCTATAAAGTAATCATGCTACAATCCTCAGACTCAGAGAATCTCAGTAACAAGGAGGGAGGGCTGAAGGAGTATCCATGAATCTCCCTGAAAAGATGAAATATAAGAGATATTAGGTGTGGACTTGGGATAGGTGGAAACTAAAACAGGAGGGATCAGTTATAGAGAGAATAGTGAGAGAGTATTTCAAGAGACAACTGGAATTTGGTGACCTATTGGGACAAACTAGAAACATAGTACAATGGAATCTCCCAGGAATCTATAAGGAAGACCCTAGTCAAGACTCCTTCTAATAGGGAATATGAAGCCTGAACAAGCCATCTCCTGTAACCAGGCAAGACTCCCAGTGGAAGGACTGGGACATCAACCCAGTCACAAAATCTTGCATCTACAATTTGCTCTGCCTACAAAATATGCTCAGGAAAAGGTGGCACAGAAATTATGCAATTAGTCAACCAGTGACTAACTAATCCAGGACAATCAATGACCTGTGCCACTAGAGAGAACCCACCCCTGATACTACCTAGAGGTCCAGGATAGGATAGCCCAGACATCTGAGGATATATCCAAACAGAACAGGAAACAAAATCCCTAATGATATTCTGCTGTACACTTACACAGGAATCAAGCATTACATTCTTTTTTTTTCACACAGGGATGGTTTATTGAACACATACCCCAAGACTGAATGAATGATCAGTCTTGGGGCTGAAGCTATAACCCTGAAATTTTTTCATAGCAGGTTTATAAAGGAAAAGATCACACTTCTTGCACCTGTACATAATATTCTTTAGAAAGGTTTCATATACCAACTGATGAAAATAGATGCAGAGACCCATAGCCACATATTAGGCAAACCATGGCGAATCTTGCAGAAGATGAGGAGGAAGAATTATACCAACAAGAGGGGTAAAGGACACTAAAGAAAATCCAGAGAACCAACTAAACTAAGCTCATCAGGGCTCACAGAGACTGAACCTACAATCAGGGAGCATGAATGGATCTGACCTACCTCCTCTGCATATGTTGTTTGTATAGTTTAGTCTTCTTGAGGTACTCCTAACAGTGAGACTAGGGCTAACTGATGCTTTTGACTTCCTTTGGGACCCCTTTCGTCATAGTGAGTTGCCTTGTCTAGCCTTAATACAAGGAGTTGTGCCTATACTTTCTGCAACTCGTTATGTCACATTTAGATGATATCTATGGGAGGACTGTCCTTTTCAAAGAGAAAATGAAGGAGGAGTGAGAGAACAAGATTGTTTGAAACTTCAATAACCCCTCTCACAGGCCATCCAGTAAAAAGTAAACAGACAAATGCTAGAGCCAGCATGCATAACAAAGCAAGTGGACACAACAGGTATTTACAGAATCCTTCATCCAAGCACAAAAACCAAAAATATACAATCTTCTCTGAATCTTGTGGGTATTTTCTCCAAAACTGACCATATACTCTAACAACAACAAAAAAGTTTCAATAAGTACAAGAAATTTGAAATAAATCCCTATAGTTTACAACCTATACTATAATAAATAGGGAAATCCAAATGAAATGGATAACTTTCTTTTTTGGTACAAAATTTAACTCAAGATGAGATAAGCGATGTAAAGCAATCTACAACCTTTAGGCAGTCATAAAGTCCCTCAAACAAAGCAAAGCACAGAGCCAGATGGTTTTAGTGTAAAATTCTACCAGACACTCAAAGAAGAATTAATACTAATGCTTCTGAAGTTATTTCATGAAATAGAAACAAAAAAAAAATCACTACTAAATTCATTTTATGAAATCACAGTTGCCCTATCTAATACCCAAGCTGCATAGAGTCAAAACAGAAAAACAATCACAGACCAATTTCCCTTATGAACATAGATGTAAAAATGCTGGATAAATTATTTATAAACAAATCCCAAAATAACCTCCAAAAAGATTATCCACATGAACCCAGAGATGCAGAGGTGGTACAATATATGATCACTCAATATACATACTCATTATAGTCCATGAAACCTTAGCTTGCCCAATAAGACAACTGACGTTGTCAGGGTGACACAATTAGAAAAAGAAGCCATCAACTTATCTTTATTTGCAGATGACATCATAGTTTACAGAAGTGAATCTAAATTGTCACCTCACACAACAAAAGATGAACAACACTTTCATAAAAATTATAAGATTCAATGATAACTCACAAAAAGCAGTAGATCTCCTATATATAAATAACAAATTGTCAAAAAGCTCAACAAGCTGAAGTGTCCAAGTGAGGACACCTCAGTCCCACTTGGGAGAGAAGAAAGCAATCAGAAGTGGGGAGGGAGGGAGGGACCTGAGAGAAAGTAGACGGCGTGAGGGTGGGGAGACCTGATCTGGTATTGGGTGAGGGAAAAGGACTGAAGCACTGAGGGCCAGCAGAAAGAATGGAAACAGGCAACTTCAGGAAATAGGAGTTTGGGGGACCCTGCAGAATGTACCAGAGACCTGGGAGGTGAGAGACTTCCAGGACTCAAAGGGAAGGACCTTAGATGAAACACCTGACAGTAGGGAGAGGGAACTTATAGAGCCCACCGCCAAAGGGAAGACAGTTGGTGTATATCAAGTGAGGGATGGGGTTGCCATCCCACAGTCACACCATGGACCCATAATTGTTCCTGTCTGAAAGAATTAAAGGGATGGAAATGGAGAGGAACCTGAGGTAAAGAAGGTCCAGCGACAGGCCCAAATTGGAATCCAGCTAAAAGGGAGGTACCAAGGCCTGAAACTATTACTGAGTCTATGGAGAGACTCACAACAATACTGCCCTCTAAAAGACCCAACAAGCAGTTGTAACAGTCAGATGCAGATAATTGCACCCAACCAATGGACAGAAGCAGCTGACCCTGTTGTTGAATTAGGGAAGGTTGAAAGAAGCTCAGAAGGGTGATTCTGTAAGAGGACCAGAAGTCTCAGTTAATCTAGAACCGCGTGATTTCTCAAACACTGGACAACCAAACAGATAGCATATATCAGCTGATATGAAATCCCCAACACACATACAGTAGAGGACTTTCGGGTCTCCGTTCATTCAGAGATGATGTACCTAACCCTCAAGAGACTGGAGGCCTCAGGAAGTTTAGAGGCTGGTGGGGAGGGGGGGTGGGCATCCACGTGGCAAAGGGGGTGGGATAAGGAGGAGGTATGGGATGTGGAACAGTCGGAGGGTGGATGGGGGGGTATGGAACATAGAGTGTAAAAATAAATTAAAAATTAAATTAAATTTAAAAACAAAAAACAAGTGACAAATTGACCGAGAAATCAGGGAAACAGCACCTTCCACAATGACATCAAATAATACTAGATGTATTTTGATTGCTTTATCCAAGCAAGTGAAAGACTTTTATGATAAAAAACACAAAAACATGAAGAAAGAACATGATGAAAATATCAGAGAACAAGAAAGGAGTTCCAATGCTTATGAATCAGAAGGTAAAATGGATCATATCATAAAAGGGAGGTACCAAGGCCTGAAACTATTACTGAGTCTATGGAGAGACTCACAACAATACTGCCCTCTAAAAGACCCAACAAGCAGTTGTAACAGTCAGATGCAGATAATTGCACCCAACCAATGGACAGAAGCAGCTGACCCTGTTGTTGAATTAGGGAAGGCCCTAATAAAAATGGCCAAACTACCACAATGAATGCACAGGTTCAACAAAATGCCAGGTATTTTTCAATACAATTCTTCACAAACCTTGAGAGAATAATTTTCAGATCCATATAAAAACACAAATAACCCAGGGCAGCTGTAACAATCCTGAACAGTAGGCATATTCCTCAAGGTTTCACCATCACTGGCCTCAAACTGAACTACAGAGCTAGCATATTTAAAACAGCATGGTATGGCTCAAAACCAGACATTTGAAACATTGGAATTGAGTTGAAGACACAGACATAAACATCTACATCTGTGGATACCTGTTTTTTTTTTTTTAAATTAAGAAGCTAGTAATCACACTGTGAAAAGACAGTATCTTCAAAAAATGGTGTGACCAGTCTTGATGGTGGCTTCTAGAAGAATCCAAATAGATCCATCCTTATCACCTCAACTTATCAACGCTCAACTCCAAATGGATCAAAGTGTGCAAAATAAAGCCATATACACTGAATCATATTTAAAAGAAAGTGTGATGGCCTTCAAAAGACATTCTAAACAGAGTACTGTTAGAATCTTAGCACTAAAACCAGCAATTAATAAATGGCATCTCATGAAACTGCAAAGTTTTTGCATGACCAAGGACACCATTATTGTACAAAGTGGAAGTCTACAAAATGGAAAAATATTTTTCCAATTATACATCTGATAGTGCACTAAAATTCAAATGTAAAGAACTCAAAGAAGTTGGTATCAAGAAAACAAATAAACCAATTTTTAAATAGGGTATATTCCTAAACTGAAAATTCTCAAAAGAGCAAACTGAAATGGATAAGAAGCGCACAAAAATCTTCATAATTCTTAGTCATCAAAGAAAGGCAAATCAGTACTTTGATTTTCACTACACCTATTAGTATGGCTAAAGTAAAGAAAACAAGTGACAGCTCATGGTAGTGAGGATATGGAGAAGAGGAACACTCATTCATTGCTGGTAAAAGTGAAAACTCACACTTCCAACATGGAAATCAATGTAACAGTTCCTCAAGTTGATGGGAATCAATCTACTGCAACATCCAGCCATACCACCCTGGGACATATACCTGAAAGATGTTTCATCCAACTACAGAGACACTTGTTCATCCATGGTCATAATACTCTATTCATAACAGAAATTGGAAACAACCTAAATCCCATCACAGATGAATGTTTAAGGAAAATGTGGTGTGTTTATACAATGGAATATTATTCTTCTATTTAAAAGTTTCCTAAATATTATACATTTGTGATGGTAATCTAATTGAAATTGTCAAATAACAATGTATACAGAACCCCAAACCGAAAATTTTGGTCATCTCTCAAAACCGTACTGAAAGGTAATCTACACACACTTCCAAAAGGAAAACATAAATACTAACCCAGCTGCAAACCCTCCATCTATGACAGTGACATGCCAGCAAGATATTCTAGAGCAAACGGAGGCCCAAGGCTTGTGGCAGTAACTAACCAATAACTGATTTGATTTAAGAACCATTCTATGAGTTGGAACACATACTTGATGTTATCTTTGATGACCAAGATTCTAAGACTAGATAACTCAGGGACCTAAAGAAATCCCAAACATTGTCCTATAAAAGGAACATTCCAATATAATGATTTCTAATGGCATTCGGGTATACTCACAGATTAGCCCCTTGCTCAGCCATAATCAGAGAAGTTTCTCCTGCAGAAGATGGGAACAAATACAAAAATCCAGAGCCAGAAACCATAGAGTGAGAGACCTCAGAGCAATCAACCCTAAGGTGGATGTTTCCATCAACCTCCCAAACACACACACACACACACACACACACACACACACACACACACACACACATCTAGATCAAGGAACTCTGGTGAAGAGGAGGCAGAAGTGTAAAAGTCATAGAGAAAGGAGGACACAAGGCGTTCTAAACACCACAGAAATGCTGTATGTATGAACTCAGAGATGTGGCAGGATGTACTGGGCCAGCAGTGCCTCCTAGACCTGGAGAAATGGGCACATGCCTGATTCCAAACTCAGAAGATATCTCCAATTGATATCCACTTACTTGCAAATGACTTTTCTCCCAGGGTATCTCACTGGGGAAAGAAACAGTCCTTAAGGGTAGGCCACATGTTCAGAGGTAGATGGTCAACAGAAAATGAACAATGGCATCTTGAGGAATCCTTTTCTCATAATGTCATATCAGAACTCTACTTTTTTTTAAATTTTTTATTAGGTAATTTCCTCAATTACATTTCCAATGCTATCCAAAAAGTCCCCAAACACTCCACCCCCCCAGTCCCCCACCCACCCACACCCACCCCTTGGCCCTGGCATACCCCTGTACTGGGGCATATAAAGTTGGCAAGTCCAATGGGCCTCTCTTTCCAGTGATGGCCTACTAGGCCATCTTTTGATACAAATACAGCTAGAGACAAGAGCTCTGGGGTACTGGTTAGTTCATAATAATGATCCACCTATGGGGTTGCAGTTCCCTTTAGCTCCTTGGGTACTTTCTCTAGCTCCTCCATTGGGGGCCCTGTGATCCATCCAATAGCTGACTGTGAGCATCCACTTCTGTGTTTGCTAGGCCCCGGCATTGTCTCACAAGAGACAGCTATATCTGGGTCCTTTCAGCAAAATCTTGCTAGTGTATGCAATGGTGTCAGCGTTTGGAAGCTGATTATGGGATGGATCCCTAGATATGGCAGTCTTTAGATGGTCCATCCTTTCTTCACAGATCCAAACTTTATCTCTGTAACTCTTTCCATGGTTGTTTTGTTCCCAATTCCAAGAAGGGGCACAGTGTCCACACTTTGGTCTTCGTTCTTCTTGAGTTTCATGCGTTTAACAAATTGAATCTTATATCTTGGGTATCCTAAGTTTTTGGGCTAATATCCACTTATCAGTGAGTACATATTATGTGAGTTCCTTTGTGAATATGTTACCTCACTAAGAATGATGCCCTCCAGATCCATCCATTTGCCTAGGAATTTCATAAATTCATTCCTTTTAATAGCTGAGTAGTACTCCATTGTGTAAATGTACTACATTTTCTGTATCCATTCCTCTGTTGAGGGGCATCTGGGTTCTTTCCAGCTTCTGGCTATTATAAATAAGGCTGCTATGAACATAGTGGAGCATGTGTCCTTCTTACCGGTTGGAACATCTTCTGGATATATGCCCAGGAACAGGTATTGCTGGATCCTCTGGTAGTATTACGTCCAATTTTCTGAGGAACAACCAAACTGATTTCCAGAGTGGTTGTACCAGCTTGCAATCCCACCAACAAGGAAGGAGTGTTCCTCTTTCTCCACATCCTCGCCAGCATCTGCTGTCACCTGAATTTTTGATCTTAGCCATTCTGACTGGTGTGAGGTGGAATCTCAGGGTTGTTTTGATTTGCATTTCCCTGATGATTAAGGATATTGAACATTTTTTCAGGTGCTTCTCTGCCATTTGGTATTCCTCAGGTGAGAATTCTTTGTTCAGTTCTGAGCCCCATTTTTTAACGGGGTTATTTGATTTTCTGGAGTCCACCTTCTTGAGTTCCTTATATATATTGGATATTAGTCCCCTATCTGATTTAGGATAGGTAAAGATCCATTCCCAATCTGTTGGTGGTCTTTTTGTCTTATTGACGGTGTCTTTTGCCTTGCAGAAGCTTTGCAACTTTATGAGGTCCCATTTATCCATTCTCGATCTTACACCGCAAGTCTTTGCTGTTCTATTCAGGAATTTTTCCCCTGTACCCATATCTTCGAGGCTTTTCCCTACTTTCTCCTCTATAAGTTTCAGTGTCTCTGGTTTTATGTGGAGTTCCTTAATCCACTTAGATTTGACCTTGGTACAAGGAGATAGGAATGGATCAATTCTCAATCTTCTACATGATAACCGCCAGTTGTGCCAGCACCATTTGTTGAAAATGCTGTCTTTTTTGCACTGGATGGTTTTTGCTCCCTTGTCAAAGATCAAGTGACCATAGGTATGTGGGTTGATCTCAGGGTCTTCAATTCTGTTCCATTGGTCTACTTGTCTGTCGTTATACCAGTACCATGCAGTTTTTATCACAATTGCTCTGTAGTGCAGCTTTAGGTCAGGCATGGTGATTCCTCCAGAGGTTCTTTTATCCTTGATGTACTGGCTATTTTTGTGTCAACTTGACACAGCTGGAGTTATCACAGAGAAAGGAGCTTCAGTTGAGGAAATGCCTCCATGAGACCCAACTGTAAGGCATTTTCTCAATTAGTGATCAAGGGGGAAAGGCCCCTTGTGGGTGGGACCATTCCTGGGCTGGTAGTCTTGGGTTCTATAAGAGAGTAGGCTGAGCAAGCCAGGGAAGGCAAGCCAGTAAAGAACATCCCTCCATGGCTTCTGTATCAGCTCCTGCTCCCTGACCTGTCTGAGTTCCAGTCCTGACTTCCTTTGGTGATGAACAGCAGCATGGAAGTGTAAGCCGAATAAACCCTTTCCTCCCCAACTTGCTTCTTGGTCATGATGTTTGTGCAGGAATAGAAACCCTGACTAAGACACTTGAGAAGAGTTTTTGCTATCCTAGGTTTTTTGTTGTTCCAGATGAATTTGCAGATTGCCCTTTCCAATTCGTTGAAGAATTGAGTTGGAATTTTGATGGGGATTGCATTGAATCTGTAGATTGCTTTTGGCAAGATAGCCATTTTTACAATGTTGATCCTGCCAATCCATGAGCATGGGAGGTTTTTCCATCTTCTGAGATCTTCTTTAATTTCTTTCTTCAGGGACTTGAAGTTCTTGTCATACAGATCTTTCACTTCCTTAGTTAGAGTCACGCCAAGGTATTTTATATTGTTTGTGACTATTGAGAAGGGTGTCGTTTCCCTAATTTCCTTCTCTGCTTGTTTATCCATTGTGTACAGAAAGGCCATTGACTTGCTTGAGTTAATTTTATATCCAGCTACTTCACCGAAGCTATTTATCAGGCTTAGGATTTCTCTGGTGGAATTTTTAGGGTCATTTATGTATACTATCATATCATCTGCAAAAAGCGATATTTTGACTTCTTCTTTTCCAATTTGTATCCACTTGATCTCCTTTTGTTGTCTAATTGCTCTGGCTAGGACTTCAAGTACAATGTTGAATAGGTAGGGAGAGAGTGGGCAGCCTTGTCTAGTCCCTGATTTTAGTGGGATTGCTTCCAGCTTCTCACCATTTACTTTGATGTTGGCTACTGGTTTGCTGTATATTGCTTTTATCATGGTTAGGTATGGGCCTTGAATTCCTGATCTTTCCAAGACTTATATCATGAATGGGTGTTGGATTTTGTCAAATGCTTTTTCAGCATCTAACGAGATGATCATGTGTTTTTTGTCTTTGAGTTTGTTTATATAATGGATTACATTGATGGTTTTTCATATATTGAACCATCCTTGCATCCCTGGGATGAATGCTACTTGGTCAGGATGGATGATTGTTTTGATGTGTTCTTGAATTCGGTTAGCGAGAACTTTATTGAGGATTTTTGCATCAATATTCATAAGGGAAATTGGTCTGAAGTTCTCTATTTTTGTTGGGTCTTTATGTGGTTTAGGTATCAGAGTGATTGTGGCTTCATAGAATGAGTTGGGTAGAGTACCTTCTGATTCTATTTTGTGGAATAGTTTGTGAAGAACTGGGATTAGTTCTTCTTTGAAGGTTTGATAGAACTCTGCACTAAACCCATCTGGTCCTGGGCTTTTCTTGGTTGGGAGACTATTAATGACTGCTTCTATTTCTTTAGGGGATATGGGACTGTTTAGATCATTAACTTGATCTTGATTTAACTTTGGTACATGGTATCTGTCTAGAAACTTTTCCATTTCATCCAGGTTCTCCCGTTTTGTTCAGTATAGCCTTTTGTAGAATGATCTGATGGTGTTTTGGATTTCTTCAGGGTCTGTTGTTATGTCTCCCTTTTCATTTCTAATTTTGTTAATTACAGTACTTTCCCTATGCCCTCTAGTGAGTCTGGCTAAGGGTTTATCTATCTTGTTGATTTTCTCAAAGAACCAGCGTCTCGATTGGTTGATTCTTTGAATTGTTCTTCTTGTTTCCACTTGGTTGATTTCACCCCTGAGTTTGATTATTTCTTGCCATCTACTCCTCTTGGGTGAATTTGCTTCCTTTCGTTCTAGAGCTTTTAGGTGTGTTGTCTAGCTGCTAATGTGTGCTCTCTCTAGTTTCTTTTTGGAGGCACTCAGAGCTATGAGTTTTCCTCTTAGAAATGCTTTCAGTGTGTCCCATGAGTTTGGGTATGTTGTGGTTTCATTTTCATTAAACTCCAGAAAGTCCTTAATTTCTTTCTTTATTCCTTCCTTGACCAAGGTATCATGGAGAAGAGTGTTGTTTAGTTTCCACGTGTGTGTTGGCTTTCTATTATTTATTTTGTTATTGAAGATCAGTCTTAGTCCATGGTGATCTGATAGGGTGCATGGGACAATTTCAATATTTTTGTATATTTTGAGGCTTGTTTTGTGACCAATTATGTGGTCAATTTTGGAGAAGGTACCGTGAGGTGCTGAGAAGAAGGTATATCCTTTCGTTTTAGGATAAAATGTTCTGTAGATATCTGTCAGATCCATTTGTTTCATAACCTCTGTTAGTTTCACTGTGTCCCTTTTTAGTTTCTGTTTCCATGATCTGTCCATTGGTGAAAGTGGTGTGTTGAAGTCTCCCACTATTATTGTGTGAGGTGCAATGTGTGCTTTGAGCTTTACTAAAGTATCTTTAATGAATGAGGCTGATAGTTCCTCTTGGAGGATTTTCCCTTTGATGAGAATGAAGTGCCCTTCCTTGTCTTTTTTGATGACTTTGGGTTGGAAGTCAATCTTATCAGATATTATAATGGCTACTCCAGCTGGTTTCTTCCTACCATTTGCTTGGAAAATTGTTTTCCAGCCTTTCATTCTGAGGTAGTGTCTATCTTTTTCTCTGAGATGAGTTTCCTGTAAGCAGCAAAATGTTGGGTCCTGTTTCTGTAGCCAGTCTGTTAGTCTATGTCTTTTTATTGGGGAGTTCAGTCCATTGATATTAAGAGATATTAGGGAGAAGTAATTGTTGCCTCCTTTTATTTTTGTTGTTAGAGTTGGTGTTGTGTTCTTGTGGCTGTCTTCTTTCAGGTTTGTTGAGGGATTACCTTCTTGCTTTATCTAGGCTGTGGTTTCCGTCTTTGTATTTTTTTTTTTCTGTTATTATCCTTTGAAGGGCTGGATTCGTGGAAAGATAATGTGTGAATTTGGTTTTATCGTGGAATACTTTGGTTTCTCCATCTATGGTAATTGAGAGTTTGGCTGGATAGTATAGTAGCCTGGGCTGGAAATTGTGTTCTCTTAGTTTCTGTATAACATCTGTCCAGGCCCTTCTGGCTTTCATAATCTCTGGTTAAAAATCCGGTGTAATTCTGATAGGCTTGCCTTTATATGTTACTTGGCCTTTTTCCCTTACTGCTTTAGTATTCTATCTTTATTTAGTGCATTTGTTGTTCTGATTATTATGTGTCAGAAGGAATTTCTTTTCTGGTCCAGTCTATTTGGAGTTCTGTAAGCTTCTTGTATGTTCATGGGCATCTCTTTCTTTAGGTTTGGGAAGTTTTCTTCTATAATTTTGTTGAATATATTTGCTGGTCCTTTGAGTTGAAAATCTTCATTCTCATCTACTCCTATTGTCCGTAGGTTTGGTCTTCTCATTTTGTCCTGGATTTCCTGGATATTTTGAGTTAGGATCTTTTTGGATTTTGTATTTTCTTTGATTGTAGTGCTGATGTTCTCTATGGAGTCTTCTGCACCTGAGATTCTTTCTTCCATCTCTTGTATTCTGTTGCTGATGCTGGTATCTATGGTTCCAGATTTCTTTCCTAGTGTTTCTATCTCCAGTGTTGCCTCAATTTGCATTTTCTTCATTGTTTCTACTTCCCTTTTTAGGTCTTGGATGGTTTCATTCAATTTCATCACCTATTTGGTCTCGTTTTCCTGCAATTCTTTAATGGATTTTTGTGCTTCCTCTTTAATGTCTTCTACCTGTTTAGCAGTGTTCTCCTGCAATTCTTTAAGGGATTTTTGTACTTCCTCTTTAATGTCTTCTACCTGTTTAGCAGTGTTCTCCTGCAATTCTTTAAGGGATTTTTGTGCTTCCTCTTTAATGTCTTCTACCTGTTTACCAGTGTTCTCCTGCAATTCTTTAAGGGATTTTTGTACTTCCTCTTTAATGTCTTCTACCTGTTTAGCAGTGTTCTCCTGCAATTCTTTAAAGGATTTTTGTGCTTCCTCTTTAATGTCTTCTACCTGTTTACCAGTGTTCCTTTGTATTTCTTTAAGTGTGTTATTAAAGTCCTTCTTGATGTCCTCTACCATCATCGTGAGATATGCTTTTAGAACTGGGTCTAGCTTTTCCGGTGTGTTGGGGTGCCCTGGACTGGGCGAAGTTGGAGTGCTGGGTTCTGATGATGGTGAGTGGTCTTGGTTTCTGTTAGTAAGATTCTTACGTTTACCTTTCGCCATCTGATAATCTCTGGGATTAGTTGTTATTGTTGTCACTGTTTAAAGATTGGAGCAGACTCTGTGTTCCACTCACCAGAAGTCTTAAGATCCTGTGGCGGGTGTTGTGGGTAGCTGGTGAGTGTCAACAGACCCTGCGCCCTAGCTACTCTGGTGCTGGTCTGACCGGAAGAGGCTTGTGGCCCTACTCAGGCCGGATTTCTGCCTCCCCAACCAAAGCAGTCTCAGGTCCCGTGCGATTGGACAGGAGCAGAAGCTGTGTACCACTCACCAGAAGTCTCAAAATCCTGTGGCGGGTGTCGTGGGTAGCTGGCGGGTATCAGCAGACCCTGCGCTCTAGCTACCCAGGTGCTGTTCCCAGAACTCTACTTTTAACTATTTATTTTTTATTTTGGTTATTACAACTGTTTTAGGCATATATTTTGACTTCTGGATTAGTGTTTTTGTGGAATTCCTGAGTGTATGAATGAGTGGGTCTCTGCATCAATATCAATTTCTTGTGCCTATTCTTGTGATCTCTTACTTCTGTTTGTTTATTTTGCCCTATTCCAGTGCATTTGCCTCTATTCTATTCTATTCTATTCTATTCTATTCTATTCTATTCTATTCTATTCTATTCTAATTCTTTAGATTTCACTTGTAGTGAGAAACACAAAGTAGGTGGAAGTGGATTAGAGGGAAGGATGGCAGGTGCTGGGAGGAAGAGGGAAAGGTAACAATAATCAAAATTTATTGTACGAAAAAACCTATTTTAATAAAAAAAAGGCAAATACAAACATTAAGATTCTCTCTTTATATCTCTATCTCTCTCTCCCTCCCTCTCTCTTCCTCTGCTTTGCCTCACAGTCATTTTTGAACTATACATCTAGTGGTTCTCTGTCAGCAGCCATTGTAAGGCAGCCTGAAAATGCTTAGGGAGAATGCATAAAGAATGCATTAGCATTAACTCTTTGCAAACTATATGAAGGAATTCAATAAGAATATGTTACAAGTGACAAAAATATCTATCCTATAATTTACAAATTTAGTTTCTCGTTATTTACAGATCCATTATGTTTTTTCCTCAGCACTTCTAATCGAAATTTAAAAATCCATTTCGTGGACTTTTAAGAAGCCGTGCATCAAAAACACAAGTATCTTTATTATTTTAATATGGAGAGAACTGATTGTAATTCTGCAAGACACCTTTCTCAAGATTAGTTCTACTCCTAAAGCTACAATTTTCTCAGCAAATGCTTTCATATTCTTGAGAATAATTTAGCCAACTTCTGCTAATGTATGATATTTCTCTTCTTATAGCAAGGGCTTGAAAATGGCTTTTATTATCCATTATTTTTATCTAGGTTCAAAAACATTAAAGGAAGGCTTGGTGTTGATTATTTTATATAAGACTTTATGTATCTTAAATTTGGTATTTTACATAAGCACTTTTCAATTCCCTGATGGCTTGAATTTATTACAGACATGTTTTGATATGGTTGCATCTTATTAGAATCTACTGATGAAGCATTATCTCAACATATCACATACATATATGTGGATAATGACTAAGTCATACACATTCTTAAGAACTTCTTTCTCTTGCAGCATCCTGTTCAAGAACACAGAGTTTTTCCTTGTGAAAGAAAAAACATTGTAGGCATTGAGGTGCTTAGCATCATTAATCAAAAGAAACCAAGAAAAAAATCATAGTAGCGGTATATGTAATAATAATATGTAAACCAATATACAGTAAATGCATAATTAGTGACAAAATATAAATATTTCTGTAGAGAGTTTTCCACATCACTCTGACTTCAATCACTAACCAATAGCTATAAGGGTAGTCTGTCAAAACACTAAAATACTGTTTTAAGTTTTGAGTCATGTCGATGACTTTCTTACTAAAAGTAAATAAACACCAAGGGTTCTATGGGAGATATATATCATCTTTTATATTAGAACTGGGAGGAATGAGTTATGACTCTCTAAAAGCAATAAATCTCAGCCAACAAACTCAGGTAGGCAGGAAGTGTCTTATTACCTCCTTAAAATGTCTAACACAAATCTTCTTGCGAAGATTCCCTACTTCCTAGAAAGCTTTATGAATTCTTGTCTTTGGGGAACTTTCAAAGCCTGGTCCTCCTTCCTCTAGACATAGCTTCCCACTAGTCACTTTTGCATTTCCACCTGTGGCAGCAAGTACGGTGGCCCCTTCAGCTTTACCAGCAATGGTTATTCTTGTGGACCACACCCATTGCAGTGACTTTAACAAAGTTTTCAGTTACCAAGCCTGTTATTTCTCCAAAGCTCACAGATGTTATAGGTGACAATACCTTTCTTACCACATTCCGATTTCAGGGTTTTCTTTCCCTTGCTTTTTGCTTTGCTGTAAAGAATAATTTTTCTTCCTTCCCTTTATAGCACACTTGTGATGATCTCTTTGAGAAGTTCAGGCTGTTTTGGAAAGCACTGAAAAGTGTTTACTCTCAGAAGCTTCTGTGTTCAGTCTGGCACAAATCCCTAAGCAAAAAAGAATTACCTCATCCAAAAGCATGGAGGGAAACACACCAGAGTAGCAATCCAATTTTACATTATAATAAATTAACCTACTGGAAGTATACCTGGGATGTCTAATTGTATTTGGAGAAATCCCTAATCAAGTTGGTTTGGAAACACAAATGGGTGTTTTTTCAAAATTTGTCATGGTTGTATCTTGATATGAATACTCTTGAGGAGGGTACATAGTTTATTGACATTTCATGAAGACACAAACACACTCACACACACACACACATACACACTCACTCACACACACACACACACTCACACACACACACACACACACACTCACACACTCACACACTCACACACAGATCACAAGAATGGAGTCAGTAGCATCATAGAAAATTCATGAAAATAACTATTGTAGGTATAGGCTCAATGTTCCTAAGCATTTACAAAGAATAGGCCATTTCAGAAAAAGTGAAGACAGTTTTGACTATGACATAAACTGGACATTAAGTATTTGCTTACTTCCAATTTTGGAATAGAGGTGATTAATATTTTTATTAGTCATTGGTATTTTTAATGATTCATAACTAATAATTTCTTGAGCATTATGATTTTTTCAGACTAGACAGTTAATATTTAGATAAGCTTAATTATACCATTGCAATGAGGTCTGGATTCCCATGCAATGCTTGAAATTTATTTTTTAGTAGGTATGAAAATATTAAAGGTCAGTAGTGAAGGGACATCTACATTTATGGCATACATTTTGGATTTTTAAAGTTAATCTTCTTATTATGATAAACAATTAGATGACTCCTGTATAATCACTAAATATCACAAGAAGGGATTTAATCTTTTATGATTTTACAAATTGTTCTAAAGAAAGACCATCTTCACACAAGGCAAGTGAAAATATGTTCACAAATTTCCTAGTCCCTTTCCACGGCACTTGGTAGATCATCTGAGTTCATTTAATAAATTTGGTACCCAGGTCACAATAGATATTTTGATCCAGGAATGAGCTCCTCCTATATAACCATGAGTATCAGCCGTTACATAACACTTATTTGAGGTATTCTTCAAAAGACAAGTTCTTTAGACTATGAATCATTTGATGGGGTAATCTCAATAGAGCTCCCAAGTGTGATTCCATTCTTTAAATAGATGTTACTCTCTAAACAGGCTACTTGTGTATTACATGACTCCTTACTGCTTATGCCCTTTTATTCTCCTGGGTTTTTGTTTGTTGGTTTGTTTCTCTTTTCCTCCCCTATATTTATAATATTATATTTATATTTATAGCATATGTACTGGCTAGTTTGTGTCAACTCGACACAGCTGGAGTTATCACAGAAAAAGGAGCTTCAGTTGAGGAAATGCCTCCATGAGATCCAACTGTAAGTAAGGCATTTTCTCAATTAGTGATCAAGGGGGAAAGGCCCCGTGTGGGTGGGACCATCACTGGGCTGGTAGTCTTGGGTTCTATAAGAGAGCAGGCTGAGCAATCCAGGAGAAGCAAGCCAGTAAAGAACATCCCTCCATGGCTTCTGCATCAGCTCCTGCCTTCTGACCTGCTTGAGTTCCAGTCCTGACTTCCCTTGGTGATGAACAGCAGTATGGAAGTGTAAGCTGAATAAATCCTTTCCTCCCCAACTTGCTTCTTGGTCATGATGTTTGTGCAGGAATAGAAACCCTGGCTAAGACAGCATATAAATATAAAACAAAAGATATATATTGTATTATATAATATTAAATATAAATTGAATTTACAGTATTAATAAATTTATTAAATATGTTTATTACATTATGTGTAGTAAATATATATCTATTTATCTTCCCCCATTATGTTTGTTAATTGACTTTATTCCAGAATTTAGTACAGTTTTTGCTATCTTAGAGGGCAGGGTTCTGATGTATCTTCATCTTCTGTTTTTCATAAAATGTTACTTAATTTTATTTTGATACATATTTTCCACCAAGCAGACATGTGCATCTGCATTTGATATTCCAGGCACTCTTTTCCCCAAGTAAATGCCGGAGAACCTAAGTGAGAGTCTGCCTGAATAGTAATGTGCTCTTGTTTTCAAACCATGGTAACATGTTTGATGAATACTTAGATTCAAAATATTTACCATACAAGTCAAACATATGTACCCCCAATTTAAAAAAAATGTAATTCATATCTCTCACTACATGAGTGCCTATTAATTATTCTTTATATCGAGAAGACATATTTTTAAAAAGCATTTGATGACAACTACAGCTTTAGTGATGAGATACAATTTTTAAAAAGATGAGATCTCAGATTACCTATTTTTTTGTTCTTTTGTTAATCATGTCACAGCACATTTTTCTTTTATCACTATGCAAGACTGCAAAGGGAAGATAGTTACACTTTGCAAAACAGGGATGAGCCTGAGGCCATGATGAATGCTCTGGGTGCCACCACTAAACATCCATGCTGCTTTCTAAGTGGGAGGAGGTGAAATCCCTGCCTTTGTGTGGTATCACTCAGCAGGTGCAAATGAAGTAAAAAATGAAAGATCCCAGCCCACACAATATACAGAGCAGAACCAGATAGCACTATATAGTCACTGCTGTGCTGGGCTATTTACTGTCACATACAACTCAGCTCCAGCCAGGCAAGTGCTCCAAATCTCTGACTCTGCTACTTGCAAGAGAAATTGTGTTTCACTCTCTAACACTTTTCTTATGTTGGTTCTTCTTTAGGAGTCTCTATCAAATGCCCCAGTCTCTGACCTGCAGAGACAAGAACGACTTGGACACCAAGTCGGGTTCATGCAACAGCTTCTTCTTTTACTCCTTCTTGCAGCTTTTCTTACAACAACCTCTTCCACTTAGGGCAAGGGCAACAACAACAAACCTCCTATACTCGTGCTGACTGACCTCATCTCTCTCCACCCCACCTCATCCAATCAGAAATCACACACACACACACACACACACACACACACACACACACACACACACGCTCCAGGCACGAGCTCAGGTCGGTCACTGATAGGCTGACAGGTCCAGATCATGAGAAACAGTCCAGCCTGGCAGGCAGCCCATGCATGCAGCCTCACTGCATGCTGGGGCAAGGCAGTAAACATGTGGGGTTCAAGGGACCTGGCAATGGGCCAGGGCTCCATCTAGGCCCATGAGGCCACACCAGCTTCCCGCAGTCCAAGAAACTAGTTAAAGTGATTATGAACTTGAATAACACTTGGGTAGACAAAGGTGCCAATTGACCATATAGGTAAGTTTCAAAATGATAAGAGAGTGATTTTAAGAGTAGATTTCTCATGGAGTTCATCGTGCCTGGTTCTTAGCACAAATCATCATAAGCAAGACTGTTGCTTGATGAATTGATTGAAGGTATGATGTAGAGCTAAAAGGTATCTCTGTTGACATCTGTGCTTCAAAAAAAAAAAAACATGACTCAAAAGAATAGTGAAATTATATTAATTGGCTTAGACAAATGGATATTACTATGGTTTTAAAGAATATCATCTCCATATCAATGGCTCCCAATCTTCATGTGATACATTCTGATGAATGAATATAAAATCAACCAACCAATCATTGAGAATATAGTTATTAGTGCCTACTAGAACAGTGGTTTTCAACTTTTCTAGTGCTCAACACTTTAATACAGTTACTCATTTTGATGACCCCCCCAGACATAAATTATTTTTGTTGATACTCCAAAGTGTAAATTTTTTACTGTTGTGAATTATAATGGAAAGCAGTTTTCTGATGTCCTTATGCTACCTTTGTGAAAGGGTCACTGCACCCCCATATGAGTCATGAACCACAGATAATCATTGTTTTAGAGTAAGGAATAAGTCTCTGATAGAGCACACTAGGGACAAAAATGTTTCTGCCCAATTGGAGTCTTTATCATGTATATCTTGAATATTAGATAAGGAAAGATGAATCGTATATCAGGTCACAAAGTAAAACCTGCCTCATTTTAGCAATATTGAAGATAAATAGGCCAGTTAAGAAGAGAATGACTTGTCTGTTTTAATCCAAAGAAAAAACTAATTTAAAAAATTAATACTCAGAAAATTTCAATAGAAAAGTAGATAATGTATAGAAATAATTAAAAAGAAATTTTAGTATGTACAAAACTATTAAAACTCTGGATTGGATACTACTGAAGAGAGCTCTAAGTTTGTCATCTTTATGCTAGGTGGTTAATAAAAATAACAACAACAACAATAATAATAATAGTAATTATTATTATTATTATTATTACAAAAGTAGTCATATACCAGTATTTTTTTCTTTTTGTCTTTTTAAATTAGTTTATTTTTTACACTCCATATTCCATTCTCAACCTCCCCCACAATGAACCACCCTCTGAGTGCTCCACATTCCACACCTTTTCCATATGCCCCTGTCTTTACATGAATGCCCCCACTCCACCTGACCTCTAAACTGTCTGGGGCCTCCAGTCTCTTGAGGTGCATCATCTCTGAATGAACACAGACCCAGAAGTCTTCTACTGTATGTGTGTTGGGAGCCTCATATCAGTTTGTATATGTTGTCTGTTTGGTGGTCCAGTGTCTAAGAGATCTCAGGGTCCAGATTAATTGAGACTGCTGGTCCTCCTACAGGATCACTGTTCTTCTGAGCTTCCTTCATCCTTCCCTAATTCAACAACAGGGGTCACCTGCTTCTGTCCATTGGTTGGGTACAAATACCTGCATCTGATACAACTGCTTGTTGGAGAGCAATCATGATAGGTCCCTTTTTATGAGTGCTCTATAGCCTCAGAAATAGTGTCAGGCCTTGGGACTTCCACTTCAGCTGCATCCCTCTTTAGGCCTGTCACTGGACCTTCTTTACCTCAGGTTCCTCTCCATTTCCATCCCTGTAATTCTTTCAGACATGAACAACTATGGGTCAGAGATTTGACTGTGGGATAGCAACCCCAACCCTCAATTTATGCCCTGTCTTCATGCTGGAGGTAGGCTATATAAGTTCCCTCTCCCTATTTTGGGGCATTTCTTCTAAGGTCCCTCCCTCTGAGTCTCTTACCTCCCAGGTCTCTGGTGCATTCTGGAGGGTCTCCCCAGCATCCTATTACCTGAGGTTGCCTGTGTCCATTCTTCCTGATGGCTCTCAGAGCTTCAGTCCTTGTCCCTCTCCCAATACCAGACCAGGTTTCCCTCTCCTCCCAACTCCCCACAATTGTGATTGATTTCTTCTCCCTCCTAAATGGAACTGAGGCGTTCCCACTTGGGCCCTTCAGCTTGTTTACCTTTTTTACTTCTATGAACTGTATCTTGGATATTATGTTCTTTTTTGGCTAATATCCACTTATTAGTGAGTCCTTTTGGGTCTGAGTTCCCTCGCTCAGGATGATATTTTCTAGTTCCTTCCATTTGCCTGCAAAACTCAGGATGTCCTCGTTCTTAATAGCTGAGTAGTATTCCATTGTATAAATGAAGCACATATTCTATATTCATTCATCTGTTGTGGGACATCTATGTTGTTTCCAGCTTCTGGCTATCACAAATAAGGTCTCTATGAACATAGTCAAACACATGCCCCTGTGGCATGGTGTAGCATCTTTTGGGTACATTCCCAAGAGTGGTATAACTGGGTCTTCAGGTAGATCTATTTCCAATTTTCTGAGGAACCTCCAGATTGATTTCCAGAGTAGTTGTACCAGTTTGCAGTCCCACCAGCAATGGAGGAGTGTTCCTCTTTCTCCACATCCTCTCCAACATGTGTTGTTACCTAAGGTTTGATCTTAGCCATTCTGATTGGTGTAAGGTGCAATCTCAGGATTGATTTGATTTGCATTTCTATGGTCACTAAGGACTTTGAACATTTCTTTAGGTGCTTCTCAGCCATTTGAGATTCTCCAATTGTGAATTCTTGGTTTTGTTCTATACTACATTTTTGACTGGGTTGTTTGGTTTTTTGGTGATTAACTTCTTGAGTCCTTTATATATTTTGAATATTAGCCCTCTATCAGATGTGGGGTTAGTGAAGATATTTTCCAAATCTGTAGGTTGCCAATTTGTTTTATTGACTATGCCTTTTGCCTTACAGAAGCTTTCCAGTTTCATAAGGTCTAATTTATCAATTCTTGATCTTAGAGCATGAGCCATTGTAATTCTGCCTAGGAATTTTCCCCATGTGCCAATGACTTCAAGGCTCTTTCCCACTTTCTCTTCTATTAGATTCAGTGTATCTGGTTTTATGTTGAGGTCCTTGATTCACTTGGACTTGAGCTTTGTACAAGGTGACAAATATGTGTCTATTTTCATTCTTCTACATAGAGACAGCCAGTTAGACTAGCACCATTTATTGAAGATGCTTTCTTTTTTCAATTGTATATTTTTGGCGCCTTTGTCAAAGATCAAGTGACCATATGTGTGTGGTTTTATTTCTGGGTCTTCAATTCTTTTCTATTGATCAACGTGGCTGTCTCTGTACAAATACCATGCAGTTTTTATCACTATTGCTCTGTAGTAAAGCTTTAGGTCAGGGATGGTGATTCCCCAAGCTGTTCTTTTATTATTAAGAATTGTTTTCACTATTCTGGGTTTTTCGCCTTTCCAGATGAATTTGAGAATTGTTCCTTCCATGTCTTTGAAGTATTTCTTAAGACCAAGGAAAATAATCTTCAGGTTATACAGGGTGGAGTGTGCAACACAAAAAACAATGACTAGAAAAACAACAGATGAAACTCACTTCCTAGTGCTACAAAATTTTAGCAAATACATCAGTCTAAACTCTTTAATTTGTATCTAGCAACAAGTACAATGTTTTCTATGTAGGTCTGAGGAAATTAAACAATTTACTTACGTCAATATGTATTCCAGAAGTCTAAAAGGATTTCAGCATAATTTAGATTTTTAATTAGGTTTTTGTTGTTGTTGTTTAGAATTTGAAGCATGAGTACTACATTAACATCACTTATATACCTCACACCACTTATAGACAACATAAATATCAATTTTCTTACTGAATCCATCTATCTAACACATTATTTCATTGGCAAGTTAAGTCCATTAGATATTAATTGTGAGCTGGGCGTTGGTGGCACACACCTTTAACCCCAGAACTTGGGAGGCAGAGGCCAGTAGATTTCTGAGTTCGAGGTCAGCCTGGTCTACAAAGTGAGTTCCAGGACAGACAGGGCTATACAGAGAAACACTGTCTCAAAACAAATCAAAAAGCAAAAAACAAAAAACAAAACAAAACAAAAAAACAAGATATTAATTGTGACCAAATCTACTATTAAACAGTATGTTGATAGCTGTCATTTCATTATTTTTGACTGTTTATGTTCTTAGTTATCTTATGTTTTATTTTGTTTTGCTTTGTTTGTTTTGTTTTTTGTAATTTGAGCTTCATTTGTTATCTTTCTACAGTCTTGTGGGTATACTATTTTTATTTCGTCTAAATGTTTCCAGTATACTCTGTAGAGTTGATTTGGTGTATTTGAGTTCTTTTATTTAGACTTTTTGTATTGTGGAAATTCTTTCTTTCACCTTAAGCTATGATAGATAATTTTTCTAGGCACAGTGGCCTAGATTGACATGTATAATATGGTAGAATTTGAAGAAAATTGCCACAGGATCTTCATTTAACTTTTTATTGGATATTTTCTTTATTTACATTTTGAATGTTATTCCCTTTCCTGGCCTCCCCAAGGTTCCCCAGAAATCCCCTATCCCATTCCCCTCCAACTACTTCTATGAGGGTGTTCCCTCACCCACCCACCCACTCCCACCTCCCCACCATGACATTCCCCGAGACTGGGGAACCGAGCCTTCATAGGACCAATGGCCTCTCTTCCCATTGATGCCCAACAAGGCACATCCTCTGCTATATGTGGCTGGAGCCATGGGTCCCTGCATGTGTACTCATTGGTTGGTGGTTTAGTCCCTGGAAGCTCTGGGACGTCTGGTTGGTTGATATAGTTGTTCTTCCTATGTGATTGCAAACCTCTTCAGCTCCTTCAGTCCTTTCTTTAACTCCTCCATTGAGGACCCTGTGCTCAGTCCAATAGTTGGCTGTGAGCACATGCCTCTGTATTTGTCAGGCTCTGAGAGAGCCTCTCACAAGGAAGCTATATCAGGTTCCTGTCAGAAAACCCTTCTTGGAATCCACAATAGTTTCTAGGTTTGGTGATTGCATATTGTATCCACACTTAGTATCCCACAAGCTCTAGGTCAGCAAAGGAGCTTAATTTTTTTGTTCCACAGCAATGCAGAAGCTCTACCTCCAATCTTGGCTGGAAACTACTCCATGGAAAACTTTTGCATCTTGATACCATAATATCACACAGACTTTTGAAGACCTTTGAAAGTACAAAGAACTACCCCCACCCCAGTGATTACAAATATTAAAGAATAAAAAGAAAATAAATCAGCATGAGAACTTTGGTCAAAGCTCTCGGAGATATGGGAGGAGCAAAGAGACCATGGTACCTCAGAGGAGCTCTTGTTGTAGCTGTGTTAAATTCTTTAGTTTAGCATAATTTAATGGGCTGCATTGACATACTTGTACATATATTTATATTTATTCTCAATGATTGAGCCAGTGGCCAGAGCAGTTCAATAGATGTTCCCAACATTACAACCAATTGCCAATGTTATTGCATACTCCCCAAACCATAATTGTAGGGTCCTGTAAATGAAGAAATTACTTCCTTTGTCAGTGAACATGATAAAAATCAAACTGACACTAAACTAGAAGATTCACCTGCACTAACAGTCATGATGCTGTTATTGTATATGCTAGCAGAGAAAAAAAAAACAATCATTGTTATTCAGCTATAGATCCTGTGACCTACAACGGGGACAGATTGTTTCCAGTATATAGTCATTTTGAACAGAATATCAATGAACGTAGTTGAGCAAGTGTCTCAGTTGAGTATATGCCCAAGAGTGGTACAGCTGTATATTGAGGTGTCCAATTCCATATTCCTTTAAGAAACACCACACTGATTTCCATGGTGGCTATATGAGTTTGCACTACTACTAGCAATAGATAGTATTCCTCTTCCTCTATGTCCTCAACAGCCTGAGCCATCATTTATTTTATTGATCTTAGCCATGATGAAATTGATCTTAACATAAAATCTTAGCATAAGATGAAATCTCAAAGTAAATTTTTTATTTGATAGTTTTAATTGAAAATTGATTCTTCTCTCACTCAATACACCCCAACCAGTTTTTTTCTCCATCCATTCCTCCCAACTCCCCACTACCAGTGTTCTTCTCCATAGCCACTCCCACTCACTCTCACATCAGAAATGAGAAGGCTTCCAAGAGACAACAACCAATCACAACAAAACAAAATACAGAAAGGCAAGGCAAGAGCCCTCACACTAAAACTGGACAAGAGAACCTAACAAAAAAAAGTGCCAAAATCAGACAAAAGAGTCAGAGGCAGACCTGTTCTCACAAATAGCAGTCCCACAAAAACACACAACATATAGTAACAGCCACACTTATGCAGAAAACCTGGGGCAGGCCTATACAAGCCTTTTGCTTCCAGTTTCAGTCTTGGTGAGTCTTTATAGACTTTGCTTAGTTGATTTGATAGACCATGTTTTTCTGGTCATCTCCACCCATCCTGATTCCTAGAGTGCTTCTGTCCCCTGTTCTGGAGGAGTCTCAGAGTTCTGATAGAAGGAACCTATAGAGACCTCCAATTCACACTCTCTACATAATGTTTGGTTGTGGAGCTCTGAATCTGCTTCCATTTGCTGCCAGACAAAGCCTCTCTGATGATAACTGAACAAGGCACCAATCTGTGAGTGTAGTGGAGCACCATTAGAAATCATTTCATTTATTTGTTTTATTTTAGAGAGTTGTCTCTCATGTAGTGGACCTCAAGTTAAATCAGACATTGGTATCTTTGGGTATATAACCAAGAGTGGTATAGTTGAATCTTCAGGTAGATCAATTCCCAATTTTCTAAGAAACCACCATATCAATTTCCACAGTGGATCTATAAGGTTGCTCTCCGAACAGCAGTGGAGAGTATTCCCATGCCATCCTTTGTTAATGTCCAAGATCATTGTGCACTGGAGCTGACTGGAGTGAGGAAAGCTTAGCTAGGCATAGGTGGGTATAGGCAGGGTCTTGGTAGGCAGTGAATAGACAGGAAAAGAACATACACCTGGGAACAGCTTCAGAGAACTGGTTATGTTTATTGGTGGGTATTTCTGCCTCTGGAGAGGTGGCCAGTGTCTCTAGAACAAGGTTTGTGTGGTCATGAGCCATTTGTCTGTTAGGCTGAAGGGAGTTATTCTAATTTTCTTGTATCTTTTGAGACTTGCTTTGTGACCAAGTATGTGGTCAATTTTGGAGAAAGTTCCATGAGATTCAGAGAAGAGAGGAACCTTTTGTGCTTGAGAGAAAGTTTTGTAAAAATCTGTTAAGTCTGTTTGATTTATAACATTTCTTTAAGTGTTTCTCATCCATTTGGGATTCATCTAATGATAATTCTCTGTTTAAATCTGTACACCACTCTATACCTGGATTATTTGTTTTTGTTTCTTGATATGTAGTTTCTTGAGTTCTTTATATATTTGGGATATTCATAGTCTATCAGAGATGGAGCTGGTGAAAATAGTTTTCTACTCTGTAGCTTGCTGCTATCAAACATGGATAATCTTCTTTGTCTAACAGAAATTTTTCAGTTGTGTTTACCTGTCTTCAATCAGGCCTACATATGCAAATTAGGTACATTTTCTCCCATGTTGTTTTCCTTCCCTATCATGACTCAAGCTTATAGAAGCTAGCCCTGCTATTTCAATAAGCAAGACATCCTCTGATACAGCCTCCCAGGCCATGCTGTATTCATAGCTAATTCCCAGGTCCTCTGAACCCTGAGATCTTGTGTGCAATGGCCCATAAGGGTTGGTAGACCCATATGTGATTATTGTCCATCAATTTAAGTGGTCTTTCTGTGTCTATCCATTCCTCCTTTTCTATTTACATAAAATCACACACACACACATACACACACACACAGAGAGTGCTCAATATTTCTTGCTTGTGTTTGCTTCAAGTAGTCTATTCTTATGTTTATCATTTAAAATCATCCACCCGATCCGGCTGGATCAGCGCCTGGGTAGCGGGAGCGCAGGGTTGCCTGACACCCGCCAGCTACCCACGACCCCCGCCGCAGGATTTTGGGACTGCTGGTGAGTGGAACACAGCTTCTGCTCCAATCCAATTGTGCGGGACCTGAGACTGCATTAGTTAGGGAAGCAGAAACCAGCCCGAGTAGGGCCACAGGCCTCATCCTGCCGGATCAGCGCCGCCTGGGTAGCAGGAGCGCAGGGTTGCCTGACACCCGCCAGCTACCCACGACCCCCCCCCACAGGATTTTGGGACTGCTGGTGAGTGGAACACAGCTTCTGCTCCAATCCAATTGCGCGGGACCTGAGACTGCATTAGTTAGGGAAGCAGAAACCAGCCCAGTTGGGCCACAGGCCTCATCCGGCCGGATCAGCGCTGGGGTAGCAGGAGCGCAGGGTTGCCTGACACCCGCCAGCTACCCACGACCCCCGCCGCAGGATTTTGGGACTGCTGGTGAGTGGAACACAGCTTCTGCTCCAGTCCAATCACTCGGGACCTGAGAATGCTCTGGTTGGGGAGAGAGAAATCTGGCCTACATAGGGCCACAACCCAGTTCCGGTCAGAAAAGCACCAGGGCAGCTGGGGCGCAGGGTCAGCTGACACTCGCCAGCTACCCACAACACCCACCACAGGATCTTAAGACTTTTAGTGAGTGGAGCACAGCTTCTACTCCAATCCAATTGCGCGGGACCTGAGACTGCATTAGTTAGGGAAGCAGAAACCGGCCTGAGTAGGGCCACAGGCCTCATCCAGCCGGATCAGTGCCAAAGTAGCGGGAGCACAGGGTTGCCTGACACCCACCAGCTACCCACGACCCCCGCCACAGGATTTTGGGACTGCTGGTGAGTGGAACACAGCTTCTGCTCCAGTCCAATCACGCGGGACCTGAGAATGCTCTGGTTGGGGAGAGAGAAATCCGGCCTACATAGGGCCACAACCCTCTTCCTGTCAGAAAAGCACCGGGGCAGCTGGGGCGCAGAGTCGGCTGACACTCACCAGCTACCCACAACACCCGCCACAGGATCTTAAGACTTCTGGAGAGTGGAGCACAGCTTCTGCTCCAATCCAATTGCACGCAGGACCAGAGACTGCATTAGTTAGGGAAGCAGAAAACCGGCCTGAGTAGGACCACAGGCCTCTTCCAGCTGGACCAGCACCGGGGTACCATCAGCTACCCACGACCCCCACCGCAGGATTTAGAGACTGCTGGTGAGTGGAACACAGCTTCTGCTCCAATCTTTAAACAGTGACAACGATAAGAACTAACCCCAGAGATTACCAGATGGTGAAAGGTAAACGTAATAATCTTACTAACAGAAACCAAGACCACTCACCATCATCAGAACCCAGCACACCCACTTCGCCCAGTCCAGGGCACCCCAACACACTGGAAAAGCTAGACACGGATTTAAAAGCATATCTCCTGATGATGATAGAGGACTTCAAGAAGGACTTTAATAACACACTTAAAGAAATACAGGAGAACACTGCTAAACAGGCAGAAGACAAATAAGAGGAAGCACAAAAAACCCTTAAAGAAATGCAGGAGAACAATGCTAAAGAGTTACAAATCCTTAAAGAAAAACAGGATAACATAATCAAACAGGTAGAAGTCCTTACAGAAAAACAGGAAAACACATCCAAACAGATGATGGAAATGAACAAAACCATACTAGACCTAAAAAGGGAAGTAGACACAATAAAGAAAACCCAAAATGAGGCAACACTGGAGATAGAAACCCTAGGAAAGAAATCTGGAACCATAGATACCAGCATCAGCAACAGAATACAAGAGATGGAAGAGAGAATCTCAGGTGCAGAAGATTCCATACAGAACATTGGCACAACAATCATTGAAAATGTAAAATGCAAAAAGATCCTAACTCAAAACATCCAAGAAATACAGGACACAATGAGAAGACCAAACCTACGGATAATAGGAGTGGATGAGAATGAAGATTTTCAACTCAAAGGACCAGCAAACATCTTCAACAAAATTATAGAAGAAAACTTCCCAAATCTAAAGAAAGAGATGACGATGAACATACAAGAAGCCTACAGAACTCCAAATAGACTGGACCAGAAAAGAAATACCTCCCGACACATTATAATCAGAACAACAAATGCTCTAAATAAAGATAGAATACTAAAAGCAGTAAGAGAAAAAGGCCAAGTAACATATAAAGGCAAGCCTATCAGAATTACACCAGATTTTTCACCAGAGACTATGAAAGCCAGAAGATCCTGGACGGATGTTCTACAGACACTAAAAGAACACAAATTCCAGCCCAGGCTACTATACCCAGCCAAACTCTCAATTAACATAGATGGAGAAACCAAAGTATTCCACGACAAAACCAAATTCACACATTATCTCTCCACGAATCCAGCCCTTCAAAGGATAATAACAGAAAAAAACCAATACAAGGACAGGAACCACGCCCTAGAAACAAGAAGGTAATCCCTCAACAAACCTAAAAGAAGACAGCCACAAGAACAAAATGCCAACTTTAACAACAAAAATAACAGGAAACAACAATTACTTTTCCTTAATATCTCTTAATATCAATGGACTCAACTCCCCGATAAAAAGACATAGACTAACAAACTGGCTACACAAACAAGACCCAACATTTTGCTGCTTACAGGAAACTCATCTCAGAGAAAAGGATAGACACTACCTCAGAATGAAAGGCTGGAAAACAATTTTCCAAGCAAATGGCATGAAGAAACAAGCTGGAGTAGCCATTCTAATATCTGATAAGATTGACTTCCAACCCAAAGTCATTAAAAAAGACAGGGAGGGACACTTCATACTCATCAAAGGTAAAATCCTCCAAGAGGAACTATCAATCCTGAATATCTATGCTCCAAATACAAAGGCAGCCACATTCATTAAAGAAACTTTAGTAAATCTCAAAGCACACATTGCACCTCATACAATAATAGTGGGAGATTTCAACACACCACTTTCACCAATGGACAGATCATGGAAACAGAAACTAAACAGGGACACAGTGAAACTAAGAGAAATTATGAATCAAATGGATCTGGCAGATATCTACAGAACATTCTATCCTAAAACAAAAGGATATACCTTCTTCTCAGCACCTCATGGTACCTTCTCCAAAATTGACCACATAATTGGTCACAAAGCAGGCCTCAACAGATATAAAAATATTGAAATTGTCCCATGCATCCTATCAGATCACCATGGACTAAGGCTGATCTTCAATAACAAAATAAATAATAGAAAGCCAACCTTCACGTGGAAACTGAACAACACTCTTCTCAATGATACCTTGGTCAAGGAAGGAATAAAGAAAGAAATTAAGGACTTTTTAGAGTTCAATGAAAATGAAGCCACAACATACCCAAACTTATGGGACGCAATGAAAGCATTTTTAAGAGGAAAACTCATAGCTCTGAGTGCCTCCAAAAGGAAACTAGAGAGAGCACACATTAGCAGCTTGACAACACACCTAAAAGCACTAGAACAAAAGGAAGCAAATTCACCCAAGAGGAGTAGACGGCAGGAAATAATCAAACTCAGGGGTGAAATCAACCAAGTGGAAACAAGAAAAACTATTCAAAGAATCAACCAATCAAGGAGCTGGTTCTTTGAGAAAATCAACAAGATAGATAAACCCTTAGCCAGACTCACTAGAGGGCACAGGGAAAGCATCCTAATTAACAAAATCAGAAATGAAAAAGGAGACATAACAACAGATCCTGAAGACATCCAAAACACCATCAGATCCTTCTACCAAAGGCTATACTCAACAAAACTGGAGAACCTGGATGAAATGGACAAGTTCCTAGACAGATACCAGGTACCAAAGTTGAATCAAGATCAGGTTAATGATCTAAACAGCCCTATATCCCCCAAAGAAATAGAAGCAGTCATTAATAGTCTCCCAAGTAAAAAAAGCCCAGGACCAGATGGGTTTAGTGCAGAGTTCTATCAGACCTTCAAAGAAGATCTAATCCCAGTTCTTCACAAACTATTCCACAAAATAGAAACAGAAGGTACTCTACCCAACTCATTCTATGAAGCCACAATTACTCTGATACCTAAACCACAAAAAGACCCAACAAAGATAGAAAACTTCAGACCAATATCCCTTATGAATATTGATGCAAAAATCCTCAATAAAGTTCTTGCTAACCGAATCCAAGAACACATCAAAACAATCATCCATCCTGACCAAGTAGGTTTCATCCCAGGGATGCAGGGATGGTTCAATATACGGAAATCCATCAACGTAATCCAGTATATAAACAAACTCAAAGACAAAAACCACATGGTCATCTCGTTAGATGCGGAAAAAGCATTTGACAAGATCCAACACCCATTCATGATAAAAGTCTTAGAAAGATTAGGAATTCAAGGCCCATACCTAAACATGATAAAAGCAATCTACAGCAAACCAGTGGCCAACATCAAAGTAAATGGTCAGAAGCTTGAAGCAATCCCTCTAAAATCAGGGACTAGACAAGGCTGTCCACTTTCTCCATACCTATTCAACATTGTACTTGAAGTCCTAGCCAGAGCAATTCGACAACAAAAGGAGATCAAAGGGATACAAATTGGAAAAGATGAAGTCAAAATATCACTTTTTGCAGATGATATGATAGTATATATAAGTGACCCTAAAAATTCCACCAGAGAACTCCTAAGCCTGATAAACAGCTTCGGTGAAGTAGCTGGATATAAAATTAACTCAAACAAATCAATGGCCTTTCTCTACACAAAGAATAAACAGGCTGAGAAAGAAATTAGGGAAACAACACCCTTCTCAATAGTCACAAATAATATAAAATATCTTGGCGTGACTCTAACTAAGGAAGTGAAAGATCTGTATAATAAAAACTTCAAGTCTCTGAAGAAAGAAATTATAGAAGATCTCAGAAGATGGAAAGATCTCCCATGCTCATGGATTGGCAGGGTCAACATTGTAAAAATGGCTATTTTGCCAAAAGCAATCTACAGATTCAATGCAATCCCCATCAAAATTCCAAATCAATTCTTCAACGAATTAGAAAGTGCAATCTGCAAATTCATCTGGAATAACAAAAAACCTAGGATAGCAAAAACTCTTCTCAAGGATAAAAGAACCTCTGGTGGAATCACCATGCCGGACCTAAAGCTCTACTACAGAGCAATTGTGATTAAAAACTGCATGGTACTGGTATAGTCACAGACAAATAGACCAATGGAATAGAATTGAAGACCCAGAAATGAACCCACACACCTGTGGTCACTTGATCTTCGACAAGGGAGCTAAAAACATCCAGTGGAAGAAAGACAGCATTTTCAACAAATGGTGCTGGCACAACTGGTTGTTAACATGTAGAAGAATGCGAATCGATCCATTCCTATCTCCTTGTACTAAGGTCAAGTCTAAGTGGATCAAGGAACTTCACATAAAACCAGAGACACTGAAACTTATAGAGGAGAAAGTGGGGAAAAGCCTTGAAGATATGGGCACAGGGGAAAAATTCCTGAATAGAACAGTAATGGCTTGTGCTGTAAGATCGAGAATTGACAAGTGGGACCTCATGAAACTACAAAGCTTCTGCAAGGCTAAAGACACCATCAATAAGACAAAAAAACCACCAACAGATTGGGAAAGGATCTTCACCTATCCTAAATCAGATAAGGGACTAATATCCAATATATATAAAGAACTCAAGAAGGTGGACTCCAGAAAGTCAAATAACCCCATTAAAAAATGGGGCTCAGAACTGAACAAAGAATTCTCACCTGAGGAATACCGAATGGCAGAGAAACACCTGAAAAAATGTTCAACATCCTTAATCATCAGGGAAATGCAAATCAAAACAACCCTGAGATTCCACCTCACACCAGTCAGAATGGCTAAGATCAAAAATTCAGGTGACAGCAGATGCTGGCGAGGATGTGGAGAAAGAGGAACACTCCTCCATTGTTGGTGGGATTGCAAGCTTGTACAACCACTCTGGAAATCAGTCTGGCGGTTCCTCAGAAAATTGGACATAGTACTACCGGAGGATCCAGCAATACCTCTCCTGGGCATATATCCAGAAGATGTCCCAACCGGTAAAAAGGACACATGCTCCACTATGTTCATAGCAGCCCTATTTATAATAGCCAGAAGCTGGAAAGAACCCAGATGTCCCTCAACAGAGGAATGGATACAGAAATTATGGTACATTTACACAATGGTGTACTACTCAGCTATTAAAAAGAATGAATTTATGAAATTCCTAGCCAAATGGATGGACCTGGAGGGCATCATCTTGAGTGAAGTAACACAATCACAAAAGAACTCACACAATATGTATTCATTGATAAGTGGATATTAGCCCAAAACTTAGGATACCCAAGATATAAGATACAATTTGATAAACACATGAAACTCAAGAAGAATGAAGACAAAAGTGTGGACACTGTGCACCTTCTTAGAATTGGAAACAAAACACCCAGGGTAGGATTTACAGAGACAAAGTTTGTAGCTGTGATGAAAGGATGGACCATTTAGAGACTGCTGTATCCAAGGATCCGTCCCATAATCAGCTTCTAAACGCTGACACCATTGCATACACTAGCAAGATTTTGCTGAAAGGACCCAAATATAGCTGTCTCTTGTGAGACGATGCCAGGGCCTAGCAAACACAGGAGTGGATGTTCACAGTCAGCTATTGGATGTATCACAGGGCTCCCAGTGGAGAAGCTAGAGAAAGTACCCAAGGAGCTAAAGGAATCTGCAACCCTATTGTTGGAACAACATGATGTACTAACCAGAACCCCGGAGCTCTTGTCTCTAGCTGCATATGTATCGAAAGATGGCCTAGTCGGCCATCATTGGAAAGAGAGGCCCATTGGACTTGCAAACTTTATATGCCCCAATATAGGGGAATGCCAGGGCCAAAAGAATGGGAATGGGTGGGTAGGGAAGTGGGGGGCGCTATGGGGGACTTTTGGGATAGCATTGGAAATGTAATCGAGGAAAATATGTAATAAAAATATTAAAAATCAAAAATAAAATAAAATAAAATCATCCACCCTTCATCAGGGGTGTTTATATTTCCCTAGAAATCAGAATAGCCACATACTTAGGAGAAACATAGTTACCAGAGTCAATTTGGATTGGCAGTATGTTCATCTTTATTTTGAGGTCTTTCTTTCACAAAATTACTTAGAAAGATCCAGACAAGTATACAACACTAACTAGGCATCTATCAGCCTCAAATATAACTTAGCAAACTAAATAGTAAAATTGAGATGGGAGCTACAAAATTAGTAGGGGAAAAGCTGCCTCCATGTGAAACAGTGACAGAAGAGTCAGAATAATAATTCATAAAGTTTGTTGTAGAATACATGGAAAATGGAGAAAGAAAGAGAAATTCAGATAAGAAGTCAAGCAGAATACAACTTAGCCTTGGTTCTCAGTATGACAGAAGAGGAAAACTCTACCAACAAATAATCCCACTGGGCCATGTGAGAAGAGATACAGAATCTTACTATCTGGAACATCCTTCCCATGCCTCAAATTCAGTAGCATGCTGTGTTGAAACACTGGTTGTTCTGGTGGTTGTCTAGGCAGTCAGAGGAACCTACTCCAAGATTCCATATCACTCAAATGTCAGAGGCCAGCTGACATTCTGAAAGGAAATACACTGTTTAAAACTAAGCAATCTGAGGGCCAGAGAAAAGAAAACACACAAGCATAGAAGCCAGAATTGAACCTGTAAAAACAGCAATCTACTAGGAGACCATCGTGACAAGAGGGATACAACTCTGCAGCTCAGGGCTAATATTGGTGACCTAAAAATATGAGAGAGGTTCTTGACTGTAGCATTCTTAGTGTGCTGTGGTTATTGCCATATTGCCAATATATTTGCAAGTGAGTGCTCAGATAGATTAGTCACCAAGGCAGTGTGTATTGAGCTTCTCAAGAGGATAAGAACATGCAGAGTATACAGACTTATAAGCTCACTGTTTCCAACAAAGGACCTTGGTAAGCAAAGGAGGGAAAATACTAAAATTAATACAACTTTAGTGGGCATTAAACACTTGACATAGAGACTTAAAACCTATATAACCTATAGGAAAGATGAAAGTTTAAATGTTCAAATAACATCCATCAGACATAACTAGAAGTCTCCCATTTCTGAAAACTCAGAAACAATCTATGCCAACACTTCACTTCTATACAGCAATGGAAACTGTCCCTGAAGTGAAAAATAAGAATACAGAATGACATAGAAATTGTTTTTCAGTTATACATTTAAGAGGGGATTAATATTTGCAATATGCAAAGAACTAAAAAAAACTAACACTGAGAAAATTATGGATTTTAATGGATAGTTCTCAAATACAATACATTTAAAAGAGAGTTCAACATTTTTAACAATCAGATAAATGCACATTAAAACTATCTTAAGATTTAATCTCACCACACACAGAATTGCTTAGGTTTTAGAAAGAACAAAAAGAAGGTGACAAGAAATGAAGAAGTCATGGAAAGAGAAAACCCCTTGACTTTTGTTTTCTGGAAGTATAAAATGTTATAGTGTAGAGGTTTCCCAAAAGCTGAAAATATACCTACCATGTGATCTACATATACCAAGAGACTTTCTACCCTAAAAGAGAGCTACATGAACAGCCAATTTCATTGCTACCCTATATACAATAGCAAAAAAAAAATTATATTAGTCTAGATACTCATCATATGATGAATGTAAAATGTAAATGTGACCCATAAAACACAAGTGAATTTTACCCAGCACTACAAAAAATGAAATTGTATAATTTCCAAGGATATGAATAGAACTGTAAAATATATACCAAGTGAAGTAGACTAAGCACAAAACAAACAAACAAACAAATACCATGTATTCCCTCTTGCATGTGGATCTTAGCTTGGGGTTTTTAGATTTCTATTTAAGTTGGAATGAGTACCTATTGAGGAAGAAAATCAATAAAGTTATGGAATGGAAGGGAGAAATGGTCCTGGTGTATGTCCTTATTTGTTGTCCATTGCTGTAACAAATAACATGACCATAAGTAACTTTGAGTAGAAAGGAATTATTTTATTTTACAGGTTACAATCCATCACAAAGGAAAGTTAGGGTAAGAAGTCAAGGGGAAAACCCAGAGGCTGAAACTGAAGGAGATGCCATGGAGAAATGTTGCTTCCTGGCTTCCACAATTGCTTTGTAATATAATCCAGAACCATTTGCCCAAGAACGGCAGAAATTAGGGAATCCTGCTAAAGAGGGGAGAAAGGATTGTGGGAGAGCAAGGGGTCAACAACATCAAAATAAGAATGTACAAAATCGGCTCTCTGCTCCTCCCTGTTCCAGAAACATTCACATCTTCTTGTGGAGTGCCAGCCTTGTCCCATAGACAAAATGGTGAAGGTCAGTTTGAACAGATTTGGCCTTACTGGGCTCCTGGTTACCAGGGCTGCCGTCTGCTCTCCACATGGCAAAGTGGAAATTATTGCCATCAACGACCCTTTTTTGATCTCAACTACATGGTCTACATGTTCCAGTATGACTTCACCCAAGGCAAATTCAATGGCACAGTCAAGGCTGAGAATGGGAAGCTTGTCATCAATGGGAAGCCCATCACCAACTTGCAGGAGCGAGATTCCACTAACATTAAATGGGGTGATGCCAGTGCTGAGTATGTCGTGGAGTTTACTGGTGTCTTCACCACCATGGAGAAGGCTGGGGGCCCACTTGAAGGGTGGAGCCAAAAGGGTCATCATCTCCTCCCCTTCTGCCTATGCTCCCATGTTTGTGATGGGGGTGAACCACGAGAAAAATGACAACTCACTCAAGATTGTCAGCAATGCATCCTACCCCACCAACTGCTTACCCCCCACCCCTGGCCAAGGTCATCCATGACAAGTTTGGCATCGTGGAAAGGCTCATGGCCACAGTACATGCCATCACTGCCACTCAGAAGACTGTTGATGGTCCCTCAGGAAAACTGTGGCATGATGGTCGTGGGGCTGCCCAGAACGTCATCCCTGCATCCACTGGTGCTGCCAAGGTTGTGGAGAAGGTCATCCCAGAGCTGAAAGGGAAGCCCACTGGCATGGCCTTTCATGTTTCTACCCCCAGTGTGTCCGTTGTGGATCTGATATGCCACCAGGGGAAACCTGCCAAGTATGAAGACATCAAGAAGGTGGAGAAACAGGCATCTGAAGGCCCACTAAAGGGTATCCTGGGCTACACTGAGGACCAGGTTGTCTCCTGTGACTTCAACAGCAACTCCCACTCTTCCACCTTTGATGATGGGGCTGGCATTGCTTTCAATGACAACTTTGTCAAACTCATTTCCTGGTATAACAATGAAAATGGCTACCGAAACAGGGTGGTAGACCTTATAGCCTATATGTTCTCCAAGGAGTAAGAGACCCTGGATCACCCACCCCAGCAAGGACACTGAGAGCAAGAGAGAGACCCTCGGTTGCTGAGGAGTTCCTATCCCAACACTGAGCATCTCCCTTACAATTTCCATCCCACATCCCTGTAATAACAGGAGAGGCCTAGGGATCCCTCCCATACTCTCTTGAATACCATCAATAAAGTTCGATGTACCTACAACAACAACAACAAAAAAAAAAAACACAATCATTTTTTTGCAACTTGATACATCATGTTTGGTTGATACCATTTCTGAGAAGTAAATGGAGGAGGAGGAGTGAATGGGAAGGGGAAAAAGGGACATAGAATAGAGGAGGTAGAAGAGGCTGTGGTCAGGATGTAATATATGAGTGAATAAATTAATTAAAAGACAAGAAATAAAGAGACAAAAAAAAAAAGGAAAGAAAATGCCCCAATCTGTTAAAGTTTTCTCAATTGAGGTATCTTCTGCTCAGATGATTTTATGTATACCAAAATGTAATAAAACTAAGGAATTGGGAGTTTGTAGGTATCTTGGTTAATTTTCTATTGCTGTGAATAGACATCATGACTAAAGCAGCTTCTTCCATTGCTGGTGGGATTGCAAGCTGTTAAATCACTTTGGAAAGCAATCTGGCGATTCCTCAGAAAACTGGAAATAGTTCTACCTGAAGACCAAGCTATACCAATACTGGGCATGCACCCAAAAGGCTCTCCAAATTATAACAAGGACACATGTTCTACTATGTTCATAGCAGCCTTATTTATAATAGCCAGAAGCTGAACAACACCTATGAATCTCAGTGAAGGAATGGATACAGAAAATAGATGGAACTAGAAAATATCATCCTTAGTGAGGTAACTCAGACATAAAAGAACACACATGGTATGTACTCACTGATAAGTGGATATTAGCCCTAAAACTCAAAATACCCACAATAAAATTCACAGACCATATGAAGCTTAAGAAGAAGGAAGACCAAAGTGTGGATGCTTCAATCCTACTTAGAAGGGGGAACAAAATAATCACGGGAGAAAAAAGGAGAGACCTGAGAGGGATAGAAGAGGGAAAGGGGAAAAGGGGGGCAGGATCAGGTATTGGAAGGGACAGGAGAAAAGTAAGTGTGAAGTGGTCAGGAAAATGAATAGAAATATATAGCAATGGGAACTCAGGAACTGTGGGTAACCACTAGAAAGTCCCAGATGCCAGGGAACCAAGAGGTTCCCAGGATCCAACAGGGATGACATAGTCAAACTATGCTGCAAAGTGGAGATGGAACCTGCGATAACACTCAGAAGACTGTTGATGGGCCCTCTGGAAAACAAAGTGGAGATGGAACCTGTAGATATCGTCACTAGTTAAATGATGGGGCCACCCACACATCTTAAAATTTTTAACTCAGAATTGTCCCTGTCAAAAAGAAGTTCAGGGACAACAAAATGGAGCAGAGACCAAAGGAAAGGATATCCAGAGACTGCTCAACCTAGGGATCCCTCCCATCTGCAGGCACCAATCCCAGACACTATTGCTGATACCAAGAAGTGCTTGCTGATAGAAACCTGGTATAAATGTTCGCTGAAAGGCTCTGCCTGCACCTGACTAACACAGATGCAGGTACTCACAACCAATCATGGAAGTGAGCACAAAGACCCCAATGGAAGAAGGATATTGCAACTCCATAGGAAGAACAATATCAACTAACCATACCACCCAGAACTCCCAGGGACTAATCCACAAACCCACATGGAGGGATACATGGCTCCTGTTACATATGTAGCAGAGGACTGCCATCAATGGAAAGGAAGATCCTTCGTCCTATAGAGGCTTGATTCCTCAGCATAGGGGGATGCTAGAATGAAGAGGCAGGAGGCGATGAATGGGTGGAGAAGCACCCTCATTGAGACAGAGGGGAGGGGAGAGGGGATGGTGAATTTGAAGAGGGGAAACTGGGAAGGAGGACAACATTTGTATTGCAAATAAATAAAATAATCAATAGAAGTCGCTTCAAATAATTTTCTAAACCCTGATTTTTTTACTAAAATATAGTGTCTGCAAATAAAAAAAAGTTGATTGAGATTTATAGAGGATTAGAGATGATGGCCATCATGGTGTTGAACATGGCAGCCAGCCTGCATGGTGCTGGAGCAGGACCTAAGAGTTTAAAAATAATTCACAAGCATGAAGCAGAAGAGAGTCAGCTAAATGGAAATGGCATGGGTTCTTGAAACCTCAAATTGTGACCCCCAGTGATCCTCCTCCTCAAATAATGACAAACCTCCTAACCCTTCCCAAACATGTCTGTGGACCAAGTATTCAAACTTATGAGCCTATGGGGTCATTTCAAACTATCACAGTGAGTAATAGTAAAACAGAAGTCATATAACAGTGGGAAATCTAATACTAGGAGATAAAAAGTTTAAATCAGTATAAAGGCAAAGGTCTGTAGAAAGTGGCAAGCCAGGGAAAGGTAAAAATAAAACTCAGAATGTATGAAAAAGCAAATAGAAGCCTATTTTATGTTCTACCTTAAAACAAAAATGCAATGCAAAATTGAACAGAGGTTTCCTTCATGAGTAGACAATTCTGTTATCAGAAGCCAAGGATTATTAAGTTTAAATCCCAGTGCATTGTGCGACATACCTCTATACATGATGCTGGTCAGGGATACTTCTTTCACTTGCAAAGGAAAATCAAAACAGAATATGTTATCATTGTTTTTACTCATACAAGAACAAGAAGGCAAGAACCTTGTTGTACTAGTGTGCAATTCCACCAGCAATGGAAGAATGTTCCTCTTTCCCCACATCCTTGCCAACATGTGCTGTCACCTGAGTTTTGATCTCAGCCATTCTGATTGGTGTAAGGTAGAATCTCAGGGTCATTTTGATTTGCATTTCCCTGATCACTAAGGACTTTGAACACTTCTTTAAGTGCTTCTTGGCCATTTGAGATTTCTCTGTTGTGAATTCTCAGTTTAGTTCAATATCCTATTTTTTAATGGGTTGTTTGGTTTTGTGGAGGTTAGATTCTTGAGTTATTTATATACTCTGTGAATTTTTTAGCTTGAGTTTTTTGTTGGACTCCTAATAATGGGATTGGAGGGGTTCTCTGCTGCTATTTTCTCCTACTGAGCTGCTTTGTCCACCCTTGATATGAGGGTATATGCCTAGTCTTATAGCATCTTGTTATGCCAAATTTGGTTGATATCACTGGGAGTCCTGCTATTTTATGAGAGGGAGAGAGAGAGGGAGAGAGGGAGGAGAGAGCTCCTGTTGAGATGTATTATATGAAAGAAGAAAAAAAAACAGAACAAAATAAGCTAAATAAAATAAAACTAAAATGTCATCAACTATTTGCAGAAGTTTTTAACATCTCTAATCACTGGAGAAATGCAGATTAAAAATACTTTGAGATTCCACCTATCCCAGTCAGAATGATCATTCTCAAGAAAATAAGTTACAGCAAGTGCTAATGGAAGAGAAGGAAATACTTATATACTGCTAATGGGACTATAAACTGGTAATGTCAATGCCCAATTCATTATGAAAATTTCTCAAGAATAGAATGACCTCATCACCCAACTATACTAGTCCTAGGAACATACCCAAAGGACTCTAGCACAATGTACTACAGAGACATTTGCACATTCAACTTTATTGCTGAGAATTTATACAATCTAGGGAATAGAGCTGTCTTAGTTAGGGTTTTACTGCTGTGAACAGACACCAGGACCAAGGCAAGTCTTATAAAAATCAACATTTAATTGGGTCTGGCTTACAGGTTCAGAGGTTCAATCTATTATCAAGTTGGGAGCATGGCAGTATCCAGGCAGGCATGGTGCAGGAGGAGCTGAGAGTTCTATGTCTTCATCCAAATGCTGCTAGTGGAAGACTGACTTCCAGGCAACTAGGGTGAGGATCTTATACCCACACCCACAGTGACACACCCATTCCAACCAGGTCACACCTATTCCAACAAGGCCACACCTTCAGATGGTGCCACTCCCTGATCCAAGGATATACAAACCATCACAAGAGCCAACCAAGACATTCATGAATAGAAGAATGGATAACTGCATAGTGTACTATGCATAGGAGGTTTTTTCAAAAGGAAGGGAGGGGTTGGCTCAGAAAACTCAGGATGTGAACAAAGAAACAACATGTCTGTGAAAACAGAATCCCACACCTTCTAGGAGAAGAAACTCTTCTGTGTTAGTGCTGAGAGGAAATTCTCTGACAGTCTTCAGGCTGAGAAGAGAGCTCTGGGGTTGTAAATCTTGTGAGTTATCACCCATGTTTGGAATGGCTTTGAGTTGTTGCAGCTATCTTTGTGTAATTTTTGGTTTGTGTAAGTAATTCCTAACCTATCTGTAACCTGTAATGGTTTGAATACTAAATTTCCCCTGTGTGCACAAGGTTTCAAACACTTGGTATCCAGTATGAATTTTGGAAGGCTATGGATCCTCTAAAGATAAGGAGCTTGCTAGAGGAAGGCCATTATTGCAGAGTGGTAGAGAGAGCACTGTGCTAGCTTCAAGAAATCATAGCATTAACCCATTTCCACTTAATTCTTTCTGCTTTGTACTAGTTGTTGAGATTGTGGTTTCTCAGCTTCCTGTATCAGCCATATGCTGCCTCCTGCCTCACCCACCATTATGGACATCACTCTTGAACAATATAAACCCTTTATTTGGTTAGTTACTTTGAGTCATGTTGTTTTACTGAAGTAACAAAAAGGAACTAATACATCAGCCCAATAAAACCCCCCTTGTTCACCAAGTAGGAAATTTGTGTCATTCCTCATCTGTCATGAGATTCCTTTTATGGAGAGACAGACAGAGAGAGAGAGAGAGAGAGAGAGAGAGAGAGAGAGAGAGAGAGAGAGAGAGAGAGAGAGAAAGAGAGAGATGCATCTTCACAGGAAATACTGACATTCATTAGTGCTATATATAAATGAAGAAAATTTACTCATCCACTAAAAAATGGTGAGATAGTTTAAATAAGTAAAACAATTGTTCGCCACAGGCCTCATCCGGCCGGATCAGCACCAGGGTAGCTAGAGCACAGGGTCGGATGACACCCTCCAGCTACCCACGACCCCCGCCACAGGATTTTGAGACTGCTGCTGAGTGGAACACAGCTTCTGCTCCAGTCCAATCACGTGGGACCTGAGACTGCTTTGGTTGGGGAGGGAGAAATCTGGCCTACATAGGGCCACAAGCCTCTTCCAGTCAGAAAAGCACCAGGGTAGCTAGGGCGCAGGGTTGGCTGACACTCGCCAGCTACCCACAACACCCACCACAGGATCTTAAGACTTCTGGAGAGTGGAACACAGCTTCTGCTCCAATCCAATTGCGCACGGGACCTGAGACTGCATTAGTTAGGGAAGCAGAAAACCGGCCTGATTAGGACCACAGGCCTCTTCCGGCTGGACCAGCACCGGGGTACTGCCAGCTACCCACGACCCCCTCCACAGGATTTTGAGACTTCTGGTGAGTGGAACACAAAGTCTGCTCCAATCTTTAAACAGTGACAACGACAACAACTAACCCCAGAGATTACCAGATGACGAAAGGTAAACGTAATAATCTTACTAACAGAAACCAAGAATACTCACCATCATCAGAACCCAGCACTCCCACTTCGCCCAGTCCAGGGCACCCCAACACACCGGAAAAGCTAGACAAGGATCTAAAAGCATATCTACTGATGATGGTAGAGGACTTCAAGAAGGACTTTAACACACTTAAAGAAATACAAAGGAACACTGGTAAACAGGTAGAAGACAATAAAGAGGAAGCACAAAAATCCCTTAAAGAATTGCAGGAGAACACTGCTAAAGAGTTACAAATCCTTAAAGAAAAACAGAATAACCTAATCAAACAGGTAGAAGTCCTTAATGAAAAACAGGAAAACACATTCAAACAGATGATGGAAATGAACAAAACCATACTAGACCTAAAAAGGGAAGTAGACACAATAAAGAAAACCCAAAATGAGGCAACACTGGAGATAGAAACCCTAGGAAAGAAATCTGGAATCATAGATACCAGCATCAGCAACAGAATACAAGAGATGGAAGAGAGAATCTCAGGTGCAGAAGATGCCATAGAGAACATCAGCACAACAATCAAGGAAAATGTAAAACGCAAAAAGATCCTAACTCAAAACATCCAAGAAATACAGGACAAAATGAGAAGACCAAACCTATGGATAATAGGAGTGGATGAGAATGAAGATTTTCAACTCAAAGGACCAGCAAACATCTTCAACAAAATTATAGAAGAAAACTTCCCAAATCTAAAGAAAGAGATGCCCATGAACATACAAGAAGCCTACAGAACTCCAAATAGACTGGACCAGAAAAGAAATACCTCCCGACACATAATAATCAGAACAACAAATGCTCTAAATAAAGATAGAATACTAAAAGCAGTAAGAGAAAAAGGCCAAGTAACATATAAAGGCAAGCCTATCAGAATTACACCAGATTTTTCACCAGAGACTATGAAAGCCAGAAGAGCTCATCCGGCCGGATTAGCTCCGGGGTAGCGGGAGCACAGGGTTGCCTGACACCCACCAGCTACCCACGACCCCCTCCGCAGGATTTTGGGACTGCTGGTGAGTGGAACACAGCTTCTGCTCCAGTCCAATCACGCGGGACCTGAGACTGCTCTGGTTGGGGAGAGAGAAATCCGGCCTACATAGGGCCACAACCCTCTTCCGGTCAGAAAAGCACCGGGGCAGCTGGGGCGCAGGGTCTGCTGACACTCGCCAGCTACCCACAACACCCGCCACAGGATCTTAAGACTTCTGGTGAGTGGAGCACAGCTTCTGCTCCAATCCAATTACACGCGGGACCTGAGACTGCATTAGTTAGGGAAGCAGAAAACCGGCCTGAGTAGGACCACAGGCCTCTTCCTGCTGGACCAGCACCGGGGTACCATCAGCTACCCACGACCCCCGCCGCAGGATTTAGAGACTGCTGGTGAGTGGAACACAGCTTCTGCTCCAATCTTTAAACAGTGACAACGATAACAACTAACCCCAGAGATTACCAGATGGCGAAAGGTAAACGTAATAATCTTACTAACAGAAACCAAGACCACTCACCATCATCAGAACCCAGCACCCCCACTTCGCCCAGTCCAGGGCACCCCAACACACCAGAAAAGCTAGACACGGAATTAAAAGCATATCTCCTGATGATGATAGAGGACTTCAAGAAGGACTTTAATAACACACTTAAAGAAATGCAGGAGAACACTGCTAAACAGGCAGAAGACAATAAAGAGGAAGCATAAAAATCCCTTAAAGAATGGCAGGAGAACACTGCTAAAGAGTTACAAATCCTTAAAGAAAAACACGATAACATAATCAAACAGGTAGAAGTCCTTACAGAAAAACAGGAAAACACATCCAAACAGATGATGGAAATGAACAAAACCATACTAGACCTAAAAAGGGAAGTAGACACAATAAAGAAAACCCAAAATGAGGCAACACTGGAGATAGAAACCCTAGGAAAGAAATCTGGAACCATAGATGCGAGCATCAGCAACAGAATACAAGAGATGGAAGAGAGAATCTCAGGTGCAGAAGATTCCATAGAGAACATCGGCACAACAATCAAGGAAAATGTAAAATGCAAAAAGATCCTAACTCAAAACATCCAAGAAATACAGGACACAATGAGAAGACCAAACCTACGGATAATAGGAGTGGATGAGAATGAAGATTTTCAACTCAAAGGACCAGCAAACATCTTCAACAAAATTATAGAAGAAAACTTCCCAAATCTAAAGAAAGAGATGCCCATGAACATACAAGAAGCCTACAGAACTCCAAATAGACTGGACCAGAAAAGAAATACCTCCCGACACATAATAATCAGAGCAACAAATGCTCTAAATAAAGATAGAATACTAAAAGCAGTAAGAGAAAAAGGCCAAGTAACATATAAAGGCAAGCCTATCAGAATTACACCAGATTTTTCACCAGAGACTATGAAAGCCAGAAGATCCTGGACGGATGTTCTACAGACACTAAAAGAACACAAATTCCAGCCCAGGCTACTATACCCAGCCAAACTCTCAATTAACATAGATGGAGAAACCAAAGTATTCCAAGACAAAACCAAATTCACACATTATCTCTCCACGAATCCAGCCCTTCAAAGGATAATAACAGAAAAAAACCAATACAAGGACAGGAACCACGCCCTAGAAACAACAAGAAGGTAATCCCTCAACAAACCTAAAAGAAGACAGCCACAAGAACAAAATGCCAACTTTAACAACAAAAATAACAGGAAACAACAATTACTTTTCCTTGATATCTCTTAATATCAATGGACTCAACTCCCCGATAAAAAGACATAGACTAACAAACTGGCTACACAAACAAGACCCAACATTTTGCTGCTTACAGGAAACTCATCTCAGAGAAAAGGATAGACACTACCTCAGAATGAAAGGCTGGAAAACAATTTTCCAAGCAAATGGCATGAAGAAACAAGCTGGAGTAGCCATTCTAATATCTGATAAGATTGACTTCCAACCCAAAGTCATTAAAAAAGACAGGGAGGGACACTTCATACTCATCAAAGGTAAAATCCTCCAAGAGGAACTATCAATCCTGAATATCTATGCTCCAAATACAAAGGCAGCTACATTCATTAAAGAAACTTTAGTAAATCTCAAAGCACACATTGCACCTCATACAATAATAGTGGGAGACTTCAACACACCACTTTCACCAATGGACAGATCATGGAAACAGAAACTAAACAGGGACACAGAGAAACTAAGAGAAATTATGAATCAAATGGATCTGGCAGATATCTACAGAACATTCTATCCTAAAACAAAAGGATATACCTTCTTCTCAGCACCTCATGGTACCTTCTCCAAAATTGACCACATAATTGGTCACAAAACAGGCCTCAACAGATACAAAAATATTGAAATTGTCCCATGCATCCTATCAGATCACCATGGACTAAGGCTGATCTTCAATAACAAAATAAATAATAGAAAGCCAACCTTCACGTGGAAACTGAACAACACTCTTCTCAATGATACCTTGGTCAAGGAAGGAATAAAGAAAGAAATTAAGGACTTTTTAGAGTTCAATGAAAACGAAGCCACAACATACCCAAACTTATGGGACACAATGAAAGCATTTCTAAGAGGAAAACTCATAGCTCTGAGTGACTCCAAAAGGAAACTAGAGAGAGCACACATTAGCAGCTTGATGACATACCTAAAAGCACTAGAACAAAAGGAAGCAAATTCACCCAAGAGGAGTAGACGGCAGGAAATAATCAAACTCAGGGGCGAAATCAACCAAGTGGAAACAAGAAAAACTATTCAAAGAATCAACCAATCAAGGAGCTGGTTCTTTGAGAAAATCAAAAAGATAGATAAACCCTTAGCCAGACTCACTAGAGGGCACAGGGAAAGCATCCTAATTAACAAAATCAGAAATGAAAAAGGAGACATAACAACAGATCCTGAAGACATCCAAAACACCATCAGATCCTTCTACCAAAGGCTATACTCAACAAAACTGGAGAACCTGGATGAAATGGAGAAGTTCCTAGACAGATACCAGGTACCAAAGTTGAATCAAGATCAGGTTAATGATCTAAACAGCTCTATATTCACCAAAGAAATAGAAGCAGTCATTAATAGTCTCCCAACTAAAAAAAGCCCAGGACCAGATGGGTTTAGTGCAGAGTTCTATCAGACCTTCAAAGAAGATATAATCCCAGTTCTTCACAAACTATTCCACAAAATAGAAACAGAAGGTACTCTACCCAACTCATTCTATGAAGCCACAATTACTCTGATACCTAAACCACAAAAAGACCCAACAAAGATAGAAAACTTCAGACCATTATCCCTTATGAATATTGATGCAAAAATCCTCAATAAAGTTCTTGCTAACCGAATCCAAGAACACATCAAAACAATCATCCATCCTGACCAAGTAGGTTTCATCCCAGGGATGCAGGGATGGTTCAATATACGGAAATCCATCAACGTAATCCAGTATATACAAACTCAAAGACAAAAACCAAATGGTCATCTCGTTAGATGCGGAAAAAGCATTTGACAAGATCCAACACCCATTCATGATAAAAGTCTTAGAAAGATCAGGAATTCAAGGCCCATACCTAAACATGATAAAAGCAATCTACAGCAAACCAGTAGCCAACATCAAAGTAAATGGTCAAAAGCTTGAAGCAATCCCTCTAAAATCAGGGACTAGACAAGGCTGTCCACTTTCTCCATACCTATTCAACATTGTACTTGAAGTCCTAGCCAGAGCAATTTGACAACAAAAGGAGATCAAAGGGATACAAATTGGAAAAGATGAAGTCAAAATATCACTCTTTGCAGATGATATGATAGTATATATAAGTGACCCTAAAAATTCCACCAGAGAACTCCTAAGCCTGATAAACAGCTTCGGTGAAGTAGCTGGATATAAAATTAACTCAAACAAATCAATGGCCTTTCTCTACACAAAGAATAAACAGGCTGAGAAAGAAATTAGGGAAACAACACCCTTCTCAATAGTCACAAATAATATAAAATATCTTGGCGTGAATCTAACTAAGGAAGTGAAAGATCTGTATAATAAAAACTTCAAGTCTCTGAAGAAAGAAATGATAGAAGATCTCAAAAGATGGAAAGATCTCCCATGCTCATATATTGGCAGGATCAACATTGTAAAAATGGCTATCTTGCCAAAAGCAATCTACAGATTCAATGCAATCCCCATCAAAATTCCAAATCAATTCTTCAACGAATTAGAAAATGCAATCTGCAAATTCATCTGGAATAACAAAAAACCTAGGATAGCAAAAACTCTTCTCAAGGATAAAAGAACCTCTGGTGGAATCACCATGCCGGAACTAAAGCTCTACTACAGAGCAATTGTGATAAAAACTGCATGGTACGGGTATAGTGACAGACAAATAGACCAATGGAATAGAATTGAAGACCCAGAAATGAACCCATACACCTACGGTCACTTGATCTTCGACAAGGGAGCTAAAAACATCCAGTGGAAGAAAGACAGCATTTTCAACAAATGGTGCTGGCACAACTGGTTGTTAACATGTAGAAGAATGCGAATCAATCCATTCCTATCTCCTTGTACTAAGGTCAAGTCTAAGTGGATCAAGGAACTTCACATAAAACCAGAGACACTGAAACTTATAGAGGAGAAAGTGGGAGAAAGCCTTGAAGTTATGGGCACAGGGGAAAAATTCCTGAATAGAACAGTAATGGCTTGTGCTGTAAGATCGAGAATTGACAAGTGGGACCTCATGAAACTACAAAGCTTCTGCAAGGCTAAAGACACCATCAATAAGACAAAAAAACCACCAACAGATTGGGAAAGGATCTTCACCTATCCTAAATCAGATAAGGGACTAATATCCAATATATATAAAGAACTCAAGAAGGTGGACTCCAGAAAGTCAAATAACCCCATTAAAAAATGGGGCTCAGAACTGAACAAAGAATTCTCACCTGAGGAATACCGAATGGCAGAGAAGCACCTGAAAAAATATTCAACATCCTTAATCATCAGGGAAATGCAAATCAAAACAACCCTGAGATTCCACCTCACACCAGTCAGAATGGCTAAGATCAAAAATTCAGGTGACAGCAGATGCTGGTGAGGTTGTGGAGAAAGAGGAACACTCCTCCATTGTTGGTGGGATTGCAAGCTTGTACAACCACTCTGGAAATCAGTCTGGCGGTTCCTCAGAAAATTGGACATAATACTACCGGAGGATCCAGCAATACCTCTCCTGGGCATATATCCAGAAGATGTCCCAACCGGTAAAAAGGACACATGCTCCACTATGTTCATAGCAGCCCTATTTATAATAGCCAGAAGCTGGAAAGAACCCAGATGTCCCTCAACAGAGGAATGGATACAGAAATTATGGTATATTTACATAATGGAGTACTACTCAGCTATTAAAAAGAATGAATTTATGAAATTCCTAGCCAAATGGATGGACCTGGAGGGCATCATCTTAAGTGAAGTAACACAATCACAAAAGAACTCACACAATATGTATTCACTGATAAGTGGATATTAGCCCAAAACTTAGGATACCCAAGATATAAGATACAATTTGCTAAATGCATGAAACTTAAGAAGAATGAAGACCAAAGTGTGGACACTCTGCACCTTCTTAGAATTGGGAACAAAACACCCAGGGAAGGAGTTACAGAGACAAAGTTCGTAGCTGTGATGAAAGGATGGACCATTTAGAGACTGCCGTATTCAGGGATCCATCCCATAAGCAGCTTCTAAACGCTGACACCATTGCATACACTAGCAAGAGTTTGCTGAAAGGACCCAAATATAGCTGTCTCTTGTGAGACGATGCCGGGGCCTAGCAAACACAGGAGTGGATGTTCACAGTCAGCTATTGGATGTATCACAGGGCTCCCAATGGAGAAGCTAGAGAAAGTACCCAAGGAGCTAAAGGGATCTGCAACCCTATTGTTGGAACAACATGATGTACTAACCAGAACCCCGGAGCTCTTGTCTCTAGCTGTATATGTATAGAAAGATGACCTAGTCGGCCATCAATGGAAAGAGAGGCCCATTGGACTTGCAAACTTTATATGCCCCAATATAGGGGAATGCCAGGGCCAAAAGAATGGGAATGGGTGTGTAGGGAAGTGGGGGGCGCTATGGGGGACTTTTGGGATAGCATTGGAAATGTAACTGAGGAAAATATGTAATAAAAATATTAAAAATTAAAAAAAATAAAACAATTGTTCAAAATTAGGACATGAGATAGTTTCTTGGGACTCATATTTTAACACCCTGTTAAGATAATGCATCCAAGTAACACCATATCTGGTTGAGGCAGAAATGCAAGAATTCTTGGGGCTTGGAATCCAGACAATTTAATCTAATTCATGAACCTCATACCAGTGAGAGACCCTGTCTCAAAAAAAAAACAAGTGTGGTGGCAACTAAGGAATAACAGCAGTGGTTGTCTTATGGCTTCCACATGCAAGCATACAAAAATAAACACTAAGTCCCCATATAATTACACCTCCACTGACAAGAAACTCCATGTACATACATTAAAACAAAGAAAACAGAAGGCATGAAAGTTATAGAAAAGGGGCATAACTAAAAAATGGAAATAAACTAGGCTCGGAAGACAATTATAACATCTCTCATTTATAAAACCCAAGTTGAAAGGTGGGATGACATTTGAAATAGTGCCCCCCAAAATGATGATTTTAGATATTAAATGATTTCTCTATCATTATTTCAGTAGTGGCAAGGGGCTTAGTAGGGGGCATGGTAAGGTTTTGGAGATAGAATACAGTGATATAAATGGGGGAAGATGACTAATATAACAGGAAGAATTAAAGGAGGTGATGAATGTGCGGATATGATAAAAGATGGAATATACAGAGGAATAGCTCACACCAATGTCCTTTTGAAAAGGTCACATAAAATTTACTACTGTAGAAATCTCCAAAACATATACAGACAAAACCTGTGGAAACCCCATATGGAATTCAGATACTACAGAAGCTTCGAAAAAGTACACACATATAGAGCACCCTTTTGGGGCAGCAGACATCCAGAACCCTCCCAACCGGAGGACAGTGGTCCCACCCTGCACGGGAGCCCTCTGCCTCAGGAGAAGGGAGCGCCATCTTGGTTCCAGGACTCTTCCGAACTTAGGAACTTAGTCTGCACAGGTGAGAGTGTGCACCACAGAGGCAGACAGCTTCTGGGACAGGCGGGAGCCACATAGCCGCTGAGGCAGCACCCTTTTGGGGCCGCAGACATCCAGCACCCTCCCAGCCAGAGGACAGTGGTCCCGCCCTGCAAGGGAGCCCTCTGCCTCAGGAGCAGGGAGTGCCATCTTGGATCCGGGACTCCGCAGAACATAGGAACTTAGTCTGCACAGGTGAGAGTGTGCACCACAGAAGCTGACAGCTTCTGTGACCTGCCAAAGCAACACAGCATCTGGCAAAGGTCCTGTTTTGGGCCTTCTTCTTCCACAAGAAGAAGGTCCAAACACCAGATATCTGTGCACCTTCCCTGTAAAAGGAGAACTTGTCAGCAGAGAGTGCTCTAACCACTGAAACTCAGAGGAGAGAGCCTGTCTCCCAGGTCTGCTGATAGACGTTAATCAGAATCACCAGAAGAACAATCTCTAAACAGAGACAACTATAACAACTCCAGAGATTACCAGATGGCGAAAGGTAAACGTAAGAATCTTACTAACAGAAACCAAGACCACTCACCATCATCAGAACCCAGCACTCCCAATTTGCCCAGTCCAGGGCACCCTAAAACACCTGAAAAGCTAGACCTGGATTTAAAAGCATATCTCATGATGATGGTAGAGGACATCAAGAAGGACTTTAATAACTCACTTAAAGAATTACAGGAGAACATTGCTAAAGAGTTACAAGTCCTTAAAGAAAAACAGGATAACACAATCAAACAGGTAGAAGTCCTTAAAGAAAAACAGGAAAACACATCCAAACAGATGATGGAAATGAACAAAACCATACTAGACCTAAAAAGGGAAGTAGACACAATAAAGAAAACCCAAAATGAGGCAACACTGGAGATAGAAACCCTAGGAAAGAAATCTGGAACCATAGATGCGAGCATCAGCAACAAAATACAAGAGATGGAAGAGAGAATCTCAGGTGCAGAAGATTCCATAGAGAACATCGGCACACCAATCAAGGAAAATAGAAAATACAAAAAGATCCTAACTCAAAATATCCAGGAAATTCAGGACACAATGAGAAGACCAAACCTACGGATAATAGAAGTGGATGAAAATGAAGATTTTCAACTCAAAGGACCAGCAAACATCTTCAACAAAATTATAGAAGAAAACTTCCCAAATCTAAAGAAAGAGATGCCCATGAACATACAAGAAGCCAACAGAACTCCAAATAGACTGGACTAGAAAAGAAATACCTCCCGACACATAATAATCAGAACAACAAATGCACTAAATAAAGATAGAATACTAAAAGCAGTAAGAGAAAAAGGCCAAATAACGTATAAAGGCAAGCTTATCAGAATTACACCAGATTTTTCACCAGAGAAAGCCAGAAGATCCTGGACAGATGTTATGCAGACACTAAAAGAACACAAATTCCAGCCCAGTCTACTATACCCAGCCAAACTCTCAATTAACATAGATGGAGAAACCAAAGTATTCCACGACAAAACCAAATTCACACATTATCTCTCCACGAATCTAGCCCTTCAAAGGATAATAACAGAAAAAAAAAAAAAAAAACAATACAAGGACGGGAACCAAGCCCTAGAGAAAACAAGAAGGTAATCCCTCAACAAACATAAAAGAAGACAGCCACAAGAACAGAATGCCAACTTTAAAACAAAAATAACAGGAAGCAACAATTACTTTTCCTTAATATCTCTTAATATCAATGGACTCAACTCCCCAATAAAAAGACATAGACTAACAAACTGGCTACACAAACAAGACCCAACATTTTGCTGCTTACAGGAAACTCATCTCAGAGAAAAAGATAGACACTACCTCAGTATGAAAGGCTGGAAAACAATTTTCCAAGCAAATGGTATGAAGAAACAAGCTGGAGTAACCATTCTAATATCTGAAAAGATTGACTTCCAACCCAAAGTCATCAAAAAAGACAGGGAGGGGCACTTCATACTCATCAAAGGTAAAATCCTCCAAGAGGAGCTATCAAATCTGAATATCTATGCTCCAAATGCAAAGGCAGCCACATTCATTAAAGAAACTTTAGTAAAGCTCAAAGCACACATCGCACCTCATACAATAATAGTGGGAGACTTCAACACACCACTTTCACCAATGGACAGATTATGGAAACAGAAACTAAGCAGGGACACAGTGAAATTAACAGAAGTTATGAATCAAATGGATCTGGCAGATATCTACAGAACATTCTATCCTAAAACAAAAGGATATACCTTCTTCTCAGCACCTCATGGTACCTTCTCCAAAATTGACCACATAATTGGTCACAAAACAGGCCTCAACAGATACAAAAATATTGAAATTGTCCCATGAATCCTATCAGATCACCATGGACTAAGGCTAATCTTCAATAACAAAATAAATAATAGAAAGCCAACATTCACGTGGAAACTGAACAACACTCTTCTCAATGATAACTTGGTCAAGGAAGGAATAAAGAAAGAAATTGAGGATTTTTAGAGTTCAATGAAAATGAAGCCACAACATACCCAAACTTATGGGACACAATGAAAGCATTTCGAAGAGGAAAACTCATAGCTCTGAGTGCCTCCAAAAAGAAACAAGAGAGAGCACACATTAGCAGCTTGACAACACACCTAAAAGCACTAGAACAAAAGGAAGCAAATTCACCCAAAAGGAGTAGTCAGCAGGAAATAATCAAACTCAGGGGCAAAATCAACCAAGTGGAAACAAGAAGAACTATTCAAAGAATCAACCAATCAAGGAGCTGGTTCTTTGAGAAAATCAACAAGATAGATAAACCCTTAGCCAGACTCACTAGAGGGCACAGGGAAAGCATTCTAATTAACAAAAACAGAAATGAAAAAGGAGACATAACAACAGATCTTGAAGACATCCAAAACACCATCAGATCCTTCTACAAAAAGCTATACTCAACAAAACTGGAGAACCTGGATGAAATGGAGAAGTTTCTAGACAGTTACCAGGTACCAAAGTTGAATCAAGATCAGGTTAATGATCTAAACAGCCCTATATCCCCCAAAGAAATAGAAGTAGTCATTAATAGTTTCCCAACCAAAAAAAGCCCAGGACCAGATGGGTTTAGTGCAGAGTTCTATCAGACCTTCAAAGAAGATCTAATCCAAGTTCTTCACAAACTATTCCACAAAATAGAAACAGGAGGTACTCTACCCAACTCATTCTATGAAGCCACAATTACACTGATACCCAAACAACAAAAAGACCCAACAAAGATAGAAAAATTCAGACCAATATAGGTTATGAATATTGATGCAAAAATCCTCAATAAAGATCTTGCTAACCGAATCCAAGGACACATCAAAACAATCATCCATCCTGACCAAGTAGGTTTCATCCCAGGGATGCAGGGATGGTTCAATATTCAGAAATCCATCAATGTAATCCAGTATATAAACAAACTCAAAGACAAAAACCACATGATCATCTCATTAGATGTTGAAAAAGCATTTGACAAGATCCAACACCCATTCATGATAAAAGTCTTGGAAAGATCAGGATTTCAAGGCCCATACCTAAACATGATAAAAACAATCTACAGCAAACCAGTAGCCAACATCAAAGTAAATGGTTGGAAGCTTGAAGCAATCCCTCTAAAATCAGGGACTAGACAAGGCTGTCCACTTTCTCCATACCTATTCAACATTGTACTTGAAGTCCTAGCCAGAGCAATTCGACAACAAAAGGAGATCAAAGGGATACAAATTGGAAAAGATGAAGTCAAAATATTATTTCTTGCAGATGATATGATAGTATATATAAGTGACCCTAAGAATTCCATCAGAGAACTCCTAAACCTGATAAACAGCTTCGGTGAAGTAGCTGGATATAAAATTAACTCATACAAATCAATGGCCTTTCTCTACACAAAGAATAAACAGGCTGAGAAAGAAATTAGGGAAACAACACCCTTCTTAATAGTCACAAATAATATAAAACATCTTGGCGTGACACTAACTAAGGAAATGAAAGATCTGTATAATAAAAACTTCAAGTCTCTGAAGAAAGAAATTATAGAAGATCTCGGAAGATGGAAAGATCTCCCATGCTCATGGATTGGCAGGATCAACATTGCAAAAATGGCTATCTTGCCAAAATCATACTACAGATTCAATGAAATCCCCATCAAAATTCCAACTCAATTCTTCAACGAATTACAAAGTGCAATCTGCAAATTCATCTGGAATAACAAAAACCTAGGATAGCAAAAACTCTTCTCAAGGATAAAAGAACCTCTGGTGGAATCACCATGCGGGACCTAAAGCTTTACTACAGAGCAATTGTGATAAAAAACGGCATGGTACTGGTATAGTGACAGACAAATAGACCAATGGAATAGAATTGAAGACCCAGAAATGAACCCACCCACTAATGGTCACTTGATCTTCGACAAGGGAGCTAAAACTATCCAGTGGATAAAAGACAGCATTTTCAACAAATGGTGCTGGCACAACTGGTTGTTAACATGTAGAAGAATGCGAATCGATCCATTCCTATCTCCTTGTACTAAGGTCAAGTCTAAGTGGATCAAGGAACTTCACATATAACCAGAGACACTGAAACTTATAGAGGAGAAAGTGGGGAAAAGCCTTGAAGATATGGGCACAGGGGAAAAATTCCTGAATAGAACAGCAATGGCTTGTGCAGTAAGATCGAGAATTGACAAGTGGGACCTCATGAAACTGCAATGCTTCTGCAAGGCAAAAGACACCATCAATAAGACAAAAAAAAAACACCAACAGATTGGGAAAGAATCTTTAACTATCCTAAATCAGATAAGGGACTAATATCCAATATATATAAAGAACTCAAGAAGGTAGACTCCAGAAAATCAAATAACCCCATTAAAAAATGGGGCTCAGAACTGAACAAAGAATTCTCACCTGAGGAATACCAAATGGCAGAGAAGCACCTGAAAATATGTTCAACATCCTTAATCATCAGGGAAATGCAAATCAAAACAACCCTGAGATTCCACCTCACACCAGTCAGAATGGCTAAGATCAAAAATTCAGGTGACAACAGATGCTGGCGAGGATGTGGAGGAAGAGGAACACTCCTCCATTTTTGGTGGAATTGCAAGCTTGTACAACCACTCTGGAAATCAGTCTGGCGGTTCCTCAGAAAATTGGACATAGTACTACCGGAGGATCCAGCAATACCTCTCCTGGGCATATATCCAGAAGATTTCCCAACCGGTAAGAAGGACACATGCTCCACTAAGTTCATAGAGGCCTTATTTATAATAGCCAGAAGCTGGAAAGAACCCAGATGCCCCTCAACAAAGAAATTGATACAGAAATTATGGCACATTTACACAATGGAGTACTACTCAGCTATTAAAAAGAATGAATTTATGAAATTCTTAGCCAAATGGATGGACCTGGAGGGCATCATCTTGAGTGAGGTAACACAATCACAAAGGAACTCACACAATATGTATTCACTGATAAGTGGATATTAGCCCAAAACTTAGGATACCCAAGATATAAGATACAATTTGCTAAACGCATGAAACTCAAAAAGAATGAAGACCATAGTGTGGACACTATGCTCCTTCTTAGAATTGGGAACAAATCACCCATGGAAGGAGTTACAGAGACAAAGTTTGGAGCTGTGATGGAAGGATGGACCATCTAGAGACTGCCATATCCAGGGATCCATCCCTTAATCAGCTTCCAAACGCTGACACCATTGCATACACTAGCAAGATTTTGCTGAAAGGACCCAAATATAGCTGTCTCTTGTGAAACTATGCCGGGGCCTAGCAAACACAGAAGTGGATGCTCACAGTCAGCTATTGGATGTATCACAGGGCTCCCAATGGAGAAGCTAGAGAAAGTACCCAAGGAGCTAAAGGGATCTGCAACCCTATAGTTGGAACAACATTATGAACTAACCAGTACCCCGGAGCTCTTGTCTCTAGCTGCGTATGTATTCAAAGATGGCCTAGTCGGCCATCACTGGAAAGAGAGGCCCATTGGACCTGCAAACTTTATATGCCCCAATATAGGGGAATGCCAGGGCCAAAAGAATGGGAATGGGTGGGTAGGGAAGTGTGGGGGTGTGTGTATGGGAGACTTTTGGGATAGCATTGGAAATGTAATTGAGGAAAATATGTAATAAAAAAATATTAAAAAAAAAGTACACACATATAAAAGGAGGGTTAATGGATTTACCCTACAGTCAAGATGGCAATCCTCTAACCAGAGATCCTATACTAGTAATTGAAAGCTTCTGAACCAGGAATGGGTTCCTTCTTTTGGAGACAAAAGTTCCATAAACTTCCAAATGTTACAGAATATTCTCATGGCTCTTGGTTATCGTCAAGAAATTGACTGTAAGACCATATTCCTAAAGATACCACCTGTCTTGGAAACTGATACTGATCTGGATGGTTCATTTTGGCAGGCTAGCTTTTGTAGGTAATAAAGGTTCTATGAAGACGACCAGAGTGAAAGTAGTCATCCATTTTACTCAGATGAAAACTCTCTGATCTACAGTAATAACTGGGGGCCTAGCAAGATGCCTATACCTATAGATGTTATACCAGCATGAATGTTATAGAAAGTAACCAAACTTTTTCTGACACCATGCCACAAAGTTGGAACCTTACCTGCCACCTTAATTATGGTTCATATCCTGTGGCTAGATAGGTAATAGGATATGGAGGAGAACCTGAGTTATTATTTTTAAATGAATATATTATAGTCTAAGTCACTTATTGTTATATCTAGAGATGGATTCATTAGAATCTCTAGGCCCTCTTCAGAGAAACCTTACAGAATATTGCCTTTAATAAAGATATACATCTGGCCAAAGTACAGAGAAAACGTGACTGAAGAGTGCTTAGCTCTGAGTAGACATCTTTATCACACCCTTCCTAACAAGGTTAAGAGATTGCCATCAATTATGAGGCAGTAAGATTGTAAAAGTCAGAAGCAGTGGATAACTTCCAGGAAACAACGTTTTCTGGATACACTTGGACACTTGTATATACGAATTCATAGATTTGTAACAACATGCACAAGATGTGAGCAAATGCAAGCCATACAAAATTTCAATATGGAAGAAGGAAGTAGGCATGAAGTCCCACACCTCCCTGAGGAGCTATTGGCAACTGATTGCTGCTGGGGAAAAAGAGGATCAGTTTCCTTCATAAATATGACCCTGAGTAGGCCAACAATGCTCCAAGATAGGCTCAAACTTAAGAGTGTCAAGAATATTTGGTTAGGACAAATATTTTTTTGCTTTTTTGAAAATATATGAAGTTGCATCAGTAAGGAGGTGAGATGGATCTGAGAGAATTTGAGGGGAAAATGTATATGATTAAAATATAGTATATGATTTTCTCAGGAAATTAATAAAGATATTATAAAAGTAAATTTATATATACAAATATATTTAGTCAGTATGTTTATATTTACTCTATTGTATTTTATACACAGAAATATTATTTTATTATTTTTCCAGTCACTGATGTCCATGATATATCACTTTTCCATGATCAATGCTAGTGACATACAAACATTGTCATGTGGGCTTATTTCAAACTATATTCTGTAACCTCCTGCTTTTCTTATAAAGTGCCAAGCATTGTTTAGGCAGAAACTGATTGTCACCCAAATATGCACATTTGAGGTAAAAGAAATGAAGAAATCTCTCATTAGAAGAAAAGTATTTTCTCCAATGGTACTATTTTGCCTTCTTATGAACACCTTCCTATCTAGTATCTAGGTCACTGGCTAAGACTCTCTCAACTCTCTCTCTCTCTCTCTCTCTCTCTCTCTCTCTCTCTCTCTCTCTCTCTCTCTCTCTCTCACACACACACACACACACACACACACACACATCATCATCATCATCATCATCACCATTTTCACAATATGACTAAAACATTTGAAAACTTTTCTTAAAGGTCAAATCTGAACTATTTTTAAGTAATGAAATTCAAACATTAAAAGTGTTTTCAAAACAGCCATAGATGCCAGGTCTATAATCTCTGCCATTTGAAAGGCTGGGGGAGGAGAATAGAATACCAAAGCTATCCTTAGCTAAAAACCAGGCTTAGTAATTAGGTAAGACTTGGCCTCAAAACAAGATGCAAAACAAATATGATGGTAACATAATTCAGTGGTAGATTTTTCAATTCCAGTTTTACTTATTAACTAACAAATTGAAATTAAAACTAAGACTAGTAAGACTAGTAATACTTGAATGCAATAATACAATAAAACTAGAAAAAATGGCAATTGAGAGACACAACAGCAATATCGCTTGCAATTGTAATAGTAATATGTGCTATACACATATGAAGTTCTCAAATAAGATACAATAAGAGATAATTATCATTGTTGATATTAATGATATTCTCATGTGAAAAGATGAGAAGAAATTAAAATAAAATTGTAATTGTAGTTAATTAAAATTAAAAAAAATCTTACAGCCAGATGTGGTGGCGCACACCTTTAATCCCAGCAATCGGGAGGCAGAGGCAGGCAAATTTCTGAGTTCGAGGCCAGCCTGGTCTACAAAGTGAGTTCCAGGAAAGCCAGGGCTATACAGAGGAACCCTGTCTCAAAAAAAAAAAAAAAAAAAATCTTACAGAGACTAAACCAACAATCACAGGACCAACTTGAGTCTACTCTAGATCCTCTGGGTATATGTTATAGCTATTAGCTTAATATTTTTATGGGACTCATGACTGTGAGAATGAGTGGATCTCTGACTTTGCGCCTACTCTTGAGACTCTTTTCCTTCTATTGGGTTGCCTTGCCCAGCCTCAACAAGTTAGATTTTTCTTTATTTTATTATACTTTACATTGTCATATTTGGTTGTTGGCTCTTAGAAGCCCATTCTTTATTAATGAGAGTCAGAAGGGAGTGGATCTGGAGGAAAGGATAATTGAGAAGGAATTGCAGGGCTGGCAGGAAGGAAAACTATAATCAGGATATATTGTATGAGAAAAAATCTATTTTCAATAAAAGGAAAAATAAAATAATAAAAATAGAGAGGGTAATGTAATGCATTGGACAAGATAGCAGTATGAAGACTATATCAGAAAAAGGAAGGAAACACTTGGAGGCAGATCTGATACACCAGAGGAGAGCATTTAGAAATGGCGTATATTGCTTAGATTTTCTTGTCAGTTTGACACAAAATAGAGTAACTTATGAAGAAGGAATCTCATTTCAGTAGTTCTCTAGATCAGATTGGCCTGTGAGCTTCTCTGTGGGACCTATTTATTACTAGTTGATGTAGGGATACCCAGCCTCCTATGGACAGAATCAATACTAGATAGATGTACCTGAGCTTTATAAGAAAGCTAGCTGAATACAAAAGGTAGTAGTACATGAGCAAGTTTGGATAATGGAAAGGGAAGGGAGGTATTATGTTATTATATATAATCTTAAAAATAATAAAGAAGAGTCAACCAGTATGCTGTCTTTATCCATGGTTTCTGATTCAACTTCATGCTTCATGGATTTGAACATTCTTGTACATATCCCTTCATGCACCTGTGCATATTTTCGGTAGGGTACATAACTGGAGACTGCTAAATTAAATGTATACATTGTTATATTTGTTAAGCAGTAACCACTTTGTTTGAAAGGAAATTCTTAAATCCATTTATAATTTCAGTAAAACTGGGCAAGATATCCTTTGTTCAGGCCTCACTGCAAAATGTGACGTGCCAATTTATTGATTGTTAGTGAAGTTTCCAGTGTTGCAGATTGTTTCTAATGGTCTGTGAAATGACCCTCTCATGACTAGTGCTTTAAGGTTTTTCTTTCAATCTTTTATTGATTTTTTTTTTTTACATTCTAGTCATTGTCCCCCACCTCTCGGTCCCTGCTCCCATAGTTCTTCATCCCATTTATCCTCCCCCTTGCCTCCAAAAGGGTGCTTCCCTGCTCCAGACCTCCCCCTCCCTAGGGTCTCAAGTTTTAAACTTTAGTGCTGATTGGAAGAAAGTATCTCCAGATTTCTGTGGCAGTGAATCCACCCCAACCTTCCATGCCTGTGTCGATTAGTGCTGTTGCTCTCTACAATGTCTTTTAATGAGCTTTTTAAAAATAACAACTAACAACTAACAACCCATTTTACCACCAATGTCCTAAACTATTTCAATCTTGTCACTTATAAAAGCTCTTTACTACTCTAAAGTAGAGAGATACAATTTATTCATCACAGAAGATTGGTGCTTGATGTTTATAATTAAAGATGAAACTCTTTGGTAGCCATAAAATGCATGGGTAGAACTACCAAAACAAGATTCACTATTATATAGAAGTAATACATGTTAATAAAAATAGAAAAATAGATAAAATAAGCAAATGTATATTATTTTCACTAATGAGATTAATAAGAACTTCATCCTCCCTTGCTAATTTTTAACTTCATTTTACATAGCATAGTACATAGCTTTGTGCATATGAACTGCATATATATATATATATATGCATTTATGTGCACATATACATATATGTATATATTGCTGCAACTAGACTACCTGTTTGTGCATTAATCCACAGCCAAACAAAGCTTTTTAAAAGGAACATTACTTTAAGATGTCCTGACATAGGTATAGAGGATGTTCATTTTCCTCCCTATATGAATATTAGAGTCACTACATCCTACGAAAATAATGATGAGATTTTTATTGGAATATATCTATGAATTTGTGCATAATTTATATTCTAGAATTTTGACATTTTCTATTACATACAAGACTTCTTTTCACTTACTTATTTCTTCAATAAATTTAAATATTTTTTTTCAATTTCTCCATAAATTCTTGCACAGCCCTTACATTTATTCCCTCTGGTTCACATTTTCATTCCTACAGTAAAATACCTGTCTTTATAATTAGATTTCAAAGTAATTTTTTTTTTTGATTCTTATAAAGAAGCATGAAATTTTCCAATATTTTTAATACTTGAGTAGTAGTTTCTCTTGGATTGCATGTAACCCTCAAATATGGAACAAAGTTTTCCTTCCTTTTCAGTAAACATATTTACTTAATTCAACTTCTAAGCTTACTTATCTGTCACTCTAACTCAACATACAGAATCTTTTTCTCTGTCTGGTTTTAATGGGTATATTTTCAATGTTTCTGTTACCTGTGACATTTGGTAGTATATCAGTTACTTTGGTGTTGTTGAGATACATAGCTCTGGCAAAAATAATATAATAAGGAAATGGGTTTGTTTTGGCTTATAGTTCCAAAATCCTTTCTTGTGGAAGTATAACAACAGACATTGAAAACATGGGAACAAAAGCAGCAAACAGTATGATCATCTGCATCCTCATACATGAAGCAAAATGAGAAAAGAAGAAATGGGACAAGTCTATAAAAGCTCAAAGCCTGCCCCAGTGACCTATTTCCTCAAAAAGGACTTCTCTTCATAAAGGTCCCATACCCTTTTCAAGCAGCACTACAGTAACCAAGCATTCAGATACTTGATCCTGTGAAGGGCCACTCTTTTTCAAACCAGTAAAAGATGGATTAAGGAACAGTTTCTCTATTTATACTTTTTAATATGTTTTATTACAAAAAACCCCCAGAATTTTGTGGCTTTTCCAATTTTTATGAAGATTAAATTGTGATGTTGTTTATGTTGAACTGTTAATGCAATGAACTCTTAGTTGCATACCATCTCAACTTTGTTGGCAATTAGCCATATCGGGATTCAGTTCAATAAATGATGCATTTCTATTGGTAACCATTTGGAGTAGGACTTTAACTTCCAAGTTTACTTAGTAGCTTGGATTACCACTAATGGTCCCTTTAGCCATCTGACACTGGTTAAACTCATTAACTAATAGAGTTGGGAATTGGTTTCAGTCATATCATTTCTGTAACAGTCTGTACATGTCAGTAATGCAGGCATCAGCTCATTGAATATTTAGCATAACTTGGCTGTTACTCCAGTTATTCTACAAAGTGTACATATGACATGAGAACAATTACAACACAATTACAAGTACATGTTTAAATAGAGTTTTAACTTATTAACTAAAGATATTTTTATGTTTTTAACTTCCTGAATCAGGCCTTTTCTGATATATTTTCCTAATAAATCATGCTTTTCACTCAACTATTCAAAATGTTTGGTTATAAGATCATTTAATGGCCTCTTTGTGCATATGTCATATTGGTCATTTATTTATATATTCTGTCCTTTTACTTCCTTGGTCTTAGGGGATATTTTTCTAGTTAATTTTGGGTTTATGCAATTCTACTATTTCAAATTTCTCAATATTAAAACTTGTTCATTTTTTCCATCCATTTTTTCCAATATATCACACTGAGAGTATTGCTGAAGCCTTATTCAGTAACTTAAGTATTATACAGTTTTCTTTTTACTTTTCTCTGGTAATCATAAAAAAATTCATAATTTCGATAATGCTTTCTTTTTGGAATTATACAAAAGTGTGCTAATTGCACATATGAAAATTTCTTTTCCAAGAATTTGAATGATTTTTGCTAAATTCCTTTATGGATAGTTTAACACACCAAAGACACTGGCTATGACTCTGAGGGTGTGACAGCGCTCCATCTCGTGCACCCAAAGTTCATACTTGCTCAGGGCAGTCACAAAACTGTGACCAACAATTTTACCTGCTTTTGTTTTGTTTAGCTTTTCACAACTCTTTTGCTTTCAACAGGAATGGTACTTTATTCTTACAATGACCAATTTATTTTTTTTTCTCTGTTGCCATGTGTTGTTTCTTTACTTTTTTAAAATAATTTTATTAGGTATTTTCCTCAATGACATTTCCAATGTTATCCCAAAAGTCCCCCATACCCTCCCCCCCACCACACACTCCCATACCCACCTATTCCCACTTTTTGGCCCTGGCGTTCCCCTGTACTGGGGCATATAAAGTTTGCATGTCCATTGGGCCTCTCTTTCCAGTGATGGCCGACTATGCCATCTTTTGATACATAGGCAGCTAGAGTCAAGAGCTCCGGGGTACTGATTAGTTCATAATGTTGTTGCACCTACAGGGTTGCAGATCTCTTTAGCTCCTTAGAAACTTTCTCTAGCTCCTCCATTGGGGGCCCTGTGATCCATCCAATAGCTGACTGTGAGCATCCACATCTGTGTTTGCTAGGCCCCGGCATAGTCTCACAAGAGACAGCTATATCTGGGTCCTTTCAGCAAAATCTTGCTAGTGTATGCAATGGTGTCATCGTTTGGAGGCTGATTATGGGATGGATCCCTGGATATGGCAGTCTCTTAGATGATCCATCCTTTCATCACAGCTCCAAACTTTGTCTCTGTAACTCCTTCCATGGGTGTTTTGTTCCCAATTCTAAGAAGGGGCATAGTGTCCACACTTTGGTCTTCATTCTTTTTGAGTTTCATGCGTTTAGCAAATTGTATCTTATATCTTGGGTATCCTAAGTTTTGGGCTAATATCCACTTATCAGTGAATACATATTGTGTGAGTTCCTTTGTGATTGTGTTACCTCACTCAAGATGATGCCCTCAAGGTCCATCCATTTGGCTAGGAATTTCATAAATTCATTCTTTTTAATAGCTGAGTAATACTCCATTGTGTAAATGTACCACATTTTTTGTGTCCATTCCTCTGTTGAGGGGCATCTGGGTTCTTTCCAGCTTCTGGCTATTATAAATAAGGCTGCTATGAACATAGTGGAGCATGTGTCCTTCTTACCAGTTGGAAAATCTTCTGGATATATGCCCAGAAGCGGTATTGCAGGATCCTCTGGTACTACTATGTGCAATTTTCTGAGGAACTGCCAGACTGATTTCCAGAGTGGTTGTACCAGCTGACCAATTTATTTTTAAAAAAATGTTTGGAGTAAGAAGTTTTCTGATCCTCTGGTCATGGATCTTAAAGATTCCTGCATGCATCCTATTTACAGCGTACATATGAATGTAAAGAGAACTTAAATTTGCAAATGCAGCCTTCATGGAAGGAATTACTATGTACCAAAAAATGTCTGTGAATAATGCTTATTCTTATTGCCCTTTATATATTTTATGTGTAATATGCATTTTAGACTCTGAGAGCTGGTCATTTCTTCCCAGGGCTAGGATGTATTACACTTAGATGTTAAAATTTTAGCTACCCATAACTTTTCTCACTAGGTAAAAAATTAAAATTACTTGGAATTTCATACATGAGAAGAATCAATACAAGCACACAATTGAGAAAATTAAGAATCAAAAACAATTGGAGGGTTTGGAGGGGTGGCTCAGCAGTTAAGAAAGCTGACTTCTTGTTCTTTTTATTTTGTTGCTCCGAAATTATTTATTTCCTGAATTTTCATGGGTGTACTTAACCTACTTCAGTTGGAGTTTTCCTTCTAGCACCTTCTGTAGGGATGATTTGTAGATAAACATTGCTTAAAATAAACTTGATTATGTAACACCGTATTTTCTCTCTTTTCAATAAGTGAAAGTGTTACTGGGTGTAGTCATCTGGCCTGACATCTCTGGTATCTTTGAGTCTGCAGCACAGTTGCCAGGCCATTTTCTTCTTAGAGTGAGAAGTCAGGTGTAATTCTAATATGCTTGTCTTTTGTGACTTTTTTGTCATTTTTGCTTGCAGATTTTAATATTCTTTCTTTATTCTGTACATTTAGAGTTAGTAGTAGTAGTATTAGTAGTAGCAGTAGTAGCAGTAGGAATAGTAGTATCATTATTATGTGACAAGGGAACCTTCTTTCTGCTCCAATCTATTTAGTATTCTGTAAGCTTCTTACACATTTATAGGCATCTCCCTCTGTATGTTAGGAAATTTTTCTTGTATAATTTTGTTAAAAGCATTTTCTAGTTCTGTCAGTCAGGATTCTGTTCCTATTATTCTTTTTTGTTTTTTAATTGAATCATTTATTTATTTATTTATTTATTTAATATTTTCTTATTTATTATACACTCCAGATCCCCCTCCCTGTCTACCCTCCAACTGTTTCACATCCCATACCTGCTCCCCAACCTCCATCTCCACGAGGATGTCTCCACCACCCACCACCCACCACCCATCACCCACCACCCACCCCACCAGACCTCTAAACTCTCTGGGGCCTCCAGGCTTTTGAGGATTAGGTGCGTCTTTTCTGATTGACCCCAGATCTGGCAGTCCTCTACTGAATACGTGTTGGGGGTCTCATATCAGCTGGTGTATGCAGCCTGGTTGGTGGTCCAGTGTCTCATTAATCTCAGGGGTCCAAGTTAGTAGAGACTGCTGGTCCTCCTACAGGGTTGCCCTCCTCTCCAGCTTCTTCCAGCTTTCACCTAATTCAACCACAGGGATCAACAGCTTCTGTCTATTGGTGGGGTACAAATATCTGCACCCAACTACATCTGACCCTTTCCAGTGCTTGTTGGGTCTTTCGGAGGGCAGTTATGCTAGGGATCTTTTTGTGAGCACTTCATAGCCTCAGTAATAGTGTCAGACCTTAGGAATTCCCCTTGAGCTGGATCCTACCTTGGTCCTGTCACTGGACCTTCTTTTCCTCAGGCTCTTCTCCATTTCTATCCCTACAGTTCTTTTAGACAGGAACAATTATGGGTCAGAGTTTTGATTATGGGATGGCAACACCCTCCCTAACTTGGGGCTCTGACTTTCTGCCTCAGGTGGGCTCTATAAGTTCTGTCTCCCAACTTTGGGGCATTTCATCTAAGGTCCCTTCCTTTGAGTCCAAGAGTGTCTCACCTCCCAGTTCTCTGGTGCTTTGCAGAGGGTTCCCCCAACCTCCTACCTCCAGAGGTTGCCTGTTTACATTCTTTCTGCTGCCCCTCAGGGCTTCAAACCCTTTCCCTCACCCAATACCTCATCTGGTTATTCTTTTACCCCACCCTACTCCATCCACTTTCCCTCCCAGGTCCCTCCCTCCCTCTCCACTGGTGATTGCTTTCTTCTCCCTCCCAAGTGGGACTGAGGTGTCCTCACTTGGGCCCTTCAGCTTGTTGACCTTTTTGAGTTCTGTGGACCATATCTTGGATAGTCTGGGGTTTTGTTGTTGTTGTTTTTGTTTTGCTTTTTGTTTTGGGGGTTTGCTTTGTTTTGTTTTGGTTTTGGTTTTTGTTTTGTTGTTTTCTTTTGTTTTGATTTTGCTAACGTCCATTTATTAATATTTTCTAGTTCCATCCCTTTATTCTTAATTTTGGTCTTTTTATACTATCCCATATTTCCTGGATGTTTTGTGTCTGGGTTTGGTAGATTTAACATTTTCTTTTAGTGATGTATCCAATTGTTCTATGATATCTTCGGTGTCTGAGATTTTTCTCTTCTATTTCTTATATTCTTTTGGGGAAAAACTACTTGCCTCAGTAGTTTCTGTTTCAGTAGCGAGATTTTTCACTTCCAGAATTCCCTATGCTTTTGTTTTCTTTAATGGTTTTATTGTTTGTCCAGGTCTTGAAATGTTTTATTCACTTTCTTACAGTGTTCGTTTGTGTTTTCCTGGATTCTGTCAAGGGATTTACTCATTTTATCACACTGTTTTCTTTCATTGACCTTTATATCTTTAAGGGATATATTGTGTTATGGGACTCCTGAGTGTACGAACTTGTGGGTCTCTGAGTCTTGTGCCTGCTTTTGTTTTGTTTTTGTTTTTGTTTTTCCTCTCTTTCAAGAAAAGTTTGGAATGCCTTGTCCAGCCTTGATGTGATGGTTTTGTTTTACCTTATCATACCTTATTTTATTATGATTTGTTTTTATCTTTTAGAAGCCTGCTTTTTTTTTTCTAATCAGAGACAGAAAAGGAGGGAATTTGGAGAGAAAGGAGGTGGGTAGGAACTAGAAGGGATAGAGGAGAAATATATATTGTATATTGGATATATTGTAGGAGCTAAAAAAAATCTCTTTTCAACAACAACAACAACAAAGGAATAGCAAAGGGAAATTACAAATCTGAAGATAAATCTTATATTCCAGATATTTTCACACAGTGTCATATTAGTCTCAGAAGGGAGCAAAATGTGTGATAACAGAAGACTTACAATGAAAATAGACCAGTTGTGAAGGAAGTGGACTAAGTTATAACTGTATTGGGCCATCTGTAAGGTCAAACACAATGTTACTTACATTCAAACACTTATCATGGGGAAAAGGATGTTGCCATCCTGCTTAAATTGAGCAGGTTATCTTTCTACAGAAAGTATTTATGTAATTTCTCTAGCACTCTCATTACATGAATTTTAAATTCCTGTTCTGCTCTATGACATTAATGTTGTAATTCTTAGTAAACATCTGTAGGTTGCAGTAAAAGAACTATAATTACTTTGCTCAATGGTAAAAGTATTAAAATTATAATACACAAATTTTCATACACAGAACTAAAAGTTGTAGGGCAAAGTTATATTAAATTCTCAATCATAAAGATGATTACAAAAATAATGTATTGCAACATATAAATAAATCAAATACAAGTACTTAGTGACTTCACATAAGTTGTAAATACAATGATGTTTATCAAAAACCAGGGAGTAGGGATAACAAATGGAGAAAAGTTGATAGATAGCTTTTAAGGTACAGTTTGAAATGACTAAGTTCTGGCATGCTATTGCATTGTAGTCTGACTATAAATGCCAATCATGTACTGGACACTAAAAAAAAAAAAAAAAACAAAAATCATGTTGAAAGTTTTTACCACAATGAAAAGATTAACTTCTTTAGAATATCGGTGTGCAAAAAGTTACTTAAGCACCACACAATGTTTTCCAGTATCTAGATATTACAGAGTAGACACATTAGTATATTAAATTCTTATTTTAAGTATCCTTTTAAAACTCATCAGAAAAGTATTCAAGGAAAAAATGAAGTACAAATGAATATTAAGTATTAAGATTTTATCTCTAAGGATACAGCCATTAACCTTAGTTGTTTACTTAACAGGATCTACATCACCCAGGACACAAATCTCTGAGCACATCTGTGAGGGTGTTTCTTTTTTCTTTTTTTCCTCTTATATTCTTCTCTCATACAATTCATCCCAATCACAGTTTCCACTCCCTCCACTCCTCTGAGTTTTCCCTCAGATATCTCTTCTCACTCAGATCCACTCCTCTGCCATCTCCCTTCAGAAAAGAACAGGCCTCCCAGGAATATCAACAGAACACAGCATAACTACTCCCACTAAGACTAGACACAAACCCTCATTTCAAGGCTGGACAAAGCAAGCTAGTAGGAGAACAACGGTTTCCTGAGCTCCACCTAATGTTTGGCTGTGGGTGTTTGCATCTGTTCCCATCAGCTATGGAAGGAACCCTCTCTAATGACTACTGGGCTAGACACCACTCTTTTTTTTTTTTAATACATCGTTCTTTTTTTATATTTTTATTAGGTATTTTCCTCATTTACACTTCCAATGCTATCCGAAAAGTCCCCCATACCCTCCCTCCACTCCCCTACCCACCCACGCCCACTTTTTGGCCCTGTACTGGGGCATATAAAGTTTGCAAGTCCAATGGGCCTCTCTTTCCAATGATGACTGACTAGACCATCTTTTGATACATAGGCAGCTAGAGTCAAGAGCTCCGGGGTACTGTTTATTTCATATTGTTGTTCCACCTATAGGGTTGCAGATCCCTTTAGCTCCTTGGGTACTTTCTCTAGCTCCTCCATTGGGAGCCCTGTGATCCATCCACTAGCTGACTGTGGGCATCCACTTCTGTGTTTGCTAGGCCCCGGCATAGTCTCACAAGAGACAGCTATCTCTGGGTCCTTTCAGCAAAAACTTGCTAGTGTATGCAGTGGTGTCAGCGTTTGGAAGCTGATTATGGGATGGATCCCCGGATATGGCAGTCTCTAGATGGTCCATCCTTTCGTCACAGCTCCAAACTTTGTCTCTGTAACTCCTTCCATGGGTGTTTTGTTCCCAATTCTAAGAAGGGACAGAGTGTCCGCACTTGGTCTTCGTTCTTCTTGAGTTTCATGCGTTTAGCAAATTGTATCTTATATCTTGGGTATCCTAAGTTTTTGGACTAATATCCACTTATCAGTGAGTACATAATGTGTGAGTTCCTTTGTGATTGTGTTACCTCACTCAGGATGATGCCCTCCAGGTCCATCCATTTGCCTAGTAATTTCATAAATTCATTCCTTTTAATAGCTGAGTAGTACTCCATTGTGTAAATGTACCACATTTTCTGTATCCATTCCTCTGTTGAGGGGCATCTGGGTTCTGGCTATTATAAATAAGGCTGCTATGAATATAGTGGAGCATTAGACACCACTCTTATCAGTATAGCAGAATATCATTAGGAATCACTTTTTTGAATTTTTCCCAGTTGTTTGGATCTACCCAAGGTCTCTCTGGGCTATCTAGCTTCTGGTCCATGGCAATCCAGGCACTGTCAGGCCCGGGCGCCCTCTTGTTTCTATATTAGGTTTACTGAAACAGGAAGACTTAGTTTAAATGTGGGTGGTACCATCGACTGGCGTCGGATTCTGAACTGGCTAAAATTGAGCGTGAAACTGAGCAGCAGCATACATTGCTCTATGCTTCCTCGCTGTAGGTGCAATGTGATCTGCTATCTCAAGCTATTGCCACCAGACTTCCTGCCACAAGGGTCTGCACCTTCAAAGTGCAACGTAAAATAAACACTTTGAGTTGCTTTTGTCCGATGTTTTGTTAAAAAGACGAGAAAGTAACCGATACTCATATGAGTTGTTTCTTTGGGCAAAAGGAAAGTTAACTACTAATGAATTAAAAACCATGAAAGCAGCAAGGTGTCTCAATGGGTGTCTGCAGGCCTAGCTGACTGAGTTTTCCTCCCAAGTACCACAAGGTGGCAGGAGAGAACAGATTGTGCAGAGAGATCCTCTGACTACATTTCCACAGAAGCACACATGCATCTACATGCAGAGACCTACAATAAATAAAATAAAATAAGAGTACAAGGACTTTTAAAAATTATATCGATGAACAAGATACAAAGAACAAATGACCTGCTTGATCATCATAAGAAAATGACTTGCCTTCATAAATACACAGGGAGCAATTTGAGAATAAAGTTTAAAGGGGAAAAATAAAGAAAGTTTTTATTTGAGGGACAGAATAATGCAGCTGTACAATGATAAATGTGCAGGGATATTAATTCTTAAACATTACATAAGAATTATTTTCCAGTTGCATTTCAAACATGTTCTTTCAGGCCGAAAACCAAATTGGAAATGACTAAAGTAACCAGATAGCCGTCAAAGTTCAATTAAAAGAAAATGTTAATAAAAACAGATAATAGGAAAATACTTATCTTTGGGCTATTAAAAATAAATAAGGGATAAGGGATTTACTTGATGTTAATGTTTACACAGTGGCATTTTGAAAAGAATGAAAGAATAAATCATGATCAGTTTTAGTCATCAAAAATTGTGAATTTGTTTTTATACACATCAAAGAAGGTAGACATTCTCCATGCAGCAAAACATGGGTGTTAGTTATTTCCAACCACCCCCCCAGGCAAACCATGTCTATTGCATCAATGTTCGGTAAACAAGAGCATGGTTTCATGATTCAACTTGGTAAAGCAGGTTTTCAAAAGCTAAACAAAGTTATTTGTCTCCATCTTGTGGCAAGTTTGGATATAACAGTGCTTCACAGATTATAGTGATATTTGGCCCAAAAGTTATTTTACAATATCTTTACTAATTTTTTAAGAGTTTCATACTATGTGACTTAGCCATTATCATTCTCAAGTATTCCCCCTTACCCTACTTTCTACTCGAAATTTACTGTCCTCTTTTTTTTTTTTTATAACAATATCCCTTCAACTCCAATCTGTACTGTCTAAATACGTTTGTGTATATATAGGGCTATAAACTGAAGCATAGTGGATCTACCTGAAACCACACTTAAGAAAATTGACTCCCTCTCCTTTGGAAGCTATCAGCTGTCCATATCTCCTCAGTTAGGGGTCAGGACTCATGACTCTTTCCTACTTCGGGCAGCAATGTTGACTGTCTTGATCTTACCCAGTTGATGCCAGCTGTTGTTAGCTCACGGGAGCAGAAGCCCTGTCGTATCAGAACAACAGTATTCCTTCCCTAACCTCTGGCTCTTACAATCTCTCCACGTACCTGTGATCTTCCCTGATTCTTGGAGGTGTATAATATAATAAATTCCACTTGCGTCTGAGCACTCCACAATTATTTATTCTTTACATTTGACTGCTCTATACTTGTTAGCATCTGCTTTTTTTTTTTTTTTTTTTTTGGTTTTTCGAGACAGGGTTACCCTGTGTAGCCCTGGCTGTCCTGGGACTCACTCTGTAGACCAGGCTGGCCTCGAACTCAGAAATCCTCCTGCCTCTGCCTCCCGAGTGCTGGGATTAAAGGCATGTGCCACCACGCCCAGCCCGAGCATCTGCATTTAACATTGTCCAATGCACAATGTTTTTGCATTGGACTTTTTGATAAGTTTTTGCACTAATATATGAGTTGAGATATGAATTAGAGGGCAACTGACTATGTCCATTTTACAAAACAGTACTAGTAAGTTCATCCTTGAGGCTGTGAGCTCCCCACCACAAATTGTCAACCAGATTTAAGATTCAAACAGTGTTTGCTCTGGTGGGATAGGCCTCGAATCCAAGCAGGTTTATGCTCAGCTTACTTCCTTATACAGTCAGGACAAGTTTTAATCTTATGTAAGAGAGACAAATTAAACCTAATCTGAGAGATATACATGGTAGACTGTTGGTCCAGCCACCAAAGAGATTGCTTCTTCAGGAAAGTAACTGGAGACTTCATGATATCTCTTAAGGTTGACCAATGTATATTCTAACAAATACATTAGAGCTCTTCTGTAATAAATGTAACTATAGCTCTCATAATCAAAAATATGTTCATTTTATATAGCAGTTATCCAAATTGATATTGTAATAAGTTAACATTTATAAGACATCAAGATGAGATATTCAATCCAATGCAAGCACTTTACAAACAAAGACCTTTTGTAAAACTACATAGCCTGTTTCCTGAAATCATTGAGAAAATTTGTGTTTAGTAATCCCTTTGTCTTACTTTTCAAAAGATATTATACAGTAGATAAGATCTTTTGCAATATTATATTGAGATTTCTCCAGTATAGGTTATAAATAACCTTGGAAGTTAAGCTTTGTGTGTTTTATATACACTTCCATGCTGTATTATTGGGGTGTTAAATGATTGTGAGAACTCAAAATTGTAGGTAGATAACAGGAGATCAATAGCTCAAATCTGTTGTGGTTATTATTATTCTCGGGATTTGCTATATCCTCTGGTTGCCTTTAGATATCTACTAGGGGTTTCTGCCCCACTTAGGCCATAGAGCTCACAAATAAAAAGACACAAAACCTTTAGATTTATAATAAGTTTAAAAGCACTAGAGGTGGGCATTCAAGGATTTAAATGCTTAAGATGATAATGAGGAAACGATTTAAGTACAGAACTCTAAACTCACCAAGATCGAATAATAAAATACTTTCTCCTAAATTGCCAAATACACATAGACTGTACATTGTGAATATAATTACTATAGCATAGATATTATAGTCATTGCATAATCCCTGCTTCACAAAAGGTGGGTCAGATATATTGGGCCAGAAGGCTGAAGATAGATGGATGCTCCAATGTTGTAGACACAATTCTGGGGAACTGTTCAGGCAGTCATTTCTCCATCATATCTTGGCTTGGAAGATGCTTGCCTATACTTCTTGCATATTCATGTAATATTTATTCCTTCTCAGGTCTCTGAAGACTAGGCATACTCTCACATTTAATCTTAAATTGTTTAGGATTTAAGAAGATGTTTTTAGGTATAAGAGAATGTTTTTAGGTTAGTAACACAAATTATGATAAAAGTGATTTACACACAGAACTATGAACTCAACAAGATAGGATAGATCATAGAATATCTTATTCAAAGACAGCTGAATACAAATACAATTTTAATGTAACTCTTAGTTAATACTTTTAATAATTGTTTAATAATTGTTCATAGTGTGCGCTGTTTTTATTATATGAAAAAGTAGTCTTTTACGTAGAAAAAAAGGGGGAACTGCTGGGGAGTTGTCTGGTGTTGCTGGTATTCAAATGCTAAATTCTGTACTATAAGATCTAGTTCCTTCAATATGAGTAGATCCTCATGTCTACCAGTTTTTGTCATATAAATATTACACCCCAATTTAAAATTATTGGTTAAATACAACTTGTGATAGCCAATTACTGGGGGGAAATAGAGAAAGGTGGAGCTTAAGTTACCAGGCTGGGTATAAATGGTAGTGACCACTGGGAAAGAAACAAGAGAGAGATAGAAAAGAAGTGCAAAGGAGGAGAAGACAGAGACAACAGGAGGTCTCCATTATCCATGACGGACCAGCAGCACATGCCAGAGTAAAATGACTCCCCAGGGTACCAGACTGTTAAAAAGGAAATAACTCAGAGAATTTCCAACAGCAAATATTTGGGGAGCACACTTGGTGTAATAGCCAGCCTAGCATTAGATATTTAGATTAGGTGTAACCCCCCCCCAGTAATTGCAAAAAACCTAACAGATAAATATCATAGTCTGAGTCTCATTCATTTGAAGCTAGGTTGGGATAAGATTAATACGTATCATTTTACACAAGGCCACTTATATAATAGTACATGTTTTATTAACATGAGGAAGAAAGAAAATGTGAAAAACATATGTTTGAAAAGAAGTAGAGCTGTGATGAAAGGATGGACCATCTAGAGACTGCCATATCCAGGGATCCATCCCATAATCAGCTTCCAAACACTGACACCATTGCATACACTAGCAAGATTATGCTGAAAGGACCCAGATATAGCTGTCTCTTGTGAGACTATGCCGGGGCCTAGCAAACATAGAAGTTGATGCCCACAGTCAGCTACTGGATGGATCACAGGGCTCCCAATGGAGAAGCTAGAGAAAGTACCCAAGGAGCTAAAGGGATCTGCAACCCTATAGTTGGAACAACAATATGAACTAAACGGTACCCCGGAGCTCTTGTCTCTAGCTGCATATGTATCGAAAGATGGCCTAGTCGGCCATCACTGGAAAGAGAGGCCCATTGGACTTGCAAACTTTATATGCCCCAATACAGGGGAATGCCAGGGCCAAAAGAATGGGAATGGGTGGGTAGGGAAGGGGGGGGATATGGGGGACTTTTGGGATAGCATTGGAAATATAATTGAGGAAAATACGTAATAAAAATAAATAAATAAATAAATAAATAAATAAATAAATAAATAAATAAATAAATAGAAAAAGAAAAGAAGTAGAAGACCAGAAGGACAAGTTTTCTAAAATCCAATCAAAGAAGTTTTCTCTGGAAACTCTGGAGTTCTGGAAATCCATATCTACCTTTGTCTTAGAAAATGACAAATGAATGCTTGAACTTGCCTCGAGAATGATAAAGGAAAGAAAAAACCCATGTTGAAGTTTCATATAAGTGAACCTGTATTCCCAGAGTTTGGGGTACAACAGAAGATTCGTGAATAAATTTCATGCACATACAAGAATACGGTGAGCAAATTCAGATGTTGATGCTCTGTTGCTGTGTTAAGACTCCATTTCATCACTCAAAAAGTTTTCCTGCCATCTCTCCACTCTGTGGGTTTAGTGAAACCTTCTCCAGATAGTTTGATTTAGAACTATCTTTGTGAGCATGTTTAGTCCTCGAGCAACAGGCCAATGTACTCAATCCTCACTAATATTCTGGAACATCGATCAATGTGACTAGATGTATTGAGGAAATCAAGCAACAGTCTTTGTGAATTCTCTTTTATCTTGTGTTTCCTCACATGGTAGAAGAATTAAATATCATTTAATTTTTAGGCCATTCTACTGTGTAAAAACAAGCTAACCAAATTGATGTAATAGGGGACTGGGATATGTCTCTCAATGAGAAGCACTGCAAAGAGTTTTAGTCATATTCATTGGAAAAGAAACAAAATGACTTCATTTTGCTTAGAGATCTTTACACTACATAATTTTCCAGATCTACAGCCAATTTGTAGGAGAGTCAGAAAAATAGGCATGTGCAAAACCCCCAAAATGATAGACTCATTCAAGAGGCAGTGAAGACTCAAAGAATCTCAGTCATTCTGAGCCCTGAAGCTTCCTTGGTTGCTCCCTTTCCAGTGTTTCCACTTTGTTTCAGGAGGATTGGGAAGATCTGTAAAATGGGGGGAAAAATAAACACATAAGAGAAGAAAGCTCCAGTTCTCTTTCTGCTATTTGCCAGTCCCCAAGCTGGTAAGATAACCAAGCTTAAACTAGATACAGTGTTGGAATTCTACATGGTACAAGCTCTCTTTAATTAAAGAATTGTATATGGAGACTGAAGTATTTTAAAACTATTTGGGAAAAATGGTCATATTTCCTCAAAAAACATATATATATATATATATATATATATATATATATATATATAGCCATTCCAGGCTGTAAACAGGCCAGCCGGATGGAAATCTATTCCAGGTAGTAAACAAGCCCATGTTTGGTGGATGGCCCGCCCTTAATCCCTGATTGGCTGAGCAAGCCTGCCTGGTGAGGTGATGCGACCTGTGGTAATTGGTGGGGGCGTGGTTGTGGCTGGAGTGGAGAAAAACACTTGTAATCAGAGAGGCTGGGGGATATTAAGAAAGAAGCTGCCTGAGTAAACTGCTTTAAGAAGAACTGGTGGTTCTTTCTTGCTGGTTGAGTGGGACGCGACATATATATGCTTTTGTTTCCTTCACAATAGTGAATAATTGTATTGCTAAATAAATATTGATGGGAAGATAAAATACAGAACAGTGGGGATTTCTGAGTGATGGTTAACTATTTTTAAGTGCATAAGGGAACGTCAACACTTGTTTTGAGTTTAAGAGTTACCATGCATAGCCACCATATCATGTGGTTCAAGGTGCTGACTCAGGCCTTTTGAGGAAATAGGAAAGACTGGGAGTGCTACAATGACAACAGAACCAGTTGTTCTGAAGGGTATTATCATCTTTGTCTATTCTTGCAGTATCACACATGTAGCTCTTCTTCCAATGTACCTACCTTACTCTGCAAACACTGCTTCTCAACTGGATTTCTTCACAATCTCAATGCTTATAAAACTAATATGTTTCTTGTTTCTTGTGGAGATTGCTCCTTGGATTCACCCATTCACATATACATACATGTGATGTACGATGGAGTTTCAATTGCTTAGGAAAGAAATATTCTTAGACACTAAAATTTGAAACCAGTTCTATAGGTAATGAGAGAAATTTGTTGAACATTTTTGGCATCATAACAATGTGGGGTATAAGAACAATATGTTGCTAAAATGACAAATAATGGATTGAGAAAACTGCCTAAGAATTATTCTTAACAGTTGTTGCACAACATAGTGACACAAAGTTGGACTGTTTAACATTTCCTGTAGAAGAACTTTCCATTGATATCTTTTTTATAGACTGAGCATTAGTATAAGTAGGTACTGTGAAAGTAAGCCTTTCCCTATCCCGCTCATGAAGGGGTAGAGTAAAAAGGAACTCTTTAAAATCAATTACTATCATAGGAGATGCCTTAGGTAATAAAAAATATAAAGGAATTCTAGTCTGCAACAACAAAGAACAATATGTTGCAAAAGGACGACTAGTAGTCATCTGTAGTGTGGGTTTTTTAAAGATATTTTAAAGTACCATGGTAATTCAAAATGACCTCAAGGGAAGGGGATGATATGCAGTTCTATGAAAATGAAACACATCAACATTAACTTGCTGTGTATAATGATCCTCTAGTGATGAAAAGATGACAAAATTGAGAAAAAAACTGTTTATAGCAGTAAAAACTCCTGAATGAATAAAATTAGAAGATGTGCTTGCATTAATAAAACTTTCAGAAGTCCAGGCTTTATCACATATCCATATTTGGCAAAATGTTGGAAAAAATTGATATGACTACAGTTTCAGATTCCACTCATATTATTAAAAAAAAAATTTAGATAATGATATAAACACTCCAGATGGCTAAAAGCAAGTTTCCAATGTGGCACAGTCATTGAGACTAAGTAATACATTGATAATATTCAAATTCTTGATTTATTTTGAGTTAGTTATTATGCATATTAATGCTCTCAAATTTTCTTTGTGTTTTCTCTGAATACACACTATTCAACTTTCAAAACTCATTAAGAAGTGTTTACAAAAGACCATCCACTCTACAGAAGAAACTTCATTGTAACTTCATTGTAAGAAAGTTACAAGAGAGAAGTTGCTCTGCCTTGATTCACAAAAGTTAGGATTCAGATCAAACAAAAAGTGATAAATCTTGTCTTGTAACAACAGTGAAAGTGAAACATGCAATGGACAGGCAGATGAGGCATGAGTTATATTTAGAGGAGATGGGTAGCTGTTAGTAGAACTTCTAGGTGAGAGTAACAAAATTTTATGACTCAATATAAAATATAGTAATAATGCAAACTTTAAAACTAATTATTCTTCTTATTGGGTGGTTAAGAGTACATTCTGGGTGTAATAACATGTGCAGCCTTGGGGAACTCCTTAGTAGTTAGTGATAAGATCCAGAGCTTGCATCCCCAGAATTCAAGTATATGCTGGGAACACTTAGCAGTCACCAAGAGATTCTAGCCTTCCAAGAGATCCCCAGAGTGAGCTGGCCAGAGAGATTAACTATATCAGCAATCTCTGTATTTGATTGAGATAGCCCACAACAATTATTAGAGTAAAAGAACAATAGGATTTTTTAGATAATTTCTGACATCAAGCTTGAGCCTCCACATGTATGTACATTCATGTATACATGAATAAACTTACACACAGAGACAAACACTGTCTTAAGTTAGGGTTTCTATTGCTATGAAGAGACACCATGACTACAGCAACTCTTGTGAAGGAAACATTTCATTGGGGCTTGCTTATAATTCAGAAGTGTAGCCCATTGTCATCATGCCAGTCTTCAGGTAGACATGGGGCTAGAAAAGGGACACTATATCTGACAAGGAGTTCCATATCTGGACCAGCAGGCAGAAGAAAGAAAGAGCCTGACTTGAGCTTTTGAAACCTCAAATCCTACCAACGGTGACATACTTCCTCTAATAAGACTACAGATATCCTAACAAGACCACACCTTCTAATAGTGCCATTCCCTGTGGGCCTGTGGAGAGCTTTTTTATTTAAAACACCACACAAACCAAACACAAAAAGAAACGGGGAGTAGCAGCCGGGGTAGGGGGTATTCTAAGAATTAAATCAGCATGGCAATGGAGAAAAACTAATGGTAGAGCTGATGCCCTGAATACTACTTCCAAAAAGGAAGCCGACCCTACAACCATACTACAAGTTAATCCTTTCTTGAATGTGGCCAGAACTGAGACATGGGTGGGCAACCAGTTGACAAGCAATACACCAAAAGCAGCAGAGGCAGGAGACTCAGATGCATCTTGACCTTTAGAATCTGAGTGTTACTGGAGAAAACAGTGGATTTTCAATAAAAGGTAGTGATAGAGCCAGCTATCCTGAATATCACTCTCAAGGGTCGGGGGGGGGGGAGAAAGAAAGGAAGAAAGGAAGGAAGGGAGGGAGGGAGGAGAGAGAGAGAGAGAGAGAGAGAGAGCAAAAAATATAGATAGAGGAAGGAGAGAAAGAAAGGGAGGAAGGAAGGAAGGAAGGAGGGGGGAGGGAGGGAGGGAGGGAGGGAGGGAGGGAGGGAGGGAAGGAAGGAAGGAAGGAAGGAAGGAAGGAAGGAAGGAAGGAAGGAAGGAAGGAAGGAAGGAAGGAAGGAAGGAAGGAAGGAAGGATGGAAGAGAGAAAGAAAGAAAGAAAGAAAGAAAGAAAGAAAGAAAGAAAGAAAGAAAGAAAGAAAGAAAGAAAGAAAGAAAGAAAGAAAGAAAGAATAAAAAGGACCCTCAGGTCCTCTCCTGAAAGCAGTAAATGTCTCCAAACTACAAATCTCCAAGGTTCTGGGGTTTTTTTGTTGTTGTTGTTTGTTTTGTTTTGTTTTGTTTTGTTTTACTTTTTTATTGGATATTTTATTTATTTGCATTTCAAATGTTATCCCCTTCCCAGTTTCCCCTCTGGAAAGCCCTATCCCATCCTTCCTCCCCCTGCTTCTTTGAAGGTACTCTCCCACCCACCCACCCACCTGCCCCAGCCTGCCCACCATGGCATTTTGAGCATCAAGACTTCACAGGACCAAGGGCCTCTCCTCCCATTGATGCCTGACAAGGACATTCTCTGCTACATATGCGACTAGACCCATGGATCACTCCATGTGTACTCTTTGGTTGGTGGTTTAGTCCCTGGGAGCTCTGGGGCTCAGGGGGTCTAGTTGGTTGATATTGTTGTTCTTCCTATAGGGTTACAAACCCCTTCTGCTCTTTCAGTCTTTCCTCTAAATCCTCCATTGAGGACCTGTGCTCAGTCCAGTGGTTGTGGCTGCAAGCATCTGCTTCTGTGTTTGTAAGGCTCTAGCAGAGCCTCTCAAAAGACAGCCATGCGTTTAGCAAATTGTATCTTATATCTTGGGTATCCTAAGTTTGGGGCTAATATCCACTTATCAGTGAGTACATATTGTGTGAGTTCCTTTGTGATTGTGTTACCTCACTCAGGATGATGCCCTCCAGGTCCATCCATTTGCCTAGTAATTTCATAAATTCATTCTTTTTAATAGCTGAGTAGTACTCCATTGTGTAAATGTACCACATTTTCTGTATCCATTCCTCTGTTGAGGGGCATCTGGGTTCTTTCCAGCTTCTGGCTATTATAAATAAGGCTGCTATGAACATAGTGGAGCATGTGTCCTTCTTCCCAGTTGGGACATCTTCTGGATATATGCCCAGGAGAGGTATTTTGTGAGACTATGCCGGGGCCTAACAAACACAGAAGTGGATGCTCACAGTCAGCTATTGGACTGATCACAGGGCTTCCAATGGAGGAGCTAGAGAAAGTACCCAAGGAGCTAAAGGGATCTGCAACCCTATAGGTGGAACAACATTCTGAACTAACCAGCACCCTGGAGCTCTTGACTCTAGCTGCATATGTATCAAAAGATGGCCTAGTCGGCCATCACTGGAAAGAGAAGCCCATTGGACATGCAAACTTTATATGCCCCAGTACAGGGGAACGCCAGGACCAAAAAAATGGGAATGGGTGGGTAGGGAAGTGGGGGAGAGTGTATGGGGGACTTTTGGGATAGGATTGGAAATGTAATTGAGGAAAATACATAATAAAAATATTAAAATATAAATAAATAAAATGGACTACTCAGCTATTAAAAAAAAAAAAAAAGACAGCCATATCAGGTTCCCATCAGCTAGCACTTCCTGGCATCCACAGTAGTGTCTGGGACTGTAAATTGGATGAATCCCCAGGTGGGGCAGTCTCTGGATGGTCTTTCCTTCAGTCTCTGCTCCACACTTTGACTCCATATTCCTCCTGTGATTATTTTGTTCCCCCTTCTAAGGACTAAAGCATTCATATTTTGGTCTTCTTGAGTTTCATGTGGACTTTGAATTATATCTTGGGTACTCTGAGCTTTTGGGCTAATATCCATTTGTGTTCTTTTGTGGCTGGATTATTTCACTCAGGATAATATTTTCAAGTTCCCTCCATTTGCCTAAGAGTTTCATGAAGTCATTGTTTTTAATAGCTGAATAGTACTCCATTTTGTAGATGTACCACATTTTCTGTATTGATTACTCTGTTTAAGGACCCATTTATAGTATTCGGTAATAATGCAACACTTCATTTCTACCATGTGGTTTCCACAGACTGCTATTGACATCTCCTATAGGGTTCGTATATTAATAATGGTAGTAATGAGTGTTATTTTCAAGAAATAGACTCTACTTTCTTCTTTTGAACATTCCTGTCCCATATTTTCTTTCAAGCTTCTGGCTATTATAAAGAAGACTGATATAAACATAATGAAGCATGTGTCCTTGTTATATGTTGGAGTGTCTTCTGGGTATATCCCCAGGAGTGGTATAGCTGGGTCCTCAGGTAGTACTATGTCCACTTCTCTGAGGAACCACTAGACTGATTTCCAGAGTGGTTGTACCAGCTTGCAATCCCACCAACAAAATGGGTTAGACTTCATGACTACCTTGGTAGGGCATATGACAGCAGCCAAACAGGCATGACATCACTGCTGTGGACTATACATCCTTACTAACAAACATGAGCCAGAAAAAACTAAGTAGGAATGCCCTAAACTTTTGAGCATCAAATCCCACCCCATCCCCCAGTGGCATACGTCTGCCAACAAGGCTACACTTCTTAAACCTTCTGAAATAGTTCCACTAACTGGAGACCAAGTATTCAAATATATGAGTATATGATTCCATGTTTTTTTTTTCAAACCATCACACTCTTCCTTCTGAACTACTTCTTAGAAGTGCTGAAAGATTCTGGAAGAGAGGGAATTGTGGTCTTCATTTGGATATTCACCAGTGAGCTTAAGTTGTAACCTATGGTCATGTGTACACCCTTGATTAAACTCAGTGGATCACAGAAACCTTAAATAAAGAAGTGACATGAGTGTTCTGTAAGTATCTCTAGGGAGGGTTGGTGGGGTAAGAGATAAACAGAATGCATTTTATAAATTATGAAAGTGTCAAAGAACAAATATAATTCAGGGGAAAAAAGGATAGTGTGACTTACATACCCAATGGACTATTATTGATTTTTCTTTGATGAGTACACCAATAATGATATACTGCCTAAGTTCAGGAACACAAGACGTTGCAGAACTCACAGCCTTACATTCTATCTCCTTTCTATTTCTCAAACTAATAATTCCTTCAAATTTCATTGACTTCACTTTTTCTATGTCATCTTAGAACAACCTGGATTCCTGAAAGTGCATCGTCTCTAGGTTTACATTAAGCCTTCCCATTTATAGTATTCGGTAATAATGCAACACTTCATTTCTACCATGTGGTTTCCACAGACTGCTATTGACATCTCCTATAGGGTTCGTATATTAATAATGGTAGTAATGAGTGTTATCTTCAAGAAATAGACTCTACTTTCTTCTTTTGAACATTCCTGTCCCATATTTTTTTTCTTACCCACCTGATGCCATACTGTGGCCAGCCTAGGAAGAGGAACAACTACAGCCAAGTCAGAGTTCAAAGTAAACTTACTCCTAATTATGAGCCATTTTAAAATATTGATTTTTGTATGTGTGTTGCTTGGACTTGAACAAGGAGTGTCATGCCTGGTTCTCATTGTTCTACACTATCAGGCCCAAAATTTCTTGCCAATTTCTGAACTCCCTAGCACCACAAAGATACTGTAATAACAGTACTCAGTATAGTGACTACTGAATCCTTTTAAAAGCTACCCTCTAAAGAGGTATGTTGACATGAAGAACATATCTGCCTTGGCTTTGGGAGAATGCTGTGAGAAATTCAGTCTATAGTAGCATTTATCAGACATTTATTCTTTTTTTCAAGCACCTTGTATGTGTGACATATAAAACTTTACCAATTTTTTTCTGAATTAAAACACAAGGACTTATTTCCATTTCCATTCTTAATGGAGAGAAAGCTACACAGAGAATTCTTAAATGTGTTATACAAGTATTATGATAGGAAAAGAATATCCTAGGTGCTAAGAGACTCCAGCAAGAGAAACACTGGAGTGAATTGAGGTCTGTTTTCTAGGATCAAAATGTCTAAGTTGAAAAACAACAAAAATATTTGGTGAAGGGTGGTAACATCTGTTATGCACTCAGCTAGTTGATCTACTAAAATGTTGATGTGCAGCTTATGTGTGTATGTTGTTATTATTAAAAATTAATAATTGATAAAAACACAAATTGTACACACCCAGTGACTCTTACTATTTCAAAGCTGTAAAATGAGGACAAAATACATTATAAACACATATCCTTGTTCCAAACATGAGCTGGCAGTATCTATCCCTCAAAGCCCAAATGGTCTGCAGGTTGGATGTGAATATTCACACCTTCCCTATTTTTACAAATTAAATGACAGCACTTTCCCCACATTTTAAAACACAAAAGGTAGAAAGACAAATTGTAACCTTAAAAAGAATATTATATGTAAAATTCTATTTTAATCGTCTTTAAAACCTCTAATTTTTTTCAGCCGAGATGGGGTCCTATTGTCTTTGTGTCATGTGACTGAAAAGAGTTCACACTTACAATGGGTGATCTGTCAGTGTGTTCTTTGCTTGTCACTTCCTTCTGCCCGAAATAATGGTATTAAATTATCTTCACTCTTGAGTTTCTTTTAAGGAAACTTTGTATGACCTTAGCCCATTTTGTAAGGGTAATTTTATTTAGAATGAGAGTATAATCCATAAATCCACTTAAGTGGGCATTGATAAACTATAAAACACTTCACTATACACTAGGCAACACTTAACCATGTACTACTAGGCAAGCAAGAGTGAGATTTTTATTATGCTCTTTCCTCACTGCAGAACTTCATCCCCCTTTCAAAATCTCTCAAAGGCATCAAAGGATACTCTGACCTACTAAGGATATCAGTGCTCAGCCACTGGAAGCATTTGTAACATTTAATAATTCTACTTTTTAAATGAAAATAATCTTAAGTTGTGGGATTTTTTTCTGCTTTTTAGTGAGTACAAACCCTTAGATGTCAATATGTCAGCTCCTTCTGAATACTACTGTGATACAAGAGCCTATTGCCAGGCAATAGTCAAAGAAAGCAGAGCCTACAAAGGTTCTTCAGCAAGAGAGAAAATAGACTTTTGGAGAGGCACTCCATTGCACACTGTGAGCCACAGTATTAGCAAACGTGTCCATGTGTTTGCCACTATTTTATTGATGAGGATAATAGCATTTATTTTATTTCCTAAAGTTCAGCAGTAATAACAATACCAATATATTAAAAAGAGTAAATTTGAATATGAATCGATGTTATTTTCTTCTCTCTACTTCTTTATAATAGATTTTTTCTCAGCTGGTAAAATGCTTCATTGCTGATTTATTAAAAACAGAATGTCTCTAATTTATTATTATGATTTCTCTAACACTAATAACTGGGGAAGCTGTAGTAAGTGTGAAATTTAAAAATATATCATCAGTACTTGATTTATTTTAATTTTTATTACAAGAACATTTTATAGCTGAAGAGTCATTTTTCATTTTTAATTAAAATATAATTGCATCACTTCCACCAACAGAAACTTTTAAAGATGTTCATAACCTGAGGAAAGATGCTAGAGAAATAACTGGATCATTACATTCACATCTCCTTGGAGAAAATGAGGTAAGTTACTAGCAGATGGGAGACCAAGCATCAAACACAGGATCATAGGAACTTGAACATAAAATGATAGATGTAGATGAAGAGGACCAGCATCAACACATTAACCTCACAAACACTTTGAAAGCTACCAGGAAGTAAACTAACCACAGGAAACACTACATATGCATGAGAGTGGATCTCTGGCCACCTAAGTGTTGATGTGCAATAAGTTTCCAAAGTTCAAAATAGTCCAATACACCCTATGTCCAACACTGAAAGGGTTTAACATATTTAGAAGTAGGATGAAAAAGCAGCCCTAACACTGAACACTATTTAGGTCAGTTGGACAATGGAAAATGACATTAGCACAATAATTTTAGTGAAAATAGTAGTAATTATAATGATAGTCAATATTATTTGTTATTTATTTGCTTACTTGTTTTGGAAACAGTCTTGCAATTTAATACTGATTGCATAGAATTTCATATGTAGCCCAGAGGAACCATAAACTCTTGATGTTCTTTCTTCAGCCTCCTCAGTATTGGTGTTACAGGGATACGTCACCACACTGTGCTTACCCAGAACCTTAACAGCATCACTACTTTATTTGCTATCTGGAATCTATCAGATGAAATGAAGTTATACATTTGCACAATGAAAAACTACACAGCTATTAAAAACAATGAATTTATGAAATTCTTAGACAAATGGATGAATTTGCAGGATATCATCCTGAGGTAACCCAATCACAAAAGAACACACATTATATGTACTCATTGATAAGTGGATATTAGCCTAGAAGCTCAGAGTACCCAAGATACAATTTGCAAAACACATGAAACTCAAGAAGAAGGAAGACCAAAGTGTGGATACTTCCATCCTTCTTAGAAGAGGGAACAAAATATCCATGGAAGGAATTACAGAAACAAAATTCAGAGTAGAGACTGAAGGAATGACCATCCAGAGACTGCCCTACCTGGGGATCTATCTCATACAACCACCAAACCTATTGTGGATGCTAACAACAGCTTGCTGACAGAGCCTGACAGATGCTGTCTCCTGAGAAGCTCTACCAGTGCCTGACAAATACAGAAGTGAATGCTCACAGCTATTCATTGGGTGGAGCACAGGGTTCCCAATGAAGGAGCTAGAGAAAGTACCCAAGGAGATGAAGGGGTTTGCAGTCCCATAGGAGGAACAACAATATGAACTAAGCAATACCCCCAGAGCTCCATGGGACTAAACCACCAACAAAAGAAAACACGTGGTCAGACTCATGGCTCTGGCTGAATATGTAGTAGAGAATGGCCTAGTTGGCCATCAATGGGAAGAGAGGCCCTTGGTCCTGTGAAGGTTCTATGCCCCACTATAGGGGAATGCCAAGGCCAGGAAGCAGGAGTGAGTGAATTGGTGAGTAGGGCAAGTGGGGAGAGGATAGGGGGTTTTCAGAGAGGAAACCAGGAAAGGGGATAACATTTGAAATTTAAATAAAGAAAATATCTAATAAAAAGGGGGAAAATAAAGTTATAATTTATAGTACTGAAATCTATCTGAAATTTTGCTTGTACATTATTGTCACTCAATGTCATGAAAGAAGTTAGAAAGAAACAGAAAACAGATTAAATATCTGATGAAATACAAAAAGAAATGGTTTTGAAAACTGCTTTATTGCCAGATGGCATATACTTTTAATTTCTTTATAGTTTAGTCTTCTTAAATCATGCCTTAACATAAGGAGATGGTTAGGGAACATAGAAAGTTCATTCTCTATCTGTATAGTCCCTGTTAAATCTGTAAATTGACAGTGTGACTGACTCCTGAGGCTCAATATTCCCACAAAATCTCCTTTGAAAGTATTTCTCCTTAACAAACATCAACTGATGGAAAATAATTTTTAAGCTTCTTTTATTTCCAAGTAGAATCTGACCATATCTGGCAAATAGGGCAACCTACATGAAGTAGCAATGAGCAGCTCCCTCTGGCTTATCTAACCATGCTGTATTCTGCATGCAGTCTGTGGGTCTACCTCTAATCTATCACTAACATACTATGAAAAGCAAAATATTTGGATATCTGTTTTGATACAATTTACAATACCCAAGATACAATTTGCAAAATACAAGAAAATCAAGAAGAAGGAAGACCAACGTGTGGATACTTCATTCCTCCTTAGAATAGGGAACAAAATACCCATGGAAGGAGGGACAGAGACAAAGTATGGAGCTAAGACAAAAGGATGGACCATCCAGAGACTACCCCACCTGGGGATCCATCCCATAATTAGCCACCAAACCCAGACACTATTGCATATACCAGAAGGATTTTGCTGAAAGGACCCTGATATAGCTGTCTCGTATGAGGCTATGCCAGTGCCTGGCAAATACAGAAAATGTATTTGTTCACAGTCATCTATTGGATGGAACACGGGGCCCCCAGTGGAGGAGCTAGAGAAAATACCCAAGGAGCTGAAGGGATCTGCAACCCTACAGGTGAAACAACAATATGAACTAATCAGTACTCCCAGAGCTCGTGTCTCTAGCTGCATATATAGCAGAAGATGGCCTAATCGGCCATCATTGGGAAGAGAGACCCCTAGGTCTTGCAAACTTTATATGCCCCAGTAAAGGGGAATGCCAGAGCCAAGAAGTGAGAGTGGGTAGGTAGGGGAGCAGGGTGGAGGGAGGGTATAGGGGACTTTTGGGATAGCATTTGAAATGTAAATGAAGAAAATATCTAATTGAAAAAAAATAACCTCACAAATAATATAAAAGTAATCTCCCAGAAAAGCTGTGGAAAGCTGTTTTCCAGACTGGATATGGCTGTTGCACTCATGAACTGCCAGCAGCAGTGGATATCTACAGAAAACCTACAGGAGATGGGTCACATTAGCATTTCATATGGATAGGGGAGGAGTTCAGGAGGAGTAGGAGTACTCCACCCAATGATTCAACCACTTTTACATTGCCAACACTATGTTAAATAGCTCCCATCCTTATTCATACTAGCAACTCTAATTAAACTTAAAATATCATACAAAGCAAAAGAGGAAAGTAACTTGGAAGTAAAGGGGTTGAGCAGAACTGATCAGAGGACAACAAAATATAATGAAAGGGTGAACAGAATCAAAATACAATTGTGAAAATTGATAAAATAAAATTTATATAAGAAAAATAATATGCATAATTCATATGCTATGGATTTATGAAACTTAATCTATTTCTTTTTTGAAGCTTATACTTTAAATACTTATGAATTGTACTTTTTCTCCTTTGTTGGAAATAGATTCATTTCTCATACAATATATCCTGATTACAGTCCCCGCTTCCTCTATTTTTCTGAGTTCCTGCTGACAGACCCACCACCTTTCTCTCATTAGGAAATGACAGGCTTCTAATGAATAACAACAAAATATGACAAAATAAAATACAGTAGTATAAAACAGAATGATCACCTCTAGCTCAACCATCAGTTGCCAAACAAAGCAACTGATAAGAACATATCAAGAGCAGGCACAAAAACCATAGACCCACTTGTTCACACATTCAGAAGTCCCATAAAACACTGTATCCTTTAAAGATATACAGGAAAACACAAAGATAAACAACACTACCTCAGGGTAAAGGTTTGAAAAAATATTAAAAGCAAATGGACATGAGAAACAAGCTAGTATGTCAATTTTAATAGCTCATGAAATGGACATAAAATTAAAACAGAAGAGATATGAATGAACACCCTACATTCATCAAATGAAAAATCAATGAAGAGGACTTTTCATGTCTTGATATCACTGCCCCAAACACAATGACACCCATGTTTGTAAATTAAACACTTAAATCACACATTGTTCCTCGCACACTGATAGTGAGAGACCACAATATTCCACTCTCACCAATGGAAAGGTCCTCCAAATAAAACCAAAACATAGAAATGCTAGTGCTAGCAGATATTATAAACCAAATGGACCTAACAGATAAATGTTCATCCAAACACAAAAGAATATATCATCTTCTGTGCACTTCTCTAAAGTTTATTCTATGCTTGGAGACAAAACAAGTCTCAACAGATACAAGAAAGTTGAAATTATTCCCTGAATCCTATCAGACAAACACAGATTAAAGCTACATATCAACACCAACAGAAACAACAGAACGCTTACAAAATTATGGAAACTAAAAAACTCTCTATTGAATAAAAAAAAGGATAGGACAGAAATAAAGGAAATTAAAGAGTTTCTAGAACTGCATAAAATGCATACACAGCAAAGCTAAACTTATGTGACACAATGAAAGCAGTTCTCAGAGGCATGATCATAGCACTAAGTATATACATAAAAAACTTAAGGGCTTTCATACTCGCAATTTAACAGCAAACAAGAAAGTTTTAGAACAAAAAATAAGTAATCATGGCCAAGATAAGTAAACTGTATTAAGAATCAATCTGAAGGCTAAAATTGAGAGAGATAGAGACAGAGACAGAGACAGAGAGACAGAGAGAGAATGACAAAACAGTAGCTTGAAAAAATAATCAAAATCAACATCCCTTATTCAAATGAACTAAAAGATAGAGAAAGAAAAGGTCCAAATTAACAAAATTAGAAATGAACAGGGGCACCTCAACTACATACCTAAAAATCTGTACTCCTCAAAAATGGAAAATAGGCTCTTCCGGTCAGAAAAGCACCTGGGTAGCTAGGGCGCAAGGTCGGCTGACACTCGCCAGCTACCCACAACACCCGCCACAGGATCTTAAGACTTCTGGTGAGTGGAACACAGCTTCTGCTCCAATCCAATTGCTCACGGGACCTGAGTCTGCATTAGTTAGGGAAGCAGAAACCGGCCTGAGTAGGGCCACAGGCCTCATCCGGCCAGATCAGCACCAGGGGAGCTAGAGCGCAGGGTCGGCTGACACCCGCCAGCTACCCACGAGCCCCGCCACAGGATTTTGAGAGTGCTAGTGAGTGGAATACAGCTTCTGCTCCAGTCCAATCACGCGGGACCTGAGACTGCTCTGGTTGGGGAGGCAGAAATCCGGCCTACATAGGGCCACAAGCCTCTTCCAGTCAGAAAAGCACCTGGGTAGCTAGGGCGCAGGGTCGGCTGACACTCGCCAGCTACCCACAACACCCACCACAGGATCTTAAGACTTCTGGTGAGTGGAACACAGCTTCTGCTCCAATCCAATTGCGCGCTGGACCTGAGACTGCATTAGTTAGGGAAGCAGAAAACCGGCCTGAGTAGGACCACAGGCCTCTTCCAGCTGGACCAGCGCCGGGGTACCGCCAGCTACCCACGACCCCCGCCACAGGATTTTGAGACTGCTGGTGAGTGGAACACAGCTTCTGCTCCAATCTTTAAACAGTGACAACGACAACAACTAACCCCAGAGATTACCAGATGGCGAAAGGTAAACGTAATAATCTTACTAACAGAAACCAAGACCACCCACCATCATCAGAACCCAGCACTCCCACTTCGCCCAGTCCAGGGCACCCCAACACACCGGAAAAGCTAGACACGGATCTAAAAGCATATCTCCTGATGATGGTAGAAGACTTCAAGAAGGACTTTAATAACACACTTAAAGAAATACAAATGAACACTGGTAAACAGGTAGAAGACAGTAAAGAGGAAGCACAAAAATCCCTTAAAGAATTGCAGGAGAACACTGCTAAAGAGTTTCAAATCCTTAAAGAAAAACAGGATAACCTAATCAAACAGGTAGAAGTCCTTAATGAAAAACAGGAAAACACATCCAAACAGATGATGGAAATGAACAAAACCATACTAGACCTAAAAAGGGAAGTAGACACAATAAAGAAAACCCAAAATGAGGCAACACTGGAGATAGAAACCCTAGGAAAGAAATCTGGAACCATAGATATCAGCATCAGCAACAGAATACAAGAGATGGAAGAGAGAATCTCAGGTGCAGAAGATTCAATAGAGAACATCGGCACAACAATCAAGGAAAATGTAAAATGCAAAAAGATCCTAACTCAAAACATCCAAGAAATACAGGACACAATGAGAAGACCAAACCTACGGATAATAGGAGTGGATGAGAATGAAGATTTTCAACTCAAAGGACCAGCAAACATCTTCAACAAAATTATAGAAGAAAACTTCCCAAATCTAAAGAAAGAGATGCCCATGAACATACAAGAAGCCTACAGAACTCCAAATAGACTGGACCAGAAAAGAAATACATCCCGACACATAATAATCAGAACAACAAATGCTCTAAATAAAGATAGAATACTAAAAGCAGTAAGAGAAAAAGGCCAAGTAACATATAAAGGCAAGCCTATCAGAATTACACCAGATTTTTCACCAGAGACTATGAGAGCCAGAAGATCCTGGACGGATGTTATACAGACACAAAAAGAACACAAATTCCAGCCCAGGCTACTATACCCAGCCAAACTCTCAATTAACATAGATGGAGAAACCAAAGTATTCCAGGACAAAACCAAATTCACACATTATCTCTCCACGAATCCAGCCCTTCAAAGGATAATAACAGAAAAAAAACCAATACAAGGACAGGAACCACACCCTAGAAACAACAAGAAGGTAATCCCTCAACAAACCTAAAAGAAGACAGCCACAAGAACAGAATGCCAACTTTAACAACAAAAATAACAGAAAACAACAAGTACTTTTCTTTAATATCTCTTAATATCAATGGACTAAACTCCCCGATAAAAAGACATAGACTAACAAACTGGCTACACAAACAAGACCCAACATTTTGCTGCTTACAGGAAACTCATCTCAGAGAAAAAGATAGACACTACCTCAGAATGAAAGGCTGGAAAACAATTTTCCAAGCAAATGGTATGAAGAAACAAGCTGGAGTAGCCATTCTAATATCTGATAAGATTGACTTCCAACCCAAAGTCATTAAAAAAGACAGGGAGGGACACTTCATACTCATCAAAGGTAAAATCCTCCAAGAGGAACTATCAATCCTGAATATCTATGCTCCAAATACAAAGGCAGCCACATTCATTAAAGAAACTTTAGTAAATCTCAAAGCACACATTGCACCTCATACAATAATAGTGGGAGACTTCAACACACCACTTTCACCAATGGACAGATCATGGAAACAGAAACTAAACAGGGACACAGAGAAACTAAGAGAAATTATGAATCAAATGGATCTGGCAGATAATACAGAACATTCTATCCTAAAACAAAAGGATATACCTTCTTCTCAGCACCTCATGGTACCTTCTCCAAAATTGACCACATAATTGGACACAAAACAGGCCTCAACAGATACAAAAATATTGAAATTGTCCCATGCATCCTATCAGATCACCATGGACTAAGGCTGATCTTCAATAACAAAATAAATAATAGAAAGCCAATCTTCACGTGGAAACTGAACAACACTCTTCTCAATGATACCTTGGTCAAGGAAGGAATAAAGAAAGAAATTAAGGACTTTTTAGAGTTCAATGAAAATGAAGCCACAACATACCCAAACTTATGGGATGCAATGAAAGCATTCCTAAGAGGAAAACTCATAGCTCTGAGTGCCTCCAAAAGGAAACTAGAGAGAGCACACATTAGCAGCTTGACAACATACCTAAAAGCACTAGAACAAAAGGAAGCAAATTCGCCCAAGAGGAGTAGATGGCAGGAAATAATCAAACTCAGGGGCGAAATCAACCAAGTGGAAACAAGAAAAACTATTCAAAGAATCAACCAATCAAGGAGCTGGTACTTTGAGAAAATCAACAAGATAGATAAACCCTTAGCCAGACTCACTAGAGGGCACAGGGAAAGCATCCTAATTAACAAAATCAGATATGAAAAAGGAGACATAACAACAGATCCTGAAGACATCCAAAACACCATCAGATCCTTCTACCAAAGGCTATACTCAACAAAACTGGAGAACCTGGATGAAATGGAGAAGTTCCTAGACAGATACCAGATTCAACCAAAGTTGAATCAAGATCAGGTTAATGATCTAAACAGCCCTATATCCCCCAAAGAAATAGAAGCAGTCATTAATAGTCCCCCAACTAAAAAAAGCCCAGGACCAGATGGGTTTAGTGCAGAGTTCTATCAGACCTTCAAAGAAGATCTAATCCCAGTTCTTCACAAACTATTCCACAAAATAGAAACAGAAGGTACTCTACCCAACTCATTCTATGAAGCCACAATTACTCTGAAACCTAAACCACAAAAAGACCCAACAAAGATAGAAAACTTCAGACCAATATCCCTTATGAATATTGATGCAAAAATCCTCAATAAAGTTCTTGCTAACCGAATCCAAGAACACATCAAAACAATCATCCATCCTGACCAAGTAGGTTTCATCCCAGGGATGCAGGGATGGTTCAATATACGGAAATCCATCAATGTAATCCAGTATATAAACAAACTCAAAGACAAAAACCACATGGTCATCTCTTTAGATGCGGTAAAAGCATTTGACAAGATCCAACACCCATTCATGATAAAAGTCTTGGAAAGAACAGGAATTCAGGGCCCATACCTAAACATGATAAAAGCAATCTACAGCAAACCAGTAGCCAACATCAAAGTAAATGGTCAGAAGCTTGAAGCAATCCCTCTAAAATCAGGGACTAGACAAGGCTGTCCACTTTCTCCATACCTATTCAACATTGTACTTGAAGTCCTAGCCAGAGCAATTCGACAACAAAAGGAGATCAAAGGGATACAAATTGGAAAAGATGAAGTCAAAATATCACTCTTTGCAGATGATATGATAGTATATATAAGTGACCCTAAAAATTCCAACAGAGAACTCCTAAGCCTGATAAACAGCTTTGGTGAAGTAGCTGGATATAAAATTAACTCAAACAAATCAATGGCCTTTCTCTACACAAAGAATAAACAGGCTGAGAAAGAAATTAGGGAAACAACACCCTTCTCAATAGTCACAAATAATATTAAATATCTTGGCGTTACTCTAACTAAGGAAGTTAAAGATCTCTATGATAAGAACTTCAAGTCTCTGAAGAAAGAAATTAAAGAAGATCTCAGAAGATGGAAAGATCTCCCATGCTCATGGACTGGCAGGATCAACATTGTAAAGATGGCTATCTTGCCAAAAGCAATCTACAGATTCAATGCAATCCCCATCAAAATTCCAAATCAATTCTTCAACGAATTAGAAAATGCAATCTGCAAATTCATCTGGAATAACAAAAAACCTAGGATAGCAAAAACTCTTCTCAAGGATAAAAGAACCTCTGGTGGAATCACCATGCTGGACCTAAAGCTCTACTACAGAGCAATTGTGATTAAAACTGCATGGTACTGGTATAGTGACAGACAAATAGACCAATGGAATAGAATTGAAGACCCAGAAATGAACCCACACACCTATGGTCACTTGATCTTCGACAAGGGAGCTAAAAACATCCAGTGGAAGAAAGACAGCATTTTCAACAAATGGTGCTGGCACAACTGGTTATTAACATGTAGAAGAATGCGAATCGATCCATTCCTATCTCCTTGTACTAAGGTCAAGTCTAAGTGGATCAAGGAACTTCACATAAAACCAGAGACACTGAAACTTATAGAGGAGAAAGTGGGGAAAAGCCTTGAAGATATGGGCACAGGGGAAAAATTCCTGAATAGAACAGTAATGGCTTGTGCTGTAAGATCGAGAATTGACAAGTGGGACCTCATGAAACTACAAAGCTTCTGCAAGGCTAAAGACACCATCAATAAGAGAAAAAAACCACCAACAGATTGGGAAAGGATCTTCACCTATCCTAAATCAGATAAGGGACTAATATCCAATATATATAAAGAACTCAAGAAGGTGGACTCCAGAAAGTCAAATAACCCCATTAAAAAATGGGGCTCAGAACTGAACAAAGAATTCTCACCTGAGGAATACCGAATGGCAGAGAAGCACCTGAAAAAATGTTCAACATCCTTAATCATCAGGGAAATGCAAATCAAAACAACCCTGAGATTCCACCTCACACCAGTCAGAATGGCTAAGATCAAAAATTCAGGTGACAGCAGATGCTGGCAAGGATGTGGAGAAAGAGGAACACTCCTCCATTGTTGGTGGGATTGCAAGCTTGTACAACCACTCTGGAAATCAGTCTGGTGGTTCCTCAGAAAATTGGACATAGTACTACCGGAGGATCCAGCAATACCTCTCCTGGGCATATATCCAGAAGATGTCCCAACCGGTAAAAAGGCACATGTTCCACTATGTTCATAGCAGCCCTATTTATAATAGCCAGAAGCTGGAAAGAACCCAGATGTCCCTCAACAGAGGAATGGATACAGAAATTATGGTACATTTACACAATGGAGTACTACTCAGCTATTAAAAAGAATGAATTTATGAAATTCCTAGCCAAATGGATGGACCTGGAGGGCATCATCTTGAGTGAAGTAACACAATCACAAAAGAACTCACACAATATGTATTCACTGATAAGTGGATATTAGCCCAAAACTTAGGATACCCAAGATATAAGATACAATGTGCTAAACGCATGAAACTCAAGAAGAATGAAGACCAAAGTGTGGACACTGTGCACCTTCTTAGAATTGGGAACAAAACACCCAGGGAAGGAGTTACAGAGACAAAGTTCGTAGCTGTGATGAAAGGATGGACCATTTAGAGACTGCCGTATCCAGGGATCCATCCCATAATCAGCTTCTAAACGCTGACACCATTGCATACACTAGCAAGATTTTGCTGAAAGGACCCAAATATAGCTGTCTCTTGTGAGACGATGCTGGGGCCTAGCAAACACAGGAGTGGATGTTCACAGTCAGCTATTGGATGTATCACAGGGCTCCCAATGGAGAAGCTAGAGAAAGTACCCAAGGAGCTAAAGGGATCTGCAACCCTATTGTTGGAACAACATGATGTACTAACCAGAACCCCGGAGCTCTTGTCTCTAGCTGCATATGTATCGAAAGATGGCCTAGTCGGCCATCAATGAAAAGAGAGGCCCATTGGACTTGCAAACTTTATATGCCCCAATATAGGGGAATGCCAGGGCCAAAAGAATGGGAATGGGTGGGTAGGGAAGTGGGGGGGCGCTATGGGGGACTTTTGGGATAGCATTGGAAATGTAACTGAGGAAAATATGTAATAAAAATATTAAAAATTAAAAAAAAGAAAAACAAAAAAAATGGAAAATAGGAAGAAAATGGATAATTTTATTGATAGGCACCCCTTACCAAATTTAAATCAAGAGCAAATAAGCAATTTATACAGACCTACAGCCTCTAGTGAAATAGAAATAGTCATTAAAATCTTCTAAACAAAAAACACTCAGGGCCAAGATAATTTTAGAGAAGAATTCTATCAAATTTTCAAAGAAAAGTTTATGCCAATACTTCTCAAACTATTCTATAAAGGAGAAACAGAAAGAACATCACCCAGTTTATTCTGTGGAACTATAGTTGCCCTGACACCCAAACAACATAAAACTCAATGAAAACGAGAATATACACCAATCTTCCTTATGAAAGTAGATGCAAATTACTAATAAATACTTGCAGACTGATTCAAAGAACCCATCAAAAAGATCATCCGCCATTATCAAGTAGGCTTCATCCTAGAGATTCAGGGATGTTTCAATATATAAAAATCAATAAACATAATCTACCATATGAACAAATACAATGCAAAAATCAAATGATCATCTCATTAGATGCAGAAAGTTCCTTTGACAAGATACACTATTCTGTCAAGATAAAAGTTCTGAAGATTAGCAATATAAGTGACATCCATAAACATAATGAATGCCATTTACAGAAAGTCTATACTCAATGTCAAATTAAATGGAGAGAATAGAAAAGCAACCTGCTAAAAATCAGAAACAAGACTAGGTCGCCCACTCTCTCCAATTCTATTCTACATAGTCTTGAATTCTAGCTAAGGCAAGGAGACAACTGAAGATCAATGGGATACAAATTGGAAATCAAGAATTCAAAGTATCTTTATGTGAAAACAATATGATAGTATACATAAATGACCTAAAAATGTTACAGGGAACTCCTACAGCTTATAAACACTTTCAACAAACTGGCTAAATACAAGGTTAACTAAAAAAATAAATAAATAGGCCTCTAATGCACAAATGACAAATAGAAGAAGAAATAAAAATAATATCTTTCACAAAAGCCTCTAATAATATAAAATACCTTGGAGTAACTATAACTCATAATATAAAATCCTTTTATGATAAAAGTTCAAGTCTTTAAAGAAAAAATTGAAGAAAATATCAGAAAATAAAAGAGTTCCCATGTTCATGGATCAGTAAAATTAATATGGTAAAAAATGGTCATCCTACCAAAATCCATCTACAGATTCAGTGCAAACCCCATTAAAATTCCACCACAATTTTTCTTTTGTTAATTAATTTCTTCATTTACTTTACATCCTAATCACACATACACCTTCACTCCTCTCCTCCTAATTCCCCCAGCAAACCCCATTCCCTACTCCCTGAAGCAACTCAGTTAGAAAAAAGGGATTCATACACAGGCATACACATATAGGGGGCCCAGGTCCAGCCCATGTGTGCAATTTGGTTGGTGGTTCAGTCTCTGTGAGCCTCAACGGCCCAGATTCATTGAACCTGTAAGTCTTCTTGTGGTGTCCCTGATCCCTCTGGTTCCCTCAACCCTTCCTCCTCCTCTACTGTGAGATTCTCTGAGCTCCTCCTAATGTTTGGGAGTGGATCTCTACATCTGTTTCCATCGGTGACTGGATGAAGCCTCTCAGGAGATAATTATGTATGGCTCCTGTGTGCAGACATAGCAGAACATCATTAATAGTTTCAGGGGTTGGCACTCTTCCATGGGATGGGTCTCAATGTGGTCCAGTCATTGGTTGGTCATTCCCTCAATCTCTGTTCCTTCTTTATCCATGCATATCTTTTAAACAGGACAAATTTTGATTTGAAGGCAATATGGAAAGTAAAAGAACTGAGACAGCAAAATTATCCTGAACAATAAAAAAAATGCTGGAGGTTTCACCATTGCCGATTTCAAGTTATACTGCAGAACTATATTATTAATTATTATTATTATTATTACTATTATTATTACTATTGTTATTATTGATATGTAATTTCTTGTGGGTTTTTTTTAAGTATGAGTTGGTAAAAATAACGCAGTGTTTGCATAAAAATAGGTAAATTCTTATATTTTTGGTTGTGAGCCTAGCCTTTAATGGCTGAACCATCCAGAGACTGTCCCACCCGGGGATCCATCCCGTATACAACCACCAAACCCAGACACTATTGCAAATGCCAGAAAGATTTTGCTGACAGGACCCTAATATAGCTCTCTCTTGTGAGGCTATGCCAGTACTTGGCAAATACAGAAGTGGATGCTCACAGTCATCTACTGGATGGGACACAAGGCCCCCAGTGCAGGAGCTAGAGAAAGTACCCAAGGAGCTAAAGGGGTCTGCAACCCTATAGGAGGAACAACAATATGAACTAACCAGTACCCCCACCCCCCGAAGCTGTGTCTCTAGTTGCATATGTAGCAGAGGATGACCTAGCCGGCCATCAATGGAAGGAGAGGCCCTTGGTCTTATGAAGATCATATGCCCCAGTACAGGGGAATGCCCAGGCCCAGGAAGCAGGAGTGGGTGGGTTGGGGAGGAGGACAGGGGGAGGGTATAGGGGGCTTTGGGGGTAGCATTTGAAATGTAAATGAAGAAAATATCTAATAAAAAAGATTTTAAAATAGATAAATTTATCCATGGAATTGAAATGAAGACACAGACATAAATCTATACCTATGGATTCCTGGCATTTAATAAAATAAAGCAGATATATGCACTACAAAAAAGATAGCATCTTTGACCAAAGTTATTGTTCAAACAGATGTGTGTATGTAGAGGAATGTAACTAGATTCATATTTATCACTCTGCACAAAATTCAACTCCAGACAGAATAGTTTTAAATGCATTTGCACAGATAGTGGCTTTCTGAACTGAATAATTAGCATAAGCACTAAGATCAACAAATAATAAATAAGATCACATGAAACTGAAAAGCAGCTTCAGTAAGGCAAAATACTATCAGTAGGACAATGAGGGAGCCTCAAGAATGGCAAGGACTTTTACCAACTCATCTCATATTTAAAAAAAACACAAGAAATTACATATCAATAATAATAATAATAATAATAATAATAATAGAGTATAGACTTAAACAGGGAATTCTCAACAGAATAAACTCCATGACTAAGAATCACTTAAAGAAATGTTCAACATCCTTCTTGATTGGAGAAATTCTAGTCAAAACTACTTTGAAATTCCATCTTACCACTTTCATAATGGCTAAGATAATAACACAAGTGACAGCTCATGCTGGAGTATTACGTAGAGCTCAGGGGACACTCTTCCACTACTAGTAGGAGTGAAAACTTGCAACACACACTATGGAAATCAATATGGCCATTCCTCAGAATTTTGGGAAACTATCTACCTCAAGGTCCAGCTGTACCAACTCTTGAGCACAACTCTTGTTTCATCCTACCACAACAAAACTTGTTCAACCATGTTCATTGTGTCATAAGAGTAAAAAAAAAAAAAAAACCAAAAAAAAAAAAAAAACAAACAACAACAACAAAAAAATCCCTATAAGTCAAGTAAGAAAATGTACATTTTCACAATGGTTTACTGCTCACCTGTTAAGAAAAATGGCATCATGATATTTGCAGGTCAATCGATAGACAGGAAAAAGAAATCATCCTGAGTGAGGTAACCCAGACCCAGTAAAATAAATATAATATGTATTCATGTATAATTAAATATTTACTATTAATACAATTATAACCAAGCTAGAACCCATACGCCAAGAAAGGTTAGCAAAACAGGAAGGATCTAGAAGGGATACATGGATCTTCCTCAAAAGAGAGAATAGAATATATTTCATGGGGATGGAAGCATATAGATTAGGTGGGGGTGAGATGAGGTAGAATGTTAAATGTTAATTGAAAGCAGAGACAGCTGGAATTGGTAGGCTTTGGCTGGGCGGTGGAGAGATCTACTGTAGGGAAACTACCTAGAATCTATGAAGATGACCATAATAAAAACTCCTTAGTAATGAAGGATATGGAGTCTCTTCTTTTATAATTATTTATTAATTCATGAATATATTATGTATTGATAAATACATTAATATTATATATGTGAGTACACTGCAGCTGTCTTCAGACACAGCAGAAGAGAGCATCACATCTCATTACAGATGGTTGTGAGCCACCATGTGGTTACTGGGAATTGAACTCAAGACCTCTGAAAGAGCAATAAGTGCTCTTAACTGCTGAGCCATCTCTCCAAGTTATGGAGTCTCAAATAGTGGCCGCTTGTTGCCAGGATAGACTTCCAATGGAGGCCTGGGTTGAATTCAACTGAGTCCATGGGCCAAGGAGTCCCATGGAAATCCCCATACAGAGCTTCCCTGTTGCTAAGACAAAGCGTTACACTCTGTAAACTGACAACAAGGTCTCACTGCAGAGGACAATACCCACACTATAGTCATGGAACACGGAGGACTTGAGTTTGTGCCTACGTGGAGATTTTACCCCTATGCTCTAGTGTCTTTGATAAGGGGAGATTCTCTTTCTACCTATCAAAAGAGAAACAAAACTCCAGCTGAGTCACAGAACCTTTGATCTCCAAACTTTCCTGACTGAAAAATATGCTAGGACAATGGTGCCATAAAGCTTTTGGAAGTAAACAAGCAATGTGATTTGACTTAAGACCCATTCCATGACATGAAACTCATAATCAACAATGCTTGGGTTGACTAAAAACTAGAAACTAGATAACCAAGAGACCTAGGATAAAACCAAGTTCTAGTGTTGTTAGAAAAAAAGAAACAATAACATGGCTTTTAATGATATTCTGTGAAACTTACATCAGTGTTTTATTCAACCATCATCAGAGAACCTTCCTCCTGAATCAGATGGGAACAAATACAGAGACCTACAGCCAGATATTATGCCAAGAGTGAAACCTCAGAACACAAAGCTCTAAATGGGATATCTCTATCAAATCCCTCTGCTCAGAGCTAAAGGAAACCCTGAGAGGAAGGGCCAGAAAAGAAAGAGCCAAAGGGGATTGAGGGCATCAAGAGAATAAGGCACTCTAGACCATCTGAGCAACTGAGCAAAGCTCATATGAAGTCAGAAAGACCAAAGCAACAAACACAAGGCCTCCACGGATCTGCACCAGGTCCTCTTTCTATACATTACAACTTTGTATTGTAGTGGGAACTCAGAGTATGAAAATGAACCAGTCTCTGGTTCTTGGGACTTCTCTTGGGCTCTTTTCCTTCTGTTGGTTGCCATATTCAAATTCAGCATGATGTTCTTTGCTTTATCTTATTATGTTTTATTTTGTTGTGTTAGTTATTATTATTTTGTCATAAGAGACACAAAGGGAGTAGATCCAGCATGGAGGGTAGTTATAGGGAACTTGGAAGAGTAAAGGGAAGGGAAAGTGGAATCAGAGTATATTCTATGAGAAAAGAATCTACTTTTAATAAAAGGGGAGAAAAGAAAAAAAGGGAAGGAAATTAGCTTTAAAATCTTGAATGTTTTGTTATCCTGTGTAGTCTTTATCCTAAACTGATATTCTGTCATATGTCCTCTGTTTTAAACATCTTAATAAGCATTCATCTTCATTAAGTGTTCAAATAAAATAAAGTCCAAACCTAAAACACACTGTGTCCCAAAAAATATGAGGATGAACCAAGTTCAGAATCTTTGAAACTTTTAAGAGGGAGCTATTAATCAAGTAGTCAAAACTAAATGTGAAACTCCACTACTTCCACCTTTTAAAAAGCAGTTCTGTGTAATGGAAGGACCACAAGGAGTGGGTCGTCAAGGCAAGCTATGACTTTCCTTAGGAAACCAATGTTGAGCTTATGTCTGAAGGAGTCTCTTCAGTCTAAGGTACTAGCAAGAATCGAGTAGGCACCCTGTCATCTGTTTAGACAATTTCAAAGTGATACTCACTTCTCTTAGAAATAAATTTAAAACTAAAATATAACTCCAGATTAAAAATTTTTAAATCACTCTGGACTTAGGAAATTCCTGTCCAAAGAAATTTAATACTGAAACTAGCTAAGAAAATAACACCACAAACAATGACTCATAATTTAGATTGTCAGGCTCAACATGCCAGAGTCTGGATTTATATGTTAAAAAAGTTAGAATTCTATAGCTAGAAAGAAAACTAAATAAAATATTAGAAAAAGAAATTCTTGGACTAATTTCTGACTTGGAACATGTATGTTTCTCTGAATTCCAATTTATCTTTGTATTTTGGCATCACCTTCAACAATGTTTTCATTAACTTCTACAAACACACCTTTGGGCAAAAAAGTGCTAATTGGTTATTTTCTAAATGAAACAATTTCTGCATCTGCATATGCAGCTGCACCCAGCAAATCACTAAACCCTCAAGTAAATTGGAAAAGGCCATGACCTGTTCAAACAACATCAGAATGGTTCCTAGCATATTTACTATGACAGCAAAAAAGAGCTATGTATACGAAGGGAGCATCATTTAGAGGGACCATAATGGCTCGCATGTGCGATTTATTTGTTCTTTTAAGGTACTGTTAATTTGCCTATTTCTGAACTCCCTGTATAATTGTACACTAAAAGAAGATTTTGATTGTGTAATAAGTTATAAATGCAATAAAACGCTACTTTTAAAGTACTGTGCCCCCTGCTTGTTACTGCTCCCCAAAGGGCCTAAATAAACTTTATCAGTGAGCATTTGTTCCAATTGCTATTTGCCAAATGAGAAACTTGAGCTAAAAAAGAAACCTTAATAAAGTCAAATTTAAAATCACTGTGCTTCATTCTATCCAAACATGACATTTAAATTAATAGCATCTATCTCTACCCCTTAGGATTTACTATATAATTTGGAAAACTACAGATGGTGTATGTTCATTTCTGCCCTTTTTTTTCTCAATCAGAGGCATTGTTACTGGGAATATAAAGCAGTGGTCTTGTAGCTGTTTCTCTTCACCATGCTGAATGTAAAATTAACATGAATTTATCAACAGGCATCACAGCCTTAAGGAATTACCAAAAATGCATGTATATGGCATATCACTTTCTCTTTGAGCAAATAACTGTTGATGCTTTTTTTTTTTTTTTGGCAAACTAGGTCAGGTCATAAAAAGAGAGACAACTGTAGCATGCTTTCCTCCAAGGTGAAATGCATCTCAGTTTCTGAGCTGTTATAAGCTTTACAAGCAAGAGAAACTTTGCATGACAATTATATCATATGCTATGTTTTGCCTCGTTATGCTTCAATCTTTTATTGATTACAGGCCCTATAACTTCAGGCAAACAAAAGAAAAATAATCCCTGTGATGCTGAAGCCAGTGTTGTTTATGAATATCCCCTGCTGTGTTAAGTGACTCACACATCTGTCAGGTGTGTTACATTATAGCCACAGGAAAATTTCAAACAGGTCGTGTGCCAAGCATAATGCTTTGTCTCAGCCCTTGTCAATCCTGCTGATGGATGAGGCCAGTATTCTAAGGACCAAGGCTCTAAATGTGTTTATACTTTGCCTGATCTCTGAATCACATCAGGAGGCAGAAAGCTCTAGTGGTTGGAAGGAATAAGATCACTTTTAATAGAGAGAACTCCTCTTGGCCCATAAAATGTGTGGGTTTTAAGCTATCCTAGGAAGATAGTCTCTTAGTCCTTTGTAATGATATTTTATATAAGCTCCATTTAACAGACTAATTTTCTTTAACTCAAAACAAATTAATTCTGAACGATTTTCAAAGGCTACCATGCTTTTTGAAGAGGTTTACTACTATCAGCTTTACATTTTGCAGAGTGAAGTGTCTAGAAACAAAGGGGCTGCAGCCATATTATTTACTGAATAACAATGTAAACTACACTAACAACAAGTTAGATGAAATTGTTTTATAAGAATGGTATGTATGTGTTCCATTTAGATAATATAAGTGGTAAATCCATCCACACTTTTCATGACATTTCACAGTCTAATTTACACACTGAATAGGTTTTGAATTGGCTTTGGGAAGGACATTAATAAAACATACCACTATGATACATCAACTCAACTATCTTCCTTTAAAATTGTATAAAATTAATATTAAAATCTGCATAAGAATGAGTACTGTCCCAAATAGCAATGATGTGCCTCTCATATTAACATCACAAAGAAGTTACTTATTTTGTAAAAATTTCATTCAAGGTTTACTATATTTAAGTCCTATATGATATGTAATATAAACCCTAGTAAATTCTCCTCTAAATAAGGCTAAAACAAATCAGGAATAGGATACAAAGATGAACAAAGAAGTAAATGATGCTATTTCAGATAGCTATAGTTTGTCAATCTTTTCTCTGTTCAAAATGCCACAGTATCTAATATCATATTTGAGAAAAAATCACTAGCAATTTAATTCCCCTCTGAGAAGATGACTATCATCTTAGCTAAAATCCTGCAAAGTTAAATTTTCTGTCTCAATCCTTTAGGATAAAACCACAATTTGTAAAGCTAACAACTTAGCAGTATACAAAAATAAAAATTCTAACAACACCCATGGATTTCAATAAGAATATACCTACATTTATTATTTTTAACAAAGAAGAAATAACCTAACAATTGGTAATAGTGAAATGAATAAGCATATAGCATCATATTTACAAAATGAAATTCTCTTCAATATTAATAATACAGTGTATATAGGACATTATCATATAACTTAACAGCCAAAAAAAGCAGCCCAGTTACAATGGGCATATAACCTGAATGCTCTCCTTTTTAATGAAAGAACCACAAGTGAACAATGGCGATGTGAAAATTTATTCAATGTTAGTATTTGCCTTAGAAATGCAGGTCAAAACCACAGTAAAGCATCACCCTATACATGTTAGAATTGCTACTACCAAAAGTCAGGAAAAAAAGAAAAATACTTACAACTGCTTGTTGCTTCCTAGTTCTATTTGCTTAAATACCTTTTTCCTTGTTGTTGCTGTTGTTGTTGTTGTTGTTGTTGTTTTACCCTGACCTACAGAGATATCCTTAACCAAAAGTTCACACCAAGAAGGCTGAGCAACCTACAATAGAACCTCTGACATCATAAGCCAAGATTATCTTTCCTTTAGTTGACTTTCTTAATTGTTTTGTCATTTATACAGAAGTCATTAACACAAATCCTTTCTTCTAAAGATGCAATAATGATATCATGGGGTAAAGTGATTTTCATTTGAAAGGTAAGAAAAAGATAAAATACAGAAGAATTGAATTTTTCAGGTTTTGTTTCTATTGTTGTGATGAAATATTCTGACCATAAAGCAAGTTCATTTAGCTACAACTGCAGGCTACAGTCCATCAGTGCAGGGAAGACAGGACAGAAAGTTGAAGCAGCCAGTGATATAACAGCCACAGGCAAGAGCAGAGATGTAGAAACAAATGCACACTGACTGATCAGCTTACTTTTCTGAATTGTTTCTCTATCAATCGAATTGAGCTGAATTTGTAGTTAAAATGGTAGATTTCTTGGGGCAACTCATAGATGGGTTCATGGACATCACAGGAGGGCACTAGTGAAATCGCAAGGCTAGGCTGGGGTAGCAAATTCCTAAAGGAGAGTTAGGGGGTAGTTGTGATGGGATGGTGAGAAACTTGGGCTATTATTATTGTTATTAGGTGAGTTTAGGGCCCTATAGATAGTTTTTAGACCCAGTGGTCACTTTGGAATCTGTAACTGGAAGCTGACTTTGTCCAATATTTTGCAAGGGCTCTTGTAAGCACTGGCTCCTAGTTACAAGAGAAGGGCTGGGACCTTTTAGTACAGGCCTCTTGTCTTTGACCCAAAACCTCCAGTCTAACACTTTGATTACTCTTACACAGTTCAGTCCAACAAATACTGCTAAACACCTTCATTGTGTCTTCTCACCTCAGTTAACACCTTCCTTTACATATATGTGCTCAGGTTAAATTGAGTCCTTTCCCAAAATATTCTAGATTGTATTAATTTGACAAATAAAACTAACAGTAACATTAACTCCAAAACACTTATTGATTGATTTTATGTGTAAAATGAAAAAAAAAAAAAAAAAAAAAAAAAAGAATGACATTCTTCTGGCCAGAGCAGCTAAAACATGGTAGTATCATTTAGAGAACTAAAGAGGCACATCTCACACATTCATTAATTTTCTACATTTTGTTTCTTTTCTTATTTGTCTCCTTCCATATTTTAGTTGCTTTTTTTTTGTTGTTGTTTTCCTTTTATTCGAGATGTTCTTTGTACTGGGAAAGACAACCAGACAGGACTGGCGAGCATCTCTGGGATATGCTAGAAAAAACAACAGAAACCCCCAAGGATCTAAGAGGGTAACCCTAACTAAGGCTCCTAGCAATAAGGGTTATGAAGCTTGAATTGGCCATCTCCTATAACAAAGCAAGATTTCCAATGGAAGGATTGGAAAACCAACCCAGTCACGAAACTTTAGACCCAATTTGTCCTGCCTATAAGATATTCGGGGGTAAAATATGGAGCAGAATCTGAGGGAAGGGCCAACCAATGACTGGCTGGGCTTGAGGCTCATGTCACCAGAGGGACCCCACCCCTGACACTATTAATGATATTTTGCTTTGCTTGCAGAAAATAGCCTGGCACAAATGGCATCAGAGAGGGTTGACCCAGCAACTGATAGAAACAAATGCAGAGACACACAGCAAACATTAAGTGGAGCTTAGAGACTTCTGTGGAAGATGAGGAGGGAGGATATAAGGAGCCAAAGGAGTCAAACACACCAAAAAAAAAAAAAAAAAACCCTAAAGAATCAACTAACCTGGACTGGTAAGGGCTCATAAAGACTGGACTGATGACCAGAAAGAGTGAATGGGACAAGCCTAGGCCCTCTGCAAATATGTAACAGTTTTGCATCTGAGTCTTTATGTGGGACTCCTAAAGTATGAGGGGGCGCTGTGACTGACTATATTGCCTGCCTAAGGATCATTTCCCCTAATTGCACTGCCTTGTCTAGCCAAAGAAGATGCCACGGAGTCATACTGCAATTTGAAATGTCAAGACTGGTTGATACAATGGGAGGCCTCCCCTTCTTCTTAGGAGAAAGAGAAGAGGGGTGAAGGGTTGAAGAGGGAGGAACTAGAAGGTGGGGAGAGAGGGGAAGTTGTGGTTGAGATGTAAATTAATAACCATTTTTTTAAAGTTGTTTTTTGACAGTCTCATCCCTGCATATAGTGAATTCTGGTTACATTAATTCACTACTGGCTGTTATTTTCTTCACATCCCTATCAATGCATCCTAACCCCTACATTTCACTTCATCAGGGTCTTTTAACCCGCTGAGTTCAACAACTTACTCTATGTAAATTTGTGTTTCAACTATCCATTGAAACCTCATGGGATCATCTGTGGATACACAAATGAAGATAATGTTTGTTCCTCCCTGAAAGGCATCAGCCCTTCGCCAGTCCATTAAAGGCCCAGTCCTATGCAAACCCAGTGCACATAACTGCAGCCAACTTGCAAGGGCAATGTTATTCCTAGAAGAAAGTATTTCACATACCTTCTCCCTATCTTCCCATCTGCCACTGACCAGGCCCAGTTGGCCCCTCTCAATTTGTGGGAAATCACGGGTTCCAGCAGGTAGACATGGAGTCAGTGAGAATGGGGTGACAAACAGACACGACACGAGAAAGTGTGTTGGATCTGAATGTATTGTCTAAATGAACACCAGACTTTTTAATACAGAAGAAAAACAAGAAAAGCCAGGCGAAGACATCTGCCAAGTTACATTGACAAAAACAACAAGGAATGCATACATAAAAATATGGCAGGGACCAGGCCACATTTACCACTTAAAATGGAGCCAGGTGAATGCTCTGATGCAATGCTAGTCTGTTGTTAAACCCACCACCAGGGGTTCTTTAGTAAATACCTGATTGTGCTATTTTTCTGAGCCTGGTGAAGAAACCTGTACCAGAAGAATTCCCTTCCACTAACTCTTTCATGTGACAATCCACCTATTTGCTAGGCCACTGTGTATTCCTGTGTTTGGGTGTGACTCCTAAGTAAGTACTGTGCAAACTAGCCCTGGGCTTTCCTAGCTCTGTACTTTGTAATGCCTGATTATTTTCACTGTCTCTACTAGAAGTGAATTTTAATGTTACTGAATAGGTAACATTCTTACTGAATTTCAAGCTCACCTTAGGCTTCAAGGATATTCTAGGAACCACTGGAACACTGATGGAGGCTTAGCTATGTCAAAATCAATCCTTAAAGGCACTTATAATAAAACAATACTGAAAGAGAGCACATGGATCCATACACCAGACTAATGCCGGGACAGGGTTTGAGTATATGGGCTATGGGAATGCAAAGGTTCCTGGAGGCAAAGTTTCTTTGAAACTCTTCACCTTGTGACTGCTTTCAGGCCCTTAGGCCTACCAAGTAGACTGCACTGGAGTGGATGTAGCATTCACTCCCTTTCTTTTTTTTTTTTTTTTTTTTGGTTTTTCGAGACAGGGTTTCTCTGTGTAGCCCTGGCTGTCCTGGCACTCACTTTTTAGACCAGGCTGGCCTCGAACTCAGAAATCTGCCTGCCTCTGCCTCCCAAGTGCTAGGATTAAAGGCGTGCACCACCACGCCCAGCTCAGTCCCTTTCTTTTATTATTTTTCAGCCAAAGTTCCAGAATGTCCTGCTTCATCATAGCTACAGATCTCAGAAGAACTCTAAAGATGAATGGAAACACAATGATTACTAATAAAATAATGCCAATAATAATAGCAAGTAGGATTATATATTGAACCCAATCCAAGGGATTCAATGCACTTAGGTTATTTTTTAAATCTCTGGCCAATTCACCAATGTTCCAAGTGTCCAAATGACTTCTGCTAATATCTGCAATTTCTGCCTCTCTAGCCTTGATATTTGCTATACCCTGCCCTAATGCTAAAACTCCTTCTTCTAAAGTGCTAGCCTTTGCATCCAATTTTTTTAATCTATAATATGCAGTTCTGACAAAGCCACGGAAATATTCCTATGCATATCATTAACAAAATGAGCGGTATGCAGCTGCTGAACTAAAGTGGTGGTAGATAATGCAAAAGATATTAAGATTGCAATTAAAGCAGTAACAAATCTCTTTGGTCTAATAAGCTCATTTAACCTTTTCAAAAGTTTGCATTCCCGAATTTTTAAACCAAGGATCATTTTTTAACTCAACAAGCAGCAAAACATAAACAGGTCTCTTTAACAAAATCATAGCAGCAGATTCCTTATCTAAATTAAGATCTACACAATTAGTTAATTGACAAGAATTACTGTGAGTGTTCTCTAATTCGCCCGCGAATAAGGACACCACACACAATAGGGTTCTTCTGCAGCAAGCTTTATGCGTCTTGAGAGGGAGAGCATAAGCTTCACAACCGGAGACCCCAGGCAGTCCGAGCCCCTCCCTTTTATAAGAAATTCTCCCTGCCTCGGACGTGGCAAGCCATGATTGGCTCAACACTGATTGCCCCATCCCTGAGGCGGAGCTGCCTGGGGCGGGGATTTCCAGCACAGGATGTTTACGAGTTGTTATTGAGGAAATGACTCAGCACAGGATGTTTACGAGATAGTACTGAGGAAATGACTCAGCACAGGATGTTTACGAGATAGCGGCGCTCCACATCTCCCCCTTTTTTGTCTAATAAAACCAACTGGACACCCAGTATGAGAGGACGGGAACATTGGCCGAATCCTCTTACTCAGAGATGTAAGAACTATGTCCGCAAGCAACAACTAGGCTTGAGTGGGACCCGAAGTTGCTCCGACCTGTCCCTCTGCCATTTTTTCGAGGAGGGGAAGACTAGGGCAGGAAACCCCCACTAGACGGCATATTCCCCAGGTGGGACGGGGGGACCACCTGTGCGATGCATTGCTCTACAATCCTCTAGGGCTGCTGAAGCTCACCCGCTAAAGCGCGGGCAGCCAGCGACCAGTGGTGCAAATCGATTTTGTTTAAGCGCCGCCAACCATACCTGTGCAGATTGCCCCTGCTCCAAGGCAGCAAGCGCCTGGGATATCATGATTTTGTCTCTATTATTTTTCTTATATAATTTGCAAATTAACCATAAGCTAGATACCGATCCCCGAAGCAAAGGAGAATTCCAAACAAACCCACCCCCACCCATTCCTTAAAATAAGAAACAGCAGAAGAAATCCATGACGAAAAGCCTTCGGTCAAGGAGAGGTCAAGTCTGGTGGAATTGATTTAGACGATGGCCAATCTAAGTTTCTGGAGGGTTTGATCAAAATCAGACGTCCAATTATATAGCAGCTGTTGGGACAAACTCTTAGAAAGATTAGCGGCATATGTGAAATTATAGCATCATGTTTTTTGCCTTGTTCAACCCTTCCTCCGACACGATTTTTTCATTGGACAGGGTTAGGCCCAAATGTTGCATAATGTCTCTCCCCCAAAGGTTTACTGGGAGCGGGAGCACATAAGGTTCGAATTTACCCTTTTGTCCCTCAGGAGCCTTCCAGGTCAAACTCATTGAGCTTATGGCAGGGCATGAATGATATCCCAGACCTTGTAGAGAGTGGGACGATTTTGTAGTGGGCCAAGCTTTTGGCCACCAGTGCGTGGATATAATGCTTTTGTCTGCCCCGGTATCAAGAATACCTTCAAACCTTTTTCCATTTACTTCGAGGCAGAGTTTGGGCCTTTCATTCAGGGATACAACAAGGTAGGCTGAATCAGTTCCTGACGACCCCATCGTTTTGGGACTGGGGCCTGGGGAGTCCTCCCAGAGGGTGTCGGGGAGGAGCAGCAATTGAGCTATCCTATCTCCTGCACTGATGGAAAACACGCCCCTGGGGCTGGAACATAAGACCTGTATTTCGGGGGAGTGTAGATGGTCAACAACCCCAGGATGGACCACTAGGCCCCGTAAGGTGAGTGATCCTCGTCCGAGGATAAGGCCCATGGTCCCAGGGGGCAAAGGTGACATTGGCTCTATAGGTACTGGTTGGATACTCATTTGGGGCATTAGTAGGAGGTCGGAGGCGGCACGCAGGTCCACCCTTGTGGGTCTTCCTGGGTCGCTTCTTCCGCCATCCCGGATGTTCTGACAAACCGGTTCCCATATCTTTGAGGGCCCTGGGACCGTGGGCCCAGTGACCCGTTTTTTGACACATTGGGAGCAGGAACATTTAATGGAGGCAAAAGCCTTCCCTGTATATCTCGCACTGAGCGACATTGATCTGCTCTGTGGTACCCTTTACCACACCTCGTGCAGAGGGTCAAGACCCCCCCTTTCTTGTCTGGGGCTTTGCAATCTCTTTTGAAATGTCCAGGCTTACCACAATTAAAACAGGTCCGTTCACCGGTCTTCTTTTGTGGAGGATGCTTTTGTGCTAACATGATGGCGGCCGCGAGGCCAGTATTGCTAAGTGGACCTCCAAGCTCTCTACACACTCTTAGCCATTCTTGCAACCCTTTTGATTTTCTAGGAGCAATGGCATTCCTGCATTCCTGGGTGGCTTGTTCAAAAATCAGTTGCTCAATAAAGGGTCCTATCCCCTCTGGGTCCCCAAAGATTTTTCCTGCCGCCTCCACCATGCGTGCGACAAAGTCGGCAAAGGGCTCCTGGGGCCCTTGAACAATTTTTGTAAGCTGATTGGTGGTTTCTCCCTTGTGATTAAGTGACTTCCAGGCCCGTATGGCTGTGCTGGAAATCTGGGCGTACGCCCCCCAATGGTAATTAATTTGATCTGCGGCCCACGGGCCTTGGCCTGTTAAAAGGTCAAATGTCCAATCCCGCTGCTCTTGCGTAAGGGCTATTGCGTTGGCCCTGGCCTGGGACTGGGCTGCCTCATGCCACAAGGCTTTCCATTCTATGTATTGTCCCATGGTAGGCAAGGCGGCCTTAACCACCATTTGCCAATCACTAGGTGTCATGGCAGTTTGTGCCATTCTTTCAAGAATCATAATAGTAAAATTAGCATTGGGACCATATTTTCTTACTGATTCTGCAAGATCTTTTATCTGACTATAGTCTACAGGAGCGTAGATTCTCCCCCCTTCCTGTTCATAAACAGGAAACGCTAAGTGTAGCTTGCGGAGGATCCTTTGGGGAAAAAAGGAAGTTGTGGATGACCGGGCCTCATAAGGTGGGGGAGCGGAGGGAATGGCGGCAGCCAACAATCTCCTATCCTTAGAGAAGACACCAGACGCGGGCTTACTTGACTCAGGTCGCCCGCCTTCATCTGGGTGATACCTTTCTCCTTTATATCTAACTGCTTCTTCTTCTAACTCGCCCTCTTCCTCCGAGGTCAGCTTACTATCCTCGGTTTCAGAAGAATCCGAGGTATCTCTTAGGTGGAGGGCAGCCAGTTCTCGGGTCGGATATAACCCGGGCCTGCTGCTCCCCTTCTCTCCCTTTCTATTTCTCCCGGGAGGTCCTTTTTCACTTCCCTTTTTTGCCTTTTTTACGGTTTTTGTGCGCACACCCATCCTCTCACTACGCTCGGATTCTGACATACCTTCCTGCATAGCTTCTAAAACCTTTTGCCCTTTCTTTCGGGCTAGGAACCATACAACCAAAGCCACGAAGACGATAATTAAAGCCTCGGGCAATCCCTCCCACGGCCCAGTTAGTTGAAGGGAGTGCGAAAGGGTCAGGTAAAATTCAGGCATACCTTTCCGAGACGTAGTTCCTGCAGTTCTGGACCCTCCCCGTCACCGAGGGATCTCCGACGGTGCTCACGATGTTCTTTGTTTTCCCGGGTTTTCGGCACCAGATGTGAGTGTTCTCTAATTCGCCCGCGAATAAGGACACCACACACAATAGGGTTCTTCTGCAGCAAGCTTTATGCGTCTTGAGAGGGAGAGCATAAGCTTCACAACCGGAGACCCCAGGCAGTCCGAGCCCCTCCCTTTTATAAGAAATTCTCCCTGCCTCGGACGTGGCAAGCCATGATTGGCTCAACACTGATTGCCCCATCCCTGAGGCGGAGCTGCCTGGGGCGGGGATTTCCAGCACAGGATGTTTACGAGTTGTTATTGAGGAAATGACTCAGCACAGGATGTTTACGAGATAGTACTGAGGAAATGACTCAGCACAGGATGTTTACGAGATAGCGGCGCTCCACATCTCCCCCTTTTTTGTCTAATAAAACCAACTGGACACCCAGTATGAGAGGACGGGAACATTGGCCGAATCCTCTTACTCAGAGATGTAAGAACTATGTCCGCAAGCAACAACTAGGCTTGAGTGGGACCCGAAGTTGCTCCGACCTGTCCCTCTGCCATTTTTTCGAGGAGGGGAAGACTAGGGCAGGAAACCCCCACTAGACGGCATATTCCCCAGGTGGGACGGGGGGACCACCTGTGCGATGCATTGCTCTACAATCCTCTAGGGCTGCTGAAGCTCACCCGCTAAAGCGCGGGCAGCCAGCGACCAGTGGTGCAAATCGATTTTGTTTAAGCGCCGCCAACCATACCTGTGCAGATTGCCCCTGCTCCAAGGCAGCAAGCGCCTGGGATATCATGATTTTGTCTCTATTATTTTTCTTATATAATTTGCAAATTAACCATAAGCTAGATACCGATCCCCGAAGCAAAGGAGAATTCCAAACAAACCCACCCCCACCCATTCCTTAAAATAAGAAACAGCAGAAGAAATCCATGACGAAAAGCCTTCGGTCAAGGAGAGGTCAAGTCTGGTGGAATTGATTTAGACGATGGCCAATCTAAGTTTCTGGAGGGTTTGATCAAAATCAGACGTCCAATTATATAGCAGCTGTTGGGACAAACTCTTAGAAAGATTAGCGGCATATGTGAAATTATAGCATCATGTTTTTTGCCTTGTTCAACCCTTCCTCCGACACGATTTTTTCATTGGACAGGGTTAGGCCCAAATGTTGCATAATGTCTCTCCCCCAAAGGTTTACTGGGAGCGGGAGCACATAAGGTTCGAATTTACCCTTTTGTCCCTCAGGAGCCTTCCAGGTCAAACTCATTGAGCTTATGGCAGGGCATGAATGATATCCCAGACCTTGTAGAGAGTGGGACGATTTTGTAGTGGGCCAAGCTTTTGGCCACCAGTGCGTGGATATAATGCTTTTGTCTGCCCCGGTATCAAGAATACCTTCAAACCTTTTTCCATTTACTTCGAGGCAGAGTTTGGGCCTTTCATTCAGGGATACAACAAGGTAGGCTGAATCAGTTCCTGACGACCCCATCGTTTTGGGACTGGGGCCTGGGGAGTCCTCCCAGAGGGTGTCGGGGAGGAGCAGCAATTGAGCTATCCTATCTCCTGCACTGATGGAAAACACGCCCCTGGGGCTGGAACATAAGACCTGTATTTCGGGGGAGTGTAGATGGTCAACAACCCCAGGATGGACCACTAGGCCCCGTAAGGTGAGTGATCCTCGTCCGAGGATAAGGCCCATGGTCCCAGGGGGCAAAGGTGACATTGGCTCTATAGGTACTGGTTGGATACTCATTTGGGGCATTAGTAGGAGGTCGGAGGCGGCACGCAGGTCCACCCTTGTGGGTCTTCCTGGGTCGCTTCTTCCGCCATCCCGGATGTTCTGACAAACCGGTTCCCATATCTTTGAGGGCCCTGGGACCGTGGGCCCAGTGACCCGTTTTTTGACACATTGGGAGCAGGAACATTTAATGGAGGCAAAAGCCTTCCCTGTATATCTCGCACTGAGCGACATTGATCTGCTCTGTGGTACCCTTTACCACACCTCGTGCAGAGGGTCAAGACCCCCCCTTTCTTGTCTGGGGCTTTGCAATCTCTTTTGAAATGTCCAGGCTTACCACAATTAAAACAGGTCCGTTCACCGGTCTTCTTTTGTGGAGGATGCTTTTGTGCTAACATGATGGCGGCCGCGAGGCCAGTATTGCTAAGTGGACCTCCAAGCTCTCTACACACTCTTAGCCATTCTTGCAACCCTTTTGATTTTCTAGGAGCAATGGCATTCCTGCATTCCTGGGTGGCTTGTTCAAAAATCAGTTGCTCAATAAAGGGTCCTATCCCCTCTGGGTCCCCAAAGATTTTTCCTGCCGCCTCCACCATGCGTGCGACGAAGTCGGCAAAGGGCTCCTGGGGCCCTTGAACAATTTTTGTAAGCTGATTGGTGGTTTCTCCCTTGTGATTAAGTGACTTCCAGGCCCGTATGGCTGTGCTGGAAATCTGGGCGTACGCCCCCCAATGGTAATTAATTTGATCTGCGGCCCACGGGCCTTGGCCTGTTAAAAGGTCAAATGTCCAATCCCGCTGCTCTTGCGTAAGGGCTATTGCGTTGGCCCTGGCCTGGGACTGGGCTGCCTCATGCCACAAGGCTTTCCATTCTATGTATTGTCCCATGGTAGGCAAGGCGGCCTTAACCACCATTTGCCAATCACTAGGTGTCATGGCAGTTTGTGCCATTCTTTCAAGAATCATAATAGTAAAATTAGCATTGGGACCATATTTTCTTACTGATTCTGCAAGATCTTTTATCTGACTATAGTCTACAGGAGCGTAGATTCTCCCCCCTTCCTGTTCATAAACAGGAAACGCTAAGTGTAGCTTGCGGAGGATCCTTTGGGGAAAAAAGGAAGTTGTGGATGACCGGGCCTCATAAGGTGGGGGAGCGGAGGGAATGGCGGCAGCCAACAATCTCCTATCCTTAGAGAAGACACCAGACGCGGGCTTACTTGACTCAGGTCGCCCGCCTTCATCTGGGTGATACCTTTCTCCTTTATATCTAACTGCTTCTTCTTCTAACTCGCCCTCTTCCTCCGAGGTCAGCTTACTATCCTCGGTTTCAGAAGAATCCGAGGTATCTCTTAGGTGGAGGGCAGCCAGTTCTCGGGTCGGATATAACCCGGGCCTGCTGCTCCCCTTCTCTCCCTTTCTATTTCTCCCGGGAGGTCCTTTTTCACTTCCCTTTTTTGCCTTTTTTACGGTTTTTGTGCGCACACCCATCCTCTCACTACGCTCGGATTCTGACATACCTTCCTGCATAGCTTCTAAAACCTTTTGCCCTTTCTTTCGGGCTAGGAACCATACAACCAAAGCCACGAAGACGATAATTAAAGCCTCGGGCAATCCCTCCCACGGCCCAGTTAGTTGAAGGGAGTGCGAAAGGGTCAGGTAAAATTCAGGCATACCTTTCCGAGACGTAGTTCCTGCAGTTCTGGACCCTCCCCGTCACCGAGGGATCTCCGACGGTGCTCACGATGTTCTTTGTTTTCCCGGGTTTTCGGCACCAGATGTGAGTGTTCTCTAATTCGCCCGCGAATAAGGACACCACACACAATAGGGTTCTTCTGCAGCAAGCTTTATGCGTCTTGAGAGGGAGAGCATAAGCTTCACAACCGGAGACCCCAGGCAGTCCGAGCCCCTCCCTTTTATAAGAAATTCTCCCTGCCTCGGACGTGGCAAGCCATGATTGGCTCAACACTGATTGCCCCATCCCTGAGGCGGAGCTGCCTGGGGCGGGGATTTCCAGCACAGGATGTTTACGAGTTGTTATTGAGGAAATGACTCAGCACAGGATGTTTACGAGATAGTACTGAGGAAATGACTCAGCACAGGATGTTTACGAGATAGCGGCGCTCCACAAATTACAGTGAACATGAAAAGATTTGCCAAGATTGGTGATCTTAACTCTGTCAAAATTTATCTAACAATATAGCATACGGGTAAGGTACACAAGATTTCACAGCTACGTAGCACCCATCTTTGCATTCTTTCCATCCCCTTTATTTCTCATGTTCCCTGAGCCTTAGAGGAGAAAATATAAATGAGAACTCAGCTGTCCCTTGTCCTCAACCCCTTGGATATCTATGAAACTTTGCCTTTGACACAGTTCATTGTAAAGAGAATGTTTTCTGATTAAGGACAGTAGTACCATTTAATTATGATTATGAACAAAAATATTTATAAGGCATATCAATGTAGCTAAACATCTAAAGTAACCCTCCTTCCTCCAGTACCAAAGACCTCATTAGTTGTTGGTTTCTGATTGGAAACACTATAATATTTACTTTATGTATATTTTAAAAACATGTGATCCTGGAGATAACTGTTTATTTTTTACATTTGAAACACTTGATCCCAGAACTAAATGAATATTCTGTTTATATATATTAAACTGGTAAGAACACTCCAGTTGTTTAGTAACCTCATAATACTTAAATTATAATTATTTAAAAATCATGCTAATATCCTTACACCTGTGCTACCTCAAATTTCTTCAGTGTAAATTTGTCAGAATAATTTTAGCACCAGCTATATACTTCAGCCTATTTCTGGGTCGTATCCTTCTTTCCATATTTTAAATCTTTGAAGCTTCTCTAAAATCTAAAGAAACATCTACCTTAACTTGATTGCAGTTTCCACCATCCCCACAAGGGCTTTCATGAAGTAACAGATAGAATATTACCAAGCAATGACCTACAGTAGATCAAGAAAAATCTTTCTAGCCCTTAGTTTTAGGCTCCCCTCCTCGAATTCCATCTCTTACCCTCTGCTTCCCCACCCCTTATCATTTGACCCTCTTATTCCAGTTCCCCTTTTGTTCATCCACAATTATCTAATCTATTTCCCCTTCCTAGCATGATCCATTCATCCACACCCTAGTTCCTTATTATACAGCTAACCTCTATGCATATATGGATTGTATCTTGCTTATCAATGACTTAACAGCTACTATACATATATAAGCAATTTTTCTGGGCCTGGTTTACATCACCTAGGATGCATTTTTTTCTAGTTCCATCATTTATCTTTGTATTTCACAATTTCATATTTTTAAAGGCTAGTGAGTATTCAATTGTGTAAATAAACCACACTGTTTTCATCAATTTATCTGTTAACAGATATCTAGGATATTTTCAATTTCTGGCTTTTATGAATAGAATGGAAATGACTTTGAACTTTGTACGTTTAACATTGTTGAGATTGCTATGGAGTATGGGGACTTTGGAAGTTTGACTAAATGTATTTTTTATTATGCTATGGAAAGGTATGGCTCTCATAGACTCATATGTTAGAAAAATCCTATAAGAATCAGGTAGCAGAATGTGATGGTTTTATATGCTTGGCCCAGGGGGGTGGCACCATTAGAAGGTATAGCCTTGTTGAAGGTGTATCACTGTGGGCATGTGGTTTAATATCCTAGTCCTAGCTGCCTGAAAACTAGAATTCTGCTAGCAGCCTTCAGGTAAAGATGTATAACTCTTAGCTCCAACTGTATCATGCCTGCCTGGAAGCCACCATGTTCCGGCCTTTATGATAATGGACTTAACCTCTGAACCTGTAAGCCAGCCCCAATTAAATGTTATCCTTCATAAAATTTGCATTGGTCATGGTGTTTGTTCCCAGCAGTAAAACCCTAAGACAGTAATATATAGCAAACCAATACCCAAACTCTGGCAATTCCTCAGAAAATTGGAAATTCTTCTACCTGAAGACATAGCTATACCACTCCTGAGCATATATTCAAAAGATGCTCCACCATACCACAAGGACAAGTGCTTCACTATGTTCAAAGAAGCTTTACTTCTAATGGCCAGAAGCTGGAAACAACCCAGATGTCCCTCAACTGAAGAACATATACAGAAAATGTGGTTTATTTACACAATGAAATAGTATTCAGCTATTAAAAATGAGGACATCATGAATTTTTCAAGCAAATGGATGGAACTAGAAAGTATTATCCTGAGTGAGGTAACCCATAGCCAAAAGGACATCCACAGTATGTACTCAATGATAAGTGGATGTTAGACAAAAACGACAGAATACCTAAGATAAAATTCACAGACCATAAGAAGTTTAACAAACAGGAAGGCCCAAATGAGGATGCTTCAATTCCACTTAGAAAGGGAAACAAAGCAATCATGGAGGTAGAGGGATGGAGGGATCTGGGTGGGAGAGGAGTGATAGAGGGGAATGGGAACAGGATCATGTATGGGGGAGAACAGGAAAGAAGCACAGAGAGGCAGGAAAAGAAAGGGAAATAAGCAGCTTCTGGGGATGGGAAGTGGGTGGTCTCTATAAAAAGTCCCAGAGACCTGGAAGGTGAGAGACTCCAAGGACTCAATGGGAGTGACCTTAGTCAGAATGCCCAATAGTGGGAAGAGGGAACTCGAAGTATCCAACTCCAATAGATTGGCAGGACCGCAAGTGGTGGGATGGAGTTACCAACCCACACTCAAAATTTCTGACCCAGAATTTTTCCCATCTAAAAGAACTGCAGGGGCATAAATGGAGAAGAGACTGAAGGAAAGGCTGCCCAGTGATAGGCCCAACTTAGGATCCATCTCATGGGATGAGGGTGGTGTGGTCACCAAGGCCTGACACTAATACAGATGCTATATGTGTATACAAACAGGAACCTATCATCTCTGTCCTCTGAGAGGCCCAACCAGCAGCTGACTGAGACAGATGCAAATACTACCAAGCAACCATTGGATTGAAGTTGGGGACCCCTATGGAGGAATTAGGGGAATGATTGAAGGAGTTGAAAAGGAGGGTAACAAGCAGAATCAACTAAGCTGGACCCCTGGGAGATCCCAGCGACTGATCCACCAACCAGGTAGCATGAACTGGCTGGTCTGAGGCCCCCAGCACACATATAGCAGAGGACTGCCTGGTAGCCTCGGGGTGTGGGATGGTTGTAATTCTTTATACTGATATCTTATCTTTGGTGGGTTGATGTTTCATTCATTGACCTCTATTGCCTACTCTGGTTCTTAGAATATTGTGGCTGTGGGTTGCCTGGTTTCTGAAATTCTGTCAGGTGTGACCACTGAGGGTTCTGAGTGAAATGCCTTCCTATGTATTGGGATCTGACACTTAAGAATGGGAATGGGCAGGCTGGTGAGATGGCTCAGTGGTTAAGAGCACTGGCTGCTCTTCCAGAGGTTATGAGTTCAAATTCCAGCAACTACATGCAGCAAACACATGCAGCAAACACATGCAGCAACCACATCCAGCAACAACATCCAGCAACCACATGCAGCAACCACATCCAGCAACCACATGGTGGCTCACAGCCATTCTTAATGAGAAACGAATAAAAAACCCTATGGGCGAGAGTGAGCAGGGCTGCATCGAGTTGGGGAGGGGTATGTAGGGCTGGAGCAAGAGGGAGAAGAGAAAGGGGAAAAAGAACAAAAAAAGAATTGGGATGGGCTAGAAGGGAAGGACAAGAAGGACCTCCACAGGAGGGAAGAAAGTAGAGTGTGCCATGAGAAGGTGGCTCAGTACAGAAATGTAAATGATACTGGAGGATTGTATTTGGGGAAGAGGAGGAAAAGTGAAGATCACCTACCTGTTTCCAATGCTTCCCATGGACTTCAAGTTACCAGGAAATGTCTGTGGGAGTTGGTTTCTGAGAAAGAAGGATAGGGTAGTAAGAAAATCTCTAAGAGAAGATCTGTTTGCATCTGCTGGAGATGAGTACAGAAAGAAAGCAGAGTTTACAGGAGATGGCCTGCTAAAGATCTGGGAATGAGGGTAGACAATTTTATTTGGAATAGAAGATGGGGATTAAAGATCAGGTACCTGCATCCTGCCTTATATAATTCTTATTTTGACTCCTATCTAAACGTAAAGTAAAAGAACATTGTCTTAGTTAGGGTTAGCATTGCTGTGAAGAGACACCGTGACAAACACAACTCTTTTTTTTTTAATTTTTAATGTTTTTATTACGTAATTTCCTCAATTACATTTCCAATGCTAACCCAAAAGTCACCCATACAATCCCCCCCTCTTCCCTCTCAACCATTCCTATTTTTTTGGCCCTGGCGTTCCCCTGTACTGGGGCATATAAAGTTTGTGTGTCCAATGGGCCTCTCTTTACAGTGATGGCCGACTAGGCAATCTTTTGATACATATAAAGGTAGAGTCAAGAGCTCCGGGGTACTGGTTAGTGCATAATGTTGTTCCACCTATAGGGTTGCAGATCCCTTTAGCTCCTTGGGTACTTTCTCTAGCTCCTTCATTGGGAGCCCTGTGATCCATCCACTAGCTGACTGTGAGCATTCACTTCTGTGTTTGCTAGGCCCCGGCATAGTCTCACAAGAGACAGCTATATCAGGGTCCTTTCAGCAAAATCTTGCTAGTGTATGCACTGGTGTCTGCTTTTGGAAGCTGATTATGAAGTGGATTTCTGGATATGGCAGTCTATAGATGGGCCATCCTTTCGTCAGAGCTCCAAACTTTGTCTCTGTAACTCCTTCCATGGGTGTTTTGTTCCCAGTTCTAAGGAAGGGCACAGTGTCACCTGAATTTTTGATCTTAGCCATTCTGACTGATGTGAGGTAGAATCTCAGGGTTGTTTTGATTTGCATTTCCCTGATGATTAAGGATGTTGAACATTTTTTCATGTGCTTCTCTGCCATTCGGTATTCCTCAGGTGAGAATTCTTTGTTTAGCTCTGAGCCCCATTTTTTAATGGGGTTATTTGATTTTCTGGAGTCCACCTTCTTGAGTTCTTTATATATATTGGATATTAGTCCACTACCTGATTTAGGATAGGTAAAGATCCTTTCCCAATCTATTGGTGGTCTTTTTGTCTTATTGACGGTGGGTGTCTTTTTCCTTGCAGAAGCTTTGCAGTTTCATGAGGTCCCATTTGTCAATTCTCAATCTTACAACGCAAGCCATTGCTGTTTTATTCAGGAATTTTTCCCCTGTGCCCATATCTTCAAGGCTTTTCCCCACTTTCTCCTCTATAAGTTTCAGTGTCTCTGGTTTTATGTGAAGTTCCTTGATCCACTTAGATTTGACTTTAGTACAAGGAGATGGGAATGGATCAATTCACATTCTTCTACATGATAACAACCAGTTGTGCCAGCACCATTTGTTGAAAATGCTGTCTTTCTTCCACTGGATAGTTTTAGCTCAATTTTCGAAGATCAACTGACTATAGGTATATGGGTTCATTTCTGGGTCTTCAATTCTATTCCATTGGTCTACTTGTCTGTCACTATACCAGAACCATGCAGTTTTTATCACAATTGCTCTGTAGTAAATCTTTAGGTCAGGCATGGTGATTCCACCAGAGGTTCTTTTATCCTTGAAAAGAGTTTTTTCTATCCTACGTTTTTGTTATTCCAGATGAATTTGCAGATTGTTCTTTCTTTTATATTTTTTCACATTGCTCTTTCTAATTTGTTGAAGAATTGAGTTAGAATTTTGATGGGGATTGCATTGAATCTGTAGATTGCTTTTGGCAAGATAGCCATTTTTACAATGTTGATCCTGCCAATCCATGAGCATGGGAGATATTTCCATCTTCTGAGATCTTCTTTAATTACTTTCTTAAGAGACTTGAAGTTCTTATCATACAGATTTTTCACTTCCTTATTTAGAGTCACACCAAGATATTTTATATTATTTGTGACTATTGAGAAGGGTGTTGTTTCCCTAATTTCTTTCTCAGCCTGTTTATTCTTTGTTTAGAGAAAGGCCATTGACTTGTTTGAGTTAATTTTATATCCAGCTTCTTCACCAAAGCTGTTTATCAGGTTTAGGAGTTCTCTGGGGGAATTTTTAGGGTCACTTATATATACTATCATATCATCTGCAAAAAGTGATATTTTGACTTCATCTTTTCCAATTTGTATCCCCTTGATCTCCTTTTGTTGTCGAATTGCTCTGGCTAGGACTTCAAGTACTGTGTTGAATTGGTAGGGAGAAAGTGGGCAGCCTGGTCTAGTCCCTGATTTTAGTGGGATTGCTTCAAGCTTCTCACCATTTACTTTGATGTTGGCTACTGGTTTGCTGTAGATTGCTTTTATCATGTTTGTTATGGGCATTGAATTCTTGATCTTTCTAAGACTTTTATCATGAATGGGTTTTGGATCTTGTCTAATGCTTTTTCCTCATCTAATGAGATGATCATGTGGTTTTTGTCTTTGAGTTTGTTTATGAAATGGATTATGTTGATGGATTTCCTTATATTCAACCATCCCTGTATCCCTGGAATAGAAACTACTTAGTCAGGATGGATGATTGCTTTAATGTGTTCTGGATTCGGTTAGCGAGAATTTTATTGGGGATTTTTCCATCAATATTCATACGGGAAATTGGTCTGAAGTTCTCTATCTTTGTTGGATCTTTCTGTGGTTTAGGTCTCAGAGTAATTGTGGCTTCATAGAATGAATTGGGTAGAGTTCCTTCTACTTCTATTTTGTGGAATAGTTTGTGCAGAACTGGAATTAGATCTTCTTTGAAGGTCTGGTAGAACTCTGCACTAAACTCATCTGGTCTTGGGCTTTTTTTGGCTGGGAGACTATTAATGACTGCTTCTATTTCTTTAGGGGATATGGGACTGTTTAGATCATTAACTTGATCCTGATTTAACTTTGATACCTGGTATCTGTCTAGAAATTTGTCCATTTCGTCCAGGTTTTCCAGTTTTGTTGAGTATAGTCTTCTGTAGAAGGATATGATGGTGTTTTGGATTTCTTCAGGATCTGTTGTTATGTCTCCCTTTTCATTTCTGATTTTATTAAATAGGATGCTGTCCCTGTGCCCTCTAGTGAGTCCAGCTAAGTGTTTATCTATCTTGTTGATTTTCTCAAATAACCAACTCCTCCTTTGGTTAATTCTTTGAATACTTCTTCTTGTTTCCACTCGGTTGATTTCACCCCTGACTTTGATTATTTCCTGCCGTCTACTCCTCTTGGGTGAATTTTCTTCCTTTTTTTCTAGAGATTTTAGATGTGTTGTGAAGCTGCTAGTGTGTGCTCTCTCTAGTTTCTTTTTGGAGGCACTCAGAGCTATGAGTTTCCCTCTTAGAAATGCTTTCATTGTGTCCCATAGGTTGGGGTATGTTGTGGCTTCATTTTCATTAAACTCTAAAAAGTCTTTAATTTCTTTCTTTATTCCTTTCTCAACCAAGGTATCATTGAGAAGAGTGCTATTCAGTTTCCAAGTGAATGTTGGCTTTCCATTATTTATGTTGTTACTGAAGATCAGCCTTTGTCGATGGTGGTCTTTCGGATGCAGTTGACAATTTCAATATTTTTGTATCTGTTAAGGCCTGTTTTGTGACCAATTATATGTTTAATTTTGGAGAAGGTACTAGGAGGTGCTGAGAAGAAGGTATATCCTTTTGTTTTAGGAAAAAATGTTTTGTAGATATCTGTTAAGTCCATTTGTTTCATAAATTCTGTTAGTTTCACTGTGTCCCTGTTGATTTTCTGTTTCCATGATCTGTCCATTGATGAAAGTGGTGTGTTGAAGTCTCCCACTATTATTGTGTGAGGTGCAATGTGTGCTTTGAGCTTTACTAAAGTGTCTTTAATGAATGTGACTGCCCTTGCATTTGGAGCATATATATTCAGAATTGAGAGTTCCTCTTGGAGGAGTTTACCTTTGATGAGTATGAAGTGTCCCTCCTTGTCGTTTTTGATAACTTTGGGTTGGAAGTCAATTTTATTCGATATGAGAATGGCTACTCCAGCTTGTTTCTTCAGACCATTTGCTTGGAAAATTGTTTTCCAGCCTTTCACTCTGACATAGTGTCTGTCTTTTTCCCTGAGATGGGTTTTCTCTAAGCAGCAGAATGTTGGGTCCTGTTTGTGTAGCCAGTCTATTAGTCTATGTCTTTTTATTGGGGAATTGAGTCCATTGATATTAAGAGATATTAAGGAAAAGTAATTGTTGCCTACTTTTATTTTTGTTGTTAGAGTTGGCATTCTGTTCTTGTGGCAGTCTTCTTTTTGGTTTGTTGAGGGATTACTTTCTTGCTTTTTCTAGGGCGTGATTTCCACCCTTGTATTGGTTTCTTTCTGTTATTATCCTTTGAAGGGCTGGATTCTTGGAAAGATAATTTGTGAATTGGTTTTGTCCTGGAATACTTTGGTTTCTCCATCTATTGTAATTGAGAGTTTGGCTGGGTATAGTAGCCTGGGCTGGCATTTGTGTTCTTTTAGTGTCTGTATGACATCTGTCCAGGCTCTTCTTGCTTTCATAGTCTCTGGTGAAAAGTCTGGTGTAATTCTGATAGGCGTGCCTTTATATGTTACTTGGCCTTTCTCCCTTAATGCTTTTAATATTCTATCTTTATTTAGTGCATTTGTTGTTCTGATTATTATGTGTCGGGAGGAATTTCTTTTCTGGTCCAGTCCATTTGGAGTTCTGTAGGCTTCTTGTATGTTCATGGGCATGTCTTTCTTTAGGTTTGGGAAGTTTTCTTCTATTATTTTGTTGAAGATATTTGCTGGCCCTTTAAGTTGAAAATCTTCATTCTCATCAACTCCTATTATCCGTAGTTTTGGTCTTCTCATTGTGTCCTGTATTTCCTGGATATTTTGAGTTAGGATCTTTTTGGATTTTGTATTTTCTTTGATTGTCATGCTGATGTTCTCTATGGAGTTTTCTGCACCTGAGATTCTCTCTTCCATCTCTTGTATTCTGTTGCTGATGCTCGCATCTATGGTTCCAGATTTCTTTCCTAGGTTTTCTATCTCCAGCGTTGCCTCACTTTGGGTTTTCTTTATTGTGTCTACTTCCCTTTTTAGGTCTAGTATGGTTTTGTTCATTTCTATCACCTGTTTGGATGTGTTTTTCTGTTTTTCTTTAAGGACTTCTATCTATTTGGTTGTGTTTTCTTGTTTTTCTTTAAGGACTTGTAACTCTTTAGCAGTGTTCTCCTGTATTTCTTTAAGTGAGTTATTAAAGTCCTTCTTGATGTCCTCTACCATCATCATGAGATATGCTTTTAAATCCAGGTCTAGATTTTTGGTTGTGTTGGGGTGCCCAGGACTAGGTGAGGTGGGAGTGCTGCGTTCTGATGATGGTGAGTGGTCTTGATTTCTGTTAGTAGGATTCTTATGTTTGCCTTTTGCCATCTGGTAATCTCTGAAGCTAGCTGTTATAGTTGTCCCTAGTTAGAGCTTGTTCCTCAGGTACCTCTGTTAGCCTCTATCAGCGGACCTGGCAGGCTAGCTCTCTCCTAAATTTCAGTGGTCAGAGTATTCTATGCAGGCAAGCTGTCTTCTTGCAGGGAAGGTGCCCAGATATCTGGTGTTCAAAACTACCTCCTGGCAGAAGTTGTGTTCCACTCACCAGAAGTCTTAGGATCCCGTGGGGATTCCTGTGTGGGTCCTTGCGTGTGTCTGGAGACTCCACTGGCAAGGCACCCAGGTGCTGGAGTGGACCGGAAGGGACTTGTGCCCCTGCTCAGTTCGGGTTGTCTGCTTCCCTGGTTAAAGCAGTCTCAGGTCTCGCGTGATTGGATTGGAGCAGAGGCTGTGTTCCACTCACCAGAGGTCTTAGGATCCTGTGGGGAATCCTGTGTGGGTCCTTGTGGGTGTCTGGATACTCGGCTGGCAAGGCACCCAGATGCTGGAGTGGACTGAAAGGGACTTGTCCGAACACAACTCTTATAAGGACATTTAATTAGGACTGGCTTACAAGGTCTATTATAAAGGTGGGAGCATGGCAGCATGCAGGCAGGCATGGTGCAGGAGTTGCTGAAAGTTCTATATCTTCATCTGAAGGCCAGTAGAAGACTGGCTTCTAGGCAGCTAGAAGGAGGGACTTAAAGCCCATGCCCACAGTGATATACTTCTTCCAACAAGGCCACACCTACTCCAACAAGGCCACACTTCCAAATGGTGCTACTCCCTGAGCCAAGTATATATGAACGATTGCAAACATCTTGTAAAATAACTGTCTATTCCAAGTTCAAATAAAAAATTTTATGTTAAAATATTACAAAAGGCATACTTCTATCCCTTTACCACAGTCTAGCTAGGTTAGTTGGACTGATTCTCCCCTCCATGCACTTTGATCACTACACATTTTTTCAGCATCCCACATTCAGTGTCTTGGCATAGTCTAGCAGCTCATGCTTAGAGTAACTCCAAGCCTCATGCTTTGGTCAGTACCCAGCCCTTTCCACCTCTAGCTAGAAGTCCAGTGTGTGTGCTATATTCAGCCTCTTCATCCAGCATATCTTCAACCAGGGTCTATCAAGTGACTCCAACTAATCATATACATACAACTTACATACAAACTCCCCAACATTCAGTTCTACGCCTCAAAGTCTAGACTTGAACCAGGATACACACCCTGCAAGCTTTCCTGACCCCTAGGACCCACCTGACTTCATATAACCAATGCTATATCCAAAATTCATTCCCAACCCATCATGTAAGCCCTGTCCATTGCAAATACGGAACTAACAAATCAAATCCACATATCCTGGTTTTATTACAAAAAGATAAACAACATGAAATATTAAGGCAAGATCTAATACTACACCACCACCCCCAAATCTATGAGTCCAAGAGAAATGTTGTCACTTACCTAAGTGAACCCCAGGATATAGAATTTAAAAGAATGATCACAAACTACATCAAAGAATTCCAGGAATTTAAGAAAAAACCAAAGAAATAGCTCAATGAACCAAAAAAGAATGAATTTGAAGACAATAAACTCCTGTGTGATCTCCAAGGAAGAATTAAAAAAAAAAAAAAAAGCCCACAAGTTTTGGTGAAAATAATAAAGAAAATAATTAATTTGAAGAATAAAAAAAAATAGATAAAGGTATAGAAACATTGAAGAATAATCAAGGTGAAAAGAAGATGAAAGTGAAAGTCCCATTTACCCAATTAGAAAACTCCAGGGAAAGTCTTCCCCACCCCACCCCCCCCCCAAGTCTCAGAGGTAAAGTTTCTTTTCTTTTCTTTTAATTAGGTGTTTTCTTTATTTACATTTCAAATGTTATCCCCTCTCCTAGTTTCTCCTCAGAAAATCCCCTATCCCTTCCCCCCTCCCCCTGCTCACCAACCCATCCACTCCTGCTTCCTGGCCCTGGCAGTCCCCTATACTGGGGCATAGAACCTTCACAGAACCAAAGGCCTCTACTACCATTGATGACCAACGAGGCCACACTGTGTTACATATACATGTGTTTTCTTTGGTTGGTGGTTTAGTCCCTGGGAGCTCTGGAGATACTGGTTAGTTCATATTGTTCTTCCGCCTATGGGGCTGCAAACCCCTTTTGCTCCCTGGGTACTTTCTCTAGCTCCTTCATTGGGACTATTTACACAATGAAGTACTACACAGCTATTAAAATCAATGAATTTATAAAATTCTTAGACAAATGGATGGATCTGGAGGTCATCATCCTGAGTGAGGTAACCCAATCACAAAAGAACACACATGATATGCACTCACTGATAAGCACAGAAGGTTGGAATACCCAAGATACAATTTACAAAACACATGACACTCAGGAAGAAGGAAGAACAAAGAGTGGATACTTTGTTCCTTCTTAGAAGGGAGTGGTGGGAACAATGGAATGAGTTACAGAGAAAATGTGTGAGGCAGAGACTAAAGGAATGACCATCCAGAGACTGCCCCACCTGGGGATCTATCCCATAGACAACCACCAAAACCAGACACTATTGTGGATGCCAACAAGAGCTTGCTGACAGGAGCCTGATATAGCTGTCTCCTGAGAGGCTCTGCCAGTGTCTGACAAATACAGAAGTGGATGCTCACAGCCATCCACTGGAAAGTCTTTTCATTTCACCAATTAAAGGAGCCCTTTATTATACTTTTTTTTAATTTTAAGCAAATTTTTATTAGATATTTTCTTCACTTACATTTCAAATGCTATCCCAAAAGTCCCCTATATCGTCCATCCGCCTTGCTTCCCAACCCACCCACTCTTGCTCTGTAACTCCTTACATAGGTATTTTGTTCCCCATTCTAAGGAGGAACAAAGTATCCACACTTTGGTCTTCTTTCTTTTTGAGTTTCATGTGTTTTGCAAATTGTATCTTGAGTATTCTAAGTTTCTGGACTAATATCCACTTATCAGTGAGTGCATATCATGTGAGTTCTTTTGTGATTGGGTTATCTCACTCAGGATGCATCCATTGGCCTAAGAATTTCATAAACTCTTTGTTTTTAATAGCTGAGTAGTACTCCATTGCATAAATGTACCACATTTTCTGTATCCATTCCTCTGTTGAGGGACATTTGGGTTCTTTTCAGCTTCTGGCTATTATACATAAGGCTGCTATGAACATAGTGGAGCATGTGTTCTTATTACCAGTTGGAACATCTTCTCGGTATATGCCCAGGACAGGTATTGCTGGATCCTCTGGTAGTACTATGTCCAATTTTTGAGGAACCGCCAGACTGATTTCCAGAGTGTTTGCACAAGCTTACAATCCCACCAACAATTAAAGAGTGTTCCTCTTTCTCCACATCCTTGCCAGCATCTGCTGTCACCTGAATTTCTGATATTAGCCAATCTCACTGGTATGAGGTGGAATCTCGGTGTGGTTTTAATTTGCATTTTCCTGATTATTAAGGATGTTGAACAGTTTTTCAGGTGCTTTCGGCTACTTGGTATTCCTCAGTTGAGAATTCTTTGTTTGGCTCTCTACCCCATTTTTTTAATGGATTTATTTGATTTTTCTGGAGTCCAGCTTCTTGAATTCTTTGTATATATTGGATATTAGTCCCCTATCTGATTTAGGATAGGTAAAGATCCTTTCCCAATCTATTGGTGGCCTTTCCACTGGAAAGTCTTAAAGCAAATGAATCAAGCAGAAAGTAGAACATCAGGACTTGAACAAAATGTATATGATCTAGTGAAAAGAAGCAAAATTTATGAAAATTATAAAAAGGTAACTAAATGAAAGGAATATACTGGAAATGTAGGACACTATGAAAATACCAAATTTTCAATATAGCAATACATGTGAAAGTAGCATCCTAAGATAATAGCATAGTCCATATTTTAGACCATTAAAAAAACAGAATTTCCATAAGCTAAAGAAAGACACACCCACAGTAATACAATAAACACATAGAAGCAAATAGGCAAGAATAGAATAACTCTTCCCACAGCATATCATACTTAAAACACTAAACAGAACAAAAGAAGAGTATTGAAAGCTATGAGAGAAAATAAACAAGTCACACCAAGGAAACCAGAATAACAGCTGGTTTCTCAGTGGAAATTTGTAAGCAAAAGAAGCCAGAAAAATGCATTCTGTGACATAAAGGACCATGGTGGCAAAGCTACACAAATCTTCACAGGATAGTTGTGTAGTTGGTTGGAGAAAGAGAAACTTTCCATAACTTAGGCTAAAAATCTATGTCCCTGATATGAGACCTGCATAAAAATACTGGAAACAATATTCAAACTGCAGAAGACAAGTATACCCCCCAACAATGTAGAAGTAAACAAATGAAATTATAATTACTAAACCCCAAAGATGACTAAGAATATACCCCCCAAAACTCGAAATCAAAAACAAGCAAACAAATAACCCATCAAAACTACTACAATTAGCATACCTTTAAATAATAACTAAGTATTGATGGTCTTAATTTTCCAATTAGAAGACACAGACAGGTTGGTTGAATGGAAAAAATAAAATCTATCTTTTGCCCACAAGAAACACAAGATAGTTACCTTCATAAAGTAAATTATGTAAAAAAAAAAAAAAGAAAGAAAGAAAGAAAGAAAGAAAGAAAGGAAGGAAGGAAGGAAGGAAGGAAGGAAGGAAGGAAGGAAGGAAGGAAGGAAGAAAGAAAGAAAGAAAGAAAGAAAGAAAGAAAGAAAGAAAGAAAGAAAGAAAGAAAGAAAGAGTCTAATCAAATGGGATTACAAAGCAAGCAGGTGTCACTATTGTGCTAATTAATAAAATAGATGTCAAACTAAAGTGTATTAGAAGGGTTAAAGAAAGATTCTTAATTCTTTGGTTGTTGTTGTTAATTTATTCTGTCATCTATTACATTCTAACTGTAGTTTTTCTTTCCTCCCTCCCAACTCTTCCTTCCCAATTTACTCCTCCTTCTCCTCCATTTCCCTTCAGAAAAGGGCAGGCCTCCCAAGGATACCAACCAAACATGGCACATCAAGTTACAACAAGATTAAGCAACTTCCCTCATATCAAGGCTGGACCAGGCAATCCAGTAGAAGGACAAGGATCCCAAAAGCAGGCAAAAGTATTAGAAATAGCCTCCCTCTATTTGGAGTCCCATAGAAACAACAAGCTACACAAATATAACATGCAAAGAGCCTAGGTTATACCCATTCAGCCTCCTTGACTGTTGATTCAGTGACTGCAAGCCCTTAAGAGTCCAGGTATTTGATGCTGTATCAGCAGGAATCCACAAGATCTGCCTCATGTTTATCTGTGGACCCTCTGCATCTTTTTCCATCAGTTTCTAGATAAAGCCTCTCTCATGGCAATTGGGTTTAACACCAATCTATGAGTATAGCCAAATGTTATTACTCATTATCTCACTGATATCTCTTTTTACCAATTGCATTTGATTTTATTCTAGGTGTCTAGGTCATCTGGTCTCTGGCTTTTGGTTCTCTAGGCACTGTCTCCTAGTCACAGGACTCAAGTTGGACCAGTCATTGGTGAGCCCATTCTATACCACTGTTAACCACAAAACATCATGTTGGCAGGACAAATTGTAGATCAAAGGTTTTGTGGCTTGGTTAGAGGAGACTTTAATCAAGGGAACAATTTACAAAGAAACCATTGCAAATATATATGCACCAAACTTTCATCCCAATATCATAAAATGTTTATTAGTAGAACTAAAATCAATGATTAACATACCCCCATTAATACTATGTGATTTCAATTAAAAACAGATCATCTGAACAAATAAATCAGCAGAGAGAGACAAAGGAATTATATGGCATTTTATGTCAAATGGACTTAACATACATCTACAGAACATTCCACCCAAATACCAAAGAATATTACATTCTGCTAATCATCCCATGCAAGCTTCTCTAAAATAGACCACATCCTAGGACACCACACAAATTTTAATAAACTCAGAAACTTTTAAATAACTCCCCATCTAACTGTAGTGTATTAAAAAATAAAAATCAGTGGTTAACAAATTTCTAGTAAATACCCAAACTCGTGAAAGATGAGTGGAGCTGAGGGTGGGAGAAATAATCTTCTTCCGAGAAGACCCTCCTAAATGACTATCCAATACCGACTTCTCAGTGCTAAAATTATATACATAAAAGTCACATTTTATGCATTGAGTAGGTTGGATTCATATATTTATATATCAATTAAAGAGAAACGTCATGAATTTGAGAGAGTGAAAGAAGTTTGGAGGAATTGGAAAGAAAAAAAGAAATGGAAGGATAAAATGATATGATTATATTTCAATTTCAAAATATTGGAATGTTAGTTTAAAAATTCCAACTATATACTTTAATCAACATCATAGGAAGTAGACTGTAGCCTAGACTACACTTTCAGGTAGAGTTGTTGTGAATGTCCCTGGTGTTGTTTGTATTTTGATGTTAATTCCACTTTCCCAAGAGAGTTTGTCTGGAACAAGGAATGAGTCAAGTCTTGTGAACCTTCCCCTAATGAATAAAGAAACCAATCACTGGGTGAATAGGCAGGACTTCCCGGTTGGATGGAAGAAGAAAGGAGGCAGGAGAGAGATACAGGCTTTTGGATTGGACAGCAAGAGAACAAGATGTAGCTACTAGTGACTCCTGATTTAGATGGCAAATTCACCAGGATTTGCCACAGGAGGAGTTAAATTTAATATAGTTTACAAGATTAGGATTATAGCTGATACACCCAGCAACTGAGTTACCATTGAGTCTGAACTAAGTTTGTGAGGTATTTCCTTCACGCGGCAACTTGGCTAGGTACCAGAGAGAATGGTACCAACAAAGCATGGGTTTGCCAGAAGTGCACCACAAAAGATGGTGGGAGTTTTGAAGCATGGGGCTGGTGTGGTGATTACCCACCAGTGAGAACTTAGCTAGCTGGGTGGAGAGATTTCAGAGCTCTGAGTCCAAGAGTCTCCATGAGATGAGAACAGGCCAGCCATTGCCTTCTGGTGCCTTGAGGAAAAAAGTGTGGATTCATTTTTTTTTAACATTTCCTGCAACACAGAGTAATCTAGGTTTCAGTATTAGATACTGTTTAAAAAAAATAACACACCAAACTGATACCTGTACAGCCTTATCACACATTTTTATTTTCTTTCACAAATTTTCTCTTCCTGTGATCATCACCTCAATAAATATCATCCATATTTTAAAATAGAAAGGAGAAAAAAAAATTAGCCTGAAGTTTTGTAAAGAAGACAGTGTAGAAAACCTTTTAGTTTCATTAACTAATGCCCAAAAGCACTTACCTTGAAGACACATGGTTTCTAACATTGCACTGACAAAAATCACATAAAAATGGGAATCAAATCTATATAAATGTAATATTAATCTTTTTGTCTATAAAAATTTCACTTGCTACACTAGAAGGGTCAAGAACAGTATTCTAACAATCTATCCTGGCTGAGTAGGGATGGGAAGCTGCTCATAGAAAAGGAAAAAAGCATGTGGCCAGATCTGATCTCAGCTGGACCTACATGGAAATGCACTTAGCGTTTTCATCTCCAAAATGTTCTTAACACGGTATCTCTGGTTAAGGATTATAGAAAGTAGAACCAAGGGTTTAAGACATGACTTCCTAGAGAGAGTCACAAAGGCTTCTATACTCTGGAGTGGGAAATCGAAATATCTCAGTGTAAATACTCTGTCAAGATCTCCTTGAACCTCATCACTTCCAGGCCAGTGGTACATATTTTAAGTGAGAAGCATTGCTCAAATGTGCTTGTAATGATTCATACTTATGTTTTCTAGACTTCAAATACTTGATTTCTTACATACATAAAAGTATTTTTAAAGTATTATCTTGGGGATAGGCTCTCTTTCTCTTCTCTCTCTCTCTCTCTCTCTCTCTCTCTCTCTCTCTCTCTCTCTGGGTTGTCCCTCTCCCTCCCACCTTCTTCCTTTCATCTTCTAATACTTTTAAAAGTAATGCTTTAACAGGGTGTGGTGGCACAAGACTTTAATCCCAGCACTTGGGAGGCAGAGGCAGGCAAATTTCTGAGTTCGAGACCAGCCTGGTCTGCAAAGTGAGTTCCAGGACAGCCAGGGCTATACAGAGAAACCCTGTCTCAAAACAAACAAACAAACAAAAAACAAAAATAAAAAAATAAAAGTAATGCTTTTACTTTCCTCTTCTAATACTGATGAAGAATTGATGGAATATGAAATTCAAGGTACCATCTTAGAAATAAAGGCCAGGCCCTTCCCACACATACAGTATAAGTACAATATAAAATTATAATTTTGGTTTTGTTTTGTTTGTTTGTTTGTTTGTTTTGTTTTTCTGTTTAGCATTTACTTTGCATTATGAATAATTTTATTCATTTACATTTTAAATTATAACCCCCTTCCCTGTTATTCCTCCACAAAACCCCCATCCCATCCCCCTCTCTCCCCTCCCCTTTTCCCCTAAGAGAGTACTCCTCTCAATGGGTATTCACACACTCCTGTCTCACCGACTCTAGCATTCTACTCTGCTGAGGCATCAAACTTCCACAGGAACAAGGGCCTCCCATCCCACTGATGTCAGATAAGGCCATCATCTGCTATATATGTATCTAGAGCGATGGATTCCTCCATGTATTCTCTTTAATTGGTGGTTTAGTCTTTCTGAGACCTCTGGGTAGTCTAGTTAGTCAATATTAGCCTTCCTATGGGATTGTAATCCTCTTCATGGATTTTGAGATGGGTGGGTAGTCCCATTTCTCAACTAGGGGCCATGCCTATCTACTGGAGATAATATCTACATGTTCTCTTTCCCTTTGTTGAATATTTTGACTAAAGTCATCTCCATTGGGACCTGGGAGGCTCTCACTCCCCTGGTATCTGGGAATTTCTAGTGGCCACCCCCAGTTCCTCATCTCCCAAAGCTACATATTTTTATTCAATGCTGTGATTTTTAACAATTTAATTTCTAGAACTCTAGGCCAGTGCATTTTTCTTATAAATTTCCCAACCTTGATTACTTTGTATGGGTAGCACAAAATGGGCCACATTGAGGATATATTTTAAAGTAGGATTCAATTTTTAAAACAACTACAGCAACACATCATTAGGCAATGGATGGGGGTGATATTTAGACATAGGGCATGTGCAGAATAAGGAAGAAATGTCCTCATACAGGAAGGGTTGGAATATTCAGAGGACAACATATGACAAGTAGTTTTCTTTTTTTTTTTTTCTTTTTTTTTTTTTTTGGATGTGTTTTCCTGTTTTTCTTTTTTTTTTTGATTTTTAATATTTTTATTACATATTTTCCTCAATTACATTTCCAATGCTATCCCCAAAGTCCCCCATAGCGCCCCCCACTTCCCTACCCACCCATTCCCATTCTTTTGGCCCTGGCATTCCCTTATATTGGGGCATATAAAGTTCGCAAGTCCAATGGGCCTCTCTTTCCATTGATGGCCGACCAGGCCATCTTTCGATACATATGCAGCTAGAGACAAGAGCTCCGGGGTCCTGGTTAGTACATCATGTTGTTCCAACAATAGGGTTGCAGATCCCTTTACCTCCTTGGGTACTTTATCTAGCTTCTCCATTGGGAGCCCTGTGATACATCCAATAGCTGACTGTGAACATCCACTCCTGTGTTTGCTAGGCCCCGGCATCTTCTCACAAGAGACAGCTATATTTGGGTCCTTTCAGCAAAATCTTGCTAGTGTATGCAATGGTGTCAGCGTTTAGAAGCTGATTATGGGACGGATCCCTGGATACAGCAGTCTCTAAATGGTCCATCCTTTCATCACAGCTACGAACTTTGTCTCTGTAACTCCTTCCCTGGGTGTTTTGTTCCCAATTCTAAGAAGGTGCACAATGTCCACACTTTGGTCGTCATTCTTCTTGAGTTTCATGTGTTTATCAAATTGTATCTTATATCTTGGGTATCCTAAGTTTTGGGCTAATATCCACTTATCAATGAATACATATTGTGTGAGTTCTTTTGTGATTGTGTTACTTCACTCAAGATGATGCCCTCCAGGTCCATCCATTTGGCTAGGAATTTCATAAATTCATTCTTTTTAATAGCTGAGTAGTACTCCATTGTGTAAATGTACCATAATTTCTGTATCCATTCCTCTGTAGAGGGACATCTGGGTTCTTTCCAGCTTCTGGCTATTATAATTAGGGCTGCTATGAACATAGTGGAGCATGTGTCCTTTTTACCAGTTGGGACATCTTCTGGATATATGCCCAGGAGAGGTATTGCTGGATCCTCCGGTAGTACTATGTCCAATTTTCTGAGGAACCGCCAGACTGATTTCCAGAGTGGTTGTACAAGCTTGCAATCCCACCAACAATGGAGGAGTGTTCCTCTTTCTCCACATCCTTGCCAGCATCTGCTGTCACCTGAATTTTTGATCTTAGCCATTCTGACTGGTGTGAGGTGGAATCTCAGGGTTGTTTTGATTTGCATTTCCCTGATGATTAGGGATGTTGAACATTTTTTCAGGTGTTTCTCTGCCATTCGGTATTCCTCAAGTGAGAATTCTTTGTTCAGTTCTGAGCCCCATTTTTTAATGGGGTTATTTGACTTTCTGGAGTCCACCTTCTTGAGTTCTTTATATATATTGGATATTAGTCCCTTATCTGATTTAGGATAGGTGAAGATCCTTTCCCAATCTGTTGGTGGTTTTTTTGTCTTATTGATGGTGTCTTTAGCCTTGCAGAAGCTTTGTAGTTTCATGAGGTCCCACTTGTCAATTCTCGATCTTACAGCACAAGCCATTACTGTTCTATTCAGGAATTTTTCCCCTGTGCCCATATCTTCAAGGCTTTTCCCCACTTTCTCCTCTATAAGTTTCAGTGTCTCTGGTTTTATGTGAAGTTCCTTGATCCACTTAGACTTGACCTTAGTACAAGGAGATAAGAATGGATTGATTTGCATTTTTCTACATGATAACAACAAGTTGTGACAGCACCATTTGTTGAAAATGCTGTCTTTCTTCCACTGGATGGTTTTAGCTCCCTTGTGGAAGATCAAGTGACCATAGGTGTGTGGGTTCCTTTCTGGGTCTTCAATTCTATTCCATTGGTCTACTTGTCTGTCGCTATACCAGTACCATGCAGTTTTTATCACAATTGCTCTGTAGTAAAGCTTTAGGTCATGCATGGTGATTCCACCAGAGGTACTTTTATCCTTGAGGAGAGTTTTTGCTATCCTAGGTTTTTTGTTATTCCAGATGATTTGCAGATTGCTCCTTATAATTCGTTGAAGAATTTAGTTGGAATTTTGATGGGGATTGCAGTGAATCTGTAGATTGCTTTTGGCAAGTTAGCCATTTTTACAATGTTGATCCTGCCAATCCATGAGCATGGAAGATCTTTCCATCTTCTGAGATCTTCTTTAATTTCTTTCTTCAGAGATTTGAAGTTTTTATCATAGAGATCTTTCACTTCCTCAGTTAGAGTCACGACAAGATATTTTGTATTATTTGTGACTATTGAGAAGGGTGTTGTTTCCCTAATTTCTTTCTCAGCTTGTTTATTCTTTGTGTAGAGAAAGGCCATTGACTTGTTTGAGTTAATTTTATATCCTGCTATTTCACCGAAGCTGTTTATCAGGTTTAGGAGTTTTCTGGGGGAATTTTTAGGGTCACTTATATATACTATCATATCATCTGCAAAAAGTGATATTTTGACTTCATCTTTTCCAATTTGTATCCCCTTGATCTCCTTTTGTTGTTGAATTGCTCTAGCTAGGACTTCAAGTACTATGTTGAATGGGTAGGGAGAAAGTGGGCAGCCTTGTCTAGTCCCTGATTTTAGTGGGATTGTTTCAAGCTTCTCACCATTTCCTTTGATGTTGGCTATGGGTTTGCTGTAGATTGCTTTTATCATGTTTAGGTATGGGCCTTGAATTCCTGATCTTTCCAAGACTTTTATTATGAATGGGTGTTGGATCTTGTTGAATGCTTTTTCCACAACTAACGAGATGATCATGTGGTTTTTGTCTTTGAGTTTGTTTATATAATGGATTACGTTGATGGATTTCCTTATATTAAACCATCCCTGTATCCCTGGAATAAAACCTACTTGGTCAGGATAGATGATTGCTTTAATGGGTTCTTGGATTCCTTTAGCGAGAATTTTATTGAGTATTTTTGCATCTATATTCATAAGGGAAATTGGTCTGAAGTTCTGTATCTTTGTTGGATCTTTCTGTAGTTTTGGTATCAGAGTAATTGTGGCTTCATAGAATGAGTTGGGTAGAGTTCCCTCTACTTCTATTTTGTGAAATAGTTTGTGCAGAACTGGAATTAGATCTTCTTTGAAGGTCTGGTGGAATTCTACAATAAACGCATCTGCTCCTGGGCTTTTTTTTTTTTTTTTTTTTTTTTGGCTGGGAGAGTATTAATGACTGCTTCTATTTCTTTAGGGGATATGGGACTGTTTAGATCATTAACTTGATCCTGATTTAACCTTGATCCTGATTTAACTTTGGTACATGGTATCTGTCTAGAAATTTGTCCATTTCGTCCAGGTTTTCCAGTTTTGTTGAGTATACCTTTTTGTAGAAGGATCTGATGGTGTTTTGGATTTCTTCAGGATCTGTTGTTATGTCTCCATTTTCATTTCTGATTTTGTTACTTAGGATGTTGTCCCTGTGCCCTCTAGTGAATCTAGCTAAGGGTTTATCTATCTTGTTGATTTTCTCAAAGAACCAATTCCTCCTTTGGTTAATTCTTTGAATAGTTCTTCTTGTTTCCACTTGGTTGATTTCACCACTGAGTTTGAATATTTCCTGCTGTCTACACCTCTTGGGTGAATTTTCTTCCTTTTTTTCTAGAGCTTTTAGATGTGTTGTCAAGCTGATAGTGTTTGCTCTCTCCAGAATCTTTTTGGAGGCACTCAGAGCTATAAGTTTCCCTCTTATAAATGCTTTCATTGTCTCCCATAGGTTTGGGTATGTTGTGTCTTCATTTTCATTAAACTCTAAAAAGTCTTTAATTTCTTTATTCCTTCCTTGACCAAGGTGTCATTGAGAAGAGTGTTGTTCAGTTTCCACCTGAATGTTGGCTTTCCATTATTTATGTTGTCAATTTAAGATCAACCTTAGTCTATGGTGATCTGTTAGGTTGCATGGGACCATTTCAATATTTTTGTATCTGTTGAGGCCTGTTTTGTGACCAATTATATGGTTAATTTTGGAGAAGGTCCCGTGAGGTGCTGAGAAGAAGGTATATCCTTTTGTTTTAGGATAAAATGTTCTGTAGATATCTGTTAAGTCCATTTGTTTCATAACTTCTGTTAGTTTCACTATGTCCCTGTTTAGTTTCTGTTTCCAGGATCTGTCTACTGATGAAAGTGGTGTGTTGAAGTCTCCCACTATTATTGTGTGTGGTGCAATATGTGCTTTGAGCTTTACTAAAGTGTCTTTAATGAATGTGACTACCCTTGCATTTGGAGCATAGATATTCAGAATTGAGAGTTCCTCTTGGAGGAGTTTAGCTTTGATGAGAATGAAGTGTCCCTCCTTGTCTTTTTTGATAACTTTGGGTTGGAAGTCAATTTTATTCTATATAAGAATTGCTACTCCAGCTTGTTTCTTCAGAACATTGGCTTGGAAAATTGTCTTCCAGCCTTTTACTCTGAGGTAGTGTCTGTCTTTTTCCCTAAGTTGGGTTTCCTGGAAGCAGCAGAATGTTGGGTCCTGTTTGTGTAGCCAGTCTGTTAGTCTATGTCTTTTTTATTGGGGAATTGAGTCCATTGATATTAAGAGGTATTAAGGAAAAGTAATTGTTGCTTACTTTTATTTTTGTTGTTAGAGTTGGCATTCTGTTCTTGTGGAAGTCTTCTTTTTGGTTTGTTGAGGGATTACTTTCTTCCTTTTTCTAGGGCGTGATTTCCGCCCTTGTATTGGTTTTTTTTTTCCTGTTATTATCCTTTGAAAGGCTGGATTCCTGGAAAGATAATGTGTGAATTTGGCTTTGTCCTGGAATACTTTGGTTTCTCCATCTATGGTAATTGAGAGTTTGGCTGCATATAGTAGCCTGGGCTGGCCTTTGTGTTCTCTTAGTGTCTGTATAACATCTGTCCAGGCTCTTCTTGCTTTCATAGTCTCTGGTGAAAAGTCTGGTGTAATTCTGATAGGCCTGCCTTTATATGTTACTTGGCCTTTCTCCCTTACTGCTTTTAATATTCTATCTTTATTTAGTGCATTTGTTGTTCTGATTATTATGTGTCGGGAGGAATTTCTTTTCTGGTCCAGTCCATTTGGAGTTCTGTAGGTTTCTTGTATTTTCATGGGCATGTCTTTCTTTAGGTTTGGGAAGTTTTCTTCTATTATTTTGTTGAAGATATTTGCTGGCCCTTTAAGTTGAAAATCTTCATTCTCATCAACTCCTATTATCCGTAGTTTTGGTCTTCTCATTGTGTCCTGTATTTCCTGGATATTTTGAGTTAGGATCTTTTTGGATTTTGTATTTTCTTTGATTGTCGTGCTGATGTTCTCTATGGAGTTTTCTGCACCTGAGATTCTCTCTTCCATCTCTTGTATTCTGTTGCTGATGCTCGCATCTATGGTTCCAGATTTCTTTCCTAGGGTTTCTATCTCCAGCGTTGCCTCACTTTGGGTTTTCTTTATTGTGTCTACTTTCCTTTTTAGTTCTAGTATGGTTTTGTTCATTTCCATCACCTGTTTAGATGTGTTTTCCTGTTTTTCTTTAAGGACTTGTAACTCTTTAGCAGTGTTCTCCTGTATTTCTTTAAGTGAGTTATTAAAGTCCTTCTTGATGTCCTCTACCATTATCATGAGATTTGCTTTTAAATCCAGGTCTAGCTTTTTGGTTGTGTTGGGGTGCCCAGGACTAGGTGGGGTGGGAATGCTGTGTTCTGATGATGGTGAGTGGTCTTGATTTCTGTTAGTAGGATTCTTACGTTTGCCTTTCGCCATCTGGTAATCTCTGGAGCTAGTTGTTATAGTTGTCTCTGGTTAGAGCTTGTTCCTCAGGTGATTATGTTAGCCTCTATAAGCAGACCTGAGAGACTAGCTCTATCCTTAGTTTCAGTGGTCAGAGTACTCTCTTCAGGCAAGCTTTCCTCTTTCAGGGAAGGTGCCCAGATATCTGTTGTTCGACCCTGCCTCCTGGCAGAAGTTGTGTTCCACTCACCAGATGACTTAAGATCCCGTGGATGGTCCTGTGAGGACCTTGGGGGGGGGGGGGTGTCCAGAAAATCTGCACACAAGGAACCCCAGTGCTGGAGTGGACCGGAATGGACTTGTGCCCCTGATCGGGCCGGGTTATCTGCTTCCTTAATTAATGTGATCTCAGGTCCCGCGAGATTGGCTTGCAGCAGGCACTGTGTTCCACTTACCAGAGGTCTTAGCATCCCATGGCGGATCCTGTGTGGGTCCTTGCAGGTGTTTGGAGACTCCCCGGGCAAGGAACCCTGGTGCTTCAGTGGACCAGAAGGGACTTGTGCCCCTGATCAGGCCAGGTTATCTGCTTTCTTAATTAATGCAGTCTCAGGTCCCGCGTGATTGGCTTGGAGCAGGCACTATGTTCCACTCACCAGAGGTCTTAGTGTCCCGTGGGGGATCCTGTGTGGGTCTTTACGGGTGTCCGGAGACTCCCCGGGCCAGGAACCCCGATGCTGCCTAAAGTATGTTTTAAAAAATGTAAGCCTACATCAAAATTAAGTCAAGATCAGGAAAACTAGTTAAATAGTCCTAAAAATCCTAAAGAACTACACACAGGCATTAAATGTCTCCCAACCATAAAAAGCCCAGGGTCATGTAATTTAGCTCAGAATTCTACCACATTTTCAAATAAGATCTAATAACAGTATTCCTCAAACTGTTGAACAAAATGAAAACATAAGGAACATTGTCAAACTCTTTCCATGAGACCATAGTCACCCTGACACTTAAACCACACAAAGAATCAACAAAGAACAAGAATTTCAGACCAATTTCCTTTATGAGTATTGATGGAAGAATGCTCGATAAAATGCAAACTGAATCCAAGAATACATCAAAAATACTATCCACAATGATCAAGTTGGCTTCATACAAGGGATGCAGGGATTATTAAATATATAAAAAATGAACAACAAAATCCACCATCTAAACAAACTGCAAAAAAAAAACATGTGATCATCTCATTAGATGCTGAAAAAGCCTTTCATAAAATCCAACACCCCTTCATGTTAAAAGTCTTAGAGAGATCGGGGATGCAAGGTGGACACCTAAACACAATAAAGGCAATACACAGAAAGCCAATAGCCAACATCCAATGAATGGAGAAAAGCTTAACACAATTCCACTAAAAACAGAGAAAGAGAAAGATACCCATTCTATCTGTATCTATGAAACATAGTAAATTAACTTCTAGCTAGAGCAATAAGAAAACTAAAAAATATCAAACACAATTTGGAAATGCAGAAGTCAAAATATTGCTATTTGTAGATGATATGATAGAATACATAAATGGCCCCCAAAACTCTGCCAGAGAATGTATACAGCTTGTTAATACCTTCAGCCATGTGGCTGGATTACCTCAAAAAAAATACCTAAAAAAAAAAAATTACCTCAAAAAAAAGCCTCATTTCTCATTAGCCTTCCTTTATACATATAACAAATGGGCTGAGAAAGAATTTAGAGGAACAACACCCTTTACAATAGCCACAAAAAATATAAAATATCATGGTAAAATTCTATCCATGGAATAGATCAATCAAAGGAAAGGCCTATATGACAAGAACTTTAGGTCATTGCAGAGAGAAATTGAGAAACATATCAGAAGATCGAAAGATCTCTCATGTTCATTTATCAGTACGATTAACATAGTAAAAATATCCATATTACTAAAAGCAACCTATAGGTTAAATGTAATTTCCATCAAAATTCCAACACAATTATTTACAGACCTTGAAAAATTGTAAACTTTTATATGGGAAAAAAATCCATGATAGCTCAAACAATCATGTGCAATCAAAGTACTTCTGGACATATCACCATCCCTTATTTCAAGCTGTACTACAGAGCAATAGTACATCATGATATTCTCATAAAAACAGACAGGATAATCATTCAATAAACCCACATACCTAAGGACACTTGATTTTTGGCAAAGAATCCAAAACCATACAGTGTGTGAGGGGACCATCTTCAATAAATGTTGCCAGTCTAATTAGATGTCAGCATGTAAAATAATACAAAGACATCCATATTTATCAACCCACACAAACCTGAAATCCAAGAGCATCAAAGATTTCAGCATAAAACCTGACACACTAAATCTAATTAAAGAGAAAGTATGCAATTACCCACTTTCTTGGCAAAGGAGACAACTTTCTGAACATAAATAACGCCAATAGCTCAGGCACTAAGATCAACAATTTAAAAATGGGACCTCCCTTGGTTCTATGAAGGCTAGATAGATGCCCCAGTGTAGAGGAATCCAGAGTGAGGACGCCAGAGTGGATGAGTGGGTGAAGAAACACCAGCATAGAAGCAGGGGTGGGGGGGAATGGTATAGGAGGGATGAAACCAGGAAAGGGGATAACATTTGAAATGTAAATAAAGAACATATCCAATTATAAAAATAGGACCTCAGGAAACTGAAAAACTTCCCCAAGGTTAAGGACACCATCAGTAGGACAAAATAGGAAAATAGCAGCATAGAGAATAGGAAAATATCTTCACCATCCCTACAGCTGACAAAAGAATATCCAAACTATATAAAGAAATCAAGAAATTTGATACCAACAAACCCAATAACCCAATTTAAAAATGGAGTACAGGGCTAAACAGAGAAATCTCGACAAAGGAATTTTTAATGGCTGAGAAACTCTTAAAGAAATGTTCAACATCCTTAGTCATCAGGAAATAGCAAATAAAAAGGATTCTGAGATTCCACCTTACACCCATCAGAATGGATAAGGTCAAAAACTAAAGGGACAACACATGTTGGTGAGGATGTGGACCAAGAAAGACAGTGAGATGGAGACGTGGTGAGAGGAAGGACAGGTGAGAATGAGAAGAAGATAAGAGAGTGTGAATATACCCATACAATATCACTATATATTAGTATGGGAATATAGATTTGAAATTGACAAAAAATCCATTAATTTCAAAACTCCAGGATGCTGTTATAAGTTCAACAATATTTGAAATAAGTTAATAATCATTACAATGTTTCATGCGTGCTTTGAGATTAGTGACATAATTTCTGTACTTGAAATTTTAATGTCTGGTGATTTTATAAAAGTCTTTAAAAATCAAAACTGGCTACCTCCTGCCTGATCTTAGATATTCACTGAGTGAGTGCCTTGGTATCTTTATTTGAATCAGTTATGGAAAAGTAATATTTTATTGTCAATAACTTTTTTGTTTTTAAGCAGGACACACTGTCACATGCTTACAATCTAACTGCTTTAGAGATTAAGATAAGAGGTTGACCCCTGTAAGTCAGTCAGGGGTACATAGCCATACTTTGTTTCTAAACAAGACAACAAAAATCTGATAAAATTATTTTTTTTCAGCCCTGATTTATCACTAAAATGAAAAAGTACCTGATGACCTGTTAACAGAGTTACTTATGATGATTGTAATTTTTGTCAATCCCTAAGGTTCTCCATGTTGTTTCCAAAAACTTAAAATTAATTTACTGAATCTCAGAAGAGAACTTCAGAATTCCTTTTCAAAAAAAAAATGTGGGAAAACTTGTTCAAGTCATAAGACAATTTTCTATAAAAATTCAGCACAGGAACAAAAAAAAAAAAGTCATGGTTCTAAAAATTAATACTAATCAAAGGAGGTTCTCTTCTTTGAAACTAAATTTAAACTGTTTCTTTGATTGAGATTTATTAGTTTCCAGCAATCTATTTATTTTTATATTAGTTCTCTCTACTCCACAGTCATTACTGGCTGTTCTCTATGGTAATTTGAATAGGTTTGGGTGCCATAGACTTATATGTTTAAATATGTTTGACCATAGGAAGTGTTACTATTATAGGGTATGGCCTTATTGGAGGAGGTATGGCCTTGTTGGAGAAATTGTGTCACAATATAGGCAGGCTTTGAGGTATCCTATGTTCAAGCTTCACCCAGGACAGTATCTAGTCTCCTTCTAGCAGCCTTTGTATCAAGACGTAGAACTCTCAGCTCCTTCTCAAGCACCAGGTCTGCCTGGAAGCTGCCATACTTTCTGCCATGAGGATAATGGACTGAACAGTTGCTGTCAGGCTATGTGTCTGCCTTGCTGCTAGGATACTGGAATACCACCCTCAAGCTGCTCAGGGGAGGCAGAACACAGTCCATGATAAGGGTTCCAGCCCATGTTTCATGGTGAGAAACAGTGGGGTCTTTGATCAATATTGTGGTTTCCAACTTCCTGTGTGTGGACACCACTGGGGACCATTGGGAGTTGGGAAAAGTGGTCTGAAGGTCTATGATTTCGCTACTCACCAGGCAGGAAAAGGGAATGGCTGAGACCCAGATGAGTGCCAAATACATTTTGGAATGCTGAGTTTTCAAAGAGGATGGACAAGTTAAAACTTTCTCCAAGAGATTCAGGTACTTCTCTTTAAGCTCTTTATGATGAATACCTTCCCTTTCAGTGATCCTTGATAGAGGAGACAGCCCTTGCTTGTACAAACTGCATTATTTGATGGTGAATGTGAATACATAAATCTTACTGCTGTTCTCATTTTGAGATTTCCCAAGGTTTAGGCTGACTCAATCTGACCAGTTCTTTTGTCTGGTGCCTCTCCTCTTCCATACACCCCCAACTTTAAGTTTAGTCTGACTCACCCTGACCTGTTCTTTTGTCTGGTGCCTGTCCTCTTCCATACACCCCCAAATTTAAGTTCTTTCTCAAAAAACAACCCAAAAATCCAATACAAATCCCCAAAATCATAGAAAATAAAATACAACACCTAAAAAGAAAAACAAATCAAAACACTAAACTGTAACCAAATAAAACTCTAGAACATGAGACCTGTCCTTGAATATTTGTTATACATAGTGTCATTTCAAACTGATTTTCCATCTCTGAGCAGATAAATGGCAATTCAGTTGTTAATTTTTACCCTAGAGTATTGATTCTCATTGTTTCTGATGTTGTGACCCTTTAATACACTTCCTTATGTGATGTTGACCCCCAACCATAAAATTATTATTTTGCTACTTGATAACTGTAATTTTGCTACTATTATAAATTATAATGAGTATATCTGATGTGTGGGATATTTGATATGTTACCCCCATGAATGGGTCATTTGAAACCTCTCTCAAAAAAGGAAAACAACCCACAGTGTGAAACCACTGCCCTAATGTCTAGGTTTTCCCTCATTCTTGTTTTAAAAATATAACAAAATAAAATATAATAAGGTAAAGCAACATCTATTACATCAAAGTTAAACAAGACAAACAAAAGGAAAAGAACCCAAGAGAAGGCATAAGAGTCAGAAATCTACTCATTCCCACACTTAGGAATCTCATAAAAACACTAAACTGGAAGGCATGCTTTAAAAGCAGATGACATGATGCAGATATGTTCAGGCCCTGTACATACTGCTTCAGTCTGTAAGTTGATATGAGCTTTGCTCATGTTGATTTGGAGAGCCTTGTTTTTTGTGTCCTCCCTTCCCTATAGCTCTTCCACTCTTTCGGCCTCCTTTCCCTGAGTTTTAAGAGGAAGGATTTAATGGTATTATTCTATTCATGGATGAGTGTCCCAAAATCTCCCAGTCCCTAGTAATGTCTGGGTGTGGATCTCTATATTCGTTCCCATATACTGCAGTAGGAAACTTCACTGAAGACTGATGAAGACACAATCTATTCAATCTACAAGTTAAGGCAAAGGAAGATGAGAAACATAAGGCCAACACACTTGGGTGATTTGCAGAATAACTTCTCCCTTGGTGCATAGACTTACCCATAAGTGGGCAGATTTATGATTATATAGTTAATAGTTCGTGCTACTTTTTAGCTGGAGGTTTACTGTCTTTCTGGTGACTTCTAATGTCTTCTCACTCCCCATCTTTGTCCTTTATGGCTCAAGGCCAGAGAAGCTGAGGAGGTATCCATACTGTTTCAGTGAATCCATCTGCAATGACAAGATGTGTGCTCATTCTCAATAATTTTCCAGAAAAGTGCAAATAAGACGGGTTAATGCATTCAGTAGCTTTTCTAATTCTGCAATAAAACTAAGAAGGTTAGAATGTACATGAATATGAGAATTCCTGAAAATAATCCTAGAACATAAGCATTTCTCTGCTTAGTTTTTGTTTGGCTAACCTGTCCATTGGTAAGAGGCGGGTATTAAAGTCTCACACTATCAGTGTATGATGGTCTATGTGTGATTAAAGCTATATTAGTGATTCTTTTACAAATGTAGGTGCTTTTGCATTTCGGGACTACATGTTAAGAACTGAAAGGTCTTCTGGGTGGACTTTTTGATAAGTATGTAGTTTCCTTCCCAGCTCTTCAGATTAGTTTTAGTTTTGTCAAGTATTAGAATGGCTACTTCAGCTTGCGTTTTAGGTTAATTTGCTTGAGATATCTTTTTCTAACACTTTACTCCAAGGTAATGCCTTTCTTTTGCATTGAGGTATTTTCCTTGGATTCAGCAGAAGGACAAGTGTAGCCTCCCTCAGCCTTGAAGCAGGCTGATTCAGACTTTGACCTTGCTGCCTCTAAGAAGGAGATTACCTAGGGTGGAGCCTTCTGACCTACATGGCTCTATTGTTCTATCACCTACCGCTGCTCTCCTCCAAGACACTGCTACCTGCTAAGAGGCCCCTGTGATATTCCAGAGGCACATTCTATCCTGCATGTCACTGTCACCAGCACGCTGGCTTCAGACACCAAGAATGGACTGACAGTAGAATGGGCCTTCCCCCTTTATTTTTATTTTTTTATGAAAATGTAATGACTTTTATTTGAGCATCTACTGTATGCCAGACATTGTTGACAACTTTCAAAGCCTCCTTATTTTCATTGTGCATACAAAGAAATGAGTTTCAGAGATGTTAAGTAACTTGTTCAAAAGCCTTCCCCCTTTATAAGCACAGCTTCTGAGTAAAATCGTGGGCCTTGGCTTCATTCTTTTCTCAAAATCTAATCTCTTTCAGGCCCAGCCTGCCTCCCAGGTGTACCCGGTTCATGTAGGCCAAGGGCCGGCTTACAACAGACAAATCTTGTTTTCTTCTGTATTCTGTTAATCTGTGTCTTTTTATTGGGAAATTGAGATTGTTGGTGTTGAGAGATATAAGGGCTAATGATGGTCGATTCCTGTTGTTTGGTTCTTGCTGCTGCTCTGGATTATGTGTGTATGTGTAAGTGTGTGGATGAAAGTGTGTGTTTCCTTTCCATTGATTTTGCTGATCTGAGATTATTTATTCTTTGTGTTTTCATGGTTGTAGTTAATCTCATTATATTGGAGTTTGCCTTCTGGCATCTTCTGTAGTACTGTATTTGTAAATAGTTTTTTACTCTGATGTAGTTGCTGGGTATAGTAGTCCTGACTGGCATAGGTGTTTTCATAGACTCTGCACCACTGTGGGTGAAGCTTACCGGTTTGAATTCCCAAATTGTCCATCTCCAGAATTCCCTCTGTTTGGGTTTTCTCAATTGACTTTATTGACGTTGTTTAAGGTCTTGAACAAATTTGTTTTTTTTTTCCCCCAAGTGTTTGTTAGTGTTTTCCTAGATTTCTTTAAGGAATTTATTCACTTCCTGTTTAAGAACCGTTATCATCTTCATATAGACTGTTTTATGGTTTTTTTTTTCTTGTGTTTCAGCTTTGTTGGCATATTCAGGACCTGCTATGAGAGGGCTGTATTTGGCACATATTTCCTTGGCTATAACTGATTATGTTCTTAACACTGGCATCTAGGCATTTAATAATGGGATGATTATAGGTATAGGTACTGCCTTATGGCTTTGGCTTTGTCGAGCGGGTGTTTTGATCCTTGGTTTCTGTTTCCTCTGTGGGTTTTAGGACAGTGTTATGGCTGTGGTTTTCCCAGTAGGAAATTTCCTGTGGACCTGATGATTTTGGCCACTGGAGGTTCCAACTAAAATGTGTTTCTGAATATTATTGGCTGACAGTTTGGAATGATGTAAGACTAGAAGTTTGAGAGGGATCAGAGGAGGAAGAAAAGTGGGGCTTTCTACCAGTATTTTCTTATTAAGTCCTCTTGACAGTGAAAAGGTGTCACTCCAGAAGATATTCTACAGACCTGGGCATGAAACTGGGATATTGGGGCTGGAGGGGAAAAAATTGAAAGGGGAGTTTCTACAGGCAGCCTAATTGCTTCTATGTAGGAGTGATGTTTGGATTATCAAGGAGCACCTGGTGGACTTGGGGCTTCGAAAAATAATTGAATCTCTTGCTGCACTGTTAGGATAGAGTTATTGTCTTGGCTGTTAAGGACTATGTTTCTGCACTTGTGTCTAGGGATCAAGAATTGCTCTAATTTTGATTCGAGGTGTTTATATTTGTTTTTGTTTTGTCATTTGAGCATTCCATTCTATTCCTTGGGGGGGGGGGGTTGAACTCTCTGGAACCTAGGTAGAAAAGCATGGGACATGATTTGCCTGGTAATGCTTCTATAGGTTGGTATATGGCAGAGGGGAATAGAAGTTGGCTAGGAAAAGATATTTAAAGAGGATTTAGAAAATAACTAAGAATATCCTGTTTATAGGTAGAGAAGGGTCCTAATGGAGTTGGAACTAAGGTGGGAACTCTCCTGCAAGTAGTTTCCAGTAAGGCAGAGGCTTATCTGGAAAGATGAGGTTGGGGAGGTGAAAGGACTAAGGGGATCCCAGGTCTGGACCAAGGATTTATAGTCTCCAGTAAATAGAGTTAAGATGGAAGAAGGGACTGATGTAATCAGATTGTTACCAGACAGAGTAAGAATAGAGAGATCATAGGAGAGAACAGGAAGAACAGTACCTACCTGGGGTCCTGCCAAGTATGGCCACTGGAAGTCCTGGGTATAAAGTGTTTCTCAGTATCAGGGAATGGCACACAAAATGAGAATGGGATAAACTGGGGAGGAGGATAAGAGAGTCCGCAGGTGGGGAAAAAAAGGAATTCTAGGTAAATGTCAAGGCAAGGTTTCATTGAGTCTCCAGAGAATGAAGGTAAGGTGGGAGGACAGGCCCATAAAAGCAGGCTGCTATGAGAGTGGAGATGATATGGGAGAGAGTGTAATAGAGAACAAAAAGTAGAGTGAAATAGCCTGAGTTCATGCTAAATGTAGCTACTTAGAACTCTAGGTAGAGATAACTGGATCCTTTGCAAGTTTCAGCAGATTCTCCAAGGGCGGCAGGTAGACTGGAAAGGGAGACCCCTGCAAGAGGTCTGCCACAGGGCTGTGGGTCAGATTCATACGTTTGTTTTCTCAAGAATTTAAAACAAGGAAATAGGAATGATATATTTCATGGCCTATTATATTTACATTTTCCTTTTATTTTTATCTCTTCCCATGACTATGAGCTGCTACCTCATGCCATTTCTTTCCAGCCTAAAGAGCCCAATTAACTTTGTGTAAAGCAAATTTGTTAATAACCAATTCCTTCTTAGTTTCCTTACCTAGGAAACTTATTCTCACCCCAGCTCCTGCCTTACTTTTCTTGTTACGCTCCAGACTTTCTCTTTCTAAAGTTTAATTTTAATCTCGTTTAATTTTCTCCAGTTCACTTGTCTTGAGCTGACTCTAGCCGAGATATTGACCTTAGAACAGCTGACCTGTTGATCTTCCCAGATGGGCAGCCGTTTGGAGCACTGCTTTCAGTGAAGATTCTGCTGAGCATGGGGTTTCCCCATTTTAATCCTAATGAAGACAGACATTTCTACTGATGAAATTTTTATCTTCCAGTAAAAGTGCTGTGTGGAAGCAGAATGGTCTTAAGCAAGAGCAACACTAACTCTCCTTTCTTCCCCAAAGTTCAGTAACTTTCATTATCTGCCACTTTTCACTCTATTACACGTTTTCTCCATTGAGCTCCAGAGTTAGAAAATGATGATCATGACCATGTGTCTGGTGTTTTATTTAACTGTGAGACTATTTACTGGCCTTCTGATGCTATCCTAGAAATTTCATCTCAGGTATGAGTTTTAGTTTTAGCATCAAGGTTAAGGGCACTTTTTAAACATAGTGCCATGATTGTGCTTTGATTTCACGTAACTGAGGGTTTGAAATGAAATTACTTCCAGTTTCATTACCTACACAAATGAGAATAATGCTGAGATAAAAATAAGTTTTAATTAGAGAAAAATTAAACTTCAAACATGTGATCAAGGTGAGCTGCAATTATTTGAACACTAATGTAAAAGGAAACAAAAGAATACAAGCAAGAGAAAATATGGATGTTAAGGCCTAGGTAAAATATTAACATTTAGATGGAATGTAAAGGCCTGGGTAAAATGTTATTGCCTAGGTAACAGTTACTTGGGTAACATGCCATTATAATGAAACTTTGTCATATATTTTTGCTATTACTAGGAAACTTTCTAATGCCAAAATTGATCACAAATTCTATTATGTTCTGGACCCTTGGAAACCAATCACAATAAAAGTCAAAAGAACTGTTTTGTATAGTTACCTTCCAAAAGCTTGAATCCTTCCACCGAACAGCACTTCCTGCACCTGTGAATAAGTTTGTGTACTATAACCTGCCCCTGGAATAGACCCTAGCATAAGAGAGACACTTGCACCAATATAAGAAACTATTTGGAATAAGACTTTTATTTTGAGTAGTGGTCCAGTGAAGTTTAAGTTCCCAGGACCCCCTGGAAACTGATATCTTACTTGGCATAAAGAGACATGTACATGGGTAACTGACATTCTGGTTGGTTAAAACATGAATGTTAAACAAGTCTCATCCTGGTAGAATTAGGACCTAAATCTTAGACAAGGCAAGTCCCCTGCCAATGTTGAATACCCCAAGTAATAGGAACAGGGTAAGTGTACAACAATGGCATATTCCTAAGGAAATCACCTATCTATAAGTCCTGACTGGTAGAATAATTTGGCACAGATGTTTGTAAATGTGGGCTTAAAAACTCTGTAGGACCTTAACTCAGGGTCAGGGTTCAATTCCCGAATCTGGACCATCACCCTGGCTGACCAGTACTGGGGCATATGCTCAATAAACTATCCCTGTCTGACTGAGATCATTATTTGTGTGGTTTGTGAATCAATTCCAGGACCCCAACAATGGACATGAGATGTCTTGTGTTATTCTTATGTTTTTCATTATATATTAAACATAGATGAATGATAAAACTAAGGAGAAGGAAGGGACAAATACATGAATAAAATATATGTATATTATCTGTACATGTAAGATATACATTATATCCCCATATATTTGTAATATGCAATTATTTAGGTATAGCTAAATTTACTTAGGTATAACTTGAAATAAGTGCATATTATTGAATTAATTTCAGTGAAGGTTTACATACAGAAATGATTATTTGTGAAATAGTTATCCCATATACTATTTCCTGATACTATAAAATGATTGTTTTCTTAAATATTGTTGTATGAAACTCTTTCTCACCTCAGATAATGTTTTCCTCACCTCAGATAGTAAATAATGACAGACCAAAATAATAACATCAGAGTCCAACCTGCTGAATCAATGAACTTTATCAGGATTACTTATAGGAACATAGGTCATAAAAGAAATCAAAGATAGCCACATTACCATGTGCATGCATAACAATTACAACATTAAGAAACTTGAAAAGCCCTACACAGTCTTCAGGCATCTTAACAGATAGAGAACCTGCTTTTCAGGGAGTTCAGTTGGTCTGAGGATCATCTAGATCATCCATCTTCTGGTTCCTGATTTTGCAGCTGCTCACCTGGATTGTCTTCTCTATGCAGCTGAGTTTAACTGAAAGCATCTATCTAAAATATTCATGGCTTATATAATCTCAAAAAAAGTTGAAAATAATGAATCTGATCAGTTTCAGGAAGGTCTTAAAGGTATTGAATTGTTCCTAAGTTTCACTGTAGAACTAAGTTTCATCTTTTTTTCATAACACTTTATTTATTGAAATTATAATATAATTACCTCATTTCCTTATTTTTTCTTTCTTCCCTTCAACCCCTTAAGTGAAACTCCATTACTAGCTCCTAAATTCTGGGTACATTTTCTTTTATTCTCTTTACATATGTACACATATTGGATAGATATGATCAGTCATGGTGTGAACAAATATGGAAAAAAATCACAGCACATAACCATCACTATATGTAACTAACATGTGTTACTGTTCACTTTCAAATTGGATTAGCTATACATACTATATCCATATATTTACTATAAGTATACTAGGTACAGTGGTTTGAACAGGTTTGGCCCCATAGACACATGTGTTTGAATTTTGGCCCAAAGAGAGTAAGTAGCACTATTTAGGAGGTATGGCTGGGATGGAGTAGGCATGATCTTGTTGGATGGAGGAAGTGTATCAATGTGTTGTCAGGTTTTGAGGTCATATGTATTCTCAAGTTCTACACAGTATGAAATTCCAGAGCCTTTTCCTGGTTGACTACAGAAAGCAGCCTCTTACTGCCTGCCTTTTGATCAAGATGTAGAACTCTGCTCATCCAACAGCATGTTTACCAGCACACTGCCATGCTTTCCACCATGATGATAATAGATTAAGCCTCTGAAATTGGAAGTCCCAATTAAATGTTTGTCTTTATAGGAGTTGTCTTGGTCATGGTGTCTCTTTATAGCAATAAAACCCCAACTAAGAAACAAGGTGTTGCTTTCTATTGGAATTCTCTTTAAGACAGTAAGGAATCACAATTCAGTTAGAAAGTCTATTTTGACTAGAAGTATTGATTATCTATTATTTGATTATACTAATAATATTTTTTCTCTGAACTTGACTTTCTTCCATCATCTCCTTAAGCAGCACTTACCTAAAAAGGTGGGATTTAATCCCTAGGTACTACAAAAACAAAATGAAACAATACACACACACACACACACACACACACACACACACACACACACACACCAGCAAACTGTTAGCACTCTTGAGTAAAACATTGGGGAGTTTTTTACGAAGATATCTGTTGAAGCATGCATTTTTTTCTACTCTATCATTCCTAGACATGTTTTATTTCATGGTTGATCTACAACATTCTTCTGTGCCTTTATTTTCTTTAAGAGGAAGTTGCTATTGTTGGCATTGTTTATTGAGCACCTCATTGACTAAGGTGCTATTTGAGTATATAACCTAGCTACCCAGAAGTTAACATTGTAAAATCAAGTTCATTTCAAATAAGGGAGAAAAAAATTACTCTTACACTTATTTTAAAACCTGTCCTTATTCACACATTCTTAACAAAAACTTCCTCCTTACTAAAGTTATTAATCTTGAAAACTCAAAGGGAAGAACATCAAGCAATCAAAATGTAGAAAAGATCTGCTCTTATTTTTTCCATCTGAGATTGTTATTTTAATAGATACCTATGTCTTTTGTGTCTTTCCTGAAATGCACTCAGGTTTCACTTCTTTGCTGTCACCAGGTTCTGTTTCTAAAAGCCACATATTGATTTAATTTCCATGCACTGGAGTTCTGAATAGGGCTAGGACTCTTCATTTACTCTCCATGTTTCACATTAATACATTTACTTCCATAGAAAATGGACTTGCAACAATGGTAATGATACCTGTCTCAACATTATCTCAAAAACACACTTCCATAACGAGAACAGGAGAAAATTTACATTCTGATTATTGACATTTAAGTATACAGAACATAACACTGCCATTATTTACAAGTGGCTTATTACTTCCCTGAATATATGTAGAGAGTTTGTTAATTATATACCACAGTGTAGAAAAGATATTCTTGTACCTTTTCAATGCCCCCTTTCCCTGTAATTACCGTTTAAGTAAGACAAGCATCTTGGCACTTCCTTAGTTATCATAAATGTATATTCTCTGACATTTATATACTGTAAATGGGATCATTAACTTTTAAAAATCTTTCTGATAAGAAATACATTCTCATTTCTTAGCATCTTGAAAGTGTAGGGGCTCAAGCATGATAAAGTTTCGAAATCAGTATACTCCTTTTGTTAGCTTATGCTTCATATACAATAATGTTCATTAAACGTTTACAATATAAGTAGTGATAGTCTAAGGACTTTAAAAATACAAAGGAATTTGACATTTTTTCCTGTCATGTGTCAGAGCAAAACTAACATTTTACTTTTTAGTCATTATGAAAGAATTTAAGACTTGTCTTCCAACCAAAAGGAATATGAATTTAAGGGTCATATGAATACTATATTTGGAGATGGACAGACATTAATAGTTAGCATAACTAATTCTTCAAACTAAAACGGCTCTTCAGCATTTCCTGGAAGTTAGTCTCTTTGAGAACATTATATTTCTGACCTTGTACAGCTGATTTGAAAATGATAACTATGACACTGCTTGAATTTCCACTGTAAAGAGGAAAAATTAATAACTGATAACCTTGTGCACCACTAATTTTTAACAGTTGTTTCAAATATTTTTATTTGATAAACTTATTCTTCTAAAGTCTGAACACAGGATTGAGTTCTAAAATATAAATATTAAACTATTCCAGTCTACAGTACATCAGAAACTCAGAAATATGTTCTTGTATATAAGACTATTGTACTGATATTAAGGAATAAAACAAGTGAGTCCAACCCCAGCTCTACAACAGAAAACTACTGCAGTCTTCCCTCCTCCCTACCCCAATTTCTTGTCGATTCTACAAATCTTCCCATTCCAAACTCTTTCCACCCACTCATTTCCTACTAGGGAACACAGGAACCATCACATTCTCCTAAAATCCATAGAGGAAACAGAAACCTAACAGCAAAAGTCCAGCCACCAACCCAGTGGAGAATCCCTGCTCAATCACAGACTACATAGGCCAGAAGTCCAGAAAGAAAACAGAAACTATGGAACAGCACACCCATACAACATACCAAAAACCGAGTTGGCACCTAAACCTATAATTATTCCAAACCCAGATGCCTAGATATAAGCATAAGAACACAATCAACAAACAGGGCAGTATGGCACTGCCAGAGACCAGCAATCCTACTACAGACAGCTCTGAATACTCAAACACAGCAAAAGCACAAGAGAAAAAAAACAAAACCAAAACCAAAAAAGATTAAAACCAACTTCATGAAGATGGCAGAGTGAATATCCCAGGCTGCAACTCAGGTAGATACACATTTCCTTAAAGATGAAGTGAATAAATCCCTTAAAGAAATTAAAAGAGAGAGAGAGAGAGAGAGAGAGAGAGAGAGAGAGAGAGAGAGAGAGAGAGAGAGAGAGTTGTCCCACAGCCCCGCACTCCCCTGTTCCGGACACAAGTCCTGCCAGGAGAGAGCTGGTCTCCCAGAAGTGCTCTCACTCCTAAGCCCAGAGCTAAGATCACCACTTTTGCTCCAATAACTGTCCAAGGTGGGACAGGCCAGGAAAGCAAAGGGCACAAGAACAATGGAGCAGCTTGGGACAAGATCCTTCTGGTCTCCAACTGCACCCAGAAGCTAAGGCAATTCTACAGCCCTATGCACACAAATCCCACACTTTGGTCTTCCTTCTTCTCTAGTTTCATATGTTTTGCAAATTGTATCTTGAGTATTTTGAGCTTATGGGCTAATATCCACTTATCCACGAGTGCATTCTTTTGTGATTGGGTTACCTCACTTAGGATGATACCCTCCAGATCCACCCATTTGAAAAGACACCATTTTTAACAAATGGTGCTGCTTCAACTGGAGGTCAGCATAGAGAAGAATGCAAAACTCAAATCCAAGTGGATCAAGGACCTTCACATAAAGCCAGATACACTGAAACAAGTAGAAGAGAAAGTTGGGAAGAGCCTTGAACATGTAGCCACAGGGGAAGATTTCCTGAAAAGAACACCAATGACTTATGCTCTAAGATCACAAATTGACAAATGGGACCTCATAAAATTGTATAGGTTCTGTAAGGCAAAGGGCACTGTCGATAGGACAAAATGACAACCAACCAACTGGGAAAAGACCTTACCAACCCTACATCTGATAGAGGGCTAATATCTATTATATATATATATCCAAGAACTCAACAAGTTAGACTACAGAAAACCAAGTAACCCTATTAAAATGGGGTACAAAGCTAAACAAAGAATTCTCAATTGAGGAATACTGAATGGTTGAGGAGGAGAACCTAAAAAAAATGTTCAATATCCTTAGTCATCAGGAAAATGCAAATCAAAACAACCCTTAACCCTTAACCCCAGAATAGCTAAGATCAAAAACTCAGGTGACAGCAGATTCTGGCGAGGATGTGAGAAAGAGGAATACTCCTCCATTGTTGGTGAAATTGCAAACTGGTACAACCACTCTAGTAATCAGTCTGGCGGTTCTGCACAAAATTGGACATAGTACTATCTGAGGACCCAGCTATAACACTCCTAGTCATACAACCAAAAGATGCTCCATCATATAAAAAAGACACATGCTCCACTATGTTCATAGGATCCTCATCTATAATAGCCAAAAGCTGGAAACACCCCAGATGTCCTTCAACAGAGGAATGGATACAGAATATGTGATACATTTACACAATGGAGTACTAATCAGCTATTAAAAACAGTGACTTCATGAAATTCTTAGGCAAATGGATGGAACTAGAAAATATCATTCTGAGTGAGTGAAAGACCCCCGGAGGGCAGACACTCACTCAAGCCTCGGGACAGCCGCGCACCCAAGAAGACACTGAGACCGAACTTAAGATGTAGAGAGTAAGATTTAATAAAGCAACAACAAGAAAGCACATAAAAAGCACATAAACCAGAGCTCTGGGGTTGAAACTCATACACCCAGCATGGTGTAGAGGAGAATCGACGCCCGGCCCAAATTTTTCACAGGCTTTTATAGGAAAAAGCCAGGGGAAAAGTACAAGTTTTACGTCACCAAGGGGTCGTGTCCTATATTTTGGCAATGTACCCGATCTATTGGAACATTCTGGGGTAGTACCAGGAGGCCCCTATCTCAAAAATGTTCTTGGAACAGTCCTCAGTTAGGAGGGGTAGGACTAGGTTTGTTCCAGGAGACCCTTATCTAAAAAATGTTCCTGGAACAGTTTTCATTTGGGAGGGGGTCGGACTCTGGGGTGAAGAGTTCAGGAATGTACTCTGGGGTGAAGAGTTCAGGTGTGTTCCGGGAACAATCTCTAGATGGGAGGGGTAGGAGGACTCTGAGTTGAAGAGTTCAGGTGTCCAGTAATTTTCCTCTTTCATGAGGTAACCCATTCACAAATGAACACTCATGGTATGCACTCACTGATAAGTGGATATTAGCTCAGAAGTTCTGGATGCCAAGATAAAATTCACAGACCACATGAAGGTCAAGCAGAAGTAAGGCCACAGTGTGACTATTTCGGCCCTTCTTAGAAGGGGGAACAAAATACCCACGGGAGGAGATACAGAGACAAAAAGTGGAGCAGAGACTGAAGGAAAGGCCATACAGAGACTGCCCCACCTGGGGATCCATCCCATATATAGACACTATTGCTAATGCCAAGAAATGCTTGCTGACAGGAGCCTGATATGGCTGTCTCCTTAGAGATCCTGCCTGAGCCTTACAAATAGAGAGGCAGAGAAAGTACCCAAGGAGCTAAACCTTATAGCAGGAACAACAATATTAACTAACCAGTAGCCCCCAGAGCTTGTGTCTCTAGTTGAATATGTAGCAGAGTTTGGCCTAGTAGGCCATGAATGGGAGGAAAGACCCTTAGTCTTGTGAAGATCATATGCCCCAGTACAGAGGAATGCCAGGGCCAGGAAGTGGGAGTGGGTAGGTTGGGGAGCAGGACAGGGGGAGAGTATAGGGGACTTTGGGGATAGCATTTAAAATGTAAATGGTGAAAATATCTAATTATAAAAACAAACAAACAAAAAATACAGAGGTCTATGCTCACAGCCACCATTGGAATCCCCAATGGAGGAGTTAGAGAAAGGATTGAAGGAGCTGAAAGGGTTTGCAACTCCATATGTGGAACAACAATACAAACTAACCAGACACCCTAGAGCTTCTAGGGACTAAACCATCAACCAAACAGCACACATTGAGAGACCCATGGCTCCAGCAGCATATGTAGGATGGCATTGTCAAACATCAGTGGGAGGGAAGGCCCTTGGTCCTGTGAAGGCTTGATACCCAAGTATAGGGGAATATCAGGAAGGGGAAGTAGAGTGAGTGGGTTAGTAGAGGAACACCCTCAAATTAGCAGGGGGAGGGGTGATGGGATAGGGGGCTTTAGCATGATAAACCAGAAAAGGTGATAACATTTTAAATGTAAATAAAGAAAATATCAAATAAAAAATTTAAAAAGAAAAGAAAGAAAAAGAAAAAATAAACAAAATGAGTAAATCCCTTAAAGAAAGCTAATAAAAACAAACAAACAAACAAACAAACTACTGGCATTTGAAGGAAATTAATAAAATTGCTCAAAACCTGAAAATTGTGGAGAGCTTTTTGAGGTTGCTAGCTTGTAGACACTTGAGAATGGTACAAAAGAAGTAAACTCAAGGTAGGAATCTGAGTTTGGGCCAGAACTCAGGAACTAGGCCCAGATTAAGATTATTTACATTTGAGTTAGTGCAAAGCACAGAGTCAGCTCATAAGAGGCATGTGTGGCATTCCTTTTGTCTTGAACATCCTGATTAGCCCCTAGAAAGGTGTTTACCAGATTTTGTTTATTGCCTTGCTTGTTCTTTGACCCAGAACTGATCTTATCATTTTTCATGTACTTAAAGTGGTATAAAAGCACCCAGAATTGACTGGAGTCATACTATAATGTTGCCTAATTGTCTTTTTTTTTTTCTTTTTTCTTTTTAATCCTTGCTTCTGGAGAACCTGTTGACTGACTGAGTTGACTTGGTCAAAAATGAAAGTAGAAGCAATAAAGACAACCCAAACTGAGGGAAGTGGAAATGTTAGGTAAATGAACAGGATCTACAAATGCAAGCATCACCAAGAAAGTACAAGAGATGGAAGGAAGAATCTCAGGTGTTGAAGAAGAAAATGTTAAGTCTAAAAAATTTCTGATACAAAAACATCCAGGAAATCTGAAACACTGTGAAAAGATCCAACCTAAGAATAGTAGTAGAAGAATAAGAATAATCCCAGCTCAAGGCCCAGAAAATTCTTTCAACAAAATCATAGAAGAAAATTTTCCTAACCTTAAGAAGATGCCTGCACAAGCTACCAACATAGATGCCCTGCTACAGTAGAACCCCTAACCCAGACAAGGCTCTAGGAGGTGTCCCAAACTATAGGAATTAACATAGCTTCAGGCTGCAGCATAAACCTTGGACATCCAAATAGCCTTTGGTGCTTAACATGGGTCAAAGACATCAATACAGACCCTAACAACAGTAGGAACTCTAAGACTTTGGTGAACCTTAACTTACGGGAGACCCCTGAATGAACAATGCAGAGTTGGGGATCGATGTAACAGCAAGAGAAATTTATTGTTCCAGTGCACTGGGGTCATCTTACACCAAAGGAGAGGTAGGGACACTAGTCGGCAAGTTTTTATACAGTTTTCAGAGCAGCAGCCATTAGGCACAATGTAATTGGCAGAACAGTATGACTTTTAAACTGATTGGTCTTTAGGGAATGAGGTGACAAGGACTTCCTTTGTCTGTAGATGGCCGATGGTCAGTCCGTCCTGTGGAATGTGTCTACATACTCTTGGCCTCACCCTCCTGCAGGTGGCGAATGGTGGGTACCCTCCCCCTTTAGTCTGAAGAATGTTAATTAGCCTCTCCCTTCTAGAAGGGAGGGATGCCTAAGTGTTCCATGACCTTTCTCTTCCAGGAAGTGAGGGGTCTGGTGGAATTTTCCAAAGGTCCTAAACTGACCTCTTCAGAACAAGGACTCATTCATGGTTTTTAGCAGCAGCAATAACCCAGACATCACTATGGCCTCAGGTGACAGCACATGCCATTCACTTGAATGAATGGCAACATCACAGCCCATGGACATCAACATGGTCTCAGGGAGCAATATAGACATCTGTGTGGCTTTCAGTAGCAACACAGACCATGAACATCAATATGGTCTGGGGCTGCAGTAGGACCCCAGACCCAGATATGGTCCTCAGCAGCAACACAGACCCAGACATCATCATGACCTCAGGTTGCAGCACAGACTATTCACATCAACATTGCACCATCAGGGCCCACATGCATCCACATGGCTTCCCACATCCACATGACTTTTCATGGAACAAGGACCACAGACATCAACTAAGCATCTACATGAAAAAACTGGGGAGATTTCATCTTAGTAACTTTACAAGCCAAAACAGCAAAGTGCAAACACACATTAAAGCTCTATAACAGAAAGGAAAAAAAACACATTGAAGAGGACTAAATGGCACAAAAAAAAAATCAAATTCAGTGCTGAAATCAGCAAAAAAGGAAACAAAGAGAAAAATATCAAGAAGCAATATAATTTGTTTTGAAATAAAATCAATGAGATAAAGCTTTTTCCAAATTAACTAAAGGCAAAAAAGAATATACAAATTAACAGATTCAGAAATGAAAGTGGACACATAACAGACACCAAGGAAATTCAGAGAATCATGAGAACATACTTCAAAATTCTGTACTTCACAAAACTGAAAAATCTAAAAGAAATGGATAATTCTCTTCATAGGTAGCTCTTACTAAAGTTAAATCAAAATCAGATAAGCAATTTAAACAGATCTATAACCTCTAGTGAAATAGATGCAGTCTTTAAAATTCTCCCAAACAAAGCCCAAGGCTAGCAGGTTTTAGCTCAGGATTTTACAAAATTTAACAAAGAAAATTAATAACAATGCTTCAGATTATTCCACAAAATAGAAAGCTAAGGAAATAAGGAACACTGCTCAATTCATTTTACAAGATTTTCCTGATACTAAACCCAAATAAAGATATAACAAAGAAAACGAATTATAGACCAATCTCCCTTATGAATATAGGTGGAAAATTACTTAGAAAAATATTTGCAACTATAATCCAAGAACACTTAAAAAATTATCCACCACGATCAAGTAAGCTTCATTACAGAAATGCAGGAGTATTTCAATTTTAATATGCATTACAGTGCATATTAAAATGCTTTTCAATATGTGAAAAGCAACATAATCCAGTCTACAAAGAAACTGAAAGACAGAAATCAACATGATAATTCATTAGATGCAAAGAAGCTCTTTGACAACATTCAACACTGCTTCATGATAAAAGTCCTGGAGAGATTAGGGATATAAGAGACATACCTAAATATAACAAAAGCATCTTACAAGTCCAACATCGTAATTAAATGAAGAGAAACTCAAAACAATTTCACTAGGAACAATTCAATTTCATTAGGAACAATTTCAATCATGAATGAGACAAGGTTGTCAAATGTCTCCATACTTATCAATATACTTGAAATCTTAGCCTCCCCATTAAGACAACAGAAGATCATGGAGATTAAAATTGAAAAGAAAGAACTCAAAGTATTTGTAGATGATTTGGCATGTGTGATAAATACATACAGCAAGAAAGCTCGATACAAAATAGGAAAATATTTTTACCATCTCACATCTGAAAGAAGACTAATATCATATATATATCACCAATTACAAACACATAGAGTAAGAAACTAGATAGCCAGTCCCATTCACAATAGAAAACAAAAACAAAAAGAGAAGTAAAACTTACAGATATATAAAATCAAGAAACTAGATATTAAGAAAAGCAAATAATCCAGTTAAAAAATGTGGGAACAAATAGCAGAGAATTTTCAATAGAGAAAACTCAAATGATTGTGAAAAACTTAAGAAATTTGCAACATCCTTAGCCACCAGGAAAATGAAAATCAGTACAACTTTGATATTTCATCTTACACATCAGAATAGCTAAGGTCAAGAACACAGGTGACACCTCATGTTGGAAAGGATGTGGGATAAGGGAAACCATCCTCCATTGCTATTGGAAGTAAAAACTCATACAGACAGAATGGAAATCAATGTGGTGATTCCTCAGGAAGATGAAAATTGATTTACCTCAAAATCTAGCCATAACACTCTTGGGTATATACCCACAATAATCTCTTTTTGGTTTTGTTTTCTATTGTGAATGGGACTGCTTCTCTAGTTTCTTACTCTATGTGTTTGTAATTGGTGCATAAAAATCTAGTAAACTTTGCATGTTAATTTTATGTGTTGTCTGGTAAAACCACTCTGGAAATCAGTCTGGCAGTTCCTCAGAAAATTGGACATAGCACTACCTGATGACACAGCTATACCACTCCTGGGCATATAACCAAAAGATGCTCTAATATATAACAATAACACATGCTCCATTATGTTCAGAGGAGCCTTATTTATAATAGACAGAAGTTGGAAAGAACCCAGATGTTCTTCAGCAGAGGAATGAATACAATGAATGTGGTACATTTACACAATGGAGTACTACTCACTATTAAAAACAATGACTTCATGAAATTCTTAGACAAATGGAGGAAACTTGAAAATATTATCATGAGTGAAATAATCCAGCCACAAAAGAACACACATAGTATGCACTCACTGATAAATGGATATTTATCACAATACTCACAGACCATATGAAGCTCAAGAAGAAGAAAGACTATAGCTGTCTCCTGCCAAAGCCTAACAAATACAGATGTGGATGCTTGCATCCAACCATCGGACTGAACATGGAATGCCCAATGGAGGAGTTAGTGGAAGGACTGAAGGAGCTAAAGGGGTTTAATTTTCCCCATAGGAAGAACAACAATATCAACCAACCAGACCCCAGGGACTCCAGCTCCCAGGGACTAAACCACCATCCAAAGAATACACATGAAGGGACCCATGGCTCCAGCTGCATATGTAGCAGAGGAGGGCCTTATCTGGCATCAGTGGAAGGGAAGGCCCTTGGTCCTGTGATGGATCAATACCCCAGAGTAGGAGAATGTTAGGGCGGTGAGGTGGAAGTTGGGGGCTTGGGGGAGCACCCTCATAGAAGCAAGGGGAGAGAAGATGGTATAGGGAGTTTGCAGAGGGGAAACTGGGAAGGGGGGTAACATTTGAAATGTAAATAAAATAAACAATAAAATAAATAAATAAAATTTTTCTATATTAATAAAATGTATGGACTGGCACTTTACTGAAAGTGCTAATTGGTTCTAGTTTTCCAATAGTCTTCAGGGTTTCATATGTATAACATCATATCAGTTATAAACAAGAATATTGTAACTTAACTTTTTTTATTTCCTTCTATTTTCTCATTGCTCTAGATAAGACTTTAAGCACTACATTCAAAAGGAGTAGAGACAACAGACAACTTTATCTTGTTCCTGACCTTAATGGAAGTCCCTAGAGTTTTGCCTTTGGAATTTTACTGGCTTAGGTTTGATTTTATTCCCTTTATTATAGTCAGCTATGGTCTTCTCCAAGCCTCCCTATGACTTTTAGAATGAACAGGTGTTTTTTATTTGTTTGTTTGCTTAGTTGTTTGGGTAATTGCTTGACCTTTTTAAAAATTGGGTTGCTAGAAGAAAAATAACACTGCTTTGATCTCATGAACTAGGAAAATAACCTGCCCAAAAAGTGTGTCCCCTGTGCAATGATAGCCATAAATTTTTTTTTTTTAGAAAAAAAAATCACTCTGTAATTAAATTTGAGGCCTTCCCCACAGAAAGAACTTATTTCTAATATTAAAAGCTTTCTCAAAAATTTATGATGGAACGGGCTAAAGTCCCAATGAAAGTGTATGTATTTGAATACTTGGTCTCCAATTTGTACAACAGTGTGGTAAGGATTTGGATATGTGACCTTTTTGGAAGACATATGTAACTGAGCACATCTATTAAGATTTCAAAAGACTTATGTAATTCTCAATGAGATCTCAATAATGTCTGTGGATCAAGATGTGAGCTCTCAACTGCTCCTTCCATCTACTATCATGAATTCTAACCCTCTGAAACTGTAAGTCAAATTAAACACATTTTATTTCATAAGTTGCCTTAGTCATGGTGGTTTATAAAAACAATAAAAAAGTAATTAAGACAAAATATGGTAACAAGGAGTGGGCTATTGCTTTGAGGAAACTATAATGCTGGGTTTTTATACAACCACAGAAGACATTGGGACTTTGGAGTATAAATGTGGTTGTATGTTGTAAGCAGATCTTAGTGTGCCAACCTATTAGGATCTTGAATGGCAGCCATGTAAAGAACTTTGCAAACTGTGGAGGCTCAGATCAAGAGGCTTCAGAGGGGTATAATACTAGCAATTGGTTTAGAGACCTTTTTTGTTGTTGCTTTTTGTTGTTGTTGTTGTAGTTGTTCTTTGTTTGGTTGGTTGGTTTGGTTTTTTCAAGACAGGGTTTCTCTGTATAGCCCTGGCTGTCCTGGAATTCACTCTGTAGACCAGGCTGACTTCGAACTCAGAAATCCGCCTGTCTCTGCCTCCTAAGTGCCGGAATTAAAGGTGAACACCACCACGCCCAGCTAGAGACCATTTTTAAGATGTTTTGTTTGAGGGTTGAGTGGAGGCTGCCTTTTATCCTTGTCCTAAAATTCTTCCTGAGGTTAAATTGAAAATAATGGGCTAATTTCTTTGGTGAAGGAGATTTCAAGAAAGCCAGATATTTACTCTACCATAAAGTTGTTAGTAATCACTTTAATGCAGGTTTACAGAACCAAAAAAAGGGGGGAGATGCAAAATGTAGAGTTAAAGGAGAAACATAGTGCTAGAAAGTTTTATTTCAGAGCCATTGTTTGTGATGAAAGAGAAGAATTTAAAGAGGCCTGATCTACTATCTTGCCAAAAGCAATCTACAGATTCAATGCAATCCCCATCAAAATTCCAACTCAATTCTTCAACGAATTAGAAAGTGCAATCTGCAAATTCATCTGGAATAACAAAAAACCTAGGATAGCAAAAACTCTTCTCAAGGATAAAAGAACCTCTGGTGGAATCACCATGCATGACCTAAAGCTTTACTACAGAGCAATTGTGATAAAAACTGCATGATACTGGTATAGCAACAAACAAGTAGACCAATGGAATAGAATTCAAGACCCAGAAATGAACCCACACACCTATGGTCACTTGATCTTCGACAAGGGAGCTAAAACCATCCAGTAGAACAAAGACAGCATTTTCAACAAATGGTGCTGGCACAACTGGTTGTTATCATGTAGAAGAATGTGAATTGATCCATTCCTATCTCCTTGTACTAAGGTCAAATCTAAGTGGATCAAGGAACTCCACATAAAACCAGAGACACTGAAAATTATAGAGGAGAAAGTGGGGAAAACCCTTGAAGATATGGGCACAGGGGAAAAACTCCTGAATAGAACAGCAATCTTTTGTGCTGTAAGATCTAGAATTGACAAATGGGACCTCATGAAACTGCAAAGCTTCTGCAAGGCAAAAGACACCTTCAATAAGACAAAAAGACCACCAACAGGTTGGGAAAGGATCTTTTCCTATCTTAAATCAGATAGGGGACTAATATCCAATATATATAAAGAACTCAAGAGGGTGTACTCCAGAAAATCAAATAACCCCATTAAAAAATGGGGCTCAGAACTGAACAAAGAATTCTCACCTGAGAAATACCTAATGGCTGAGAAGCACCTGAAAAAATGTTCAACATCCTTAATCATCAGGGAAATGCAAATCAAAACAACCCTGAGATTCCACCTCACACCAGTCAGAATGGCTAAGATCAAAAATTCAGATGACAACAGATGCTGGTGAGGATGTGGAGAAAGAGGAACACTCCTCCATTGTTGGTGGGATTGCAAGCTTGTACAACCACTCTGGAAATCAGTCTGGCGTTTCCTTAGAAAATTGGACATAGTACTACCGGAGGATCCAGCAATACCTCTCCTGGGCATATATCCAGAAGATGTCCCAACCGGTAAGAAGGACACATGCTCCACTATGTTCATAGCAGCCTTATTTATAATAGCCAGAAGCTGGAACGAGCCCAGATGCCCCTCAATAGAGGAATGGATACAGAAAATATGGTACATTTACACAATGGAGTACTATTCAGCTATTAAAAGGATGAATTTATGAAATTCCTAGGCAAATGGATGGACCTGGAGGTCATCATCTTGAGTGAGGTAACACAATCACAAAGGAACTCACACAATATGTATTCACTGATAAGTGGATATTAGCCCAAAACTTAGGATAACCAAGATATAAGATACAATTTGCTAAATGCATGAAACTCAAGAAGAATGAAGACCAAAATGTGGACACTGTGCCCCTTCTTAAAATTGGGGACAAAACACCCATGGAAGGAGTTACAAAGACAAAGTTTGGAGCTGTGACGAAAGGATGGACCATCTAGAGACTGCCATATCCAGGGATCCATCCCATAATCAGCTTCCAAAAGCTGACACCATTGCATACACTAGCAAGATTTTGCTGAAAGGACCCTAATATAGCTGTCTCTTGTGAGACTATGCTGGGGCATAGCAAACACAGAAGTGGATGCTCACAGTCAGCTATTGGATGGATCACAGGGCTCCCAATGGAGGAGCTAGAGAAAGTACCCAAGGAGCTAAAGGGATCTGCAACTCTATAGGTGGAACAACGTTCTGAACTAAAATAACCCTGGAGCTCTTGACTCTAGCTGCATATGTATCAAAAGATGGCCTAGTCGGCCATCACTGGAAAGAGAGGCCCATTGGACTTGCAAACTTTATATGCCCCAGTACAGGGGAATGCCAGGGCCAAAAGAATGGGAATGGGTGGGTAGGGAAGTGGGGGGTCAGGTATGGGAGACTTTTGGGATAGCATTGGAAATGTAATTGAGGAAAATATGTAATAAAAAATATTAAAAATTAAAAAAATAATAAAGATGCCTGATCCTAAATAACATATATAGATGTGTATCCTCAAGGCAAAACTCCACTGATTAAGGCTTCAAACTTGCAAAAAGGCAAGGGTCTAAGAAATTTTGTTTTAAAGAATGACAACAAATGTAAGTTCCTACAAAAATTTGAGGACAACAAAGTCCACTCCAAGTGGGCATTTGAATTTGGCAGTGTTGTCCCTGTGGCTATATATTTAGAGTTATGAAGAATACATGACAAAGGGGTTGTAACTCCTTCCTCATGGTTAAAAAAAAGAAAAGCCACTAAAGTTTTTGGCAAGAGAATCCCTGTAGGGAGTCCATTATGAAGGTTAAAAGTTACATGTCTATTGTATTGAAGAACATAAGATATTAAAAATCCCAAAGTCAAGAGGCATTTCCAAGATCTGCAGACAGGAAGTGGATCAAGGCCAAGAAATAATAAAGTATATTGCAATGAGCAAAACTGGAAGCATGGTGCTATCTAAGTCCTTGACTTCAGACATGGATCTACGGGATTTAGAGTTTGCCCTGGTTAGTTTCAGTCTTGCTTTGTTTCAGTATTTCTCCACTATGCTCTGATTTCTACATTTTGAAATGGCAATATATATTCTGTCATTGTATGTTGGATTATGTAATTTGCTTTTTTATTTTACATGGGGAGGTACAATTAAGAGATTGTCTTTTCTTGAAGGACTAAGATGGGGATATACCCAGGGGGATCCACCCACTCAGAGGAGGAGAGGTGGTGGGGAAAAAATGTGGGAGGAGGTGAGCAGGAGGGGGATAATGAGCAGGATAAAAAATGAGTAAGTAAAAGTACATAATTTTTTACAAAAAGAGATTGTTTTGACTCTCAGAAGAGACTTTGGTTGATGATTTTCAAACTGTGTTGATACTGTGAAAGAATTTTTTTTTAATTTTCTCAATTGTTTAATGTTAAATAACTATTTTTTTTAGAATTTACAGTGATGATTTTTATTTAATTTCTTATTTTTAATTTTTTATTATGTATTTTCCTCAATTACATTTCCAATGCTATCCCAAAAGTCCCCCATACCCTGCCCCCCTTTTCCCTACCCACACATTCCCATTTTTTTGGCCCTAGCGTTCCCCTGTACTGAGGCATATAAAGTTTGTGTGTCCAATTGGCCTCTCTTTCTAGTGATGGCCGACTAGGCCATCTTTTGATACATATAAAGCTAGAGTCAAGAGCTCTGGGGTACTGGTTAGTTCATAATGTTGTTCCACCTATAGGGTTGCAGATCCCAAAGACTTTTAAAGTTGTACTAAATTCATTTTGCATTATGGTAGGGTTATGAGTCTATGGGGTCCCAGGAGTGGAATATAGTGTTTTGAATAAGAATGGCTCCCATAGGCTTATATTTAAATACCTTATCCTGAGTTTGCAAAACTATCTGGGAGAGATTAAGAAGTATGGCATTACTTAAAAGGTGTGTCACTAGAAGTAGAATTTGAGGTTTTAAATGACTCATACATTTTCCAGTGTGTTCTGATATGAAACAAGATCTGAGGACTCAGTTGTTCCTTTGTGCCATTAGAGTGCATTCTCTCTCTATGAATCCATGAGCAAATTAAATCTTTCCTCTTAGAAACTTCCTTGGTCATGGCATTTTTATCACAGCAATGGAAAAGCAACCAAGCCAGGCAGTGGTGGCACATGCCTTTAATCACAGCACTTGGGAGGCAGAGGCAGACAGATATCTGAGTTCGAGGCCACCCTGGTCTAGAGATTGAGTTCGAGGACAGCCAGGGCTACACAGAGAAACCTGTCTCCACCCCTCCCCCCCCAAAAAAAAAGGAAGAAAGAAGGAGAGAGAGAGAGAGAGAGAGAGAGAGAGAGAGAGAGAGAGAGAGAGGAGAGGAGAGGAGAGGAGAGGAGAGGAGAGGAGAGGAGAGGAGAGGAGAGGAGAGGAGAGGAGAGGAGAGGAGAGGAGAGGAGAGGAGAGGAGAGGAGAGGAGAGGAGAGGAGAGGAGAGGAGAGGAGAGGAGAGGAGAGGAGAGGAGAGGAGAGGAGAGGAGAGGAGAGGAGAGGAGAGGAGAGGAGAGGAGAGGAGAGGAGAGGAGAGGAGAGGAGAGAAAAGAGAAAACAACACATACATAAGAAAGATTCATCAAGATAACAGTTAATTTCTTTTGTTTTTTTTAAGCATTTTGTTGATTCTTTATGAATTTCACATCATGTACCCTAATCCCGCCCATCTTTCCATCCCTCCAAATTCACTCTGCACCTTTGCAATGGTCCCCAGAAAACAAAAGAATAAAAACAATATATAAATACATAATAAAAAATTAAAAAATCTTGCCGTGGAAGCTATGGTGTGTCGAACTGTGTCACACAGTACACTTGGCTAAATATCTTCACCTGCAAAATTTATTTACAGTGAGTCTTTGATCTGTTTCGAGGCTTCTGCTATACTCTCAACACTGGATCCTCACCTGGACTCCTCTAAGATTTCCTGTTGTTGCCCTCAGTCATGGAGATTATGGAGCTTTAGATCTGAAGGACTCACCTACTTACTTGCCCAATTGGGGTGGACTTTCTCAGAGCCCTTGATCTTGTTCTAGGTGGTATCTGAGTAGGTTAGCCTGCTGGATCTCCTGTACCTCCACCACCAGGGCCTGCTCTGCTCTGCTTTTCGGGCATGGTGGGGAACCCACTCTCCTGAGTACTGCATGCCTATGGGGCCTGCCTGCTCTAGGTGATGAGGTGGGACGGGGCAAGGAAGGCATCTCTCCCACAGCCATGCCACTGCTTGGCAGATGAGAGGTGGGTTGGGGCCTGGTCTGCAACTGAATTCTGAAAGGGGCAGGGTCATCTCTTCAACACTCACACCACCAGAGCCAGCTCTCCCATGTTGATCAGGAGATGGGTAGGCCCTGCTGTTCCATATTCCAACTCTCCTGGTGGAGTGCCGAGGGTCTGCCAGTACATACGTTTGAAGAAGGCAGGACAAAGTCTGGAACTGGTAGGACCCTCCATCTGCCTCTTCCCTCCGGGACATCAGATGTTAATGTTTGCCAGACCAAAGAGAGTGAATCAGAGTCTGGGATGAACTGGGTCCACAGGGCTCCTGTCCATCCAGGAATTCTGGAATTGTTAGAGCCCTTAGAAAAGGAGTAAGGAGGTTCAAGAGTCCCAGCATGGATTATTGGCCTGGGTCCCTGGTCCACAGCCACTACAGTGGCAATGATATTGGGAACTCATGCTCCAATGTGAGCCTCTGAGAGTAACAGGATTCTGTCAAGGAAGGATCCAAGGTCCAGTGATGAATGCGATGGCAAAAGAGTGTCTTCCTCCAACTGTTACAGCTCAGTAAAAACAGCCAGCTTGAGAAAATCCTTGGTGAAATAACTTGTGAGCTTTATTCTAAGTGAACAGAGACTATATGAACCTTGTGAATGGCATGGGATTGGGAGCGAGGGTGGTAAACACATTCTATTGGTTGAGACTAAGTTGCTGGTGATGCTCTATTTGCATGGAGAATAATTCTAGGTGCTGTGCTACATGACTGACTGGTCGTGATCATTAGCTTGTGTGCTAGTTAAGGGTCATGGTTATATGCTCAGAGGAAAGCATGGCAATAAGGAAGGAGCTAGCTCTATTCTTTCCAGTTTCGAGCTCTGAGATTTCCAGGGTTTAAGCTTGCTTTGCTTCTCTAATTCCTTCCCAGTTCCTCTCGTGGCACAATCTGCATGCCCCAAAGCCCTTTCTAGTGTGGTGGCTAACAAGCACCAAGGGCCAGCTCAGCCCAGTGGTCTGCTAGAGCAAAAGAATGACCTCAGGTAGCAGCCTAGACCAAGGATATCTGCATGGCCTTTGGTGATAACGTGGGCCTTAGACATCAACACAGGACCATGGTCCAGACACAGCTACAGGTGACAGTATACGCCTGGATATCATCATAGCCTCCAAATGAACTGCAGGGCACTCAGATCAGTATATCCCCTGGTGGCAGCATGACCCTCAGACATTCACATGGTTTCTGGTGGCAGCCCAGACCGCAGACATTTGCATGGCCTTTGGTGATACCTTGGGCCATGAACATCAACACAGACTCCAGCTGCAAGACTAGGAACCAAGACATGGCCCTCAGCAGTAGCCTAGGCCAAGTTGTCAACATAGCCTCAGGTATCAGCACAGGGCACTCAGCTTCATTTGCCCCAAACCTTGCATCATCAACATGATTTCAAGCAACAGACTAGACCACTGACAACCCGATGACCATTGCTGGCAACACAGACCACAGACATCAGCACAGACCCTGGCGGCAGCATGGCCATTGACCCTCATACCTGACTGTTGGTCAATGCCATCATCTATGTCTCTACTTCCTCCTCTCTCCTCTGTGCATGAACTACTTGGTATCACTTTCTACCCTGTCTCTCCATCTTTTCCATCTCTCCATCCCATACTCATTCATCATAGTAGCACCCACCATGGCCTGAGCCAGGCACTTGAGTGTCTTTCTTCCAGCTTCTTTGTTCCTTGGAGCTGGTGCAGGAAAAAAAAGTTGATTTCTTAATAGAAACTCTGAAAACAAGAAAATCCCAGAGCAATGAACTTGGGGTATTGTGACTTGGGGGATTGTGACTGCCATCCTAGATTAGTGTACCAAATAAAATTATTTGCCATTGTTGAGGGAAAGGTAAAATTAACAATAATCCAAACAGCATAAAAATACTCATATCCAATCCACCTTTAAAAAAAAATCACTAAACAGAATACTGGAAACAACACTTCAAACTGAACAGAGGAATATACACAAGCCAAAGACTTTAAAAAGAAAGCAAGCAAAGCTATGATTAATGAAATGCAAAATAAGACTAAGAGCACACTAAGCACAAAAATCAAACCAAATCAAACCAAAACAACAACAGCAACAACAACAAATCAAACTAACTGCAATCAAACAAAACTTTGAAAATAACTTAATATTAATGGCTTCAATTCTCCAAATTTAGGATATATAATAGCTATAAAGATTTAGAAACATATTGATTTTCTGTTATCTATGAAAAATCATCATAATTTTAATAATAGACACCAAATTAAAGCGAAAGAGTGAAAAATATATTCCAAGTAAATGGAGGCAGGAAGTAGTAAGTAGGTCTGGCTATCCTAAAATGTGACAAAATGAATTTCAAACTAAAGCTAATCAGAGGAGAGAAAGGTTACATCCATTCTAATCAAAGATAGATTAATCAAAAAACCACAATACTAAACATCTATGCATCAAATTCTGCTACACACTTTCACTATAAAGCATAGTGATAGAATAAAAGACACATATTTCCACAAACCTAATAATGTGGGGAACTTAACACCCCATTTTCTCCAATACATAGGTCATCTAGACAAATAAATGAATAAACTTAACCCAGAATTAAAAAGTGTCATACATCAAATGTACTATAAAAATAGCTGGAGAATATTCCAACAAAAGAATGTACATTCTATGCACTAGCCAATGGAAGCTTCTCTAAAATGGACAACATGGTGGGATACAAAATAAACGTTTACAAATCTAGAAAACAATTTTATGTATGTATCCTATCTGACAATTACATAATAAAATTCAAAATCAACAGTAAGCAAAACTCTAGTAAGTCTATCAATCATGGGATTGAACAATTCATTATCTACTAGTGAATGGATCAAAAAAGAAATCAAAATAGTCTTAAAACTAAATAGAAATAAAAATACAACACCAGAAAAACCTGTAATACATTAAAAAGAGTCTTAAAAGGAAATGCTCTGGCCCTAAGTGTCTACATTAACAAATTATAAAGAGGACGAATTACTGATGCAACTCAAAACTGGAAAAACGAAGCCTCAGAAGTCAAAGTGAGTACAGGTAGACTATGATTCAGTAAATTCACTGAGAATTCACTGGGCTAGATCTGGGGCCAGTATTTTGGATCTAGGAAAGCCTAAAAGGTAGTTATGTCACAAGAACCTGGAGTTGAATAGGAGGGAAGGATGAGTATAGTTTTTCTGTCTAGGTCTGTGCCATGTGTGGTGATGATGGAGTTCCTCGTAGGAAGTGGGTTTGAGTCAGAGCAAGACTTAAAGGCAAAAAAGAAGACCTGAGAGGGGGGCCTGAGGTGAACAGCAGCAGCAGGACTAGGGATAACTTGGGTGCCATGCATGGTTGTTGTGGGTTCCCTGAAAGGAAACCAACATCTTTTTACTTTTTTTCCCCACAGTCCACTTGAGATTGATTAGGATTGCTTACATGAACATGGGTTGAGAGCTATTTTCTGGAGCATGCATGCTTTACCATTAGCTATACTACCAAAGAAAATGACGCCTACTTGCACAGAGACCATTAACTATTGACAGATGTTCAAGGAATAGTAAGGCTCTCCACCACTATATTAGTAGGGGTTCTCTAGAGGAATAGAACTGATGAATGTGTAAGTATGTATGTATGCGTGTATGTATGTATGTATGTATGTATCAGCGGGATTCATTAAAGTGACTTTTAAATTGTTGTCCAGCTGGCTGTCTACTAATAAAAATTCCAAGAATCCAGTAGCTATTCAGTTCATAGGTCTGGATGTCTCAACTCATCTTCAGTATATACGGTTGGAACCCTAAAGAAAGTAAGCTCTAATTGATTCCAGTGAAGTAATGGAATTGCCAGTGAGAGCAAGGGTAAACAGGCAGAGAGAGAGAGAGAGAGAGAGAGAGAGAGAGAGAGAGAGAGAGAGAGAGAGAGAGAGAGAGAGAGAGAGAGAGAGAAAGAGAAAGAGAAAGAGGGAGTTTCCTTCTCCCAAGTCCTTTATATAAACTGCTACCAGAAGGTGTGGCCCAGATTAAATGTGTCTCTTCCCACCTCAAAAGATACAGAATGGAGGTAAGTCCTTTCACTTCAAACAATTTAAGGAAAATACCTCAGATATGTACTCCTCCATCTCTTGGGTATTAATTAATTCCATATGACATCAAATTGAAAATCAAGAGACTGTTTAGAGCTTCCACATTATGCAGGATAATCACACTTGTGAGTTTATGAGAACAACAACCATGTCATGTCCAGAAGACAGCATTTTACAGTGCTCCTCCTCATCCTCAGGATCTTATATTCTTTTAATCCATGCTTCCATGTTTTCTGAGCTTTGATATAGGTATTACAGCTGTCCTATTTAGGGCTGAGTGCTCAAAGTCAATTACACTTAGCACTTGATCAAGTTCTGACTCTCCATTAACCACTTTCCACTACAAAGAGAAGGTTCACTGACCAAGGTTAAAAACAGAACAAATGTGGGTGTCATAGGGATTTATTGCTTTGAAGAGACACGATGACTGTACTGACTTTTATAAAAGAAAGTATTTAATTGCGGTTGACCTACTGTTTCAGAAATTTAATCCATCATCATCATGACAGGAAACAGGGCTGTGTGCAAGCAAACATGGTGCTAGAGATGGAACTGAAAAATCCTACCTCTAGATCTGTTGGCACCACGGAGACATTGTGTCACACTGGAAATAGCTTGAGCATAGGAGACCTCAAAGCCAACCTCCACAGTAGCACACTTCCTCCAACAAGGCCACACCCAGTCCAACAAGGCCACTGTCTACTAATTCTACTGTCTATGGCCAACCATTCAAACACCTGGGTCTTTAGGGTCAATTTCTATTCAATCCAACACATGGATATAAGCATAATATTTTTTAACTTTAATTTTATTTTTAATTTATTTTTTATTTTTAATATTTTTATTACATATTTTCCTCAATTACATTTCCAATGCTATCCCAAAAGTCCCCCATACCCCCCACCCACTTCCCTACCCATCCATTCCCATTCTTTTGGCCCTGGCATTCCCCTATATTGGGGCATATAAAGTTTGCAAGTCCAATGGGCCTCTCTTTCCAGTGATGGCCGACTAGGCCATCTTTTGATACATATGCAGCTAGAGACAAGAGCTCCGGGGTACTGGTTAGTTCATCATGTTGTTCCCCCTATAGGGTTGCAGATCCCTTTAACTCCTTGGATACTTTCTCTAGCTTCTCCATTGGAAGCCCTGTGATCCATCCAATAGCTGACTGTGAGCATCCACTTCTGTGTTTGCTAGGCCCCAGCATAGTCTCACAAGAGTCAGCTATATCTGGGTCCTTTCAGCAAAATCTTGCTAGTGTATGCAATGGTGTCAGCGTTTGGAAGCTGATTATGGGGTGGATCCCTGGATATGGCAGTCTCTAGATGGTCCATCCTTTCATCACAGCTCCAAACTTTGTCTCTGTAACTCCTTCCATGGGTGTTTTGTTCCCAATTCTAAGAAGGGGCATAGTGTCCACACTTTGGTCATCATTCTTCTTGAGTTTAATGCGTTTAGAAAATTGTATCTTATATCTTGGAAATCCTAAGTTTTGGGCTAATATCCACTTATCAGTGAATATATATTGTGTGAATTCCTTTGTGATTGTGTTACCTCACTCAAGATGATGCCCTCCAGGGCAACAAGCCTCTTCCGGTCTGATCAGCACCTGGGTAGCTAGAGCACAGGGTCGGCTGACACCCGCCAGCTACCCACTACAACCGCCACAGGATCTTGAGACTTCTGGTGAGTGGAACACAGCTTCTGCTCCAGTCCAATCACGAGGGACCTGAGACTGCTTTGGTTGGGGAGGCAGAAATCCGGCCTGAGTAGGGCCACAAGCCTCTTCCGGTCAGAACAGCACCAGGGTAGCTAGAGCGCAGGGTCTGCTGACACCCGCCAGCTACCCACGACACCCGCCACAGGATTTTGAGACTTCTGGTGAGTGGAACACAGAGTCTGCTCCAATCTTTAAACAGTGACAACAATAACAACTCATCCCAGAGATTACCAGATGGCGAAAGGTAAACGTAAGAATCTTACTAACAGAAACCAAGACCACTCACCATCATCAGAACCCAGCACTCCAACTTCACCCAGTCCAGGGCACCCCAACACACCGGAAAAGCTAGACCCAGTTCTAAAAGCATATCTCACGATGATGATAGAGGACATCAAGAAGGACTTTAATAACACACTTAAAGAAATACAAAAGAACACTGGTAAACAGGTAGAAGACATTAAAGAGGAAGCACAAAATCCCTTAAAGAATTGCAGGAGAACACTGCTAAACAGGTAGAAGACATTAAAGAGGATGTACAAAAATCCCTTAAAGAATTGCAGGAGAACACTGCTAAACAGGTAGAAGACATTAAAGAGGAAGCACAAAAATCCCTTAAAGAATTACAGGAGAACACTGCTAAACAGGTAGAAGACATTAAAGAGGAAGCACAAAAATCCCTTAAAGAATTGCAGGAGAACACTGCTAAACAGGTAGAAGACATTAAAGAGGAAGCACAAAAATCCATTAAAGAATTGCAGGAAAACCAGACCAAACAGGTGATGGAATTGAATAAAACCATCCAAGACCTAAAAAGGGAAGTAGAAACAATGAAGAAAACCCAAATTGAGGCAACACTGGAGATAGAAACACTAGGAAAGAAATCTGGAACCATAGATAAGAGCAACAGCAACAGAATACAAGAGATGGAATAGAGAATCTCGGTGAAGAAGACTCCATAGAGAACATCAGCACAACAATCAAAGAAAATGCAAAATCCAAAAAGGTCCTAACTCAAAATATTCAGGAAATCCAGGACAAAATGAGAAGACCAAACCTACGGATAATAGGAGTAGATGAGAATGAAGATTTTCTTTTTTTTTTTTTTTTGTATTTTTTTTTATTTTTTTTAAGACCTTTGAGGATCTTTTTTTTTTTGATTTTTAATGTTTTTATTACATATTTTCCTCAATTACATTTCCAATGCTATCCCAAAAGTCCCCCATAGCGCCCCCCACTTCCCTACCCACCCATTCCCATTCTTTTGGCCCTGGCATTGCCCTATATTGGGGCATATAAAGTTTGCAAGTCCAATGGGCCTCTCTTTCCATTGATGGCCGACTAGGCCATCTTTCGATACATATGCAGCTAGAGACAAGAGCTCCGGGGTTCTGGTTAGTACATCATGTTGTTCCAACAATAGGGTTGCAGATCCCTTTAGCTCCTTGGGTACTTTCTCTAGCTTCTCCATTGGGAGCCCTGTGATATATTCAATAGCTGACTGTGAACATCCACTCCTGTGTTTGCTAGGCCCCAGCATCGTCTCACAAGAGACAGCTATATTTGGGTCCTTTCAGCAAAATCTTGCTAGTGTATGCAATGGTGACAGCGTTTAGAAGCTGATTATGGGATGGATCCCTGGATACGGCAGTCTCTTGGACCATGCTTTCATCACAGCTACGAACTTTGTCTCTGTAACTCCTTCCCTGGGTGTTTTGTTCCCAATTCTAAGAAGGTGCACAGTGTCCACACTTTGGTCTTCATTCTTCTTGAGTTTCATGCGTTTAGCAAATTATATCTTATATCTTGGGTATCCTAAGTTTTGGGCTAATATCCACTTATCAGTGAATACATATTGTGTGAGTTCTTTTGTGATTGTGTTATTTCACTCAAGATGATGCCCTCCAGGTCCATCCATTTGGCTAGGAATTTCATAAATTCATTCTTTTTAATAGCTGAGTAGTACTCCATTGTGTAAATGTACCATAATTTCTGTATCCATTCCTCTTGTGAGGGACATCTGGGTTCTTTCCAGCTTCTGGCTATTATAAATAGGGCTGCTATGAACATAGTGGAGCATGTGTCCTTTTTACCAGTTGGGACATCTTCTGGATATATGCCCAGGAGAGGTATTGCTGGATCCTCCGGTAGTACTTTGTCCAATTTTCTGAGGAACCGCCAGACTGATTTCCAGAGTGGTTGTACAAGCTTGCAATCCCACCAACAATGGAGAAGTGTTCCTCTTTTTCCACATCCTCGCCAGCATCTGCTGTCACCTGAATTTTTGATCTTAGCCATTCTGACTGGTGTGAGGTGGAATCTCAGGGTTGTTTTGATTTGCATTTCCCTGATGATTAAGGATGTTGAACATTTTTTCAGGTGTTTCTCTGCCATTCGGTATTCCTCAGGTGAGAATTCTTTGTTCAGTTCTGAGCCCCATTTTTTAATGGGGTTATTTGACTTTCTGGAGTCCACCTTCTTGAGTTCTTTATATATATTGGATATTAGTCCCTTATCTGATTTAGGATAGGTGAAGATCCTTTCCCAATCTGTTGGTGGTTTTTTTGTCTTATTGATGGTGTCTTTAGCCTTGCAGAAGCTTTGTAGTTTCATGAGATCCCACTTGTCAATTCTCGATCTTACAGCACAAGCCATTACTGTTCTATTCAGGAATTTTTCCCCTGTGCCCATATCTTCAAGGCTTTTCCCCACTTTCTCCTCTATAAGTTTCAGTGTCTCTGGTTTTATGTGAAGTTCCTTGATCCACTTAGACTTGACCTTAGTACAAGGAGATAGGAATGGATCGATTCGCATTCTTCTACATGATAACAACCAGTTGTGCCAGCACCATTTGTTGAAAATGCTGTCTTTCTTCCACTGGATGTTTTTAGCTCCCTTTTCGAAGATCAAGTGACCATAGGTGTGTGGGTTCATTTCTGGGTCTTCAATTCTATTCCATTGGTCTATTTGTCTGTCACTATACCAGTACCATGCAGTTTTTATCACAATTGCTCTGTAGTAGAGCTTTAGGTCCGGCATGGTGATTCCACCAGAGGTTTTTTTATCCTTGAGAAGAGTTTTTGCTATCCTAGGTTTTTTGTTAATCCAGATGAATTTGCAGATTGCACTTTCTAATTCGTTGAAGAATTGATTTGGAATTTTGATGGGGATTGCATTGAATCTGTAGATTGCTTTTGGCAAGATAGCCATTTTTACAATGTTGATCCTGCCAATCCATAAGCATGGGAGATCTTTCCATCTTCTGAGATCTTCTATAATTTTTTCTTCAGAGACTTGAAGTTTTTATTATACAGATATTTCACTTCCTTAGTTAGAGTCACACCAAGATATTTTATATTATTTGTGACTATTGAGAAGGGTGTTGTTTCCCTAATTTCTTTCTCAGCCTGTTTATTCTTTGTGTAGAGAAAGGCCATTGATTTGTTTGAGTTAATTTTATATCCAGCTACTTCACCGAAGCTGTTTATCAGGCTTAGGAGTTCTCTGGTGGAATTTTTAGGGTCACTTATATATACTATCATATCATCTGCAAAGAGTGATATTTTGACTTCATCTTTTCCAATTTGTATCCTTTTGATCTCCTTTTGTTGTCGAATTGCTCTGGCTAGGACTTCAAGTACAATGTTGACTAGGTATGGAGAAAGTGGACAGCCTTGTCTAGTCCCTGATTTTAGAGGGATTGCTTCAAGCTTCTCACCATTTACTTTGATGTTGGCTACTGGTTTGCTTTAGATTGCTTTTATCATGTTTAGGTATGGGCCTTGAATTCCTGATCTTTCCAAGACTTTTATCATGAATGGGTGTTGGATCTTGTCAAATGCTTTTTCCGCATCTAACGAGATAACCATGTGGTTTTTGTCTTTGAGTTTGTTTATATACTGGATTACGTTGATGGATTTCCGTATATTGAACCATCCCTGCATCCCTGGGATGAAACCTACTTGGTCAGGATGGATGATTGTTTTGATGTGTTCTTGGATTCGGTTAGCAAGAACTTTTTTGAGGATTTTTGCATCAATATTCATAAGGGATATTGGTCTGATGTTTTCTATCTTTGTTGGGTCTTTTTGTGGTTTAGGTATCAGAGTAATTGTGGCTTCATAGAATGAGTTGGGTAGAGTACCTTCTGTTTCTATTTTGTGGAATAGTTTGTGAAGAACTGGGATTAGATATTCTTTGAAGGTCTGATAGAACTCTGCACTAAACCCATCTGGTCCTGGGCTTTTTTTAGTTGGGAGACTATTAATGACTGCTTCTATTTCTTTGGGGGATATAGGGCTGTTTAGATCATTGACCTGATCTTGATTCAACTTTGGTACCGTGTATCTGTCTAGGAACTTCTCCATTTCATCCAGGTTCTCCAGTTTTGTTGATTATAGCCTTTGGTAGAAGGATCTGATGGTGTTTTGGATGTCTTCAGGATCTGTTGTTATGTCTCCCTTTTCATTTCTGATTTTGTTAATTAGGATGCTTTCCCTGTGCCCTCTAGTGAGTCTGGCTAAGGGTTTATCTATCTTGTTGATTTTCTCAAAGAACCAGCTCCTTGATTGGTTGATTCTTTGAATAGTTTTTCTTGTTTCCACTTGGTTGATTTCACCCCTGAGTTTGATTATTTCCTGCCGTCTACTCCTCTTGGGTGAATTTGCTTCCTTTTGTTCTAGTGCTTTAGGTGTGTTGTCAAGCTGCTAATGTGTGCTCTCTCTAGTTTCCTTTTGGAGGCACTCAGAGCTATGAGTTTTCCTCTTAGAAATGCTTTCATTGCGTCCCATAAGTTTGGGTATGTTGTGGCTTCATTTTCATTGAACTCTAAAAAGTCCTTAATTTATTTCTTTATTCCTTCCTGGACCAAGGTATCATTGAGAAGAGTGTTGTTCAGTTTCCACATGAATGTTGGCTTTCTATTATTTATTTTGTTATTGAAGATCAGCCTTAGTCCATGGTGATCTGATAGGATGCATGGGACAAGTTCAATATTTTTGTATCTGTTGAGGCCTGTTTTGTGACCAACTATGTGGTCAATTTTGGAGAAGGTACCATGAGGTGCTGAGAAGAAGGTATATCCTTTTGTTTTAGGATAGAATGTTCTGTAAATATCTGCCAGATCCATTTGATTCATAACTTCTGTTAGTTTCACTGTGTCCCTGTTTATTTTCTGTTTCCATGATCTGTCCATTGGTGTAAGTGGTGTTTTGAAGTCTCCCACTATTATTGTGTGTGGTGCAATATGTGCTTTGAGCTCTACTAAAGTTTCTTTAATGAATGTGGCAGTCCATATTCCATTCCCTACCCCCAATACACCCTCTATCTGCTCTACATCCTACACCTCCTCCCCACCCTACCCCATCTTCACGTGGATGCCCCCACCCCCACCACACCTGAACTTTAAACTCCATGGGGCCTCCAGTCTCTTTAGGGTTACGTGCATCATCTCTGAATGAACACAGACCCAGAAGTCCTCTACTGTATGTGTGTTGGGGGCCTCATATCAACTGGTGTATGCTGTCTGTTTGGTGGTCCAGTGTTTGAGAGATCTCGGGGATCCAGATTAATTGAGACTATAAGCATAAATTTTTAGAAAGTATTTTAACCACTTATTCACTTAGAAAAACATTAGTAGGAAGCTTGCCTTTGGGAACATGAGATCTTCAATCAGATTAACCATATAATATATCAACTCCCTTCTGTGGTACATGACTTAGTTTTCAAAATTCATTGGTTACACAAATATAAAAGTCATGCCACTATTGTACTAGTAGTCCATCTTCCATGGCATGTTAGTATTTGTAGTGGTTTGGGAAGAATGCCCGCCAAACTATAGGCCCATATTTTTAAATCCTTGTTCTCTACTAGAACTGTTTGGAGGGGTATTGATAAGCATAGAAGAGTTTTACATTAATTCACTAAGTTTTGCTTCATTCCTGAGTATGGCATACTCCAAGCACTGACTGTTGATTCCCTAGAGCTTTCATGGAGGCCAGTTACTTCATTCTCTACTGTATCTCCTCAGGAAGACATTCTAATTTCTGTTAAGTTCCCCATAACTTCTACTCCTAAAACAACTAATTAGACGGCTTGGTCTTTCTCTACTCTCACTCCAGGTCTTAAAACAAATGAAGGTATTTATATAACTGCTTTTTATGAAGTACAGAAGAATTAGTTCTAGGGAGATCAACCTAGGAGTCAAAGGGAAATGAACTAGGAGTCACAGAAAAAAGAAAAATAGGACTCTGCATTCCTTTTGTGTGTCTACTACTCTTCACAACTTGGTCACATCATCTCACTCCTAAGCTAGAAGCAGCTGGCCTCAGTGTCTTATTCTAGACAATCAAAATAGTCTAAACTGTTTTATGTCCTCTTGAAGTAGACAAACAATATCATCAGGAGTTATGCTATTCTTGATACTGGAATTGTCATTAAATAAGTTATAGTTTATGGGATAAGAGTACCATTATTCATCCATGAAAAGTAACTCCACTGAAACATTTTTGTTTTGCTTTATAATTATCTTACAAGTTGTAGATTTACATAAGATAGATAGATAGATAGATAGATAGATAGATAGATAGATAGATGATAGATAGATGGATATAAAGATAGGTAAGGCTCTTCCGGTCAGAAAAGCACCAGGGTAGCGAGGGCGCAGGGTCGGCTGACACTCGCCAGCTACCCACAACACCTGCCACAGGATCTTAAGACTTCTGGTGAGTGGAACACAGCTTCTGCTCCAATCTTTAAACAGTGACAACGACAACAACTAACCCCAGAGATTACCAGATTGCGAAAGGTAAACGTAATAATCTTACTAACAGAAACCCAGACCACTCACCATCATCAGAACCCAGCACTCCCACTTCGCCCAGTCCAGGGCACCCCAACACACCCGAAAAGCTAGACATGGATCTAAAAGCATATCTCCTGATGATGGTAGAGGACTTCAAGAAGGACTTTAATAACACACTTAAAGAAATACAAAGGAACACTGGTAAACAGGTAGAAGACATTAAAGAGGAAGCACAAAAATCCCTTAAAGAATTGCATGAGAACACAGCTAAAGAGTTTCAAATCCTTAAAGAAAAACAGGATAACCTAATCAAACAGGTAGAAGTCCTTAATGAAAAACAGGAAAACACATCCAAACAGATGGTGGAAATGAACAAAACCATACTAGACCTAAAAAGGGAAGTAGACACAATAAAGAAAACCTAAAATGAGGCAAAACTGGAGATAGAAACCCGAGGAAAGAAATCTGGAACCATAGATACCAGCATCAGCAACAGAATACAAGAGATGGAAGAGAGAATCTCAGGTGCAGAAGATTCCATAGAGAACATTGGCACAACAATCAAGGAAAATGTAAAATGCAAAAAGATCCTAACTCAAAACATCCAAGAAATACAGGACACAATGAGAAGACCAAACCTTCGGATAATAGGAGTGGATGAGAATGAAGATTTTCAACTCAAAGGACCAGCAAACATCTTCAACAAAATTATAGAAGAAAACTTCCCAAATCTAAAGAAAGAGATGCCCATGAACATACAAGAAGCCTACAGAACTCCAAATAGACTGGACCAGAAAAGAAATACCTCCCGAAACATAATAATAAGAACAACAAATGCTCTAAATGAAGATAGAATACTAAAAGCAGTAAGAGAAAAAGGCCAAGTAACATATAAAGGCAAACCTATCAGAACTACACCAGATTTTTCACCAGAGACTATGAAAGCCAGAAGATCCTGGACGGATGTTATACAGACACTAAAAGAACACAAATTCCAACCCAGGCTACTATACCCAGCCAAACTCTCAATTAACATAGATGGAGAAACCAAAGTATTCCACGACAAAACCAAATTCACACATTATCTCTCCACGAATCCAGCCCTTCAAAGGATAATAACAGAAAAAAACCAATACAAGGACAGGAATCACGCCCTAGAAACTACAAGAAGATAATCCCTCAACAAACCTAAAAGAAGACAGCCACAAGAACAGAATGCCAACTTTAACAACAAAAATAACAGGAAACAACAATTACTTTTCCTTAATAACTCTTAATATCAATGGACTCAACTCCCCGATAAAAAGACATAGACTAACAAATTGGCTACACAAACAAGACCCAACATTTTGCTGCTTACAGGAAACTCATCTCAGAGAAAAAGATAGACACTACCTCAGAATGAAAGGCTGGAAAACAATTTTCCAAGCAAATGGTATGAAGAAACAAGCTGGAGTAGCCATTCTAATATCTGATAAGATTGACTTCCAACCCAAAGTCATTAAAAAAGACAGGGAGGGACACTTCATACTCATCAAAGGTAAAATCCTCCAAGAGGAACTATCAATCCTGAATATCTATGCTCCAAATACAAAGGCAGCCTCATTCATTAAAGAAATTTTAGTAAATCTCAAAGCACATATTGCACCTCATACAATAATAGTAGGAGACTTCAACACACCACTTTCACCAATGGACAGATCATGGAAACAGAAACTAAACAGGGACACAGAGAACCTAAGAGAAATTATGAATCAAATGGATCTGGCAGATATCTACAGAACATTCTATCCTAAAACAAAAGGATATACCTTCTTCTCAGCACCTCATGGTACCTTCTCCAAAATTGACCACATAATTGGTCACAAAACAGGCCTGAACAGATACAAAAATATTGAAATTGTCCCATGCATCCTATCAGATCACCATGGACTAAGGCTGATCTTCAATAAGAAAATAAATAATAGAAAGCCAACCTTCACGTGGAAACTGAACAACACTCTTCTCAATGATACCTTGGTCAAGGAAGGAATAAAGAAAGAAATTAAGGACTTTTTAGAGTTCAATGAAAATGAAGCCACAACATACCCAAACTTATGGGATGCAATGAAAGCATTTCTGAGAGGAAAACTCATAGCTCTGAGTGCCTCCAAAAGGAAACTAGATAGATCACACATTAGCAGCTTGACAACACACCTAAAAGCACTAGAACAAAAGGAAGCAAATTCACCCAAGAGGAGTAGATGGCAGGAAATAATCAAACTCAGGGGCGAAATCAACCAAGTGGAAACAAGAAAAACTATTCAAAGAATCAACCAATCAAGGAGCTGGTTCTTTAATAAAATCAACAAGATAGATAAACCCTTAGCCAGACTCACTAGAGGGCACAGGGAAAGCATCCTAATTAACAAAATCAGAAATGAAAAAGAGACATAACAACAGATCCTTAAGACATCCAAAACACCATCAGATCCTTCTACCAAAGGCTATACTCAACAAAACTGGAGAACCTGGATGAAATGGAGAAGTTCCTAGACAGATACCAGGTACCAAAGTTGAATCAAGATCAGGTTAATCATCTAAACAGCCCTATATCCCCCAAAGAAATAGAAGCAGTCATTAATAGTCTCCCAACTAAAAAAAAGCCCAGGACCAGATGGGTTTAGTGCAGAGTTCTATCAGACCTTCAAAGATGATCTAATCCCAGTTCTTCACAAACTATTCCACAAAATAGAAACAGAAGGTACTCTACCCAACTCATTCTATGAAGCAACAATTACTCTGATACCTAAACCACAAAAAGACCCAACAAAGATAGAAAACATCAGACCAATATCCCTTATGAATATTGATGCAAAAATCCTCAATAAAGTTCTTGCTAACCGAATCCAAGAACACATCAAAACAATCATCCATCCTGACCAAGTAGGTTTCATCCCAGGGATGCAGGGATGGTTCAATATACGGAAATCCATCAACATAATCCAGTATATAAACAAACTCAAAGACAAAAACCACATGGTCATCTCGTTAGATGCGGAGAAAGCATTTGACAAGATCCAACACCAATTCATGATAAAAGTCTTGGAAAGATCAGGAATTCAAGGCCCATACCTAAACATGATAAAAGCAATCTACAGCAAACCAGTTGCCAACATCAAAGTAAATGGTGAGAAGCTTGAAGCAATCCCTCTAAAATCAGGGACTAGACAAGGCTGTCCACTTTCTCCATACCTATTTAACATTGTACTTGAAGTCCTAGCCAGAGCAATTCGAGAACAAAAGGAGATCAAAGGGATACAAATTGGAAAAGATGAAGTCAAAATATCACTCTTTGCAGATGATATGATAGTATATATAAGTGACCCTAAAAATTCCACCAGAGAACTCCTAAGCCTGATAAACAGCTTCGGAGAAGTAGCTGGATATAAAATTAACTCAAACAAATCAATGGCCTTTCTCTACACAAAGAATAAACAGGCTGAGAAAGAAATTAGGGAAACAACACCCTTCTCAATAGTCACAAATAATATTAAATATCTTGGCATGACTCTAACTAAGGAAGTGAAAGATCTGTATAATAAAAACTTCAAGTCTCTGAAGAAAGAAATTATAGAAGATCTCAGAAGATGGAAAGATCTCCCATGCTCATGGATTGGCAGGATCAACATTGTAAAAATGGTTATCTTGCCAAAAGCAATCTACAGATTCAATGCAATCCCCATCAAAATTCCAACTCAATTCTTCAACGAATTAGAAAGTGCAATCTGCAAATTCATCTGGAATAACAAAAAACCTAGGATAGCAAAAACTCTTCTCAAGGATAAAAGAACCTCTGGTGGAATCACCATGCTGGACCTAAAGCTCTACTACAGAGCAATTGTGATAAAAACTGCATGGTACTGGTATAGTGACAGACAAATAGACCAATGGAATAGAATTGAAGACCCAGAAATGAACCCACACACCTATGGTCACTTGATCTTCGAAAAGGGAGCTAAAAACATCCAGTGGAAGAAAGACAGCATTTTCAACAAATGGTGCTGGCACAACTGGTTGTTATCATGTAGAAGAATGCGAATCGATCCATTCCTATCTCCTTGTACTAAGGTCAAGTCTAAGTGGATCAAGGAACTTCACATAAAACCAGAGACACTGAAACTTATAGAGGAGAAAGTGGGGAAAAGCCTTGAAGATATGGGCACAGGGGAAAAATTCCTGAATAGAACAGTAATGGCTTGTGCTGTAAGATCGAGAATTGACAAGTGGGACCTCATGAAGCTACAAAGCTTCTGCAAGGCTAAAGACATCATCAATAAGACAAAAAAACCACCAACAGATTGGGAAAGGATCTTCACCTATCCTAAATCAGATAAGGGACTAATATCCAATATATATAAAGAACTCAAGAAGGTGGACTCCAGAAAGTCAAATAACCCCATTAAAAAATGGGGCTCAGAACTGAACAAAGAATTCTCACCTGAGGAATACCGAATGGCAAAGAAGCACCTGAATAAATGTTCAACATCCTTAATCATCAGGGAAATGCAAATCAAAAAAACCCTGAGATTCCACCTCACACCAGTCAGAATGGCTAAGATCAAAAATTCAGGTGACAGCAGATGCTGGCGAGGATGTGGAGAAAGAGGAACACTCCTCCATTGTTGGTGGGATTGCAAGCTTGTACAACCACTCTGGAAATCAGTCTGGCGGTTCCTCAGAAAATTGGTCATAGTACTACCGGAGGATCCAGCAATACCTCTCCTGGGCATATATCCAGAATATGTCCCAACCGGTAAAAAGGACACATGCTCCACTATGTTCATAGCAGCCCTATTTATAATAGCCAGAAGCTGGAAATAACCCAGATGTCCCTCAACAGAGGAATGGATACAGAAATTATGGTACATTTACACAATGGAGTACTACTCAGCTATTAAAAAGAATGAATTTATGAAATTCCTAGCCAAATGGATGGACCTGGAGGGCATCATCTTGAGTGAGGTAACACAATCACAAAGGAACTCACACAATATGTATTCACTGATAAGTGGATATTAGCCCAAAACTTAGGATACCCAAGATATAAGATACAATTTGCTAAACGCATGAAACTCAAGGAGAATGAAGACCAAAGTGTGGACACTGTGCCCCTTCTTTGAATTGGGAACAAAACACCCTTAGAAGGAGTTACAGAGACAATGTTTGGAGCTGTGATGAAAGGATGGACCATCTAGAGACTGCCATATCCAGGGATCCATCCCATAATCAGCTTCCAAACGCTGACACCATTGCATACACTAGCAAAATTTTGCTGAAAGGACCCAAATATAGCTGTCTCTTGTGAGAGGATGCCGGGGCCTAGCAAACACAGGAGTGGATGTTCACAGTCAGCTATTGGATGTATCACAGGGCTCCCAATCGAGAAGCTAGAGAAAGTACCCAAGGAGCTAAAGGGATCTGCAACCCTATTGTTGGAACAACATGATGTACTAGCCAGAACCCCGAGCTCTTGTCTCTAGCTGCATATGGATCAAAAGATGACCTAGTTGGCAATCAATGGAAAGAGAGGCCCATTGGACTTGCAAACTTTATATGCCCCAATATAGGGGAATGCCAGGGCCAAAAGAATGGGAATGGGTGGGTAGGGAAGTGGGGGGCGCTATGGGGGACTTTTGGGATAGCATTGTAAATGTAATTGAGGAAAATATGTAATAAAAATATTAAAAATTAAAAAAAAAAGATAGGTAAGATGTGTACACATATATACACATATACATATATCATATCTGTGTTACTGTTTTGGTTAATCCTTCCCCTACTTTTTTATCATCCAATCCTATTGGTTTAATTATTTATATATATTTTCTGGCATTTATCCTTGTTTTTAACTTTTTATTGATTCTTTGTGAATGTCACATCATACACCTCAATCCTACTCATCTCCCTGTCCCTTCTAATATACTCTATGCCTCTGCAACCATCCCCACAATCGAAAAAAAAGAAAAATAAGATAGAAAAAAATATGTCCCAGAAGCTGTAGTGTACCACAGTGTGTCACACATCATACACTTTTGTCCACACATTTTTACTTGCAAATGTTCATTGCTATAAGTCATTGATCTGATTTGAGACTTCTGGCTTCTGCTGCTCTATGAATACTGGATCCTTATCTGGATTCCTCTCCAATATCCTGTTGTTGTTCTGTGTCTAGGAGATTCTGCAACTATAGATCTGCATGACTGGTAATTTCATGCAATCTAGCAGTTCATAGATGAAGTATATGTTGGTATGGGCCAACTTAAAAGCCCTAGATCAGGGCCTGGGTAGTAGCTGAGCTGAACAGTCTTCCAGCTCTTCCACACCCATACCACCAGGGCAAACTCTCCAGCATTTCCCAGGATATCTCATCCAATGCTGCCTTCCCTCTCATACCCTCAAGGCTATCTCACCTGCACCTTTGCAACCAATGTCTACTGTGCTGCCCATGAAAAGGGTGAAGCCAGATGTGCAGAGTGATTCTAGTGGCAGTCTAGACCAGAAACATCTGCAAGAGCTTTTGTACTAACATTGCTCTGGGACATCAACAAAGACTGCAGCTCAGACTCAGACATGGCCATTGGAGGCAACACAGGCCCAGATGTCACCATGGCCTCAAGTGTCAGTGCAGGCTACTCAAATGAGGATTCACCCCCCCACAACCCACACCTCACCTAACCCACCCTACTCTGCATGGCCTTTGGTGGTAACTCGGGCCATGGACATTAACACAAACTGCTGCAGCAGGACCACACACCAAGGCAGCAGCCTGGACTAGGATGTCACCATGGCCTCAGGTAATGCAGACTCCTCTTATCTGCTGGAGTCTCTAGTTCTACCTTTCTCTGCAGTGTATGAACCTGTTGGTGTTACTTTCTCACTCACCTCTACCATGTACTCAATCTTTCCTATCTCCTTGTCACATATCTGCCCATCTTAGTAGTGGTAGCGGTGCACGAGTTGTGTGCTTGGGTATTTTTCTTCTGGCTGCCCTGGACTAGTCTGCTTAAAATTGGCACTTGGGTGTCTTTCTTCTGGTAACCAAAGGCCAGGAGGATTGAGGAAGGTGCTTGAGTGTCTTTCTTTGGCTGTCCTGGCTGACATGGCCAGGGCAACCTTAATTCTTTATAATTTTCACAAAAGGATAAAATACAGATTCTAAATAAAGGAAAATAGTTGCTATGAAAGAAAAAATATTAATTGTGCAGATACCTGCACACCAATATGAAATTTATGTATATACTCATGGCAGAAAAATAACAATCATTTTAATGAATTTTATATTTCACCAAAAAAGAGGGTTTGCCAGGTTTTCCTGGTGCTTCTTTTATTGTGTGCTGACTTTACTTGCTACAATGCAAACTTACTAAAGGCTAATTATTTTTTAATTTTTATTAAATATTTTCTTTATTTACATTTCAAATGTTTTCCCCTTTCCTAGTTTCCCCTCTGAAAACCCCCTATCCTCTCCCCCTTCCCCCTGATCACCAACCCTCTTAACTTACCTGTTAGGTACCCATTATCCATCGCAGTATCTGTGCAGAGACTTGAAAGAAGTATGCTGTTGGAAAAAGAAAAGTAGAACATACAAAAATAAGGGTACATGCCCTAGCCCTGAACACTGAAATGTACCATGCTACATTTGAAGTAACAATATCAGAGGCAACCCCTTTTCCATGTGCAAAATTAAAATTAACAGTTATGGGAAGAAATTTTCATTTTCTATGGTTCCTTTTCAAGAAGTCTACTGCTTTTTATCTAAAAGTTATTCATTAGTGCGTATAGAAACAGTATATGAAGCTGATATGTACATTTCAAACATAGCATGATTGTCTTTGAAGAAGAAATTAAGTCATAAGGTGCTGATGCAGTACTGAACTATTAGAAGAATGGAGAAGGACAAAGACTAAGGAGATTTTTTAATCACAGGCTTTAATTTAAATCAGAAATTTCTGAAGAGAATTCCTTTGATAATTGCTTTTAATTTCTCTATCATTTGTCTTTTATGTCCTTAGCTATGTTCATTATGAGAAAGACTTTAAATTTCAAATAATGGTGATACTGAATTCTCTATTGCCTCAATTTTCATTTCACTAAATTCTTTTAATATTGAAATGAACAATGCATTCTGATGCATCCACTTATTAAGGAACATTTGACTAGTCAAATATAACTTCTAAAAACTTAGTTCTTTTATTCCAGCACTCTCTTTTAATGCATTCTTATAGCTTTTATTGTTTTAATTATACCAGTTTTCAGATCTAATTAATTCTGCCAGTACAATGGCTTATTAAAATGCTTTGACATTTTAATAAACAGTGGAGATGTATGGTGTGTGTGTGTGCATGTGTGTTATTTTATTATTTTATGAAAAGCAGTAGATGTTAGAGTGTAAAATTGCTAAATTTATTTCAAAATAGTTAAATCAGTTGTGCACATAAAAATTCTAAATAATTTGGTCTGTTCCAAATGATGCTATTCTCCCCACTCAAAAGTTATTCATTAATAGTGAATGTATTTTTATACCATAGCCAGTATTATAATACAATTTTAAGTATCAAAGAATTATATGTACTTTATCATTTCTATGTACTTTATCAACAATGTTCATATATTTACTGGACTTTAACTTCAGACTAAATTAAAAATGGCTTACAATTAGATAGTGGTTGAACAACTATGTAAACCTTATTGTATTGTTTATTTTTTTAGATTTATTATCTTATCTTATGTGTATTAGTGTTTGGCTAGCATGTATGTATATGTATCATGAGTGTGCCAGTGTCTGCTGAGGGTTGAAGAGAGTGTTGCATCCCCTAATCTTATAGGTACAGATGACTGTGTGCCATTACGTATGTTTGGTCAACTGAACCCAGGTCCTTGGCAAGACCAGTTAGTGTTCATAACCACTGAGCCAACTCTCCAGCTCCCACATATCATTCTTAAAAATTGCAGAGTATCCCACTTCCCCACCTAGGCCAGATCAGCTATCCAAAACCTACCTAAACACTACAACCTGAAAGTAAAAGACACCATCAATCAGTCAAATCGGCAACCTAAAAATTGGGAAAATATCTTCATAAACCATACATTGGACAGAGGGCTAATATACAAAATATATAAGGAAATCAAGAAGTTAACCCCCACAAAGCAAACAATCCAATTTAAAAATGAGGTTCAGAACTGAAGAGAACTCACAACAGAAGAATCTTGAATGGCCAAGAAGAACTTAAAGAAATGTTCAAAGTCCTTGGTCATCAGAGAAATGCAAATCACAACAACCCTGAGCTTCACTTCACACCAATCAGAATGGCTAAGATCAAAAACTCAATGAACAGTACATGCTGGTAAGGATATGGAGAAAGAGGAGCACACCTCCATTATTGGTGGGATTGTAACCTGGTACAACCATCTGGAAAACAATCTGGCAGTTCATCAGAAAATTAGAAATAGTTCTACCTGAAAACCCAGCTATACCACTCTTGGGCATATACCCAAAAGATGCTGCACCATACCACAAGGACACATATTCCACCATGTTCATCACATCCTTCATTATAATAGCCAGAAACTGGACTCAACACAGATGTCCCTCAACTGAAAAATGGATACAGAAAATATGGTTCTAATACTATTCAGCTATTAAAAACAAGGACATATGAATTTTGCAGGCAAATGGATGGAACTAGAAAATATCATCCCGAGTGAGGTAACTCAGACCCAAAAGGACATGTGTCGTGTATACTCACTAATAAGTGTATATTATCTTAAAAGTACAGAATACCCATAGTTCATAAGAAGTGTATCAAGAAAGGCCCATTTAAAAGGGGAAAATAAATAATCACAGAAGTGAGAGGGAGGGAGGGAACTGGGTGGGGGAGGAGATGGGGTTGGGAAAAGGGGAATAGAATCAGATATAGGGAGGGAACGGTAGAGAAGCCCAGAGGGTCAAGAGAATAAATGGATATAAGCAACTGAAGTATAGCATTTTCTATCACCCCATTATACAGCCAGGACATTTATTCAAGGTTATGGTTAGCAGCTGCATCTCGGTAGTTTCATAATGGAGTTGACAGCTCATTAGTTTCCCAACTATGGAGTCCAAATGTTTACACAAACAAACATCATTTGAAGCCATCCATGGGATTAATGAACAATTACCAAATTGAACCATCCCAGAAACCGAATAAAATTGCACTTCTCCCATTTTCAAGTAGCCTATCCACATGTAGTCTGTACTCTCTCCACTAAACCTAGTTTGCCACTCTCAAGTTGAAGCCCCAAGAAGCCATGTCAACCTTTTTCATAAAACGACTCACTTCTGCTGTTCCACGTCATTGTCAATATTATACTTTTACATTGCTTTTTTTAAACAATAATTCTAATTCAATTCATTTTTTCAACTAGGAAACCTCTCTTTGTCTCATATACACATTCACCTAACACACACGCGCGCGCGCACACACACACATACACTTACACACATAAATACACATATATACACATAAACATATACATACACACACATGCACACAAACACACAAGAAAAAAAATAAATGTATGAATGAGTGCCATCTACTGAGACTATATTGGTGTCTGTGCTGATGTTGGAAGCTATGATGAAGTCCATTGTCTGTGCTGCCCCAGGGATGATGTTAAAGTCTGTGTTCTGTGCTGCCATAGGAGGCCAAGTGGATGACTGTCAGTGCTGCCACAGGCTGTTATGGGCAAGAAAGCTTCCCCACCATACTCCCCCCAAAAGAGAGAGGGGGAGAGAGAGAGGGAGAAAGAGAGAGAGAGAGAGAGAGAGAGAGAGAGAGAGAGAGAGAGAGAGAGAGAGAGAGAAGAAAGAAAGAAAGAAAGAAAGAAAGAAAGAAAGAAAGAAAGAAAGAAAGAAAGAAAGAAAGAAAGAAAGAAAGAAAGAAAGAAAGAAGCAAAGAGTCTAAACAGGAAGCCAATGAATTAAGTCTTTAAAAATTGTGAAAGGGATATCCTGAAGTATGGCTCTTCGTAGTTGATGCTTTCTAGGAGCTAGGAAAGACACGAGTCAACTCAGTTATCTTTAAGGGCCCAACTACTAGGAATTTCACCATGCTACAATGAGTATGTGGGCAACATAAATTTGACTTGGTGTACTTTGGGGGAGGGCACAAGGATGGTAAGGTGAGCTTGGAATGAATGGGAAACAAGTGTGATAGAGGTACATTGTATGAAATCTCCAAATAGTCAATAAAAATATTATATTGGGAAAAAATGAATAGAGGCTTGGATGAGGGTTCAGTGGTAAAAGTGTTTTCTACGCAAGCATGAGGACTCGTGCTCAGATCTCCACAACCCATTTATGGGAGGTGGCAACCTATTTGTAATTCCAGCACTTAGATGGTGAAGGCAAGAGATCCCTAGAGCAAGGTGACTAGACAGAGTAGTTATATCAATGAAGTCTGAGTTCAACTGAGAGATCCTGCCTCAATGAATTAGGTGGATCATTATCAAGAAAGACATTCTAACATCAACTTCTGACCTCCACAACACAGACAGACACACACACACATATGGAGTACACATACATATATACATACACACATGGAAATATGCAAAAACACACACCATATATATGCATGCACATGAAAAAGAAAACTGATAAACAAATAACCACAGCAGCCATCTCACAATTATGAACAATAACAGACTTCCTATAAAGCAGAAAGTTCAAAGGAAAAGACTGGAGAAACTTTGGTTTTTATTACAAAACTAAATCACTGAATGAACACACTTTGATCTACCATTCTTTAAATATCATATTCATTTTCAAACTCATCAGTAAATATTTGAATTATTGCTTTACAGGATCTTATGATATTTACTCCATTTATTGCTTTTAGGTTTACCAAGTAATCAAGATTCTATAGTTGTTTATACTTCTCAGAGACAGAATTTTCACCAAAACATACCAATTTTCCTAAAAACAATTTCACATAATTATAAATTATGTTACATAGAACTAAAATAATACAAAATTTGAAGTTTATCACACAAAACATTTTAATTTTTAATGTTGATTTCAGCAATAATTTATATCATCTAAATAAGTATTACCATTACTCTGAAAATAATTGAGTACAAAAATAATAGACTTTAAAAAGTTCATATTTGTGCACCACTAGAGTAATTAAGTGTTTTCCTAAGGTACATCTACCACAGCAAAGTTTAGTATAAGGGCTTTGCTTGCATGCTTCACTACTTGTTTGTGTTTTTCCTTCTCTTTTCCTTCTATCTTTTTGCCATTTGTGGGTGGACTATAAGATCTCAGAAGAGTAAATATCTATTACAGAAAGCAGTACATCCAGGACATTAAATATAAACTATGGACATAATTTGCCAGCAACTGTGGCTTTTGCCTAGTTTTATTTCTCAGTTGTCTTTTATTGTTATTCTTGACTCAATTGCAATTTATTATACTTTATATCACAAGATATGTCATTATAAATATTTTGAAAAGAGGAAAAACTTGATGCTCACAACTCTGCATAAGAACAGAAGTAATATTAATGTGTCAGTATTGTGAATAAAACAGATGATCCAAATAACATATTTTGAGTCCAGATAATGCCAGAAGAATCAAATAAGGCCTCCTAAAAGAATTAAAAGAAGCATCTTATTGGCCACTTACACCTTCATAGAGCATAGACTACTTTTCGTGTTAATTCACCAGAAATTTGTTCCCTCAAATTAAATACAAAATAAAAGTCTTAATAAAATATATTATATCTTAGCAAACTATGCCTATGAATGCCACTCTAATGGAAAATTGATGATATTACATATCTTTAAATTTGCAGAACACAGAAAAATAGTTGTTCTTTATTAATCATCATAATAAGTTGTCAGTAAGCTAGAATGCCAGGTTTCTAGATGATCTCTACCACCCACTTCATGCGTATCTTTAGACAAATTAATAAATTTCCCTAATTTCAATCTCTTTATCTGCAAAATGGAGGTGATAGTACTTAATACCTTGAAAATAATAACTAATTGCTCAATTGGTCATGGCAATAATTAAAAGACAGACTAATGTATTCATAACATTGTATAAATGTAACTTACTTAAAGAGTAAACGGTTGTACATATCATCATATGCATAAAAGTATTCATTGTAGATACACAAATTAAAAACATATCTTTAAATATTCTATTTTAATTTTAATAAAGTACATAAATACATGATACATAATTCTTTCAGGTTGATATGTTCAGGAAAAAAAGCTGCTCTTCAATTTGTTTTTGTACTGCCAAATGCTTGTCTTTTTGTTGCATACTTTTGAAATAATAAATTTATTAATCACAACAATAGCAATAGTGCATAAATTAAATTCAATTAAAGAACAATTGCATTGAATATATTCAATCTAATTATTTTGCACTTCATCAGAAATAAAAATGGCAATGTTTACTACATTTTTTCACCCAGTATTGGGATATTTTGTTTTTATTCATTTCATATTGTTTTTAGACAGCTGGTCAAACCTTAGACACATAAACAAAGAAATGTGTTGAAGGGGAGCTTAACTACATTGATTGTGCTTAAACAATATCATGTTGTAATGTCACAGTTTTTCCATATTACCAGGATTGTCAGCATTCTTCATAGTCGTTAAACATATAGTGCAAAGTGGCTTGCATCTTTGTCCAGGAAGCACTAAAAACAGACAGCACCTTAGAGCGCATGGGACAACTCCCTCTTTTATGGGCAAAGAAACTGATGTCCACCAAATGGCTCAGTAACAGAAAGAAGTCCTTCAACAAGTAGCGAATTTAGACTTCAGTTCCCTATATACCACTGCTTGGTGTTTACAGTGCCCTGTCTTCAAGTTATGGCCAAGTTACAAGAAAACTTGATTCATTGTAGAACTAATGGATGTGATTCTAAAGCCATTGTTATGGCCTCTTATAAAGTTGTATTGAAACCTGCAGAAGGTCTTGTCTTCAATTCCACTAAAGATATAGCTCTGTTAATAGATAAAAAAGAAAATTGATGATATCCATAGCTCTATCTAAAGTTTGTGATGGAATCATTATGTTATCCTGATTAAAGAAATTGCTCTCCTTTGGTCAATCTGCCCCAACTATTATCTGAGAACATGTAATCAAAAAGTGCTGGGTGACATGTCCTAACAAGAAAAAGATGGAGTTATAAGTTATTAGAAGATATTACTTGACCTTTTATTTACACCAGAGGAAAAGAGGGGAAAAAGCTGCCTTAAGATCTTTTGCAAGAAGACACTATTGAAAACTAGTACATCTTATAGAAGGCTGGCACCTTTTGTATTCTAATCAGAATATTGGAGTAACCTAACAAAGTTTGACTTTACACTGTGGCAATCAAGATTTTTTTTAATAAAATTAGAGTTAATTACTTACCCGTGAATATTATTAATATAGATGTAAACCTTACAATTTCATAGGATTAAAATTTTCAATATTGTAAGGTAAAATTTCTAATTATTTGCCTTTTTTTCTAATTCTTATAAATTTAACCAAAACTTATCAAGAAATTAAAGAACACTTAAACTAGAACTTTCTTATCTCAACTTCAATTTAACAAACACACACACACACACACACACACACACACACACACACACAAACCTTTTTGTCCTAAGTTTCCTATTTAGCCCAACCTGTCTCCAAAATTATGTCAATACTCTTGTTACAATGTTCCAAGTATTGAGATTGTAGATATGAATCCTCACCTCACACACACACACACACACACACCTTTTTTTCAGTACCCTCAACCATTGAGCTGCATTATGAACTCTATTTTTTAGAAAAAAAAAAAACTTATTTTAGTGAAAGTAATTTTTATGCTTAAGAACAAATTTGGCAGGCTGGCGAGATGATTTAGAGATTAAGAGCACTGCTGAGTCTTCCAGAGGTCCAGAGTTCAATTCCCAGCAACCACATGATGGCTCACAACCATCAATAATGAGATCTGGTGTCCTCTTCTAGCATGTACACATACATTCAAGCATAATATTGTATACAAAATAAAGATAAATATTTTTAAAAGAACAAATTTAGCAGAATGTGAACATTCAAATAATCCTAATATTGAAATTTATATTATGCTACTTTCTTTACCGTACTTGAAAGATCCCCAATATCTTACTTCATTAAACCAATTATTTCACCAAGAGCCACAGGAAAAAATAAAAAACATGCCAAGCATGATAAGCCTTCTTTTGAGTTGTTGGTCATGGTAGTGCAAGGGACTCCCAAAAGATTGGCTTTTGCTGTCACCTATGTTTGCCTCACAGAAGCTGGAAGTCATTCCAATTGCTAAAGACACCACATACTTCATACACAGGATCTGGAAGATCCTCACTGACTCTGACCTGAAAGTTTCTGCCCTAAAGATTCCATGTAAGCTCCCAAGAGTGGGAACAAACCAATAGTCATACACAACTGTAATACAACAATGACCAGCATGGGGCCATATCTCTAAAGATACAATAGTGGCAAACACCATTGGCTGTAACCCACAACTCTGTAATTATAAGTCTCACTCAATAAGAGGGAAATTATGCCTAGAGATCTATACAACTACTTGGTGCCAATTAATCTTTGGCGAGATCCTACAACTTCCACTTTACTAAACCAAAGTAATTCCTAGCGAATAGTCTATGTATTTATCCTCGAAACAAAGACCATTATAGAAAACCACCACTGATTAAAAAAAATGCAGATGACAAGTGACTGTATGGTTCCCAACTTAACCTGATGCATCAACAATACAATTCCTGCAACAAAGGCTCAGAAATCACAGTAGAAAAGGTAGGTGGGCTAGTAAGACCCAGAGGAGCAGGAAGTTTTTGCTTTTATCTCCTACTATTGTCAGAGTCACTATGCCCATGAAGTCCTAACAATGCTTCCTAAATAAGACTTAAACAAAAAGTTGACACAAATAGACAGGTTCTTGTAAAAGGGTGGGGGTGCAGAACTTCATGGGAGCTCAACCCTAGACAAAGAATTATAGGTAACTAAGAAATGCTGAAAACAGGAGAAATAGTTTTCCCCAAGGAAAAGTTTTTAAATTAGTTATCCTAAGATTTATGTGTTGAAGTCTATATATATAATACAGGGCATAAATTTTAGAAGTAGCAAATGACTGTGTTTGGGAAAAGTTAGGAGGGAAAGAAAAACAAGGAAATGGTATAATTATATTTTAATTTCAATGTCTTAAAATATTCTTGCAACTACATAAATCTGTTATTGTGGTTTAGGAAAAGTACACAAAACTGTGCTAATGATTCAGATCATAGCTTTAATTATTCTCAAAGTAAATGAACAAACATATAGAGAGAGGATTTGGAGAAGAAATTCCTTTGAACATGAACCCTTTCCTGGAGTATTTGATCTACTCAGTGTCACTTCATTGGAGAAACCTGATTTTCCCTCTTCCAGGAGGCATAAGTGTCAGTTCAGTTGTTAACCTTTACCCCAGTGGCTAGGTTTTCATTCATTTTTTTATTCATTCATTCATTCATTCATTCATTCATTCATTCATTCAATGTTTTTAATTAGCAAAATAAAATATAATAAGATAAAATAAAATCTATTACATCAAAGATAGACAGTACAGAACAACAAAAGAAAAAGAGACCAAGAGAGGTCACAAGAGTTAGAGACCCTCTCTCTCAAACATTCAAAAATTCCATAAAAACCATAAACTGGAAGGCATAATATAAGCATAGAAAACCTGGTAAAGCCATGTGCAGGTCTTGTGAATGCTGCTTCATTCTCTGTGAGTTCACATGAGCTTTGTTGGTGGTGATTTAGAGGGCTCTGGTTTTTGTTGTTGTTGTTGTTGCTGTTGTTGTTGTTTGTTTTTGTTTTGTTTTGTTTTTATATGCACTCTGGCTCTTACACTCTTTCTGCCTCCCCTTCCACGGAGTTCCCTGAGCTCCAAGTTGAGGAATTTGATTAACACATACCATTTACTGCTAAATGATCCATTAATGCCTGGCTGTGGATCTTTATATTTTGGCTACCTGCAGAAGGAGGAAGGTTCATTGATGATAGTTGAACAAGAATCTATGAGTATAGCAATATATCATTAGGAGTTTTTAACATTTTTATTAGATATTTTCTTCATTTACATTTCAAATGCTATCCCAAAAGTCCCCTATACCCTCCCCTCCCACCCAGCAGTTATTTTTATCACTAGATTTCTTTTCTTTTTTTAGACCAATATTTTCTTGTTTTATCATAAGTCCCTGGGCTATTTAGTCTTAGATTGGATTCAAGGTTACCCAAGCAGGGTTAAATTTCGTGGAATGGGCCATAAGTCAAATCACATATTAGTTGGTTACTCCCACAAGCTTTGAGCTACCACTGCCCTCCTAAATATTGAAGGAAGTACTCTGTTGATGATAAAGGATTTGTTTGTCTTGGAGTTTATGTTATGCTTGGCACATTTGAGTCCCAGTAGAGAAGCTTTCTGTAACAAAGACTCTGGAATGTAGGGGTGAAGAGTCTATGTAGGCATTAGCTTTCTACCTCCATCTTCATTGAGTTCCATAGGTTTGTACTTAGTGATGTGGTCTTGCTATCAGTTTGTACAGAGTCACATACTGTCTTTGCAACAACCCGGGCTTACAGACTCACATGGATACTCATTGACAACCAAGAGAGTATACTTTTAATGATTGTTTCTGTTTCAATAGGAGCTATAGCTTTGTTTAAATAGTTTATCTGATCTTGATTTAACTTTGGTAGCTGGTACCTGTTGAGAATATGAGCTTTTTTTTTTTAAGATTTTTTCCAATTTGGTGAAATACAGCTTTTTAAAATATGTATTAGTCTATGTGATTCTCTGGATTCCCTTAATGGCTATTGCTATGTCCCCTACTTCATTATTGGCTTTGTTAATCTAGATCATTTCTCTGAACTGTTACCTAGTTTTGATAAGGGTTTGTTAATCTTTTTTATTTTTTTTCAAAGAAACAACTCTTTGTTCCATTTATTCTTTGTATTTTTTGTTTGCTTACTTGTTTTTTTTGTTTGTTTGTATTTTATTGAATTGAGCCCAGAGTTTATTTCTTGACATCTACATCTTTTTACTATGATTTCTTCTTTTTGTTCTAGAAATTTCAGATGTGTTATTAAGTTGCTAGTATGATAGTTCTCCAACATTTTTCATAATATTATTATTAATTATTTGGGAATTTATATCATGAACCCCCAGTACCTTCTCCTCCCTGTCCTCCCAGGTCTACCCTTCTTGAGACACACACACACACTTAAAAAGGGGGGGAGTTCAATTTATTTGCCTATATACTTACTTTTGAGCATGGTCAAACTCCCTGTGACCAGCCCCTTAAAGAAAACTGACTCTGCCTCATGTTGATGGTGGCACTGGGTGGCCTAGCTGGAATAGTCCTAGAGAGTTCATCCTGGTGATGCATATAATGGAGAGCTGGCATGCTGACCAACTTGGCTGCTACCCAGGCCCAGATCCAGGGGCTGAAATGGCCCTCTCCAAAATCCTTATCACCTGTAAACAGTAGGGATGCATGAAGGACCAGTCCTGTTAGTCCAAAATTATAGGCTCTCCATGGCACAGGGCAACAACCAGATCACCAAGAAGAATTCCGGTGAGGATACAATATTGATGGTGTCACAGATGCCAGAGATCTCAAACCAGAACAATGACTCACTGCAATAAACATTTATAAATGAATATGTGTGGACAGAGTGTCACACTGTGACATACTACAGCTTCCATGATGAGATATTTTCTATGCTTTTTTTTTTTTTTTTTTTTTTTTTTTTTTTTTTTTTTTTTTACAGGAGATGAGTAGAACTGGGGTACACGTGTCTGGTTCAAAAGAAAACAGGTGTTTGGCCTGCCAACCAGTTGAACTGTTCCACTTCAGTTTCCAAAGCTCCAGTCCACTGCTCCCACACCCACTATCCCACAACATTGCCCACACCATTACTTGTCCCCTGCCCTGCCTCCAACCCCAGTGGACTCCTGCTGCTCAGGTACTGGCCACATCAATCAAAAGAGCAGGCAACTGACCTCCCTACTGAATAATACCACTCCCTAGATTCAGTTCACAAAGATCCACTCCACTGCCTCTCTTCCACCTCACTGACCAACCAGCTTCCAGGGTCCTGACCACAACTCTTAAAGACTTGAGCTGCCTGCTACTACTGTCTGAAAAACAGGTACAGGCCACACTATTCAGAAGAACAAAGACATGCTGCTGCACCAAGGCTAAGATAGCCACCAGAAGTCCAGCCCTAAACCTGGACAGAGACACCCTACTAGATCAGAGCTCACACTGGCACCAGAAAACAAGGCCACAAAGACCAGAAGACCAAAGATGAAACAGAAACCAAGGAACAAAACATCCATCCAACAAAGACAAATTCAGAAATCAGCACCTAGACCTATTATCATTCCAAATCCAGATGCCTAAACACCAATGTAAAACCACAATCAACAATATCCAGCACAATACGATATTACCAGAGCTTGGCTATCCTATAACAGCAAGACCTGGATATTGCAATGAAGTTGAAGCACAAAAGTATCACTTTTAAAACAACATTATAAAGATGATAGAGGTCATGAAAGAGAAAATGAAAAATAACTTTAAAGAAAGAGAAAAAAGGCAAACAAAAAATGAAGGGAAGTAATAAATATCTTAAAGAATGTCAACAAAGTTATGAAAAAATAAACAGGTGAAGGAATTTATTCAAGACCTGAAATAAAATAGAATCAATAAAGAAATCAAATTGAGTGAATTCTGGAAATGGAAAATCTAGTTAAGCAAACAGTACCTACAGACACAAGAATCCCCAAAATAATACAAGAGATGAAAGCAAGAATCTACAAAATAGAAGATAAGATTGAAGAAATTGATTTGTAGATTAAATAAAATGTTAAATTTAAAAGAGTCCTAACACCAAACATCCTCTATAAAAAGAGCAAACCTACCACCAACCAAAGAGTATCCATAGAGTGACCCATAGCTCTGGCCCTATATGTGGCAGAGGATGGCCTTGTTGGACATCAGTGAGAGGAGCAGCCCTTGGACCTGAGGTTATTTGATGCCCCAATGTAGGGGAATGCCAGTGCAGGAAGATAGGAGGGGATGGGTGTGTGGGAGAATACCCTCATAGAGGCAGGAGGAGGGGGTATGGATAAGGGATTTCCAAAGACAAGACCTGGAAAGGGGAAAACATTTGAAATGTAAATAAAGAAAATAAAGATTTAGGGAGACATAAGCTAAAAAAAAGATAGAAAGAAAGAAAGAAAGAAAGAAAGAAAGAAAGAAAGAAAGAAAGAAAGAAAGAAAGAAAGAAAGGAAAAAGAAAAAAATCCTAGCCAGTGCATTCTACTGTGACATGAACAGAAATGAAGAATGAATTCAGCTTCTACCTCTTTCATTAATACTGGATTTTGTGACTATAGAAGGAAGGGGAAAGGAGAAAAAGAAAAGAAGAAGAAGAAGAGGTTGATGAAGACGAGGAGAAGAAAAATGGTTTGCTTTCCTGTCACCTGATGTCTCTCATCTGCTGTGCCTAGAAAGTCCTGGCACCACCATCTTATTGAAAGCACACTTTGCCTTTCCCCAAAACTAAGTGCAATAATAAAACAGTGGTACACATGAATCATAATAAAAAAATAATAATAGGAATAGAAGTTTCCGGCTCAAAAACCTGCAAAATATACTTAACAAAATCATAGAAGGAAATTGTTCTAACTAAAAGAAGGACATGATTTTAAAGGTACACAAAGCATATTGAACACCAAATACCAAATAGAATGGTTCAGAAGATAAAACCCCCAGGCCACATAATAATCAAAACACTAAATATACAGACGGGAAAAAAAAGAATATTAAAAGCCTCAAGCCAAAAAGGCCAAGTAACAAATAAAGACACTAAAAGTCAGAAGGACCTGACATGACTTGCAGACTGTAAGAGGCCATGTATGCCACTTAGATTATTATAACCAGCAAAACTTTCAATCAACATACAGGTAGAAAACAAGATATTTCATGACAAAATCAAATTTAAACAATATCTATTCACAAATCCAGCTCTACAGAAAGTACAGGAAGGAAAACTCCAACCTAAGGAGGTTAATTATACACATGAAAACACAGACAATAAATAATCACACAACAGGAAAAAAAAAAACCAAAGAGAAACACACACACATATGCATTCTCTACCACCACCACCAGCACCACCACCACCAACAAGTCATTAATTAGCAATTGTTGGTCATTAATGTCTCCCAATATTAATGGAATCAATTCCCCAATAAAGGGAAATATGTTCACAGAATGGATATAAAAATAGGATTCATCTTTCGGCTACATACAAGAAACACACCTTAACATCAAAGATAGACATTGCCTAAGAGTTAAGGGTTGGAAAAAAATTTCCAAGCATATGTTTGTAAAAAGCATATGGAATAGCTAATCTAATATATATACAAAGTAGACTTAAAACCAAAATTAATCATAAGAGATAGAGAACATTTCATAGTCAGCAAAAGAAGAATCTATGAAGGTGATATTTCAATTCTTAACATCTATGCCCTAACTCAAGGGCACTCACATTTTTAAAATAAACATTACTAAAGCATAATCAGAAAGAAAATATCACACATTAATAGGAGACTTCAAATACCCTACTCTCACCAATGATCATGTCATCCAGACAAAATCTAAACAGAGAAATAACAGAGCTAATATTGTATGACTTAAATTAACCTAACATATCTACAAAGCATTTCAATTAAACACAAAAGAATATGCATTCTTCGCACCTCATAGACTGTGTTGATTTGAGTATGTATAGCCCCAAAAGAACTTTTCATCTTAGCCTGTTTGACTTGATAACACATCCATTCATTCACTAGAGTTGGAGCCTACTTCTTCAGAAGTCTTGCTATGCAGTCAGGGCTAGCCTCAAATTTATTATTTATCCCAAGCCTACCTTGAAATAACAATCCTCTGCCTCCATCAAGTTCTTGGATAGCATGTTAGACCTCCATCAATCTTCATAAGAGCACATCCTTATTTTCCTGCCAAGTAATAAAACTACTCCAAAATTTTGTTTCCTAACTAAATTATAATTTGTTATATCTCATGACTATTAAAAGTTGAAATAGAAAATTGGACAAAGTTAGATGGATGGTACTAACGTTATATGTGGAATCTGTTCAGCTGCCTATATCATATTCAGCTGGTAGATGGACCCATGAAACTTCCAAGAAGTTGGTCACTATGCCAACTGTCTTCAATGAAATAATGGTAGAGGAGCTCAGTTGATGCTGACTTAAAACAAGTAGCAGCTGACTAAGTCCAGAAAAGAATTTCACTCTTTTTCATCAAACTTGGTAGAAAATATCTAAGCAGTATAAGAATGTTTTTAAGAGAAACGTTTGTAACAGAGTAAGCAAAATCCTCTGATCTCCAAGTAATACATCCTCAAAGACCCAGAAGCTCACTGCTGTTGTAATTCATTGGTTAAGTGTAAAAAAGACCAACCCATATCCAAAGGGATGACAAGTAGACTATAGTATACTTATAATTCGCTTTAATCCACAGAGCTTATAACATAAATGTAGTTAGCATCATTATTGCCCGCGCTTTTGTTCCCCCTGGTAAGAACACGCTCAGGGCAACCGGAATCTTCTGCGGCACAAGCTTTATTGCTTACCCCTTCAGGAGCCAGTGGAGAAGAGAGCGCCAGAGAGAGAGAGAGAGAGAGAGAGAGAGAGAGAGAGAGAGAGAGAGAGAGAGAGAGATCCATAGAATGGCGGAAACCCGTCCCTTTTATGGAGGACTGTCCTCCGCCTCCGGACGTGTTGCTCCCTGATTGGCTGCAGCCCATCGGCCGGAGTTGTCGTCACGGGGAAGGCAGAGCACATGGGGTGGGAAACTACCCCGGCGCATGCACAGATGGTTTGATTACACGGGTGCCAGTGCCATCAGCGCCATCTTGTAATGGCGAATGTGAGGGCAGCTCCTTACATCTCCCCCTTTTCTTTTATTTAAGAGCAATAGGCCACCCATTCTAATGAGAGTGGAGATAGAGGTCAAATCCCCAGTGTGCAAAATAGGGGCTTTACACAAAACCTCCTCCCAGGCTCATCACCCGAAGGGGTCTTGGTCCGCTCCCGTGTCGTTTTTCCTGGGGGAAGGACACTTGGACACTCAACCTTCTTGAAAGATGACATGTCTCCCTAGAATAGGCTCATATATGCCGCAGAACCCTTCTACTGCAGTGCTTAGCCGTGCAACTCTCTCGGGCTGCTGAAGCACACTCACTCTATCCCGTGCAATGAGACTAGCCTCGTGGGGTGCAAGAGCTGAGTGGCCAGCGACCTATTGCTTAAGCATAGATAACCATATATCAGGGGAAGCACCATGTTCTAGTGCTGCAAGCGCCTGGGAAATAACGACCTTTTCTCTCCTAGTTTGGGCCTTAAGCTTACAGACCAACCAGAGAAGCAACACTAATCCACAGCAAAGAACAGCTCCAAATAATCCCACCCCCACCCATTCTTTAAAGAAGGAAAATGTTGAGAAGATAGTCCTTAGGTCAGGGACAGGTCCAAGTGCGTGGGGCAAGTCTCAATTTTTGAAAAGTCTGTTCAAATTTAGCGGTCCAATTCTGTATCTCCCAACGCTGCTCTCCCTTTGTTGTTGTCGCCCTGGGCGTCACCACGATGAGGGACATCAGGATTCCCTTGGTCAGTCTGGATTTTTCGGGTGAGTCTTTCTGGTATCCAAAATGGGTTGTCTTCATTCTGTGGAAAAACACAAACAGCTCCCCTGGATCTTATTAAAATAGGATCTGGTCCTTTCCATTTGTTACTTAAAACATCTTTCCATTTAACCATTTCTTTGGGCCTATCTGGCTCTGAACAATGACGTTCAGCCGCTGTATGGCCATGAGCATCAAGATTTAAAAAATTGAGTGTAAAGAGTGCCATAGACACAGACATTCTTGGTACTCGGGGTAGAGCCTCCTCGACTCCCCCTTTCTGTTTTATTAGATAGGATTTGAGGGTGCGGTGCGCCCGCTCAATAATACCCTGTCCTTGGGGGTTGTATGGAAGTCCAGTCAGGTGGGTTACGTCCATCTGACGGCAGAACTGTTGGAATTTTTGAGATGTATAAGGTGGTCCATTATCAGTCTTAAGTAGTTTAGGTTTCCCCCAAGCACTCCATGCCTCAAGGCAATGTTGAATCACATGTGAGGCCTTTTCTCCGGTTAAAGGAGAGGCAAACATGATGCCAGAGCATGTGTCAATGGACACATGGAAATATTGAAGTTTTCCAAAGGAAGAAATATGTGTAACATCCATTTGCCAGACCTGTAGAGGTCGAATACCACGTGGGTTAATTCCCACATGAGGAACTGGCAAAAACTCACAGCAGCTTTGACATTGAGTAACAATATCACGGGCTTCTTTTCTCGTCAAGGAGAAACGACGGCGTAATGTTTCAGCCGTCACATGAAAATTGTTATGAAAATTTCTTGCAGCCTCTACCGGGGATGATAGGGCAGCAGCCACCACTTTAGTGGCTTTATCTGCTAAATCATTTCCCAGAGCCATGGGGCCAGGTAGGCCTGAATGGGCTCTAACATAAGTAATATAAACAGGAAATCTTCTAGATAGCAAAACTAATTTTATCTGCTGAAAAATATTGGCAACTTTACTGGAAGGCTTAATCACTCTAGCCACTTCTAAAAGATTTACTGCATTAATCACATAACAGGAGTCTGACATAATATTAAGGGGTTCTAAAAGGGTTTTTTAAACTTCTAAAACCACTGAACACTCTACCACTTGAGGTGAATTTTCATTATATTGTTTGGATACTACTTTACCATTAGCCACATAGGCACCTATGCCAGTTTTTGATCCATCAGTATATACCATAATCCCATTTTTAAGTGGGTTTCTTACTGTTATTTGTGGAAACACAACAGATTGATTTTGGGCAAACTGTAAAATTGGATGTTTTGGATAATGGTTATCTATTTGTCCTGAAAAGGATGTAACTAAAACTGCCCAATCATTAGATGTGGCTGCCAAGGTCTGAACCTGTGCAGCGGTATAAGGTACAATTAAAAGATAGGGATTTCGTCCAAAATGGGTGATCGCTGCTTTTAGGCCTTTAAGGGCGAGCTGTGCAATTGCATCAGGATACCAATTTATTATTTTAGCTGGGGATACATTTGGATGGATCCACAACAATGGTCCATTCTGCCACAAAACTGCGGTTGGCAATTGTGCTGTCTTAAAGACACACAAACTAAAAGGCTGTGAATCCTCAATATGTTGTAATTGTGCATTCTGTAAGGCATCTTCCACCTTTTGTAAGGCCTGGCTAGCAGCTAGAGTAAGAGCCCTAGGGGAGGAGATATGAGAATCTCCTTCTAAAATATCAAACAAAGGCCTTAACTCAGCAGAAGGAATCTTCAAAAAAGGTCTGAGCCAGTTAATATCCCCCAACAGCTTCTGAAAATCATTTAAGGTATGGAGGTGATCTCTTCTTATCTCTACCTTTTGGGGCACAATCTTATTTGGGGACACCACAGAGCCCAAAAATTGTCCTGTATCAGAAATTTGGACCTTTTCTGTGGCTATCTGTAAACCCCACTGACTTAAAGTTTTAAGTAGGAAAGGATATGCCTTTTGTAGCATGGTGTTAATTGTCCAGTGGCTTCACCTGTTCGGGAGAGCGCCTTCCAGGCCTTAATAGCCGCGGAGGAAATTTGGGCATAAGCTCCCCAGTGATAATTTGTTTGATCAGCGGTATAAGCTCCCTGACCCGTTAACAGGTCAAAGGTCCAATCTCTCTGCTCTGGAGTCAAAGCGGCAGCATTTGCTCTGGCCTGCGTTTGTGCAGCCTCTTGCCATAGTGCTTTTTTTTGTGCAGCCTCTTGCCATATATTTGCCCGCACTGGGGAGAGCGGCTTTTGCAATCATTTGCCAGTCAGCAGGAGTTAATGCCTCGCCAGCAAGCCTGTCTAACTGCACCAAGGTAAAATTAGCATTGGCTCCATATTTACGACCGATTCGGCAAGCTCTTTAATCTGTGTATAATCTACCGGAGCGTGAACACACCCACCCTCGGCTCCTTCAAAGACTGGAAATGCCTGTTGTATCTTCCTATGTGCCTCTCTTGAAATGAACGAGTCCGCGCACTGCCTCTCTGCACAGGGCTGACGCACTACGCAGGGCGGGGGCTCTGCATAGGGCGGAGGTGCACTATGACTTTGAAGCCGACTGCCCGGAGTTCGAGCAGCAAGCTGGCCTTTGCCAGCCACTTTTGGCTTCTTTCTTGACCTATAAGCTCGCATTTCTCTCTCATAACGAGCTGTTTCCTCCTCCAAGTCTGTTTCCTCAGAAGGGCTAATTTCTTCATCTGATTCACAGCTACTAAGAACTGGCTCTTTAAACTCGTCTCTTTTCTCCTCTTTCTTTCTAATCTCTCCCCAGGTATTTTTCCCTGACATTAACTTTTCCTCGGGTTCAAGACCCGTGGAAAGGCCTGTATACTTATTTGGTGCACCATGTTTCCTCTTTTTTCCTGCTCTCTCTCCCCGCTTTACTTCTGATAGACTGTCTTGAATTTTGTCCAGAATTCTCCACCCCACCTTAACCACTTGTTGACATATGAAAAGGAATAAAAAGGCTTTTAACACTAGAGAAAGTTCAAGATCAGACATACCTTGTAAAGCTGTAACGAGTCTCGCTGCAGTTCTGGTTCCGCTCCGTCCCCCAGATGAAGAGTTCTGAATCCACACCGGATCCTTCTCAACAGTCTGTTTTGCGGGAACACTTCATTACCACAGTTCCCCAGCTGAAGAGTTCTGAATCCACACCGGATCCTTCTCAACAGTCTGTTTTGCGGGAACACTTCATTACCACAGTTCCCCGGCTGAAGAGTTCTGAATCCACACCGGATCCTTCTCAACAGTCTCTTTTGTGGGAACACTTCATTAACCGCTCCTTCCCCGTGATGTAGTAGCTCCCGGGTTTCGGCGCCATTTATTGCCCGCGCTTTTGTTCCCCCTGGTAAGAACACGCTCAGGGCAACCAGAATCTTCTGCGGCACAAGCTTTATTGCTTACCCCTTCAGGAGCCAGTGGAGAAGAGAGCGCCAGAGAGAGGGAGAGAGATAGAGAGATCCATAGAATGGCGGAAACCCGTCCCTTTTATGGAGGACTGTCCTCCGCCTCCGGACGTGTCGCTCCCTGATTGGCTGCAGCCCATCGGCCGGAGTTGTCGTCACGGGGAAGGCAGAGCACATGGGGTGGGAAACTACCCCGGTGCATGCACAGATGGTTTGATTACACGGGTGCCAGTGCCATCAGCGCCATCTTGTAATGGCGAATGTGAGGGCGGCTCCTTACACATCATTAGCGTTACAATATACAGATGATTAAACACAGCCCTTCATGATTAAAAAATTGGCAAGACCCCACTGCTACAAGGTGACTAAGCCAGTATTTTAACACAGCAATTCTAACTAAAATGACTTAGCCTTTAATGACTATTTTTTATTATGTATCATGTATGGGAAGCTCTATGTTGATCAACAGACCTAATACAATTACTAAAGTTATAAGTATAATTATTTTTAAAAATATAAATTTTTAAAATATTGTTTGTAAAGATGACAAATGTGGTATACTCCCTGCAATGTGTGTATGTTTAAGGAAAAATCAAGAGGAATGTGTAATATGACTACCAGAAGATAGTAACAGCAAGGAAGAAAGGACAGAGGGAAGGTAGACTAATAAAAGCATGGTTAGAAGTTAGAGACATTAAGTTCTAGTATTAACCAACAAAAGAGACTGATTATAACTCAGAATAACTTATTCTATATAATACATGTAAACACAGAACAGTAAGTAGGTAGAAACTTTAATTGCCCTAATTTTATCAGTACAGTGTGTTTATGTATTAAAATTCTACACTGTACTTCATAGTTATGTATAATTGTTATATTAATCACATTCTTTTGGAGTTTAAGAATATATATGCTAATCACCAAGATGTGTTTTCTTTAAATCCAGTAGGCATGTATTTAATTATTGCAGACTACTATATGGATTTTTGCAATTAAAATAATAATCACTAAAATTATATATATATATCGAAATTCATTTACAGAATACACATGAACTTACCAGAAGATATAAGGTTTACCAACACATAGTTATTAAGAAGCTTACATATATATTGAGGTACTGAGGACTAAAACCTGAAAATAACATCACTAACACAGACTCTAAATCAAGTGCTGTAACATGACTTTGTTGTTTAAAACAGAGGTGGGAACCATGATTTACATTGATTTCAAAGAATGGTGGGGTTTGCCATGGCTGTCCTCGTATCCAAAAGATAACTATTTAATCACTTTTCAAAGCCTCATGTACAGCATCCACCAGAAGATGTTTCCAACCATCCAAAAGGTACCAGCTTTCCTGTGTCCATCTCTCCAAAGCTCTGCTTTAATTTAACTTGGGTACTCATAACTACCTTTTTTTGTACTTGTTCAGTCCTCCACTTTCCTCACAAAACCATTTGCCTTATTTACTGCTTCAGAAAAAAATCTTTCTTTTAAAGTAATATGTTATGTGACCCTTTTAAAGAATTCTGGACACCCATTCAATGTTTAATAATTCTCTACTCTCATCCAAACACTAGGAAGAATAAGATTAATAAAACATCTTGGCCCCTATACTCAAGTATTATAACATATCTTTTTATAGAACTTTGATACTCTCTGGGCTGATCACAGAGGTCAGTAGATAAAAGTGCTTGCTCTCCACATGCACAAGTCAGAGGTCAATGCAGAGAAGTGGTGCTCTCTGTCCTCTGGGTTGTCGGATCCCAGGGATTAAACCCAGGTTTTCAGACTTTATTAGCAAATGCACTCAGCTGCTGAGCTTCTCACCAACTTCTTTATTATCTCACGATATAAATTACCTTTTATTAACTATCCTTACTTAATCATATTGTTGACCTTTGTATATTTATCAAATATTGCCATGGTTTACCTAAATTGACTCTCGCAAGTTTAATTCTTAAATGATTCATTTAGAAATAATAAAACAGGGGCCAACAGGGATTTAAAAGGAAATTTGCAATTTTAATTTTTTTGTATCTAAATTGAGTGTGACCCTTAACCATAAGCACATGTAAAACAGTGAGTGATTAAATACCTTAGCCATTCTATATGATAATGCATTTCACAAGTTGACCACATAAATACATCCTGGTTATAAATTCAGTTATGTGAGACTTTTTCACTATGAAATCTTTCTCATAAGTTCATACAGTTGGGTATCATACTAGGACAATACATATTGCTGTAATTAAACAGTGATGTTATTTACTACACAGAGCATTAGAAAAAAGTCAAATTATTAAGTAATGGAAATCTGGGTTACATCTTTGCCAGAGTGTCTTTAAGGTGTCCCCCTTCACTTTGAGATGATGACATTTGGTTGTCATTTGCTTACTTAAGGACAACATAGCTTCAAGTTTCCTTCTTCGGGTGACAGATTTTAAGGTTTCCATTTAACATTTCATGATTTCATAGACCATGATTTTATCATATTCACTCACTCTCCTAACACCTCCCGGATGTGCCCCATTCAGCTGTTAAGAAAAATCGAGTGAGTGGAGAAAGCTGGAGAAAATTCATTTTGAGTGAGCCCAGATCAAAAAGGATGAACACTGCATGTTTTCTCTCATTGGTTTGCTTTCTTCTGTCTCTAGATTTTAGACATTAATACCTCTTGATTCGTATCTTTTAATTGAGTTTGAAACTGTAGTGTTTACAGTATCTTTATCTACATCACTTTCACAACATTCCTATAAAGAAGAGTGTCACTAACTAGATAAGCCCTTTAATTGTCTTCTTAAATATTCTCCAAATTTTAAGGTTTTTAATTTTCTGTTTGTGTTTTTATTGAAAAACAACTTTTTCATACAGTATTTTCTTTCTCTTTATTTAAAATAGATGTTTTTAATACAGTATATTCTGAACAGTTTTCCCTCTCCTAATTCCTCAGAGATTCCCCGCTCCTTCCCTCCTATTAGCATCCACACACTTTTTGTCTCTCATTAGACAGTTAAAGCATATCTAAAGAATAATAATAAAATAAGATAAAAACAAAACCAAACAAACTAGAATAGGACAAAACAACCAAACAAATAAAAGAGAAAGAGGCAAAGAAATAGCATGTTGCAAATATGTAGATAGAGAAGTATAAATGTTTGTATGCACAGGAATTCCCTAAACATAAAAGCAGAATCCATAGTACAAGAGACCCGTAAGGTTTTTTAAAAGTGCCCAGTAAAAACCTTATAAGACATAGAACCTCCGAAGATATCATTGTGTTCATTTTGTCTTAAGCATCTACTGCTGAGCATGAGAGTTGTTCTCTCTTCCTTCCTTCCTTCCTTCCTTCCTTCCTTCCTTCCTTCCTTCCTTCCTTCCTTTCTTTCTTTCTTTCGTTCTTTCTTTCTTTCTTTCTCTTCCATCCTTCCTCTCTCTCTCTTTTTCTCTCTCTCTCTCAATTTTTTGTTGATTATTTTATGTATTTACATTTCAGATGGCATACTCCTTCCCAATTTCCCCTCTGCAAACTCCCTATACCATCCCCTCTCCCCCTGCTTCTATGAGGGCGCTCTCCCCATCCTCCCACTCTCACCTCACTGCTCTAGCACTCCCCTGGGGACCATTAGTCAACAACTGGATTAGATTCATACACCATATTGTAAACACATTTCTTTTCCCCTAAATTCCCCACCCCCGATCCTCCCCACCTCCTCACCCTCTCAACTTCATGCCCTTTCCTTTTCTGTCTCTCTTTAGAAAACACACATGCAAAAAATAAATAAATAAATAATCAAACAAATTAAAAAACCCACTAAATCAAGAACTATATCGTGCAAGCAAAATAAATAAATAAATATAATAAACAATAAGACAAATTTTCCCAAAGTAATGTACAACAAAAAGTCTACAAAAATAACATGAGGCCTACCCTGAAGTGTGGCTAACATGCCCAGTGAGACTCCATTGAAAACTAAGCTTTATTTTGCCAGGGTTCTTGTAGATAGCTCCTTGGTTAGGATTGGGAACCCATTTTTCCTCTCCCTTCAGATCACTAGGACCCTATACAGTTTGAATGTGTGCACTCACTGGGCAATGCTGCCAGAGTTGTTGTGAGTTCTCATGTGTATCAGTTCTATGATATCTGGAAGATACTGATTCCCTAGAGTCTGTCATTCCTTCTGGATATAATAATCTTTCTGCCTTTTCTTCTTTATAGATTCCTGAGGGGGGGGTATTTGATAAAGACATCCCATTTAGCGCTGAGCATTCCAAAGTCTCTCCTCTCTGATCATTGTGCAGTTATCTGTATCTCTGTATTAGTTCCCATCTATTGCAAGAGGAGGCTACCTGGATGGATTTAATCCAGTGGAGTTACCTTTAAATCCAACCAGATAGCAGTTGGTCACTCTCACAATGTTTGTGGGACTATTGCACCATCAAGCCATGCATGGCAGGTTACCATTATATATCTCCAGGTTTGTAGTTGGATTGATTTATGGCTATCTTTCTCTTCTGGTAGTATAAAACGTACCTTCCAGTGTCATGAACTCTATTCAGTAAGGGAGACGTTTTTAGTTAGTCACTCTACTTCTTCATGTTTAGTGAGTTATATAACTGTTGTCTTCAGCAATAAAGCCTGATTATTAGTTTGTAGAGAGCAACGAACAGACTTGGCCATAGCCTGAGATGATTGAGGATTTCATGGAGCCTCTTTGGTCAGTGACTAAATTAGATGTAATCCATTCCTGACAATGAAGATTTTAGTTGGTGGTGAAAATGCCTAGCTGAGGCATAGTCTCTCTGATTATTTCATGGTTATTATATTTAATATATAAAGCTTTTATGGTAGTAGGTTTCCATATGATCTATCAAATAACTCTGAATCTTAGTTGTCCCTCCTATATTCCTTTCCTTATTCCTTTCTTCCAGTTTGCTCCACATTTAATTCTCAAACTCTCCAACTTTAGTCTTTCCATACTAGACTTTTATTTATCTAAGTGTATTGTCCTTCACAATTCAAACTGCAAAATCTGACAAAGTCTACAAACTTTACTTGAATTTAAACAATAGACACTGATACTCAGAAAAATATGTCTTGTATATATCCTGTTATTCCATCAATTGCTTATAGTTCCCTACTCCCCCCCTAAACTCATACTAGGAATCGGTGAAATTCTTTGACTGCTTGATTCTTTCTATGATCACTCAGAAATGAAAACATAAATAAAATAGAAACAACTAAAATATACAAATATATATATATAGACACAATATAAAACAGAATATAGAAAAGATATTTTCAGCAAATTAGAGATACAAGCAGAACCCAAAGACAAGGAACTCTGAAATACATAGAGGAAATGAAGACTCAGAAAGGAAAAGAAAAATGTGAATAATAGAAATTTAAAATCAGTAACGAGAAAATAGACAATAGGAAATTAACTGGAAATAGATTAAATTACTGAAAATTAAAGCTATGGGGTTAAAGTTACTTACTGCTCTTGCAGTTTGAATCACCCACACGGTGGTTTACAACAATCTCTAAGTTTAGTTCCAGGGAATACAGTGCCCTCTTCTTCCTTCCTTTGGTACTTACTTTGGTACCCATATATTGTATATTCATATATTCATGTAAACCCCTAATATCAATTAGATTAAAATAGATAAAGCTTAAAATATATGACAAGCAGTGTGTATCTAATAGTGTATATCATAGGATCCATCCCATGTGTACATACCCAATCCTGACACTCTTACTAAGGCCATATTGTACATGCAGACAGGAGCCTGACATGGCTGTCCTCTGAGAGGATCTACCGGCAGGTGACTGAGACAAATATAGGTACTTACAGCCAACAATTGGATTGAACTCGGAACCAATATGGAAGAGTTAGGGGAAGGAGCTAATGGGATTGCAACCCCATAGGAAGAACAACAGTGGCAACTAACCTGGATCCCTCAGAGATCTCAGAGACAAAACCAAAGACCAAGAAACACACATGGGCTGGTTCATGGACTCTAGCACATATGTAGCAAAGGAATGCCTTGTATGGCCTCAGTGGGAGAGGATGCACTTAATGCTGTGGAAATTGGATGACCCAAGGAAGAAGAATCGGGGTACAGGTGAGGTGAGGGATGGTGGGGGGGGAAGCACCCTCTCAGGGTCAGGGGATATGGTGAAGAACTCAAGGAGGGGGTACTTGGATGGGGGGCAACTTTTGGAATGTAAACACATAAAATAATTTAATAAAAAATTCCGATATTAAAAGGTTTTCTAAGCCGGGCGGTGGTGGCACACGCCTTTAATCCCAGCACTTGGGAGGCAGAGGCAGGCGGATTTCTGAGTTCGAGGCCAGCCTGGTCTACAAAGTGAGTTCCAGGACAGCCAGGGCTATACAGAGAAACCCTGTCTCAAAAAACAAAAAACAAAAAACAAACAAAAAAAATGATAAAAAAAAAAGGTTTTCTAAAACAAAAATTAGAAAAGAGTCACAAAATTTTACCACTATCAAATGCTCAGAAAATGTATCCATGCCTCTTAGTTTGCTGAGAATAATTTTACTCTAGAATATACTCAGCCCAAACATAAAAAAAAAAATACATGCAAACATAAAACACACACTTGCATATACCATGAACAGAACAAATTTGACAATATTGTATATACTTGCTGCATTCCCTTTGTTTCTTTGACAGTTATTTTGCTCTGGTAAAAAAGTTAAAACTGGGGCTGGAGAGATGGCTCAGTGGGTAAGAGCACTGACTGCTTTTCCAAAGGTCCTGAGTTCAAATCCCAGCAACCACATGGTGACTCACAACCATCAGTACAACTACAGTGTACTCATATACATTAAATAAATAAATCTTTAAAAAAATAAAGTAAAAGGCAAAATAATGAGAAAATGGAATACAGGTACAATGATTGGGAAAAGCAGAGGAGAAATTAAGAAATTGGTGGATGCAGGAGGTGGTGGTGACACCTTTAATCCCAGCCCACCAGAGGAAAGGCAAGTAGAGATTTGTGAGTTAAAGGCCAGCCTCCAGAATATACCAGTGATCTGGGAGGTGGAAGACTCTCAGGACTCAAAGGACTCAAACCTCAGATGAAATGCTCTACGATGAGGTGAGGGAACTTGTAGAGCCCACCTCAAGCAGAGAGGTAGAGCATCAAGTAAAGGATGGGGTTGCCATCCCATAGTCAAAAACTCTGACTCATAACTATTCCTGTCTGAAAGAACTGCAGCAGGGACCAAAATAGAGAAGAGCCTGAGGAAAACGAGGTCCATCAATGGGCCCAAAGTGGGATCCAGCTCAGGGGGAGGCCCAAAGGCCTGACACTATTACTGAGGCTATAATGTGCTCACAAAAAGGGACCTATCATGACTGTCCAGCGAAAGACCCACCAAACAGCTGAAAGAGTCAAATGCAGATATTTACACCCAACCAATGGACAGAAGCTGATGACACCTGTGGTTGGATGAGGGAAAAGCTGGAAAAAGCTGAAGAGGAGGATGACTCTATAGTTTTAACTAACCTGGACCCTCTGCCCCTAAAGATCTCTCAGAAACTGGTACACCAACCAGGGAGCATACACCAGCTGATATGAGGCCTCCAACCCACATACAGTAGAGGACTGTTCGTATGGATTCAGTCAGAGAAGATGCACCTAACTCTGAAGAGGCTGGAGGTCTCAGGTAGTATAGAAGTTTGGTGGGGTGTGCAGGAGTGGTAGGGACATCTTCATGGAGGCAGGAGGTCAAAGGAGGAAGGTATGGGATATGGAACAGTCAGAGGGTGGACCAGGATGGGGATAAAATATGGACTGTAAAAAAAAATAAAAAATGATTAAAGGTAGATAGATAGATAGATAGATAGATAGATAGATAGATAGATAGATAGATAGATAGATAGATAGATAGATGCCAGCAGCCTGGTCTGCAGAGTGAGTTCCAGGACAACTAAGGCTATACCAAGAAAACCTGTTTTGAAAAACAAAAAACAAAACAAATAAATAAAACCAAGACTGGTGGACAACATTCTATTTTTGTTTGTTTCTCTTTTTTTTTTTTTAATTACGTATTTTCCTCAATTACATTTCCAATGCTATCCCAAAAGTCCCCCATACCGCCCCCACTTCCCTACCCACCCATTCCCATTCTTTTGCACTGGCATTCCCCTGTATTGGGGCATATAAACTTTGCAAGTCCAATGGGCCTCTCTTTCCAGTGATGGCCGACTAGGCCATCTTTCAATACATATGCAGCTAGAGACAAGAGCTCCGGGGTACTGGTTAGTTCATCATGTTGTTCCAACTATAGGGCTGCAGATCACTTTAGCTCCTTGGATACTTTCTCTAGCTTCTCCATTGGGAGCCCTGTGATCCATCCAATAGCTGACAGTGAGCATCCACTTCTATGTTTGTTTGGCCCAGGCATATTTTCAAAAGAGAGAGCTATATCTGGGTCCTTTCAGCAAAATCTTCCTAGTGTATGCAATGGTGTCAGCATTTGGAAGCTGATTATGGGATGGATCCCTGGATATGGCAGTCTCTAGATGGTCCATCCTTCCATCACAGCTCCAAACATTGTCTCTGTATCTCCTTCCAAGGGTGTTTTGTTCCCAATTCAAAGAAGGGGCACAGTGTCCACACTTTGGTCTTCATTCTCCTTGAGATTCATGCGTTTAGCAAATTGTATCTTATATCTTGGGTATCCTAAGTTTTGGGCTAATATCCACTTATCAGTGAATAAATATTGTGTGAGTTCCTTTGTGATTGTGTTACCTCACTCAAGATGATGCCCTCGAGGTCCATCCATTTGGCTAGGAATTTCATAAATTCATTCTTTTTAATAGCTGAGTAGTACTCCATTGTGTAAATGTACCATATTTTCTGTATTCATTCCTCTGTTGAGGGACATCTGGGTTCTTTCCAGCTTCTGGCTATTATAAATAGGGCTGCTATGAACATAGTGGAGCATGTGTCCTTCTTACCGGTTGGGACATCTTCTGGATATATGCCCAGGAGAGGTATTGCTGGATCCTCCGGTAGACTATGTCCAATTTTCTGAGGAACCGCCAGACAGATTTCCAGAGTGGTTGTACAAGCTTGCAATCCCACCAACAATGGAGGAGTGTTCCTCTTTCTCCACACCCTCGCCAGCATCTGCTGTCACCTGAATTTAGGATCTTAGCCATTCTGACTGGTGTGAGGTGGAATCTCAGGGATTTGATTTGCATTTCCCTGATGATTAAGGATGTTCAACATTTTTTCAGGTGCTTCTCTGCCATTCGGTATTCCTCAGGTGAGAATTCTTTGTTCAGTTCTGAGCCCCTTTTTTTAATGGGGTTATTTGATTTTCTGGAGTCCACCTTCTTGAGTTCTTTATATATATTGGATATTAGTCCCTTATCTAATTTAGGATAGGTAAAGATACTTCCCAATTTGTTGGTGGTCCTTTTGTCTTATTGATGGTTTCATTTACTTTGCAGAAGCTTTGCAGTTTCATGAGGTCCCACTTGTCAATTCTCGATATTACAGCACAAGCCATTGCTGTTCTATTCAAGAATTTTTCCCCTGTGCCCATATCTTCAAGGCTTTTCCCCACTTTCTCCTCTATAAGTTTCAATGTCTCTGGTTTTATGTGAAGTTCCTTGATCCACTTAGACTTGACCTTAATTCAAGGAGATAGGAATGGATCAATTCGCATTCTTCTACATGATAACAACCAGTTTTGCCAGCACCATTTGTTGAAAATGCTGTGTTTTTTCCACTGGATGTTTTTAGCTCCCTTGTCGAAGATCAAGTGACCATACGTGTATGGGTTCATTTCTGGGTCTTCAATTCTATTCCATTGGTCTACTTGTCTGTCACTATACCAGTACCATGCAGTTTTTATCACAATTGCTCTGTAGTAAAGCTTTAGGTCAGGCATGGTGATTCCACCAGAGGTTCTTTTATCCTTGAGAAGAGTTTTTGCTATCCTAGGTTTTTTTTTATTCCAGATGAATTTGCAGATTGCACTTTCTAATTCGTTGAAGAATTGAACTGAGTTGGAATTTTGATGGAGATTGTGTTGAATCTGTAGATTGCTTTTGGCAAGATAGCCATTTTTACAATGTTGATCCTGCCAATCCATGAGCATGGGAGATCTTTCCATCTTCTGAGATCTTCTATAATTTCTTCTTCAGAGACTTGAAGTTTTTATTATACAGATCTTTCATTTCCTTAGTTAGAGTCACGCCAAGATATTTTATATTATTTGTGACTATTGAGAAGGGTGTTGTTTCCCTAATTTCTTTCTCAGCCTGTTTATTCTTTGTGTAGAGAAAGGCCATTGACTTGTTTGAGTTAATTTTATATCCAGCTACTTCACTGAAGCTGTTTATCAGGTTTAGGAGTTCTCTGCTGGAATTTTTAGGGTCACGTATATATACTATCATATCATCTGCAAAAAGTGATATTTTGACTTCATCTTTTCCAATTTGTATCCCTTTGATCTCCTTTTTTTGTCGAATTGCTCTGGCTAGGACTTCAAGTACAATGTTGAATAGGTATGGAGAGAGTGGACAGCCTTGTCTAGTCCCTGATTTTAGTGGGATTGCTTCAAGCTTCTGACCATTTACTTTGATGTTGGCTACTGGTTTGCTGTAGATTGCTTTTATCATGTTTAGGAATGGGCCTTGAATTCCTGATCTTTCCAAGACTTTTATCATGAATGGGTGTTGGATCTTGACAAATGCTTTTTCCGCATCTAACGAGATGATCATGTGGTTTTTGTCTTTGAGTTGTTTATATACTGGATTACATTGATGGATTTCCATATATTGAACCATCCCTGGATCCCTGGGATGAAACCTACTTGATCAGGATGGATGATTGTTTTGATGTGTTCTTGGATTCGGTTAGCAAGAACTTTATTGAGGATTTTTGCATCAATATTCATAGGGGATATTGGTCTGAAGTTTTCTATCTTTGTTGGGTCTTTTTGTGGTTAAGGTATCAGAGTAATTGTGGCTTCATAGAATGAGTTGGGTAGAGTACCTTCTGTTTCTATTTTGTGGAATAGTTTGTGAAGAACTGGGATTAGATCTTCTTTGAAGGTCTGATAGAACTCTGCACTAAACCCATCTGGTCCTTGGATTTTTTGGTTGGGAAATTATTAATGATTGCTTCTATTTCTTTGAGGGATATAGGGCTGTTTAGATCATTAACCTGATCTTGATTCAACTTTGGTACCTGGTATCTTTCTAGAAACTTCTCCAATTCATCCAGGTTCTCCAGTTTTGTTGAGTATAGCCCTTTGTAGAAGGATCTGATGGTGTTTTGGATTTCTTCAGGATCTGTAGTTATGTTTCCCTTTTCTTTTCTGATTTTGTTAATTAGAATGATTTCCCTGTGCCCTCTAGTGAGTCTGTCTAAGGGTTTATCTATCTTGTTGATTTTCTCAAAGAACCAGCTCCTTGATTGGTTGATTCTTTGAACAGTTCTTCTTGTTTCCACTTGGTTGATTTCGCCCCTGAGTTTGATTATTTCCTGCCATCTACTCCTCTTGGGTGAATTTGTTTCCTTTTGTTCTGAGCTTTTAGGTGTGTTGTCAAGCTGATAATGTGTGCTCTCTCTAATTTTTTTTTTTTTGGAGGCACTCAGAGCTATGAGTTTTCCTCTTAGAAATGTTTTCATTGCGTCCCATGAGTTTGGGTATGTTGTGGCTTCATTTTCATTGAACTCTAAAAAGTTCTTAATTTCTTTCTTTTTTCCTTCCTTGACCAAGGTATCATTGAGAAGCGTCTTGTACAGTTTCTACGTGAATATTGGCTTTCTAGTATTTATTTTATTATTGAAGATCAGCCTCAGTCCATGCTGATCTGATAGGATGCATGGGAAAATTTCAATATTTTTGTATATGTTGAGGCCTGTTTTGTGACCAATTATGTGGTCAATTTTGGAGAAGGTACCATGAGGTGCTGAGAAGAAGGTATATCCTTTTGTTTTAGGATAGAATGTTCTGTAGATATCTGCCAGATCCATTTGATTCATAACTTCTGTTAGTTTCACTGTGTCCCTGTTTAGTTTCTGTTTACATGATCTGTCCATTGGTGAAAGTGATGTGTTGAAGTCTCCCACTATTATTGTGTGAGGTGCAATGTGTGCTTTGAGCTTTACTAAAGTTTCTTTAATGAATGTGGCTGCCTTTTTATTTGGAGCATAGATATTCAGAATTGATAGTTCCTCTTAGAGGATTTTACCTTTGATGTGTATGAAGTGCCCTTCCCTGTCTTTTTTGATGAGTTTGGGTTGGAAGTCAATCTTATCAGATATTAGAATGGCCACTCCAGGCTGTTTCTTCATACCATTTGCTTGGAAAACCATCTTCCAGCCCTTCACTCTGAGGTAGTGTCTATCTTTCTCTGAGATGAGTTTCCTCCAAGCAGCAAAATGCTGGGTCTTTTTTGTGTAGCCAGTTTGCTAGTCTATGTCTTTTTATTGGGGAGTTGAGTCCATTGATATTAAGAGATATTAAGGTAAAGTAATTGTTCCTTCCTTTTATTTTTGTTGTTAAAGTTGGCATTCTGTTCTTGTGGCTGTCTTCTTTTAGGTTTGTTGAGGGATTACCTTCTTGTTTTTTCTAGGGCATAGTTTCAGTCCTTATATTGGTTTTTTTCTATTATTATCCTTTGAAGGGCTGGATTCGTGGAAAGATAATGTGTGAATTTGGTTTTGTCGTGGAATACTTTGGTTTCTCCATCTATGTTAATTGAGAGTTTGGCTGGATATAGTAGCCTGGGCTGGAATTTGTGTTCTTTTAGTGTCTGTATAACATCTGTCCAGGCCCTTCTGACTTTCATAGTCTCTGGTGAAAAATCTAGTGTAATTCTGATAGGCTTGCCTTTATATGTTACTTGGCCTTTTTCTCTTACTGCTTTTAGTATTCTATCTTTATTTAGTGCATTTGTTGTTCTGATTATTATGTGTCAGGAGGTATTTCATTTCTGGTCCAGTCTATTTGGAGTTCTGTAGGCTTCTTGTATGTTCATGGGCATCTCTTTCTTTAGATTTGGGAAGTTTTCTTCTATAATTTTGTTGAAGATATTTGCTGGTCCTTTGAGTTGAAAATCTTCATTCTCATCCACTCCTATTATCCATAGGTTTGGTCTTCTCATTGTGTCCTGGTTTTCCTGGATGTTTTGAGTTAGGATCTTTTTGCATTTTCCATTTTCTTTGATTGTTGTGCCGATGTTCTCTATGGAATCTTCTGCACCTGAGATTCTCTCTTCCATCTCTTGTATTCTGTTGCTGATGCTTGCATCTATGGTTCCAGATTTCTTTCCTAGGGTTTCTATCTCCAGTGTTGCCTCATTTTGGGTTTTCTTTATTGTGTCTACTTCCCTTTTTAGGTCTAGTATGGTTTTGTTCATTTCCATCACCTGTTTGGATGTGTTTTCCTGTTTTTCTTTAAGGATTTCTACCTGTTTGGTTGTCTTTTCCTGTTTTTCTTTAAGGACTTCTACCTGTTTGATTTTGTTATCATTTTTCTTTAAGGACTTGTAACTCTTTAGCAATGTTCTCCTGTAATTCTTTAAGTGAGTTATTAAATTCCTTCTTGATGTCCTCTACCATCATCATGAGATATGCTTTTAAATCCAGGTCTAGCTTTTCCGGTATGTTGGGGTGCCCTGGACTGGGCGAAGTTGGAGTGCTGGGTTCTGATGATGGTGAGTAGTCTTGGTTTCTGTTAGTAAGATTCTTACGTTTACCTTTCGCCATCTTGTAATCTCTGGAGTTGTTATAGTTGTCTCTGTTTAGAGATTGTTCTTCTGGTGATTCTGATTATCATCTATCAGCAGACCTCGGAGACAGGCTCTCTCCTCTGTGTTTCAGTGGTTAGAGCACTCTCTGCTGGCAAGCTCTCCTCTTACAGGGAAGGTGCACAGATATCTGGTGTTTGGACCTCCTCCTGGCCGAAGAAGAAGGCCCAAAACAGTACCTTTTCCCAGGTACTGTGTTGCTTTGGCAGGTCACAGAAGCTGTCAGCTTCTGTGGTGCACACTCTCCCCTGTGCAGACTAAGTTCCTAAATTCAGAGGAGTCCTGGAACCAAGATGGTGCTCCCTCTCCTGAGGCAGAGGGCTCCCGTGCAGGGCGGACTCGTGTCCTCCCAGGCTGGGAGGGTGGCTGGATGTCTGCGGCCTGAAAAGGGTGCTGCCTCAGCGGCTCTGTGGCTCCCGCCTGTCCCAGAAGCTGTCTGCTTCTGTGGTGCACACTCTCACCTGTGCAGACTAAGTGCCTATGTTCGGCGGAGTTCCGAAACCAAGATGGCGCTCCCTGCTCCTGAGGCAGAGGGCTCCAGTGCAGGGCGGACTCGTGTCCTCCCTGGCTGGGAGGGTGGCCGGATGTCTTGGTGGACGACATTCAATTGCAGTTTATTTGATTGCAATTCATGGAAATAAGCTGTTTAGAAATCTCAAAGTGCATTTAATTCAGACTGGAGTAGGTTAATTAACAACATCATGAGGAAGTACTCAGAAGAAACTTCATTCTGCAACCATGTTAAGAATATATGGTTAAAAATTAAATAAACAAGTACCTGCTTCTTCCATATGTGGAGGAAAAAAAGCTGTCATTCAACAGACAGAAGAAAATTATATATATGGCTATAATTTATATAAAGAGGAAATAAAGCTTTGCCATCATTTTAAAGCAATTGATAGTAACACAGTAAACACACTCCATCATAGCACCATACATAACCTAGCATAGAACAGATATGTAGATTTTTTAGTGAATTTCAGAAGAATTGTCAATGTCATCTCATACCAAATAAAAAGAATAACATTCGTCACTGAGATGATAAATAGTAGGAGGTGATTATGAGAAAAAAGATGGAGAAAAGTCCAGGGAGCAATGTTATATCATACCTTATCAAGTTATTGGAATAGTCTATAGAAGAGCAAAATTATCACTTGCTCTAAAATATGCAAAGGTAGTATACTCATATAAGTCTGTGTAATGGCAGAACCACCCAGAGAAATGCAACAGAAGGTTTAAGAAATTCAACCCACTCAGTATACTGAAGCAGAATAATCATGAGTTCAAGTTTATCCTGGACTACATAGTGAGATCCTTACCTTTATCCTAAATAAATAAATAAATAAATAAATAAATAAATAAATAAATAATAAAAATAAATAAGTGTTCTATGATGAGCGCTTGTTGAAGAGAATTGTATTTGTAATCCTTACCAAGCTATTTTGAATTATTTGTTTATCACATTTCCATAAATTGTATTATTTATTTTCTATAAATTCTTTGACAATTCTATGCAATGTGTTTTGACCACATTCACTCCCTCCTCCCCATCCAAATAATTTGTTTCCTTTTTTTTAAGATCAAGACCACATTGTACAGCTCAAATATTCTTATAGATACAGCCTTCCATGCTACTGTGGATTTACCAGGGGCTTTACTCTTAAATAAAACTATTTCCTGTCTCAGAAACTAACAGCTGCCAAAAGTTCCACAGCTCCAGATGTGATATCTTTGGTCAACTCCTCTGTCCATGCTCAACTTTATTACTGAAGATGTCAAAACTTGAGTCATAGAAGATGGAAAAATCCCACTGGTACTGATCTGAAAATTTCATTCCAACTGGAGAGCTTTCATAGTGCTGGAAGGTACTAGTCACACTGGAGGAAAAAAGTCATTGTCATTCTTACACAGCAACAAACTCTACAAGGTACAATAATGACCAGTCTGGTAAGATAGGTCTACTGGGGCAATAGCAGCATCACGGGAATAAACAATTTCTATAACCAAAATGTGGATACTTCGTTCCTTCTTGGAATGGGGAACAAAATACACATGGAAGGACTTACAGAGACAAAGTTTGGAGCTGAGACGGAAGGAAGGACTATCCAGAGACTGCCCCACCCGGAGATCCATCCCATAATCAGCCACCAAATTCAGACACTATTGCATATGCCAGCAAGATTTTGCTGACAGTACCCTGATATAGCTATCTCTTGTGAGGCTATGCCAGTGCCTGGCATATACAGAAGTGGATGCTCTCAGTCATCTATTGGATGGAAAACAAGGCCCCTAATGAAGGAGCTAGAGAAAGTACCCAAGGAGCTAAAGGGGTCTGCAACCCTATAGCAGGAACAACAATATGAACTAACCAGTAACCTCCGGAGCTATGTCGCTAGTTGCATATGTAGCAGAGGATGGCCTAGTCAGCCATCAATGGGAGGAGAGGCCCTTGGTCTTGTGAAGATCATATGCCCCAGTACAGGGGAATCCAGGGCCAGGAAGCAGGAGTGGGTGGGTGGGGGAGGGTATAGGGGACTTTGGTGATAATATTTGAAATGTAAAGGAAGAAAATATCTAATAAAAAAGAAATAAATAAAAAATAAAAAACAATTTCTAGCATCACTAATGATCAAAGAACCTATGGCTAAACAGGATATAGAACTTTGAGGAGAACTTACAACTATTAATTTGCTAAGTATATATAGCATTAAACAGACCCCAATAAATCCATACATCAACATATCCCTCAACCCTCCTCAGAGATCCTTTTATTTACTGTAGATAGTCATTAAAATTCTATTTAAAGGCATAGGGTTTTTTATTATTAAATTATTTTATTTTATTACATTCTAAATGCTCCCCCTCTTCCTGATCCCCTCTTCCAAAGTTCGGACAGGGTGCTTCCCTACTCACCTACTCACACCCCTGCCATACTAACATCCCCTCACACCCCCTCTGGTCCCCCTTTCCTGGGGCATCTAGTCTCTACAGGATTAGGTGCATCCACTGCCACTGAGGCAAGACAAAGCAGTCCTTTGCTACATATGTGCCCGGGGTTGGGGCCATACATTAGCCTATGTATGTTCTTTTGTTGATGGCTCTGAGAGGTCCGGGTTAGTCAGCTCCTTCAAACCTTCTTCTTACTCATCCATAAGTGGTCCCTGACCTCAGTCCAATGTTTGGCCGTAAGTATCTGCATCTGTCTCAGTCAGCTAGCTCCTGGTAGAGCCTCTCAGAGGACAGCCATGTGAGGCTCCTGTCTACAAGCAAAACATAGCATCAATAATAGTGTCAGGGTCTGGTGCCTGTGGATGGGATGGATCCCAAGTTGAGCTTGTCACTGGATGACCTTGCCTTCAGTCTCTGCTCCATTTTTATCCCTGAATTTCTTTTAGATAGGAATAATTCTGGGTCAAAAATTTGAAGTAAGTGGGTGGCCTATCTACTGGAAGTGGTATCTTCAGGTTCTATCTCCCCACTGTTGGGCATTTTGGCTAAGGTTATTGAGTGCTGGGAGGCTTTCACATCCCAAGTCTCTGGGACTTTCTCAAGGCTCCCTCTGTCCCCAACCCTGACACTTGCATATTTTCATTCATTCTCCTGGCCTTCTGGGCTTTTATCCTGTCTACTTTCATACCTGACCCTGTACCCCCTCTTCATCTCCCATCTAATTCCCTCGGTCCCTCTGCCTCCCATGTATTGGGCCTAACTCAACCAAAAATCTTTGGCCTAATGAAAAGACCTGAGCCTGGCTTGAGTCCAGGAACCTGCCTCGCCTACTTCCATACTAGAGTAACTCAGCATGACCTGCTTAAGCCCGCCTTTGCCTAGCTACTGCTGATGTAGAATAACTTCATTGGCCCTGTCCTCCTATGTCATCTCACCCCACCAAAAATCCCCACCTCCTCCCTCAACCGTATATAAGCAAGAGGCTGATTTAATAAAATGAGTTCCTGCTTTGACAAGACTCCCAGCTCAGTGTGTTTATTTTGGACCATCAACACTTGCCATCCCACTCAGCCCCTACAGACCCAGCTGGACTGGGTTCTCTCTTCTCACATGGACTTGCCTGCAAAGAGCTGACAGACATGCTAATATTGTAACTCCTTCTAAGTGGGATTGAAGCATCCTCACTTGGGTCTTCCTTCTTGTTGAGCTTCAAACACTCTGTGAGTTGTATCAAGGGTATTCTGTACTTTTGGCTAATATCCACCTATCAGTGAGTACATATCATGCATGTTCATTTGGGTCTGGGTTATCTCTCTCAGGAAGATATTTCTAGTGCCATCCATTTGCCTGAAAAATTCACGATGTCCTCATTTTCAATAGCTGAATAATATTCCACTGTGTAAATAAAATTCCACAATTTCTGTATCCATTTTTAGGTGAGGAACAACTAGGTTATTTCCAGCTTCTGGCTATTACAAATAAGGTTGTTATAAACATGGTGGAGCTTGTGTTCTTGTGGTATGATGGAACATCTTTTGGGTATATCCCCAAGAGCCATCTAGCTGAGTCTTCAGGTAGAACCATTTCCAATTTTCCAAGGTCCAGAATTGTTGTACCAGTTTGCCCTCCCATCAGCAATGGAGGAGTGTTTCTCCTTCTCCACATCCTAGCAAACATCTGCTGTCACCTGAATTTTTTATCTTAACCATTCTGATTGGGGTAGGGTGGAATATTAGGGACATTCTGATATGCACTTCCCTGATGACTAAGGATGTCGAATATTTCTTAGTGTTTCTCACCCATTCAAGATTTCTCTATTAAGAATTCTGTTTGGAGTAGGGCCACAGGCCTCTTCCGGCCGGACCAGCACCTGGGTAGCTAGAGCGCAGGGTCAGCTGACACCCGCCAGCTACCCACGACCCCCGCCACAGGATTTTGAGACTGCTGGTGAGTGGAACACAGCTTCTGCTCCAGTCCAATCACACGGGACCTGAGACTGCTTTGGTTGGGGAGGCAGAAATCCGGCCTGAGTAGGGCCACAAGCCTCTTCTGGTCAGAAAAGCACCGGGGTAGCTAGGGCGCAGGATCGGCTGACACTCGCCAGCTACCCACAACACCCACCACAGGATTTTAAGACTTCTGGTGAGTGGAACACAGCTTCTGCTCCAATCCAATTGCGCACGGGACCTGAGACTGCATTAGTTAGGGAAGCAGAAAACCGGCCTGAGTAGGACCACAGGCCTCTTCTGGCCGGACCAGCACCGGGGTAGCTAGAGCACAGGGTCGGCTGACACCCGCCAGCTACCCACGACCCCCGCCACAGAATTTTGAGACTGCTGGTGAGTGGAACACAGCTTCTGCTCCAATCTTTAAACAGTGACAACGACAACAACTAACCCCAGAGATTACCAGATGGCGAAAGGTAAAGGTAATAATCTTACTAACAGAAACCAAGACCACTCACCAACATCAGAACCCAGCACTCCCACTTCGCCAAGTCCAGGGCACCCAAACACACCAGAAAAGCTAGACACGGATCTAAAAGCATATCTCACGATGATGGTAGAGGACTTCAAAAAGGACTTTAATAACACACTTAAAGAAATACAAAGGAACACTGGTAAACAGGTAGAAGACAGTAAAGAGGAAGCACAAAAATCCCTTAAAGAATTGCAGGAGAACACTGCTAAAGAGTTACAAATCCTTAAAGAAAAACAGGATAACATAATCAAACAGGTAGAAGTCCTTAATGAAAAACAGGAAAACACATCCAAACAGATGATGGAATGAACAAAACTATACTAGACCTAAAAAGGGAAGTAGACACAATAAAGAAAACCCAAAATGAGGCAACACTGGAGATAGAAACCCTAGAAAACAAATCTGGAACCATAGATACGAGCATCAGCAACAGAATACAAGAGATGGAAGAGAGAATCTCAGGTGCAGAAGATTCCATAGAGAACATAGGCACAACAATCAAGGAAAATGTAAAATGCAAAAAGATCCTAACTCAAAACATCCAAGAAATACAGGACAAATGAGAAGACCAAACCTATGGATAATAGGAGTGGATGAGAATGAAGATTTTCAACTCAAGGACCAGCAAACATCTTCAACAAAATTATAAAAGAAAACTTCCCAAATCTAAAGAAAGAGATGCCCATGAACATACAAGAAGACTACAGAACTCCAAATAGACGGGACCAGAAACGAAATACCTCCCAACACATAATAATCAGAACAACAAATGCTCTAAATAAAGATAGAATACTAAAAGCAGTAAGAGAAAAAGGCCAAGTAACATATAAAGGCAAGCCTATCAGAATTACACCAGATTTTTCACCAGAGACTATGAAAGCCCGAAGATCCTGGACGGATGTTATACAGACACTAAAAGAACACAAATTCCAGCCCAGGCTACTATACCCAGCCAAACTCTCAATTAACATAGATGGAGAAACCAAAATATTCCACGACAAAACCAAATTCACACATTATCTCTCCACGAATCCAGCCCTTCAAAGGATAATAACAGAAAAAAACCAATACAAGGACAGGAACCATGCCCTAGAAACAACAAGAAGGTAATCCCTCAACAAACCTAAAAGAAGACAGCCACATGAACAGAATGCCAACTTTAACAACAAAAATAACAGGAAACAACAATTACTTTTCCTTAATATCTCTTAATATCAATGGACTCAACTCCCCGATAAAAAGACATAGACTAACAAACTGGCTACACAAACAAGACCCAACATTTTGCTGCTTACAGGAAACTCATATCAGAGAAAAAGATAGACACTACCTCAGAATGAAAGGCTGGAAAACAATTTTCCAAGCAAATGGTATGAAGAAACAAGCTGGAGTAGCCATTCTAATATCTGATAAGATTAACTTCCAACCCAAAGTCATTAAAAAAGACAGGGAGGGACACTTCATACTCATCAAAGGTAAAATCCTCCAAGAGGAACTATCAATCCTGAATATCTATGCTCCAAATACAAAGGCAGCCACATTCATTAAAGAAACTTTAGTAAATCTCAAAGCACACATTGCACCTCATACAATAATAATGGGAGACTTCAACACACCACTTTCACCAATGGACAGATCATGGAAACAGAAACTAAACAGGGACACAGAGAAACTAAGAGAAATTATGAATCAAATGGATCTGGCAGATATCTACAGAACATTCTATCCTAAAACAAAAGGATATACCTTCTTCTCAGCACCTCATGGTACCTTCTCCAAAATTGACCACATATTTGGTCACAAAACGGGCCTCAACAGATACAAAAATATTGAAATTGTCCCATGCATCCTATCAGATCACCATAGAATAAGGCTGATCTTCAATAACAAAATAAATAATAAAAAGCCAACCTTCACGTGGAAACTGAACAACACTCTTCTCAATGATACCTTGGTCAAGGAAGGAATAACGAAAGAAATTAAGGACTTTTTAGAGTTCAATGAAAATGAAGCCACAACATACCCAAACTTACGGGACACAATGAAAGCATTTCTAAGAGGTAAACTCATAGCTCTGAGTGCCTCCAAAAGGAAACTAGAGAGAGCACACATTAGCAGCTTGACAACATACCTAAAAGCACTAGAACACAAGGAAGCAAATTCACCCAAGAAGAGTAGACAGCAGGAAATAATCAAACTCAGGGGCGAAATCAACCAAGTGGAAACAAGAAGAATAATTCAAAGAATCAACCAATCAAGGAGCTGGTTCTTTGAGAAAATAAACAAGATAGATAAACCCTTAGCCAGACTCACTAGAGGGCACAGGGAAAGCATCCTAATTAACAACATCAGAAATGAAAAAGGAGACATAACAACAGATCCTGAAGACATCCAAAACACCATCAGATCCTTCTACCAAAGGCTATACTCAACAAAACTGGAGAACCTGGATGAAATGGACAAATTTCTATACAGATACAAGGTACCAAAGTTAAACCAGGATGAAGTTAACTATCTAAACAGTCCCATAACGCCTAAAGAAATAGAAGCAGTCATTAATGGTCTCCCAAATAAAAAAAGCCCAGGACCAGATGGGTTTAGTGCAGAGTTCTATCAGACCCTCAAAGAAGATATAATCCCAGTTCTTCACAAACTATTCCACAAAATAGAAACAGAAGGTACTCTACCCAACTCATTCTATGAAGCCACAATTATCCAGCAATACCTCTTCTAGGCATATATCCAGAAGATGTCCCAACCGGTAAGAAGGACACATGCTCCACTATGTTCATAGCAGCCCTATTTATAATAGCCAGAAGCTGGAAAGAACCCAGATGTCCCTCACAAGAGGAATGGATACAGAAATTATGGTACATTTACACAATGGAGTACTACTCAGCTATTAAAAAGAATGAATTTATGAAATTCCTAGCCAAATGGATGGACCTGGAGGGCATCATCTTGAGTGAAGTAACACAATCACAAAAGAACTCACACAATATGTATTCACTGATAAGTGGATATTAGCCCAAAACTTAGGATACCCAAGATATAAGATACAACTTGCTAAACGCATGAAACTCAAGAAGAATGAAGACGGAAGTGTGGACACTGTGCCCCTCCTTAGAATTGGGAACAAAACACCCAGGGAAGGAGTTACAGAGACAAAGTTCGTAGCTGTGATGAAAGGATGGACCATTTAGAGACTGCCGTATCCAGGGATCCATCCCATAAGCAGCTTCTAAATGCTGACACCATTGCATACACTAGCAAGATTTTGCTGAAAGGACCCAAATATAGCTGTCTTTTGTGAGACAATGCCGGGGCCTAGCAAACACAGGAGTGGATGTTCACAGTCAGCTATTGGATGTATCACAGGGCTCCCAATGGAGAAGCTAGAGAAAGTACCCAAGGAGCTAAGGGGATCTGCAACCCTATTGGTGGAACAACATGATGTACTAACCAGAACCCCGGAGCTCTTGTCTCTAGCTGCATATGTATTGAAAGATGGCCTAGTCGGCCATCACTGGAAAGAGAGGCCCATTGGACTTGCAAACTTTATATGCCCCAATATAGGGGAATGCCAGGGCCAAAAGAATGGGAATGGGTGGGTAGGGAAGTGGGGGGCGCTATGGGGGACTTTTGGGATAGCATTGGAAATGTAACTGTGGAAAATATGTAATAAAAATATTAAAAATTAAAAAAAAAAAGAGGAACACTCCTCCATTGTTGGTGGGATTGCAAGCTTGTACAACCACTCTGGAAATCAGTCTGGCGGTTCCTCAGAAAATTGGACATATTACTACCGGAGGATCCAGCAATACCTCTCCTGGGCATATATCCAGAAGATGTCCCAACCGGTAAAAAGGACACATGTTCCACTATGTTCATAGCAGCCCTATTTATAATAGCCAGAAGCTGGAAAGAACCCAGATGTCCCTCACAAGAGGAATGGATACAGAAATTATGGTACATTTACACAATGGAGTACTACTCAGCTATTAAAAAGAATGAATTTATGAAATTCCTAGCCAAATGGATGGACCTGGAGGGCATCATCTTGAGTGAAGTAACACAATCACAAAAGAACTCACACAATATGTATTCACTGATAAGTGGATATTAGCCCAAAACTTAGGATACCCAAGATATAAGATACAATTTGCTAAACGCATGAAACTCAAGAAGAATGAAGACCAAAGTGTGGACACTGTGCACCTTCTTAGAATTGGGAACAAAACACCCAGGGAAGGAGTTACAGAGACAAAGTTCGTAGCTGTGATGAAAGGATGGACCATTTAGAGACTGCCGTATCCAGGGATCCATCCCATAAGCAGCTTCTAAACGCTGACACCATCGCATACACTAGCAAGATTTTGCTGAAAGGACCCAAATATAGCTGTCTCTTGTGAGATGATGCCGGGGCCTAGCAAACACAGGAGTGGATTTTCACAGTCAGCTATTGGATGTATCACAGGGCTCCCAATGGAGAAGCTAGAGAAAGTACCCAAGGAGCTAAAGGGATCTGCAACCCTATTGGTGGAACAACATGATGTACTAACCAGAACCCCGGAGCTCTTGTGTCTAGCTGCATATGTATTGAAAGATGGCCTAGTCGGCCATCACTGGAAAGAGAGGCCCATTGGACTTGCAAACTTTATATGCCCCAATATAGGGGAATGCCAGGGCCAAAAGAATGGGAATGGGTGGGTAGGGAAGTGGGGGGCGCTATGGGGGACTTTTGGGATAGCATTGGAAATGTAATTGAGGAAAATATGTAATAAAAATATTAAAAATTAAAAAAAAAAGAATTCTGTTTAATGCTGTAGTCCATTTTTTAAATTGGGTTATGTGGAGTTTTGAAGTCTAACTTCTTGAGTTCTTTATATATATTGGATATTAGCCCTCTATCAGATCCAGGGTTAATGAAGTTCTTTTCTTAATCTGTAGTTTTTTGTTTTGTCCTATTGCCAGTGTGCCTTGCCTTATGAAAGTTTTGCAGTTTCATGAGATCACATTTATTACTTGTTGATCTTAGAATCTGAACCATTGGGGTTCAGTTTAGGAAAGTTTTCCCTGTGTCAGTGCATTAGAAGTTACTTCCCACTTTCTCTTCTATTAGATTCAGTCTATCTGGTTTGATGTTGAGGTCCTGTATCCACCTGGACTTGAGCTATGTACAAGGTAATACATATGGATCAATTTGCATTCTTCTATGTGCAGACCTCCGGCTAGACCAGCACCATTTGTTGAAGATGTTTTCTTTTTTCTGTTGTATGGTTTTGTCTTCTTTTTCAGAGATCAACTGTCTATAGGTTTGTGGGTTTATTTCTGGGTCTTCAATTCTATTTCATTGATCAACCTGTGTGTCTCTGTACCAATATCCTGTGGTTTTTATCACGATTGCTCTGTAATACAGCTTGTGGTCAGGGATGGTGATTCATTCCTCCAGAAGTTCTTTTATTGTTGAAATTCTTTGGGCTATCCTAGGTTTTTTGGTTTTTCATGTGGAGCTGAGAATTGCTCTTTCCTTATCTGTGAAAGATTATGTTCAAATTTTGATGGAGATTGGATTGCTTTTAGAATGATGGCCAGTTTTCCAATGTTAATCCTACCAATCCATGAGCATGGGAGATATTTCCATCTTCTGAGGTCTTCTCCAATTTCTTTCATCAGGGACTTGAAGATTGTGTCATATAGATCTTTTACTTGCTTGGCTAGAGTTACACCAAGATATTTTATATTATTTGTGGCTATTGTAAATGATCTTGTTTCCCTAATTTCTTTTTCAGCCTGTTTATCATCTGTATAAAGAAAGGCTACTGATTTTTTTTTTGTAAATTTTATAGCCAGCCACATTGCTGAAGTTGTTTATCAACTAAAGGAATTCTCTAGTAGAAATTTTGGGGTCACTTATATATACTATCATATCATCTGCAAATAGTGATATCTTGACTTCTTCCTTATAATTTATATATAATTTGTATCCCCTTAATCTCCTTTTGTTGTTCAATTTCTCTAGATAGAATTTCAAGTACTATATTAAATAGATAGGTAGAGAATAGGCAGCCTTCTTTGTCCCTTATTTTAATGGGATTGCTTCTAGTTTCTCTCTATTTAACTTTGTTGGTTTGCTACATATTGTTTTTATTATGATTAGGTATGTGCCATGAATTCCTGTTCTCCTGAGGACTTTTAACAGGAAGGGGTGTTGTATTTTGTCGAATGCTTTTTCAGCATCTATTGAAATGATCATGGGACTTTTTCCATTGAGATTGTTTATATATTGGATTACAATGATGGATTTTCATATATTGAACTATTCCCACACCCCTGGCTGGGATGAAGCTTAATTGATTGTGGTGAGTGATGTGTTTGATGTGTTCTTGGATTTGGTTTGTGAGACTTTTATTGAGTATTTTTGGATCAATATTCATAAGGGAGTTGGTCTGAAGTTCTCTTTCTTTGCTGAGTCTTTGTATGGTTTAGGTATGAGTATAACTGTGGCTTCATAGAACAAATTAAGTAGTGCTGTAAGGTATCTCCCTGTGATTTCATTACTGTCCACACTCCTGTTCTGCCCTCCACCACAGACTTGCAGAATGGTGCTATATGGGCACGTGAGTATTGAATTGTTATACACAGATCTCGAGGTCCCCACAAACTATTAAAAACAACTGGGAATCCAATACATTCAAAATTCAAGCTTGAGCTTGGACCCTTCAACCTCTCCAATATAGTAGCTGGGTGTGGAAGTGCCTGAGCTGGTGAAGCCTTGCCTTTTGTTTGTTTGTTTGTTTTTTGTTTCGGGGAATTTTGTTGTTGTTGTTGTTTTGTTTTGTTTTGTTTTGTTTTTTGAGACAGGGTTTCTTTTTATAGCACTGGCTGTCCTGGAACTCACTTTGTAGACCAGACTGGCCTCAAACTCAGAAATACGACTGCCTCTGCCTCCTAAGTGCTGGGATTAAAGGCTTAGCCTTGCCTTTTTATCACAGTTGCAGCAGAGTAAGAGGCTTTCCAACTTTGCAGTTACATGATTGGTTGACATTTGAAAATTGCAGCTTGGTACATTTCTATTGGCTAGTGATGATTTCAGCCTGGTATGAACAATGGTTGCTTACTTAAGCAATCTATTTTAAGGACATCTGGAACATTAGGTGCTTTCCTTATAAGAGTAATTGGCTGTCACTAGGACTGGAGTGGCTGTTGCTAGGGACGTCTCAGTTCCTGGAACAAATTGGGATTTTCCAGTAACTGAGTTCAATTTAGGGGCAAGCTAACATAAAATAGAGTCTAAAAGTAAAATGGAGTTTGTAATTTTAAGCAGTGCCCTTCAGTACTCAAGGAGGGATTGTGGATGAAGGTGTCCTGCTCTGTGCCTTGCAGTCTGGTCAGTGTGCTGGTGTCACGGTGAACGTGTTTACAAAATAGTCATCACGGGAGCAGGCCTTAGTGGACTATGAGAATGTTACATTGTGCCCACCTGGATGCCAGCATCAAGGAGACCCAGAGCCACTTTGGGAAGGAAATCAAAGTCCAGTTTGTGGACATAGTGAAGGGGAAATCTCTAACAGAGGTTGTAAAGTCCCAGGCCTTTACAAGTGCCTTATCTCCACACACCAAGACCTGAACTGCTCTGACAGAAGCATTGGGCACACTGATGCTCACCTCGGCTAGCTCCTTTAAAGGGATCATCTGACTGACACAAGGGATATCTCTGAAGAATGGTGGGGCCTGACTGAGCCCTGAAGTCATTGTCAACTTTCTGAGAGAAGTGTAAAAACAGGCAGATATGATCTTGGTGAATGCTACATTTATGATTAAAGATGCTGGCCTTAATGTCACCACCTCCTACAGCCCTGTGTTCCCAGGAGAGCAAGGCAGCAAAGAATACCTCCAGACTGTGGCCCTGGCAGGTGTCCCCTATCAAATTGTGGGCTTGATCCACAGCAATGTTGCATGTGTTCCATAGAGTTGCCATCAGGCCAGAGATGTTGCTGCACAGGAGTTAGCCCCTGCTCATGTTCCAGGCCCAGGCCTCCAACTAATGCTGCCCACTATGGTTCACCACTTGGAATAAACAGGTGTTCAACTCCTGTCCACCAAACCTCCAAGGTATCTGATAGAGAATCCTGGCACATCATGGATCTCTCCTCCCTGCTGCCTAGCCTGGAAGCATGGAAGTAGCACATACATTCATGAAGCTTTCCATTTCTGCTTCTGACCCTGAGACTCAGTGGCCCCAGTCCCTCAGGTTCTTCTTAAGAAATTTCTCACTCATGGTGATCTATAGAGAGAAGATATCCACATTCCTGGGATAGAACCTGGGCATCATCTTCCTGAAATAACATCTAGTAAAGAATCTCTTAAAGAAAAAATGTGTGGACAAAGGGGTAAACTTCATGATACACTGTAACATACTGAATCTTCTACAGTGAGATTTCTTTTTTATTTGTATTTTGTATTTTCTTTTGGCTGGGATGTTGCAACAGCAGAGGGCAGATACAAAAGGATGGGGCCATTAAAGGGTTTGAGGTATAGGATGTGAAATATTTAAGGACTCAAAATTTTCTTTTAATGCATAACTCAATGTTATTCTTTTAATGAGAAAATAAAAACCATACATGTCTAAGACACTACTTCATTTATTACTTCACTGTAAATTCTAGGTTTCTGATAATAGCACAATAAGGTAGAGGTAACACCAAGCTGGGTAGATTTTAAACAGCCACAGATTTACCAGACCCTTTAAGGAAATGTGAGTGCACTGGGGTATTCAAAATTCCTCACAAGTACAATTTAAACAAAAATTAAAATTGATTCAAATACTAACTGGTTCTAAATCAGCATTCTGCTCCAAAATGTTAATATCCTTCACTAACTCACATTATGTTACTAAAAGTCTTCAAAGTATTATTTCTTAGAAATGTTGCAATTATAATTTAGTCCACATTGATCAGTAAAAGATAAAGGACAAAACACACACAAGGGTCTTAATTAAAGTGAATTAAAGGCTGTGGTGCAAGTACTTCAGCAATTCTGTAGATGACTTAAAACTCTCAATCTGGTGCTGTGGTCCCAAGAAAATTCTAGAAAGCCACTGGTCTTCAGTCTGCATTGGGATGGTTAAGAAGTAGATCTAATACCAGTGAAGGAGTGGCTCAGCAACAGGATAGATGAATCTGTAGTGAAAATAAGAGCAGACAAAAATCAAAAGCTTTTTATTCAGTATCATTTTATGTGGGCTGCCACCAAAAGGATTGGATCTTCCTACCTCAAATGATGAAATAAGATAATGCTTAACAGGCAGGCCCAGCTCCTTGACTTTTACTTGATTTCAGATGAAGTCAAGTTGACAATAAGGATTAGCCATACAAAATATCTAAAATGATTAAAATGTAAAGGGCATTATTGATTTGATATTATCCATGTTAATAGGCAAAATAACGGGAGACAGAAAGCTGAATTTAAGTTCACTAAATTGGCTTTCAATATTTTTAAAAAATTACTAATATGACAAACACAATTAAGTCTCTTTTTGGATATGAAACTTTTGACTAATTTATCTAACAGTAACTGATCACATAAAAAATTGTGAAGCAAACATACAGCAACTGTATTACAACTGTGCCTTTCCTATTTATCAAAAAGCCTAATAAAGAAATTTTTTCCAATTTTTTATTAGGTATTTTCTTCATATACTTTAGAAATTCTATCCCAAAAGTACCCAAACCCTCCCCCCACCCTGATCTCTTAACCACCCACTCCCATTTCTTGGCCCTGGTGTTCCCCTGTAAAGAGGCATATAAAGTTTGCAAGACCAAGGGGCCTCTCTTCCCAATGATGCCGACTGGGCCATCTTTTGTTACATATGCAGCTAGAGACACAAGCTCTGGGGGTATTAGTTAGTTCATATTGTTGTTCCAACTATAGGGTTGCAGACCCCTTTAGCTCCTTGGGTACTTTCTCTAGCTCCTCCATTGGGAGCCCTGTGTTCCATCCAATAGCTGACTGTGAGGATCCACTTCTGTGTTTGCCAGGCATTGGCATTGCCTCACAAGAGACAGCTATATTAGGGTCCTTTCAGCAAAATCTTACTGGCCTATGCAATGATATCTATGTTTGGAGGCTGATTATGGGATGGATCCCCAGGTGTGGCAGTCTCTAGATAGTCCATCCTTTCATCTCACCTCCAAACTTTGTCTCTATAACTCCTTCGATGGGTGTTTTGTTCCCAATTCTAAGAAGGGGCAAAGTGTCCACATTTTGGTCTTTGTTCTTCTTGAGTTTCATGTGTTTTGCAGATTGTACCTTGGGTATTCTAAGTTTCTGGGTTAATATCCACTTACAAGTGAAGATATAACATGTGAGTTCTTTTGTGATTGGGTTGCCTCACACAAAATGATGCCCACCAGGTCCATCGATTTGCCTAAGAATTTCATAAATTCATTCTTTTTAATAGCTGAGTAGTACTCCATTGTGTAAATGTACCACATATTCTGTATCCGTTCCTCTGTTGAGGGACATTTAGGTTCTTTCCAGTTTCTGGTTATTATAAATAAGGCTGCTATGAACATACTGGAGCATGTATCCTTCTAACCAGTTGGAACATCTTCTGGATATACGCCCAGGAGAGGTATTACTGGATCCTCCGATAGTACTTTGCCCAATTATCTGAGGAAACTCCAGACTGATTTCCTGACTGGTTGTACAAGCTTGCAATCCCACCAACAATGGAGGAGTGTCCCTCTTTCTACACATCTGCCCCAGCATCTGCTGTCACCTGAGTTTTTTATCTTAGCCATTCTGACTGGTGTGAGGTGGAATCTCAAGGTTGCTTTGATTTGCATTTCTCTGATGATTAAGGATGCTGAACATTTTTTTAAGGTGCTTCTCAGCCATTCGGTATTCCTCAGGAGAGAATTCTTTGTTTAGCTCTGAGCCCCATTTTTTAATGGGGTTATTTGATTTTCTGGAGTCCACCTTATTGAGTTCTTTGTATATATTGGATATTAGTCCCCTATCTGATTTAGGATTAGTAAAGATCCTTTCCCAATCTGTTGGTGGCCTTTTTGTCTTATAGACTTGAGCTTTGTACAAGGAGATAAGAATGGATCAATTCACATACTTCTACATGATAACCACCAGTTGTGCCAGCACCATATGTCAAAAATGCTGTCTTTTTTCCACTGGATGGTTTTAGCTCCCTTATCAAAGATCAAGTGACCATAGGGGTATAGGTTCATTTCTGGGTCTTCTATTCTATTCCATTGGTCTACCTGTCTGTCCCTATACCAGTACCATGCAGTATTTATCACAATTGCTCTGTAGTACAGCTTTAGGTCAGGCATGGTGATTCCACCAGAAGTTCTTTTATCATTGAGAAGAGTTTTTACTATCCTAGGTTTTTTGTTACTCCTGATAAATTTGCAAATTACCCTTTCTAATTCGTTGAAGAATTGATTTGGAATTTTAATGGGGATTGCATTGAATCTGTAGATTGCTTTTGGCAAGATAGCCATTTCTACTATATTGATCATGCCAATCCATGAGCATGGGAGATCTTTCCATCTTCTGAGATCTTTAATTTTTTTCTTCAGAGACTTGAAGTTCTTATCATACAGAACTTTCACTTCCTTAGTTAGAGTCCCGCCAAGATATTTTATATTATTTGTGACTATTGAGAAGGGTGTTGTTTCCCTAATTTCTTTCTCAGACTGTTTATCCTTTGTGTAGAGAAAGGCCATTCACTTGTTTGAGTTAATTTTATATCAAGCTACTTCATTGAAGATGTTTATCTGGTTTAGGAGTTCTCTGGTGGAATTTTTAGGGTCATTTATATATAATATCATATCATCTGCAAGAAGTGATATTTTGACTTCTTCCTTTCCAATTTGTATCCCTTTGATCTCCTTTTGTTGTCAAATTGCTCTGGCTAGGACTTCAAGTATCATATTGAGTAGGTAGGGAGAAAGTGGGCAGCCTTGTCTAGTCCCTGATTTTAGTGGGATTGCTTCCAGCTTTTCACCATTTACTTTGATGTTGGCTACTGGTTTGCTGTAGATTGCTTTTATTATATTTAGTTATGGGCCTTGAATTCCTGATCTTTCCAAGACTTTTATCATGAATGGGAGTTGGATTTTGACAAATGCTTTCCCAGCATCTAACTGGATGATCATGTGGTTTTTGTCTTTTAGTTTATGGATATCCATACATTAAACCATCCCTGCATCCCTGGAATAAAACCTATTTGGTCAGGATGGATGATTGATGTGTTCTTAGAATCGGTTATCTAGAATCTTATTTAGTATTGTAGCATCGATATCCATGAGGGAAATTAGTCGGAGGTTCTTTATCTTTGTTGGGTCTTTCTGTGGTTTAGGTATCAGAGTAATTGTGGCTTCATAGAATGAATTGGGTAGAGTACCTTCTTCTGCTTCTATTTTGTGGAATAGTTTGTGAAGAACTGGAATTCGATCTTCTTTAAAGGTCTGATAGAACTCTACATTAAACCCATCTGGTCCTGGGCTTTCTTTAGTTGGGAGACTATTAATGACTGCTTCTATTTCTTTAGGAGAAATGGGACTGTTAAGATCGTTAATCTGATCCTGATTTAACTTTGGTACCCGGTATCTGTCTAGGAAGTTTACAATTTCACCCAGGTTTTCCAGTTTTGTTGAGTAAAACCTTTTGTAGAAGGATCTAATAGTGTTTTGGATTTCTTCAGGATCTGTTGTTATGTCTTCCTTTTTATTTCTGATTTTGTTAATTAGGATGCTGTCCCTGTGCCCTCTATTGAGTCTGACTAAGGGTTTATCTATCTTGCTGATTTTCTCAAAGAACCAGCTCCTCATTTGATTGATTCTTTGAATTTTTCCTTTTGTTTTCATTTGGTTGATTTAGCCCCTGAGTTTGATTATTTCCTGCTGTCTACTCCTCTTGGGTGAATTGGCTTCCTTTTGGTCTAGATCCTTTAGGTGTGTTGTCAAGCTGCTACTGTGTGCTGTCTCTAGTTTCTTTTTGGAGGCACTCAGAGCTATGAGTTTTCCTCTTAGGAGTTCTTTCATTGTGTCCCATAAGTTTAGTTATGGTTTTTCATTAAACTCTAAAAAGTCTTTAATTTCTTTATTTCTTCCTTGACCAAGGTATCATTGAGAAGAGAGTTGTTCAGTTTCCATGTGAATGTTGGCTTTCTATTATTTATGTTGTTATTGAAGATCAGCCTTAGTCCATGGTGATTTTATAGGATGCATGCGACAATTTCAATATTTTTGTATCTGTTGAGTGCTGTTTTGTGACCAATTAAAGGGTCAATTTTGGAGAAGGTACCATGAGGTGCTGAAAAGAAGGTATATCCTTTTGTTTTAGGATAAAATGTTCTGTAGATATCTGTTAAATCCATTTGTTTCATAACTTCTGTTAGTTTCACTGTGTCCCTGTTTAGTTTCTGTTTCCAGGATCTGTCCATTGATGAAAGAGGTATTAAGGAAAAATAATTGTTGCTTCCTATTAATTTTGTTGTTAGAGCTGGCATTTGGTCCTTGTGGCCTTCTTCTCTTATGTTTCTTGAAGGATTACTTTCCTGCTTTTTCTATGGCGTAGTTTTTGTCCTTGTATTGGTTTTTTTCTGTTATTATCCTTTGAAGGGCTAGGTTCATGGAAAGATATTGTGTGAATTTGGTTTTGTTATGGAATACCTTAGTTTCTCCATCTATGGTAATTGAGATTTTGGATGGGTGTAGTAGCCTGCGCTGGCATTTGTGTTCTCTCAGTGTCTGTATAACATCTGTCCAGGATCTTCTGGCTTTCATAGTCTCTGGTAAGAAGTCTCTAGTAATTCTAATAGGCCTGCCTTTATATGCTACTTGACTTTTTTCTCTTGCTGCTTTAATATTTTGTCTTTATTTAGTGCATTTGTTGTTCTGATTATTATGTGTTGGGAGGAATTTCTTTTCTGGTCCAGTCTATTTGGAGTTCTGTAGGTTTCTTGTATGTTCATGGGCATCTCTTTCTTTAGTTTGGGAAGTTTTCTTCTATAATTTTGTTGAAGATATTTGCTGGCCTTTTAAGTTGAAAATCTTCATTCTCATCTACTTCTGTTATCCGTAAGTTTGGTCTTCTCATTGTGTCCTGGATTTCCTGGATGTTTTGAGCTAGGATCTTTTTGTAATTTTGCATTTTCTTTGATTGTTATGTCCATGTTCTCTATGGAATCTTCTGCACCTGAAATTCTCTCTTCCATCTCTTGTTCTCTGTTGCTGATGCTGGTATCTATGTTTCCTGATTTCTTTCCTAGAGTTTCTATCTCCAGAGTTGTCTCCCTTTGGGTTTTCTTTATTATTTTTACTTCCATTTTTAGATCCTGAATGGTTTTGTTCAATTCCATCTCCTGTTTGGTAGTGTTTTGCTGTAACTCTCTGGGGCATTTTTGTGTTTCCTCTTTAAAAGCTTCCAGATGTTTACCTGTATTTTCCTGCATTTCCTTCTTAATGTCCTCCATCATCACCAGAAGAAGTGACTTTAGATCCATGTCTTGCTTTTCTGGTGTGATGGTGTATCCAGGACTTGCTATGGTGGGAGAGTTTGGTTCTGATGATGCCACATAACCTTTGGTTTCTGTTGCTTCTGTTCTTATGCTTGCCTCCTGCCATCGGATTATGTCAAGTGCTTGCACCCTCAATATATCTGATTGGAGCCTGTCCTTCCTATAATCCCAGTTGATTCAGGACTCCTCAGAGTCCAGCTTTCTCTGTGATCCTTTGCTTGTGGGATCCTGTGAACCTGAGATTCTGAGTATGTCAGAGTTCTTGGCAGTCAAGTTCCTCTCAACCCCTGAAATGCTGGTGTGACCAAGCTTCTTTTATCCTGGGATCCTGTTGTCAAAGATTCTGGGCATGTTACAGTGCCTGGAAGTGGTGCCTCCTTTGAGGAGCGTGGAGCTGTCTGTCAGTGATCCTAAGATCTCGTGGAGAGTCCTCTAGGGACCGTGGGTGTGTCTGCCAACTCTGCACCCAATGTGACCTGGTGTTGGCGTGCAGGGACTTGTGCCCCTGGTCAGGCCAGTTTTCTGCTTCCCTAATGCTGTCTCAGGTTCCATGCGATTGGATTGGATCAGAAGTTGTGTTCCACTCACCAGAGGTCCTAAGGTCTAGGGACCTTGGGGATGTCCGCCAACTCCATGCACAAGGTGACCCAGTGCTGGCGCCAACCAGAAGGAACTTTCCATAAAACAATTTTTTAAAAAACACTCATTTGCTCTGAAATGAATGAAAAGGGCATTAGATACATTATCTAGTAAATACAACCTTTCAAGTAAAAGAGGTTACCTGTCATCTAAGGAATAACATAATAACACATGGTAGCATATTGAGAAGAGTACATGAAAAATGAATATCAAAGTAAAGAGTCAGTGACAATGATGATGAACATTCTCATCTTTTAAAAGGTTTTGTGAGGCCCTACACAAACTAAATTCAGAAATAAAATTAGAATCCTACATTTTCCATTTATAAACTTCCATAACTTACGTTTCATTTGCTCTCAAGAATAAATTTGAGTTAGACTGGAAGATGTTTCAAACTTTAAGGTTTTAAACTGGGTTCTCACTATGCTGCTCAGACAGACTGCCAACCCTTCAGCTCCAAAGGAACTTTTTACCACAGCCTCCAAACTAACTAGAATCACAAGTGCCTAGAACCATGTTCAGCTGAACCTGAAATTTACCTAGAAGATATGCACAGAGATGTTAAAAAACGAAGCTCAGCATCAGGTAATTGCTAAGTAATAAAACAAAGTATGATTGGGGCCTTCTGATTTCCAAGTTACATGCTTGTCTCTTACCTTTTTAGCTACAGAAATAAATATACGTTATTAGATCTACATCATAAGAAACTTTGTAAATCAATTAAATTTGTGGTGAGTTTTATCAAAACCAGACTTTTTATTGGATATTTTCATTATTTACATTTCAAATGTAAATTTCCCATCCCATCCTGTCCCATCACCCCTTCTCCTGCTTCTATGAGGGTGTTCACGTACCCACCCACCCACTCCCACCTCTCCTATACTGGGGCATCAAGACTTCACAGGACTGAGGGCCTCTTCTCCCATTGATGCCCGGCAAGGCCTTCCTCTGCTACATAAACTAGAAAGTTTTTAAAGTTTGTCATATTTACCAGTCTTAAAGAGCTCACAGAAGACAAGTAAGCAGAGAATTTACAGAATCATCAGGTGAAATCTACAGCAACCTTCTGCCAGTACCAAGAAAGCAATTACACAAGTGCTAACAGATAATCAACGATTCTAATTCAAAGCTTAATTTGGAAGATAGACTGCAGTGTCAATGGGTTTAAAATAATCTATTTGAATCATTTGGGAAAAAAAAGGAAATTAGAATTTGTTTGAACCTAACTGCGCAATGTATCTTTTGGGTAGATTTGTTTCACTTAGTCACAGTTATATATCTTAGAACTATTCAAAAGAGCATACAGTCATGAATCATCATGTAATGATGAGGATGTATTCTGAGACATGCATCATGAAACTATTTCATCATGTGGTAGGTATAGTTACATCAATCCAGATGCTGTGTCGGATTATACACCTAAGCTATACAGTACTACTTATTTCTTATATTTCTCCTAGGCTGTAAACTTGTACAGCATGTTACACTGTTGATTAACTTGTATTACAAATGGTAGGTTGTAGGAGACCAGACTGTGGGAAACCAGACCCTCAATGGCACCCTCCCGGAAAACCAAACAGTCCTTTGTTAGGAGTCAGAGCCACCCCCTCCATGCAAGGTTGACCCTGAGAGGTGGCCAACACTTATCTTGGATAAGCACCTGGGGCTGTTAGCCAACATTCAGAAACAAATCTACAGGATGTCCTTCACCCTGCATCCACCCGTACAGTATGTCTCAAAGCCTGCTATCAGCATCCTCCCCAAGAAGTTCTTCTCCCATCTGCCTCAGATGTCCTTCGCTCTGAAGTCTTTGTTCTCCCTTCTCAGCCTCCCCTTATTCCTTTTCTTTACTGTGTATATATAACTAGGCTTTCAGCCTCATTAAAATCAGACCTTGACAACACTTTGCTTGGTCTTGCTCCCTTTTCTCACCTGTTTCTTTTTTAGGCCTTGGTCCTCCTCCACCCATGAAATAACTAAGTTCCAGTAGGTGGCTGCATATCTAAATATACTTAAATGTATAAAACATATAAATATGGTATAAAAGACTTATTTTATAAAGGACATATACTATTAATGGATCTTCCAAGAGAGAAAGATGATCAAGAAGGACACAGCTTAACATTGCAAACTTCATTTTGCTTCCAGACTCCAATTTATGATTAATTTGCCCTCTAAATGAACTAAACATCTGGACAAAATCCAACTTGTTCTAAGACCCATGTCATCCTGGCAACAATCACAATTCTTCTGAGTGAATAGACAATCCATCCCTAGTAACAACCAATCAGTTCTTGAAGTAGATTGATTAAGCTAGCAACCTTTGTTCATACCAAGTTGAAATCATTACTAGCCAATAGAAATGCACCTAGCAAACATCAACCAATCATGTAACTGCCAAGTTGGGAAGACCCTTACCCTGATACAGCAACCATGATAAATAGGCAAGACTTGTACCCGCTCAGGACCTTCCACACCATCCACTGTGCTGTAGAGGTTGGAGGGTCTAAGCTGGAGCCTGAATAAAGACTCTTTGCTTTTGCATATGAATTGGACTCCTGGTGGTCTGTAAGGACCTTGCAATCAGGACATAACAGTTCATAGATAATGAGGAGTGAGTGAATAAGTATGAAAGACAAAGGTATCACTGTCCCTTACTACAGATGTTACAATGAAACAAACAAACACAATGATGAAAACAACAACAAAAACAACACACAAACAGGATAGCATGAACATGAAGAGAACAAATGAACAAAGCTAAGCTAATAGAGTAGGGAACCCACAAGTAAATTCAGACAAGTATATCTTCCTGACTCATTTCAAAGTTGCCAAAAACATACATTCAAGAAATGACAGCCTCTTCAACTACTAGTGCTGGGGATAACTATCTGTGATTTGAATGCTTGGCCTAGGGAGTTGGCACTATTAGGAGGTGTGGTCTTGTTGGAGGAAGTGTGTAACTGTGCTGTTAGGCTTTGAGCCCCTCCTCACATAGGAGTCAGTCTTCTCCTGTTTGCCTTCAGAACAAGATGTAGAACTCTCATTTCCCCTAGTTCTATGTCTGTCTGCCTGCACACTGCCATCCTTCCTACTATGATTATAATGAACTGAACATCTGAACCTGTAAGCTAGTGTCAGTTAAATGTCCTTTATAAGAGTTGCTTTGGGGGCGAGAGGTGGGTGGAGAGGTGGATCAGCAGTTAAGAGCATTGACTGTTCTTCCAGAGGTCCTGAGTTCAATTCCAAGTAACCACATGGTGGATCTCAACCATCTGTAATGAGACCCTCTTTTGATGTGTCTGAAGAGTTACTTTAATAATGGTATCTCTTCGCAGCAATGGAAACCCTAAGACACCATCCAAATGTGAAAGACTTAAACTACATCCCTCTCTGCTGGATTTTAAAAACCTGGGTATGAGAACTTCCTGGACTATGTGCTTCATGATCTTGTGCAAACTGTTCAGTTACATAGCCTCAATTTTCTCATATGTAGCATAAAAGATAAAAAAATTTCGTGATGAAACCAATTGTTCTATGAGAGTCATAAAATTATGGAAATGTTGATAAAACTACTCAACACAATAAGTTCAATACAGGCTGATTTTTAACATAACAAGAAATTGTTGATTCTTTATAGCTGAGGCAATCTCAGGAAATCCCAGAAAAATTACAAAATACTAATTTACCAATTCAAGCAAAGTTGGCAGCCATCTTGTATTGGTTAAGATCATGGGCTAGAGCACCAAACTGCCTACTGCTCTGACTTACCTGAAACCTAGTCACAGTTATTTAACCTCTCTGCATCTCAGTTTCTTCTCTAAAATGTGAGCCAGAAAGAAGAAATGGACACAGGAACTATTTCTTAAAATTCTTAGAATTATGACTGGCATTTATTGCTGTCTTTATGTTTACAAATATACCTAGAAATGAGAATTCAATTCTTAAAAGTGTTGAAGATGCTCTTAATTGTTCTCGTTTAGATATTGTTTGTTCAAGATTGGGCAGAATGTAATTTATTCTTTCATCTCTTTTCATTGTTTTGGATATCTTGACTTTGGACTGTGGTGGTATTGTAATTGCAAAGTATTGCCAGCTATTTTATTAACATATTACCTAATATTGTTTTGTTGTTACTGTTGTCATCTTGTTTATTTAGTTTAGGCTACCATAAATATGTTTAAGAATAATTAATATACATTTTTTTTTACTTTCCAAACTACTAACTCCTGGAGTGCCCCTAAGCCTCTAAGATTGCAATTTACTTTTCAAAAAAGAAAGACCCTTTTTTACTGTCCAGTGTCAACCTAGCATATGGAAGTAAATTACTTGACCTCCATTCGTAAATATCTTAATATTTACTGTTTCACATTTAATTATGAGCATGCATGTGTGTATGTACATATGAATGTAGGTTCCTGAAAACCTGATCTTGAGATTGTGAGCTGCCAGAAGTAGGTGCTAGTAATCAAACTCAGGTCCTCTGCAAAGTAGTATACATTCTTAACTGCTGAGCCACATCTCCAGCCCTACTAGTAAGTTTTCAAATAAAACATAATAAAATAAAAAGAATACAAGTGACCTTCCGGGAAGTGGAAAGGGGTCTGAGTGGAGAGGGAGCGATTTGCCTGAGCATCAGCAACAGACATCTTGGTTCCGGGTCCCTGCCGAGTGTATTCTGCACAGAGGTTAGGGATCCGACCAGCCCAAGAACGCTTTGCCTGAGCATTGGCAGCAGACATCTTGGTTCCAGGACCCTGCCGGGTGTATTCTGCACAGGCCCCAGACTTCCAGCCACCTTCCGGCCAGAGGAAAGGGGTCTGAGCGGAGAGGGAGCGCCTACCCTGAGCATCAGCAGCAGACATCCTGGTTCTGGGACCCCGCCGAGTGTATTCTGCATAGGCCCCAGACATCTGGCCACCTACCAGACAGAGGAAAAGGGTCTGAGCAGAGAGAAAGTGCTTTGCCTGAGCATCAGCAACAGATATCTTGGTTCCAGGACCCCCCCCCCAGTGTATTCTGCACAGCCCCAGAGATTACCAAATGGCTAAAGGCAAACACAAGAATTCTACTAACAGAAATCAAGACCACTCACCATCATCAGAATGCAGCACTCCCACCCCACCTAGTCCTGGGCATCCCAACACAACCGAAAAGCTAGACCCAGATTTAAAAGCATATCTTATGATGATGGTAGAGGACATCAAGAAGGACTTTAATAACTCACTTAAAGAAATACAGGAGAACATTGCTAAAGAGTTACAAGTCCTTAAAGAAAAACAGGAAAACACAACCAAGCAGGTAGAAGTCCTCAAAGAAAAACAGGAAAACACATCCAAACAGGTGATGGAAATGAACAAAGCTATAGTCTACCTAAAAAGGGAAGTAGACACAATAAAGAAAACCCAAAGTGGGGCAACGCTGGAGATAGAAATCCTAGGAAAGAAATCTGGAACCATAGATGCTAGCATCAGCAACAGAATACAAGAGATGGAAGAGAGAATCTCAGGTGCAGAAGATTCCATAGAGAACATAGAGAAGATTCCATAGACAACAATCAAAGAAAATACAAAACACAAAAGGATCCTAACTCAAAACATCCAGGAAATCCAGGACACAATGAGAAGACCAAACCTACGGATAATAGGAGTTGATGAGACAGAAGATTTTCAACCTAAAGGACCAGCAAATATCTTAAACAAAATTTTAGAAGAAAACGTCCCAAACCTAAAGAAAGAGATGCCCATGATCATACAAGAAGCCTACAGAACTCCAAATAGACTGGACCAGAAAAGAAATTCCTCCCGACACATAATAATCAGAACAACAAATGCACTAAACAAAGATAGAATATTAAAAGCAGCAAGGGAGAAAGGTCAAGTAACATATAAAGGCAGGCCTATCAGAATTACACCAGACTTTTCACCAGAGACTATGAAAGCCAGAAGAGCCTGGACAGATGTTCTACAGACACTAAGAGAAAACAAATGCCAGCCCAGGCTACTACACCCAGCCAAACTCGCAATTACCATAGATGGAGAAACCAAAGTATTCCACAACAAAACCAAATTCACACATTATCTTTCCACGAATCCAGCCCTACAAAGGATAATAACAGAAAAAAACGAATACAAGGATGGAAACTATGCCCTAGAAAAAGCAAGAAAGTAATCCCTCAACAAACTAAAAAGAAGACAGCCACAAGAACAGAATGCCAACTCTAACAACAAAAATAAAAGGAAGCAAAAATTACTTTTCCTTAATATCTCTTAATATCAATGGACTCAAGTCCCCAATAAAAAGACATAGGCTAACAGACTGGCTACACAAACAGGACCCAACATTCTGCTGCTTACAGGATACCCTCAGGGAAAAAGACAGACACTACCTCAGAGTAAAAGGCTGGAAAACAATTTTCCAAGCAAATGGCCTGAAGAAACAAGCTGGAGTAGCCATTCTAATATCGAATAAAATCAACTTCCAACCCAAAGTCATCAAAAAAGACAAGGAGGGACACTTCATACTCATCAAAGGTAAAATCCCCCAAGAGGAACTCTCAATTATGAATATCTATGCTCCAAAGGCAAGGGCAGCCACATTCATTAAAGACACTTTAGTAAAGCGCAAAGCACACATTGCACCTCACACAATAATAGTGGGCGACTTCAACAAACCACTTTCATCAATAAACAGATCGTGGAAACAAAAACTAAACAGGGACATAGTGAAACTAACACAAGTTATGAGACAAATGGACTTAACAGTTATCTACAAAACATTTTATCCTAAAACAAAAGGATATACCTTCTTCTCAGCACCTCACCGGACCTTCTCCAAAATTGACCACAACACTCTTCTCAATGATACCTTGGTCAAGGAAGGAATAAAGAAAGAAATTAAAGACTTTTTAGAGTTTAATGAAAATGAAGCCACAACATACCCAAACCTATGGGACAGAATGAAAGCATTTCTAAGAGGGAAACTCATAGATCTGAGTGCCTACAAAAAGAAACTGGAGAAAGCACACACTAGCAGCTTGACAACACATCTAAAAGCTCTAGAAAAAAAAGAAGAAAAATCACACAAGAGGAGTAGATGGCAGGAAATAATCAAACTCAGGGGTGAAATCAACCAAGTGGAAACAAGAAGAACTATTCAAAGAATTAACCAAACGCAGAGTTGGTTCTTTGAGAAAAATCAACAAGATAGATAAACCCTTAGCTAGACTCTCTAGAGGGCACAGGGACAACATCCTAATTAACAAAATCAGAAATGAAAAGGGAGACATAAAAACAGATCCTGAAGAAATCCAAAACCTCATCAGATCCTTCTACAAAATGCTATACTCAACAAAACTGGAAAACCTGGACAAAATGGATCAATTTCTAGACAGATACCAGGTACCAAAATTAAATCAGGATCAAGTTAATGATCTAAACAGTCCCATATCCCCTAAAGAAATAGAAGCAGTCATTAATAGTCTCCCAGTCAAAAAAAGCCCAGGACCAGATGGGTTTAGTGCAGAGTTCTATCAGACCTTCAAAGAAGATCTAATTCCAGTTCTGCACAAACAATTCCACAAAATTGAAGTAGAAGGAACTCTACACAACTCATTCTATGAAGCCACAATTACTCTGATACCTAAACCACAGAAAGATCCAACAAAGATAGAGAACTTCAGACCAATTTCCCTTATGAATATAGATACAAAAATCCTCAATAAAATTCTTGCTAACCGAATCCAAGAACAATTTAAAGGAATCATCCATCCTGACCAAGTAGATTTTATTCCAGGGATGCAGGGATGGTTTAATATATGGTAATCCATCAACGTAATCTATTATATAAACAAAATCAAAGACAAAAACCACATGATCATCTCGTTAGATGCAGAAAAAGCATTCGACAAGATCCAACACCCATTCTTGATAAAAGTCTTGGAAAGATCAGGAATCCAAGGCCCATACCTAACCATGATAAAAGCAATCTACAACAAACCAGTAGCCAACATCAAAGTAAATGGTGAGAAGCTTGAAGGAATCCCTCTAAAATCAGGGACTAGACAAGGCTGTCCACTTTCTCCATACGTATTCAACATTGTAATTGAAGTCCTAGCCAGAGCAATTCGACAACAAAAGGAGATCAAGGGGATACAAATTGGAAAAGATGAAGTCAAAATATCACCTTTTGCAGATGATATGATACTATATATAAGTGACCCTAAAAATTCCACCAGAGAACTCCTAAACCTGATAAACAACTTCAGTGAAGTAGCTGGATATAAAATTAACTCAAACAAGTCAATGGCCTTTCTCTACACAAGGAATAAACAGGCTGAGAAAGAAATTAGGGAAATAACACCCTTCTCAATAGTCACAAATAATATAAAATATCTTGGCGTGACTCTAACTAAGGAAGTGAAAGATCTGTATGATAAAAACTTCAAGTCTCTGAAGAAAGAAATTAAAGAAGATCTCAGAAGATGGAAAGATCTCCCATGCTCATGGATTGGCAGGATCAACATTGTAAAGATGGCTATCTTGCCAAAAGCAATCTACAGATTCAATGCAATCCCCATCAAAATTCCAACTGAAAGTGCAATCTGCAAATTCATCTGGAATAATAAAAAACCTAGGATAGCAAAAACTCTTCTCAAGAATAAAAGAACCTCTGGTGGAATCACCATGCCTGACCTAAAGCTTTACTACAGAGCAATTGTGATAAAAACTGCATGGTACTGGTACAGTGACAGACAAGTAGACCAATGGAATAGAATTGAAGACCCAGAAATGAACCCACACAGCTACGGTCACTTAATCTTCGAAAAGGGAGCTAAAACCATCCAGTGGAAGAAAGACAGCATTTTCAACAAATGGTGCTGGCACAACTGGTTGTTATCATGTAGAAGAATGTGAATCCATCCATTCCTATCTCCTTGTACTAAGGTCAAATCTAAGTGGATCAAGGAACTTCACATAAAACCAGAGACACTGAAACTTATAGAGGAGAAAGTGGGGAAAAGCCTTGAAGATATGGGCACAGTGGAAAAATTCCTGAACAGAACAGCAATGGCTTTCATGGTAAGATCATTATGTTCATAGCAGCCTTATTTATAATCGCCAGAAACTGGAAAGAACCCAGATGCCCCTCAACAGAAGAATGGATACGAAAATGTGGTACATTTACACAATGGAGTACTACTCAGCTATTAAAAACAATGAATGTATGAAATTCCTAGGCAAATGGATGGACCTGGAGGGCATCATCCTGAGTGAGGTAACACAATCACAAAGGAACTCACAGAATATGTACTCACTGATAAGTGGATATTAGCCCAAAACTTAGGATACCCAAGATGTATAATACAATAATATAAGCACATGAAACTCAAGAAGAATGAAGACCAAAGTGGGGTCACTGTACCCCTTCTTAGAATTGGGTACAAAACATCCATGGAAGGAGTTACAGAAACAAAGATTGAAGCTGTGACGAAAGGATGGACTATATAGAGACTGCCATACCCAGGGATCCATCCCATAATCAGCTTCCAAACGCTGACACCATTGCATACACTAGCAAGATTTTGCTGAAAGGACCCAGATATAGCTGTCTCTTGTGAGACTATGCTGGGGCCTAGCAAACACAGAAGTGGATGCTCACATTCAGCTAGTGGATTGATCACAGGGCTCCCAATGGAGTAGCTGGAGACAGTACCCAAGGAGCTAAAGGGACCTGCAACCCTATAGGTGGTACAACATTATGAACTAACCAGTACCCGGAGCTCATTACTCTAGCTGCATATGTATCAAAAGATGGCCTAGTCGGCCATCACTGGAAAGAGAGGCCCATTGGACACACAAACTTTATATGCCCCAGTACAGGGGAACGCCAGGGCCAAAAAAAAAAAATGGGAATGGGTGGGTAGGAAAATTGGGGAGAGGGTGGAGGGTATGGGGGACTTTTGGGATAGCATTGGAAATGTAATTGAGGAAAGTACGTAATAAAATATATTTTTAAAAAAGTATACAAGTACAACACATAGAATAAGGGTAAATTTTTCTAAAATGTCTATTGTGTATATGTGTTTATGTTAATTTATGAATTTATGACCTAGCTCAAACTTAGTACTTTTATGACCTGCCCTGCTTTCTACTACTTGATGATAAACATATTCTAAAACACCTACTTCAATACTGATAATATATTCAGGACTAATCCTGATTACAATCACTTAACCTATGAAGCTAATGGGTTACTGAGAAAGCACCTCATATATGATTTGCACTGAATAAAATTTAAGAAAAGAGAAGTTTTTATGGGTGTGTGTGCCCCCTGTGAACTTGGGAAGGCATGCACAAGGGAATTATGGAATAACTATTAGGAAGCAAAAACTAGGTAGGCAGAAAGCATTACAAAAGAAATCATTCTTGGCTATAACAGAGATTTTAATCTGTATGCATTGTACAATTTTGTCTAATGATTCTATCTTCATGTCTATTTGTGGATATCTTGATGTAAAAGAGCATTCTATCTATAAATTAGAAAGCATATTGTCTTCTGGACATTTTCTAGATGATAGGAACTATATTAGTGTTCTGTTTGTCCCAAATGTTAAAAAGTACTTATTAAAAATTCTTAGCAGAAGCCAGCCTTGGTGATGCATGCCTTTAATCCCAGGACTCGGGAGGCAGAGGCAGGTGGATTTCAGAGTTCGTGGCCAGTCTGGTCTACTAAGTGAGTTCTAGTTCTGCCAGGGCTATGCAGAGATACCCTGTCTCGAACAAAAAAAATTTTTTTAGCACAGAGGACTCAGCACAAGTTACCTATTAACAAGAAACCATTAACTGTCTTAATAGATAGACCATAACACATGTGAATCCCAGGAAAATTACAAAGTGCTGACTTAGTCACAAGTAAAGATAGTAGCCATCTGGATTTGGTTAAGGAAATGAGCTCAGGTACACAAATCCTGTGGCCCTTCAGAAGGAGATATTGGAATCGCTCACTAGGCATTTACACAGAACATTCTTAGAGTAAGCAGAATTCCAAGTTTAAAGGCAGGCTTGCACCAAATTACTTCTGAGAATTCACTATATGTCAGGAGCTATGGTTCTCACCAGCAAGAACACACTCGGACAACTGGATTCTTCTGCAGCAAGCTTTATTGCTTCTTCAGGAGGGAAGACCCAGAACCCGGAAAATGGTTCTGCTTATATAGCCCTCAGTGTGGCATGTCAGCACCTGATTTGGCGTGTCAGCAACTGATTTGTTGCTCGCCCATCACCTCATTACTATGGCCCGTGATGGGCAGTGACTAGGCGTGAGTTCACTCTCGCACCTGTGTACAAGGCTTGTTTACTAGTTAGGCACAGTGGAAGCCAGCGCCATCTTATAATGGCGATTGCTCGTGGCATGGCTCCCCACATCTCCCCCTTTTTGTTTTATTAAAATGAGGCTGGACTAGGTCTGTGTAATTATGTCCATCCGCTGTGGCTCCTGTCTTAGGTCATTCCTCTAATGTCACAGCCGTTCCCATCATAGGGTAACCCTATCGCCATCGAGCCCCGTGTCTTAGGTTGATCTGTGCATGAGGAAAGTTGCCCTTCCCTGGATACCACAGTGCTATGTGACAGTAACTACTAAATGACCTAGGGTGAACTCGACAAAAGAGGCCAGCCAAAGAATGGCAAATGCCGACTAATTCTTGAGCATAGATAGCCAGATTTCGGGGGAGGCCCCTTGTTCAATGGCAGCAAGTGCTTGAGGTATCACAACCTTGTCACGTTTGTTGGGCTCTTAGCTTGCAAACCAACCAGAGCATGAACACAAGTCCACAGCAGATGGTGGTACCAAATAAACCTACCCCCACCCATTCCTTAAAATAAGAAAATGCAGATGAAATCCAGGAGGATAGGCCCTCTGTCAATGACAGGTCCACTCGCATTGAGTTGATCCTTAAAACTGCCACCCTCATGGCCTCAAGAGTCTCATCGAACCCCTCGGACCAATTTCCTGCAAGATACAAGGAGAGCTGTCTAGACAGATTAGCTGCACGAGTAAAATTTTCATATTGGACACTGGTAATACACAGAGCGCCCAATTTTCTTTCACAACCCAACTGGGCCAACTGGTATAGGACACCTATCTGTTCCTCAACCAGATCAAGGTGCTGATTCAAAATCATCAGCCCTCCCTTCAACTGGGCACTAGCAGAAGTTTGGACATTGATGGCATCAGTCAGATTGACTGAAAGCTGATTTAATTTTCTGCCTGCTTGGACCGTCCTAGCCATAGCGTACCCTGCACCTGTAGCAGCACCTGCACTGGCTGAAATTGCTATGATCACGGCAGCAGTAATGCCAAAATCTCTTTTTTGTCGAAACAGGGATAAGGTGGAGGGTGTTTCCACCGGAACAGGGATCCAATGTGGGATCCAGGCCACCATGGCGCGGTTGTCCTTTGTTGCATCCCAACATTGAGAAATCCAACAGGAATCATTTACACAGCTTTCAAATGAATCATTAGACAAAATAAACAAAAAGGGAGGATGGACACATACTGGAGTCGATATATAGCTGGTTGGATTAATCTGTGTCTTATTTAAACCAGCGATTTCTTCAGTATGAATTATATATATTTTTTGTTGGTCCATATGCCCTAATCAGGGTATAATTGGAGAGACCAGTGTAAATGGCCTTTCCTACAGCACCTCCTTTTAAGAAGACAAGGGGATTAAGATCTGTACAGCTTCCATTAATCCCAAAAAGTAGCCATTTGCCGTAAGGGCTCATTCTGCGGTCCTGCAAGAAGAGGCCAGTTCTCATTACAAACTCTTCTTCAGGCCCAAACAACATATTGGGGAAGAAGGTAAAATATTTGTACTCATCAATCCATCTGGCTACAGACGACTGGCAGTCTGACCATGGTGGCAACTCCCCTACATCCTCTCCACCACAATGAGGAGCAATCCTGGGTTGACGAGGATGCTCTGTCTCATTCCAATTGGGAGACAGGAATGTACCGTTTAGCCAGACTGTTGATTGCCACCAAAACCATGTAACATGAATAATATCATTGTTTCCTTTTCCTCGGGTTTGGGTGATATTTACAGTCCCACTATCCAAAAATGATCCTAACATACGGGTGCTGAGCTGAATACAGTCCCCCTTTTGCGATAATTGAAAACATAGGGAACCCTGTTCTTGGAGGGAGCGATTTTCTCCTAATGGGACTCGTAAAGGGTCAAATGGCAAATATGGTAAGTCCAGTTTTTTATTAGTAGTAAAGAATTTTGGAAAAACTATAGCATCATGGCGAACTGGCATTGGTTTAGGGAAAGCCAAGAGAATGGCCCATCTCTGTTTGCCCATCATACTAGGAACCTGAGACAAGTTCAGCATTGTCAGCATCAGGAGCAGTCCTCGGGAGGTCAGCATCTTCCACACCATCCTTGATTAATATATTGCGGGTGAGTCATTCCAGCAGCCAAAATGGGTTGTCTTCACTCTGTGAAAAAACACAGACAGCTCCCCTGGATCTTATTAAAATAGCATCCGGGCCTGTCCACAGACCAGATAAGACATCCTTCATTTCACCATTTCTTTTGGTCTATCAGGGTCTGAGCTATGTCGATCAGCTGCAGAGCGACCTTGCTCATCAAGATTCAGAAAATTAAGTGTGAAGAGTGCCATGGATACAGCTACTCTTGTCACTGAGGGCAGAGTCTCATCAACTCCCCCTTTTTGTTTTATAAAATAAGACTTGAGTGTACGGTGGGCACTTTCCACAATGCCTTGTCCTTGAGGATTATAAGGAAGGCCAGTCAGGTGAGTGGCATCCATTTGATGACAAAATTGCTGAAATTTAGTAGAGGTATATTCTGGCCCATTATCAGTTTTAAGGATTGTGGGCTTGCCCCAAGCACTCCAAGCTTCTAAACAGTGCTGTATAACATGAGAGGCTTTCTCACCTGTTAAAGGTGTAGCAAACATAACACCAGAGCATGTGTCAATGGAAACATGTAAATATTGATTTTTTTTCCAAAGGAGGAAATATGAGTGAAATCAATTTGCCAGACCTGTAATGGCCTGATGCCTCGGAGGTTTACCCCTACATGAGGAGTAGGCAAAAATTGACAACAATTTTGACATAGGGTGACAATGTCACAAGCTTCTTTCCTGGTTAAAGTGAAATGGCAGCGTAAAGTTTCAGCCGTCACGTGGAAGCCTTTATGAAACGCCCTTGCAGCCTCTGCCTGCAAGGACAGAGCAGCAGCCACGAATCTAGTGACTTTGTCTGCCAAGTCATTTTCATGAGACATGGGACCAGAAAGGCCAGAATGAACCCTGACATGAGTAATATACACATGATGTCTTCTATGTAACAAGGCTGACTGAATTTGCTGAAAAATGTGAACAAGCTTGCTAGAGGATCTAATTAAACCAGCAACTTCAAGCGTATTAACTGCATTAACCACATATAAGGAATCAGATACAGTTTTGAGCAGTCCCGGGAAAGTTTCAAGGACCTCTAGAACCACCAAACACTCTACAACCTGGGGTGATGATCTCATTATATTGTTTAGATGTTACTTGGCCATTTACTACATATGCACCTATGCCAGATTTGGATCCATCTGTATATACCACCACCCCATCCGCAAGCGGGTGTTTGGCTGTCATTACTGGAAAGACTATGGCTTGGCTTAAGGCAAACTGTAAAATTGGATGTTTTGGATAATGATTATCAATTTGTCCTGAATAGGAGGCAACCAAGACTGCCCAATGGTTAGTTGTTGCTGCCAGGGTTTGAACTTGAGCAGAGGTATAAGGCACAATTAGTATATGAGGTTCTTTGCCAAAATGAGTAATGGCTGCTTTTATCCCTCAAAGTGCAAGTTGGGCAACTGCATTAGGATAACACTCAATGATTATTGCAGGGGAAGCATTAGGGTGAACACACAATAAGGGTCCATTTTGCCAAAGACTGCTGTTGGTAACTGTGCAGTTTTTAATATGCACAATTTAAATGACTTCGACTCATCAATGCGGTGTAATTGAGCATCTTGTAAGGCCTTTTCTATAGTTTGTAAAGCTTGACATGCAGCTGGGGTAAGTGCTCTGTGGGAGGAGATGTGGGTATCTCCCTCTAATATATCAAATAAGGGCTTTAATTCTGCTGAGGGAATTTTCAAAAATGGTCTTAGCCAATTAATATCTTCCAGCAATTTTTGGAAATCATTCAAGGTATGTAGTTGATCTTTGTGAATCTCTAATTTTTGAGGAACAATTTTGTCAGGATAAATGAGTGACCCTAGGAAGGCTCCCATTCGAGCAACTTGCACCTTTTCGGTGGCCACCTGCAATCCCCATTGTGCTAACGTTTTTATTAATATAGGGTATGCGTCTTGCAATAACTGTGAATTTTTATGGCAAATCAAAATGTCATCCATATAAATTATCAAAAGTAATGATGGAAAATGCACTCTAACTGACTTAAGTGCCAATTGTACATACAGTTGACACATGGTGGGGCTATTCGCCATCCCCTGAGGTAGGACCTTCCATTGGTATCTTTGATCAGGCTCTAAATGATTAATGGCTGGGATGGTAAATGCAAATCTTTGCCTATCTTGAGGGCATAAAGGTATAGAGAAAAAACAATCTTTAATATCTATAATTTCCCAATTTTTGGGTAAGGCAGAAAGCAATGGTAGCCCTCGCTGAACTGGCCCAAACAGGCACATTTGTGCATTAATTGCTCTAAGACCATGTAATAAGCGCCATTTGCCAGATTTTTTTCTTAATTACGAAAATCGATGTATTCCAGGGTGAGGCAGAGGCCTCTGAATGACCCAAGAGTAGCTGTTCAGAAATCAGTTTTGTGGCTGCTTCTAATTTTTCAGAGGAGAGAGGCCATTGAGGAACCCACACAGCTTCCTCTGTAAGACATGGTATGGGCATGGAGCCCTCAAGTCCCCTAGGAAAAACCCAAACCTTGTCTCCCATTATTACCTTCTTGAGGGATAGGTTCAAGTCTACCATGCTCTCCTTTCCCTAATCCCCTTCCTTCTTTATAGCCCATTTTCTTCATCATTTGAACAGCTTATGGCAAGTATTCACTAGTCAAGGTCATTCCTAGTGCCTGTAAAATGTCTCTCCCCCAGAGATTTACTGGGAGTGGTAAAACATAGGGAGTGAGTCATCCCATTTGACCTTCAGGCTCTTGCCAGCTCAAAGAACGGGAGCTAATAGTGGGACAGGACTGATAACCTAACCCTTGCAAAGAATGTGATGACTGAGTAACGGGCCAAGCTTTTGGCCACCAGTGGAAAGAGATGATACTTTTATCTGCTCTTGTTTCTAAAATCCCTTTAAATTGTTTCCCTTCTATAACTAATTCTAAGGATGGCCTGGAGTCAAGAGGCATTATTAAGTAAGCAGAATCATTTCCCGTAGAACCAATCCCTTTGGCAGCTCGAGCCACACCAGAGGAAGGAAAACAGCCATGTAGGCTTGGCAAAATTATTAACTGAGCTATTCTATCCACTTGTAAAATAGAAAAGACACCCTGAGGACAGGAACAGAGAACTTGAAGTTCCCCTTCATAATCTTGATTTACGACTCCAGGGTGAAAAATAAGGCCTTGTAAGGTAAGGGAGGCCGGCCCAGTATTAGGCCTACACTTCCGGATGGCAGAGGCCCTTTGTAGTCAGTAGGAATGGGCTGCATCCCCATTTGGGGCATTATCATGAATCGGGTGGTGGCACGGAGGTTCAATCCAGGTGATCCTTCTGTTGCCCTGCGGACTGTAGAGTACACCTTTTGCCTGTCGTGGTCCCATATGTTTTCAGGCCCTGAGACCTGGGGGCCCTGTACTGGTTTTTTGGAATGGCCTCATTATCTACTGCTTGAGGAAATCCTGGCTGCAGGGGCCTGCCTCAAATGTCCTTGACTGAGCGACAATCTCTGGCCCAAGGATATCCTTTCCCACACTTAGTACACAGTCCTGGTGCTCTCCTTTTGACAAGGGCTCTACAGTCCTTTTTTAAGTGTCCCAGTTTGCCATAATTATAGCAGAGTTTGTGCTCAGCTGTGTCAGGGCGTTTTTGCGCTTGTAGAATGGCAGCTGCTAAACGGGCATTAGTGAGTGGCCCTCCAAGCTCACGGCAAACCTTTAACCAGTCCTACAATCCCTTGCTCTTTCTAGGTGTAATAGCCACCCTGCATTCCTGCGTAGCCTGTTCATAGACCAACTGTTCAATTAAAGGCATAGCTGCCTCTGGGTCTCCAAAGATTCTTCCTGCCGCTTCTGTCATTCTAGCCACAAAGTCTGAGAACAACTCCTGGGCACCCTGAGTAATCTTTGTCAAATGTCCACTTGCCTCTCCCTTTCTAGAGAGTGCCTTCCATGCCTTAACAGCAGCAGCTGAGATCTGGGCATACGCTCCCCAATGGTAATTTGTCTGGTTAGTAGCATGTTGTCCCTGACCTGTAAGCAACTCAAAAGTCCATGTTCTTTGGTCCCCTTCAACAGTGGCATTGGCCCTTTCCTGTGCTTGGCAGGAGTCTTGCCACAAAGTCCATTCTAGATACATTCCCATGTTAGGAGCTGCAGCTTTCACTACAGTCATCCAATCGTCGGGGGTCCTTGCCAGAGTAGCAAGCCTTTCGACTTGTGCTATAGTAAAATTGGCGTTGACTCCATAGTTACAGACTGACTCCGCAAGTTCTTTAATCTGTATATACTCCACCGGAGCATAAACGCATCCACCATCGGTGCCTTCAAAGACTGGAAATGCTTGCTACACTTTTCTCTGTTCCTCTTTTGGAATGAATGAGTCTGAATGATACCTCTGCACATAGGGTGGAGGTGAATGATACCTCTGCACATAGGGCGAAGGTGCACTAGGACCCAGAGGTCGAGGGCCCGGAGACCACACAGCGAAGTGACAGTTGTCTCTAGCTGCTTTTCTCTTATTCTGTGACTGATTAGCTCATCCTTCATCTGGCTGGTATCTTTCTCCCTCATAGCGAGCCGCATCTTCCTCTAAGTCTATTTCCTCACAGGGGCCAAGCTCCTCATCCGATTCTGAGCTACTAACAGCTAGTGCCTTGAACTCATCTAATGGCGGATAGAGGCTCCTTCCCTTATGTGCCTCCCCAGCTTGATCTCTCTTCTTCTCTCCCTTTCCATCCCTTTTTCTAAGCTCTCCCAGGGCATTCTGTCCCTTATTTCTCTTTTCCTTGGGCTCAAGGCCCATGGAAAGGCCTTTATTCTTCGGTGCACCTTGTTTCCTCTCAACTCTTAAACTCTCTCCCCGATCTGTCTCTGATAGACTGTCTTGAACCTCCTCCAGCACCCTCTGCCCTGCATCAACCATTTGCTGACAATCCTCCTCTGTTAAGCATGATCTTACCAGTTTCCACAATGGCATGGTCCCTGCTTTAAGTTTGCAGTTCTGCTGTTCCCTAACTAGATCTCCTTTCAGTTTCTCCCAAGAGGCGATAGTTAATGACCCTGAGCATACCACAGTGCTACGCGATCTATCTCTTTAACAAAACCCTCTATAATCTTAGTGGCTATTTTTAGGCCACACTGCCATAAGACCGACCATAAGGAGGTCACTACGGAGTGGGAGGTTCCCATACTGCTCACTGCCCTGTTATCTAACCGTGCCTGACCGCAACTGAGAACCAGTCAGCAGTTCCAGCAGTGGAAGCAGTACATGATCAAAAGGAAAAGAACAAGCCCCGTGAAAACATACAAAAAGACCTCAAACACTGGAGAAATTTCAAGATTGAACATACCTTACAGAGCCTTACGTATCCCGCAGTTCTGAATCAGCCTCGCAAATGGGGGATCTCCCTTGCGCAGGTGATGGTCTGAAGTTCCTGGGTTTCTCAGCGCCACTTGTCCCGAGCTATCATTCTCGCCAGCAAGAACACACTCGGACAACTGGATTCTTCTGCAGCAAGCTTTATTGCTTCTTCAGGAGGGAAGACCCAGAACCCGGAAAATGGTGCTGCTTATATAGTCCTCAGCATGGCATGTCAGCACCTGATTTGGTGTGTCAGCACCTGATTTGTTGCTCGCCCATCCCCTCATTACTACGCCCCAAGATGGGCAGTGACTAGGCGTGAGTTCACTCTCTCACCTGCATACAAGGCTTGTTTACTAGTTAGGCACAGCAGAAGCCAGCGCCATCTTATAATGGCGATTTCTCATGGCACGGCTCTCCAAAACTATAGTGCCTGGCATATATTTCCACGGCATATGTCCTCACTTTCTTCTCTTCCTCGCCATCCCCTACTTTTTTCCTTCCAACCATATTAAATGCTATGGCTACTTATGTCATTACTCATTTTATACTCTGAATTTCCTTAGCACTCTTTTCTTTTCATTTTTTTAATTAGTTATTTTCTTCATTTACATTTCCGATGCTGTTCCAAAAGTCCCCCATACCCTCCCCCCCAACCCCCTACCTACCCACTCCAAAATCTTGGACATGGCATTCCCCTGTACTGAGGCATAAAAGTTTGCAAGACTAATGAGCCTCTTTTTCCAATGATGGCCGACCAGGCCACCTTCTGATACATATGCAGCTAGAAACACAAGCCCTGGGGGGTACTGGTTAGTTCATATTGTTGTTCCACCTATAGGGTTGCAGATCCCTTTAGCTCCTTGGGTACATTCTCTAGCTCCTCTACTGGGGGCCCTGTGATGCATCCAATAGCTGACTGTGAGCATCCACTTCTCTGTTTGCTAGGCCCCAAAATAGCCTCACAAGAGACAGCTTATATCTGGGTCCTTTTAGCAAAATCTTGCTAGTGTATGCAAGGTGTAAGCGTTTGGAGGCTGATTATGGGATGGATCCCTGAGTATGGCAATCTCTAGATAGTCTCTGAAACTCCTTCCATGGGTGTTTTGTACCCAATTCTAAGAAGGGGCAAAATGTCCACATTTTGGTTTTCATTCTTCTTGACTTTCATGTGTTTTGCAGATTGTATATTGTACCTTGGGTATTCTAAGTTTCTGGGCTAATATCCACTTATCAGTAAGTACATATCATGTGAGTTCTTTTGTGATTGGGTTACCTCACTCAGGATGATGCCCTCCAGATCCATCGATTTGCCTAAGAATTTCATAAATTCATTCTTTTTAATAGCTTAGTAGTTCTCCATTGTGTAAATGTACCACATTTTCTGTATCAGTTCCTCTGTTGAGGGACATTTGGGTTCTTTCCAGTTTCTGGATATTATAAATAAGGCTGCTATAAACATAGTGGATCATGTATCCTTCTAACTAGTTAGAACATCTTCTGGATATATGCCCAGGAGAGGTATTGCTGGATACTCCGATAGTACTTTGTCCAATTTTCTGAGGAACCTTCAGACTGATTTCCTGACTGGTTGTACAAGCTTGCAATCCCACCAACAATGGAGGAGTGTCCCTCTTTCTCCACATCCTCACCAGCATCTGCGGTCACCCGAGTATTTGATCTTAGCCATTCTGACTGTTGTGAGGTGGAATCTCAAGGTTGCTTTGATTTGCATTTCTCTGATGATTAAGAATGCTGAACATTTTTTCAGGTGCTTCTCAGCCAATCAGTATTCCTCAGGTGAGAATTCTTTGTTTAGCTCTGACCCACATTTTTAATAGGGTTATTTGATTTTGTGGAGTCCACCTTCTTGAGTTCTTTATATATATTGGATATTAGTCCCCTATCTGATTTAAGATAGGTGAAAATCCTTTCCCAATCTGTTGGTGGCCTTTTTGTTTTATTGATTGTGTCTTTTGCCTTACAGAAGCTTTGCAATTTTATGAGGTCCCATTTGGTTATTCTCGATCTTACAGCACAAGCCATTGCTGTTCTATTCAGGAATTTTTCCCCTGTGCCCATATCTTCGAGGCTTTTCCCCACTTTCTCCTCTATAAGTTTCAGTGTCTCTGATTTTATGTGGAGTTCCTTGATCCACTAAGATTTGACCTCAGTAAAAAGCGATAGGAGAGTATCAATTTGCATTCTTCTACATGATAACTGCCAGTTGTGCCAGCACCATTTGTTGAAAACACTGTCTTTTTTCCACTGGATGGTTTTAGCTCCTTTGTCAAAGATCAAGTGACCATAGGTGTGTGGGTTCATTTCTAGGTCTTCAATTCTATTCCACTGTTCTACCTGTCTATGGCTATACCAGTACCATGCAGTTTATTATCACAATTGCTCTGTAGTACAGCTTTAGGTCGGGCATGGTGATTTCCCCCAAAGGTTTTTTTATCATTGAGAAGACTTTTTGCTATCCTAGATTTTTTGTTATTCCAGATGAATTTGTAGATTGCCCTTTCTAATTCGTTGAAGAATTGAGTTGGAATTTTGATGGGGATTGCACTGAATCGGTAGATTGCTTTTGGCAAGATAGCCATTATTACTATATTGATCCTGCCAATCCATGAGCATGGCAGATATTTCCATCTTCTGAGATCTTCTTTAATTTCTTTCTTCAGAAACTTGAAGTTCTTATCATACAGACATTTCACTTCCTCAGTTAGAGTCACACCAAGGTATTTTATATTATTTGTGACTATTGAGAAGGGTATTGTTTCCCTACTTTCTTTCTCAGCCTGTTTATTCTTTGTGTAGAGAAAGGCCATTGACTTGTTTGAGTTAATTTTATATCCAGCTACTTCGCCGAAGCTGTTTATCAGGTTTAGGAGTTCTCTTGTAGAATTTTTAGGGTCACATATATATACTATCATATCATCTGCAAAAAGTGATATTTTGACTTCTTCTTTTCCAATTTGTATCCTCTTGATCTCCTTTTATTGTCGAATTGCTCTGGTTAGGATTTCAAATACTATGTTGAATAGGTAGAGAGAAAGTGGGCAGCCTTTTCTAGTCCCTGATTTTAGTGGGATTGCTTCCAGGTTCTCACCATTTACATTGATGTTGGCTACTGATTTACTGGAGATTGCTTTTTTTTTTTTTTTTTTTTTTTTTTTTTTTTTTTTTTTTTTTTGGTTTTTCGAGACAGGGTTTCTCTGTGTAGCCCTGGCTGTCCTGGAACTCACTTTGTAGACCAGGCTGGCCTCGAACTCAGAAATCCGCCTGCCTCTGCCTCCCGAGTGCTGGGATTAAAGGCGTGCGCCACCACGCCCGGCTTTTATCATGCTTAGGTATGGGCCTCCAATTCCTAATTTTTCCAGGACTTTTATCATGAATGGGTGTTGGATTTTGTCAAATGCTTTCTCAGCATCTAACTGGATGATCATGTGGTTTTTGTCTTTGAGTTTGTTTATATAGTGGATTACTGTGATCGATTTCTGTATATTAAACCATCCCTGCATCCCTAGAATGAAACCTACTTAATCAGGATGGATGATTGATTTCATGTGTCCTTGGATTCGGTTAGCGAGTATATTATTGAGTATTTTTGCATCAATAGTCATAAGGGAAATTGGTCTGAAGTTCTTGATCTTGTTGGGTCTTTCTGTGGTTTAGGTATCAGAGTAATTGTGGCTTCATAGAATGAATTTGGTAGAGTACCTTCTGTTTCTATTTTGTGGAATAGTTTGTGAAAAACTGGGATTAGATCTTCTTTGAAGGTCTGATAGAACTCTGAACTAAATCCATCTGGTCCTGGGATTTTTTTGGCTGGGAGACTATTAATGACTGTTTTAATTATTTTAGGGGATATAGGACTGTTTAGATCATTAACCTGATCCTGATTTAACTTTGGTACCTGGTATCTGTCTAGAAATTTGACCATTTCATCCAGGTTTTCCAGTTTTATTGAGTATAGCCTTTTGTAGAAGGATCTGATGGTGTTTTGGATTTCTTCAGGATCTGTTGTTATGTCTCCATTTTCATTTCTGATTATGTTAATTAGGATGCTGTCCCTGTGCCCTCTAGTGAGTCTGGCTAGGGGTTTATCTATCTTGTTGAGTTTCTCAAAGAACCAGTTCTTCATTTAGTTGATTCTTTGAATTTTTCTTTTTGTTTCCACTTGGTTGATTACGCCCACGAGTATGATTATTTCCTGACATCTACTACTCTTGGGTGAATTGGCTTCCTTTTGTTCTAGAGCCTTTAGGTGTGTTGTCAAGCTGCTACTGTGTGCTCTCTCTAGTTTCTTTTTGGAGACACTCAAAATGAGTTTGAGTTTTCATCTTAGAAATGCTTTCATTGTGTCCCATAAGTTTTAGGATGAAATATTCTGTAGATATCTGTTAAATCCATTTGTTTCATAACTTCTGTTAGTTTCACTGTGTCCCTGTTTAGTTTCTGTTTCCACGATCTGTCCATTGATGAAAGTGGGGTGTTGAAGTTTCCCAGTATTATAGTGTGAGGTGCAATGTGTGCTTTGAGCTTTACTAAAGTTTCTTTAATGAATGTGGCTGCCCTTACATTTGGAGCACAGATATTCACAATTGAGAGTTCCTCTTGGTGGATTTTACCTTTGAAGAGTATGAAGTGTCCCTCCTTATCTTTTTTGATAACTTTGGGTTGGAAGTCGATTTTATTCGATATTAGAATGGCTACTCCAGCTTGTTTCTTCAGACCATTGGCTTGGAAAATTGTTTTCCAGCCTTTCAGTCTGAGTTAGTTTCTATCTTTTTCCGTGCGATGGGTTTCCTGTAAGCAGTAAAATGTTGGCACCTGTTTGTGTAGCCAATCTGTTAGTCTATGCCTTTTTATTGGGGAATGGAGTTCATTGATATTAAGAGATATTAAGGAAAAGTAATTGTTGCTTCGTATTATTTTTGTTGTTAGAGTTGGCATTCTGGTTTTGTGGCTGTCTTCTTTTTGGTTTGTTAAAGGATTACTTTCTTGCTTTTTCTAGGGCATAGTTTCCATTCTTGTATTCGGTTTTTTTTTCTGTTATTATCCTTTGTAGGGCCGGATTCGTGGAAAGATAATGTGTGAATTTGGTTTTGCCATGGAAAACTTTGGTTTCTCCATCTATGGTAACTGAAATTTTGGCTGGGTATAGTAGCCTGGGCTGGCATTTCTGTTCTCTAACTGTCTGTGTAACATCTATCCAGGATCTTCTGGCTTCCATAGTCTCTGGTGAAAAGTCTGTTGTAATTTTGATAGGCCTGCCTTTATATGTTACTTGACCCTTTTCCCTTACTGTTTTTAATATTCTATCTTTATTTAGTGCATTTGTTGTTCTGATTATTATGTGTCAGGAGGAATTTCTTTTCTGGTCCAGTCTATTTGGAGTTCTGTAGGTTTCTTGTATGTTCATGGGCATCTCTTTCTCTAGGTTTGGGAAGTTTTCTTCTATAATTTTGTTTAAGATATTTGCTGGCCCTTTAAGTTGAAAATCTTCATTCTCATCTACTCCTATTATCCGTACCTTTGGTCTTCTCATTGTGTCCTGGATTTCCTGGTTATTTTGAGTTAGGATCTTTGTGCATTTTGTATTTCCTTTGATTGTTGTGCTGATATTCTCTATGGAATCTTCTGCACCTGAGAAGTCTTCCATCTCTTGTATTCTGTTGCTGATGCTAGCATCTATGGTTCCAGATTTCTTTCCTAGGGTTTCTATCTCCAACGTTGCCTCACTTTGGGTTTTCTTTATTGTGTCCACTTCCCTTTTTAGGTCTACTATTGTTTTGTTCATTTCCATTACCTCTTTGGATTTGTTTTCCTGTTTTACTCTAAGGACTTCTACCTGTTTGGTTGTGTTTTCTTGTTTTTCTTTAAGGACTTGTAACTCTTTAGCAGTGTTCTCCTGTATTTCTTTAAGTGAGTTATTAAAGTCCTTCTTGATGTCCTCTACCATCATCATGAGATATGCTTTTAAATCCAGGTCTAGCTTTTCAGGTGTGTTGGGGTGCCCAGGACTGGTGAGGTGGGAGTGCTGCATTCTGATTATGGTGAGTGGTCTTGGTTTCTGTTAGTAGGATTCTTATTTTTGCCTTTTACCATCTGGTAATCTCTGGAGTTAGTTGTTATAGTTGTCTATTGTTAGAGATTGTTCCTCTTGTGATTCTGTTAGCCTCTATCAGCAGACATGGGAGACTAGCTCTCTCCTCTGAGTTTCAGTGATCAGAGCACTCTCTTCAGGCAAGCTCTCCTCTTAAAGGGAAGCTGCACAGATATCTGGTGTTTGGACTTGCCTCTTGGCAGAAGATGAAGGCCCAAAACAGGACCTGTCCCAGAAGCTGTGTTGCTTAGGCCTGTCACAGAAGCTGTTAGCTTCTGTAGTCCACACTCTCACCCATGCAGACTTGTTTTGGTGGGATCCTTGAACCAAGATGGCTCCCCCAGGTGCTCTGGGAAAGCCCTTCAGGGCAATATGGACACCTCTCCTCTGGCAGGGAAAGTGCTAGTATGTCTGGAGCCCAAAACTGGGTTTGCCTCAGAAGCTGTCCTCTAGGGAATTGGGGGGTGTCTTCTGACTCTGCCCCTAGGTGACCAGGTGCAGGCGCAGATTGGAAGGTCTTTGGACCCTGGTCAGGCTGGGTGCTCTGCTTCCCTAGTGCTGTCTCATGTCCCACATAATTGGATTGGAACAGAATTTGTGTTTCAGTCACCAGTGGTCCAAAGATTGCATGGAGAGTCCTCTAGGGGACCTTGGGGGTGTCTGCTGACTCCTCGCCTAAGGTGACCAGATAATGGTGCCGAAGGGCCTTGTCTCCTTAGCACTCTTACTTCATTTGCAGTTGGCTGAACTACAACACTTGTAATACATAGTTTTATTTCAGAATTTCACCTACAAAAAAAAAAAAACAATATACAACTAAATCTTACTAAACTCATGCACTTAGATAGAGCTATAACACTGCCTAGAGAGCTTGCTATCATGTCAAGGTGCTTGCTCCCCTACCCTCCAACATGGGCAGTCCACACCTAATTCTTCTGGTTCAATTTCAGGCACTTCTATCACGTATAACCATATATGATTTTATTCCCTGACACACTGAAAAAATTAGAGGTATCAAATTTTCCACAACTCTGTGGATTTATAAATTTCACTCTTAGTGGAAGCAAAATTCCTCATACAGACCTAAAAGGACTTACATACCTGGATGTCAGCCACTATCTCTGTCTTCTTCTTCTATTCTTTTCAGGATTCTGCTCAGATACTTAATAATTTTGATGTTGTTTAAAAATGGTAAAATGATTAACTCTCATGCCCTTTGCAAAAAATGTAGTTATTCTGCCTGGAATGCCCTTTCCCTAGTACTCATTGGTCACTGTCTCCATTTATGTATTTGTGGCTCAAATACTAGTTTTCTATGCTAAGGAGGATTCTATAGAAGCCATTCTGAGGGTTTTTTTCTCCATAAGTACACCCACTCTGCGACTCTGTCTTGATTTTTCTAAACCTGTTACTATGAGATATAGTAATATGTGGCAGGCTTTGTGTCCATCAAAAAGATACCTTGGTTATTGTAATAAGTGACCCTGCCTCAGATACAAGAGCCCATGTAGATGTATCCAACTTTTTTACATTGTGCCATGAGGTTACCATCTACATAGCTCATGTTCAAGAACTATGCAATGGATTTTTTTAATTCAATTTTTCATCGACATTTTATATGTACTTATTATTATTGTGTATCCATATGTATAATGTCTGTGAGTGATGTGCCACAGCACACATACAGAGGTCAGAGGACAACTGTGTAGAGTTAGTTTGTCCTTCTACCTTATCTTAAGGTGAATTTTGATTGAGAACTGAATTCAGGCCATCAGACTTACATGGTTAGGCAACAGTCACCTTACCATCTGAGCCGTATCACCAGACCTCAAAATTTCTAGAGTAAGCTGACAATTTTGTGTTGGGCCACATTTATAATAATATTCTGACACATGCAACACACAGACCACAAGTTATTCATACCTCCTCATGAAGTAAAAAATATGTGAAACTCAATTCTACTTCTTTCAGAAGAACATAACTAAACCTTCTTTTCTTTATGTCACTGTGACATTAACAGACTAAGAAAAAATTATAAACAATAACCCTGAAATTTCCCCTCATTTTGTCCACTTTCATTGGATTATCCATGACACTAACTTATTTTGTTTCTTTTCTCCATCCATACAGAATGCATACCCCACAAGAACAAAGATTTCATCTTTCTTATTCAATACCAAGTTTGTAGTAGAAGCTTAATAAATATTTGTTGAATCAATAAATTAAATTATTGGCTATAATAATAAAATATTCATATCTCTTCTAGAGTAATAAATTATTCACCTAGCTTATAAAGCTAGATATCCTCCGTGTGCAGTTGGTTAAGGCAGTAGGATTTTGAATGGGAGATTACTCTGGGTTTCCCAACAATGCTGAGACTAGCCTGGAAGATATAGAAAGAGTCTGCTTCAAAGTACCAACAACAACAACAACAACAATAATAATAATAATAGTGTAAGAGATAAGAGTATAGTGCAGCAGCAGATAAAGATGCTGCTTGTTAAGCCTAAGGGTGAGGATCTGATTTGGTTCAAGATTCCATGTCCAATGCTAGAAGGAGAAAACTGACTTCCTCACCTTGACCTCTGACACCCATTATCACCCATGGCATCCCAAATCACATGCAGACACAATAATAATAATAGCAGTAGTAGTAGTAGTAGTAGTAGTAGTAGTAGTAGTAGTAGTAGTAGTAGTAGTAAATAATTAAAGAACTTTCTGGTTAACTTAATCTTAGTTCTAGAAGTGTAAGTTTTAAGGATGAAGAATAGGGGATCCATACTTGTGATCCCAGAACTCACAAGATTGAAGAGGTAATTCACCATCAGTTTGAGATGACCCTGAGCCACATAAGTGTATTTAGTTGTAGCAAAATATTTGCTTCAGATTAAAAACTGAATAAAACACTATAAAGTATGTGGCCTAAGGTTAAGATTTCTACCCCAGAAAAATCTTTTTAATTTTCTTTTCTTTCTTTCTCCCTCTCTCTCTTTCTTTTTTTCTTTTTTTTGGGGGGGTGAGGGGAGGGGGGAAGGAAGTTTGCAGGCTCTCCCACCTTTTTTGAAGAATTATTTATTTTATGTATATGAGTACACTGTAGCTGTCTTCAGACACACCAGAAGAAGGCATCTGATCCCATGGTTGTGAGCTACCATGTGTTTGCTTGGAGTTAAGCTCAGAACCTTTGGAAGAGCACTTAACCACTGAGATGTTTACCAGTCCCCCACCCCATAAAGGTCTTAAAAATATAACTAGAAAAGTTGACTTATGTAAAGGACAATGAGCTGGGGACATAGAAATGGTGTACGAGAAAATCAAAACATCAGTAAATAATCTTATTGGTAATTTTTCAGTAAAAAGATATAGAATAGCAAAATGGATGCAAAACAGAAAATAGAATCCATTATTATGCTGCATACAAGTTATACATCTTAACATCAAAAACAGATATCACCTCAACATCAGAGATGGAAAAGGAAATTCCAACCAAATGGACCTCAGAAGCAAGTTGCTGTAACAATTTTAATACTCACCAAAGCAGACTTAAACCTAAAACTAATCAAAAGAGGTAGGGAATGACATTATATCATAAAAGTAAAACTCCACTAAAAGGAAATTACAACTCTTACATGTATGCACCAAACACAAGGGTTACTGAGATCATAAAAGATGGAAAACTGCAGTTTAAATCACATGACCATCTTACACACTGATACTGGGAGATATAATACCACACTCTCATCAATGGACAGGTAATCCAGAAAAACCTAAACAAATGCTAAAAATAATTGACGTTATAAACCACATGTACGGGCTCCAGGACTCCGCCAAACTTAGTCTGCACAGGTGAGAGTGAGGACCACAGAGGCAGACAGCTTCTGGGACAGGCGGGAGCCACAGAGCCGCTGAGGCAGCACCCTTTTGGGGCCGCAGACATCCAGCACCCTCCCAGCTGGAAGACAGTGGTCTGCCCAGCACAGGAGCCCTCTGCCTCAGGAGCATGGAGCACATCTTGGATCCAGGACTCCACCGAACTTAGGAACTTAGTCTGCACAGCTGAGAGTGTGCACCACAGAAGCTGACAGCTTCTGTGACCTGCCAAAGCAACACAGCATCTGGGAAAGGTCCTGTTTTCGGCCTTCTTCTTCGGCCAGGAGGAGGTCCAAACGCCAGATATCTGTACACCTTCCCTTTAAGAGGAAAGGTTGTCAGCAGGGAGTGCCCTAACCACTGAAACTCAGAGGAGAGAGCCTGTCTCCCAGGTCTGCTGACAGATGGTACTCAGAATCACCAGAAGAACAACCTCTGAACAGAGACAACTATAACAACTCCAGAGATTACTAGATGGCGAGAGGTAAACGTAAGAATCTTACTAACAGAAAAAAAGACCACTCACCATCATCAGGACCCAGCACTCCCACTTCGCCCGGTCCAGGGCACCCCAACACACCTGAAAAGCTAGACCTGGATTTAAAAGCATATCTCATGATGATGGTAAAGGACATCAAGAAGGACTTTAAAGAACTACAGGAGAACACGGCTAAAGAGTTACAAGTCTTTAAAGAAAAACAGGAAAACACATCCAATCAGATGATGGAAATGAACAAAACCATACTAGACCTAAAAAGGGAAGTAGACACAATAAAGAAAACGCAAAATGAGGCAACGCTGGAGATAGAAACCCTAGGAAAGAAATCTGGAACCATAGATGCGAGCATCAGCAACAGAATACAAGAGATGGAAGAGAGAATCTCAGGTGCAGAAGATTCCATAGAGAACATCGGCACAACAATCAAGGAAAATGGAAAATGCAAAAAGATCCTAACTCAAAAATCCAGGAAATATAGGACACAATGAGAAGACCAAAACTACGGATAATAGGAGTGGATGAGAATGAAGATTTTCAACTCAAAGGGCCAGCAAACATCTTCAACAAAATTATAGAAGAAAACTTCCCAAATCTAAAGAAAGAGATGCCCATGAACATACAAGAAGCCTACAGAACTCCAAATAGGCTGGACCAGAAAAGAAATACCTCCCGACACATAATAATCAGAACAACAAATGCACTAAATAAAGATAGAATACTAAAAGCAGTAAGAGAAAAAGGCCAAGTAACATATAAAGGCAAGCCTATCAGAATTACACCAGATTTTTCACCAGAGACTATGAAAGCCAGAAGATCCTGGACGGATGTTATAGAGACACTAAAAGAACACAAACTCCAGCCCAGGCTACTATACCCAGCCAAACTCTCAATTAACATAGATGGAGAAACCAAAGTATTCCACGACAAAGACAAAACCAAATTCACACATTATCTCTCCAGGAATCCAGCCCTTCAAAGGATAATAACAGAAAAAAACCAATACAAGGACGGGAACCACGCCCTAGAAACAACAAGAAGGTAATCCCTCAACAAACCTAAAAGAAGACAGCCACAAGAACAGAATGCCAACTTTAACAACAAAAATAACAGGAAACAACAGTTACTTTTCCTTAATATCTCTTAATATCAATGGACTCAACTCCCTGATAAAAAGACATAGACTAACAAACTGGCTACACAAACAAAACCCAACATTTTGCTGCTTGCAGGAAACTCATCTCAGAGAAAAAGATAGACACTACCTCAGAATGAACGGCTGGAAAACAATTTTCCAAACAAATGGTATGAAGAAACAAGCTGAAGTAGCCATTCTAATTTCTGATAAGATTGACTTCCAACCCAAAGTCATCAAAAAAGACAGGGAGGGACACTTCATACTCATCAAAGGTAAAATCCTCCAAGAGGAACTATCAATCCTGAATATCTATGCTCCAAATACAAAGGCAGCCTCATTCATTAAAGAAACTTTAGTAAATCTCAAAGCAAACATTACACCTCATACAATAATAGTGGGAGACTTCAACACACCACTTTCACCAATGGACAGATCATGGAAACAGAAACTAAACAGGGACACAGAGAAACTAAGAGAAATTATGAATCAAATGGATCTGGCAGATATCTACAGAACATTCTATCCTAAAACAAAAGGATATACCTTCTTCTCAGCACCTCATGGTACCTTCTCCAAAATTGACCACATAATTGGTCACAAAACAGGCCTCAACAGATACAAAAATATTGAAATTGTCCCATGCATCCTATCAGATCACCATGGACTAAGGCTGATCTTCAATAACAAAATAAATAATAGAAAGCCAACATTCACGTGGAAACTGAACAACACTCTTCTCAATGATACCTTGGTGAAGGAAGGAATAAAGAAAGAAATTAAGGACTTTTTAGAGTTCAATGAAAATGAAGCCACAACATACCCAAACTTATGGGACGCAATGAAAGCATTTCTAAGAGGAAAACTCATAGCTCTGAGTGCCTCCAAAATGAAACTAGAGAGAGCACAAATTAGCAGCTTGACAACATACCTAAAAGCACTAGAACAAAAGGAATCAAATTCACGCAAGAGGAGTAGACAGCAGGAAATAATCAAACTCGGGGGTGAAATCAACCAAGTGGAAACAAGAAAAACTATTCAAAGAATCAACCAATCAAGGAGCTGGTTCTTTGAGAAAATCAACAAGATAGATAAACCCTTAGCCAGACTCACTAGAGGGCACAGGGAAAGCATCCTAATTAACAAAATCAGAAATGAAAAAGGAGACATAACAACAGATCCTGAAGACATCCAAAACACCATCAGATCCTTCTACCAAAGGCTATACTCAACAAAACTGGAGAACCTGGATGAAATGGAGAAGTTCCTAGACAGATACCAGGTACCAAAGTTGAATCAAGATCAGGTTAATGATCTAAACAGCCCTATATCCCCCAAAGAAATAGAAGCAGTCATTAATAGTCTCCCAACTAAAAAAAGCCCAGGACCAGATGGGTTTAGTGCAGAGTTCTATCAGACCTTCAAAGAAGATCTAATCCCAGTTATTCACAAACTATTCCACAAAATAGAAACAGAAGGTACTCTACCCAACTCATTCTATGAAGCCACAATTACTCTGATACCTAAACCACAAAAAGACCCAACAAAGATAGAAAACTTCAGACCAATATCCCTTATGAATATTGATGCAAAAATCCTCAATAAAGTTCTTGCTAACCGAATCCAAGAACACATCAAAACAATCATCCATCCTGACCAAGTAGGTTTCATCCCAGGGATGCAGGGATGGTTCAATATACGGAAATCCATCAACGTAATCCAGTATATAAACAAACTCAAAGACAAAAACCACATGGTCATCTCGTTAGATGCGGAAAAAGCATTTGACAAGATCCAACACCCATTCATGATAAAAGTCTTGGAAAGATCAGGAATTCACGGCCCATACCTAAACATGATAAAAGCAATCTACAGCAAACCAGTAGCCAACATCAAAGTAAATGGTGAGAAGCTTGAAGCAATCCCTCTAAAATCAGGGACTAGACAAGGCTGTCCACTTTCTCCATACCTATTCAACATTGTACTTGAAGTCCTAGCCAGAGCAATTCGAGAACAAAAGGAGATCAAAGGGATACAAATTGAAAAGATGAAGTCAAAATATCACTTTTTGCAGATGATATGATAGTATATATAAGTGACCCTAAAAATTCCACCAGAGAACTCCTAAGCCTGATAAACAGCTTCGGTGAAGTAGCTGGATATAAAATTAACTCAAACAAATCAATGGTCTTTCTCTACACAAAGAATAAACAGGCTGAGAAAGAAATTAGGGAAACAACACCCTTCTCAATAGTCACAAATAATATAAAATATCTTGGCGTGACTCTAACTAAGGAAGTGAAAGATTTGTATAATAAAAACTTCAAGTCTCTGAAGAAAGAAATTATAGAAGATCTCAGAAGATGGAAAGATCTCCCATGCTCATGGATTGGCAGGATCAACATTGTAAAAATGGCTATCTTGCCAAAAGCAATCTACAGATTCAATGCAATCCCCATCAAAATTCCAAATCAATTCTTCAACGAATTAGAAAGTGCAATCTGCAAATTCATCTGGAATAACAAAAAACCTAGGATAGCAAAAACTCTTCTCAAGGATAAAAGAACCTTTGGTGGAATCACCATGCCGGACCTAAAGCTCTACTACAGAGCAATTGTGATAAAAACTGCATGGTACTGGTATAGTGACAGACAAATAGACCAATGGAATAGAATTGAAGACCCAGAAATGAACCCACACACCTATGGTCACTTGATCTTCGACAAGGGAGCTAAAAACATCCAGTGGAAGAAAGACAGCATTTTCAACAAATGGTGCTGGCACAACTGGTTGTTAACATGTAGAAGAATGTGAATCGATCCATTCCTATCTCCTTGTACTAAGGTCAAGTCTAAGTGGATCAAGGAACTTCACATAAAACCAGAGACACTGAAACTTATAGAGGAGAAAGTGGGGAAAAGCCTTGAAGATATGGGCACAGGGGAAAAATTCCTGAATAGAACAGTAATGGCTTGTGCTGTAAGATCGAGAATTGACAAGTGGGACCTCATGAAACTACAAAGCTTCTGCAAGGCTAAAGACACCATCAATAAGACAAAAAAAAACAACCAACAGATTGGGAAAGGATCTTCACCTATCCTAAATCAGATAAGGGACTAATATCCAATATATATAAAGAACTCAAGAAGGTGGACTCCAGAAAGTCAAATAACCCCATTAAAAATGGGGCTCAGAACTGAACAAAGAATTCTCACCTGAGGAATACCGAATGGCAGAGAAGCACCTGAAAAAATGTTCAACATCCTTAATCATCAGGGAAATGCAAATCAAAACAACCCTGAGATTCCACCTCACACCAGTCAGAATGGCTAAGATCAAAAATTCAGGTGACAGCAGATGCTGGCGAGGATGTGGAGAAAGAGGAACACTCCTCCATTGTTGGTGGGATTGCAAGCTTGTACAACCACTCTGGAATCAGTCTGGCGGTTCCTCAGAAAATTGGACATAGTACTACCGGAGGATCCAGCAATACCTCTCCTGGGCATATATCCAGAAGATGTCCCAACCGGTAAAAAGGACACATGCTCCACTATGTTCATAGCAGCCCTATTTATAATAGCCAGAAGCTGGAAAGAACCCAGATGTCCCTCAACAGAGGAATGGATACAGAAATTATGGTACATTTACACAATGGAGTATAACTCAGCTATTAAAAAGAATGAATTTATGAAATTCCTAGCCAAATGGATGGACCTGGAGGGCATCATCTTGAGTGAAGTAACACAATCACAAAAGAACTCACACAATATGTATTCATTGATAAGTGGATATTAGCCCAAAACTTAGGATACCCAAGACATAAGATACAATTTGATAAACGCATGAAACTCAAGAAGAATGAAGACCAAAGTGTGGACACTGTGCACCTTCTTAGAATTGGGAACAAAACACCCAGGGAAGGAGTTACAGAGACAAAGTTCGTAGCTGTGATGAAAGGATGGACCATTTAGAGACTGCCGTATCCAGGGATCTGTCCCATAATCAGCTTCTAAACGCTGACACCATCGCATACACTAGCAAGATTTTGCTGAAAGGACCCAAATATAGCTGTCTCTTGTGAGACGATGCCGGGGCCTAGCAAACACAGGAGTGGATGTTCACAGTCAGGTATTGGATGTATCACAGGGCTCCCAATGGAGAAGCCAAAGAAAGTACCCAAGGAGCTAAAGGGATCTGCAACCCTATTGTTGGAACAACATGATGTACTAACCAGAACCCCGGAGCTCTTGTCTCTAGCTGCATATGTATCGAAAGATGGCCTAGTCGGCCATCAATGGAAAGAGAGGCCCATTGGACTTGCAAACTTTATATGCCCCAATATAGGGGAATGCCAGGGCCAAAAGAATGGGAATGGGTGGGTAGGGAAGTGGGGGGCGCTATGGGGGACTTTTGGGATAGCATTGGAAATGTAATTGAGGAAAATATGTAATAAAAATATTAAAAATAAAAAACAAACAAACAAAAAAAACAAACAAAACAAAACAAAACAAAACAAAAAAACACACACACACACAAAAAAGAAGACCTAAGGGAACAAAATTGCTACCTTTGTGCCACAGAACAACTGTGAGAACCGTAGCCATGCAACAACCCAACTATGTATTCAGTGATTTTCTTTTTGACTTTCTTCTTAGTTAAAATGCAATTATATCATTTTCTCCTTCCCTTTACTCCCTCTAACTCCTCCCATGTTCCTTCCCTTGTGCCTCTTCTCAAAATTATGGACTCTGTTTTGTTTTGTTTTGTTTTGTTTTGTTTTGTTTTTAGTATACAAATACATGCTATTTAGTCCAATTGACTTCAGGGCTGACCACTTGGTATGGGATAACCTCATACCTTGGTTATCAACAACATCTCTCAAATTAGTGGCCTTTTTAAAATGTTATTCCCCAATCCCTGGAGATATATGAGCAACCAACCAGGATGTTATGCCCATCCCAACCCTGCTGGTTTGTTTTATGGGCCAGCAACTGCTAAACCTTGCTATTTAGTCACAGTAGCACCTGGCTGATCCTTCAGCTTGTACATAACCATACCTCACGCACTAGGCTTTCTCCTTAATGATCTCTGTTCAAGTTGTTTCAATTTTGTGAAAATCTAAACAACAGCTTGATTGAAATTTGCTCCTGTATTTTCTTCTCTGCATGTGTGTAAGCATCACAAGAAAAGGCAAGTTCTAATAATCGGGCAAGAGAAGTTGCCTGGAAATATTCCTGTGGGAAGGAGCTGATGTCAGAAAAAAAAAAAAAAAAAAAAGAACAAGATCACCAAGCAAACATGGCCAGTGGTCATTTGAGCACTTACTGGCAGACTTCTGGGTGCTGTGCCCTCGATAACTACATCTATTTGCCAAGGATTCCACAAAGCTTCTCTAACTGGGTGGCTTCAACATGAGAAATTTCTTGCCCCAGTTTGGAAGACTAAAAGGCTAATACAGGTTGCCCTGTTTTCTGGTGAGACCACCGGTGGCTTCCTGGGCAGTTTTCCTGAGCCAGCAACCTCTACTCCTGGGTACAACAAAAGCTACCTCCTTTCCACTATAATGGTCCCCACTCACCTGCCTGGTTCAGGGTACCAGGCAGAGGAAATCCATACAGTCAGAGCAAGACTAAAAATCTAGAAGACGGTGCTTGGCTCTAGTTAAGAGTCCAGAATAAAGAAAACTCGTTTTTGTTTATTTTATTTTAGACATTATAATACAATTATATCATTTCCCCTCCCTCTCCTCCCTTCAAACCTTCCCATACACCCCCTCCTTACTCTCTCTGAAATTCATTACCTCTTTCTTTATTAACTGTCACTGCACCCATAAATGTATATTAATGGATTCTGCTCAGTCTGCATAATGTTATTTATATGTGTGTTAGGGATGACAATTTGGTGTTGAATAATCAAAAAAAAAAAAAAAAGAAAGTGCAATCTGCAAATTCATCTGGAATAACAAAAAACCTAGGATAGCAAAAACTCTTCTCAAGGATAAAAGAACCTCTGGTGGAATCACCATGCCGGACCTAAAGCTCTACTACAGAGCAATTGTGATAAAAACTGCATGGTACTGGTATAGTGACAGACAAATAGACCAATGGAATAGAATTGAAGACCCAGAAATGAACCCACACACCTACGGTCACTTGATCTTCGACAAGGGAGCTAAAAAACATCCAGTGGAAGAAAGACAGCATTTTCAACAAATGGTGCTGGCACAACTGGTTGTTATCATGTAGAAGAATGCGAATCGATCCATTCCTATCTCCTTGTACTAAGGTTAAGTCTAAGTGGATCAAGGAACTTCACATAAAACCAGAGACACTGAAACTTATAGAGGAGAAAGTGGGGAAAAGCCTTGAAGATATGGGCACAGGGGAAAAATTCCTGAATAGAACAGTAATGGCTTGTGCTGTAAGATCGAGAATTGACAAGTGGGACCTCATGAAACTGCAAAGCTTCTGCAAGGCTAAAGACACCATCAATAAGACAAAAAAACCACCAACAGATTGGGAAAGGATCTTCACCTATCCTAAATCAGATAAGGGACTAATATCCAATATATATAAAGAACTCAAGAAAGTGGACTCCAGAAAGTGAAATAACCCCATTAAAAAATGGGGCTCAGAACTGAACAAAGAATTCTCACCTGAGGAATACCGAATGGCAGAGAAGCACCTGAAAAAATGTTCAACATCCTTAATCATCAGGGAAATGCAAATCAAAACAACCCTGAGATTTCACCTCACACCAGTCAGAATGGCTAAGATCAAAAATTCAGGTGACAGCAGATGCTTGCGAGGATGTGGAGAAAGAGGAACACTCCTCCATTGTTGGTGGGATTGCAAGCTTGTACAACCACTCTGGAAATCAGTCTGGCGGTTCCTCAGAAAATTGGACATAGTACTACCGGAGGATCCAGCAATACCTCTCCTGGGCATATATCCAGAAGATGTCCCAACCGGTAAGAAGGACACATGCTCCACTATGTTCATAGCAGCCCTATTTATAATAGCCAGAAGCTGGAAAGAACCCAGATGTCCCTCAACAAAGGAATGGATACAGAAATTATGGTACATTTACATAATGGAGTACTATTCAGCTATTAAAAAGAATGAATTTATGAAATTCCTAGCCAAATGGATGGACCTGGAGGGCATCATCTTGAGTGAAGTAACACAATCACAAAAGAACTCACACAATATGTATTCACTGATAAGTGGATATTAGCCCAAAACTTAGGATACCCAAGATATAAGATACAATTTGCTAAATGCATGAAACTCAAGAAGAATGAAGACCAAAGTGTGGACACTGTGCCCCTTCTTAGAATTGGAAACAAAACACCCAGGGAAGGAGTTACAGAGACAAAGTTTGTAGCTGTGATGAAAGGATGGACCATTTAGAGACTGCCGTATCCAGGGATCCATCCCATAATCAGCTTCTAAACGTTTACACCATTGCATACACTAGCAAGATTTTGCTGAAAGGACCCAAATATAGCTGTTTCTTGTGAGAGGATGCCGGGGCCTAGCAAACACAGGAGTGGATGTTCATAGACAGCTATTGGATGTATCACAGGGCTCCCAATGGAGAAGCTAGAGAAAGCACCCAAGGTGCTAAAGGGATCTGCAACCCTATTGTTGGAACAACATGATGTACTAACCAGAACCCCGGTGCTCTTGTCTCTAGCTGCATATGTATCGAAAGATGGCCTAGTCGGCCATCAATGGAAAGAGAGGCCCATTGGACTTGCAAACTTTATATGCCCCAATATAGGGGAATGCCAGGGCCAAAAGAATAGGAATGGGTGGGTAGGTAAGTGGGGGGGGCGCTATAGGGGACTTTTGGGATAGCATTGGAAATATAATTGAGGAAAATATGTAATAAAAATATTAAAAATTAAAAAAAAAGAAAATGAATACTCATATTCTCTAGAAACTCTTCAATACTTTCCTTAATTTCTTTCTTTTATTTTATTTAATTTTTTTTAATTAGGTATTTTCCTCATTTACATTTCCAATGCTATCCCAAAAGTCCCGCATACCCTCACTCCACTCCTCTACCCACCCACTCCCACTTTTTGGCCCTGGCATTCCCCTGTACTGGGGCATATGAAGTTTGCAAGTCCAATGGGCCTCTCTTTCCAGTGATGACCAAATACGGCATCTTTTGATACATATGCAGCTAGAGTCAAGAGCTCCGGGGTACTGGTTAGTTCACAATATTGTTCCACCTATAGGGTTGCAGATCCCTGTAGCGCCCTGGGTACTTTCTGTAGTCCCTCCATTGGGGGCCCTGTGATCCATCCAATAGCTGACTGTGAGCATCCACTGAGCATCCACTTCTGTGTTTGCTAGGCCCCGGCATAGTCTCACAAGAGACAGCTATATCTGGATCCTTTCAGCAAAATCTGTCTAGTGTATGCAATGGTGTCAGCGTTTGGAAGCTGATTATGGGATGGATCCCTGGATATGGCAGTCTCTAGATGGTCCATCCTTTCGTCTCAGCTCCAAAATTTGTCTCTGTAACTCCTTCCATGGGTGTTTTGTTCCCAATTCTAAGAAGGGGCACAGTGTACACACTTCAGTATTCATTCTTCTTGAATTTCATGCGTTCAGCAAATTGTATCTTATATCTTGGGTATCCTAAGTTTTGGGCTAATATCCACTTATCAGTGAGTACATATAGTGTGGGTTCCTTTGTGATTGCGTTACCTCACTCAGGATGATGTCCTCCAGGTCTATCCATTTGCATAGAAATTTCATAAATTCATTCTTTTTAATAGCTGAGTAGTACTCCATTGTGTAAATGTACCACATTTTCTGTATCCATTCCTCTGTTGAGGGGCATCTGGGTTCTTTCCAGCTTCTGGCTATTATAAATAAGGGTTAGCGAGAATTTTATTGAGTATTTTTCCATCGATATTCATAAGGGAAATTGGTCTAAAGTTCTCTGTCTTTTTGGATCTTTCTGTGGTTTAGGTATCAGAGTAATTGTAGCTTCATAGAATGAGTTGGGTAGAGTACCTTCTACTTATATTTTGTGGAATAGATTGTGCAGAACTGGAATTAGATCTTCTTTGAAGGTCTGATAGAACTCTGCCTTAAACCCATCTGGTTCTGGACTTTTTTTTGGTTGGGATACCATTAATGACTGCTTCTATTTCTTTAGGGGTTATGGGACTGTTTAGATAGTTAACTTCATCCTGGTTTAACTTTGGTACCTTGTATCTGTCTAGAAATTTGTCCATTTCATCCAGGTTTTCCAGTTTTGTTGAGTATAGCCTTTTATAGAAGGATCTGATGGTGTTTTGGATTTCTTCAGGGTTTGTTGTTATGTCTCCCTTTTCATTTCAGATTTTGTTAATTAGGAAGCTGTCCCTGTGCCCTCTAGTGAGTCTGGCTAAGGGTTTATCTATCTTGTTGATTTTCTCAAAGAACCAGCTCCTCGTTTGGTTGATTCTTTGAATAGTTCTTCTTGTTTCCACTTGGTTGATTTCACCCCTGAGTTTGATTATTTCCTGCCATCTACTCCTCTTGGGTGAAATTGCTTCCTTTTTTCTAGAGTTTTTAGGCGTGTTGTCAAGCTGCTAGTGTGTGCTCTCTCTAGTTTCTTTTTGGAGGCACTCAGAGCTCTGACTTTCCCTCTTAGAAATGCTTTCATAGTGTCCCATAAATTTGGGTATTTTGTGGCTTCATTTTCATTAAACTCTAAAAAGTCTTTAATTTCTTTCTTTATTCCTTCCTTGACCAAGTTCATTGAGAAGAGTGTTATTCATTTTCCACATGAATGTTGGCTTTCCATTATTTATGTTTTTATTGAGGATCAGCCTTAGTCCATGGTGGTCTTATAGGAAGCATGGGATGATTCCAATATTTTTGTATGTGTTGAGGCCTGTTTTGTGACCAATCATATGGTCAATTTTGGAGAAGGTACCAGGAGGTGCTGAGAAGAAGGTATATCCTTTTGTTTTAGGATAAAATGTTCTGTAGATATCTGTTAAGTCCATTTGTTTCATTGCTTCTGTTAGTTTCACTGTGTCCCTGTTTAGTTTCTGTTTCCACGATCTGTCCATTGGTGAAAGTGGTGTGTTGAAATCTCCCACTATTATTGTGTGAGGTGCAATGTGTGCTTTGAGCTTTACTAAAGTTTCTTTAATGAATGTGGCTGCCCTTACATTTGGAGCATAGATATTCATAATTGAGAGTTCCTCTTGGAGGATTTTACCTTTGATGAGAATGAAGTGTCCCTCCTTGTCTTTTTTGATAACTTTGGGTTGGAAGTCGATTTTATTCGATATTAGAATGGCTACTCCAGCTTTTTTCTTCAGACCATTGGCTTGGAAAATTGTTTTCCAGCCTTTCCTTCTGAGGTAGTTTCTATCCTTTTCCCTGAGATGGGTTTCCTGGAAGCAGCAGAATGTTGGGTCCTGTTTGTGTAGCCAGTCTGTTAGTCTATGTCTTTTTATTGGGGGATTGAGTCCATTGATATTAAGAGATATTAAGGAAAAGTAATTGTTGCTTCCTATTATTTTTGTTTTTAGAGTTGGCATTCTGTTTTTGTAGCTTTCTTCTTTTTGCTTTTTTGAGGGATTACTTTCTTGCTTTTTCTTGGGTGTGGTTTCTGTCCTTGTATTGTTTTTTTTTTTTTTTCTGTTATTATCCTTTGTAGGGCTGGATTCGTGGAAAGATCATGTGTGAAGTTGATTTTGTCATGGAAATCTTTGGTTTCTACATCTATGGTAATTGAGAGTTTGGCTCGGTATAGTAGCCTGGGCTGGCATTTGTGTTCTCTTAGGGTCTCTATAACATCTATCAAGGATCTTCTGACTTTCATAGTCTCTGATGAAATGTCTGGTGTAATTTTGATAGGCCTGCCTTCATATGTTACTTGACCCCTTTCCCTTACTGATTTTAATATTCTATCTTTATTTAGTACATTTGTTATTCTGATTATTATGTGTCAGGAGGAATTTCTTTTCTGGTCCAGTCTATTTGAAATTCTCTAGGTTTCTTGTATGTTCATGGGCATCTCTTTCTTTAGGTTTGGGAAGAATTCTTCTATAATTTTGTTTAAGATATTTGCTGGCCCTTTAAGTTGAAAATCTTCATTCTCATCTACTCCTATTATTCGTACCTTTTGTCTTCTCATTGTGTCCTGGATTTCCTGGTTGTTTTGAGTTAGGATCTTTTTGCATTTGGTATTTTCTTTGATTGTTGTGCCGATGTTCTCTATGGAATCTTCTGTACCTGAGTTTCTCTCTTCCGTCTTTTGTATTCTGTGGTTGATGCTCGAATCTATGGTCCCAGTTTTCTTTTCTAGGGTTTCTATCTCCAGCGTTTCCTCACTTTGGGTTTTCTTTATAGTGTCTACTTCCCTTTTTAGGTCTTGGATGGTTTTATTTAATTCCATCACCTGTTTGGTCGTGTTTTCTTGCAATACTTTAGGGGATTTTTGTGCTTCCTCTTTAAGGTCTTCTACCTGTTTAGCAGTGTTCTCCTGTATTTCTTTAAGTGAGTTATTAAAGTCCTTCTTGATGTCCTCTACCATCATCATGAGATATGCTTTTATATCCAGGTCTAGCTTTTTGGGTGTGTTGGGGTGCCCAGGACTGGGTAGGGTGGGAGTGCTGCGTTCTGATTATGGTGAGTGGTCTTGGTTTCTGTTAGTAAGATTCTTATGTTTGCCTTTCACCATCTGGTAATCTCTGGAGTTAGTTGTTGTAGTTGTCTCTGGTTAGATCTTGTACCTCAGGTGTTTATGTCATGCTCTATCAGCAGCCCTGGGAGACTAGCTCTCTCCTAGTTTCAGTGTTCAGTGTACTCTTTGCAGGTAGGCTCTCCTCTTGCAGGGAAGGAGCCCAGATATCTGGTGTTCGAACCTGCCTCCTGGCAGAAGGTGTGATCCACTCACAGTGGTCTTAAGATTCCGTTGAGAGTCCTGTGTATACCTTACAGGTGTTTGTAGACTCCATATCCAATGTACCCCTGTTCTGGTGTGGACAGGAAGGGACTTGTGCCCCTGATCAGGCCGGGTTGTCTGCTTACCTAATTAATGCAGTCTCAGGTCCCATGTGATTGGATTGGAGCAGATGCTGTGTTCCACTCACCAGAGGTCTTAAGATCCAGTGGAGGGGGTCTTGTGGGTAGGTTGCGGTTGTTAGCCGACTCTGAGCCCTAGCTCCTCCATTGCTGGCGGGACTGGAAGGGCTAATTTCTTTCTTGAAAATAGTTTTTTTTTTTAAATTCTGTAGTGAAATTTTAAGTTTTCATGAGTTTATAAGATGTCTGTTATTCATCCTTAATCATCAGGGAAATGCAATTCTAAACAACCCTGAGATTCCACCTCACACCAGTCAGAATGGCTAAGATCAAAAATTCAGGTGACAGCAGATGCTGGCGAGGATGTGGAGAAAGAGGAACACTCCTTCATTGTTGGTGGGAATGAAAGCTTGTACAACCACTCTAGAAATTTGGCAGTTCCTCAGAAAATTGGACATAATACTATCAGAGGATCCAGCAATACCTCTCCTGGGCATATATCCAGAAGATGTCCCAACCGGTAAGAAGGACACATGCTCCACTATGTTCATAGCAGCCTTATTTATAATAGCCAGAAGCTGGAAAGAACCCAGATGCCCCTCAACAGAGGAATGGATACAGAAATTATGGTACATTTACACAATGGAGTACTACTCAGCTATTAAAAGGAATGAATTTATGAAATTCCTAGGCAAATGGATGGACCTGGAGGGCATCATCCTGAGTGAGGTAACACAATCACAAAGGAAGTCACACAATATGTACTTACTGATAAGTGGATATTAGCCCAAACACTTAGGATACCCAAGATATAAGATACAATTTGTTAAACGCATGAAACTCAAGAAGAATGAACACCAAAGTGTGGACACTGTGCCCCTTCTTAGAATTGGGAACAAAACACCCATGGAAAAAGGTTACAGAGATAAAGTTTGGAGCTGTGACTAAAGGATGGACCATCTAAAGACTGCCATATCCAGGGATCCACCCCATAATCAGCTTCCAAACGCTGACACCATTGCATACACCAGAAAGATTTTGCTGAAATGACCCAGATATAGCTGTCTCTTGTGAGACAATGCCGGGGCCTTGCAAACACAGAAGTGGATGCTCACAGTCACCTATTGGATGGATCACAGGGCCCCCAATGGAGGAGCTAGAGAAAGTACCCAAGGAGCTAAAGGGATCTGCAACCCTATAGGTGGAACAACATTATGAACTAACCAGTACCCCAGAGCTCTTGACTCTAGCTGCATATGTGTCAAAAGATTGCCTAGTCGGCCATCACTGGAAAGAGAGGCCCATTGGACTTGCAAACTTTATATGCCCCAGTACAAGGGAATGCCAGGGCCGAAACGTGGGAGTAGGTGGGTAGGGGAGTGTGTGTGGGGGGGAGTGTATTGGGGACTTTTTGGATAGCATTGGAAATGTAAATGAGGAAAATACCTAATAAAAAATTAATTCTAAAAAAAAATCTGTTATTTCTGTTTATCTTTAGTATTCAGCCTTAAACCACAGTTGTCAAATAGAATGCAGAGTTATATTTGTATTTTTCTGTATCTGTTGCGAATTGCTTTGTATTTAGGTATGTTTTCAGTTTTGTACAAAGTTCCATGATGTGTTGAGAAGAATGTATATTCTTTTGTGTTTGTGTGAAATGTTCTGTAAGTGTCTGTTAGGTACATGTGGTTTATTTTTTTTTAATTTTTAATATTTTTTATTACATATTTTCCTCAATTACATTTCCAATGCTATCCCAAAAGTCCCCCATAGCGCCCCCCACTTCCCTACCCACCATTCCCATTCTTTTGGCCCAGGCATTCCACTATATTGGGGCATATAAAGTTGGTCGGGTCCTTGTGTGGTTTAGGTTTCAGAGTAATTGTGACTTCATAGAAAGAGTTAGGTTGTGTTCCCTCTGTGTCTATTTTATGGAATAATTTGCGGAAAATTGGTACCAGTTCTTCTTTGAAAGAAGAAGGTAGAATTCTGCACTAAATCCATCTGGCCCTGGGCTTTTTTTTATTGAGAGATGTTTAATGATTTCTATTTCCTTGTGTGATATAGGCCTATTTAGATATTTTACCTGTTCTTGATTTAATTTTGGTATGTGTCATCTGTCTAGAAAACCATCCATTTCTTCTAGATTTTCTAGTTTTGTTTTCCACGTTTGCCTCCATTTGTGTTTTCTTTATTGTTTCTACTTCCACTTGTAAGTCTTGGATCACTTTATTCAATTCTTTCACCTGTTTAAGTGTGTTTTCCTGTATTTCTTTCATGGAGTTATTGATATCCTCGTTAAAGGACTCTATTATCTTCAGGAGATAGGAGTTTAGGACAGATTCTTACTTTTCAGGTGTGTTTAGTGTATTCAGGGCTTGCTGTAGTGGAAGAACTGGGTTCTGATGATGCCCACATATTTTGGCTTCTGCTGCTTATAGTCTTGTGCTTGCCTTTCACCATCTGGATATCCCTGGTTATTTGGTTTTTTGAAGTCTACCTTCTTTGGTTCCTAATATATTTTCGATATTACCCTCTGTCATATATAGAGTTAGTGAAGACCTTTTCCCAATCTGTAGGCTGCTGTTCTATTAAAAGTCCCCTTTGCCTTACAGAAGCTTTTCAGTTTCATGAGGTTCCATTTATTAACTGTTGCTCTTAGAGCCTGAAGCCACTGGTGTTCTGTTAAGAAGCTGTCTCCTGTACCAATGTGTTCAAGGTTATTCCCCAATTTCTGTTCTTTTAGATTTAGCATATTCAGTTTTTTGTGAAGGTCTTTGATCCACTTGGACTTGAGTTCTGTGCAGGGTGTCAAATATAGATCTATTTGCATTCTTCTACATGCAGACATTCAGTGAGGCCAGCATGATTTATTTATTGGAGATATTTCTTTTTTTTTTTCTGTTGTATGGTTTGGGCTTCTTTGTCAAAAATCAAGTGTCCTTGGGAATGTGGGTTTATTTCAGGAACTTCAATGCTATTCCAAGAACCAACCTGTCTCTTTCTAGACCATTACCATGAAGTTTATATTACTATTACTCTGTGGTAAAGCTTGAGGTCTAGAATGGTAATTCCTCCAGAAGTTCTTTTATTTTTCAGGACTGTTTTATGGTTTTTTCCCTATGAAATTGAGAATTGGTTTTTCAGAGACTGTAAAAAATTGTGTGGGAATTTTGAAGGCAATCTGTAGGTTGCTTTGGGTAAGATGAGCATTTTTACTATGTTAGTCCTACTGATTCATGAACATGGAGACATTTCCATCTTAGAATATCTTCTTCAATTTTTTCTTCAGGTACTTGAAGTTATTGTCATACAGATATTTGACTTCCTGTGTTAGAGAGACACCAAGATATGTTATACTATTTGTGGGTATTGTAAAGGGTATTGTGTCCCTAATTTTGTTCTCAGCCTGCTTATTGTTTGAATACAGGAGGGCTGATAATTTCTTTGAGTTAATTTTGTATCCAGCCAGTTTGCTAAAGGTGTTTATCAGTTGTAGGAGTTGCTACCATGAATTCTAACTTCCTGAAGTCATAAGCCATATATAAAAATGAAAGCTGTATTAACAGGCTTGTCAACAAAAATGTATATTTCTATGTTAAATAGATGGCTCAGTGGATAAAAACACTAACTGCTCTTCAACAGTAACTTGGTGTGATTCCCATTCCCCACATAGTGGCTCACAATCTTCTGTTATTCCAGTGCCAGTGATCAGGAACTCTCTTCTGGCCTCCACAGGCACAAGGTATGTACACAGGTGGAGCATAGACATACATGTAATCAAACCACCTATACAATGAAATTAAAATTAATAAAGTGTTTTATTGACACATTTCTAAAACATGTCATATGAAAAGCTAACCTGATACTTAGACTCGTATTGCATAGAAAGGTAGGGCATATCTCCCTGCTGAAATACAACTATATTACCTTCCTAGTTTTGCCTCTGTTGCCTTGATAAAAATAATCTGATAAAAAAAAAAACTTATGTGAGAAATCTATTTTTCTTTTCAATTCCAGGTCATAGTTGGTCATCCTGAGGAAGTTAAGACATCAAGAATTTGAAACAATTACATTATATCCACAGTCAAGAACAGGGAGAAAATGAAGGTGAACCTACTTCTCAGCAATCTTCTCTACTCTTTAGGATTCAACCGCAGTGCAACAGTACCGCCACTTTCAGGCTGGATCTTGCCACATCAAGTAACATACTCAAGATGGCCGCAACCCCTGCTCACTCATAAAATCTATTCTATTTCCCTCTCCCAGGAATATCCATGTGCTTCCCACTACCAGTTCCTTCTCCTACACCTAACTTGTTTGAATCTACAGGTTATAGCTTGGTTATCATTTACTTAATGGCTAATATACACATATAAGCAAATATGTTTCATATTTGTCTTTCTGGGTTACCTAACTTGGGATGAATTTTTCTAGTTCCATTTATCTCCTGCAAATTTCATGATTTCTTTAAAATGGCTGAGTAAAACTTCATTATTTAGATTGTCATCTTCCCCTTAATTATTCATTTGTCAAGGGACATCTAGGTTATTTCCAGTTCCTGATTATTATGAATAGACCAGCAATGAACATGGCTGACCAAGTGTCCCTATGATAGGATGACATGTCATTTAGGTATATGGCCAAGAGTGGTATAGTTGTATTTTGGTATAGCTCAACCCACATCTTTCTGAAGAATTGCCACATTGATATTCATGGTGGCAGTACATATTTGCATTCATATAGGGTTTATTTTATGGAACCCTACCTAGATGGAGTTGAAGATTCTCTCCAGAGGTCTGGAGAGATGGCTCAGTGGTTAAGAGCATTGATTATACTTACAGAAGTCCTGAGTTCAAGTCCTAGCAACCATATGGTGGCTCACAACCATTGGTAATGGGATCCTGTGCCCTCTTCTGGTGTGTCTGAAGACAGTGGCATTATATTCCCATACATAAAATAAATAAATAAATCTTTTTAAAAAGATTCTCTCCAGACTTGTATCATGGGTATGTGCTTGCTCATTCCTGGAGTAGCCACTGCATATATCGATTGAAAAGTTCACTGAAGGAAATACAGGATGGGGATGACAATATCATTGGACTTGATGGGAATGGAGAGATTCTTCTCTGGATCAGTGCTTACTATTTGTCCAAGAGCTGGGAGAATATATTTTAAGAGGTCATTTTCACAAAGGATGAGAAAATTGCTTAGTAATGATCACCTGTTCCTCCTAGAAGATTATGTGGCATTTTATGTAGCATGCCATGCCCTATGTAATGTTTAATAAAAACTGAAAATAAAGAAACGAAAGCATATGGGTTTCCTGTGTCCTGTTACCAGTACTATATTCTCAGCACTGATAATGCTGTCTGACATACAGCATATGCCCAATATAAATTTGTCAAAACAAAGAGAACACTTACGCACTATTTATGGTCCTTATATAATTCTCTGTCTCTTTATAACATTAGAGATAAAATACTTAACATCACTTATGAGTAATTACAGAAATATCTCCTAGGTATTATACCAGCTGAAATGCATCTTGATTTGATAATTAAGCAGCCCTTCCAAATACTCTGGCACACACACATACTTGGGAAAAAAAAAAAAGGCCAAATACTTTTCTTCATGTATCACATGCAACTGTGTAGAAAGTGAGGAAATAGAGAATAATAGGAGGACACCCTAAAAACCTCTGAGTTCCATCTTTTTCTCTGTAATAAAAATCATCTGTAATGTGGTTAATAATTTTTCTACATCTCCTTTAGAGTCAAACAATGCTGGGGGTTAGCATGAATGCAGAGATTTACTGCATTGATGACTGACTACCAGTTGAGGGCAGCAGAAAGCCATTTGGGAGAAAATGGATCTAAGATGTCACAACTCTGCCATTGCATGAAGTTAAAGACTCAGCTTCTTGTAAGATCTGAATTTGTAGAAATTATTCTACAGGTGTGCCAGCAAGAACAGAGTAACCAAATACATTAGTGAAGGACGTTAAGTATCCACCGAGACAGACAAGACACAACGCTGGGAAACAGAGGGTGATTTGGACTCTATTCAGCTTAGTTCCCAGGATGATCTGGTTCAGTCCTCTCTCTCCAGAGCTGCTGATTTGAATGGCATATTAGATTCTTTTCATCTCCAAAGTTTTGCCTCCCAGGATGACTACCAAAGATGTTGGGTGGACAATCTTTCTTCGACAGTGATGCCTCTGGTGGAGACAGCATTAAATCATTAACGTACAGACTGTGCTGTTTGTATTTCTGTGTTAGGAACACACACTGAAACAGTGAAAAAGAAAGAAGCCATGAAATTTTTATTAGATATTTTCTTTATTTACGTTTCAAATGTTATCCCTTTTCGTGGTTTCCCCCTCCGAAAACCTTCTATCCCATCCCCCTCCCCTGCTTACCAATCCACCCACTCCTGCTTCCCTGTCCTGGCATTGCCCTACTCTGGGACATCAAGCCTTTTCAGGACCAAGGAACCTATGAATTTTTAAGAAATCAAGGCTTCAGGGTGTAGAAAGGAGGATGGGGAAATGACATGATTATATTATAATCTCAAAAAAATTTTTAAAAATGAATATAAAGAGAAAATCATAGCACACAGTCAGTCTATCTCATTAGGAGTCCCAACGCTTTAAAAGTTGAGAGTCCTCAAGTATGTGTGGTATAATCCTACTGTGGGGCACATGAAAAAGTACTTTGTACTGTGAAATATGTCTATTTCCTGATGTACTGGCTCTGAGCCTAAGATGGGTAAGTGCAAGCAATAGCTATTGACTCCAAGGCCAGAGTATAATGTCCTTTTCTGTGTCTTTCAAACTGAATGGCCTTATGTAATATGTTCATTCTCTTGGTGAATATTCTTAGAAAGTTCACAGGAGAAAACACGCCTTGTTAATCTTATATAGTCTAAGCACCTGTAAACTGAAAATTCTAAATCTGAAATGCTCTTAAATCCAAACTTTGTAAATGTCTAGATGCCATTTTATAGGTTTTTGGATATGAGAGAATTTGAGATTTAAGGCTTTTCAGATAAGAGAACTTCAACCATCAATGTCTACATAAATATTCCAAAAAATCTGAAATAATTCATATCCCAGGAATTTGGGCTAAGAGAGCCTCACACTGCACAAGCACAGTGACATAGGTATCTTAATTGCCAGTCCAAGGTCTAGAGGGACAGAAATATATTGAGAGAACAGAATGGCACCTGAGAACGAAACCTTTGAAAGACTCCAAATTTGCCTCAAAATGAACCCTATACCTGCTATCAATTCTGGGCAGGTGGAAATTATACTCCGTGTGTGTGTGTGTGTGTGTGTGTGTGTGTGTGTGTGTGTGTGTGTGTGTGGTGTGTCTGTGTGTGTCTGTGTGTCTGTCTCTGTGAATGTGTGTCTATCTGTGTGTCTGTGTCTATGTGCCTGTGTGTCTGTGTCTGTGTCTGTGTGTGTGTGTCTGTCTGTGTGTGTGTGTGTGTCTGTGTGTGTCTGTCTGTCTGTCTGTGTGTCTGTGTGTGTGTGTGTCTGTGTGTCTGAGTGTGTGTGTCTGTGTGTCTGTGTCTGTGTGTGTGTATGCAGCCTGCATGAGGCTGAGAATATGTACATTCTGAGTGTTGTGTGCCTTTTACAAACAGTCCTTTCCTTGTTAAATCTATGCGATAACATTCCTAGTTGTATGGAAGCTGGGAAAACCTTACTATCAGCTCCTGAAGGAATGCACTCAAAGTACCACAGAAGCCAGGAGAGATGTAGGCTGTTTGCAGCCAGGCTACTTTGGATCTGGTACCTAAAACTATTAATCTTAATTTATAATTACAGTGAGGCTATGAGAACATGTTAGACCTCAAATACAGCTGCCTCAGCATTATGGCTTTGTGTTCAGTCTAATCACATCCTCACATGATTTTTCTGGATGGACAGCAAAACAGAGTGGAGTGCATGCCAATGAGTTAGTGAAAGGCTGACTGCAAAAAAGTAAAAGTTTTTGGGTTTTGTTGTTTTGTTTTCTATTAAAAACAAAAGCAAAACTGAGAAAAGAAGAATATGATAAAATACCAGGGGAAAAAGAAGAGCTTATCAATTTTTATTACTGGTGAACTGCCTGTTAGATCAATTCAGAACTGATACTGAATCTCCATGTCCCCTTCTCAGGGCAAAGGTGGTTGCAAGTAACAGTATCTTGCAATGAGAGTTCATGGTTTGCAGTTTCATAGGCCTTCTGATCTGTATGAAATCATAAAAAGGTTCATCCTTTTCATTTTGTGTATAAAAAAACAAAGGTCAGGAAAAGCATTGTAGCTAGCTCAAGCTCAACCAGATGCTGACCAGCATTCCAGTAATCCTATGTCAGACTATCGGCTTAGTTCCTGTGCTAGCTTGCAGGCACATTGCACAGGAAAACCAAGGGAACTATAAGCAAAAGTAAAGTGCAATCAACAAAACTGATAACCCTAAAGCACGGGTCCTTGTATTCCAAGGGCCCTCAACTGCCTTGCTGATAGGAAATTAAAAACACACTTTAGCAAGTACATGCACAAACCACACCTACACATATGGCCAGCATACAAAGTCACAGGAATGAGATGAATTCTTCTACTACCTCAGTCCAACATATTAAATGCCAAGCAAATGCTAAAGTTGTTTTATTCTGAAAATTCTTGGACTCTCTAGTCTGTCATTGCTAAGACTGCACCTGTGCCCACAAAGTCCATTTATAATCTTCTCTACAAAAAGAAAAAGTGGAGTCCGTCCAAGCATATGAATTCTGTTACTTTGAATTTCAAAACATTTTGAGCAATGGTGACATAGAGAAAGCACAGATGTGGTTATTTAAAAAAAAAAAGAAGAAGAAGATAGAAAATTTAGTGTGTTCCTGATACTAACTAAAGAGCAATCTTAAGTGAGTAACCAATGCCTCAGAAGAAATACCAAAATGTCTACTTGTTTCTATTTTAATTATGTATATGTTTATAACTCTCATTATCAATTCTTGTTGATAATTTGTAAAATTAATTTAATACAGCAAGGCTACCTTGGAGGAAAACCCGACATGGAAAAACATAGTTTAATTTATCTGTGTTCATGGTGTAAACTTTGATATTATGGAGTTCTCTTGGTAAGACAATCACACTGTATTAGAAAAGCCCACTGTGCCTCAGGAATCTTTAAAAAAGCCAGCACTCTTACTTTCATCAACACTCATCCCTATGGACACTAGATGGCACTGCTGCTATTTGAATGAAATTTCACTTCCAACCTTTTTAAAAAAAAAAAAAAAAACATACGGTTTGGAAATGATTTGGGGTGTCATTTCTTGGGAGTTTGTACAAACAGAAGATATCTGGCCCTTTGTATATTAACAACGACAGTAATGTTTTGTTAAAGAAAAAAAAAGCACTACAAAGGTGAAGTCACTTCCTAAGAGGAAGAACGGTAATGCCAGAAGATCTTGAGTCTGCATGTCACCAACTTTTAAGTGGCAGGAACACTTCATCTGTGAATCACAAACCATCACTAAACCCACTCTATAACATTTATTACACATCTGATTTAACTTGGCTTTTTGCTGATGATCTTCTCCTAGGAAACTGGATCGATGAATCATGACTTTTGGGGCAGAATTATATGACAGTGTATAAAGCTTAATAAGATGATCACTCTGGGGTGGGGGGGTGCATCCCTTCTTGGAAAGGGATACCAACAAACCCCCAAAAGTATACCCTAAAAAGTTCTTCCAACTAGAGAAACATACCCTACACATGAGACCATGCAAAGCACAGAGCATCTCTGTGGCAATTTCTTGTGGCATTTTCTTCAGAGGACTGGACTGAAGAACACTATAGAGTCTCAGTGAGAGCCATCCTGACTTCCCCGGACAAACTTCCCCGGAGGAAGGAAAGGTGGCACTGGAGAAAAGATGGAGCAGGGTTTGCTGCTAGAGGCAACCAAGAGCTTTAGCTAGACTTAGGATAGTCCTACTCTCTAGAGAGAACCAAAACTGTCCAGTTTATCCCCGGGATAACTGAAAAGCAGCAGAAAGGGGAGGGAGCGTCCCACTCACTAAAAGTTGTTGGACCCCCTTTCCAGACCCCATCTTAAGAAAAGAGGAGAAGTGAGGGAGTGGTGATCATGCCTTGAAAAGAAAACAAGAAAAGAAGAAAAAAAGCCAACATTGCAGCTAGCCTTGGGAAAATCTCCACAGATGAGCATTTCAGTTGCATTAAGTGGTTCCCATTAGCAGCCTACACACGTAGAGGAAGGCTAGCACGCTGTTAATATAATGCAGGAGAGGGATGATAGACCTCGGAGTGGAGAGTGGAAGAGCTAGCTTTGCATAAACCAAAAAAGGAAAAAAAAATCTGAGGATTTGAGTTCTTAGGGCCTTGCGGTGGAGTGGTGGAGTGGGCTTAGAACCCTCAGGCCTTAGGCCACCGGACAGCCATCTAGTGGGACATCATCCTAGAGTTTGTGATTTTTAAAATACATATTTAACTACCTTAAAATAATTTATACATTCACCAGGAAAATAGTTTAATGGTTACTAATTGAACTGCTATTGAGTCAGAAGAGGAAGAAGAATCCTTTCCCAGAGGGTGTCCAAATCCCGCGTGGAGCATCTGAGACTAGGAGGCGGGAAAGTGGGGGGAAAGGGGCTGTCTCTGTATCACCTCCGCTCTGTTCATCTTATTCTTGGAGAAATGTTGGTAGACATAGACTAGAAAAGAGAGAGACAGAGGAAAAGGGAATGAAAGGTGAGAAATCTAAGAAAAAATAGGAAGAGAGGGAAGGAAGAAGCCAGGGGAACTAGAGATAAAACTCATCGGAAGTTCGGGTACTAGTATACACTTATTTTTTAAAATGAATTCAATCACCCTGCTCCTTTCTCGTCCTGCTACCTTAAACATTTTTATAGGCAACTTCGGGTAGATAAAACTTTGAAGTGAGATGGGGAAGGCTGAATGTCTGGCCTGGATCACCATAGAGGCGGCGGCGGTGGCAGCATTATCCGCTAAGGGAATGTAGCGCACATTAGGAAATTCTTCTTCTAGTCACCCTCGCCCTCCTTTAGAGTATCCCTGCCCAAAGCTTAAATTAAAGTGAGTGAGAAGGTAGGGTGGTTCTCCCCATCCCCGAAGATCCAAGAGATCCAACAAGACTTAAAAGCGAAAAGTCCTGCCGAGCCGAGCTCCGAATTCTCCCGCAAACGGCACTCGTTTCTTGACAATCCAGGACTGTGCAAAAATCTAGATTTTTCTCTTGCGTGGGTCTGGCTCCAGGGACACAACCAAACAAAATCTGCATTATGGGTATTCCCAGTAGCCTACCTGGGTCGATAAAATTTACATGACTAATTAGATAAAAAGCAGGGGACCAGATTTTGTATGCCGGCGGAGCAGGGGGGCGGGAAAAGTAGGACTGGGGACTTGGTTGCTTTCTCTACGCAAAAACAGAGAGAGCCAGAATAAGATGATTCTCTCTTAAGCTGTTCCTTTAAGGGACCTGAAATCGGGCTGCTCTAAATGAACCCCAGGTAAAAGAGAATTGTCTCTCCAGCACCTTCCAAATCCTGACCCGCTTCCCCGATGCACTCCCTGGCACTTTCCCGGGAGATCTACACTAACGGAGAAAGTCTCCGTTTTTGTCAACCGCGCATAACAATTACTAAGAAAATATTGTGACGATGTTTCAGGGCGGAAGGGGATATGAGGGGGTGGAGTGAGGGAGTTAGTTTGGACAGCAATTTGCAAAGAATATTAACTGATTCTCCGGGTCACCGCGGGGGTAAAGGGGTTGGCATTGCATTATACAGTTGTTCCTCTAGGTGGCGGACTTTAGTACCAAACAACCGCTATGTGAAATGTTGACTTCAAATAGGATTAAGCTTCTTGGTGGTTAAAAATAATAGTAGTAATAATATAGAGGTGTGGGGCTGTTTTTCCCCTTTGGGGTATTTATTTATTGCAGGGAAAAGTCATTGATTTTCCTAAGCAAACTGTGTTTCTCCTTCGCTTGGTGGAAAATAAAAAACTGTTTGAATAAATAAGTTATTTCTGAACATTTTGTTGTCAAAGTGTTAAATGTTCCCGTCATTTTTATTCAAACACTAACATGATTACAGCCAATTATATATTCACCAGTGTTCTTTATTTTAGAGTAATTGTACTTGTCACTAATAAAACAGAGGCATAATGGATCGCTACTGTTCTGGATTCTCAAGCAATTTTGTGTAATTTGATTGAATTATACATCTTATCTGCTACTTTTTTATTTTTATATTTGGAGATCCTATTTTCTTGAAAATTGCAGTTCTATGCTTGTTTTTACTGCTTTTCCAGCAACGTACATTTCCGTAATGCTGAGAAATAGAAAGAATCTCTTTGAAATGTCGGAAATCAGTTGGTTACACCACACACACACACACACACACACACACACACACACACACACACACACACTCGCCTAGTTCAGCATCGGAAAGCCCTGAAGTCAGGGGAGTCCAGCGGTGGCTATGCTCCCCTGACAAGTTCAGTGCCAAGGAAACTCCCCATTCGCCCCAAAGGCAGTCACCTCCCTGCCTGGATGGAGTCTTTGGGGCTTTGTCTCTTTCCTGTAATGATACTGTTAGGTGTCTAGGGCTTCAAACATGCCAAGACAAGCCGACCGTGGGTTCTGTTCATATGCAGTATGTATCAAGGGGAAGGAATATACACAGCACAGCTGAAAGATAAACTGTATACAACACTCCAATTACACAGCCCTCAAGTGCCCTACCTGCCGGCTCATCCTCGCCTCCCCACAATTACAATGACTATCTGTTTGAGCTTTGGGGGGAGCTTTGCAGGGAGCTTCGGATATACCTACAGGACCAGCATCAACTTACCAACACCCCCACCCCATCACAATTTTTTAAATGGGTAGAACACACTCATCTACTCAGTGTCCATATATTGGAACAAATTAAGGAATGAAACTGACAGCAGACAGACAGGGCTATGATCTTATAGGGATATGTCCAGAACTGAAGGATCAGAGAATGTGCAGTTCTCTTCCCAGGAAATTTTTTCTGCTTCTAGGACAAGACTCAAACGCCCCGCTAGGAGCTGCCGCTGTGAGATGGAGCCAAAGGCTCTGACAAGTGGCTTGTGTATGACCCAATATTTATCAATAACAACAACAACAAAATCAAGTGAAACCAAGGCTTGGGATTTTGAACTGCCTACAGAGTCCTGGCGGATACACAGGGGCGAATAAAGTCTCTGGAGACCAGTTGGCTCCATTTGTCCGCCCTGGGGAGCAATCCCAGGGCAAAATCCAGTGCTAATTGATCTCAACCAGCCGCAAGATCAGCTGTAAATGTTCAAGGGGACAAAGAAAGAGCAGTGTGCTCTAAAGATACTCTAAGCACTTTTTCAAGCAAATAGGGGCGTGTAATCAATAGCATGTATATGAATATAAATAGAGATAGAGAATTACTTTAATTAATTAGGAAATAATGTTTCGTGTACAATTCCAGACCTACTCAATACCCGGATTCTCCCACTCACGGGTTATTAGGTGGTCTGGACCTAGAACTCCCTCTATGAAAACCTCCAGGCCCAGTTTTTTGATGCGAGATGGTTAGGATATACTCAGCTTAATTGGGGGCCTTTTTTCTTTGGGGGTATTTATTCTAAGCCCAAACGGTGGGTTATTTGGGCAGAGCGCCTGGCCCTACTGGCATTCTGGAAGTCTTAAACCGAGAAAGCACCAGAATGGGCCTCTCTAGGCTCTGCGCTCAAAGAGCTTGCGGCAGCCCGCAGCCAGCCGCAGTATGCGTGCCGTTGCTCTCGGCAAGGGGGGCGGGGGGGGGGGGCTTCTGAGTTTCCATTTTCTCTTCTTTTTTATCTATCAAATTCACAATCTAGACGAAAAGAGGGAAAGAAAGAAGAAAGGAAAAAGGAGGGAGGGAGGAGAGGGAGGGGAGGAGAGAGAGAAGGTAGAAGGACAAAAAGAAAGACAGAAAGAGGGAGCCTCTTGGCCTGAAGGTTTGTAGCCCACACATTCAGCTGAGCCACACTTGCCCAGCTGAGCTATTATCTTGATATTGCTTTCTCTCTCCTGGCTTAAGACAAAGCCAGAAGGGAGACAGCGAATTTGACGAAATAAATCAAGTAGGAATTGTTTAATAATAAAATCTCCCACCACCTTTGTTATCAATTCTGAAAAGGAATTGAGTTGTTTTAGTTTTCATTTGGTGACCGCAGTAGCTTGCTCCTGTGCCCTACTGTATCTAGCTTGCTCTGTCGGGTGTCTCCTCCCTGTGTGTATAGCTTCTTGGGAAGATTCGCAGAGAAGTGGTGTGTAACTGCTCTCCCCCACTGGGTTCAATACTCCTTAGTTGTTATTGAATATTCGAATTAACTTCAGCACCACGCACTGGTATTTCAGCTCAGACTTGTGCACTGTATCAATACAAGCTCACAACCTTTAACTGTTTCCGCCCCCGCCCCCCCTTCCGCGTTCACCATGGCAGATGACCTATAAAGCCCAAAAATATTGATCTGTTTGTGCATACTTCCAGTCTGATGTGCAAAAACCAGACATCTAAGCTGAAAGTTGCCTTTTCAGAAGGGGAGGAGGGATCTGGAGATGAAACCTAAAGGCAAGGCCTCTCTTCGGCTGGATTGCACTTGGCAGGCGTGGACTACAAAGGAGCTCAGGGTGAGCGCGCTGGGAGGAGAGCAGAGGCAAGCAGACTAGCAAGTCTCTCCGCGAAGCTCCGTCTTCAAGAACCAAAGCCCCCACAACCATTGCCGCCCCAAGAGGGTGGGCAGACAGGACCTTTGGCAAACACTGGTGCCACAGGTTTTGATTTGGGTTGGGGGTGGGGTGGGGTGTGGGGAGGACCTAGAAGAGCCAGTACTAGAGAGCAAAGAGGCAGGTGGGTATGAGTTGCGCACATTAGTTTGTCCTGGTAGTTTTGTGTTTGTTTGGTTGGATTTCTGTTTGTTTTGTTTTGTTTGTTTTGTTTTGTTTGGGGAGGTTACTTTTTTTGATAAGAAAGCAGACATTTTATTAGTACACAGCTTGCTTTCTCTCCTAGACTAAGGGAGGCTTTGGGACTCAAGCATGCAGTTTTCCCAATCCTTATCCTCTACAGACTTGCAATGAGCAGAAGTCATTCTCTGTGTTATATTTATTCATCTAACGTACAAACCTATGAATTCCGCTTGCATTTAGCAGTTGAGAGGCTACCGCTTCTGAACTGAGTATCTAATAGTTGCAACGGAGTCAACCTTTTTGTTCTTCCAGTTTTCTCTCACAATGGGAGTTTTGGGGATCTTCTGGAAAGTTGTTTCCGAACATAAGAGCTTTGATGTTTGTGCTCTCAGGGAAGTCTATACTTTTTCCTCAAAGAAGGCAATTCGGGCTCTTGCTTAACATCTCACTGATCCTCAGTAAAACTAAGACTAGTAATGACATAGTTAGGGCCTCTGTGTCATAGGAGTTGTGTGCTTTTTCAGCCTGCAAGCTTTTGTTTCACAGTGTGTGTGTGTGTGTGTGTGTGTGTGTGTGTGTGTGTTTATGAAATAATTTTCTTTCTTTTCCTTTCAAGATGCACTGATGAACAAACCAGAAAAGACAGCATAGTCATACATGCTGGATTTTGTAAGTCTCTTTCCTTCCTTTTCAGAAAGACTGGGATGGGGTGGGGAGAACTAAGAAGCCAAGCCTTGTTTTCCATTTCCAGTTCTGGGACCACACTTCCACTCTTTCTTTTCTCTGCAATGTTCCCTGTCTTCTTGGGAAAGTGGACTGCATTGATTCCTTGGGCAACTAGGGGAAATTATAGACACTGGCCTTTCAGGACTGGCTTGCCTAGCTGATGTGTGAGAGAATTTCTCCCAATTGGTTCCAGTCTACAACTGGAGTGTCTTCCTTACCAGGGGCTCAACTTCTTAAACTATCAACTTCCAATAGTCCCATAGCTACTGGCAAGTAACAGAAAACACATTAAAGGGCAGCAGGCCTTCCTACTCATCAAAGATGCTCAGAGTACTCTACAGAGACTAGACTGTGTTCAGAGCAACTCAATGGTTCTTGGCTCTAGGGTGATGTCATTATGTGTGAGTCTCTCTTGGGCTGTTGGTACCCAGGAGTTTTTGGGTGCTAGTGGATCTAGCTTTGCTACACACAGGACACATGGCCATATCAAAGAGATGTGCCCAGAGAAATCAATGAGTTTCCATGAAGACCACTTTCCCTCCTTTTCTTCCTCCTCCTTTTAACTCTCTGGCTTCTGAAGTGGTTCCCTAGCTTATAGAAGTTAAACATTTCAACTCTCAAATATGAGGCTCTCCCTTAGATTTTTTCTTCAAGGTTCTCAAGCAAAATTGCCAGTGCCACAATGTTATGATGGAAGGATGCTGAAATGACAGGCCTAGTAGACGCTTGTCTTAATCATCGGCTTCTTAATTTAGTTTTAGAGTTCTATGTGTGTGTGTATACCCACTCCATGCACATATGCGCGCCCTCGATGACGTTAGGGGTGCGTGCATGAGCCTGCTGAGAGCAGACTCTGACAACCTGCAGCTCCCTAATGAGTGACGAGGCAGGGCTGCCGAGGAAAAGTCACACTTCCCTGGTGTGAAGACCTCTTACTGGGAAGTTTAGTTCACTACTGTTCTCGCAAACCTAATCGTATAACCTGTAACCAAAACCCACAGAACAAGGATACAACACGCTAAAGAGTAACTTCTAATCACTAAATGTTAGCACCATTACCTGCTGTTAGGAAGAGATTATAGACAAGTTGGCTCTAGGGAGGGCAGACTTCATTTGTTACAGAATCACTGAAATACCTGGATGTCTCAGCATGGGATCTACTGACTCCCACGTGTCAAGAGGTCACAAACCGTCCTGTGAGTTTGTAAGAAGAGAACTTTAGCTTGAGTTTGTCCCTGCTCCCAGGGGAAAGGTGGAAGTTGATAAATATGGCCCACCCTTGTTACTAGAAAGTAAAGATGGCCCAAACCAAAACAAAACAATGTACCCAAGAAAGAAAATGTAACATCCATCCACCCTCAAAGATGGAATAAAAAAAAAGCTGCCCCCTGCTCGAATGAAGTGTGCTGTGTAAGCTTGGAGATTAATTTTAATATTGAGAAGGAATAATCTACACTTCTCCAGCAACTCTTCTGCTGGAATTGCTCGCTCTACAATTCTTGTCCCCTTTTTTTTTTTTTTTTTTTTTTTTTTTTTTTTTTGAGTGAGTAGGTAGTGGATGAGAGCTGAGGCCTACGAGGTCACCACTATGTAAACTAGCAGATCACATTTACTCTGGTGTGCTCTTCTATTCATTGCTTTCCTAAGACTACACATTTGCAAATTTATATGTGTGAGGTTAAATTGATTAGGAGGGAAAATTATACTGGTGGGGGGATTTGTTTCCGGTCTGAGACCACTGGCTGCCTGCCCTCTGTCTTCTGAAGGTAATCACAGCGACTAGGAGGCTGAAAACAGGGCTTTATGTGCAGAGGGAAGAGGCCCGCGGTGGACGTGGGCAGGACTTCAAATCCAATTTGCACCCAAATTGGTTGGTAGGATATACAAAGCCTCATCCAGAGACTTTCAACTTCACAATACTTTGTCCAGGAACTCCTTCCCCCTCTGCTTCAGCTAGCAGCAGATCTAAAAAGAAACCATTGCTTACACAAATATAAGCCTCTGAGTAAACAGTACATGTTTTGTTGAACAAGCCTGATATACATATGTGTGTGCCTTCTGATATATAGCCCCATCTCATCATAAAGAACAAGTAAAATTATTTAAAGGGATTCAAACTTGCTTTTTCGGGAATTGCAAATAACCTTTGCATCAGGGAACTAGTTTTAATATTATATCAAACTATATGCTATGTTTTTACTATCAATCATCCTGCTTTGAGAGACTTGCATTCACGTAACCTTAAAATAACACAGCACACCCTTAATCTGCATGCAAAACAATTTTCAAGCCACCATAAGCCTTGCCACATAAAATCAGAGTATTGCAGCTCTCACTGTACAAAACCCAGTTTTTGCTCCTTGAAAGTAAACAGAAGAAGAAGAAAAAAAAACTTACTTTGCCTGCTAATTTCTTCCACGGGGTATCAAAACAATACACACTTAGCTTTAACCTAAGAAGCACCTCAAAACATTAAAAATTCATCAGTCAGAGCTGGTGTTGTATTCAAGGAACAACTCCTCCAGTTCACTGCTGAGCTCAGATTTGAATAAAATGTCCAATGTTAACAAACAATACCCACGTTTGGCACTTTGTGTATTAAATTGATCAAACAGATTTTAGGAGACACAATGCACAATTTGTACAGACCTGATTGAGTTAATATAATATCAGCAAATTTTACATCGAAATGATTCTGTTTCTTTTCTTTGTGTTTAAAACCAGCACAGATTACAAATTTTAATGATCTGAAAATGTTTGGTATACAAAATCATGCTTATTTCAGTATTAGCAAAAACACAAGAAATTTTTCAACACAAACACCCAGCTGTGTCTATTTTAAAAGCAGTTCAATGACAGCTTGCACTTATGAGCATGCAATCAGCTAATTTCGCTTTTTTTTTCTTCTGTGTTAATCAACACTTTCCTTCCTGCATATCAGAGTACAAATAGTATAGTTACTCCACATCAGTAAATGTTTACGTAACCTGTCCTTTCCCAAGAATCCGGTTACACCGAATCATTTCACGCTAGACCGACTACGAAAACGTACCGGGCCGTCCACCTCTGAGGGAGCCCCGGGAGCCATTATAAGCGATGGTGAGAAGGGGGGCTGGGGGATGGGGAGGAGTAGGTGGAGGAGTGAAGGGGAGAGGAAAGGAGGGAGGGAGAAGGGGTGGGTTAGTGAAAGGGGAAGAAGGGAGAGGGGAGGAGGAAGGAAGGCAAGCGCGTTGAGGAACCACCAGGGAAAATGGGCCTGAGGAGGAGAAAAGAGTGGGAAGGGAAATGAACAGGACAACTCGGGCTCACAGATCTCTCTAGCTAGGTTGGCAAAGCTCATCACATCGCCAGGCTCCGTGAGAAACCCCAAGCCTAGAAATCAACCTTTGGCACCGATGTGGTTTGCAAAGCTGATTGCTAGAACTCTGGAATTTTCCGTCATGCATAGCTTGTTTTAAAGTCAGCGGACATGTAGGAAGAGATCCAAGCAGTGGAAGGATATTTGGGGACAAATAATCAAAGATCCCTTACAACACTCCAATAGATATAAAATTTGCTAGCTATTTGTAATTGTGGATAATTTTTCTCTAAAGTTTCCCTCTCTTTCCCTCCCCTCTTTCTGCGCCCCATTTCAAATTTGGGGATGAGAACACCAGAATAACTCCCTATTATTTTGAGTATTGCATTTTTCTGGTAGATTTTAACGTCACACATAGGCCCTGTTTTTTCTCCTTTCATTTTTTTTTTTTTATATATCAAGACTGCCAGATCATTTAGCTAAGAGCTCATCAAAATGAAGAATGCTGGCATGGGTAGAGTATTTTACCTTAAAGAGGAGGGGAAAGATACTCGTGACCTGTGTGTCTCCACCTCCTTCTCCTCTCTGGCTGCGGCCTCTGCTTACAACGTGGCGCGCTTTGAGCCAGTGAGGATTTGTGATCTGTGTGCTCCGCACTAAATTCCAATCCCTGGGAAATGCTGGGCCTTGGCCCTGGCCCTGGCCGCGATCTTTTTAAAGGCCTTGAATTACAAGCTACCCACTCATTTCAACCTCCCCACCAAACCATCCCCCAAACCCCAGAAGCTCGGACTGTCAAATCCACCTTCCTCGGGCTCCCCAGAGCATTCCAGCAGCATCCAGGAAGGGTAAGAGCTGATTTCGCCCTACTGGTATTTCAAGATTGAGGTTTTAAAGAGATAAAGTATTTGTGAAATGGGAAAAAGGAGCAAACATAGGATTTAAAAAAAAAAACGGAAGTAGACGCCCACTCATATTTTCTTCAATGTCAAGCAAAATGAAAATATTTCCAGGATGATCGATCGCGGCTACCGGCTTCCAGTACTGCCTAGAAGCTGAAGAGGAGGTGGAGTGGCGGAGGAGACAACGCCACCGGGTCACCCGCGCGTGAGCGCGACTCTGGGAGTGAAGCGAGACAGAGGGAGAGCGCACGTGTTACCTGCTTTATTTCGGGACTGTTTGGTTCTGTGCTCGCCCGGGGCAGCTCTCCGCCCGTTCGCCCGCCCGCCCGCCTGCGTGGAAGGCCTCCACGGAACGCACCCACCTCTCAGCCGCCCCCGCTCGCCGCCCTCAGCCCAGCTTCACAGCCGAGCTCGCCGCGGGCCGCAGGAAGCTGTAAGTACCGGCCTGGCCGTGGCCGCCCCCGCCCCACCTTCCAGGCCCCGCTACCCCGATGCCCGGCTCTCCGGAGCTTGCTGGCCCGCTCGCTCCTAGGGCGCTACCGGGGCCGCGGCGACCCCAGGGTTCACGCCCTCTCCCGCACCCTCGCAGCTCGCCCCTCCGCCGCGCCCCCCGCCCGGCTCTTCCAGACAAAATTGGATACAAACTTTAATCAATAAGGATAAATATTGACGCGCAAAGGAAAATAATCCCATACAGGGAGGAGGCCACAGTCGAGCGGCCGCGGCCCGGGGCGCACGCCCCACGCTAATCCTGGCCGGGTGGGCGAGCTCCCGCCGGTCCCCGCGGCTCCAGGCCTGGGCCCCGCCACCCCGAGGGGGCGGCGAGCGGGGGGCGGGGACGGGGCGGGGCGGGGATGGGCGGGCCCTGGGCCCCCGATTGGTCGACGGCTAGCCAGACGCTCCCGCACGCCGGCGGCACTGATTGGTTCGGCAGTAGGAAAGGTTAAACCAAAAATTTTTTTACAGCCCTAGTGTGCGCCTGTAGCTCGGAAAATTAATTGTGGCTATAGCCGCCTCGATCGCTGTCTCCTAGCCTCGCCGCGGCCGCTCCGGGACGCGCCCGCCCGCCGCCCGGCTCTCCCCCCCTTCGGGCTGCCGCTGCTGCTGCTGTGACTGCTGCGGCGCGAGGAGGAGGAGGCAGCGGGGGAGGGGGAGGCCGGGCGCGGAACGGAGCGGGGCGCTGCACCCCGGGCGACGGGTTGCTTCTGCCTCTAGCTTCTCTCTCTCTCTCTCTCTCTCTCTCTCTCTCTCTCTCTCTCTCTCTCTCTCTCTCTCTCTCTAATTCTTGAGGGGTGGTTGCAGCTTTTGCTACATGCCTTGCCAGCGCCGGAGCCTGCGGTCCAACTGCGCTGCTGCCGGAGCGCTCAGTGCCGCCTCCGCTGCCCGCTCCCCCCGCGCCCCACTCCGAACCCGCTGGTCGCCCGCCGCGCTGCTGCCCGGCTCCCGTGCTGCCGCCGCCGCCGCCGCCCCCCGACGCCTGGGTGATGCTGGACATGGGAGATAGGAAAGAGGTGAAAATGATTCCCAAGTCCTCGTTCAGCATCAACAGCCTGGTCCCCGAGGCCGTCCAGAACGACAACCACCACGCGAGCCACGGCCACCACAACAGCCACCACCCCCAGCATCACCATCATCATCACCACCACCACCACCCGCCGCCGCCCGCGCCCCAGCCGCCTCCACCGCCGCCCCAGCAGCAGCAGCAGCAGCCGCCCCCGGCCCCGCAGCCCCCGCAGGCGCGCGGCGCCCCAGCAGCCGACGACGACAAGGGTCCCCAGCCGCTCCTGCTCCCGCCCTCTGCCGCCCTGGACGGGGCCAAGGCTGACGCACTTGGAGCCAAAGGAGAGCCGGGCGGCGGGCCGGCGGAGCTGGCGCCCGTCGGGCCGGACGAGAAGGAGAAGGGCGCGGGCGCCGGGGGGGAGGAGAAGAAAGGGGCGGGCGAGGGCGGCAAGGACGGGGAGGGGGGCAAGGAGGGCGACAAGAAGAACGGCAAGTACGAGAAGCCGCCGTTCAGCTACAACGCGCTCATCATGATGGCCATCAGGCAGAGTCCCGAGAAGCGCCTGACGCTCAATGGCATCTACGAGTTCATCATGAAGAACTTCCCCTACTACCGCGAGAACAAGCAGGGCTGGCAGAACTCCATCCGCCACAACCTGTCCCTCAACAAGTGCTTCGTGAAGGTACCGCGCCACTACGACGACCCGGGCAAGGGCAACTACTGGATGCTCGACCCGTCGAGCGACGACGTGTTCATCGGCGGCACGACCGGCAAGCTGCGGCGCCGCTCCACCACGTCTCGGGCCAAGCTGGCCTTTAAGCGCGGGGCGCGCCTCACCTCCACCGGCCTCACCTTCATGGACCGCGCCGGCTCCCTCTACTGGCCCATGTCGCCCTTCCTGTCCCTGCACCACCCCCGCGCCAGCAGCACTTTGAGTTACAACGGGACCACGTCGGCCTACCCCAGCCACCCCATGCCCTACAGCTCCGTGTTGACTCAAAACTCGCTGGGCAACAACCACTCCTTCTCCACCGCCAACGGGCTGAGTGTGGACCGGCTGGTCAACGGGGAGATCCCGTACGCCACGCACCACCTCACGGCCGCTGCGCTCGCCGCCTCGGTGCCCTGCGGCCTGTCGGTGCCCTGCTCCGGGACCTACTCCCTCAACCCCTGCTCTGTCAACCTGCTCGCGGGCCAGACCAGTTACTTTTTCCCCCACGTCCCGCACCCGTCAATGACTTCGCAGACCAGCACGTCCATGAGCGCCCGGGCCGCGTCCTCCTCTACGTCGCCGCAGGCCCCCTCGACCCTGCCCTGTGAGTCTTTAAGACCCTCTTTGCCAAGTTTTACGACAGGACTGTCCGGGGGACTGTCTGATTATTTCACACATCAAAATCAGGGGTCTTCTTCCAACCCTTTAATACATTAACATCCGGGGGACCAGACTGTAAGTGAACGTTTTACACACATTTGCATTGTAAATGATAATTAAAAAAATAAGTCCAGGTATTTTTTATTAAGCCCTCCCCCTCCCCATTTCTGTACGTTTGTTCAGTCTTTAGGGTTGTTTACTATTCTAACACGGTGTGGAGTGTCAGCGAGGTGCAATGTGGGAGAATACATTGTAGAATATAAGGTTTGGACGTCAAATTATAGTAGAATGTGTATCTAAATAGTGACTGCTTTGCCATTTCATTCAAACCTGACAAGTCTATCTCAACAGGCTGCCAGATTTCCATGTGTGCAGTATTATAAGTTATCATGGAGCTATCTGGTGGACGCAGGCCTTGAGAACAACCTAAATTATGAAGAGAGTTTTAAAATGTTAAACTGTAATTTGTATTTAAGAATTTGTAGTAAAGGTGCCCAAGGAATTATATTGGCCATTTATTGTTTTGTCCTTTTTCTTTAAAGAACTGTTTCTTTCCTTTTGTTTACTTTTAGACCAAAGATTGGATTCTAGCAAATGCACTCGGTATACTAAGTATTAAAACAAGTAAACAAACAAACGAAAAAGGAAGGTTGTTTAGTTGGCAACACTGCCCATTCAATTGAATCCGAAGGAGACAAAATTAAGGATTGCCTTCAGTTTGTGTTGTGTATATTTCGATGTATGTGGTCACTAACAGGTCACTTTTATTTTTTCTAAATGTAGTGAAATGTTAATACCTATTGTACTTATAGGTAAACCTTGCAAATATGTAACCTGTGTTGCGCAAATGCCGCATCAATTTGAGTGATTGTTAATGTTGTCTTAAAATTTCTTGATTGTGATACTGTGGTCATATGCCCGTGTTTGTCACTTACAAAAATGTTTACTATGAACACACAGAAATAAAAAATAGGCTAAATTCATATATATCTTGATATTTTTGTCTCTTTTATTAAGTAGAGCTAATTTGCAAAATGCCATTCAACTTATAGGAAATTCAAAGGCTTTTTTTTCAGCCAACCTGGAGTTTAAACTGCTCCTTTAATTTGAACTGAGACTCTAAAACTGAGAATAGTAGTTTTTCCCCCTTTGTGAACAATTTTTACCAAGAACAGGCTACTTAATAAATACTAGCTTTAAATTAAACCTAGGGTTTTCAGATGATATCTTTGTTTTTGTAGATATGCAGCAAAGAAAGGTATTCAATTTTATATGCATAGCTGTTTATTCTGTGCTTATTTTAAAGATCAGTTGATAGAATGTCCTTTATATATATTGTTTCAGGTATTTGTTTATAGAACTTGACAAACTATAAATAAATATATGCATATAGTTAGATATACGTGAATAATGAGCAATATAGTATGATATATAATATATATTATATATGTATATTATATATATATCCCTTCAGTTCAGGTACAATTTGTGCTATGAATGCTGCAAACATTTTTTTTAACTATTTGTATTTATACTTTCTAAGTCAGCATTTATTTTTCTGGCTTTTTACCCACAGTGAAAGAATTCTAATAAAGATGTGCTGAGTTGGATTATAGAGTTACTGAAGTGATCACCTGTTGTAATGATTTATAGATGGATGTTGATATTTATATTTTTAATTACATCAACTTAAAATTCTAGTTATTCACAGTAAAATAGCCTTATCTCCCCCCCCTCCATTTTTACCACATAGAGGTACTTGTTTGATTCGCTTTTTAATATATTTGTATAATTTAATTTACAGATGTGTTTCTTTCGCTTATACAGAACAAATTTTTGGTTTTAACTGCAATATGCATATATATATGAGATATATTAAGTGTATACATACGCATACATATGAAAATGAAAACTTTTTCAAATTGTTTCAGACAGCCCACTCACTATAATTCCAGAAAATAATTAGAAAACCTGAGTTAAAGGTTTAGTAATTAATTGGATCCTGTGGTGATTCTGTGGAAGGCAAGTTGTTCATTTGTTACATTTGTATAGTCTGAAATGTGTTCTGCAGTAATGCAATAAGCTGGCCACTTTTTACAATGGGTCCAGTGAAAAATAATCTGTCCCTAAGATGTTATCAGCAAACACTTAGAGAGTTGCTCAGGGGAAGAGGGGCAGTGAACCTAGTGGAGAAGCAGGTTGGCTAAAATTGATTTTAAATTTAGAATAGCTGATGTTGGGAAATGGGGATGGCTGGGTTGTGAATTGGAGAAAGGAAGAAGGGAGAAGGGGAGAAAGCGGGGAAGAAGGGGAGAGAGATCTTATGAAATTTAAAAAAGCTGGAATCAAATTGAAAAGAGAGAGATGGGCAAAATAGACTAGTTTGATTATCTCCATCTTAATGTGAGAACAGATTTTGCTTAGATATAAGTTTTTTTTAAAAATCTAACAGTTTTTAAAAGTGAATCACACACACACACACACACACACACAAAAGTAAGGGGGGAGGCAGGGAATGTGGGCTTAGGCAAAGGAAATCTTCATTGCATAGCTGGGAGACAAACAGGGAAAGGCCTACATTTAGATTAGAGGAAAAATAGGATGACTTATTGCTTGCTTCTGCTATGGGCTTTATTTATGGAATAAGTATGTACTACCATAGAGGAAACACAGTATTAACTATCAAAAGTTGAAAGGAAAGCTGAATTCACAGAGTAAAGCTAATAGAACTAGATATTTAAGAAACATTTCTTTAGTGAGTGTTTTCTCTCTGGCCAGCATAAATGAACACTCCATACTTATTTATAATTTTATAAAATGTTTATTTAGAAGATAAAGAAATATAATTTCAATGGCAACATTTTTGTACTTTCAAGTCCATAATGAAGTTGACTTTTTGTATTTATGGAACTAGATATTGGAGTACAAGTGTGCTTTAGCCCATGTCTAATTTACTAATATAGAGGATGTGATTGGGAGTTTGTTTATTAGGCTTCCTAGACATAAGCAAGAATGAATATATATATATATATATATATATATATATATATATATATATATATATAATTTGGTAAAGGCTTTTCTGAAGCCCAGTCTATGAACATTTTTATTTCATTAATTTTGATATGACTGACCCTCCCTCAGGATATCCTCCTTTAAAAATGACAATTTTCTATGGCATTGATACATTTAATTTTGCTTCAGACCTGTTACAGTGTTTTACTGTGTATTGTCACCAACTTTTTGCTGATTGCAATAAGTTCAGTCCAGACGAACACTTCTAAAACCCTTTGGAGATTATTTTCACGTAGACTTATATTGCTTAAAATGAAGTAGAGACTCACCTTTTTGAAAATGATCACGATTTAAAAATTAAAACTCCAAATTGTAATATTACAGATTTAGTATTTCAATTGACATAATTGAAAGTTAATGAAACTGTTAGTACATAAACACACGGAAATGATTTAAAATGCAACAGAAAGGGAATTTCTTCCAAATATTTTCTTCCTATAATTGCAATACTGGAAATCAAGTTAGTCTAAAACTGTTCAATACAAGTGTTCTGATAATGAAGGTAGTCTTCCCATGTCTTCTATGGCTGGAATCATAGCAAGGGCAGAAAGGAAAAAAATCTGTCCTGAAGTGTATTCATTATAATATGTATTCAAGTTGGTACATATTTCACCCCAAAGACATGGGCACATAAAATATATTCGAAGTCTATATAAAAATTTGATTTTTACAACATGTATTTTCTACTTTCTCATTGAGGATTTTGCATGCATTGAGATAATTTTAATTTTGATAAATTAATTTTGTGAGAAGCTAATGTAGTTGGTTCTTTTTAAGGCTAAAAGCCTATTGGAGAATTAGGCTAACACAGGGTGAAGGTGAAGATCATTACAGGTTTCAGTGCTGGCTGAGATGGGTGGCTGAGGTTGTGTTACTGTGTCTAGAGGGGCGGGGTTCCTGTACATTCCGACTTCAGCAGATAACCTGGCCCCAGCCATGCTCCAGCTTCTCCAGACAGATGGAAATCTCCAGAGGAAAATCTGCACAGCCCTTCTAAGAAGCAGGGTAGGTAAACATTGAATTTTAAATTTTCCCCTCATTATACTTCTACTCAAGGCCAGATCCTGGAGTTACAAAAAGAATAGTGGTCATCTAAATTCTCTTTAGCAACAATATGACTGAGTTCTTCCTACTGTAAGAGTTAAAGGGTATTAGCGATCTTCCAGATAGCTGGAAAATCCATTTTCGATTTTTCTTTTGCTTCCAATTTCCCCACTTTTCTCTCACCCCAATTGCCCTGCCTTACGATTCCTCCAGGAACTCCTCCCCTAAGCTCCAATAGTTAAAACTAAGCTATCTTTTAGTTTCCAGTTCCTAAATTGGCCCTTTCCCCCACTCAGTTCTTGAAGACTTTGTCCAGGAAATGTAGGCCCAGGGGCTCTGGGCTGCGAATATATGACGTAGTGTTATGTTTTGTCTTCCTCCCTCCCTCCCGATTTGGTGCCCCCACCCCACCCCCCAATCCAAGGTTCTGCTCGATGTTGTCGGAAGGCTGCTGAGGACTTGAGAACTGTGAACACTCTCACCAGGAGATCGGTAAGTGAAAGTCTTCCCTGCCGCACGTGGTGGTGGGTGGTTAGCGTTAGCGTGTCCCACAGGCTACTGTGGATGTACCCTTAAATCTAGACGCTTGTAGGCTTAAGTGTTCTTTTTTCCCACTTGGAAATTGTTCCAAGCGAATAGATTCTCACAACCATAGGTGGAAGAATGCGTGATTTGTCCACGTGGACAGAAATCATGGTGGATGCCTAGGTAAAGAGGATTTAGATACTTCAAAGAAGGAAGAAAAGAAGATAAATTTATATGGAGAAGGCAATGGGATACTCTAGTGTGTACAGCAGTGTAAGGTATTTCGTTTAATGGAGATTTCTGAATTTCATGGCTGCTTCAGAGAACAAGGAAATTTAATGTTCAAACCTGGGATCGTCGGCATCAAGATGGTTTTTATATCATTAAGAACCAATCTCTCTCTCTCTCTCTCTCTCTCTCTCTCTCTCTCTCTCTCTCTCTCTCTCTCTCTCTCTCTCTCTCTCTCTCTCTCATGCTTTCTTTTCTACTTTTACACTGGCATTGCCAGCCTCACCCAGTGCGGGCCCTCTTTCCTCAGCTCCTTTGGCTGTGTCAAGCTAGGGTCTCTACAGGACCAAACCGATCTGGTGCAGGTCGAGTTCAGAGCCACTTGAGAGGAGACTTCTTGGTCTCACAGAGGAGGAAAAAAAAAATCTAGGGAAATGAGCACCGTTCTGGGCTTGACTTTGTCCCTGTTGGGAATAGCTCAGTTCCCGGCTTTGGAAATCTCAGGAAAATAATTGATTTTTAATGCACACTTAGGAGCCAGCGCTGTATGCTCCAGAGTCTGGTTGTCCCACGGTGGCTGCAAGCGCGCCAGACTCTGGCTGACTCCTCCCGAAGCTCCGGAGAGAGGCCGGGCTGTGGTGTCCGGATGGCCTGCCCTGGCCTCTGGACTCGGACTGGCTTTGGAGAGGGCGCTGGGCTGGACTCCAAGTAGAGCGGCAGGATTCGGTCCGGAGTTGAGGTCTCGGGTTAGGGACTAACAGCAGAAACGTGTACCAGGCAGTAGAGCTAGCTGGGGCTGCTCCGCTGCAAGGCCTGTCGTTCTGGGCCCGCGTTCAGATCGCCCTTGCGGGCCTCCCTGCCCAAGGAACCGCGCTGCTGGCGAGCAGCAACGCGAGGGCGCTCTAGCCCAGGACACCGCCGCCGCTTGGGGAACTGGTTTCCCAGAGCTGCGGCCGCAGGCTCCCCTACCTTACCTTCCTTCTTAGGGATCTAAGATCCTTTCCCTACTCCTAAGAAGTTGTTAGTTAGTCTTTGTTTATGGGGTGCAGTTTCAGATCTCAGCACTCACCCGGTAGTTGGTAAAACTGATTTTTCAATAGTCTTTTATTACGTCTATCTCCTTCTGGTTTATTGCCCACGCCTCCGTTATTCGGGTAGGAAATTTCCTGAACGCTAGGAGCAGCATGGAGTTAGGGAGACAAAAGCGGGCTGGGAAGCAGATTACCGCGGAAGCGCGGAGAATCGCTAGGAATTATCTTCCTTTTGGAAGAATTGAAGGGAAGAGATGAGAAATGCAGGGGGATGCTTCCACTTGCACCTCCCTCTTACAACAGTCAAGCTTAGTTGTTAAGCTTCCACGTCGCTGCTGCATCCTGGCCCTTTAGCAAAACTTAAAATAGGCAGAAATCCCGAGGCCGTGATCCGAGAAGTCACTTATGATAATAACAAATAACTCAGAATTCTGCCTGTAAGTCTGTAAGGAGAGATGGAATGGCTTACATCTTTTCCGGGTCTGTGGCCTAGAGAATTTCAGAGTCTTTGGCATTGCGGAAAAGCCCTCACAGGAGGAAAGAGCATATAGCTCATGGCGAAATTTGCAAAACTTCGGGTGGGTACTAAAGAGCATGTTAAATAACTACACGTTTGGATATTCATTTTCGGCTAAAGTTGAATTTTCCTATATTTATAGAATCCCGGGTTGAAATAGACACCTTCATTTTCGTTCCTCCTCCTCATTTCCTGTTATTGCTTTCCTCTTTGTGTGCTTTAAGGAGCAAAGGTATCTTCCTGCTTAGGCAGATACAGTTTGTTTGTTTGTTTTAATTTGATTGAAAAGGAAGACTGAAAACTGTAATGGGGTTAGAGAGAATTGTCTCTCGGTTGGTTCTTTCATTTTCTCATGACTCTGAAATTTAATGACCTAATCATTGTTGTTTGAAGTTAAATTATCTGTTAAATTAGCCCTAAACAATAACTGATGATATTTTTCCTTTGGGTCTGGTTGCCCCTGAATGCTTGGCTCTAGATGGGTATGGCAGGAGTCAAGAAAAATCCTTGATTGTGCAATATTATAAAAATAATCAGTTCACGGCTGATGTGCAATGATGTTATTTCTAAGTTGAGCATTATAAGTGGGAAATTCTTTTTCAAACTTGTGAATAAGGCTCATAGATGAAAAAATATGAACACAATTCCCATTAGTATTCAGAAGCCAAATACACACCTCTGCCTGCTAAGAATTTCTCACAAACGAAAAATTAGCTATATGGAAACTTTCAACATTGTTTTAGGTGTGTATTCTAGAAAACTAAAGTATAGCTATTTTGTTGAGTCTGATATATGTTCATTTTGTATTTATCGTACAAAATAGCCTTGAAGTAGTGCATATTTTCCTCTTTTTTCTCCCATAAAGCTTATGTGGTCTCAGGAGAGAGCGTGTTCATGCCTATTGGGGGATCAACACCTTTCTCAGTTGCTATATTACAGGTAGCCAAAGAATCTTTGAACCTAATAGTATTCCAGGATCTGAAGAAACTTTGATAATAGGAAGAACTATTGTGTTTGCTCTATTAAAATGTGCTGAATGAATAATTAGAGACTGGGATGAGTGTTGAAAAATTCAGAGCAAGAATAAGGTGGTAATTTTATTATTTAATACTTCAATAATTTCTATAATTAATAATGTGATTTTAAAAGCTGGCAATGCTTTCTTAGGAAAAAAGAGAGTACTTGGCCAACCTTATCAAAAATATTCTGGGAAAAATTAAGTAGAATTGAATAGAATTGTCAGCAGGTATTGCTCGTTTTTTGTCTTGTTTTGTTTTTATTTATCTATTTCCATTCTGGGAAAAAACTGTTAATTAAACATGGCAAACTCCGATTGCAGGTTGGAAGACTAAAATCGATCATTTCTGCATCAATAGTGTTATGTATTACTACATTGATTTGTGTTCATTTATGCAGAGGTTTCAGCTATTTTCTTCCCATATTTCAGTGTCTCCCTCTTTATTATTGTCACACATTGCCTTTAATGCAGGAGCTTATTGTAGGAAGCGAAAACCCATCCATTCTAAGTACACCTCATAGTGGAGTCTGAGAGTGGGACCAGTTTACGAAATTGTTTATTCATTCTAGCTTTTTTAGTAATTGGGAACCCGCTTCTGCTTAAAGCCTCATGCTGCTTGAGAGCCTCCATTCTTTTCTTCACATATAGTATTGATGTGTTTCAATAACATAGAAAACATGATTTGGTGAGCTTAGGTTTAAATAGAATGGAACTCACAAATAAGACATTGTTTTCCATTGGTTTGTCTGGGTTAGCTTCACAAAAATAAGATAGCCATGTGTTTTCAGCTGTTTTTTTTTTTTAATGAAAAAATAAAGGATGGATCATTTAAATATAGATGTTGGACATTTTAAACAACTGCTAACTCGAAATTATGCCAAGGGTCCTTATCCAGAAAAATAGCCATATAATGTCCTATATATTAAATACATGAATACACATACGTTTTATTAGTGTGCATGTTATTACATCTTTTGAAGATAGTCATATCCTTTACACTAATGCAGCACATGGATAGTATGTACCAGGATCCATCTTAACAGGAAATAGGAGCACCTGAGCCATTCACTGTGTTCATTAAGTAAGAGCCAGGAGTAGGGGGTTGAGATATAACCTTATTTGTGGTCTTCTGTTGCCATTACAAAGTATTAAAAAGTTGCTTGAAAACTGAAAAACAAAAACAAAAGTGGCCTATCGTATTGAAGGCTATTTAATATTTAATCTGCACCACTTTTGTCAGTGTGCAGGACCAGTCCTTCCACTTTCAGATAGGAGCACAAGCACCTAGGGATCCTTTTTTCCTCCTTATTTTAAAAACATTTATTATTATTTATTTGCTATACCTTCCCTTCCCCCTAGTGACTATAAGATATATAGAAAGTAGATCCGAATTATTTTGGGGATCGAAGTGGTTGTCCATAAGTATAGGGACCACAGGCAGGAGGTATCCTGGGATCTAAAGTTTTGCAGAAGATTGAATGGGAGGGAGAGAGAAGTGGGGGAGGGGGGCTACCTTTATTTGCTTCACTTGTTTAAATTCTCTTTTCCTTTTCAAGTCTTTGGAGCTAGGTAGTGAAGTGGCGGTTTTGGAACCCAGTGCTGTAAGCACTCTAAGGAGGTGGAGATTCCGTAGCACCCCTTGTCGGGAAGGATTTAACAGCCAGGGCGCTTACTCACCAACCCCTCCCCGCATCTTTCACGCATGCACCAACTCGTCCTCACGTGCGTGGTATAGTGGACAGTGTTGACTTGAATTGCTCTCTGGATGCAAGCCTTTCCTGTGAATGAACCCGAAAACACTCGACAGGTCGTGAATAATCGTTTTAATGAGTGTGCAAAGTGTGCGACAGGGTGCACCGAGTTGTCGGGTTAAACAAACAACTTGTACTCTGACCAAATCGGATTGTTAAAGTGCAAAGTGATGTCAGTACCATTCCCACTGCCTTTCGGAAATCCACAGATCTGACACGCGGGAGTCCAATTTTCCCCATTAAAGAAAAATAACAATATTTTTCAACCGTGTGTGATCTTCTTTAATATTAACCAGAGCCAAACAAAACCTCACTCGAGATCACAGTAGTTCTACTGAAAAAGCAAAACAAAAGGAAGGAGATCCAGGGAAAGGAATAAGGACACATCAGGAATTCTGGGGGAGAACTTGTGTTTTATATTTCACACATCCTTGGGAATCTATGCGATTGAAACTATTCGTTCAATTGTCTATACCCGAAACGAGTGGGATAGTAGTTTATTCACATGCTAATACTGAGTTTGTACTCCTATGGGGGCTTTTCTGTTAAAAATGTAACTAATATTTAATATGTGTGTTAACCCCATGAGTGTGAAGAAGTGTCAGTCTCACATTTATACTTGGAAGAAAGCAATAAAAAGAATTGCATCGTAAACAACCACAAAGATTAAGGGTTCTCAAGAATCATGCTGCAGTCAGAAAAAGTTATGTTTCTCTCATATTCTTGAAAATATCTACTTAAAACCACCTTCATAGACTCCCTTGTTCTTTCTTATTTTGCTTTATAATTTTAAATATTAAATAAGAAAAGTAAGAAAGTTTCAAAATGTTTATGAGAAGCTAATACTTTGAGACATTCCTTCCAAAAAGTTTGAAGAGAGAAATGTGTAAGAGATTTCTTTGCCTTGCTAGTACCTTCTATATATTCAAATATCAAACAGTATCCCCATGAGGTTTGCAAATCCATTTATGGGTTTCACATAGCTTCTGTACTCCATAACATGGTAGATAAAGTTTGATATTTGGTCAACAGTATTCAGTTCTTTACCAAAGATGGAAAGTGTGCCATAGCCCACTGTCTGTATATTCATCGGCTCTTAACATGTTAATCTGTTCAGAAAGATGAAATGCTAGGTATATAGAAGTCATAAATATGGAACCTCAGACTTGTTCACTTAACTCCTATGTCCTTAGCTACATATCTGTGCATATGTGTTTCTGACCATCTATGTCACATTTGTTTATGCATAACTACGAGCAACTTTTTGAACTAATTGACCTAAAACAGAGAGCTGAGGTATTTGACAAAGTCTTAACAAGCTCACTAAACTTTGATATTATGGTTACTAGTTTTTTCATACACATTTGTCAATTAAACCTCACGTAGATAAAATAAAGATACTAAAATTCTGCTTCCATTATTAAATTTTCAAAAGATAAATAGGGGCTTGGAGATTTTGCCTGGTATGTCGTAAATTTCTGTATCAGATTATATCACAGTATCTTTTGTTATTAAATAATATTTAACAAAAATTTATAATATTTGGATTATAGTTATCATAATGTGCTGATGAACTAGAAGTATTTTAAGAGCCACTGAAAGAAAGTATCCAATTTGGTTTTAGATGTACAAACAGCAAAACTAGAGGGTGCGCCTGTTTTCATGTGTATATGTGTAGTTAAAGAACTATACTATCAAAATATTAATTATATTTGAAAGAGCAGGAACTTATTGTAAGGAAAAGTTTACTGCTGGGTTTCTATTCCATAGAGCATGCCTGAGAGGGGTGAGTTTGTCTCCTTGTCTTACAGTATGCTTCCTTTTCAGAGAGACTCATAAGAGGAGCAGAGAGAAGGAAAAGGCTGATTTGGAGGGCAGAGATCTTATATGCTAGGATGGTCCTGAGCACAGGGAATCCATGTGAAAAATCTGGTGACATGGGGGTCATTCATCGCATCTTTGTTCTCTGCTTTTTTAAAAAAAATGGTTTTTAAGTCTATCAAACAGATTACTGATAATCTGGGCGGGGGGAGAGTGATTGGGTGACTAAAACATATTATCAGTTATCATAGTCTTGATCCCCCAAGTCCTCAATTATTTCACAGATGCAAAAACTTGGTGTCCAAAATTTATATTATCTTCCTTCTAAATTCTACATCGTTATGAATCATCCATGATCATTTATAGTTTGGGCTTAATTACTAGTTCTCAGCCTTAAATTACCAATAAACTAATTAACCTGACTAATCTTCCTAAACTTCCAGTGAATACTATAACAACCACAACAAGAAAAGTAACAAACCTTCAACAATGTTGCCAAATAAACTACAAATAATAACAAACTTAAGTTCCATAGCAGAAGTGGACTTAAAATAATTCTAAGGCCAGCAGGAAGAAAATCAAACCCACTTCAGCCTTAGATTTGTGTTATGTGGGGGGTTGAACATTCAGCCAAGTTCATGCTTTGCTCATGAATGATTTCTGTCTAGATAAACTCAAGTTTCTGAAGAAAGACTCCCTTAGTAGGTCCTGGTAAATGTTACTGAGTGCTTCTATATTCAGACTCCATCGTGGCTATGGGTATGTTCCCCGGAAGATGTATGCCATTCTTAAAGCAGTCTGGAACAGAGGTAGACATGTGAAGGGTTCTTGAGTGAGGGCTAGGGTATCTTCTCCCTAGATCACTTCTGGTCAGTAGCAAAGTCCTGGTATTTAGAAACTATGTTCACAAAGGCAAGGAAGTTAATAAGAGAGTTTTAAGTGTCCAGTGAAGTCAGAGATCACTGGATCCACTCTGTAAAGCTAGACATAGCATCTTAGCATCAGTATCCCCTCCCACCCCAGAATGAATTCTTTGGATTGCTTTAGGAACAGGCAGATGTAAAGAAGATTAAAGAAAGTAGATTTAGTGGTAGTAGACTTTGCCCGTGGTCTACCTAGGAAAGCAAAACCCATTTCTCCATGTCCAAGAGATGCTTCTCTGACATCTATCCATGTTGGTTGAGCAAATGGTAACTCAGTCCTAGGTGGAAAAAGTCTGTCGGTAGGTCTACACTTAAACTACTCTAACATCATCTCAGTCTAATATTCTTCCTGTCTACTGAACACGTAGCACCACTTTCACCCTCCACAAAAAGGGAAATTAAATAAAATGAAGAAATTAAAAGGTATGGGGGTTAGATTTGGCATTTGTCAGGCACATGTTAACTCTCAAGCAGGTGGTTTATTATTGCCCCCTTTTCTTGAGAAGAGAGGGCAGCTGGTTAGGAGAGGAAGGGCAGTTGTGGGAAAGAAAAACAGACACCAAGGTAGAAATTCCTTGTCAGTTCAGCACCTATGGCCACATGAAGAGAGATCTGAGTCACAGGATGGATTGGTGTAAGATTAGCTGCATGCATGTGGCCCTAGCAATGTACAATAAAGAAGACCCTCGACTCTTAAAAGGGTAAACAAACAAACAGAAAACAAAAACAAAGACATAAATATCAGTAGCCAGTTTGTGTTCTGGAAACTTTTATTTATTTATTTATTTATTTATTTATTTATTTATTTATTTATTTATTTATTTTTGTGAGATATTTCCTTCAAACCTCAGTGAACACACAATCCACAACAGAAACATTAAAAGAAGGAAGCAGGGGAGGGGACAGGCGCAGCCCCCATTGCTTTAGTTCTTTGTGATCTTTGCTGTCTATGGAAGGAGGCTGAGCACCCTTTACACTTATTTCCTTGTAGCCTTTTTCATTTCAAGGAAAACATTTCCAGTTTGTGAGAACATCATTTCATTACATTTCAGCAAAGAAAGAGGCGCTTTCATTTCGGAGAATAAATTCACTGCAGTGATGCTCAGTTCTCATGCATCTCTGTACGTCTGCAGTGGGATGTGGCAGATTTGGGTGCTAGTAGATCCACATTTCAGTGGCACCTCAGAATTTCTCAATGCCTGGAGTTTAATAGCCCACTGAATTCACCCCAATTCCTCTGTAAATATACTTCTGCATATTTAATTACAATCAAAATAATGTCTTAAGGAGGATATTTTGTTACTATGATTCTTTTATTAAGAATTGTACCTTTTATTAAGAAATAGAACTATCACTTGTTTTAGTAAGAAAATTAAGGGAAGTGATCATTACTAAAACATGGCTCTCAATTCTGTCATTTACTCACTAAATATGGCTTTGGAAGAACTTATTTTCTAATATCTTGTATTTTATTTTATATGACTGAGAACTTCTGAACCAAAACTGGAATGTGCAACTGAGAATAACTACATTTAATGATTCTCTGGTGATGATATTTGATGTAAATAAAAACTGAAAGCATTTATTTTAGTGTTAACAGTATGCAGAAACTCTTATGCCTGTAAAGTTTACAAACCCATTTAATTAAATTAATAAGCTTCTATAGTCCAATAGCGTAATAAAATTTTAGCCAACAGAAACCATATATTTAAACGCTTATTCATATCCAGTGTATGCCAAACTAAATGTACCAAGCATTGCTTATTTCATGCAAATTAAAAGTCAAATAAATATTAGCATTTCTTTTAAAGTACTGGTAATTGAGATTTACTTGAAATCTGCAGATACTGAAGGAAATCTTTCCAGATGCATCTTTATATTGTGAGCAAATACAGATTTTTCTTCCATACTGGGACATGGAGGAGTGAAGAATTAGAGTTGAGTTTCCTGGAATGAAGCTTTTCTTTTAGCAGTAAGCCAAGACATACAAATTCCATCCATTATTCACACTCTATTAAATGAAAGAAACATACATTTTCACAGGCAGGAATAAGCCCAGGTCAAAAAGAATGAATTGTTTCAAATGTTGCTAACAGTTTTTCGCAACAAAGAATTTTTTCAAGGAAGATGCAACCAGATCTGTTGTAACTGGCAAAACAAAACATGAAGGTTATGCTGTGGGGATTTAGTGGCTCTATAGGCTGAATATTTGCGAGGCACAGCATTACTCTGAGTAAGGTTGTGCAATTCTCTTTTATTCTTGAGGACAGGCAGATGCTCAGAGGTGTCTATGTGCAAAGGTCTTGGTTACTGCTAACTTGAAAGATTTTTCAGGACACAAGAGGATAAAAAAGAAAAGCATGTTTATTGTCTTTTAAAACACACTTTCCATTAGGCTGTGGCTTCCAGCCCTGGCTTCACAGCCGGCAGCTAGCTTTCAGGGAAATGGGGCTCGGGTGAGGAAAGGATGGCTAGGAAACCCCAACTTATAACCCCATCAAGGGAATTCTTATTGGCAGACACACTAGGAAATGGTACCTCAAAAAGGGTCGTGGGAAGACAGTAATTTTCTTTAGGTGAGTTTTGGAAAGATGCTAAGTGAAATACTGTTTAGGCGATGGGATTAATCGCGCAGCTTACATCGAATGTGCCGGAAATCATGCTCTGTGCAAATGAAAATGAAGGAGTTTTATGCATATTCTAATTCTCCCTCTTTGGCTGCTATTTTGGAGGAAAAGGCTTCTTTTGCTGATGGTGGGACTTTTTTGTTCTGCACAGGAAATGTGTAAATGAACACATTTTTCCCCCTGTTTTTCCTTTCCATTTCCCTCCTCCACTCTCCCCCTCCCTTTGTCAATAACCACATGTAGTTAGGATACTGAGTTCAGACTCTGATCCCTGACTGCTTTCCCTTTCCAGGTTAGCAGGCAACAGACCCATAGGCAGGCCCTGGGGTCATTAGGCCTGGCCTTTGGGAATGGAAGTAAAGTTTCTATAATACTGAGGTGGAGGATTTGTAGTAGCAACTTCGTCTGGAATCTCTTCTCGCTTTAGACCCTACCGGAGCTTATAAACAATGTGGTGGAAGTGCCCTGACTATTAAGACTAGTAAGGGGAGTGAATTTTAATTATACCGTGACAAGCAAGCGACTTTCTACTTCCATTTTCATAAGCCAATCATCTACTGGTGCTTAGTTAATAGGGGCTCTTGCGATCCTCTGGCGGACTTTGTGCAAACTCCTGAGCCGAGCTAGTGAAGGGTGTGTGGAGACTGAGGGCGGGAGAGAGAGGGTTGCTGAAAGGAAAGGGGTTGCTCCCTCCATCCCCTCCTGCGCTGGGCAGGCTTTTCAGAACTAATTCAGGGTAGGGCGGGGCGAGGGAAGATGCCAACAGACTTGAGTTTCTCCCTTTTCAGTCTCTGGATAAACAAAACCTCGGGAACAATCTTCTTCCCAGTTTAGACTGAAAAGCGTGGCGCGTCTCGAGCCCGCGCGCTCCTGCGCTCTACCGCGCCTCGGGAAGCAGGGCGCAGGGCTCCACGGCCGGGCCGGGCCTCCGCGCTCTCCTCGCGGCCCTAGGGGAGCCTCCCGGCCCGGCCTATTAGCGCTGGACGGTCCGCGGACCCAAGGACCCTCGCGGCCGAACCCAGCCATCCTCCAGCCCTGGATCCCCGAGCTCGGACGCAGCTCGCTAAGGCGCCTGGCGCCGTCTGCCAAGTGCCCGGAGACCCTCCGGCCGCGCGCCCGGGGCTCCGCTTGGAGGAACCGCTGGGAAAAGCCGGAGCGGGCTCCCGGAGAAGACCTGCGGCGATGCCGCCGGGGCCTGCAACCCTCCGGCGGGCTTCTCGGTCGTCTAGCGGCACCGCCCCTCCTCCCCAGGTCCTCACCGGACCTTCGACCAGCCCGGTCCCCGGCCTGGGGGGTTCGCTCCCCTCTCTCGTCTCACACCAGTCACGTGGCTGAAGGGTGGTTTGGGCACCGGGTGGCTCTTTCCTCCTGGCTGGTGGTGATGTCTTAAACTTTTCCTCTCCAGTTGTTTTTATTTTCAGCTTTCTTTAAATGCCTTCACTTCCTAAGTGAGCAGAAGGGAGCTCAAGGCTGAAAGAAAAGGCCCAAGGAAATCACTTCTGGCTTTTCAGACCTTTTCACTTGCCCCTTTCTCCACCGCGGGCCCAGGATTCACACCAGCAGCTGAGGTTTAGACCTCTTCCTTCATTGGGGCCTAGACCAGTGTCTGCACTTAAGCCTTCAAAATAAATGGCTGGGTAAGGGATGGCTTCCTTAGGCAGGATGCCCTCACTTTGAGGGTGCAGCTTTTTTTTTTTTTTTTCCTTACTCAGCTGAAAGGCAGATAAACACATATGTTTTATCTTGGTGTTATTTATGAAGCTATGCCCCCAAGGGGAGCGGCTAAAGTTTTGGAAATATTTTTCTTGGTTATATATATATATATATATATATATATATATATATATATATATATTATATATATTCACAGCATATATATATGCTGTGAATTTTAGGATGATGAAGTTAATCTTAAGGCATTTCCTTTACATTTTGCTGTCTTTTGAAAACAATTTTACTTCTTTAATAAGAGGTGAAGAAGATCTTGCAAAAGGAAGTTAATCTCTCATAGAAACGACAAGATTTCTTACCTTCTCCTGCTGCTCTATTACAATTGGACCCTTTTTAAACTGACTCACTTTCTTTGTTGTGTCTTTTGCATCATTTAATGATTCTTGTTCTTTACAATAACACTTATCTTTTGAATACCATAAACATTTTTTATAACCAGGCAAGCAATTTTAGGTTTGGAAATTTGTAAGTCTAAATTCAGTCAGTCGATATATATTAAATACATATTCTACTGAGCACCAATTGTGTAACCCATGGACTGTTCCCTAGAGCATTTTAGGTCCCACTCTCATTGATTGTAAAATAGTGAAATTATATAACCAATGAGCTAATAAGCATGAAACTAATTTGAAAGGTTATAATTGCTAATCAAATGTAAAGCATATTTATTAGCATCATTATTAAAAGGTGCCAGAGGGATACAGATAAAACCTGTTCCTATCCTCTGGGAACTTACAATCTAGTTGGGCATAAATAATGAAATGTAAATTGATAGAAATAGCTACCAAGCAATGTTCAGTGTCTGGCATAGTGAAGACAGTCAGAAAATGATTGCCTCACATTAATTTGTAGTTCTGCCATTCTTTTAACAGAAATACAATACTGTAAGTAAAGGAAGGATTAATTAGGAACATTTTTCATGTAAAATGAATTTGTCCTTCATAAGTCACATGTGAAGACTGGGAGCATATAAGCAGTTTGTATGTGAGGGATAAGATGGTATTGAGTGTGGGATATGAAAAATCAACACACAGATGAATGGGTAAGAAAACTTACAAGACCTTTATTATTGGCACATTTCTATAAAAGTTTTTAATACTTAGGTATATGCATGGAGCATATTCACGTGAATGAAGGTACACGTGGAAGTCAGAGGAATACAGATCTCTCTGAAGATGGAGTTACAGGTGGCTGTGAGTCACATACAACATGGTGCTGAGAACCAGACAGGGTTCTCTGGAAGAGAGGCATTTGCCCTTAACTTCTGGGTCATCTTGTCAGCCCTCTCATACTTACTTTTAAATGATTCTATCTAAATACCAAACGTAAGGAAAATGTAAGAGGAATAAGAAAAGATTCAGGTAAAATTCTGGAGCATGATATTGCTAGAGAAGGCTTCTCAGCACGGTTACCACCGGATCCCTGACTCTGGTTTGCGTACAGTGGAATTTACACTGAAGTGATAAACCCAAACATGAGCATATATTCAAATACTTGGAGAGCTATATTACCCTAGAATCATATTACTTACCACTTATGCTTCACTACCAGCAGCAATGGAGAGGACTGATGTAGATGTGTGGGAATAAATCTTGAGATATTGCTAGAGACTGAGATCGAGAGATGGAGATTGAGATACTGGCTAGGCTCAAGTTGTATTTTGCATTTAGCATTTATACCTATATTCATTCAAAGCGATTTTCAACTATGAATGAATTTGTCCTCTTACTGTATCCATCCTCTCTAGATGTTTTGGTTTTATCTACAGAAAAAGTTAATTATAGCAACTACAGGGGTTGGGGTGTCATTGTCATCTGGTAGGCAAAGTTGCTGGATGCTACTAAGCACCCTTCAAGTCATATTTTATCCCCACACAACCTCAAATTTTTCTATCCAACTTATCACTGGAACTCAGGTTAAACAATCTTCAGGCCTGATAATATTTTGGATCACTACACCGGAAGTCCTTGGATTTAACTTTTATTTTAGTAACGTTTTCAATTAAAAAACATTACTGTTTTACACAGTAATATATATATATATATATATATATATATATATATAAAATAGAAGAAGGCAACATCTTTGGACATGCCCTGAGGCTTTAGATAGGGAAAAACTAGGAGGGTACCTGCTGAAATCTGAGATTTCCTTTTTTTTCCCCTCTATTTATTTATTTATTTATTTATTTATTTATTTATTTATTATAAAAGCAAAGGTAGAAATCTTCTTTAAGGATTTGTCATCTGAATGCTATTTGTTAAATTAATAAAATGTGTCTTTGGAGTTGCTTAGCAACTTATGAAAAAGCTTTTTAAAAGTTCATTTGTTTGTTTAAAACGAGGGTAGGCTGCATATTATTAGCTACATTACATAAATCAACAAAGACATACACCAAAAATGGAACATGAAGTTTCAGCACGTGTTCTGCTCTCAAGTGTCTAGTAATGGAAACACTCAATTGTCTGATAGATTTGCATTGAGTCTCCCATAAGCATCATCTATGTGTGGAATTTCTGTGTAATATTGAGCAGATAATGAAACCAAAGTGGAAAAATTTAAACAGGTTTGTCATACAATATTTGTTTTTCTTAGCTTTTCTTCAAAAGCCTTATCCTCCAAGTACTTTTATCAGATGCTCGTCACACTCTTTGTAAGAATTTATCCGGCGTCTTCATTGTTTGCACTCTTTAATCATACCTCCCTGCATCTACCTAATCTACATCTTCCTTTTCACATTGCCAGGGCTGGTTAAAAGTTTTCAAAGACAATCTTGGACATTATCATTGCTTGTGATCAAAAAGAAAATATTGCCAATGATGTTTTATTTCTAAAATTTAATGGACCATTTAAATTGTCTACTTATTAATAAAACATGAACTTTGAAGCATGGAACTTTCAGGGCTGGTGAGAACTGTCTGAGACCCTTGAGTCACCTTTCCTAAAAGTTATTTTTGTAAATTGCTCTAACAGTGGCTCATCAGTCACTTTGAAAGGAAGTGATCCTTGATTAACAGTTGGCTGATACCATGCTCCACAGATGTGTAGCAGCAGTACAGGTGTGACTTATAAAACAAGACAGGTAACTTCCAGGACCTAAGCCTGGTTTTTGTGCATATTAAAGAATGAAGAAAAAAAATCTGGGATGTGTCTTCATGTTTGTGCAGTAATCCATATAATTGATACAGATAAAACAAACCAAACCCTCCTCTGGAATAATGATCTTCCAATACAGCAAGACAGCAACTTTGGTGGATACCTAAGTTTCTGTTTTTGATTTTAGAAGATCACACTCGTAACTTACACTACACAATTGAAATAGAATCTTGTTACGATAAGTTCTTAGGACTTAGAGATCAAATTCTTTCAGTCAGAACTTGACTATATAGAGTTAGTAAGATGCTTTCTGAGATCAACACGTCTAATAGAATCAAGCTTAAGATTATTTATTGAAGCCTATTGTTATCTTACGAGTTCTAGGAAACTATTACTGGTCTATTATTTACTCCTTGTACACATACTACTAAGTGGTTGTTTTAAAAACCCACTAACCAAAAGCCGTTGTCTGGATGTATATTATTTGGACTGGTAGCCTAGTCTGTTCACAGTGACAGGCATAGGAGTTTTACTTCTTTGACTTTTTGTCATTGATTCATTCTACCAGAGAGTAATTTCCTCTCACTTAAGATATTTACTTCTTAAGCTTTTTCTTTTGCTATATATCTTTTCTTCTTTTTTATTTCTTCAGATTCTTCCTATTAATGTGGTTCAATTTGTTTCTAATAATCAGTAACTGAAAAAAAAAATCAGATGACAACATATGCCAGTTGATGGGTTTGGCTCACTGTAGCTTTTCCATTTACATTTGAATAGTTGAATTCTTAGGACCTTTAACACATTTCCCCAAGAATCATTCTCTCACTGTTTTGCATGCTACTTGGCTACCTTCAGCTTAAAAAATACCATTTCATTCATATAATTAATGTAGTTGATAAGAAATAAGGAAAAAATTTAAACATGCAAAAGTAAATAAAACCACAGAACAAATATGTATAACTCCTTGTGTGTAATTAAATATATGGAAACTTACCCCCTAAATCTGATAATTAAGTAAATCAAAGAGATGTAGTTATTGATTTTGGAGAGCACGGTTTTGTATGTTTGTTAAGCATAATGTAATTACATGTTTCCATGAGAAAGTAAAATGTTCCATATACAGTATTAATATACCTTTAAAATAATTCTTGCTTGTGTAATCTTGTTTTTCTTATGAACCTTTGGCTTGTCTGTACTGATCATCTGTTTTCTTATTCTTATGCTATTATTTTCAGAGGTTTACTCCTCCTTGGGACAAGGAAGGCTGGCATGACCATCCACTTCACATTCGCCAGTGTGCTGACACCAAGCAGAAAATTCCATGTAGAGAGCAGACTCCATGTAGTCACACGTCCCTGGAGAAAATTGCTTCATCATTCTTCAGAAAGAAAAAAAAAAAGTTGATTTCCTTCAGAATCCTCTCATCTTAGAATGACTAGGTAGAATTTTATGCTTATTTAGATCTCTTCCATGCCTAAATTCTTGGGCATCTTCCCATTTTCTAGTTCCATAAATAAAAGTAAAATGTTACTAAATGAATACAATTATTTTGGTCTCAGTGAATCAGTTGAGGCTTGGCTGAACCAGCCCAAGTTTGGGGAGCTGCATGGGACTCTAATTTACCATGTCATTGCATTTCCTACTTCCTGATGATGTGGGTTTTATGTGTGGGTCAAAACTTCTCTCCAGTTTTGTCTAATTGGAAAACAGAATAAAGATGATGTTTCAATGGGCTTTGATCTTCTAGCACACACACCTGAAGAAGTAATTCTTTCACTCATGGAGAGCACAGGGTGCAGCACAGGGTGTTTTCCTTATGTTGCATACAAGCGAATATATTTTCTGGGCCACTCTTCTTTCCAAATGTTTTGATTGGTATAGGGCTTGGTGCAGTTATGAAATAACTACTTCTATAGGAGGGATTTGCAGAGTTTTATTCTAGCACTCAAGATGTATGTGATAAAATGAGTGACTAGGGCTGGGGATGTCACTCAGTGCTAGATGGTAAGGCCCTAGGTTCAATCCTCAGTCCCCAGGATTAATTCGTGTGTAATGTTTCTATGCTAAGTGAGAGGAATCCCCTGCTATGATTTATCATAAATATATAAGATACTTTAGTGTGCTTTACTTTATCTTAAAATAATTTCAAAAAGAAATTTTGAGATTCAACTTACATATATTTCTGGCTCTCCCAGAACTCTCTAAATAGTCAGAGATTTTCCTCTGCCTCCCCAGTGCTGATATTAAAGGCATGTAGCACCACACCCGGTGATTTTTTTCATTTCTTGGGGGTTTACTCAGAGAGGTATCATCAAGAAGTCTAAATTTAAAAAGCACAGGATGAGCTTGCTTTTTGGTTGCTGAACTTCAACCAATATCAACACAAAATAGATCTCACAAACATACTAAGCTATCTTTGGAGAAGAGATTAATTCTTCAGCTAAAAGATTTGATTTAAGTTAATGGGAGGTATTAGCAGATCCACAGAGGAAATAGCAGCCATGAAAGTAGGTAAATGAAAATCAGAAGCCACTTAGCAAAAACTTATTTGAGCATGGCTCAGGGATGAGGAATTGAAAGTTCATTCTGTTAGAATCCAGTCTCAATGACAGTCCTAGTCCTATTATGAATCAATATTAGGCTATCTAAATTTGGTGCTAATAACTGTTCAGTTGTAAATGTATTTAGAACTCATGTATTCCAAGCAATATTTGGAGCTGTGATGAAAGGATGGACCATCTAGAGACTGCTATATCCAGGGATCCATCACATAATCAGCTTCCAAACGCTGACACCATTGCATGCACTAGCAAGATTTTGCTGAAAGGACCCAGATATAGCTGTCTCTTGTGAGACTATGCTGGGACCTAGCAAACACAGAAGTGGATGCTCACAGTCAGCTATTGGATGAATCACAGGGCCCCCAATGGAGGAGCTAGAGAAAGTACCCAAGGAGCTAAAGGGATCTGCAACCCTATAGGTGGAACAACATAATGAACTAACCAGTACCCCGGAGCTCTTGACTCTAGCTGCATATGTATCAGAAGATGGCCTAGTCGGCTAACACTGGAAAGAGAGGCCCATTGGAGTTGTAAACTTTATATGCCCCAGTACAGGGGAATGCCAGGGCCAAAAAGTGGGAGTGGGTGGGTGGGAGAGTATGGGGGACTTTTGGGATAGCATTGGAAATGTAAATGAGGAAAATACCTAGTTAAAAAAAAAGAAACTTGAAAAACTAAAAAACAAACAAACAAAAACAAACAAACAAACAAATGTTCAAAACATTAATCTAGCTCTGAAATATACAATCATTGTCACTGTAGAGTACACATGAGTAAAAGAACATATTCCTTCTTTCTAAGTATTTATATTTTTCCTGGCTAAATAAAGTATGCTATCTTCTTCTAATAAATAAATAAATAAATAAATAAATAAATAAATAAATAAATACTGAAACACTAGTTCAAGAGCATTAAAATGTTCTGCCAATAATATGCAAAAAAGAAACTAACTACAGAAACACAGTGATAGTTACCATGAAGTGAGTAATATTCCCTGCTTTCCATGAAGTTTGTTCACTGAAGTTGTTAGTCATAAATGAACAGTTTCATTTCTAAGTCAAAACCTTTATTGACTGTATTAAATTAGTTCTATATATCTATTTTATGGGAGAAATAACATTTTGGTATGTGAATAAAAGTTATCTAAGCATAAGGCTTCAAAATGCAAACTGATTCAAAATTGTGCTTGTTGTGTCCAGCCACTTCTGTCCATCTGTGATATAAAACACAACCACATGCCTCTATGCAGGAAGGCAACTTCTTGACATAAATTACCAGGGCTCAGATAATAATTTGATGGAACCAAATATTTCCTGTAATGGTGGGCATGAAGGAAAGGCCACAAACTGATGAATTTGCTGTTTATTAACTTACTAACTGTGAGGTCATCTTAAGTATACACATCAACTTCATCTCTAACTGATGGTATTATATTAAACTTCTCATATAGGAAAATAAATTATGAACATTACACAAACTACCTAGCAGTATGCACTAGTATACTATTATAGATTAGTGTATAGTAAGATATACAAATTCAAACAACTATGAGATTTCATTTCACCTCACTTAATCAGTTTTCTATTAAAAGACATACTAAAACACATGCTAGTAAGGAGTCAGAGGAAAAAACTTTTCACACTATTGCTGGAAATGAAACTCAGTATGGCAGGGAAATTCCCAGGGTAAAGCATAGAAACTGTCATATCTTCCCCAAATCTTATTATTGGTAGATATCTAAAGAAGCTCAGATCCGTGATATTTTAGTTATACACAAAGAAAATTCTGTTATTTGCAGTATCATGACTAGAACTGGGAAACATTGAGTCAAATGTCAGACATAAAGGAATAAACACTGTATTTTCTTACTTATATGTGAAAACTACAAAGTTGGTCTCATGAAAGTAGAATTGGTTAACAGGGGCTGGGCCCAGTGTGGGAAGAGGATGGGATCATGGAGCTTGTTAGACAGGGGAACAATTTATAATATTCTCTGGCAAGAAATAAAATCATGATTACACTAGTGAAAGACCTACTAGCAAGGTTTGTTCTTAACACAAAGAAATGACAAACTTAATAATAGAAGATATACCAGTTGCTGTGACCTGATTATCATACAGTCTATACATGTATAGAAATGCCACAGTGTACACAACTATACCTGCCAAAAGCTGGAAAAATAAATGAGTGGAAATAGTACTGTAAGTACTGAAGTAAAGATAGAATCACAATAAAGTGGTAAAAATTTAGAATATGATTGCATAAACAAGATATTGGCAGGTAACAACCAAATATTTTAGATCATATAGTTTTTAGAAATTCTTACCTGATCTTTAAATTCCATTTAATTACCTCCTTTGCCTTATTCTCAATTTCTAAAAGCAATTTTCATCTCACAAATCTTTGTTATTCATAATACTGGTGGAATAAATTAATGAATAAGTGTTTTTATATATTTCTTCACAACCTTACATGCTTAATCCTATCAGAACAAATGGAGCGTGGGAGTAGGTCTTTATTCAGCCTTATTCAATCCCTTAGGGACTTCGGAGTGAGTCTGTCATCTTTAGGGCCATGCAAAATTTGCATAATCAACACTGGGTAGCATGTAGAATGTATGCTTAGGATTCTTTGAATCCATTCTTTAATTCCATATGCCTAGAGTAATTAATTCACTTTGTCAGACTTCACTGTAGCTAAAGCACTGGCATGCTACTCATGTATGTATTTAGGAGGGGAAAGACATGGATTTTCTAAGTATGTGGCAGTGTCTCTGTTTTGACAATCAACCAAGGGTGGCCACTGACTAACTACATTTGAATATTGCTCTTTCTTTTTCACCAGCTAGCTAAAATTTGTACCAAATACTAAGCTAAAAAAATCAATCTTCACTTGATATTATGGAGGCAAGTGGCGCCTGTTAGAAAGCACTTGCCTTCAGGGATCGAGTCTAGAAAGGCTCCCTACCTCTTTGTTAAGTTTTTGTCTCATACAAATCCTCTTGGCAACTTTTTGTGAAGCCCATAACCTGCTTCATTACAACTTAAAGCTCGTATATGTGAAAGAGATTACATCCTCAAATGAGCACTTCCTTGCTGTTATCATCTTGTGTCATTATCCCAATGTTCTTTTATTCCACTTGTTATTGAGAATGCACTTTCAGATTTAGCATGGAGATTAACTGTAAAACAAGTAAATAGCAAATTTCCTTGTTGGGATGAACTATAAAAGTCAATGCTTTTAAGAGATTGTGTGTGTGTGTGTGTGTTTTAACTGCTACTTCTAAGTGACTAGAAAACTCAAAAAGAAGCAGATTGACAATGATTGATTTCAGATTTTTTTCTCCATGAAAAATTGTTGTGATGATAAGCTTTACACAGAGTGTAAGCCTTGCTATGATATTCCAAAATAAGACTTTTAACAAGTTCCTGATGAGAGAGTATTCTACTATTAAAATCCACTAACCAGTAACTATTTGAAGTTTCTCTCCAAATTAAAGACTTCTTTTAACATTTTCATGACAGACTTTTTTCATTATGGTTAAGGAAACAGATTCAAATGTCTTGCTTATTGTATACTTAACAGAATAAATTGCATATGATACCCATACTATTTACTTCAGTAGTATCAGTGTTCCACTGACTGCATTTATTCAGTTTCTTTCCATTAAGAGTATTCTCAATTATGTTGACATTATTTTGTGAAAATAAACTATTATACTTAATTTCTTCTAATATGAATATATAAAATACTATTTTATTTTAACTTTTATATCTTATTTTATTAATTATCCTTTTTAGTTTATCTTAATTTTTTAAAAATTAATGTTTCCTTACTGATTTTTCCTCATTTGTGTGGCCAAGACCAAGGGTAATGGGAGAGCAACCAGCTGGTACAGGTGTGTGTGTGTGTGTGTGTGGTCATTTTCCATTTATACACAGAGATACACAGACAAGCAGACTCACTATTTTGCCTGGAACTTTGCAACATGGGATTGAGAAGAATAGATGCAGAGGGGTAGGTGGGGAATATTGATGACACAAGAATACAGATGCCTGGCGGATTTCTGAGTTCGAGGCCAGCCTGGTCTACAAAGTGAGTGCCAGGACAGCCAGCCAGGGCTACACAGAGAAACCCTGTCTCGAAAAACTGAAAAAAAAAAAAAAAAAAAAAGAATACAGATGCCTGGGCAAGAGGATTTGTCTGCTTTAACCGAAGTGGAATCAGAAGATCAGAAGCAGTTTGGGAAAGACACAATGATCAGGGATGAAGAAAGAACTGTCCACGGGGTAGTAGTCGTGTTGGTAGTGGTATTTGGTAATTTGAGGTGATGAGGATCTTCCCAGTACTTCCTGATTGTCAAGAACGGTACAGTCTGCAACACGCAAGAGCAGGTCTGGTAAGTGCTAGGTGCTCCAGAAAGGGACTAGAGGAAGCTAACAAAGTCCTGCCACTCAAAGCTGCCAGAGCTGCCAGCTAGTTATTCTACCAGGATGCAGTGGTGCTTGGCCCTCTCATAGACAGTTGGTTGTAATTTATGTTTAATGCCTGTCAACTTAGTTTTGATGGAGATTTTGACACTCAGATCATTTTGTACTTAAGGGATTCATTCTCAGGAGCCCAAGTGCTGGGTCTTCCCCTACTAGGTCACAACAGGTTACATCATAGCAATAGTTCTTGTCTGGTGGCATATTGACCATGGTGGATAGCAGTCATCACTTTGCTCAGCATCTCCTTTTAAGATCTGGATGCTGTCCTTAAGGATGGTGTTTTTGTCTTCACTCAGGCAGACGGGCACTGCTTTTTTTACACTCTTCACTTTCTCTGGAGTTGGCAACTTGCTCACTTTCCTGTTATTGAGCATCTTGATGACAACAGCAGAAAGAGCCATCCCAGAAACCATGTGTCAGAGGTGGAAGAAAGACTAGGATAGCCATATAAGAAATGACCCAATCTTTATTTTACTTATGTTTAATTAAATGAAATATTTATAATACTCATTACAATGTATTCTTAAGTATCTATTTAGTTACCAGGTAAAGTTAAAAGCTGACACTTTTTTTAAAAAAAAGATTTTATTTATTTATTATATGTAAGTACACTGTAGCTGTCTTCAAATCTCATTAAGGATGGTTGTGAGCCACCATGTGGTTGCTGGAAATTGAACTCAGGACCTCTGGAAGAACAGTCAGTGCTCTTAACCACTGAGCCATCTCTCCAGCCCAAACTAACACTTTTTTATGAGAGGGGAAACAAAATACTCATGGGAGGAAATATGGAGACAAAGCATGGAGCAGAAACTGAAGTAAAGGCCATCCAGAGACTGCCCCACCTGGGGATCCATACTGTATACAGTCACTATTGTGGATGCCAAGAAGTGCTTGCTGACAGGAGTCTGGTATAGCTGTTCCCTTAAGAGGCTCTGCAAGAGCCTGACAAATACAGAGGCAAATGCTCAAAACCTATCTTTGGACTGAGCATGGGGTCTCGAATGGAGGAGTTAGAGAAAGGACAGAAGGAGCTGAAGGGGTTTGCAACCCCATAGGAAGAACAACAATATCAACCAACCAGATCCCCCAGATCTCTCAGGGACTAAACCACCAACCAAAGAATACACATGGAGGGACCCATGGCTCCAGCTGCATGTGTAACAGAGGATGACCTTGTTGACCTCCTCCTCAATGGAAGGAGAAGCCCTTGGTCCTGTGAATGCTTGATGCCCCAGTTTAGGGGAATGTGAGGGCAAGGAGGCAGGAGAGGGTGAGTGGGTGGGGGTACACCCTCATAGAAGCAGGGTGTGGGGTGAAAGGGTAGGGGGTTTCTGGGAGGGAAACCTGGAAAGGGAATAACATTTGAAATGTAAATAAAGAAAATATCCAATCAAAAAAGAAAGAAATGTATTCTTTTTAAAAAAAATTATTAGTTATTTTGTTTATTTACATTTCAAATGTTATCCCCCTTCTGGTTTTCCTCTTTGAAAATCTCCCATCTCAACCTTCCCCACTGCCTCTACATGATTGCTCCCACAGACACCTGCCCACTCCTGCTCCAACACCATACCATTCCCCTAAGCTGGGGCACCAAGCCTTCATAGGACCAAGGGCCTCCCTTCCCATTAATGACAGACTAGGCCATCCTCTGCTACATATGCAGCTGGAGCCGTGGGTCCCTCCACGTGTACTCTTTGGTTGGTGGTTTAGTCCCTGGGAGCTCTTGTGCATCTGTTTGGTTGTTGTTCTTCATATGGGGTTGCAAAACCCTTCAGCTCCTTTAGTCCTTTCTCTAACTCCTCCATTGGGGACCCCCAGCTCAGTCCAGTGGTTAACTGCAAGCATCCCTGTCTGTATCCATAAGGCTCTAGCTGACCCTCTCAGGTGACATCAATATCAGACTCCTGAGGCTGACACTTTTTAAGGCGTAGTTTCATGTACCTTAGGCTAGCTTTGATCTCCCTATGTAGTCTAGAGTGAATTTGAACTCCTTATATCCCACTCCGCATCTCAAGGGTTGTCATTACATGTATGTGCCACCATCTTTAGTTTATCATTGAAATTATTAGATTAGTATACATTATATCCATACTTGTTTTTGCACTAATTAGTAATTTGTATATGAAATATGTATCGTCTTCCAGGTATTTTTTGTATGTTTTAGAATTTGTCACAAAATTGTTTGTAAATTAAAGGAGGTTGGAGTTAAAATAGAATCATAATTTCCACTTTTGTGTTAGCCTAAATCCTATCTCTGGTAAAGAGATGTCACACAGTAAATATTTTCAAATGCATCAACTCTATAATTGTTAACATATACTATTAAACTAAACAGCTGTGCTGGAGTAGAAGGAAAATTTAAAAGGTAGAAATCAGGACCAGTAGAGTTTGTAGTGAGAGTACTCAAAAGGCTGAGGCAAGAGGACAATAGCTTTGAGAGCCTCCTTATCAACACAAAACAAACAAACAAGTAGAGACCTGTGGTGAAGGACTGAGGATGTAGAAGCAGTTGGATCTTTATGAGTTTGAGATCAGCTTGATCTGCACAGCAAGTTGTAGAAAAGATAGACAAGGCTTGTGGAAATCTATGTGAAAAACAAAATAATAATTAAAACTAAATATTTTTACTAGTTTAGTTTGTAAAACTACGTTAAGTAGGAACTCGTATAAGAAGTAAAATGAACTATTTTTGCCATTATAAATACCTCCATTTTATATTACCAATGAATATGTACATATTTTATTTCTATATTATATAAAAAGTTTCTTGGTATTAAAAATAATAATCTGTGAAAAATAAAATTATTTAGTGAGAAAACAATTTGAAATCTTTTAACCTTTGCACTCCTGCTACATTTTCCACTTTCTTGTACAGTAGGACTGTGAGCTCGCTAATGTTAAAGTTTACAATCTAGCCAGGCAGTGGCGGCACATGCCTTTAATCCCAGCACTTGGAAGGCAGAGGCAGGAGGATTTCTGATTTCGAGGCCAGCCTGGTCTAGCCAAGGCTATACAGAGAAACCCTGTCTCGAAAAACAAAACAAAACAAAACAAACAAAACAAAACAACCAAACCAAACCAAACCAAACCAAACCAAACCAAACCAAACAACTTACAATTTATGTGTCTGTGCACGTCTCTGAACAGCCATATAAGAAGTTATTACATTAAGCGCCATGTGTTCTGTCTGCAATTTCTGTAAGGTACTGCGTATTGACTGGAATTAAGTGCTAAAGACAAATGGTTTTATTTCTGTTCTTTTATATCCTAGCTGTCATTACAAAACCATATTATCATCCCTAAAGTTCCTTATATTTTAGGATATAGATATTTTGGCCTTGCATTTTATGCACATTTGACAGAACCATTTAGAATTTGAGGTTTAATGTAACATAAATGCTAATTAAAATTTATTGGTAAATCATTTAAGATTTTATGTAAAGCAATTTGAAATAATTTCTTCTCGAAACAGTTGTTAAATTTCTGCATATTTCCTGCATGGTGGATTTTAAATTTAACATCTGACATGTTTTCTCAACTACGGGCTCATAATGAAAACATGTAGGTACTCCGGGGAATGTGTTAAAAACAAAAACTCTATGATCCTTGAAAGGTAAATGACAGCACTGAGATTGTCACATCTGGATGAGAAATGTTTCATCTGTTTATCTAACTAAACAAACACAAATAGAGATAATTAGGATAACAATCTATGTTTTCACAAACAATTTATGGCTTTGGTTAGGTCACATTCTAACTTTTGATTCTTTTGTAGCTACAAATTAGTACAAATGTGTTGACCTTCAAATAATGCTTTTAAAGGATCACAACAAATCTATTATTTTGTGTTTTGAAGTTTAAATATAACACAAACTCTTGTCTTTCAAACAGTCAAGTAAAGTTGTTAAATATACATCTATTAGACATACAAACATGCAACCATGTATATAATAGCATTCTCAATTATTCAGTGGAATTTATATCACCATCGTTTGGTCTCCTTAGAATAGAGCAACCACACTTGAGAATTATTAACTTAGAGCTTTGAGAAACTCAGGTACATACATAAAAATAAAATGAGTCTTCTAGTTAGATCACAATCATATTTAAGATAAGCCTTTGCTATCATAGTAAGATGCTAATTGATTGTGTTTGTGTGTTGGGGTGATATTGTATATATGTTATCATTCATATAGATGAATATGGTTATGTGAATGCCTTGGCCCCTATGTAGGGGGCACAGGACAACCTTGGGTATGGGTCTACACCTTCCACCTTCGAAACAGGGTCTTTTTCTGGCTCACTGCTGCTGACACTGTGTGAAGAAAAAGCTTCCGGGGAGTTTCCCCTGGCCTCCCCACCCCCAGGGGTCCTGAAATTAGAAACACTCATATTATGTGTGCAACCTGTCTGGCTTTTGTGTGGGTTTCCGCGATTTGAACTCAGGTTGGGCTTACATCGCAAGCACTTATACTCACCCAGCCATCTCTCCAATCGCTGTTAATTGATTTTTAAATTGAGCTTTACCTGTAAATTAGTTGCTTGAAAAAAAGTTTTAATGTAAGCTAATATTTAAAAAGTAGTATTATATTATTTTTAAACTTTGAAAGAAACTTATTGATGATACCCTGAAAGCAACAATGTATTTTGTTCACCTTGTAATTCTTTTTTCTTGATTTTAAATGAGCATAATCAAATCTTTGGTGAATTAAAATGTTTTTTATACATGTTAGTTATGCAGTTTGCTCTTGACAGTCATATTCTTTTGTATTTAGAGTGAAGTAGTTGTTCAATTAAACATGACATTTGATTAAAATATAATACTTCAGAAGTATTGGTTCAAAAGATAGGAAGATTTCCGTATAAAATGTCTCAATATGACAACTCAAAATTTCCTCCACCATAAAGAGGTAAGCAAAGAACTGTCTCCTGAGGGAAAAACATATTTTCATTGATCAGAGATATGATATCCTACAGTTTACAAAATATGACCTTAAAGTATGGTAAAATTATATAATAACTAAAATGCTCCACTCTTAGAAATTATTATTTTGAATATTTAATTAAATTTTTACCACTTTATTGGTCAACTCATGATGGAAGATTACAAAAGGACAAATCTGGCATACAAATAAGAAAAACTTGGCCTTTATAGGTTATACAATTAAGAAAACTTTTAGCTTTGGTAAATGTCAAACAACAGAATACATATGAAAAGTACCTCATTTATTAACTTGATTTACTAAATCAGAATTTCTCATTCAGATGGCATTATTATTTGATCTATTAAAACAAAATTAAGAGTACTGTGGGGTTTCCAAAAAGCATTTTTCTGCACTCAGCGGCTTTTATTGTAATCTCTCCTTTACACAGGGCTCTGATGTAGCAATTTCCATCACTTTTATGTTAACATTAAAAGTTAACATCCCAGCTTGTTAAAGTTGTAAAGTAAACGATAACAGTAAAACAATACATGTAAATATAAAATAGCCATGTGATTAATATGCATAGAAATCGTCATAGTCTAGATTTGATATAATTAAAGAATCAATTTATTAACTGACTATTTTTCACTGAAGTATGATATTTTTAGGAAATATTTATATTTTTGATTTTTCCCATTAGGATTAAAGTAGTGTGCAGTAAAGAAACACAATATATTATTTAAGGTTAGGTAGGAACTTGCAGTTTACTAGAACAAGGCAAATACACATTTCTCTGCCCAAATGCAGACATTAGACTTTCTTTTTGAGTCCAAGTTCAGCTATCACCAGCACACTGAAATTCTCTCAGGATGGATGAAATATTACATCTTTGTTTCATGAGTTACAAATAATTATATATATATATTTCTTGATTCTAATTCATTTTATGTAAATCCTTTTGTTAGGTAAAACTAATATGAGAGAAAAATTGATATTGGCTAATATTTACTTAATGATTATTATGTGTCAGACATTATGTTTATTTACTTTTGAGTAAATTTTGTTACCTCTCTATTAAACCCAACCAGACACACACACACACACACACACACACACACACACACACACACATGCACACACACACATCTACTTAAACTTAATTGAACAGTTTAAAATCAGAGATGAAAGAGAAATTAGGAGTGAGTCTTTTAAAACTAAGTTAATGAAGAGGAATTGGAGCATGGTAAAGCCAATCTGGCATTATTTTATGTGGGCAGTTGTATGTTCTCCCCACACAGTGAATCACAAAGACAGAGGATGGGTATGGTTTTTACAGGGTGAACTAGGTTGTCTGTCAGTTGGCGTTAGGCGACAGTCTGTCTGCAAGCCGTAAGATGATCTGAGCAGCTCCTGAGGAAAGCGGGCAGGATTCCTGGCTTGCAAGAATAGATATTGATCTACCTCAGCCACCTAAACAATGCCTCACCTGTCTGCCTTGTCCATACCTTATTTTACGCAGTCTAATGCTTGTTTTGTTTGACTTTTCTTTTATTTCTCTGGATCTGAGCTTTGATACACTTTGGGGAGTACATAAACACAGTGCTGTACTTGAACATCACCAGACTTCTGAGTCCTCCGGTGGCTTGAGACCACCCCTCCCTGGTGAATAGCTCTGTTATTGAAAACTATGAACTGGAGGTAAATTAATAGGCCACATACAGAAGTGGTTGATCCAGCAGCCTAGTGTCCAATAACACCGAGTGTGAGGTGGTGCTAATTACTGCCCTATGGACCTTGTTTAAAATTTCTTGTATTTCAAGCACTAAAAGGGTTTATTATTATTAATTCCAGTTTCCCCCAGCAGATAGCTGAAAGATAAGTTACCATAGTATTTAGAATTCTATCCACTTATTTTGGAGCACAAATATGCTACTGTGTACTGCCTCAAGCAGTAATGAAATACAAAACTACATTCAGCTTCCCAGTAAACTATAATATAAATATTTTACCAGCACTTATTATTAGTTTGCCATTTCCTGCTGACAGCTATTCCAACTTTGCCAGCAGGCACTGGGTCTCACAATTGTATTATGTTTTGAACAAATAACGACAAACAAAATTTCTCACAAAATAAATGAACAAGATTTCCTGGGAAAAAAATCTCTTCCGATGTTAAATGAATATTTCTTTCAAACCCTGACACATAATATTATTTAATTTGCATATTGCACATTTCATTTTTACTGGAAAACAATTAAGATAATGAGGAACTAAATAGTGTGCACTCAGGGGTAATTTAGTATTACTGGTTGTTAGATTTTAAGGTTTTTTTGTTCTTTTTAACTTTCTTCTATTATGGAGAATCCCATATCACAATTCATCCGTAGATAATGGAAGACTCTGATATTTAAATGATACCATTTAAAGGCTAGCAGAAATTAAAGGCAACCTTTGTAGAACCAACAATGGAAAGGTTCCCATAAACCTTTGTGCTTTTCCCTGGGCTGCCAAGGTGCACTGTAAAACTTATCAGTGGTCGAGATAAAGATTGCCTAAGAACACATCTTGGTTTTAAGTTGATGTGAGTTTCTACAGACTTTCCATCAACAGAGAATCACTGGCCGTGAACACCGTTCACCCTCCGGCCTCTGCGGCTTCACTGTGCTCACCCGCGAACAGCACAATTGTTAAATCACTGCGTTTCTCTGCGTTTCATTGAGTGCAGTTGGAGAACAAAGTACAAGGTCAAGCTGTCTTCTCCTGAAGTTTGGTAGCCGACCTCTTAGTTTCCTTATGCTGAGTGGTAACCATGCTGTACCTTCCTTTTCACCCATCGGATTTGGAAGACTATTTTTACAACTTCGCTATTCAAATCTCAGCACTTTCTCCTCTTTGCCTCAGTCAATGACTACAATTTCTACTTCACTAAGAGCAGCTCACACAGAAGGGGCTTTCCATGAGCTCCCACGTTGGCCTGAAGATGTGCTGACACAACCCTAGTTCTCCTTTACTTGGAATCTATCGCTGTGCCCTTAGAAGAGCTAATTTGCTACTTGCATACTAGATTCAATCCCTCTCCTGCAATTTTAGGATAGGGTCGCCGCAATTCTTCCTTCTCTCGTACTATGTGTATCTTCCTCTCTACGAGAATTTTCACGGCTTGTAAACATACTGCCATTTCTTCTATATCTAGCGAACCTTGTTTTAAACTCCACTTCCCCTATCTCTTGGTTCTTTTTCAGTACCTTCGCTCTCTCTACAGCAAAATTTAAAAAAAAAAAAAAAAGTTTCTCCATGTTGCCTCTGGTTTCTCTAGTAATTTTCTTTCTTGAATTCATTCCAAACAATTTTTTTTTTAAGCTAACAGATCTCAACGGAAACTTGCCTGATCTATATTGCCCTTCAGCTCCATGTCATTATTCCTAATGACCAATTCCTCACCCCCTCTCAGTTCCTAGCTTATTATCTATCGTTGTAATGTCTTGTCTTCTATGATCACAGTTAAGTAGAGAGTTTGGCATTAGTAAGGGTAAAAGTGATATCGAAGTTGCTAGTCAATAGAGATTAAAATGCATGCATGTTCACTATTGCTCTTGCTTGGATTACATTTTTAGATTTGGTTTTAGCTTCTTGTGTAATGCTTCACAATATCTGTTTGAACATCAGTGTTTCACAGTAGCTGATATAATATTACCTAATTATATTATATTAAATTTATATTATATTTATTATATTTATATTAAATTTAATATTCTATCTAGAGATCAACAACTTATGTCCATGAAATAGAATGAACATATTTTTCTTTCTTTCTTTTTTTTTTTCTTTTTCTTTTTTTTTTTTTTTTTTTTTTTTTTGGCTACAAGGCTTCACTTTGTAGCTCCAGCTGACCAGTCTTTACTTGACCTCCATGATGGAAAGATTGCAGTACTGTTTTGTTTTTGTTTTTTGTTTATTGTTTTTGTGGTGCACTATCTCAGGCTTTGTTATTTTCTCCAGATTTCTCTGGCAGCAGCAGCTCTTTTTCCCTGCCCCATCTCCGTCTTTCTCCACTTTTTCATAAAACTTTGCTCTGTATCCCAGCATTCCCCAAAATCAAAATTTCCTGTTTCTTCTTCCCAAGTACTAAGATAAATGTAGCTCAGCAAACTCATTGACTTCTGAATATTTCACTCTCCTAGGTTTGGTAATTACATCAATTTTTTCACCCTATCACTAACAATTATCACTGGCCATTTTCCTCTCTAGGGTTTAACTGCCATTTTTATATGTATGTAATATGTAAGCATATATTCATATAATAATATATAGATAAGCATGCATTATATAAATATGAAAATATAAATATAACAATTTGTAAAATTATGCATATATTTCTATAAACTAATACATATATATAAATCAGCAGTTCATGTTTCCTTTCTGAGTTACACATAACATATTTCTGCTTGGGTAGTGAATATATTTAGAATGTTCATTCCACAACTTATTCTTCACCAGGAGATTTTCAGGGACTTGTAACTTCATTATTCTAACTGGAGGATCCAAAATCCCTTAGAACTGTTAATGGTTCCATGCTAATGGTCTTTCATGTATACTGCCTGATTGATCAAGAACCTTTGTTGGTGTGTAATTTAGAACATATCCCAAAATTATTTCCTTTTCACCAGCGTTATTTCCACAATCTAAATCATGGTGATCCAATATCTCTTCTGGCCTTTTTGGTAGCCTCTGCTCTTCATTTTTTTCTTTTCATACTCTTTCTCTTTTTATTTCTTTGAGGCACGGTCTCATGGGGCCTAGACTACTCTTGAACTTATTTGGTAGGCAAGGATGGTTTTGAATTAGGGTTCTCTTGCCTCCAACCCATCTTGTCCTGGGATTAAAGATATGTGTCACTATGTGCAGTTTATGTGGTGCTGGGTATAGAATCTGGGGCCAAGTGTACACTCGGCAAACCCTCTACCAAATGAGATATATCCCAAATATTTTAACTTTTACCCCTTATTAATAATACATCAATGTTCATTTTAAACTAGATATTACTTTTTTTCCTGTTGAAACCCTTACTGATTTTTTATTCCATTTAATATAAAACCCAAATTTCTTACAAAATATACAACAAGGCTATTCATCCTAAATTTGACTCTTCCTCTCAGAAGAAGGAAAGAGACTCAGGATTCAGGATTTGATGAATCCTGTAAGATCCAGGAGGGAAACACACTTAAGAGCCCCAGAAATTTCCTAAAAGTTCAAGATTCACAATCCCTTTCTCTAGAGTAATATAATTGTGCAGAAGAGAATATTCTTAGTATCAGTGACCTGGAAACCATGTAAGTAGGAGCATGCATTCCCAGGAATCATAACATTGTTGAGTGAAGTGTCTCATTTTCAGGGGTGAGATGTTGGCTATAAAGATTCTTGCTGTTGATTGGCTTCAGGCCAGAACTACCTGGTGAGTCTCTATTTATGAAGACACTCATGCTTTGATTGGTAGGCACTGACAAAATCATCATGGGATTGAGATGGAAGTTTCCTTTGTGCAGGTTTGCTTTCAAAGGGCCAGAAGTTACCATACAGGCTCCTGGAGGATCATTTTCATTTACGCTCCTTATTGGCTATAGAGTCTGCCTTCTATTGTACCCACATGCCAGGCCCAATACAATAGTGGTATGAATGTTATGTCTACAGCAAACTACTTTATGATCAGAAAGAACCTAAGAGCTAGAGGAAGGGCAGTGGTGTTGTGGAACTGCTTCATTCCTATGGGGAAACGGAGCTCATAAGGCTCAGGAAGTAAGTAAAATTTACAAGGCACAGGATGCTGCTTGAAGTCATAAGACTTTCAAAACCCTTCCCTCAGGTTCAAATCTGATCACTAAACTGCTCATAAATGAGTCAGGGAGCTTCAGGAATGCAGCTTTCATGAATTATCACACATGCTGAGGTGGTATTATTAGTGGTGGAGATATCTGGGAGTCATTTAAATACTGTAAGCAGTCTTCCAAACTTACTAGTCACTAAACTTGAGATAGGTGAACTGTTCTTTGGCCTTTCATCTGTGTCCTGCCTGGGATAGAGATTTAGAGACTAGCTCTACTCCCACTTTGTTTTGTACTCTTGGTCTAATTGTGGCAGGAGTAACTATAACTTCAAGTTTCTGTCACCAAGAACTGTTCTTGACACCACTCCTTCCTCATGAGAAGACCTAATAGATCCTGAAACCACGTCTTTCAAATGTTTCATCTCATAGGCTGCTTCTGTTAAAAATTTTGTTAAAATGACAAGAAAAATAATTAATTCATAATGTTGGTACCAGGAGTGGGCACTCATGTGCTAAGCTTGACCACATCATCTGCAGGCTTTAAAAAAATAATAAAATATATTTAATAATTCTTTGAGAGTTTTAGTGCATGCATGCAAGGTATTTTCATTATATTTATTCCCCAATTCTTTGAAATTCCTTTCATGTCTAATTCCACAACTTCTATGCATATTTATGACCTTTTAAATTTTATTTTTATTTTCACCACAGAATCAAATTTTTGCTGCCTGGTATGAGATCATCTACTGACCAAGATTTGAGGACTTTTGAAAATGATTTGTAGTAGGAATGTGAAAGAGTTTGGAGTTTTAAATTAGGTAATTCAGAGAATGCTCTAAAGAGATAATTAACAGCCATACCCTCTTTTCCTCCCTCCCTCCCTCCCTGCTTCTGTGTATTCATGTTTGTGTGTTCATGTGCATATGCACAGACATATTCATACTATAATGTGTCTGTAGAAGCCAGAAGACAGCACTGATTGTTGGTCTTCATCTCCTATCTTATTTAAGACAAGGTTTCTTTGTTTACTGCTGCATATGCCAGACTAGCTATCCCATGAGCTTTCAGGACTTCCCCTGTCGCCACCTCTCATCCTGTAATGCTTGGCTTTACATTGGTTAGTGTAATCAGAACTCAGTTGCCCCCACTTACACTACAAGCACTTTACCTATTGAGGAATGTCATTATAAGATTTTTACTGCCTCTTCTGATGGTTCAAGTGACCAGAATGCCATAGATGTGCTGATGACACACTATGCTCTGGAAAGTCAGATGAGAATAGAGACTCAATTGGAAATTAGGCTAGAGGACACTCATGTCACATTCTGTTAAATAATGCAACTATTTTATGCCCATGTTCTAAAGATTGAATTGAGGGTGAATTTAACAAAAAACTGGACTAATTAGTTTGGTAGCACAGCATCCAGGCTTATCTCTGTTATGGCTCATGGCTTTTAGCTAGAATGATAGTGAGAACTCAGAACAAACAGCAGTGCAAAGCAATATAAAAAGATGCACGTAGTTCGACAAGAAGTGCGGCAGACAACACAGGTGCAGACACAGTGGCTGTAATTATTAAAGAGATTAGTGCCAAGTGCCATTAAAAATAAGCCATGGTCACTGTACTGGGACAATCAGAAAGACTCCTGGAGAATGAGGCTGTACCAGCATTATCCAGGATCTAAAACTGAAAGTGCATTTCACAGAACCCCCTTTAGAAGAATGTGTCTGAGATGCGGTTCCCTGCATCCAAACAATAGCGTTTATGGTGTTTTTCCAGGTTCAGTTGTCATATCCATGGCCTTAGGCGTACTGGTTATACCTCAAGCTGGAGACAGAACTTCACTGTTCAGTTATGCAGCATGAGGGTGCTGAGATGGCAGAAGCATACACTAAAGAGCCTACGTAAAGATGATGGTGCCAGGTGATGTTGATTTATAGTAAGGGCAAACTGTTTTCCCAGAGCCTCTGAAGAGGCATTAAGTGGAATTGTAAAGACAAAATCCAAGTTAATACTATAGATACTATCATATTCCACCTTGCGGTTTCTTGTTACTTGGAGTTTCTTGCAGTTTCTGTGGGTAGAATTTACTGTTGCTGAAGAAGTATGCACTTCAAACTCCAGAGTATCTCTGCATGCTTGACTGATAGCTTCCTACAGTGCTTCAAAAGCTTGATCAGCCAATATACAGGGTAGCAGGGGTCCAATGTTTTGGGGAATAACATTAAACAATGGACATGGTAAATGTAGAGTAAGTCCTTCAGTTCCTTCGCTGTAAATTAGATAATCATGGTATTGTTTCTAGTGGTTTCAGTTCCAATTTACCACAGTAAATGCATTGATTGATAAATACTTAAAATATTTTTCTTTATTACCTATGAGTTTGTATGGTGGAACTCAATTTAAGAAACAAAGAAGAATGGATAGAGTTACCAAAAGAAGATCTAAAACAAATCTCTTTAGAGTTCCAGCAACAGTGGGATGATGGTGAATGACACTTCTTATAATGATATAAACAAATATCTATCGACCCAAGAAAAACAGCTATAGCCAATCAATCTGTCATAAATATATATATATATATATGTAAATGTGTGTGTCTGTGTGCACATACATATACATGCACATATATGTATATATACACTTCTATATGTATATATACATGCATACCTATATACACACACATTATACAAATATATACACACACTATATATATGTATATACACACTATATATACGTATACAAACACACACACACACACATATATATAAACTTTTCTCTTTGTAGAAGATGGGCAAGATAACTAAAGGGCCATCACTGTCTCCTATGATCAAGTGAAAACTGGTCTTAGATGGCTAAAGAGATAACAAGTGACTTATTAGTGATGTCCAATACAGCATAAATTGGATCTACAACAGTATCAATTGTTTCACAAAAGCACTCTTTGGTGAAGCAGCACTTATGAGGAGTAATGTGAGTACAGCTTTCCACGATCGACAGTCATTCCTTAGGAGTCACCTGGCTTTTTCATCCTGAAGTTCTGCTGCTGCTGCACATCTCTGCATTCGAAAAGATATTGCCTAGCTGGTTTATATCACTGGGGTTTGTTCAGGTCCAAGGAGGACCCTGGCCTGGTCTAGTCTGGAGTACCTGTCTCTGATGTTCTGACAGCCTTATGGCCAGTACTGTGGCGCTTGCCTTTCTGTTGGCCACATCAGCTCAAATTGTATTTCCTTGTAATAAGAAAATGTACATACCATAATCTTGGAGAATAATTTTTCACTCATCGAAAAAATTCCATTTTAATCCACCTAACTGTTTTATTCTTTATGCATTCTGAGAACTGTTGCTTGGGACTTAAAGCTTCCTACAGGTTGAATAACACAGCATTTGGCTTTCTATGACTTTGTTCCTTGGGAAATCTGCCTTCACACACATTTTGGTCATATTTCCCTTTGTGGATATCTGCTGTATCTGCTTCTACCACTTAACTGTCTTGACTGCTTTATTATTTCACATGTCTGACTTTCTGTGATACTTTAAACTTTTCAGATCTGAGAGAGACCCTTTTGCCTTTTCCCACACCCTCCTAAGCTAGCACATCAGGTGCTCTTTTATTTTCTTGTTTAAAATTCTTTCTCAATTCAAGGAGTTCATATTCCAAGTATTTCTTGTTTAAAATAGTTTTTCTGTTTCATTTAAAAGCATTATAATTTCTCATCATTTGAGAACTTCATATTTAAGTATAATAAATTATTATGACATATACCCTTTTTTCTCCACCTCTTTCAATATCTCCCTAACACATCTTCATTTCAATCTGATGTCAACTAAAGCTCAGCAATTTGCTGAAATTTATAAAGCATAGGAAATTCAGTAGAAGATTCACAGGGCCTCACCCCAAATATAACACACAAGTGCTAGATAGAGGAGTTTGGGCAGGGAACTTCATAGTTGGTGCATTGATGAGTCATTACTCCTGCAAAGGTAGGCTTTCAGTGATGCACATGGACTGGACTCAGAGGTGCTCCTGTAAGGTACTCCTCACCCACGTTTCTGCAAGTGATCCTCATAAACACACTGACTCACCAGACTATGACTTTGATGGAACTCTTTCTTTCATTTGTCATTGGTACCCTACTGACTGAGGTAAGTACACATTTGTTTGTATTTTCCCTGAAAGAAAGGCGTGACAATTACCACTCTATGAAGAACTAACTGAACCAGAGAGTATGGTCTCTAAGACTGATGATAAGACATGCACTCAAATTTCGTCTGTCTGCAGGTGGACTATCTGGGAAAGCAAACTTAATATGACTACCCTTCCCTATGTAGTATGGGATAACATGATGTTTTGCTACCATGGACAATAGCAATGCTTCCTGTGATGGGAAATAAAATACATAATCAAAGCCATATAAGTGAAGAATAGAAAATCTTTAAGGGGGAATGACAGGGTGGCCACTTTCTTCTCTTTTAGTATTGAATGGCATGTCGCATTCATGAATGGGATCTGTCTTCTGAGTTTGTTGATTTCATTTTTAAAACTTTCTGATAGAATAAGGTATATATTACAATATTTGAGAATACTGTGAAAGGGGTGTAGCTATAAACAGGTAAATGTGTCAGCTATGTTATGGGTAAAAAGACAGCAACTGATGAATAGCTGTTCAATGAAGTATCTTCTTTAAATTATTTGAATTATTCGATAAAATTTGATTGTTCTTCATTGGAATCCAGGCAGAAAACAATACAATTGTAGCACCTGAGTGGTATCCAAGAAAACACAAACACATAGAGCTGAATGGAATTATGAGGATAACTCAGGATTTGAAAACCATGTTCAACAAAGAGAAATATTGATGAGAACACAAGCTGAAATGAAGATGGAATTTGGAACTCAGTATCCCAATGATCACACTCATGGAAAAGCCTTATAAATAGGATGAATCAGGAAGGATCCTGATATAGCTGTCTCGAGTGAGTCTATGCTAGTGCCTGGCAAACACAGAAGTGGATGCTCACAGTCAGCTATTGGATGGAACACAGGGCCCCTAATGGAGGAGCTAGAGAAAGTATCCAAGGAGCTAAAGGGGTCTGCAACCCTACAGGTGGAAGAACAATATGAACTAACCAGTTCCCTCAGAGCTCATGTCTCTAGCTGCATATATATCAGAAGATGGCCCAGTCAGTCATCATTGGGAAGAGAGACCCCTTGGTCTTGCAAACTTTACAGTACAGGAGAATGCCAGGGCCAAGAAGTGGGAGTGGGTGGGTAGGGGAGCAGGAGTGGGAGTATAGGGGACTTTTGGGATAGCATTTGAAATGTAAATGAAGAAAATATATAATCAAAAATTGAAAAAAAGGAAAAGCTAGACTATCAGGATTTGAAGATAGAGGACAGAGATGAAGTAAGCAAAAAATATGAACAAACCAAACCCACAGTAAATGAATAGTCAGGAAATACAGGATACCATCAAAAGACCAAATCATGGTATATGTCTGTTATGGCCTTGGATAGGCTTATTCTGGGTGTCTTATAATCTTTGAGGCTATTGTAAATGAGAATGTACTCATGTTCCCTTGATTCATATATTTGCTAATAGTACACAGAAGGACTACTGATATTTGGAAATTGATTTTTGTATCCTGCCACTTTGCTAAAATTATTTATTGTTTCTAGAAATTTTCTGGTCACATTTTAGAGATATCTTATCCATAATATAATATTTTCTATGATTGAGGATAATTTTATTTCTTCTCCCATTTTTATACCCATGATTTCCTCATCTTGCCTTGTTTCTCCAGCTAGTTCTTCAAAACTATATTGAAAAGGACTGTGAGTAGTGGCATTCCTGCCCTATTCCTGATTTTAATAGTATTCTCCATTTAGGATATTATTCACTGTGAATTTGTCACATACAGCCTTTATTCCACTGAAGCATGCTCCCTCCAGCTTTACGCTTTGTAGTATTCTTATCATAAAAGCATTTTATATTCTATAAAATGCCTTTTCTGAACCTACTGAGTTGATTGTGCGACTTCTGTCCTTAGTGCCATTTATACAAATTATCACATTAATTTATTTTACTAATTTAATTGCCTAAGTTTGCTAGTGTATGTTTGTCAGTGAGTGAATGCCAGAATACTCATGTTGAGGTCAAAGAATGTGCAGAACTTCTGCTTTTCAACATGGGACTTCAGTGATCAAAATAAGGTCATCAGGTTTAATGGCAGATGTCTTTACTTAGGGAGACAGTTCACCAGACCCATTTAAAAGAAGTAGTTAGACTGCTGGTGAGTGGAACACAGCTTCTGCTCCAGTCCAATCATGCGGGACCTGAGACTGCTCTGGTTGGGGAGAGAGAAATACGGCCTACATAGGGCCACAAGCCTCTTCCGGTCAGAAAAGCACCAGTGTAGCTAGGGCGCAGGGTCAGCTGACACACGCCAGCTACCCACAACACCCGCCACAGGATCTTAAGACTTCTGGTGAGTGGAACACAGCTTCTGCTCCAATCCAATTGCGCACGGGACCTGAGACTGCATTAGTTAGGGAAGCAGAAAACCGGCCTGAGTAGGGCCACAGGCCTCATCTGGCCGGATAGCTAGAGCACAGGGTCAGCTGACACCCGCCAGCTACCCACGACCCCCTCCACAGGATTTTGAGACTGCTGGTGAGTGGAACACAGCTTCTGCTCCAGTCCAATCACGCGGGACCTGAGACTGCTTTGGTTGGGGAGGGAGAAATTCGGCCTACGTAGGGCCACAAGCCTCTCCCGTCAGAAAAGCACCAGGGTAGCTAGGGCGCAGGGTCTGCTGACACTCGCCAGCTACCCACAACACCCACCACAGGATCTTAAGACTTCTGGAGAGTGGAACACAGCTTCTGCTCCAATCCAATTGCGCACGGGACCTGAGACTGCATTAGTTAGGGAAGGAGAAACCGGCCAGAGTAGGGCCACAGGCCTCATCCAGCCGGATCAGCACCAGGGTAGCTAGAGCGCAGGGTTGGCTGACACCCGCCAGCTACCCACGACCCCCGCCACAGGATTTTGAGACTGCTGGTGAGTGGAACACAGCTTCTGCTCCAGTCCAATTGCCCGCGGGACCTGAGACTGCATTAGTTAGGGAAGCAGAAAACCTGCCTGAGTAGGACCACAGGCCTCTTCCGGCTGGACCAGCACCGGGGTACTGCCAGCTACCCACGACCCCCACCACAGGATTTTGAGACTGCTGGTGAGTAGAACACAGCTTCTGCTCCAATCTTTAAACAGTGACAACGACAACAACTAACCCCAGAGATTACCAGATGGCGAAAGGTAAACGTAATAATCTTACTAACAGAAACCAAGACCACTCACCATCATCAGAACCCAGCACTCCCACTTCGTCCAGTCCAGGGCACCCCAACACACCGGAAAAGCTAGACACGGATTTAAAAGCATATCTCATGAGGATGGTAGAGGACTTCAAGAAGGACTTTAATAACACACTTAAAGAAATACAAAGGAATACTGGTAAACAGGTAGAAGACATTAAAGAGGAAGCACAAAAATCCCTTAAAGAATTGCAGGAGAACACAGCTAAAGAGTTTCAAATCCTTAAAGAAAAACAGGATAACCTAATCAAACAGGTAGAAGTCCTTAATGAAAAACAGGAATACACATCCAAACAGATGATGGAAATGAACAAAACCATACTAGACCTAAAAAGGGAAGTAGACACAATAAAGAAAACCCAAAAGGAGGCAACACTGGAGATAGAAACCCTAGGAAAGAAATCTGGAACCATAGATACCAGCATCAGCAACAGAATAAAAGAGATGGAAGAGAGAATCTCAGGTGCAGAAGATTCCATAGAGAACATTGGCACAACAATCAAGGAAAATGTAAAATGCAAAAAGATCCTAACTCAAAACATCCAAGAAATACAGGACACAATGAGAAGACCAAACCTACGGATAATAGGAGTGGATGAGAATGAAGATTTTCAACTCAAAGGGCCAGCAAACATCTTCAACAAAATTATAGAAGAAAACTTCCCAAATCTAAAGAAAGAGATGCCCATGAACATACAAGAAGCCTACAGAACTCCAAATAGACTGGACCAGAAAAGAAATACCTCTCAACACATAATAATCAGAACAACAAATGCTCTAAATAAAGATAGAATACTAAAAGCAGTAAGAGAAAAAGGCCAAGTAACATATAAAGGCAAGCATATCAGAATTACACCAGATTTTTCACCAGAGACTATGAAAGCCAGAAGATCCTGGACAGATGTTATACAGACACTAAAAGAACACAAATTCCAGCCCAGGCTACTATACCCAGCCAAACTCTCAATTAACATAAATGGAGAAACCAAAGTATTCCACGACAAAACCAAATTCACACATTATCTCTCCACGAATCCAGCCCTTCAAAGGATAATAACAGAAAAAAACCAATACAAGGACAGGAACCACACCCTAGAAACAACAAGAAGGTAATCCCTCAACAAACCTAAAAGAAGACAGCCACAAGAACAGAATGCCAACTTTAACAACAAAAATTACAGGAAACAACAATTACTTTTCCTTAATATCTCTTAATATCAATGGACTCAACTCCCCGATAAAAAGACATAGACTAACAAACTGGCTACACAAACAAGACCCAACATTTTGCTGCTTACAGGAAACTCATCTCAGAGAAAAAGATAGACACTACCTCAGAATGAAAGGCTGGAAAACAATTTTCCAAGCAAATGGTATGAAGAAACAAGGTGGAGTAGCCATTCTAATATCTGATAAGATTGACTTCCAACCCAAAGTCATTAAAAAAGAGAGGGAGGGACACTTCATACTCATCAAAGGTAAAATCCTCCAAGAGGAACTATCAATCCTGAATATCTATGCTCCAAATACAAAGGCAGTCACATTCATTAAAGAAACTTTAGTAAATCTCAAAGGACACATTGCACCTCATACAATAATAGTGGGAGACTTCAACACACCACTTTCACCAATGGACAGATCATGGAAACAGAAACTAAACAGGGACACAGAGAAACTAAGAGAAATTATGAATCAAATGTATCTGGCAGATATCTACAGAACATTCTATCCTAAAACAAAAGGATATACCTTCTTCTCAGCACCTCATGGTACCTTCTCCAAAATTGACCACATAATTGGTCACAAAACAGGCCTCAACAGATACAAAAATATTGAAATTGTCCCATGCATCCTATCAGATCACCATGGACTAAGGCTGATCTTCAATAACAAAATAAATAATAGAAAGCCAACCTTCACGTGGAAACTGAACAACACTCTTCTCAATGATACCTTGGTCAAGGATGGAATAAAGAAAGAAATTAAGGACTTTTTAGAGTTCAATGAAAATGAAGCCACAACATACCCAAACTTATGGGACGCAATGAAAGCATTTCTAAGAGGAAAACTCATAGCTCTGAGTGCCTCCAAAAGGAAACTAGAGAGAGCACACATTAGCAGGTTGAAAACATACCTAAAAGCACTAGAACAAAAGGAAGCAAATTCACCCAAGAGGAATAGACGGCAGGAAATAATCAAACTCAGGGGCAAAATCAACCAAGTGGAAACAAGAAAAACTATTCAAAGAATCAACCAATGAAGGAGCTGGTTCTTTGAGAAAATCAACAAGATAGATAAACCCTTAGCCAGACTCACTAGAGGGCACAGGGAAAGCATCCTAATTAACAAAATCAGAAATGAAAAAGGAGACATAACAACAGATCCTGAAGACATCCAAAACACCATCAGATCCTTCTACCAAAGGCTATACTCAACAAAACTGGAGAACCTGGATGAAATGGAGAAGTTCCTAGACAGATACCAGGTACCAAAGTTGAATCAAGATCAGGTTAATGATCTAAACAGCCCTATATCCCCCAAAGAAATAGAAGCAGTCATTAATAGTCTCCCAACTAAAAAAAGCCCAGGACCAGATGGGTTTAGTGCAGAGTTCTATCAGACCTTCAAAGAAGATCTAATCCCAGTTCTTCACAAACTATTCCACAAAATAGAAACAGAAGGTACTCTACCCAACTCATTCTATGAAGCCACAATTACTCTGATACCTAAACCACAAAAAGACCCAACAAAGATAGAAAACTTCAGACCAATATCCCTTATGAATATTGATGCAAAAATCCTCAATAAAGTTCTTGCTAACCGAATCCAAGAACACTTCAAAGCAATCATCCATCCTGACCAAGTAGGTTTCATCCCAGGGATGCAGGGATGGTTCAATATACGGAAATCCATCAACGTACTCCAGTATATAAACAAACTCAAAGACAAAAACCACATGGTCATCTCGTTAGATGCGGAAAAAGCATTTGACAAGATCCAACACCCATTCATGATAAAAGTCTTGGAAAGATCAGGAATTCAAGGTCCATACCTAAACATGATAAAAGCAATCTACAGCAAACCAGTAGCCAACATCAAAGTAAATGGTGAGAAGCTTGAAGCAATCCCTCTAATATCAGGGACTAGACAAGGCTGTCCACTTTCTCCATACCTATTCAACATTGTACTTGAAGTCCTGGCCAGAGCAATTCGACAACAAAAGGAGATCAAAGGGATACAAATTGGAAAAGATGAAGTCAAAATATCACTTTTTGCAGATGATATGATAGTATATATAAGTGACCCTAAAAATTCCACCAGAGAACTCCTAAGCCTGATAAACAGCTTCGGTGAAGTAGCTGGATATAAAATTAACTCAAACAAATCAATGGCCTTTCTCTACACAAAGAATAAACAGGCTGAGAAAGAAATTAGGGAAACAACACCCTTCTCAATAGTCACAAATAATATAAAATATCTTGGCGTGACACTAACTAAGGAAGTGAAAGATCTGTATAATAAAAACTTCAAGTCTCTGAAGAAAGAAATTATAGAAGATCTCAGAAGATGGAAAGATCTCCCATGCTCATGGATTGGCAGGATCAACATTGTAAAAATGGCTATCTTGCCAAAAGCAATCTACAGATTCAATGCAATCCCCATCAAAATTCCAAATCAATTCTTCAACGAATTAGAAAGTGCAATCTGCAAGTTCATCTGGAATAACAAAAAACCTAGGATAGCAAATACTCTTCTCAAGGATAAAAGAACCTCTGGTGGAATCACCATGCCGGACCTAAAGCTCTACTACAGAGCAATTGTGATAAAAACTGCATGGTACTGGTATAGTGACAGACAAATAGACCAGTGGAATAGAATTGAAGACCCAGAAATGAACCCACACACCTATGGTCACTTGATCTTCGACAAGGGAGCTAAAAACATCCAGTGGAAGAAAGACAGCATTTTCAACAAATGGTGCTGGCACAACTGGTTGTTAACATGTAGAATAATGCGAATCGATCCATTCCTATCTCCTTGTACTAAGGTCAAGTCTAAGTGGATCAAGGAACTTCACATAAAACCAGAGACACTGAAACTTATAGAGGAGAAAGTGGGGAAAAGCCTTGAAGATATGGGCACAGGGGAAAAATTCCTGAATAGAACAGTAATGGCTTGTGCTGTAAGATCGAGAATTGACAAGTGGGACCTCATGAAACTACAAAGCTTCTGCAAGGCTAAAGACACCATCAATAAGACAAAAAAACCACCAACAGATTGGGAAAGGATCTTCACCTATCCTAAATCAGATAAGGGACTAATATCCAATATATATAAAGAACTCAAGAAGGTGGACTCCAGAAAGTCAAATAACCCCATTAAAAAATGGGGCTCAGAACTGAACAAAGAATTCTCACCTGAGGAATACCGAATGGCAGAGAAGCACCTGAAAAAATGTTCAACATCCTTAATCATCAGGGAAATGCAAATCAAAACAACCCTGAGATTCCACCTCACACCAGTCAGAATGGCTAAGATCAAAAATTCAGGTGACAGCAGATGCTGGCGAGGATGTGGAGAAAGAGGAACACTCCTCCATTGTTGGTGGGATTGCAAGCTTGTACAACCACTCTGGAAATCAGTCTGGCGGATCCTCAGAAAATTGGACATAGTACTACCGGAGGATCCAGCAATACCTCTCCTGGGCATATATCCAGAAGATGTCCCAACCGGTAAAAAGGACACATGCTCCACTATGTTCATAGCAGCCCTATTTATAATAGCCAGAAGCTGGAAAGAACCCAGATGTCCCTCAACAGAGGAATGGATACAGAAATTATGGTACATTTACACAATGGAGTACTGCTCAGCTATTAAAAAGAATGAATTTATGAAATTCCTAGCCAAATGGATGGACCTGGAGGGCATCATCTTGAGTGAAGTAACACAATCACAAAAGAACTCACACAATATGTATTCACTGATAAGTGGATATTAGCCCAAAACTTAGGAAACCCAAGATATAAGATACAATTTGCTAAACGCATGAAACTCAAGAAGAATGAAGACCAAAGAGTGGACACTGTGCACCTTCTTAGAATTGGGAACAAAACACCCAGGGAAGGAGTTACAGAGAAAAAGTTTGGAGCTGTGATGAAAGGATGGACCACCTATAGACTGCCATATCCAGAGATCCATCCCATAATCAGCTTCTAAACGCTGACACCATTCCATACACTAGCAAGAGTTTGCTGAAAGGACCCAAATATAGCTGTCTTTTGTGAGACGATGCCGGGGCCTTGCAAACACAGGAGTGGATGTTCACAGTCAGCTATTGGATGTATCACAGGGCTCCCAAGGGAGAAGCTAGGGAATGTACCCAAGGAGCTAAAGGGATCTGCAACCCTATTGTTGGAACAACATGATGTACTAACCAGAACCCCGGAGCTCTTGTCTCTAGCTGCATATGTATGGAAAGATGACCTAGTCGGCCATCAATGGAAAGAGAGGCCCATTGGACTTGCAAACTTTATATGCCCCAACACAGGGGAATTCCAGGGCCAAAAGAATGGGAATGGGTGGGTAGGGAAGTGGGGGGCGCTATGGGGGACTTTTGGGATAGCATTGGAAATGTAATTGAGGAAAATATGTAATAAAAATATTAAAAATTAAAAAAAATAAAAGAAGTAGTTATATTAGAATGTCTTTTTACATAAGTTAGATAAGATTTTTATTTTAATTAGAGTAGTGATCAAATGCTATTTCATTAATTAGATAAGATTTTAATTTTACTTAGAGTAGTGATCAAATGCTATTTCATTCTTATTGGTAGATTATTGAGTACAATGAACTCCTTGGTGATAGAGATACAGCTCAAGAGTGGAACATGTGCTTTGAATTTATTAATCCTTAGACTCAATATAAAGCAACAATATAGAGTAACAGCTCAAGAATTTCCTGTGTAATCCTGTCATTTACTTTAACCTTTTAAGACTATCTATTTTCCTCTTTGGAAAAACTCACTTTCCAATGTCAAAATCAAACCAGCAGGAAGTAGGTGACAAGAGAGAATCTTTTAAGATGGCCATTGAATTGATAATCTCTTTATATTTAGAGATAATACTTCATCCTGAAACACTGAAATGAAGTATTGCGGATATTTGATGGGTCAATTTAACTAAAAAAGTTAATAGTATGTTGTTGTTTGTTTGTTTTTGTTTTTTTAAATATTCCTTCTTTTTATTTAATCTCTCTCTCTCTCTTTGAGCCTGTTGCTGGACCTTCTTTTCCTCAGGTTCTTGTCCATTTTTGTCCCTGAAGTTCCTTCAGACAGGGACCGTTATGGGTCAGAGCTGTGAGTGTGGGATGGCAACCTCATCCTTCACTTGATGCCCTGTCTTTCTGTTGGAAGTGGGCTCTACAAGTTCCCTCTCCCTACTGTCAGGCATTTCATCTAAGGTCCTTCCCTTTGAGTCCTGATATTCTTTCACCTCCCAGGTCTCTGGTGCATTCTGCAGGGTCCTCCCAACCTCCTACCTCCCAAGTTTGCTTGTTGATTTTTAATTAAAATGGCTCCAGGGATTTTGAGTCAAGAAAAGAGAGTGTGTTTCCTCCAGGGAATTAATGTCTAGCTTCCTACTAGTTAAGGACAAGGAAGACTTGCACACTCAATTTACAGTCTCCACAGTACTCCATCTCTTTATTGTCTGTTGTCTTCCTAGCCATGCGAGACTCTCCCCTCCTCTTTGATTATGCAAGGAGAAGCTTTGTAGAAAAGAATACCCCTTCAGATACTATTAAAATATTTCAGAAAGAAATACAATTAGCTAAGCACTTACATTTTATTAGTAATAGCAAGCAAAATTAATAAGTAAATTCAAGTAAAATGGTTATGTGTCAAAGTCTATAGTTTTTGCATTGACATTTCACATAATCTGACTTTGCTTAGAAGAGAAATCACTCGGCTGTTAAAATTACTTCTAAAAAGCTGTCAAAATTAGAAAACCTGCTGTCAAAAATATGATGAGAAAAGTTTAAAAATGGTAGAGTATGTTGACTCAGACAAGAAATATTACCTTCATGAAGGGAAACTTGAATATATATTATTGTCTTTTAAAGGGATGGTTTTCCCCTGGAAACGGACATCCTTCCTTTGAAATTTGCATATCCAAATGTGTATTTTCATAGCAACATGAACAAAACAATTTATGTTCATACCACAGTGACATTTCTGTAGCTTCTAGAAAAATCCAAAATATTAATTATGCTATTATACATATTATTTCTTCAAATTTAAATGAAATAGAATTTTAACTCTCATCTTTGTTTTCATATCTTTTGATTTTGTATATGTATTAAACACATTTTAACTTACAAACTATTGTATATCTGTCTGTTCTGCAAAGGCCACTATCAGTTATAGGTTGTTATTCTACCCTTTCAAATTATAAGAAAATACTATCTTATATTCATCAAATGCTCAGTTATAATCCATAGATAGTTTAAATTCCAATATAGTTTAATTTTGAGATTTCAGAACTAACCTACATTTAGTGATTGAGAATTCAACTACATTATAATATAGTCCCAAAGGAGACAAATAAAAATTTGAGAGCATTGAAATTAGGGACAGATAAATGAGTACAACTAAAACATATTTAGACTGCATTTTACAGTGAATAAAGTCTTCTGCCACTACTTCAAATCTGTAAAACAAAACATTTTCTCTTTGAACTAGTCAACCGATAAGATATTCCTGAATATGGTAAGCATCTAGTTTTAAATTCTTAATCAAAATGCTTGAGTTTTTATATAGATAAGTAACATGCATGAATATGAACTAAAATACATATTTTCTTGCCACCTGCTATGAACAATGCTAGACTGATATCCGATGACACTGCTAATTGTCACTGCTATGCTCTTATATGTTCACTTCTTGCTCCTTATGCAAAGTACAAGTAATTGTCCTTATCATCCACTTAGCACATTCATAAAAATCCTCACAAATATTACAATAGAAGCCATTAGAAAGCATTTTGTAAACATAAATGTTTAATTGGTTCCATTTACTCTCCAAAGAAGAAATGCAAGGTAAAGATTGAGTTTAAGGAGTTGGAAAGAGGGCTCAGTGTTTAACAGCATTTGCTGCATTTACAGAGGACCTTAGTTGTTTCCTGGTTCCCATATGGTATCTCATAATTATCTCTAACTCCAATCGTTGGGTATCCATTTCCCTTTCTGGCTTGTATCACCAAGCAAAGAGATGATATGTGTGTGTGTGTGTGTGTGTATGTATGTGTATATATATATATATGTGTGTGTGTGTGTGTGTCTATCTATCTATCTATCTATCTATCTATCTATCTATCTATCTATCTATCTATCTATACACATACATACAGACAAGCATTCGTATACATAAAAACAATGATATAGATTCAGTTTAAATGGGGCATATTATTTGAGCTAGAATTATAGAAAAACTTCCTTACAGAATGAATATCAATGTAGTTGTATATGTCTTGTAAAAATATAGTTTTATTATATGTTCTATTTTACTGCTTATATGATTAAATGATTTAGAGCTAGATGTTTTATTTCCCAGGTTTACTGATGTCTTATCTATTGAGGTGCTTGGGATCAACCCTAGGTTGGCTTACATACTAAAGAAAGTTCAATAACATTTGGCTACCCTGACTTCTCTAAACTTTATGTAACTTCATATCTCAACACCAGTAGGCTTTTTTTTTGATTTTTAATATTTTTATTCATATTTTCCTCAATTACATTTCCAATGCTATCCCAAAAGTCCCCCATAGCGCCCCCCACTTCCCTACCCACCCATTCCCATTCTTTTGGCCCTAGCATTCCCCTATATTAGGGCATATAAAGTTTGCAAGTCCAATGGGCCTCTCTTTCCATTGATGGCCGACTAGGCCATCTTTCCATACATATGCAGCTAGAGACAAGAGCTCCGGGGTTCTGGTTAGTACATCATGTTGTTCCAACAATAGGGTTGCAGATCCCTTTAGGTCCTTAGGTACTTTCTCTAGCTTCTCCATTGGGAGCCCTGTGATACATCCAATAGCTGACTGTGAACATCCACTCCTGTGTTTGCTAGGCCCCGGCATCGTCTCACAAGAGACAGCTATATTTGGGTCCTTTCAGCAAAATCTTGCTAGTGTATGCAATGGTGTCAGCGTTTAGAAGCTGATTATGGGACGGATCCCTGGATATGGCAGTCTCTAAATGGTCCATCCTTTCATCACAGCTCCAAACTTTTTCTCTGTAACTCCTTCCCTGGGTGTTTTGTTCCCAATTCTAAGAAGGTGCACAGTGTCCACACTTTGGTCTTCATTCTTCTTGAGTTTCATGCGTTTAGCAAATTGTATCTTATATCTTGGGTATCCTAAGTTTTGGGCTAATATCCACTTATCAATGAATACATATTGTGTGAGTTCTTTTGTGATTGTGTTACTTCACTCAAGATGATGCCCTCCAGGTCCATCCATTTGGATAGGAATTTCATAAATTCATTCTTTTTAATAGCTGAGTAGTACTCCATTGTGTAAATGTACCATAATTTCTGTATCCATTCCTCTGTTGAGGGACATCTGGGTTCTTTCCAGCTTCGGGCTATTATAAATAGGGCTGCTATGAACATAGTGGAGCATGTGTCCTTTTTACCGGTTGGGACATCTTCTGGATATATGCCCAGGAGAGGTATTGCTGGATCCTCCGGTAGTACTATGTCCAATTTTCTGAGGATCCGCCAGACTGATTTCCAGAGTGGTTGTACAAGCTTGCAATCCCACCAACAATGGAGGAGTGTTCCTCTTTCACCACATCCTCGCCAGCATCTGCTGTCACCTGAATTTTTGATCTTAGCCATTCTGACTGGTGTGAGGTGGAATCTCAGGGTTGTTTTGATTTGCATTTCCCTGATGATTAAGGATGTTGAACATTTTTTCAGGTGCTTCTCTGCCATTCGGTATTCCTCAGGTGAGAATTCTTTGTTCAGTTCTGAGCCCCATTTTTTAATGGGGTTATTTGACTTTCTGGAGTCCACCTTCTTGAGTTCTTTATATATATTGGATATTAGTCCCTTATCTGATTTAGGATAGGTGAAGATCCTTTCCCAATCTGTTGGTGGTTTTTTTGTCTTATTGATGGTGTCTTTAGCCTTGCAGAAGCTTTGTAGTTTCATGAGGTCCCACTTGTCAATTCTCGATCTTACAGCACAAGCCATTACTGTTCTATTCAGGAATTTTCCCCCTGTGCCCATATCTTCAAGGCTTTTCCCCACTTTCTCCTCTATAAGTTTCAGTGTCTCTGGTTTTATGTGAAGTTCCTTGATCCACTTAGACTTGACCTTAGTACAAGGAGATAGGAATGGATCGATTCGCATTCTTCTACATGTTAACAACCAGTTGTGCCAGCACCATTTGTTGAAAATGCTGTCTTTCTTCCACTGGATGTTTTTAGCTCCCTTGTCGAAGATCAAGTGACCATAGGTGTGTGGGTTCATTTCTGGGTCTTCAATTCTATTCCACTGGTCTATTTGTCTGTCACTATACCAGTACCATGCAGTTTTTATCACAATTGCTCTGTAGTAGAGCTTTAGGTCCGGCATGGTGATTCCACCAGAGGTTCTTTTATCCTTGAGAAGAGTTTTTGCTATCCTAGGTTTTTTGTTATTCCAGATGAACTTGCAGATTGCACTTTCTAATTCGTTGAAGAATTGATTTGGAATTTTGATGGGGATTGCATTGAATCTGTAGATTGCTTTTGGCAAGATAGCCATTTTTACAATGTTGATCCTGCCAATCCATGAGCATGGGAGATCTTTCCATCTTCTGAGATCTTCTATAATTTCTTTCTTCAGAGACTTGAAGTTTTTATTATACAGATCTTTCACTTCCTTAGTTAGTGTCACGCCAAGATATTTTATATTATTTGTGACTATTGAGAAGGGTGTTGTTTCCCTAATTTCTTTCTCAGCCTGTTTATTCTTTGTGTAGAGAAAGGCCATTGATTTGTTTGAGTTAATTTTATATCCAGCTACTTCACCGAAGCTGTTTATCAGGCTTAGGAGTTCTCTGGTGGAATTTTTAGGGTCACTTATATATACTATCATATCATCTGCAAAAAGTGATATTTTGACTTCATCTTTTCCAATTTGTATCCCTTTGATCTCCTTTTGTTGTCGAATTGCTCTGGCCAGGACTTCAAGTACAATGTTGAATAGGTATGGAGAAAGTGGACAGCCTTGTCTAGTCCCTGATTTTAGAGGGATTGCTTCAAGCTTCTGACCATTTATTTGATGTTGGCTACTGGTTTGCTGTAGATTGCTTTTATCATGTTTAGGTATGGGCCTTGAATTCCTGATCTTTCCAAGACTTTTATCATGAATGGGTGTTGGATCTTGTCAAATGCTTTTTCCGCATCTAACGAGATGACCATGTGGTTTTTGTCTTTGAGTTTGTTTATATACTGGAGTACGTTGATGGATTTCCGTATATTGAACCATCCCTGCATCCCTGGGATGAAACCTACTTGGTCAGGATGGATGATTGTTTTGATGTGTTCTTGGATTCGGTTAGCAAGAACCTTATTGAGGATTTTTGCATCAATATTCATAAGGGATATTGGTCTGAAGTTTTCTAAATTTGTTGGGTCTTTTTGTGGTTTAGGTATCAGAGTAATTGTGGCTTCATAGAATGAGTTGGGTAGAGTACCTTCTGTTTCTATTTTGTGGAATAGTTTGTGAAGAACTGGGATTAGATCTTCTTTGAAGGTCTGATAGAACTCTGCACTAAACCCATCTGGTCCTGGGCTTTTTTTAGTTGGGAGACTATTAATGACTGCTTCTATTTCTTTGGGGGATATAGGGCTGTTTAGATCATTAACCTGATCTTGATTCAACTTTGGTACCTGGTATCTGTCTAGGAACTTCTCCATTTCATCCAGGTTCTCCAGTTTTGTTGAGTATAGCCTTTGGTAGAAGGATCTGATGGTGTTTTGGATGTCTTCAGGATCTGTTGTTATGTCTCCTTTTTCATTTCTGATTTTGTTAATTAGTATGCTTTCCCTGTGCCCTCTCGTGAGTCTGGCTAAGGGTTTATCTATCTTGTTGATTTTCTCAAAGAACCAGCTCCTTCATTGGTTGATTCTTTGAATAGTTTTTCTTGTTTCCACTTGGTTGATTTCACCCCTGAGTTTGATTATTTCCTGCAGTCTACTCCTCTTGGGTGAATTTGCTTCCTTTTGTTCTAGTGCTTTTAGGTGTGTTGTCAAGCTGCTAATGTGTGAACACCAGTAGGCTTAATGATCAACATTTTTAAAACTGAACTTGACAGACCATATAGGTTTCCTAAAACATAGAAGCTTACCTTTACAGCAAGAGCAGCAAGAATGATTACAAACAGTATTATTAAAAAATACGGTTTCGAGTTAGGGAAGCAGAAACCGGCCTGAGTAGGACCACAGGCCTCATCCGGCCGGATCAGCGCCGGGGTAGCAGGAGCGCAGGGTTGCCTGACACCCGCCAGCTACCCACGACCCCCGCCACAGGATTTTGGGACTGCTGGTGAGTGGAACACAGCTTCTGCTCCAATCCAATTGCACGGGACCAGAGAGCATTAGTTAGGGAAGCAGAAACCTGCCTGAGTAGGACCACAGGCCTCATCCGCCGGATCAGCGCCGGGGTAGCGGGAGCGCAGGGTTGCCTGACACCCGCCAGCTACCCACGACCCCCGCCGCAGGATTTTGGGACTGCTGGTGAGTGGAACACAGCTTCTGCTCCAGTCCAATCACGCGGGACCTGAGACTGCATTAGTTAGGGAAGCAGAAACCGGGCTGAGTAGGACCACAGGCCTCTTCCGGCTGGACCAGCACCGGGGTACCTTCAGCTACCCACGACCCCCGTCGCAGGATTTAGAGACTGCTGGTGAGTGGAACACAGCTTCTGCTCCAATCTTTAAACAGTGACAACGATAACAACTAACCCCAGAGATTACCAGATGGCGAAAGGTAAACGTAATAATCTTACTAACAGAAACCAAGACCACTCACCATCATCAGAACCCAGCACCCCCACTTCGCCCAGTCCAGGGCACCCCAACACACCGGAAAAGCTAGACACGGATTTAAAAGCATATCTCCTGATGATGATAGAGGACTTCAAGAAGGACTTTAATAACACACTTAAAGAAATACAGGAGAACACTGCTAAACAGACAGAAGACAATAAAGAGGAAGCACAAAAATCCCTTAAAGAATGGCAGGAGAACAATGCTAAAGAGTTACAAATCCTTAAAGAAAAACAGGATAACATAATCAAACAGGTAGAAGTCCTTAATGAAAAACAGGAAAACACATCCAAACAGATGATGGAAATGAACAAAACCATACTAGACCTAAAAAGGGAAGTAGACACAATAAAGAAAACCCAAAAGGAGGCAACACTGGAGATAGAAACCCTAGGAAAGAAATCTGGAACCATAGATATGAGCATCAGCAACAGAATACAAGAGATGGAAGAGAGAATCTCAGGTGCAGAAGATTCCATAGAGAACATCAGCACAACAATCAAGGAAAATGTAAAATGCAAAAAGATCCTAACTCAAAACATCCAAGAAATACAGGACAAAATGAGAAGACCAAACCTACAGATAATAGGAGTGGATGAGAATGAAGATTTTCAACTCAAAGGACCAGCAAACATCTTCAACAAAATTATAGAAGAAAACTTCCCAAATCTAAAGAAAGAGATGCCCATGAACATACAAGAAGCCTACAGAACTCCAAATAGACTGGACCAGAAAAGAAATACCTCCCGACACATTATAATCAGAACAACAAATGCTCTAAATAAAGATAGAATACTAAAAGCAGTAAGAGAAAAAGGCCAAGTAACATATAAAGGCAAGCCTATCAGAATTACACCAGATTTTTCACCAGAGACTATGAAAGCCAGAAGATCCTGGACGGATGTTATACAGACACTAAAAGAACACAAATTCCAGCCCAGGCTACTATACCCAGCCTAACTCTCAATTAACATAGATGGAGAAACCAAAGTATTCCACAACAAAACCAAATTCACACATTATCTCTCCACGAATCCAGCCCTTCAAAGGATAATAACAGAAAAAAACCAATACAAGGACAGGAACCACGCCCTAGAAACAACAAGAAGGTAATCCCTCAACAAACCTAAAAGAAGACAGCCACCAGAACAAAATGCCAACTTTAACAACAAAAATAACAGGAAACAACAATTACTTTTCCTTAATATCTCTTAATATCAATGGACTCAACTCCCCGATAAAAAGACATAGACTAACAAACTGGCTACACAAACAAGACCCAACATTTTGCTGCTTACAGGAAACTCATCTCAGAGAAAAGGATAGACACTATCTCAGAATGAAAGGCTGGAAAACAATTTTCCAAGCAAATGGCATGAAGAAACAAGCTGGAGTAGCCATTCTAATATCTGATAAGATTGACTTCCAACCCAAAGTCATTAAAAAAGACAGGGAGGGACACTTCATACTCATCAAAGGTAAAATCCTCCAAGAGGAACTATCAATCCTGAATATCTATGCTCCAAATACAAAGGCAGCCACATTCATTAAAGAAATTTTAGTAAATCTCAAAGCACACATTGCACCTCATACAATAATAGTGGGAGACTTCAACACACCACTTTCACCAATGGACAGATCATGGAAACAGAAACTAAACAGGGACACAGTGAAACTAAGAGAAATTATGAATCAAATGGATCTGGCAGATATCTACAGAACATTCTATCCTAAAACAAAAGGATATACCTTCTTCTCAGCACCTCATGGTACCTTCTCCAAAATTGACCACATAATTGGTCACAAAGCAGGCCTCAACAGATATAAAAATATTGAAATTGTCCCATGCATCCTATCAGATCACCATGGACTAAGGCTGATCTTCAATAACAAAATAAATAATAGAAAGCCAACCTTCACGTGGAAACTGAACAACACTCTTCTCAATGATACCTTGGTCAAGGAAGGAATAAAGAAAGAAATTAAGGACTTTTTAGAGTTCAATGAAAATGAAGCCACAACATACCCAAACTTATGGGACGCAATGAAAGCATTTCTAAGAGGAAAACTCATAGCTCTGAGTGCCTCCAAAAGGAAACTAGAGAGAGCACACATTAGCAGCTTGACAACACACCTAAAAGCACTAGAACAAAAGGAAGCAAATTCACCCAAGAGGAGTAGACTGCAGGAAATAATCAAACTCAGGGGTGAAATCAACCAAGTGGAAACAAGAAAAACTATTCAAAGAATCAACCAATGAAGGAGCTGGTTCTTTGAGAAAATCAACAAGATAGATAAACCCTTAGCCAGACTCACTAGAGGGCAGAGGGAAAGCATCCTAATTAACAAAATCAGAAATGAAAAAGGAGACATAACAACAGATCCTGAAGACATCCAAAACACAATCAGATCCTTCTACCAAAGGCTATACTCAACAAAACTGGAGAACCTGGATGAAATGGAGAAGTTCCTAGACAGATACCAGGTACCAAAGTTGAATCAAGATCAGGTTAATGATCTAAACAGCCCTATATCCCCCAAAGAAATAGAAGCAGTCATTAATAGTCTCCCAACTAAAAAAAGCCCAGGACCAGATGGGTTTAGTGCAGAGTTCTATCAGACCTTCAAAGAAGATCTAATCCCAGTTCTTCACAAACTATTCCACAAAATAGAAACAGAAGGTACTCTACCCAACTCATTCTATGAAGCCACAATTACTCTGATACCTAAACCACAAAAAGACCCAACAAAGATAGAAAACTTCAGACCAATATCCCTTATGAATATTGATGCAAAAATCCTCAATAAGGTTCTTGCTAACCGAATCCAAGAACACATCAAAACAATCATCCATTCTGACCAAGTAGGTTTCATCCCAGGGATGCAGGGATGGTTCAATATACGGAAATCCATCAACGTACTCCAGTATATAAACAAACTCAAAGACAAAAACCACATGGTCATCTCGTTAGATGCGGAAAAAGCATTTGACAAGATCCAACACCCATTCATGATAAAAGTCTTGGAAAGATCAGGAATTCAAGGCCCATACCTAAACATGATAAAAGCAATCTACAGCAAACCAGTAGCCAACATCAAAGTAAATGGTCAGAAGCTTGAAGCAATCCCTCTAAAATCAGGGACTAGACAAGGCTGTCCACTTTCTCCATACCTATTCAACATTGTACTGGAAGTCCTAGCCAGAGCAATTCGACAACAAAAGGAGATCAAAGGGATACAAATTGGAAAAGATGAAGTCAAAATATCACTTTTTGCAGATGATATGATAGTATATATAAGTGACCCTAAAAATTCCACCAGAGAACTCCTAAGCCTGATAAACAGCTTTGGTGAAGTAGCTGGATATAAAATTAACTCAAACAAATCAATGGCCTTTCTCTACACAAAGAATAAACAGGCTGAGAAAGAAATTAGGGAAACAACACCCTTCTCAATAGTCACAAATAATATAAAATATCTTGGCGTGACTCTAACTAAGGAAGTGAAAGATCTGTATAATAAAAACTTCAAGTCCCTGAAGAAAGAAATTATAGAAGATCTCAGAAGATGGAAAGATCTCCCATGCTCATGGATTGGCAGGATCAACATTGTAAAAATGGCTATCTTGCCAAAAGCAATCTACAGATTCAATGCAATCCCCATCAAAATTCCAAATCAATTCTTCAACGAATTAGAAAGTGCAATCTGCAAATTCATCTGGAATAACAAAAAACCTAGGATAGCAAAAACTCTTCTCAAGGATAAAAGAACCTCTGGTGGAATCACCATGCCGGACCTAAAGCTCTACTACAGAGCAATTGTGATAAAACTGCATGGTACTGGTATAGTGACAGACAAATAGACCAATGGAATAGAATTGAAGACCCAGAAATGAACCCACACACCTATGGTTACTTTATCTTCGACAAGGGAGCTAAAAACATCCAGTGGAAGAAAGACAGCATTTTCAACAAATGGTGCTGGCACAACTGGTTGTTAACATGTAGAAGAATGCAAATCGATCCATTCCTATCTCCTTGTACTAAGGTCAAGTCTAAGTGGATCAAGGAACTTCACATAAAACCAGAGACACTGAAACTTATAGAGGAGAAAGTGGGGAAAAGCCTTGAAGATATGGGCACAGGGGAAAAATTCCTGAATAGAACAGTAATGGCTTGTGCTGTAAGATCGAGAATTGACAAGTGGGACCTCATGAAACTACAAAGCTTCTGCAAGGCTAAAGACACCATCAATAAGACAAAAAAACCACCAACAGATTGGGAAAGGATCTTCACCTATCCTAAATCAGATAAGGGACTAATATCCAATATATATAAAGAACTCAAGAAGGTGGACTCCAGAAAGTCAAATAACCCCATTAAAAAATGGGGCTCAGAACTGAACAAAGAATTCTCACCTGAGGAATACCGAATTTCAGAGAAACACCTGAAAAAATGTTCAACATCCTTAATCATCAGGGAAATGCAAATCAAAACAACCCTGAGATTCCACCTCACACCAGTCAGAATGGCTAAGATCAAAAATTCAGGTGACAGCAGATGCTGGCGAGGATGTGGAGAAAGTGGAACACTCCTCCATTGTTGGTGGGATTGCAAGCTTGTACAACCACTCTGGATATCAGTCTGGCGGTTCCTCAGAAAATTTGACATAGTACTACTGGAGGATCCAGCAATACCTCTCCTGGGCATATATCCAGAAGATGTCCCAACCGGTAAAAAGGACACATGCTCCACTATGTTCATAGCAGCCTTATTTATAATAGCCAGAAGCTGGAAAGAACCCAGATGTCCCTCAACAGAGGAATGGATATTGAAATTATGGTACATTTACACAATGGAGTACTACTCAGCTATTAAAAAGAATGGATTTATGAAATTCCTAGCCAAATGGATGGACCTGGAGGGCATCATCTTGAGTGAAGTAACACAATCACAAAAGAACTCATACAATATGTATTCATTGATAAGTGGATATTAGCCCAAAACTTAGGATACCCAAGATATAAGATACAATTTGATAAACGCTTGAAACTCAAGAAGAATGAAGACCAAAGTGTGGACACTGTGCACCTTCTTAGAATTGGGAACAAAACACCCAGGGAAGGAGTTACAGAGACAAAGTTCGTAGCTGTGATGAAAGGATGGACCATTTAGAGACTGCTGTATCCAGGGATCCGTCCCATAATCAGCTTCTAAACGCTGACACCATTCCATACACTAGCAAGATTTTGCTGAAAGGACCCAAATATAGCTGTCTCTTGTGAGAAGATGCCGGGGCCTAGCAAACACAGGAGTGGATGTTCACAGTCAGCTATTGGATGTATCACAGGGCTCCCAATGGAGAAGCTAGAGAAAGTACCCAAGGAGCTAAAGGGATCTGCAACCCTATTGTTGGAACAACATGATGTACTAACCAGAACCCTGGAGCTCTTGTCTCTAGCTGCATATATTGAAAGATGGCCTAGTTGGCCATCATTGGAAAGAGAGGCCCATTGGACTTGCAAACTTTATATGCCCCAATATAGGGGAATGCCAGGGCCAAAAGAATGGGAATTGGTGGGTAGGGAAGTGGGGGGCGCTATGGGGGACTTTAGGGATAGCATTGGAAATGTAATTGAGGAAAATATGCAATAAAAATATTAAAAATCAAAAAAAAATACGATTTCATAACAATGTCTTGAAAAACCAGCACAGTTTGAGGGCATGTCAACTATCTAGAAAATGAAGTAGGAATCTAGCAAATCAAAATGTATGTGACTTTAATGCATAAAATTTATTGTTTTTAGAATCAGGTTGCTATGACCTAATTATGTGTATGCATTAGAAACTATAAATTTAGAACATTAAGTAATAATCCAAAGCTTAGAACATATACATTTGAAAAAAGTTTGTGTTGCTATGGGAACTTTGGCTTTTGTTTACATTAAACTGCAAACTATATTATGTGGCTTGGTTCACCTTAATGACTACCTTCATATACTGGTAATTATACTATCTTTCCTCATTCACTCCTATGATTAACTCCTTAACGTTAATATTGCTCATCTTTATTGAGTTAGTTCATATTTCTCTTGACTACAGAAATGTGAACTTATATTTTTCTTCATTTGTGAAAACTGCATTATGCATGCCATCATCACCCGTTCATTATGTTAAGTAAAGGAATTTTAGCGTTTATGAAACTTAAATTATATTTATGAAAATAATAATTTTGACTTTGTTTGCCTATAGAAACAATTGACAAAAATAAAATTTGTAAACTTTAATTTAATTTGGATACAAACAGGTATCGTTTTCATATTCAAAATTTCCTACAGTACTTTAAAAAAGAAATCTAAACATTGAAGAAAAATAGTTTGTTTTTAATACATGGGTGAAGAAATGTTAAAATGTTATATATGCAAAATCCGCTGCTCTAGTAAATGGGAATATGATCCTTTACCAGGATATAGGTTGGTGAGTGTGATGATCCTGACCCAGTCTGGCCACCATTGTCTGCACTGTTCACAACCTCTAGGCCTCTACCTGGAAACTCTCTGCCTGTCCCAAACCCACAGGGCCCTCCCACACCAATCAAGAAACTATCTGCCCCACCATTTGTACATTCATTGCTGGAGTCTAGCTGGGTGAGTCGACTTGATCCTCTTACCATGCACCAGACCTACCCCCTGGATCTACCTCCAGATTCCAAGCTTGAACCAGACATCACATCCTGCACAGTAGTCCAGACTTCTGTGCACTTGGATTTCACTTCACTTAAGCCATTTCCAACCTCTAGTCACAAAGCAAATTATACATCTTTTGTTCTGTCTCAGTCTTCACTGGCCACGCCAGATATAGAATTAATAAAAATAAGTCTACATACCCAGATCTCACTTCAAAAATACAAACCATGTAGAAAATCAAGACAGTATCTGTCCTCCCAAGTTCATCATTCCTGTAGAAATGTTCTTCAATTATCTTCATGAACTAGAGGACACAGAATTTAAAGGAACCAACCTACATTTCAGCAAAGAATGCCAAGAGTTTAAAGATGACACAATGAAGTAGCTCTGTAGAGTTAAAGAAAATAAATTCCCAAGTGGTATCCAAGAAAACATAAACATAATGCTAATATAAATGATAAAGAAAGTGTAGGATTTGAAAATAGAATTCAATAAACACTGAATAGAAGGAAATATTGAAGAGGATGTGACCAGAAATAAAGATGGAACTGAAAGACACAATTACCTAACTGGAATATATATGTAAAAGTCTGACAAGTAGAATAAATCCAGTCAAAGATAGACCATCAAGACTGCAAGACAAAGTAAAGGATCTAGATAAAAGAAATAAAAAATACAAACAAGGTTTTAAACACAGGAAAGGAATAGGTAGGAAATGTGGGAACATGTAGAAACATACTTGTAGCTGGACATTAACTGCTTTCTGGGTTATTCTTTCCTTCTCCACCCCATTTCTCCCACCATTTCAACACTCTAACACTAAATAGGAGAGAAAAATGATAGAGGGGAGAGAAAAGAGCTCAGTAAATAAAGTTAGGGGTCTAGGGGTTGGAAAGGTGATGATGTCAATGTTAGAATACTTCCTGCTGATTGGGGGTGTCGAGTTCCTTGAGTCAAGTTTGTTCTTCTCAGTCAGGTTATCTAATTTTTTCTTCATTTTGTTTCTTCTTTGTTCATGACATAACAAACTGTGACCAATAGCAATTGATACTGACCAAATAGCAACCTACCAAGAACCAACAACCAACCAACAACACACCACTACCTTTTGGGACCCTATCACTTATATACCCTCTGAAAAGTCTCCATTATTCCAAACATCATACACAAACTGAAGCTATCTGTAGATGGCAAAATCATGCCTTTGCTAGAGCATGAGACAAGTCAACTGCTGTGAAAAATCTGAAGCAGCTCATTCATATTTCACAACTGGGATTAAAACAAGAAACATAATCTTATAATATTTATGTGTTTTTTTAAAAGAAATTAAAATTCCAAGATTGTCACTGCAGAGTCTCAAAAGACCATATCTTCAAATTATAAGAATAACTGGAGAAGAATTCCAGGACAATGGCCTAGACCAGATCTTCAATAAAAAAAAACAATAAAAAGAAAACAAAACAAAGCAAAACAAAGCTTCCCCAAACTAAGAAAAGACATACTCTTAACAAATACAAGAAGCTCACTAAGCCCCAACTCAACAAGAACAGAAAAGAAACTCTCCATGACATATCATCATTAAAAGACTAAATATACAGAACAAAGAAGGAGTATTGAAAAAAATGAAAGAGAAAACATGAAAGACATATTTTAAAAAACCAACAGCTGATGTCTCAGTGGACAATTTGTAAGCCAGAGGAAACTGGAGAAGTACATTTCAAGCCCCAAAAGACCAGGATGGTCAACCTAGACTACTCTATCCAATAAGATGATCTGGCATAGTTGACAGAGGAAGAATAACTTTTCATACAGACTAAAAAGTTCAACAGACCAAACCTAAACCAACCAACCAACCAACCAACCAACCAAAATAACCATACTAGAAGCAATATTTCAGGTTGAAGAAGAGAATGAACACAGCCAACAGGTCATCAACAGACAAAAAATGAAACTGTAATTACTGACACACAAAATGCCAATGAGAACATAGTGAACAAAATTAAACAACACAACTGGAATCAACACACATTTCAATAATAACTTTAAATAAAGATCGGCTCAATGCTCTAATCAAAAGACACAGGCTGCCTGTGTCTCTTCGTTGTCTCTAAGGTATCCCTCTGTATTTGTCAGGGCTCGCTAAAGGGCCAGAATTGGCGGAATGAGATATTATATACATGGCTATCTCCTGATAGACATGCTGTGGATCTGGTAGTTGTTTAACCCATGAGGTCAGATGTCTTAGCTGTCCCAGTCTGTTGCTGGAGTCATAGGGAGGTGTTAGGGAGCTGCCTGTTTTCAGTCTACATTGTAGTCCTCAAGAAGTAGTTCCTAACAACAGACAAGGAATGGTTCACAAACATGATAGATGAACTTGCCAGTGAGAATGAAAGAAAGCAAGCAACCAGCAAAAGGGTTCTTCTTCCATGTCCTTATATGTGGGCTGCCTTCAGGTGTGGCCCAGATTTAATGTGGGTCCTTTTTATCTCCAGTAATTTAACCACTGTCAACACACACACACACACACACACACACACACACACACACACACACACACACACACCCTATGCAGGTGTGCTCAGCTGCTTGAGTTTTAGTTAATTTAAAATGGAGTCAAGTTGACAACCAAGAATAACTATCAAAGAATCTATACCCATGAAAATTTATCAATATGGCAGTCTAAACAAGACCTGAGCAAAGATTACATCAAATGGCATACTAAGACTGAAAAGGGAATTCTCCTTGGGTCCTTGGAATGAGAAAAGAGAAAGGAGATGATGTACTTATGCTATAATTTCAAGAATATTATAAAGAGGGATCCTTTTAGTCAGAAAAATCAGGACTGTTCCCACCCCACCCTTTCAGACAAGGTTTCTTATAGCTGTAGCTAGTCTAGATTTCATAGAGCTGGTAATGACCATTAATTACTAATCTTTTTGCCTCCACCTTCAAAGAGTTTAGCTCAGATATATGTGATGCTATGTCCAGCTCTCAGGACTACTTTTTAGGGATGAAGAAACTATTATGCATGGTATTGAAGTAACAGCAAACAGAGATAGTATGATTTTTTTCAAAGTAATAGAACTTTATAGCACAGAGATATCTTAATAGATGTAAATAAGATACTTCCTTGAGATACTGAGAGTTCTCCTAATGAAATGCAAACTGGGAGAATATTGTGTAACATGAGCTCAACAACCTCACTTCTAGGATGGGAAGAAAATATTTTGGCGTAATAAAATATTCAGAACTGTATAGGTAATAAATTAAAGGCCAAGGAACCACACATAAGCAATGTACTTTGGTTAGATTTTTTTCCCTAAGTGGTCATGTGTTAACAATGTTAAAATCTTCACATACTTATTCTATTGGTCATTTATGTAAATAAATGGGGAGTACTGACATTGAAATTTCTCTCTGCTGAAGCTAGAGGATACATATATAAGAAAGAAGTGTGACCCATTTGGTGGCAATATCTGAGCATTCCCTATAAGCTCATGCTTATATGGGTATGTCCAGAAAAAAATATGTTAGTATATACATATTTGTCTTTATTCTGTTGGTTGATAGGACTGAGAAATGAGAATACTCATTAGCAGCAGGCACTTATATAGTACTCACATATTTGTTTCTTTTTTATTTTTGGCATTAATATACTTTAATTTTCTTATAATTTTCCACAGCAAAATTCAGGGAACCACAGGAAGAAGAAAAATATTATCTTCCAGTCAGTTATATTTCCATTTAAAAGAAATAAATTATATCCCCATCATTCTATCTTTCAAAGACAAAGGTTAGGTTATGAATTGGACATTGCTTTTTAATTTAATTTATTTATTGTTTTACTTATTCACTTTGCATCCTGCTCACTGCACCCTTCCTGGTCATCCCTTCCTACAATTCTTCCCCCATTCCACTTCCCATTCTCCTCTGAGCGAGTAGTCCCCTCCAGGTATCCCATCATCCAGGCAATTTAAGTCTCTGTGAGGTCAGGTGCTTCTTCTCCCATTGAGGCCAGACAAGGCAGTTCAGCTAGAAGAACGTGTCCCAGGCACAGGCAATAGCCTTTGGGATAGTCTCTGCTTCAGTTGTTCCGCACCCACATCAAAACCAAGACCAACAGAGTTAACTAACCTGGACCCTTGAGGCTCTCAGAGTGAACCAAAGGACATACACAGGCTGGACAAAAGTCTCCCTGAAAATATGTAGCAGATGTGCAGCTTGGTATTCACATATTTATTTTTTATAGACATTTCTATAACTCAGGACGCCTTGGAAAAATGCTTGGGTAAAGAATGTGCAAGAAGAGTGTGGAGTGGGTTGAATGTCAAAGGTAAAACAATGTGCAGCAGACTAACATGGACCAACATACCTGGCTGCCAGGGTCATGAACAAACATAAAGGAAATAGAGACGTTAATTAATCAAGCATCAAAAGTTTACTTATTTGTGACAAATTCTATTATATTAGGAGGAGTGTTTTGTTATTATTTGACAATTATTTCTAAGGAAGCTACATATTTTCATTGAATATAAAAGCTGGTTTTTTTTCCCTTGTAGACCTTACTTCCTCTCTCCTTTCCAGCAACTCAGGTTCCGGATGTCAGGATGTCACCCCTCAGTTGCACTGGGCGTGCAATTTTTCCCTTTGGCATAGGGAAACTGATGCTGAGGTATGGGATGGGACTTTTCCCTATGACCCCAACACATTATTAAATGTGTTTGCTGGGAATTTTGGACCCAAGGCCCCAGGCATTTGCTCTGCCACAGAGCTACACCCCTACCCATGAGATCAGCAAGATTTAAACGAAGGTTATTGATAGATTAAAACATATTAACTATTTATTTAGATAGATACTCAACAAGCAGATGAATCTTATATCCACCTCCTACAAGGTAAGCTCAAATTTTTAGTTTCTGTTTCCAGTGAATCTCCAGCTTCACAAGCATATGAAGAAAATGCAAAAATCAAGTAAAGCAGACAGTTGCTTCAGGTTTCCTTCGAATGATGCCTGGTACTGAATGTCTTTTCTGGCTTCTCCAGTCTTGTCCCTTAAATGCATTATAACTTGCCATTAATTGCCATTTACTTGTCACTGAACCATTTTCTATGATCTAAAATCTACAGTTCTCATAATGACTCCCTGAGTATTCAGAGAGCACCATATAAAAATTTGTGCATGTGTGCATCTGCTGTAGTTTGTGAGACCTCACTCTCCCACTCCACACCACTAATTTAAAATATTGTTCGGGCTGGGAGGTGGTGATGCACGCTTTTAATCCCAACACTTGGGAGGCAGAGGCAGGTGAATTTCTGAGTTCGAGGCCAGCCTGGTGTACAAAGTGAGTTCCAGGACAGCCAGGGCTATACAGGGAAACCCTGTTTCGAAAAAACAAAAAAAAAAATTTTTTTTTTGTTCTGATTCTAATCACTTTGAATTCCTCACATAGATTTGTATCTGTTGATAAAATCTTTGCATAGTAATTTATAAAATTGTTTATATTAAAGATAGTGTAGTACTCTGTATCACAAATATTACTTCAGTTCATGCTGCATTTTTAGCTGTATTATATTGTTGCTATTAGAGTAGTAAAGTTTTATCCATTGGAAAAATTAATATTTAAGAAATATATTATCCAAATTAATTATAGATGTTATTAAATTCTCATCATACTTTCAATACTGTTTTTAAAAAAGAAATAGAAAACAAAGAAACCATAAGACTTACATGGTATGAATAAAGCTAAAATAATAATTTTTAAAGAAAATAGTACATATATATTTTATTTTGGAAAAATTTTTTCAAATAGAATTTAATCACTTCTGCCTTTACTTACTTCAGCACTAAATTTCTTATCTGCCAATTCAATGAGTTGGATGAATCTGTAGGACAGTGTGAAATAAGCCAAATGCAGGAAGACAGAAGCTGTATGATCTCATTTGCAAGCTCAAAAGCAAAACTCAAAGAAGCCAACAGAAGAGTGGAAACACCAGGACTGTGAGGTAGAGGAAATGTGATGGCACTGACCAAGTTTACAGACTTTCAGTAAAAAGGACATTGGAGTAAAGCTTTAGGTCCGGCATGGTGATTCCACCAGAGGTTCTTTTATCCTTGAGAAGAGTTTTTGCTATCCTAGGTTTTTTGTTATTCCAGATGAATTTGCAGATTGCACTTTCTAATTCATTGAAGAATTGAGTTGGAATTTTGATGGGGATTGCATTGAATCTGTAGATTGCTTTTGGCAAGATAGCCATTTTTACAATGTTGATCCTGCCAATCCATGAGCATGGGAGATCTTTCCATCTTCTGAGATCTTCTATAATTTCTTTCTTCAGAGACTTGAAGTTTTTATTATACAGATCTTTCACTTCCTTAGTGAGATTCACGCCAAGATATTTTATATTATTTGTGACTATTGAGAAGGGTGTTGTTTCCCTAATTTCTTTCTCAGCCTGTTTATTCTTTGTGTAGAGAAAGGCCATTGATTTGTTTGAGTTAATTTTATATCCAGCTACTTCACCGAAGCTGTTGATCTTCGACAAGGGAGCTAAAACCATCCAGTGGAAGAAAGACAGCATTTTCAACAAATGGTGCTGGCAAAACTGGTTGTTATCATGTAGAAGAATGTGAATCGATCCATTCCTATCTCCTTGTACTAAGGTCAAGTCTAAGTGGATCAAGGAACTTCACATAAAACCAGAGATACTGAAACTTATAGAGGAGACAGTGGGGAAACGCCTTGACGATATGGGCACAGGGGAAAAATTCTTGAATAGAACAGTAATGGCTTGTGCTGTAAGATCGAGAATTGACAAATGGGACCTCACGAAACTGCAAAGCTTATGCAAGGCAAAAGACACCATCAATAAGACCAAAAAAAAAAAAAAAAAAACCAACAGATTGGGAAAGGATCTTTACCTATCCTAAATCAGACAGTGAACTAATATCCAATATATATTAAGAACTCAAGAAGGTGGACTCCAGAAAATCAAATAACCCCATTAAAAAATGGGGCTCAGAACTGAACAAAGAATTCTCACCTGAGGAATACCGAATGGCAGAGAAGCACCTGAAAAAATGTTCAACATCCTTAATCATCAGGGAAATGCAAATCAAAACAACCCTGAGATTCCACCTCACACCAGTCAGAATGGCTAAGATCAAAAATTCAGGTGACAGCAGATGCTGGCAAGGATGTGGAGAAAGAGGAACACTCCTCCATTGTTGGTGGGATTGCACGCTTGTACAACCACTCTGGAAATCAGTCTGGCGGATCCTCAGAAAATTGGACATAGTACTACTGGAGGATCCAGCAATACCTCTCCTGGGCATATATCCAGAAGATGTCCCAACCGGTAAGAAGGACACATGCTCCACTATGTTCATAGCAGCCTTATTTATAATAGCCAGAAGCTGGAAAGAACCCAGATGCCCCACAACAGAGGAATGGATACAGAAATTATGGTACATTTACACAATGGAGTACTACTCAGCTATTAAAAGGAATGAATTTATGAAATTCCTAGCCAAATGGATGGACCTGGAGGGCATCATCTTGAGTGAGGTAACACAATCACAAAGGAACTCACACAATATGTATTCACTGATAAGTGGATATTAGCTCAAAACTTAGGATACCCAAGATATAAGATACAATTTGCTAAACGCATGAAACTCAAGAAGAATGAAGACCAGAGTGTGGACACTATGCCCCTTCTTAGAATTGGGAACAAAACACCCATGGAAGGAGTTACAGAGAAAAAGTTTGGAGCTGTGATGAAAGGATGGACCACCTATAGACTGCCATATCCAGAGATCCATCCCATAATCAGCTTCCAAACGCTGACACCATTGCATACACTAGCAAGATTTTGCTGAAAGGACCCAGATATAGCTGTCTCTTGTGAGACTGTGCCGGGGCCTAGCAAACACAGAAGTGAATGCTCACAGTCAGCTATTGGATGGATCACAGGGCTCCCAATGGAGGAGCTAGAGAAAGTACCCAAGGAGTTAAAGGGATCTGCAACCCTATAGGGGGAACACATGATGAACTAACCAGTACCGCGGAGCTCTTGTCTCTAGCTGCATATGTATTGAAAGATGGCCTAGTCGGCCATCACTGGAAAGAGAGGCCCATTGGACTTGCAAACTTTATATGCCCCAATACAGGGGAATTCCAGGGCCAAAAGAATGGGAATGGGTGGGTAGGGAAGTGGGGGGGGGTGTATGGGGGACTTTTTGGATATCATTGGAAATGTAATTGAGGAAAATATGTAATAAATATTAAAAATTAAAAAAAAAGGACCTTGGAAGCACTAATGCACAGTGTGATGGTTGCGATAAAGACTCAGTATTGTGTCTTTGAGATGTACCCATCACTTGTCTTCCCATCACTCACACACAGTGACCATGAAGTAGTGGATGAATTAATTTTCTTGACCAGTTTTAAATATGTACAGTCTCTTGGCAATTATATACCAACAAATAGGATCATTTTAAATATGTAGCTAGCCCAGTGTTGTCCTCCCCCTTCTCTTCCGTCCACCCACCCTTCTATGTATTTGTGTGTATCTACCCATATGTACACAAACATATATATGACATAGTTTGTGCTTCCGGGGCTTGAACCTAGGGAATCATACATGCTTGACAAGCATAGATTTTGCTAACTTATTATATAAGAATTACTTTTATCAACCTCTTTCTCCTTTTAAAATTTCAGCAGATAACATTTTACTTCTTACGATTCATTCAATATTATTTAATAATCATTGAATGTAGATACACTTTAATTACAATATAGTATGTTCATCTATAACCTTATTTACTTTGGTGCTCAAGCTGGTTTCAACAGAGGAAAACCCTTTTTAGCTGAGTCTGTGTGCTTTCTACATTTGCCCATTATAGTTTTAGTTCTGTTTTGACAAATGTCTTACTATGTAGTCCAGGCTGTCCTGGACTTCAATGTATAAATCAAGTTGGCGGCATTAGTTAGGGAAGCAGAAACCGGCCTGAGTAGGGCCACAGGCCTCACCCGGCCGGATCAGCGCCAGGGTAGCAGGAGCACAGGGTTGCCTGACACCCGCCAGCTACCCACGACCCCCGCCGCAGGATTTTGGGACTGCTGGTGAGTGGAACACAGCTTCTGCTCCAATCCAATTGCGCGGGACCTGAGACTGCATTAGTTAGGGAAGCAGAAACTGGCCTGAGTAGGGCCACAGGCCTCACCCAGCCTGATCAGCGCCAGGGTAGCTAGAGCGCAGGGTTGCCTGACACCCGCCAGCTACCCACGACCCCCACCGCAGGATTTTGGGACTGCTGGTGAGTGGAACACAGCTTCTGCTCCAGTCCAATCACGCGGGACCTGAGACTGCTCTGGTTGGGGAGAGAGAAATCCGGCCTACATAGGGCCACAACCCTCTTCCAGTCAGAAAAGCACCTGGGCAGCTGGGGCGCAGGGTCTGCTGACACTCACCAGCTACCCACAACTCCCGCCACAGGATCTTAAGACTTCTGGTGAGTGGAGCACAGCTTCTGCTCCAATCCAATTGCGCGGGACCTGAGACTGCATTAGTTAGGGAAGCAGAAACCGGCCTGAGTAGGACCACAGGCCTCATCCGGCTGGATCAGCGCCTGGTAGCGGGAGCGCAGGGTTGCCTGACACCCGCCAGCTACCCACGACCCCCGCCGCAGGATTTTGGGACTGCTGGTGAGTGGAACACAGCTTCTGCTCCAATCCAATTGCGCGGGACCTGAGACTGCATTAGTTAGGGAAGCAGAAACCGGCCTGAGTAGGGCCACAGGCCTCACCCGGCCGGATCAGCGCCAGGGTAGCGGGAGCGCAGGGTTGCCTGACACCCGCCAGCTACCCAAGACCCCCCCCCCCCCCCCCCCGCCGCAGGATTTTGGGACTGCTGGTGAGTGGAACACAGCTTCTGCTCCAGTCCAATCACGCGGGACCTGAGACTGCTCTGATTGGGGAGAGAGAAATCCGGCCTACATAGGGCCACAACCCTCTTCCGGTCAGAAAAGCACCTGTGCAGCTGGGGCGCAGGGTCAGCTGACACTCACCAGCTACCCACAACACCCACCACAGGATCTTAAATCTTCTGGAGAGTGGAACACAGCTTCTGCTCCAATCCAATTGCACGCGGGACCAGAGACTGCATTAGTTAGGGAAGCAGAAAAACGGCCTGAGTAGGACCACAGGCCTCTTCCGGCTGGACCAGCACCGGGGTACCGTCAGCTACCCACGACCCCCGCTGCAGGATTTAGAGACTGCTGGTGAGTGGAACACAGCTTCTGCTCCAATCTTTAAATAGTGACAACGATAACAACTAACCCCAGAGATTACCAGATGGCGAAAGGTAAACGTAATAATCTTACTAACAGGAACCAAGACCACTCACCATCATCAGAACCCAGCACCCCCACTTCGCCCAGTCCAGGGCACCCCAACACACCGGAAAAGCTAGACACGGATTTAAAAGCATATCTCCTGATGATGATAGAGGACTTCAAGAAGGACTTTAATAACACACTTAAAGAAATGCAGGAGAACACTGATAAAAAGGCAGAAGACAATAAAGAGGAAGCACAAAAATCCCTTAAAGAATTGCAGGAGAACACTGCTAAAGAGTTACAAATCCTTAAAGAAAAACAGGATAACATAATCAAACAGGTAGAAGTCCTTACAGAAAAACAGGAAAACACATCCAAACAGATGATGGAAATGAACAAAACCATACTAGACCTAAAAAGGGAAGTAGACACAATAAAGAAAACCCAAAATGAGGCAACACTGGAGATAGAAACCCTAGGAAAGAAATCTGGAACCATAGATACGAGCATCAGCAACAGAATACAAGAGATGGAAGAGAGAATCTCAGGTGCAGAAGATTCCATAGAGAACATCGGCACAACAATCAAGGAAAATGTAAAATGCAAAAAGATCCTAACTCAAAACATCCAAGAAATACAGGACATAATGAGAAGACCAAACCTACAGATAATAGGAGTGGATGAGAATGAAGATTTTCAACTCAAAGTACCAGCAAACATCTTCAACAAAATTGTAGAAGAAAACTTCCCAAATCTAAAGAAAGAGATGCCCATGAACATACAAGAAGCCTACAGAACTCCAAATAGACTGGACCAGAAAAGAAATACCTCCCGACACATAATAATCAGAGCAACAAATGCTCTAAATAAAGATAGAATACTAAAAGCAGTAAGAGAAAAAGGCCAAGTAACATATAAAGGCAAGCCTATCAGAATTACACCAGACTTTTCACCAGAGACTATGAAAGCCAGAAGATCCTGGACGGATGTTATACAGACACTAAAAGAACACAAATTCCAGCCCAGGCTACTATACCCAGCCAAACTCTCAATTAACATAGATGGAGAAACCAAAGTATTCCACGACAAAACCAAATTCACACATTATCTCTCCACGAATCCAGCCCTTCAAAGGATAATAACAGAAAAAAACCAATACAAGGACAGGAACCACGCCCTAGAAACAACAAGAAGGTAATCCCTCAACAAACCTAAAAGAAGACAGCCACAAGAACAAAATGCCAACTTTAACATCAAAAATAACAGGAAACAACAATTACTTTTCCTTAATATCTCTTAATATCAATGGACTCAACTCCCCGATAAAAAGACATAGACTAACAAACTGGCTACACAAACAAGACCCAACATTTTGCTGCTTACAGGAAACTCATCTCAGAGAAAAGGATAGACACTACCTCAGAATGAAAGGCTGGAAAACAATTTTCCAAGCAAATGGCATGAAGAAACAAGCTGGAGTAGCCATTCTAATATCTGATAAGATTGACTTCCAACCCAAAGTCATTAAAAAAGACAGGGAGGGACACTTCATACTCATCAAAGGTAAAATCCTCCAAGAGGAACTATCAATCCTGAATATCTATGCTCCAAATACAAAGGCAGCCACATTCATTAAAGAAACTTTAGTAAAGCTCAAAGCACACATTGCACCTCATACAATAATAGTGGGAGACTTCAACACACCACTTTCACCAATGGACAGATCATGGAAACAGAAACTAAACAGGGACACAGTGAAACTAACAGAAATTATGAATCAAATGGATCTGGCAGATATCTACAGAACATTCTATCCTAAAACAAAAGGATATACCTTCTTCTCAGCACCTCATGGTACCTTCTCCAAAATTGACCACATAATTGGTCACAAAACAGGCCTCAACAGATACAAAAATATTGAAATTGTCCCATGCATCCTATCAGATCACCATGGACTAAGGCTGATCTTCAATAACAAAATAAATAATAGAAAGCCAACCTTCACGTGGAAACTGAACAACACTCTTCTCAATGATACCTTGGTCAAGGAAGGAATAAAGAAAGAAATTAAGGACTTTTTAGAGTTCAATGAAAATGAAGCCACAACGTACCCAAACTTATGGGACGCAATGAAAGCATTTTTAAGAGGAAAACTCATAGCTCTGAGTGCCTCCAAAAGGAAACTAGAGAGAGCACACATTAGCAGCTTGACAACACACCTAAAAGCACTAGAACAAAAGGAAGCAAATTCACCCAAGAGGAGTAGACGGCAGGAAATAATCAAACTCAGGGGTGAAATCAACCAAGTGGAAACAAGAAAAACTATTCAAAGAATCAACCAATCAAGGAGCTGGTTCTTTGAGAAAATCAACAAGATAGATAAACCCTTAGCCAGACTCACTAGAGGGCACAGGGAAAGCATCCTAATTAACAAAATCAGAAATGAAAAAGGAGACATAACAACAGATCCTGAAGACATCCAAAACACCATCAGATCCTTCTACCAAAGGCTATACTCAACAAAACTGGAGAACCTGGATGAAATGGACAAGTTCCTAGACAGATACCAGGTACCAGAGCTGAATCAAGATCAGGTTAATGATCTAAACAGCCCTATATCCCCCAAAGAAATAGAAGCAGTCATTAATAGTCTCCCAACTAAAAAAAGCCCAGGACCAGATGGGTTTAGTGCAGAGTTCTATCAGACCTTCAAAGAAGATCTAATCCCAGTTCTTCACAAACTACTCCACAAAATAGAAACAGAAGGTACTCTACCCAACTCATTCTATGAAGCCACAATTACTCTGATACCTAAACCACAAAAAGACCCAACAAAGATAGAAAACTTCAGACCAATATCCCTTATGAATATTGATGCAAAAATACTCAATAAAGTTCTTGCTAACCGAATCCAAGAACACATCAAAACAATCATCCATCCTGACCAAGTAGGTTTCATCCCAGGGATGCAGGGATGGTTCAATATACGGAAATCCATCAACGTACTCCAGTATATAAACAAACTCAAAGACAAAAACCACATGGTCATCTCCTTAGATGCGGAAAAAGCATTTGACAAGATCCAACACCCATTCATGATAAAAGTCTTGGAAAGATCAGGAATTCAAGGCCCATACCTAAACATGATAAAAGCAATCTACAGCAAACCAGTAGCCAACATCAAAGTAAATGGTGAGAAGCTTGAAGCAATCCCTCTAAAATCAGGGACTAGACAAGGCTGTCCACTTTCTCCATACCTATTCAACATTGTACTTGAAGTCCTAGCCAGAGCAATTCGACAACAAAAGGAGATCAAAGGGATACAAATTGGAAAAGATGAAGTCAAAATATCACTTTTTGCAGATGATATGATAGTATATATAAGTGACCCTAAAAATTCCACCAGAGAACTCCTAAGCCTGATAAACAGCTTCGGTGAAGTAGCTGGATATAAAATTAACTCAAACAAATCAATGGCCTTTCTCTACACAAAGAATAAACAGGCTGAGAAAGAAATTAGGGAAACAACACCCTTCTCAATAGTCACAAATAATATAAAATATCTTGGCGTGACTCTGACTAAGGAAGTGAAAGATCTGTATAATAAAAACTTCAAGTCTCTGAAGAAAGAAATTATAGAAGATCTCAGAAGATGGAAAGATCTCCCATGCTCATGGATTGGCAGGATCAACATTATAAAAATGGCTATCTTGCCAAAAGCAATCTACAGATTCAATGCAATCCCCATCAAAATTCCAAATCAATTCTTCAACGAATTAGAAAGTGCAATCTGCAAATTCATCTGGAATAACAAAAAACCTAGGATAGCAAAAACTCTCCTCAAGGATAAAAGAACCTCTGGTGGAATCACCATGCCGGACCTAAAGCTCTACTACAGAGCAATTGTGATAAAAACTGCATGGTACTGGTATAGTGACAGACAAATAGACCAATGGAATAGAATTGAAGACCCAGAAATGAATCCACACACCTATGGTCACTTGATCTTCGACAAGGGAGCTAAAAACATCCAGTGGAAGAAAGACAGCATTTTCAACAAATGGTGCTGGCACAACTGGTTGTTAACATGTAGAAGAATGGGAATCGATCCATTCCTATCTCCTTGTACTAAGGTCAAGTCTAAGTGGATCAAGGAACTTCACATAAAACCAGAGACACTGAAACTTATAGAGGAGAAAGTGGGGAAAAGCCTTGAAGATATGGGCACAGGGGAAAAATTCCTGAATAGAACAGTAATGGCTTGTGCTGTAAGATCGAGAATTGACAAGTGGGACCTCATGAAACTACAAAGCTTCTGCAAGGCTAAAGACACCATCAATAAGACAAAAAAAACCACCAACAGATTGGGAAAGGATCTTCACCTCTCCTAAATCAGATAAGGGACTAATATCCAATATATATAAAGAACTCAGGAAGGTGGACTCCAGAAAGTCAAATAACCCCATTAAAAAATGGGGCTCAGAACTGAACAAAGAATTCTCACCTGAGGAATACCGAATGGCAGAGAAGCACCTGAAAAAATGTTCAACATCCTTAATCATCAGGGAAATGCAAATCAAAACAACCCTGAGATTCCACCTCACACCAGTCAGAATGGCTAAGATCAAAAATTCAGGTGACAGCAGATGCTGGCGAGGATGTGGAGAAAGTGGAACACTCCTCCATTGTTGGTGGGATTGCAAGCTTGTACAACCAGTCTGGAAATCAGTCTGGCGGTTCCTCAGAAAATTGGACATAGTACTACCGGAGGATCCAGCAATACCTCTCCTGGGCATATATCCAGAAGATGTCCCAACCGGTAAAAAGGACACATGCTCCACTATGTTCATAGCAGCCCTATTTATAATAGCCAGAAGCTGGAAAGAACCCAGATGTCCCTCAACAGAGGAATGGATACAGAAATTATGGTACATTTACACAATGGAGTACTACTCAGCTATTAAAAAGAATGAATTTATGAAATTCCTAGCCAAATGGATGGATCTGGAGGGCATCATCTTGAGTGAAGTAACACAATCACAAAAGATCTCACACAATATGTATTCATTGATAAGTGGATATTAGCCCAAACTTAGGATACCCACGATATAAGATACAATTTGATAAATGCATGAAACTCAAGAAGAATGAAGACCAAAGTGTGGACATTGTGCACCTTCTTAGAATTGGGAACAAAACACCCAGGGAAGGAGTTACAGAGACAAAGTTCGTAGCTGTGATGAAAGGATGGACCATTTAGAGACTGCTGTATCCAGGGATCCGTCCCATAATCAGCTTCTAAACGCTGACACCATTGCATACACTAGTAAGATCTTGCTGAAAGGACCCAAATATAGCTGTCTCTTGTGAGACGATGCCGGGGCCTAGCAAACACAGGAGTGGATGTTCACAGTCAGCTATTGGATGTATCACAGGGCTCCCAATGGAGAAGCTAGAGAAAGTACCCAAGGAGCTAAAGGGATCTGCAACCCTATTGTTGGAACAACATGATGTACTAACCAGAACCCTGGAGCTCTTGTCTCTAGCTGCATATGTATCGAAAGATGGCCTAGTCGGCCATCAATGGAAAGAGAGCCCCATTGGACTTGCAAACTTTATATGCCCCAATATAGGGGAATGCCAGGGCCAAAAGAATGGGAATGGGTGGGTAGGGAAGTGGGGGGCGCTATGGGGGACTTTTGGGATAGTATTGGAAATGTAATTGAGGAAAATATGTAATAAAAATATTAAAAAAAAAAATAAATCAAGTTGGCCTCGAACTTGCAGAGATCTGTCTTCCCATCTTTTGATAGCCCAAATTAAAGTTGTGCACTAACACACTCAGCAGCCGCATTATATTTTGGAACACATTTTAATCACAATACGGTTTTTGGACTTATTTTGTACATTTTTTTGATCCTCTCTTGGTTTCTACTTTAGCAAATAATACTTAGAAATCAAGACCTGGGTTGCAGTAATATTCTTTACTAATATGTAATAACTTCTAGACCCTTTCCATCAGCTGAGCTTTGATAAGTGTGTAAGAAATTATGTGTATAAGATATCATATTTACATATTTACATTAAGTTTTAAATTCTTTTCCCTTGTTGTAAAATGTTTATTTAAAGTATTGAATATGTGGAATATTTCTATAATAAAACAACTTGGATAAACTTTGTGGACAATGCTGCTTTGACTCACATTCCATTTGATCCCTTCTACAATGCACATAGATGGCTGATCTTAGTATTATCTGGTTTGAATTTCCTCTCCCTTTAAAAGCACAGCAAAATTTAATACCCTTTGTGCATATTATGTGTACTCTGTTAATCTCTGAAATATTACTTTCACCGGTGTGTGGGTTTTTTTTTTTCCTGACTGGCCCTGAGGATGTTTGTCATTCTTGGAAGGTACAGAGCTGGCTACTATTTGTTCCATTTATATATATATATATATATATATATATATATATATATATATATATATATATATATATATATATGTTTTTTTTTCCCGAGACAGGGTTTCTCTGTGTAGCCCTGGCTGTCCTGGAACTCACTTTGTAGACCAGGCTGGCCTCAAACTCAGAAATCCGCCTGCCTCTGCCTCCCGAGCTGGGATTAAAGGAGTGCACCACCATGCCCAGCTCCCATTAATATTTTCTGATGATAGTGTCTCCTCGTTTTTTTTCTTTCTTTTCCATTTTTTTATTAGATACTGTTGTCCTACAGACCACAGAGGATCTGTTCTTTACTGTTTTTTAGACCTCTTTGTTTCTAATCTGATGTTTGAGTAGATTTTACTCCTGTCGTTGGTTTTATTGATATTCTTTCTACTGGATCTAGTATAGTATTAGTTTCATCTAATTCATCCATTCATATTTAATAATTTCTCTTTATATTATCTACTTTCCTTTTACATTTTTACATCATAGTTATGTTACTCTTTAAAGTCTTGGTCATTGCTAATAGCTTTTTTTCCCCCAAATTTTTATTAGGTATTTTCTTCATATACATTTCAAATGCTATCCTGAAAGTCCCCTATACCCTCCTCATACCCTGCTCCACTACCCACTCACTCCCACTTCTTGGCCCTAGCATTCCCCTGTACTGGGGCATATAAAGTTTGCAAGACCGACGGGCCTCTCTTCCCAGTGATGGCTGACTAGGCCATCTTCTGCTACATGTGCAGCTAGAGACACAAGCTCTGGGGGTACTGGTTATATTGTAGTTCCACCTACAGCTCCTTGGGTACTTTCTCTAGCTCCTCTATTGGGGGCCCTGTGTGCTAATAGCTTTTAAAAAAGAATTTTAGATTTTTAGGACGCGTTAATCTCCTTACTGTTGACATTGGAAGTCTGTTTGAAGTGACATTTTGCTCCTAGAAAATTTAGTATTTGATTGAGGGCTAGGAACTATACATTTTATACTGCTTAGAGTTGAAAAATTTCTCCTTCCTTGAAAATGTGTTGGAATTGTTCATACAAATGGTTAAGTTATTTGTAATTCAGTTTTGTCTACGAATAGCATTTCTTGATGATAGGGTAGATATACAATATCTTCGTTTCAGTTCTGGGTTTGTCCATTCGCTGTTTCCACAGACAATACAGAGTGCAGTGAGGAATCTGCTCTCTGGCTTTTGGAATCGGAACTTCTTAAAGGCCTATGTGAGGACTCAATAGTGCTTAGTGTATAGCTTTCTTTGCTTTTGACTGCATACTCTACAGCATGACATAATGCCAACAACCATCTGAGAGACAGGTTTGAATGTTTATGGGTATGTGGTCTGTTTTTCTTTAGTTTTCCTTACAAGATATCATATAGCTGAGTTGTTAAAAGTGCTTGCCTAATTGCAGAAAACTGGGTGTGATCTCATATACCTTTAATCCTAGCTCCCAGGAAGTGGAGACATTAGGATACAAAGTTTCAAGGTCACTTTGGTTACATTTTAAGTTCAAGACTAGCCCGAGATACAATTCTCTAATGAACAAAAAAAGAAAAACTCACAATTGCAATATTGACATTCTGAGCCTCTGTCTCTATTTTAAAGTTCTGAGGTGTATTTTATCCAACTCTCATGCAAATCGGGCTCAGTGCTTTTCCAAACAGAAATTCAGCTTAAATCTGAACCCTCCTATTTCTTCCTCTTCTCTTAGTGATTGATCATGGTGACATAGAAATTGTTAGAACATGTCTGAAAATATTTTATATTATTCTTCTTGGCTTTTATGAGTGGACAAGTCTTGATTCAGCCTCCATCATACACCCCTTAATTTGTCTGATTTGCCTTGACTGTCCTGCAATTTGTTCTGTAGACCAGGCTGGCCTCAAACTCAAAGATGCACCTAACTTTCCCTCTCATATGCTGGAATTAGAAGTGTGTACAGCCAACAGACAGTTTACCATTTAAAGAATTCAAGCTGAAAATTTTCATTATTTTATTTCTACTGCAATAATAATTTGTTTTAAATTATCTTTCTCTTTAAGTGTCTACATTTTAGTAATTTCCCTTTTAGTTTCTGTTATTTATAATAACCCAAAATGAATAGTATACTATTTAGAGGCTTATTTTCAAGAGATTTTTTTATGAAAGATAAAAAGTCACACGAGTACTGTTAGGTTTGCTGGTCTTTACAGTAGAACTCTTTGTTTAAGTGCCACAGAAAGGCAATATAGGACGTGAGTGGATTATGTTACCTTCCGTATGTTCTTGGCCACTCTGTTCATGTACTCGGTGAGCTTACTTCAGTTTTTGTACTGACAGTAAAATCAGAATTGTTGACCTCAAATTTGATGTATCTATTCCATTTGGAAGTTGTTACACACACTGGAACATTGTTAGATTCAGTGTTTCCTATTCTCTGTCTTCCCCTCTTTGCTGAAACTCTCCATTGCTTTTAGTTTTGCATTGTCAAATTTATTGATATTTAATCTACTTGGAAGCTATATATTTGAACTTTTGTTTTTGCACAAATTGAAGTTCTGAGGTCCCCCCCCTTCTTATTGATATTCAATTATTTTCAAGGAGAGGTGTGCAAAATATTGACTTCTGAAGCCATGCTAGTACTGCAGTGATAAGTGCAGTCTGGGACTCACTGGAACACATATCTCAGATACACTATCTAGATCAGTGATATGAGATTAAAATGATGGGCTCAGAGATTCCAGATGGAGGCCCATAATCATCTCCACAGCCAGTGTGAGCACAGTCTCAAAAATAGGATGAATGTAAGTGGTGATGCTTGAAGGGAAACAGAAGTGTCAGAATTCAGTGATTGCTCGCTCAGAAACTGAGACACCTCAGAGGGCAGTTTTCCAGATCAGGCAATGAAGCTCTGCTGGGCAAGAATCATGGAGCTATGCCAGCAAAAAGGAGATCTTGGAGCTGAGAGACATCTGCAATGGTCTTTTACTATTTTGTGGGTTCTTCTTTATTCCCCACCCCTTATTCTCCCAGTTTCACCCCATATTACTAGATAGGAAAGAAAGAAGGGGGAGAGAGAGAGAGAGAGAGAGAGAGAGAGAGAGAGAGAGAGAGAGAGAGAGAGAGAGAGAGAGAGAGATCTGAATCTAATTTCTCCTTGTTTTTTCTTTGAGTATGACTACTAACAAATTGGAACCCATCTCCCATCCACCACCCAATCCCCAACAATCACCTATGCTGGCTAGCTCTGAGGGCTCTAGCATTTACATTACCTCTGAAACATTCCCAGAATTCCAAATATCACACAATCATAGAAAGAAACTACCTGAAGATGGCAAAACTATGCCTCTGCTAGATCACAAAGAAAATCATTGTCAGCTGCTTTGAAACAGTCCCTTGTCCCCACAACTGGGATTAAAACAAAAATATAATCTTATGATGCTACTGTTTTTTTGTTTTTCTTTTTAAATTTTTATTAGTTATTTTATTTATTTATATTTCAAATGTTATCCCTCTTCCAGGTTTCCCTCTGTAAACCCCCATCCCACTCCTTCCCCTGCTTCTGTGAGGATGCTCCCCCAACCCACCCTTGAAGTTCCCCCTCATAGCCCTAGCATCACCCTACACTTGGGCATCAAGTCTTCACAGGACCAAAGGCCTCCCCTCCCATTGATGCCAGAAAAGGCCATCCTCTGGTACATATGCAGCTTGAGCCATGGGTCTCTCCATGTGTATTCTTTGGCTGGTGGTTTAGTCACTGGGGCCTCTGGGAGGTCTGGTTGTTTGATATTGTTGTTCTTATGGGGTTGCAAATCCCTTCAGCTCCTTCAGTCCTTTCCCTAACTCCTACATTGGGGTCCCTGTATTCAGTCCAATGTTTGGTTGCAAGCATCTGCATCTGTATTTATCAGGCTCTGACAGAGCAGGAAACAGCTATAGCAGGCTCCTGTCAGCAAATACTTCTTAGCATCAGCAGTAGTGTCTGAGTTTGGTGAATGCCTATGGAATGGATCCCCAGGTGGGGCAGTCTCTGGATGGCCTTTCCTTTAGTCTTTGCTCCACTCTATGTCCCTGTATTTCGTTTAAACAGGGACAATTCTGTGTTAATATTTCTGAGATAGGTGGGTGGCCCCATCCCTCAAACTGGGGCCGTGCTTAACCATTGGATATGGTCTCTACAAGTTCCATCTCCTCTTTGTTGGGTAGTTTAGTTAATGCCATCCATGTTGGGTCCTGGGAACCTTTTGCTTTCCTAACATGTTGTGTCTTTCTAGTGTCTATCCCCAGTTTTCCATTCTCCACTGCTACACACCTATGTTCAATTTCCTGACCCTCTGTACTTCTCCCCGTCTCCTCCCACACCTAATCCTGCCCCTCCCCTTTCCCTCTCCTTCCTCTCTCCCTCCTAGGTCTATCAGTCCCTCCCTCTCCCCTGATTATTTTGTTCCCTCTTCTAAGTAGGACTGAAGTATCCACATTTTGATTTCTTCTTGAGCTTCGTTTGGTTTGAGTTGTATATGAAACCAAAATTCCGGAATTGTCACTACAGAAATCTTCTCTTGCTCTCCAAGAGTGAGATCTAGCAGGCAGTCTATTAGTGGGAAGCTATCATAGGCCCATTTGAATTAATACAGAGCTGATGCTCCGAGGAACTATATTTTGTTAAGAGTGAGCCATGGAGACTTCAAAAAGCTGATCTATGCCTGTGTCCATAATGAGTAAAATTTTTACTTTTAAATTTATCCCTCTAAGATACCAATCCTGCTCTGTGGTATCAAAATGTTCTATAGGCAAACATCAATGTAACTGCTTGATGGTGCAACTTCCAAATTTTTATTATTATGTAAAATTTTTAACTTTATGAAACTGTTCAGGAAGATTATTTGAAGTGAAAGACAAGAGCAACTTAAGCAGGACAGATGTTTTAAGATTTTTATTTCAAAAGCCAAAGGAACACCAACCAACTCAAGTATAAAATTCTAAAAGGTGTGTGCCAATTATTTAAGAGACCAAAACACTCCTAAAAAACAAAGCACTATAACATAAGATTTAGAAGGTTCTAGAAGAAGGTCTGTAATTTCAATGTGACTCCTTAATAATAGTACTTTACAGGACAAGTTTACAGCTCCCTTTAGCGATGTGAAGGGAGTTCACAAGCAGTCTTCTAAGAGATGACATTGAATAGATTCATTTTAAGGAGTTTGAGCTCTTTATTTTTATTCATATGTAACGTGTCTCTTTTCATAAAGAAATATAGTTGAAACAAAACATCATGGGGATGTAGGGACCATTATAGCCGTGCAACAAAGCAGGGCGCCTAATGCAAAATGGTGGGAGAGACAGTGTGAGGCTGTGCAAATATACAGTATGAGCTCACATACCATGAGAAGCTAACAGGCGGGGAAAGAAAAGTGGTGGTGGGGTCAGAGCATTTATTCCTGCTTGATAGTGGCATTCCCGCACTGAGAAAGTGAAAGAGCAGCCCCCACACTTCCAGCATGAGTCAGTTTTATGTCTCAAGCTGATTATAAACCATTCAAAGGAGACAGCCTCCCACAGCTGACTTTAGCTGTGATTAGAATAGAGAAAGGATGGTGGTTTACTTGGGCATGCCATATGGCCTTGAAAGCCTCAAAGCCTGATCATCAGGTAAACCTGAAGTTTCTCCAGGACACCCCTCCCACCCCCCAAAATAAGGTAGTTGCCAAGGAAGTTTTCACATATATATTGTGGAAATGAGCTCACTAGTCAAGCCAGCTACATGGAAGTTAGCCATACTTAACAAGAGGCACACATGCAAACATTTTATAAGCTAGGAGGCTTCATATTAATTTAATACCTCCAGGGATCAACTTTTTCTCCTTTGTAAGAGAAATGAATAACAGGTACTGAACTTCAGTTGTGGTTTTCTATATGAATTCCCAGTTTACTCAAATAATTAGACTTTTTATCAAATAATGTAAATTCAGGACTTCTTATCTATAAGGGGAGATTCTTTCCAATTAATGACATAGTCCTTGATGACCACATTCTAAGCAGAGATGCTTTGTAATGGTTGTAATGGAAGGTTTGGGAAGAAAATCCTTTCTCCACTCACACTTGTCAATGTGGAAACCAAATCAAAAGAGCACACAATCCAAAAGTTATAGAGTGACATCTAAAAGAAGATTAAAAAATTTGGAGATGTGGCTCATGTATAGGAGTTGTGTGGCGTAATTTTTCACAGCATCTTCGCAGTGTGGCTTGCAATGGCACACATTTTTAAAGTAAGCAGAATTATTAAGGCTCCAGAGAGGCTTAAGATCCCATACACACCACTAACTTCACAATTCTGACATCTACACAAATATAGCATCACTGTCCATTTTTCCTAACCTTGGAGGTTATGGCAAAATTAAGCTTATTTTCCATGCAAAGTAAAATGCAACAATGGCCACTACTCCATTCCACCTCCCACCTAATGTAAACCAAATAAAGCATATAATTAATACAGGAAGGTAATCCAGGATCCACGTAAGTGGCACTACACATTTCTTAAATGTCCTTCAAACCAAAGGTTTATAATGAGTGAGACAAGAAATTATAATTCACTCTATCAAAAAATCTGAAGAGGGAGGGAATATTTTTGCTATGCACAAGCTGAATCAAGTTAATGAGGCATCTAACATTGCAAAAAGAACGTTGTCTATAAATAAATTCAGTCTGATTGGGATGTATTAGTTGTCTGATAATATTCTGTAGCCTACAGACGCTTTGGGTGGAATGTAGATTTCTCAGAGGAGGCCAGTGAAATTATTCTGGCAAAGTGTCAGGACATTTCCTATAAATGGCATCAAAATAAAATTTCTTTTTAAAATAAGATTTTTAAATTCACTATAATATTTTAAAAATAGCAGTTAGTTTAACACAAAATATGTTCTTCAAACACAAAGCAACCGACCTCAGAATGTATTTTCCTTTGTACAGGTTTTGCCATTGATCCCTCTCTCTTCAAGTACTGCTGAGGGGTATTTCACCTAGATTCTAGGGGTTTAGAAGATGTTATGTCTAGAAATGAGCTGTTCTTATTCTTGAACTAGATCCTATGCGGATGCTATGGCTAATGTTGATGAAAGGGCTGGAATGTTATTAATTTATTACTTAACACTTGATGTTTTTCACCAGCTACCAGATACTTCTGTATAGTGATATGAATGTAAATTTTCCAGCAGATTAAAAGTTCATGTTAACAGAGCTTGTTTTTATCTTTGTTTTTGTTTTTAAATAAAGCCTAGGAATCTAGATGCAGAATATATTTTAACTTGGCTATTTCTCCTGGCACTCTTATATTTACATAATTACCCACCTTATAACTTAGAAGATATGTCTCTTTGAAAATGTTTTGCATATATTTAGTATATATTTACTTTGATTATTTTTATCATAAGCATGGGATGTATGCATCTTCATTGAAAAATAAAAACCTTGAAGAATAAACTATTAAAGGTAAAGTATGACTCCCCTCTTCTGATGCATCATCCTAAAATTTTCCACTAGTAACACATTTTCTTTCTGTGTGTGTGTTCCAAAAATATATCAAAAACTTTTGAAGCAAGAAATATTTTAAGAGTAATAAATTTAGCAGAAAATAAAATATGATCTTTATCTAAAATTTCTTCTTACTCATTTGGGTCGAAAAGTGTGAGTACTCTGAAAAGGGAGTTTGCATTCTAGTTACGACTGTCTCATGTCTTGCTTTTCCTGATTTAGTTCCGTCGCTTCATGTTCTTTCTTTGGCTTCCTTTTGCTGTAGTAATAGTCTTTCTGAATAAAAGTTAATTTATGAGATCTTTCTCCGTCAACACGAAATTAGGAGAAAAATGTGATGACCTATAAATCATTTAATTTTACTGATTGATTTTACACATTTGATTTAAAATTCAAGGAGTCACTGAGAGCAGAGTATGATCTAGTCTAGTCATTCCTATGAAATACAGTGCTAAGCTTACTGTCAATGAGAACTGGAGGGTGACACCTCTTGGTCGGAAGAGTGATCACAGCTAAGCTTCCTTGATGATTAAATAAGATAGCATCTTTGAAATTTCTCGTAGAAGTCAATGTGTTAAAAGCTTGGTCCCTGCTCTGTATTGTAGATTGTAGTGTACTTAGCAATTCTACTTGAAACCAGAAGTGACACCATCCTGCCATTGTACAATTAAAAATAAAGCTCCAAAAATTGTCAAATATCATCCAGTGCCAAAGTCAGTGGCACTTTATGAGCTAGAATCAAAGCCTATGGATCAAAAGAATCACAAGACTTTGTAAGCATGTCAGCAGATTTTAGGGAATCGATAATTATGAATGGCTTTTCATGTATTAAGAAAGAGAATGTATTAGAGAAGACTCAAGACAATTTCACATCTTTGAAGAGATTTGAAGTGTAGTGTGGTACCTTGTAGAGCTATCTCTAATAGCTGACTTGAGAGGCTGATGTAGTAGGACTTACTTTCAGGATGAAGAAGAAATTTGAAATTATGAAGACTGGAAATTTGAGGCGGCTATGTCATGTACAATCTATATTCTCATTTCCTAATATGTAACACAAGAAGCAACAAGCTTTCCTTCCACCCAGGGATTGATGTGAATAAAAGGAGGACTTACATATTAGAAAATACCTATCTTTGATTTCCTTTATAAGCTAGGTGAAAAAGGAAGGCTGGACAATACTTTGATGGCCTTTATAATCTACAGGGGTCATTGATAGTGGCTCATTAATTACGTACCCTAACGAACTCTGAAAATAAAAGAGATAGGTAGTCTACTAGATTGTTTCTTGATTTATGGTAAAAACTAAATATAGTATTATAAATCCTGACTTGAGTGATCATGAACTTTCTCATACCTTCAAATGTTAGGCCCAGAGACCCTTGATGGGAAAAAAAGCAGGACTTGTTGAACAAGATGTCAAACACTGCTGCAATGATACATATCACATCTTCCTGAAAGCCTCCTCCTGAAGAACAGAGCAGTAAATAAATAAATATGTACATGTATGTGTGTGTACGTGTGTGTACGTGTGTGTGTGCATGTTTATGTGTGTGTATGCTTGTCTATACTTTATGAAACTTTGTCCCTTGTGTTTGTAGCACTGAAGTAGCATTTCTTTTCTGGTTGTTGGTTGAGTCACTCCTCCAGGCCATCTACATTTGTCATTCTATTTCTCTCTCAGTCCCAAGCCCTGGCAAATACAGTTGATGATTCTCACACTGTCTTCTTCTTCAATGACAGGAAGTCTTGTACAATTTAGAGTTCAAGTCATTATGTTCTACTCACTTAAATAAGGTTCTGCTTTCTTATTTGAAGGTCTTTAATGTTAATCACATCTGAAAAAAATCTGCACATTATAAGTAGCGCAGTCACAGGTGATGGACATTAAGCTGATGCTGTCTCACTGAGGTCAAACTTACCTTTCTCTTTTGGATATATATTTTTTCAAGTGATTCTAAGATAACATACAAGTTATAGCAGATGAGCGATTTTCTGAACTCACATGTTTTTGCTCTTTGCTGAGCATACGGCAAAGGAGTAAAGCCAAACTCCTAGTCAGGTGGCGGAGCAGATATTTACAGCAGGTGATGCCTCAGAATGCTAATGTTACACAGACCTTTGATTTCAAGTTCTTCTAGAAGTGTGACATTAGAGATTAAAAACCTGAATGAAAAACAGAATGTGGAAGACATAATTGGCCTATCTCAAGAATGCAAAGAAGAAACATTGTATTTTGGCAACTATGTATTTAGTCTACAAACAGTGAGTCCAAACTGGAATGGAAGTCAGTGAAATGAAAAGAATACTTTTCAAAAGGACACATTTATACCAAATCATATGACTGAAAAACTGTGGATGTCCTTAGGAATGGTGTGAAGGCATAGGATTCTGTTGACAATGAAAAAGAATGAATCAGAAGCTCCTGGAAAAAAAATGCGTTGAAAAGTAATTGCTTGAATATGCAATGAAATAGAACGTATTGTAACTTGAGCAATTAGTGTTATTGTATCCCTTCATTACATACACAGGATACCTTGAATTGCTGAGCATTTATTTGAGGACAGCATCCTATTCAGCATAGAAAAGCAACATAAATGTCTTTAAATTTTCTTTCTATACTACTCGACTTTCCTAAAATGACTTTATCAACTGAAGTGTTAATCTATTAAAATGTTAAGTATAGGGTTAAAGAGATGGATTATTGAATAACAAATTTGCCACACAAGTGGTGAACCTTGGTTTGGATTGTAAGAACACACATTGTGCTGGATGTCCTAGCATCCATCTGTAACCCCGGTGCTTTTATGGAAGGCAAAGACAGGAAGATCCCCAGAAGCTTGTGTCATACCTATGGGCTAGCATGAGACCTTGCCTCAAAGAAGGTGGAAACCAAGAGATGACGCCCTTCTGAGGTTATCTTTGCACTTACACACATGCATGTATACCTTCACATGCATCACATAACATGCAGACACATATACAATGCATACAAAGAGGTTTAATGAAAAACCTTAAAAATTTAATGAAGTTAAAAAAAGTTCATGTTCCATATATTTACTCCTAAATAATTTGATATTTAAAGTATCTTTCAGTTAAGATATTGGAAGGTATGTATAAAATGGTTACAATTTAAATTTGTTCAGATTTAAGGTATACCATTTTAAATACATATCCATGATTTAGATTCTGATTATTCTTTTTAAAAGAGTGTGATGTTTTTTCTTTGAACATGACTACTTGTATTAGGTCAACTAAATAGAATGATGTCATGGGTACGTGGTTTATTGCATGAGTAGTGGTGCCCATGGCTTACAAGCCCCGCAGACTCAAGCTGTGCTGTGTGGATCTGGTGACTTCTACAACACTCTCCATTTTAAACCCTTGCACCCCCAAGGACAACTGCTTATTGACAAAAAAAAAAAAAATGTCTTTTGTTTAATTCTTGTTCTAACATTTGTCATTACATCTTTAGTGTCTCAAAGATGATAATGATCTGTCATTTTGCCAGTGTTCCTGGAAGCTTCCTCCATGGTTGCAATGTGAATGAGTTCGGGAATATATTTCTGCCCCTTCAGCGTCAGCAGACCTGATGCTGTGGAGGTGGGGCTGAAAAATGAAGGGGAGAACCCAACCCCTAGTCATTCGGATGTCTGCCTTCCTCTCATCAGGAATTGAGTCCGAGAGCAGGATGAGTTGTGTTTCAGAGCTTTGTGACTTTATCACAGCTTTGCACAGCTGATTGGTTCACAGAGCTGCACTGACTAGACCTTCAGATTCATTTTTCTTTCTTGAGTTACACAAATTTCTTCTCCATTAAAAAAATTAAGTAGGTTTAGGGTTTTTTCTTACATTTTTAAAAGTTGCTTGATGTGCTCCTGTCTCAAATAAATGGTCCATATGTCCTATAGACATTCTGGTTGGATAGTCTGGATGGAAAATCATTGCAGGTCATGTTATATGTCCCTCCATTATTCTCCATGGTGACTATCAAAGCCTAGATTAGGAGAAGTCATTAAAGTAGATTCTGGATATAACTGGTGAGGAGAAAATGGACTGAAACAGTGAGAGGAAATGGATGACATTAGTCCATGACTATACAATACCACAGTCAAGGCATGCTTTAAAGAAGATTTACTTTGCTTATGATTTTGAAGTTCCAATGCAGAGAGCCTGAATCTGCTGTTTGCCCTTTTTGTGCCAAGGCCCTGAATGATATAACATATTGAGACATGAGAAGGGCAAGGGGAGAGGGAAAGAGAAGAGGAGATGGGGAGGGAGAGGGAGAGGGAGAGGGAGAGGGAGAGGGAGAGGGAGAGGGAGAGGGAGAGGGAGAGGGAGAGGGAGAGGGAGAGGGAGAGGGAGAGGGAGAGGGAGAGGGAGAGGGAGAGGGAGAGGGAGAGGGAGAGGGAGAGGGAGAGGGAGAGAGGGAGAGAACATGAATGAACGCGTATGACTCTGATATCTGTCACCTGTCTCTCCTTTGGTCTCTCTCCCTCCTCTTATAAAGATTTGACCCTTAGCTATCCCACCCTAATAAATTTATCTAATTCTACCTACCCCCAAAAGCCTCACCTATAAACAATGTAGCTAAATTTCCACCTTCTTTTTTAAAAATTATTTTATTTGTTTGATGTATGAATGCTCTGCTGTTTGCACACATGCATGCCAGAAAAGGGCATGGAGATCCCTCTATAGATGGTTGTGAGCCACCATGTTGGTGCTAAGAATTGAACTAAGTACCCCTAGAAGAGCAACCAGTGTTCTTAATTGCTGAGCCATGCCTCCAACCCAATTCCCATCTTCTTAATATCTCACAATTGAGATGGATATGTTTTGGGGGAGCAAACTATATAAATCATAATTTATGGAGAAATTTTGACAGAAAGGATGGAAGAATGTAGATGAGGATATCCTAGGTTTTTGATTGTAGCATTAACATTCGTCCACAATGATATCAGGTACACAATGTTCATCTTTACTCCTGTAAGACTGGCTTCTTCAAAATAGGCAGTATACAAGGTACAGTGACACATTCTTGTAATCTGCAACACCCAGGAAGCTGAAACAGGAGGATAATAGGTCAAAAGTCAATCTAGATTACATAGTGAGACTGTCTCAGCAAGTAAAACAAATAAAAACAAGAAGAAAAAAAGAAAGCAACAAGATAATGTGTGACTCTGAATGTTTATACCACTTCCTGATAATTTCTGCTATTGTCAGGGTGAGCTTCACTCATGAGCTTCAGAGGTTTTGGGTTTGTTTGTTTGTTTGTTTTGTTTTTGTTTTTCAACTGGTCCCTGAATTATTTCAGTTTCCTTCTACTTTCTTTTTTTCTGTCTTCTGCTCAAGAAAGAATATACATTATAGGACAATATTTTCAGAGGTATCTCCATCATTGTTTTCTTCTCCCCCTTTTCCTCCATGCTCATGTAGTTTTTCACAGAGTATGGTATGTTAGAAAGATTCTAACCAGAGCGATGGTTTGAGCATCATCACACTTGAGGATAAACTTCTATTAATGTCAGAATCTGCATTTTTAGTTAATCCAGACCAGTTTTTGTTTAATATTGTTTTCCCTTGTCAAGGCCTGCTTTCTTTTATTCCCTACACTTTTTTATTAGATATTATCTTCATTTACATTTCAAATGCTATCCCAAAATTCCCCTATTCCCTGCCCCCGCCCTGCTCGACTACCCACTCACTCCTACTTCTTGGCCCTGGCCTTCTCCTGTACTGGGGCATATAAAGTTTGCTAGACCAAGGGGCCTCTCTTCCCAATGATGGCCGACTAGGCCATCTTCTGCTACATATGCAGCTAGAGACACAAATTCTGGAGGTACTGATTAGTTCATATTGTTGTTCCACCTATAGGGTTGCAGACCCCTTCAGCTCTTGGGTACTTTTTCTAGCTCCTATATTGGGGGCTCTGTGTTCCATCCTATAAATGACTGTGAGCATCCACTTCTGTATTTGCCAGGCACTGAAATTCTTGGGCAAATGGATGTATTTGAAGGCCTGCTTTCTAGTGATTGCACAAACCCCTCCATGGAGCCCAGGATCAACATGGAGAGGAAATACATTTGGAAAAAGAAGGTCATCCAAAGAGAAGTGATCCTAGTGTGGGCCTGAGGATAGTGAGGCACTCAGTATTTAACTCAAGATGTAGGGACTCTTAATAGAGTAATTTGCAAACTACTGAAACTTCTAACTATAACTTCTCCAGGAAAGTTTTTTTTTTCTTCAGTTTATATGGTGCACAGATTGTAACATTAAGTTTTGGTAGTTCTGTTGATTTGATCAACATTAATTAATCTATACCAAGCACATGAGTTTGTACAACAGCTAATAGCATAGGTAAGAGGTGATTTTAAAAAGAATTTTATTAGTTATTTTACTTATTTACATTTCAAATGTTATCCCCCTACCAAGTTTCCCCTCTGCAAACCCCCTATGCCATCCTTTCCCAATCCCCCTGATTCTATTAGGGTGATAGCCACCCACTCACTCCCACCTCAACTACCTAGCATTCCCCTACACTGAGACATCAGGCCTCCACAAGACCAATGGGTTCCTCTCCCAGTGATGTCAGATGAGGCCATGTGCTCTTTATTGATTTTATTTATTTATTTATTGGTTGGTGTTTGGTTGGTGGTTTAGATCCTGAGAGCTCTGGGTGGGAGTCTGATTGGTTGATATTGTTGTTCTTCCTATGGGGTTAGAGAGATGGGTCAGCCATTAAAGGCTAGGCTCACAACCAAGAATATAAGAGGAGATATTTTTAAAAAACTATTTTCAATGTTAATAGATTATTTTCTCATACAATACATGCCAACCACATTTTTCACTCTCTCCATTTCTTCTAGTTCCCTCCCACTTCTCCTCTCCCCCAGATCAAGTGCTCCTCAGTCTCCTTTCAGGAAAGAGCAAGCCTCCAAGACAACAGCCAAATAGTACAATGCAAAATACAAGACAAGGTGACAGCCTTCACAAGGCTGGACAAGGAAACCCAACACAGGTAAACAGTCTCAAAAATCAGGCAAAAGAGTCAGAGATACACATGCTCATACTGTTAGGAGTCTCACAAAACACCAAGCTGACAACCATAGCCTATATGCAGAGGATCTGATGCAGGCCTCATGCTTGCTATTTCAGTCTCCTAGAAGACTGTGAGCCTAGAAGAGTCGTGCTTAGTTGATTTAGTGGACAATATTCTCCTGGTTTTCTACATCTCTTCTTATTCCTACAATCTTTCCACATCATCTTTGTCAGGGGTCCCTGAACCCTGATGAAAGGGATTGAATGGAGGCCTCCAATTTAGACTTTCTTTGTATAATGTCTGGCTGTGGGTCTCTTCTGCACTAGCTGTCATCTGTTGCCAGAGAAAGTGTCTCTGATGACTACTGGAAAAGGTACCAATCTATGAGGATAGCAGAATATAATTAGGGATCATTTCAATGATTAAAAAATATTTTAAGACTAATTTTGTTCTACCATAGGTATCTGTGCTATTCAGTCTCTGATTCCTGGTCATTCAAACAGTAATGGACACAGGCTTCTCATTGAGTAAGCCTTAAAGTAAATTGGATATTGGTTGGCTACTCTTGGAAGTTCTGCATCACTGTTTCTCCAGGACATCTTGTAGGCAGGATAGATTGTAGGTTGAATATTTTGTGGCTAGGTTATTGTCCATGTTTCTCTTTTTGTACCCTGCAGAGTGCCTTCCCCACTAGAGTGTGGGGAGAAGGCTCCAAGCAGGCACCTGCCCAACCTTTATACATTCAATGGACTGTGTGGATGTTATTCTGCAATGGGGTCTCAGTTATCACTTTGTGGAGAGCAACCGTTTGTACCAGCATCAGCCTGGATTCTTTGGGTATCTCAATGGAACCCCTTGGACAACAACTCAACCGAATGCAGCCCAGTCCTAACACTGGAAGACTTGCCTGGCTGTAAAATATTGTCAGCTCAGACTCCATAACTCTCATTATTAGAAGTCATCAATAGGATACCCACCTAGAATCTAGAAAGTTTCCACTGCACTACATTTCCACACCACCAATCCATAAGCCCCTCATTTCAGCCATCTCTCTCTGCATTCTCTACCTCCTTTCTATCTTTTCTACTTCAACTCCCCTATCTCCACCCCTTCCACTTAATCCCTCCTGCTACACTCCCTACTTCACCTGAGTCCCCCAGAAAAATATATTATATTTCAACTTCCCTGGGAGATCCATGCATCTCTGTCAGTCCCTTCTCTTTACTTAACCTCTCTAGATCTACAGATTGTAACTTGGTTATCATTTACTTAATGGCTAATATTCACTTATAAGTAAATATATACCCTATTTCTCTTTCTGGGTCTAGGTTGCTTCATGCAGGGATGGCTTTCTCTTGTTTGTTTATTTGCCTGCAAACTTCCTGAAGCCATTTTTTTTAAAGAGCTGAGTAATACTCTGCTGTGTAAATGTACCACATTTTCTGTATCCATTCTTCAGTGGGGTACATGTGGGTTCTTTTCCAGTTTTTGGCTATTATGAATAAAGACACAGTGAATAGGATTGAGAAATTGTCCTTGTGGTAGGATGGAGTGTGCCTTTCGGTATATGCCCATGAATCATGTAGCTGGGTTTTGGGATAGATCGACTTTCTGAGGAACCATCATATTGATTTTCATAGTGGCTGTACTAGTTTGCACACTCACCATCAATGGAGGAGTGTTCCCCTTCTCTACATCATGACAGCATGAGCTGTTACTTGTGTTATTGATCTTAGACATTCTGACAAACATAAGATGGAATCTTAGAGAAGTTTTGATTTCCCTGGTGGCTAAAGATGTTGAACATTTTAAGTGCTTCTCAGCTATTTGAGATTTCTCCTTTGACAGTTCTCTGTTTAGTTCGGTATCCCATTTTAAAAATTGGATTATTTGCTTTTTTGATACCTAGTTTCTTGAGTTCTTTACATATTTTGAGTATTAGTGTATTTCTGGCTTCCTTACCAAAATGTAAGTGTCCATAGGTGTGGATTTATTGGGTCTTCAATCTGATCCCATTGATCAGCATGTCTATTTTGATACCAATGCCATGAGTTTTTTTTCCCACTGTAGTACAACTTGAAATCATATTTTGAGATACCCCCAGTAGTTCTCTTATTGTTCAGGATTGTTTTGGCTATTTGTGTGTGTGTGTGTGTTTTCTGTATGAAGTTGAGATGTCCTTTCAAGATCTATAAAGAATTGTGTTGGAATTTTGATGGAATGTGTTGAACCTGTAGATTGCTTTTTGGAGGATGACCATTTTTACTGTTATTTCTACCAATACATGAACATGATTTGGGAGATCTTTCCATATTCTGATAACTTTGTCAGTCTCTTTCTTGGATTAATCTTTTATCTAGCCACTTTGCTGAAAATGTTTATCAACTGTAGGAGTTTCTTGGTGGAATTTTTTGGGTCACATGCATGCTATCATATCATCTACAAATAAAACTTTTACTTCTTTCTTTCCAATTTATATCACCTTGATCTTCTTAAGTTGTCTTATTTAACTAGCCAGAACCTCAAGTACTATATTGAATAATAATTCCATATCTATGGAGACAGTGGAAAACCTTGTCTTCTCCCTGATCCCCATGGAATTGGTTTGCTTTAGTGGAATCCTTGCCCTTTTATTTGATTTTCTTTAGGCTTGTTATATATTGCCTTTAGTGTGTGAAGTTATTATGTTTTCAGGGAATAGTTAACCTTCTTAGGTTAGAGTATTTCTTGTAGCACTTTCTGTAGGTAGACACTGTTTAGATTTGATTTTTTTCATGGAGTATCTTATTTTCTCTGTCTCTGGTGATTGTAAGTTTTGCTGGATATAGCAGTCTGGGTTGGGATCTGTGGTCTGTTAGAGTCTGCAGCTCTTCTGTCAAGGCTCTTCTCCATTTTGTGTCTCCATTGAGAAGTTAGGTATAATTTTAAGAGTTCTGTCTTAATATATTACTTGGTCTTCTGTCCTGCAATTTTAAAGTTCTTTGTTCTGTATGTTAATGTTTTGATTATTCTATGATGAGGTGACTTTGTTTTTTAGTCCAATCTATTTGGTGTTCTTTATGTTTCTGGTAACTTTCTAGGCATTTTGTTTTATAGGTTAGAAAATTTGTCTTCTATGATTTTGTTGAAAATATTTTCTGCACCTTTAACGTGGAATTCTTCTCCTTCCTCTATGCGTAGTATTTTCAGGTTTGGTCTTTTCATTGTGTCCTATATTTCTTCAATATTATGTGACAGGAGAGTTTTAGATTTAGCAGTTTCTGGGACTGATGTATGCAATTCTATTATATCATCAATGGCAGAAACTGTCCTACAACTTTTGTAGTCTGTTGGTGAAGCTTGCAAATGTAGTTCTTGTTTGAGTTACTAACTGTTCATTTCCAGCATTCCCTCAGTTTATGTTTTTTTCATTACTTCTATTTCTATTTTTCTTGTCTTAAACAGTTTTATTAATTTTCTCTAACTTTTTCTTGGTTTTCTTCAAGGGATTTGTTTTTCTTTTATCTAATTGTTCATGTTTTCTTGGCTTTCTTTGAGGGATTTATTCATTTTTCCCCAGTTGTTTCTGTTTTCCTGGATTATGTTAAGGATTTATTAATTTCCTCTTTAAGTAACTTAATCATCTTCATATAGTTGGGTTTACCGTCATTTTCTTGAACTTCAGCTATTTTGGAATATTCAGGACTTTCTGTGATAGGATATTTGAGCTCTCGTGGAGTCATATTATCCTGGCTACTATTGATTTTGTTTATATGCTTGCATCTAGGCATCTGTAATTGGGTTGATTATAGGTTTAGCTGCTGATTTCTAAGATGTCAAGAGAGGATAGTCTCTGGGATCCACAGTAGGCATTGATGGGTCAAAGAGACTGAAGCTAGGATGAGTATGAGGAATTCTGTCTACTCAGGGAACAGAGCGCACAGAGATTTGAGGTAGGTTAGCTGGTTTTCTAGCATGTGGGACCTGGGATTGAACAGTGGTGTCCACCTTATCTTGGAGCTGGAACAGCGTAGCAACTGGAGAGATGGAGGCCAGGAGGGATGGCATATGAGGTTCACAGAGTTGTGAACTGGAGGGGGAGAGGAATGCATCTGGTGTTGTGTGCAGCACTTGGGATGAGCCTAAGAGACTGAATTTTCTGGGAGGATAAATAGAAGAAGGAGATATTTTTCCATGACTTTCGAAACATTTACTGAGCAGTAATTGATATGCAATAAAGTGCTTATATTTACTGTGATTGTTTCTAATAAATTTTAACATAGATAATTACCCATGAAGGCGTTATCACCAAACAAAACCGATCATGCCCACAAGTGATCATCAAGTGATGCAGAAATATCACACCAATCCTTCAATCACTTCCTTGTGCCTCTTGTAAAAGTTACCTCTTTAGGTCTGGGCACAGTAGTGCAACCTTTTAATTAAGTTTTTGGGAGTCATAGGCAGGTGTACCTCTGTGAGTTCAGGGCTAGCCTAATCTACATAGCAATTTGAGACCACATAGAGCTTGACGATATGACAATGTATCAGAACAAGTTAACTCTTTAACAGTTTTCATAAATTCCTATGCAAGTCTACTTTATTCTAGATAATTTTGATGTGTGCGCAGAGCCGCCTGACTTGTGTCTTGGACTGTATCTTCTGCTTTGCTTGTTCTGTTTTCTTAAATCTTTTTTCTTTATTTCCCCCTCCTCTTTCTCTTCTTTTCTTTCTCTTCTTATCCTTTTCCATCTTTTTACTTGGTGATCTTCCTTATTGGCCTTTCCCCTGCCCACTCCTACATACCTTAGTTTTGACAAGTTAAGTCTGCTTTATTAGTTTATATCGTGTGAACATCTGATACTCAAATATATTTGAAAAATCAAAGAAGCCCCTTCCTTCTTTGAAACAGTACTTGTAATACTATTTTGAACAAATGATCTCATTCTCTCTATATATACATCTGCAATAAGCTCTGCTTTCCATACTATGTCTACTGTGATGAATATATTCTATGCCAGGAAAAATATAACCATGTTAGCTATAATTTTTAGATAGTCAAAGACCATTTCATCAATCTTCTGTTAAATAGCATATATAGTATCAAACAAATCTGATACAAATGCACGTAAGCATCCCTGCATCTTGATTCACCATGTCCATTTCAATTGTACTGAAGCAAAAGTGTTACAAATACGGTTTTTATAAGTATATGTAACTATATTCAGAAATGGAAATCTTGATATTCTGACAAAAATATTTTTGAATAATATAACATATCTTGTTTTTTGAAAATAATAAATAATGAAATATCTATGGTGGCTATACCATAAAATTTCAGTTAGTATAAAATATTTTAAATAATAGAAAATACTTAAAAGATTTGCAAAATTATGTTGTCTTTCATTGCCACTTCAATAAGGGTTATGGTTTTGAAAATATAGATGAAACATGGGCAAATACTTTTCAATATAGGCTTATATTGAAGAGGGATCAGTGTGTGTGTGTGTGTGTGTGAGAGAGAGAGAGAGAGAGAGAGAGAGAAGAGACATCCATAAAGGCATTTTTTCCAATGATTATTTTTGTAGAAATAGAAGGTTTTGTTGGTAGAACTTAAGACTTGAGTTTGGGAACAGCTTAAATAGCATGCTTTCTTAACATGCTCAAGGCCTTGGGTTTCGTTCTCAGTTCTGTGCATGCTCCCCAAAGGGTTATAGTGGATAATAATAGCTGAATGAAAACTTAAAAATGAGAATTTGTTTCATTAGCAAGCACAATACCCTTCACATATCTTTGTAGGTAGGTTTCTATTTTTCTACACCCCCCCTCTTTGCAAATGTTTATAAATTCATATACAGAACAAAAAGAAGTTGAAAGGCCTGTAGTTTCCTAAGAGAGGGAATGAAGTTATCCAAACAGCACTTACAGAAGATTACACCAGCAGCTGTGTTAGGCTTCTGTAGTTGCCTTGCTGTTTATTCCCTGATTGCAAGTGGCATTTGAAACCATGGCAGAAGAAACATTTCGTGAGCTGTTCCAAGTATCTCTACTGTCATAAGCCATAGAATACATTATATACATTCAAATGAATTAATAATACACTTTCAGATAATGTAAGCTAATCAAAAGATCCATGTCCCACAAAACAGAAGAATATCCTAGGCAGGATTTACACAAGATTTTTAAAATTTTATTTCTTTAATAATGAAAACAAGCTTTGCTATTAAATACGGTTCATACATTGAACAGGTTCTCAGTGTGTAAATTTTCAACGAAGTTTAAATTTCTTTTAATGAATTAAAGAAAAACAACTATAAGAGTATTGTTTTCCTTCACTGAGTTTGCAATTTATGGGATGATATTTGATTAAATGTATTCCCATTTTAAAAATACTCATGCCAGGCAGTGGTGTCAGATGCCTTTGATCCCAGCACTTGGAAGGCAGAGGCAGGCAGATTTCTGAGTTCAAGGCCATCCTGGTCTACAGAGTGAGTTCCAGGACAGCTAGGGCTATACAGAGAAACCCTGGAAAATTCCTGAAGAGGTGCTGTTTTTAGTCAGCATTGGGAAGTGGGAAAACTACATTCTGACCACTACCACCACAACCAGCAGGAATTGCATAGACACACCAGCCAGAAGCATAAGTAGGTGGCAGGCAGGCAGGTAGGCAAGCAGAACAGCTTTATCCTCTGATTTCTTTATTTGGTATGGGCCTTTTCACTTCAGATACACATTCCTGAAAATGACCTCACAGTCCCACCCAGAAGCTCGCCTCTTAGCTGATTTCAGATCCAGTCAAGATGACTATCACTATTTAGTATCTCACTCTCCAAAATTGTACATGTTGAAATTATAAAACAGAACTTTAGGAATAGGAAAACATTGCCTGGGTATTGAAAACCTATGAAGTTTTTATGTGAAGGTAATAGAGTTATATCATAAGACTTACATCCAGAAGACTAAGAATAGAAATCATAGCCATATTCTCCGTACTCATATAATACTCTGGGTTTGGAAATTCGTGTCAAAGTGAACAATCACCAGGACCTTCACAGTGCTCACTGGAGTGAAGACACTGAGGACAAGAACTATGCAGACCTTGACAGTCTCTTCCCTCTTGGCTTGCTAAGAGTATTTCTGGGGTTGGGACCTTAGTGTTTCTGGACCACTTGACTTGGACTCAAAAGTGAGTAGGTTCATCAGACTCCAGTTACAGAATGGTTACTACTTGACACTTTTATTTGATACTCATTGCCAAACATGGCAAAATGTTAGTCAAGACACTGGAAGAATAGGGAGAAATTACTCTGCCCACCCTTGCACTCAGCATGTAGGCATTAGAAGGACTAGACCTGTTAGATGGATCTGCTACTTACAATGGGTCTAATATGCAACATATTTAGACCATGAGAGAGAATATGGAGTTTGGCAATGAGGTATATGTAAACTAAGCTCAGTAGGCCAGCATCTCACTAATGACCTCTCTTAGCATGGTGAAGCAGGACATCAGGCTAGTAAGGCCTTCTGTGCCCATAAGAATTCGGAGATAGAAAAACTCTTGGAACAGGGTCTGAGCCATGTGATTAATCTGTATAGTGTGCTCTGGATCACCAGAAACTCCCAGACAACCTTGAGATCTCTTGTGTTGCCACTTTCTTTCCCCCATTTTATTAGTAAGGCTGCTTATAGTGTTGGGTGTGGCTGATCTGATGTGGTGTTCTGGTGTTGCTGGAGATGCCTCTGATTTCAGATGCCATACAGCTGCCACTGAACAAGAGGAAACTAACTTGCAGTGGCCTATTCAGATCATGTGACTGTTAGGGGTTAGATCTTCAATGAGGAGGCAATCTCTGTTTCACTTTGTGCTTTATCAAGTATGTATGCTCTTTTTTCTTTTTAATATCACCATAAGACTTGCAATAATCAAATAATTAATGTACATTATCTTCTGCTACTCCAGAACTCCTTGAAACTATTCCACCAGTCAAAGAAAACATATGGTGGAACTTGTGGCTCTAGCTATAAATGTAGTAGAGGATGGCCTAGTTGGTCATCATTGAGAGGAGAGGCCCTTGGTTCAGTGAACGCTCTATGCCCCAGTATAGGGGAATGCCAGGGCCGGGAATGGGGGTATGTAGGTTGAGAAGCAGGCGGAGGGAGGGAATAGGGGATTTTCAGAGGGGAAATTAGGAAAGGGGATAACATTTGAAATGTAAATAAAGAAAATATCTAAAAAAATTTTTTAAATATGTACTGGCAAAAATCAACTGATTTGTATAGCTGTTAATTAAATTTTTACTGCTCTATATCACCAGAACAGTATTTATACATTTCTCTTAATCTACTTGTGCATACCAAAGTACTAGTCAGAGGTATTAGCCATAGGAGTAACTGATGTTCCCAAAGGTGGATGTTCTATTCTGTGTACCACAGGCTAGCACCATAAATGATTGAGGTTTATATTGTGAATGTACTAGTTTAGAAACCATAGGCTAGCCATAAAAATGAGTGAAGTTTCCATACGTAAATGTTCCAACTACAGTCCTAATGACAGGCCAGGAAAATGAGTAACTTGATATATGAATGCTGCTGCCCAAGTGTCACCATGCAAGATAGGATGTGTTCTGGAAAGTTTGATCAACTTCAGAGCTTTCAAATTTTTAAAATATAATTATATAGCTCCGATGAGGTTCCTCCTGCATACAAGCTGAAAGTACTACCAGAACTCCTCATGACTCTATCTTGGTTTGTCTAGTCCTAGTAGTACTATTCCCTGGGCAAACCAAGCCACACTTCAGCTTTTGCCAGTACTATGGAATATCTCCAACTCCACATCCCATCTGTTCTTAGTCTGTGGCAGTAACACCAAAGCCTGTAGTTGTCTAAGAAGCTCTTCAGTTAACCTCCTTCTCCCCAACTCCCCAATGTTACGGGGCATTTTCCATGCCATGAAGAAGCTGAGAATGATTGATGTCACTTCTTTTTTTCTATTAAGTGCCACAAAGATGTTTTCTTCCTTAATTCGTTTGTTCTTTCTTTCTTCCTTCCTTCCTTCCTTCCTTCCTTCCTTTCTTTCTTTCTTTCTTTCTTTCTTTCTTTCTTTCTTTCTTTCTTTCTTTCTTTCTTTCTTTCTTTTGGTGGGCACTTCAATATTGGCATAGTGCCATTTATTCTCAAACTGGATGCTGGGTACAAGCTCTAAGTAGTTCAAGTTATTAATAATGTCCATCCAATCCATAACTCAATATTTCAATTAATAATAGTACAGGATCTAATAGTCTTAAATGTCATAATATGATTTTCTCAGTTCATATTGTTATTGGATTATTCCCCAAAACAAGAAAGAAAATGAATGTCAGAATATGTTTGCTCCTGCTCTGTTTTCGTTATCCTACAATTTGCTTGTGGTAGAAGAGGCTAATCTATCCATAGTTATTCTATGGAAACTTCCTTTGTATTAAATTCTTTGACCCAGCTTATATTTCTAACAGTCAAAATAGAAAAAATGGAAAAAAAATCATTGTAATCACATCTTAAAACTTGAATATATTTTTCAAACCTATTTTGGAATTAACATTTTATTTAAGAACTCAGAATTTAGCTTAGTGGTAGAGTGTCTGTTTAGATCCTATATAGTCTACACATCATGTATTAAAACAATATCTTTGTATTTTTATTTTTGCTAATTCAAATTCTTATTTATGGACCTGGAGACTTGGCTTGATGGTTAAGCATTCTTTCTTCTCTCACAGAGGTCTAGAATTCAGTTTTCTGCATGAAACCAGAGTGGTTGGCTCAGTAACTCAGTATGCACAGAATCCAATGCCATCCTTTGTCCTTCTTTAAGGTCCTTACACTCATCTCTCTCTCTCTCTCTCTCTCTCTCTCTCTCTCTCTCTCTCTCTCTCTCTCTCTCTGTCACACACACACACACACACACACACACATACACACAGACACAAGTAATAACAATAATAAATAATATAGCCATTAACAATTAAAGTTATTGTTTCTTAGTCTTCCTTTCCATTAACTCACCTCTTCTTCTTCCTGGAGGTAGATATCTTTATTATATTGAAAAGAGATCATTTCTAGAAATGATCAAAAGAGGGATGCTAATGTATTTTTAATGCACCCTTTCTGTAAATTATTTAGAAAAAATGTGAAAATTTTATTTCCCATAGATATTTTTAGCTACTACTCACAGTCTATGTAGCTAATGTTAGATAAAGTGAACTGTGGTCACAGAATCACATAGTCCTACATTATTGGTGAATGAATGCTTTTATTCTCCTAAATAGGCATAGATCACCTTGTCATGTCTCAGTGCAGAATGAAACAAATCACAGGCTTTATAAAAAGGATTTTTCTAACTGCAGGAGGAAGCTTCTATGATGATTGCTAAGCAATGTACAGATCTATGAGCATAGAGGAATATTGATGGGAATCATTTTATTGCTATGTTCCTTTAGCATAAGAGTAGCCTTGGATTTTTTTCTAGATCCCTGTGCTATTTAGTTACAGGTCCTTGGCTACCAAAGCCTTGTTGAGGATGGGCCTTAAATCCAATCAGATCTTGGTTTGTTACTACTACAAACTTTGTGCCACTGTAGCCCTAGTGCATCTTGTAGGGAGGTCATCATTGTAGACTGATGAGTTTATAGCCACAGCTGGACAATGTGATGAGAGAGAGGGAGAGACACAGAGAGAGAGAGAGAGAGAGAGAGAGAGAGAGAGAGAGGCAAAGAGAGAGAGAGATAGAGAGAGAGAGAGGCAGAGAGAGAGAGAGGCGGAGAGAGAGAGAGAGGCAGAGAGAGAGAGAGAGAGAGAGAGAGAGAGAGAGAGAGAGAGAGAGAGAGAGAGAGAAAGAGAGAGAGAGAGACCTTGGAATATTCAGTTCTGAATAGGATGTCTACATCAAATACCTCACAGACATGGGGAGGAGCACGCAAAAGCCTTCTCAGATCTGTTCTAGATGAGGTCCCATTGCTGAGAGGAGAGGAAGACAACAAGCTCTTATCACCTAGAAGATATCTTCAAGTGATGACCACTTCAAATGAAAAATTAGTTTTACTCAATAAAATCTCATCATGGATCCAGATCACTCTTAAGGGTAGGCCTTATGCCCAGCAGCAGATGGCCAATACAAAACTAAACCAGTAGTATCTTTGGAGGTTTGTTGTCTCATAATGTTTTGTTAGAACATTTACTCTTTTTTTTTAACCTACCAGTTATTTGTACATATATTAGGTCTTCCAATTTGGCATTTTGTGGGATTCCTGTGTGCATGATCATGTGAGTCTCTGTGTCTATATGCTTTTTCTTTGGCGTTTTCTTTGTGTTTTTGTTTTGTTTTGTTTGTTTGTTGTTTTATTTGTTTGTTTTGCTCTATTCCAGTTGTTTTTGTTCTTGTTGTTTTATTTTATTTTATTTTATCATTTTTCTTTAGATGCATGATTGTTTTTTAAGGAGAGATTGAAAGCCGGGCGTGATGGCACACGCCTTTAATCCCAGCACTCAGGAGGCAGAGGCAGGCGGATTTCTGAGTTCGAGGCCAGCCTGGGCTACAGAGTGAGTTCCAGGACAGCCACGACTACACAGAGAAACCCTGTCTTGAAAAACCAAAAAAAAAAAAAAAAGGAGAGATTGAAAATGTGTGTACTTGGTTGGGCAGGAAAATGGGGAGGATCTTGGAGGAGTTGAGGGAAGGAGATACAATAATCAGAATGTATTGGATGAAATGAAATCTATTTTAAATTTTAAAGAGATAGAAAATTTTTTAAGTAAACATTATTTTCAACAAAACAATCCATAAAGTGGGAGAAAGTCATCATTCTCCAAGTTTTGCCAAATAGGAAGCAGAAATAGAAATAGAAATTAATACATTATGGAGGCAAAATTATGTGGGGATAATTCCTAACATTGACTAGTTTAGACTTCTCTTGACCTTTGATTTATCATGTGAAAAAATGAGAATAATTTGAAAGAATTATGAGATTGTATTAGAGCTACTCTATTCAGTGGTGGCTTGTGTCTGTAATATCATCATTTGGGAGGTTGAGGCATAGCTGGAATTTCAAGACCTACCTGAGCACAGGGTAAGATCTTGTCTCAGTTAGGGACCAGAGAATAATCTTTATAATCTTATTACTTCCATTCACTTTGGAACTAGTATTACTATTAGACTTGAGAAAATATTGTCAACAATGAAAATATGCCCAAAAGAGCACGATAGATTTTAAGGTGTTTCTATTAAAAATTATAAAGTGTTTCTTTAACTTCTAATATACTAATATATCTAATTTTAATTAATATAAAATTAGATTATTCAACTCTTAGCTGTAGGTTTTAGACATTTTTTTTTTTTCATTTTCAAGACAGGGTTTCTCTGTGTAGCCCTAGCTGTCCTGGAACTAGCTCTGTAGACCAGGCTGGCCTTGAACTCAGAAATCTGCCTGCCTCTGCCTCTCTAGTGCTGAGATTAAAGGCATGCGCCACCATTGCCCAGCTAGACATTCTTTACTTCCTGTTTAGTCACATCCATGGGTACTAAGTAACAACAAATTCAGGGCACAACACTGTGACTAAGTACTGGTCTGTGACTGGCAGAGCTACGTTCAACTTAAGTTCCTGTTTAGGTAATTTTGAAGAAGGTGATTAACCTTCCTGAGTCTAACATTTGTTACTCACACGACAGAAATAACTATGAACCTCACTTCTCAAAAATGGTGTATAAAATCGTTGTTTATTAAAGCCTAACTCTTAAGGCAGATACTTCTGTTGAATACTACATTAACTCTAGCAACAAAATAATAAAATTTCACCAAAGACAAGAAGTGAAAAGCTATATTTTAGTTCCACAGCTGGAACAAATCCATATTAAGCTGATGGAGAACTACTAGATCCATGTATATAACCGTAGTCGCAAAGCTGTCATACAGTAACACAGTTTGGTTCATTCATGTGATATACTCATGTGGCCGATTTTACCTGCATAGTAAGACTGGGCTCCCAGACATAAGATTCAGTTTTTATTTAGCTTCCTGAAGCAGGAGCCTAGCCCAGCTGGCGTTCTGGGACTCCTTCCATCTTTGGTTTGACTAGATGATTCAGGGAAGTACGTGCTGTTCTTGCATCAGAAGTAGCACTGTTATTCCTTTATGCCAAATACTTTTGCAGGAACTCAGGCTGTGTTCCCTCGATGATTGCTTATTGCAAAGTCACTGGAGCAGCTGGTGGAAAAGTCCACATGAATCCCCTTGAGGCCTCCTGACTTTAGAAAACATCTGAGTTTTCCTGTTTTTCACAGGAGCAACTTAGGATGATACAAAACTATTAGAAAATCCACATTCATCTGGCTTGAGGAAAATCCATGGATGGTTCCTGAACATATAGTTTACTGTACAGTTGAGTATCCACTTTACCATATAAATTTTTTTGTCAAAGACTCCTTTTGAGATAGGAATCCTGATTAATAATGAGGTTGAAGTTATAATCTAAAACTATCCTGAGTACATTAGCTTGTTTTCTCTCCTAGAGTCTATAGTACCTGATTCCATGATTTCTTTCCAATTAGATTTCAAACCTTGAAAGCAGTGCTGAACTGGCTTTTGCTTTCTTGATCCAACACTGCTTTCACTACCATAAGAGTGTTAGAACGATTAGTTCATCATGTTGTTCCAACTATAGGGTTGCAGATCCCTTTAGGAGCTCTTGTCTCTAGCTGCATATGTATCGAAAGATGGCCTAGTCGGCCATCACTGGAAAGAGAGGCCCATTGGACTTGCAAACTTTATATGTCCCAATATAGGGGAATGCCAGGGCCAAAAGAATGGAAATGGGTGGGTAGGGAAGTGGGGGGCGGTATGGGGAACTTTTGGGATAGCATTGGAAATGTAATTGAGGAAAATATGTAATAAAAATATTAATATTAAAAATTAAAAAAAATGTTAGAACGAAGACCAAAGTGTGGACACTTTGCTCCTTCTTAGAATTGGGAACAAAACGCCCATGGAAGGATTTACAGTGACACAGTTTGGAGCTGAGATGAAAGGATGGACCATCTAGAGACTGCCATATCCCAGGATCCATCCCATAATCAGCCTCCAAACGCTGACACCATTGCATACACTAGCAAGATTTAGCTGAAAGGACCCAGATATAGCTGTCTTTTGTGAGACCTTGCTGGGGCCTAGCAAACACAGAAGTGGATGCTCACAGTCAGCTATTGGATGGATCACAGGGCGCCCAATGGAGGAGCTGGAGAAAGTACCCAAGGAGCTAAAGGGACCTGCAACCCTATAGGTGGAACAATATGAACTACCCAGTATCCCCCAGAGCTCGTGTCTCTAGCTGCATATGTATCAGAAGATGGCCTAGTGGGCCATCAGTGGAAAGAGAGGCCCATTGGACATGCAAACTTTATCTGCCTCAGTACAGAGGAATGTGAGGGACAAGAAGTAGGAGTAGGTGGGTGGGGGAGCGGGTGGGAGCGCACTTTTGGGATAGCATTGGAAATGCAAATGAAATAAATACCTGAAATGAAAAAAAAGCGTGTTAAAAGATAACGTGGGTTCTCATCAGCTTGTCCAAAAGGGGTGCCTTAGTTAAAAAAAAAAAACAAAAAAACAAAACTGTGTTATCAACACCTTTAGCATCTATTCTTATGAATTTCCCCTCTAGTATTGACTGAGTTCTTTATTGAGCAAGAGGTTGTTTTGTGGCAGGGAAATTAGAATGCAAAGGGCTAATAATGTACAGACACAGGGTGCTTATTTTCTTCTGGACAGGTGTGTTACTACAAGGGCTGGTCGCTGAAGGCCTGAGATAAGGAGACAGCTTTATGGGTGCAGCTTTTTAGGGGAGGGCAAAGAGAGAATCCATAGGCACTCAGACAGGAGTGATCTCAAACCATTTCCAAAATAGCAGTGCCAATATGAGATAAAGTGAAGAGTACTGGCTTCAATTATCCAACAGTTTTAGCACACAAATAGCACACTTTGATTTCCAGTCTCTAAAAAGATATTCTGGTTGTCAGGAAAAGACGACATTATGAGGAAAACAGTGAAGGATACTACTGTAGTGGCTCTGCTGGCAGGTCTCACAGGTCTAGGCTGCAGGACAGTAATGGAGAGATAACAAAGAGTTATCTTCAAGGTAGTCTGCAAGAAGAGATAACTTCAAGAAATGTATCAGAAGACATGCTTTAATAAAATGCTGCCCAGAGGAAAAGAGTGGCTACAAAAGTAATAAATGATGAATTTTCTAATAATTTAATTTGGGTAAATGGAGTTCCTATTAGTTAAGATATGGAAAGTTGGTTGTGTGTGTGTGTGTGTGTGTGTGTGTGTGTACTGACTAGAGGGATGTTCAATGAACTGCAATGTTTATATTTTTCTAGCCATCTTTTCAGAGCAGGCTATCCTAGTCACTTACAAAAGTTACCAAATATGAAACCAAAGAGTCAAACAATTGCCTTCTTATTCAAAAGTTTTCACATATACAGCAAGCTCCTGGTTGACAGTTAAATAAATGCAAATCTAGATTTCTCTCTCTCTCCCCCCCCCCCCCCGTCCCTCCCTCCAACCCCTTTCTTTCCCCTCCTCCTCTGCCTCAAGCACATGCACTTGAGCCACACATTTTCATTCATAATAAAGTTTGTGAAAGCTCCTTCAGGCGATCTCTTATGTTTACCACTGCAAAAACCTACACACGGTTATTTGAACTGAAGTGTCTCTGCAGTTTAATTCCAAGTCTCATGTCCAAGCAAGCATATTTTACAAACATATCTGAGTAGATTGACCCTGCTACAACGGGTAAGGCAGTCCCTGTTAGTTATTGCATTTGCACCACCACAGAGCTTCAGAAGCGCTTGCTTACACGCGTTGAGTGCTTGTTGAATAAGAAAGTACTTTTCCTATTTTACCCACTGTGTGTCCTACATTCATCTCCAGCTTTCCCCCTACACAGATTTGATTGGTTGGTGTTGGCAAAGAAACCGAAAAACTGTAAGAGCTTCTCTTGAAGTCATGGCCCAGAATGGACCAAAGTGGTGTCACAGGATGTTCCAGGGTGAGTTTCCCATAGACGCTTTTCAGAAAGTCCAGGTTCATCTTACTACTTTCTTGTCTGTCTTGTGGCCTGGAATATAGTTTCAATGCTGTACTGTGCACTGAAGACTCTGATTGACTTCTTTTTTTTTTTTTTTTTTGCTCTGTACTTCATTTTTAAATGGGATATTTTCTTTTTTTTCTTTCTTTCTTTCTTTTTTTTTTTTTAGATATTTATTTCATTTACATTTCCAATGCTATCCCAAAAGTTCCCCACACTCCCCAACCCACTTCCCCACCCACCCACTCCTACTTCTTGGCCCTGGCATACCCCTGTACTGAGGCATATAAAGTTTGCATGACCAATGGTCCTCTCTTCCCAATGATGGCCGACTAGGCCACTCTGATTGACTTCTAGATCTTCACAGTATGATTCATGGAGAAGAAAGAGAGAACCAGAACACCGGTGGTATTTGGAGTTCCTGATTCATAGCTTCAGAACACAGACTGTTTCTAGCTGATGTGTATGCTCTGAAGATCATCTGGCACCTGATTTTTATATTCTACTTTTTCTTATAAAAATTAATTACCAGTCTTCTACATGGAGTCTTAGTATGAATAAATAAAAACCTTTTCATTATATTACAATAATGAATATCTCTTAAATATTTCAAAACTCAGCTTAAAATAATTTAAAAAATATTTGAGTGGTCTCACTTGTATTTGTTTGTGTCCCCAATTAGTGGTTTTTTTTTTGGGCTTTTTTGTTTGTTTTTTGTTTTGTATGTTTCCAAATCTGGTTAATGAATGTATTCCTCTATGTGCTCTTGATATATGATCCAGATCTCCAATAAAGTATGATGCTTTGGAAATAGAAATCCTAAAATCTCTATACCAATTATTATACTATTTGTATATATTATCTATAATCATAGAATAACTCAGTATTCTATTATAATTTATAAGCCTATTTAATATTGTTGACCAAATTGGGTAGACACTAGTACATCTGTCCTTTCATAATTTCCTCCCTTAAGAAAGAGCTCCCTCTAAAAATCAACTAGTAAAGCCGGGCGTGGTGGTGCACGCCTTTAATCCCAGCACTCGGGAGGCAGAGGCAGGAGGATTTCTGAGTTTGAGGCCAGCCTGGTCAACAAAGTGAGTTCCAGGAGAGCCAGGGCTATTCAGAGAAACCCTGTCTCGAAAAACCAAAAGAGAAAAAAAAAAAAAAAAAAAGAAAAGAAAAGAAAAAAAAAAGAATCAACTAGTCAGATAATCATATTTTTCAATTCCAAGTTAGTCTTCAAAAAAGACAATCTGTGATTGGTGAACAAAGAGATAGTTTCAATTTAAGTACCTTATCTATGGCATTATGCTTGGCCATGAGATACACATAAGTATACCACATGTAAATATTTATTCTTCTCTTGTTATTGTAATTATCAAATTTCCCTGGATACATCACCTGCACTAATGACACCTTTGCTAATTGGATGCATATCCTTTGTATAAATGTTAAAAAAAAAAAACAGCCTGAATAGAGTCATGTGTTTAGTATGCAGGAATAAAGGAACTTAAAAAAAAGCAGGAGAAGCTTGAGAATGAGATGAAAAAGCACAGATCATTCACTTTATTCAGTGTCTTCACAAAACACTGTGATCAGCAACATTCTTTATTCATAGACAATCAATCATTAACTTATTTTTAACTTTCAGAGGTTGTTTGAACTCAGGGCAGCTCCTCCTCAGTACCTTACAGCGTGTATCCTACTCACTGGTTTGAATGTGTTTGGGAGAAAAGGTGCAGTGTGATTTAGAATAAAGGAAAGTGAGGGAACAAAGCATCATTTCCACTTAGGAAAGGGTAAAGGTTCCATGGATGAAACTTAGTCCTGGATTGGTTTCCCAGGACAGTGTCTTATTCATCAACATAAATTTGGAGCCACCACTTAACGGCAGAGAAGTTAACAAAGATGTCACTCATTAATTATTCTAAAGAAACAGCACTTTTTAAAGGGTCTGATTGACACTGCTAGCATAAATTTTGTTATCTTAGGAATTTGCTTCATTCTTTTTATACAGCTATGAATCATTTTTTTTAATATTTTTTATTACATCTTTTCCTCAATTACATTTCCAATGCTATCCCAAAAGTCCCCCATACCCTCCCCCCCACTTCCCTACCCACCCATTCCCATATTTTTGGCCCTGGCATTCCCCTGGACTGGGGCATATAAAGTTTGCAAGTCCAATGGGCCTCTCTTTCCAGTGATGGCCGACTAGGCCATCTTTTGATACATATGCAGCTAGAGTCAAGAGCTCTGGGGTACTGGTTAGTTCATAATGTTGTTCCACCCATAGGGTTGAGGATCCCTTCAGCTCCTTGGGTTTCTCCAGCTCCTCCATTGGGGGCCCTGTGATCCATCCACTAGCTGACTGTGACCATCCACTTCTGTGTTTGCCAGGCCCCGGCATAGTCTCACAAGAGACAGCTATATTTGGGTCCTTTCAGCAAAATCTTGCTCTTGTATGCAATGGTGTCAGCGTTTGGAAGCTGATTATGGGGTGGATCCCTGGATACGGCAGTCTCTAGATGGTCCATCCTTTCGTCACAGCTCCAAACTTTGTCTCTGTAACTCCTTCCATGGGTGTTCTGTTCCCAATTCTAAGGAGGGGCATGAATCATTTAATGCCCATTCTTTTAGTATTTAATATCTGAGAGCAGACACTGACAAGGAAATGACCAAAACTCCAAACCTGTGACTAGTACAAAGTAAACATGGGAAGATTTTTTGTGTGTTCATCTAGTCTAAATGTGAAAAATATTTGTTCTTTTGTCAACTAAGATGCTCTTTGCAAGTTGAAACATTTAGCTATTTTTAACTGGCTAACCTCTAGAGTAGTGTCAAGGTGTGTTTGAATAAGTCATATGTATCTCCATCTTCTCTTGGTCTAAATTTCTATGGCAAATATAAGGTCTCTATGTTTACCTACTCAAATCAAGCAGCTGCAAAATTTAAACATTATATTTTTATATGCAATTTCTAATGAACGATGTGGCTGATTAATGTTCTCATAAATCTATAGCAATCATTCCTTATAGAATTCTTCTTGTATTTATGCTCATGTTTATTAATATTTCATAGGGATCTATATTTTATAGACTTACCAAGACAACAAAAGAGGGTCACGCTTAGAATTTCCAACATTTTTCCCATTCTTATAATATTAAGCTCCTTTTACAAAATTATCATAGCATTTTAAAATGATATGGAGACAGTACTTTCTGGCTTTTAATTCCTATTGATATTATTTCCCTTTAGAAAATACAATAAATAAAATCAGTGATAATTTGCAATTATAATTGACACTTACCTGAAGAGGAACACCTTTACTACACAGGGAAAGAATTGATAAACACCTGTAAAGGCAGCATTGATCGACAACATATATCTTGAATGACTAAATAATTCAATTTAATGAGCACTTACTGAGTTGTCAACGTGTGCTGAGTGGTCAAAGGTTGATTGAAAGTCATACAACAGACTTATCCTGTGAACAAGAGTCAACAACTTAGCCAATAAAACTTTGATAAGCACATAAGTATTTAGAAGTCCTGGAATTAAAAAACTTTCAGTGTGAACTATTGATAGCAAAGAATACTGACTTTTAATTGTTGTTAAATTAATATTGTTGCTGTGAATTGTTTGTTCACTCATAAAATAACACTATTTTTTATTTAATGTGATAAGCATAGCAACTTAAAATTGATAACCAAGATATATGTGTCTCTTTGAAAATAAAAATGTGCAAAAGGGTTCATAGAGAGATGGCTCAGTGGCCAAGAGCACTTGGTGTTCTTGCAAGAAACACGATTGGGTTCCAAGTACCCACATGGAGGCTAATCATCTGTAATTCCAGTTCCAGGGGATCCATTACTTTTCTATGACCTTTGTAGGTATCAGGCATGCATATTGTACACATGTATACACATAGGCAAAACACCTACACAATTCAGTAAGAAGAACACATCTTTTAAAAATGTATGTGTTTATGTACTCAAAGAATTAAATTTAAAGATACAACATCAAATCATATGTTTTGAATTCATTTAAAATGATATCTATATACAAATTATCCATAGCACTATGCATGGAAATCATTATTATAAGCTTTAGGTCATAAGAAACACGTTATATGCAATAATGATGCAACCATCAGTGTTCACAACTGAAGGAAATACTGCCTAGCATGTGACCAAAATGTTTTTCACTGAGTCATGGTCGTAAGGGAAATCTTACAAAAACATTGAAAGAAATACTATAGATAGAAATAACTATGCTGCCATTAGGTATGGACGTGAAATATAATAGGACAACTCAAGGGATGAAACTCATCAGGGAATGATGCAGCTGTATCCACTGAACCATCCGTGGTGTGTTCATTCTAATTACTAACACTTGAGACACATTCTACTCTGAGAACAAATTTGCTTGCAGATTATGTGGCCCTTCAGTACAAAGCAGTGGCTGCCATTGTAACATGATGCATGGTCTCCTTGTGTATCTGTGCCTGATACACAGTACCACATGATGTCTGTTGGACATGTTGAAATACATGATCATACTAACGATTATTTTGTTATTGCTATTATGGACTCTGTTGATGGAAAACACAAAGCAAAAGATTCTGCTGGTAGAAACAGAAAGAAGTAGCACACGAGGGATAGAGTGTGTTTTTCTTGGCTGGTCTTTCACTGCTGTTTTGATTTTATTTTTAGTGTTTGAGGACAACAACAAGGTAGCTCTATTCCATATTTAGAATCAAATATGGGATAAATGTCTGTGGATATAGGAAACTAGACACACAACTTCTGTAAGCTTCTTCATTCCACTCAACTTTGACATCAGTGACACTACTAATAAAGTGTGGGTAGGGATTTTGACACAGGGAGCTGTGCATTTCAACCTTTACATTTGCATGTTCTGAATTCATACCATTTGAAACTATTTTAAATATGTGTTTTTGTGTTGAATATTTGAATTCTGCATTTGTCTTCACAATAGAAGAAAAGGGGAAGGAATAGACATTCCACAATGAGCATAAGAGATGGAGGAGGAGGCCAAAAAGTTCTCAGTTCCTAAGCATATTTGTCTTATTATAGATAATTGCACATTACTAAAACTTTCAGTTTTAAAAAATATCAAATAGATTTAATTTGTTATAAAACAAACATTTTGTTGTATACTTTACACTTTCCTAAAGTTTGCATATGTCACATGGTAAGTCCTGTTAGACATATAGCATCCACCAATTAAATTAATATGTCCAGTGTTACACAATTTGTCAGAACAGGAAGTATATATTCATGTCATTAATATTTTTAATAAGAAAATTACATTTTGATGTCTGTAAAATGTGACCTTTTCTTAAATTAAAATATGTAAACTGGATATTTTTCCAACACACTGGTTCATAGAACTTTTACTGAAACTCCCTGAAATTTAAACCACTGTGTCTCTATTTGCTCTATACAAACAAGGAGCTAAGACACTCTTGACTTTGAGGAAGAGTAGTAAATGACTATAAGGGTGAGATATGAAATAAATAATAAGTAAATTAGCAAATGTTTAATAAAACAATTAGCTTTGCCCCAGGGTTCTGCAGTAGCTTATGAATCCTTACCAGTAGTAGTTTACAGCTGTAACTTTCAGATATAATAGGAAGCTGAATCTTCTACAGGCAATGAAACAGATGATCAAATTCACAAGGGATTGTGTCAGGCTTTTTCCAGTACTAAAGAAACATATTAATCCTTGTCACTGTTTTCAGAAACGCTGTGACAGAAATAAACCTGTACTGTAACTTGGCCCTTTTAATGAGCTTCTGGAGTGTGGGCTTTCCACTCAGCACCTGAAAAACACAACAAAACACCTTTTATATTAAAGATGTGAGGTTTGCTGCTGGCTAAATTTGTACACAGAAGTCTATAAACCAGTGCTCAGCCAGCTGGGAAGCAAGAAAGCAAATTCAGATTCTGCCATGAACTTCACAGACCAATTATCTACTTGGAATCATGGGAGTTTAACAAACAAATACCAGCCCCCGCTGAGCCCTTTCAGGCCAGCAGCTTATGGGTGATTCAGTTGCATCTGAGGCTTTTAGACTGATCAATTCTTAATCACAAAGCGCAAAAATTATTCTCAGACTCATGTCAGTTTCTTTGGACACCTTTGTTAACAATCTGCTTCAAATCATTTTTTTTTTAAAGAAACTGCAGACACTGTTTTTATTGACTCCCCACTTGTAAAATGTTTATAGCTTGTTAATTTATATTTACCCCTTTACTTTTGCCTGCAAATCAACATCACTTAGCACAGTTTGGTTACACTTTGTCCAAAGGAAATTACAGAAGCCTGCTATGGGGCTAAAATGAAGGAAAGCTGCGGGAAAATCAATGCACTGCTGATTAAACAGATCGTAGCAAATTCACGGCTGTATGCTACAGCATGGAGACAGACAGTGTGATGCCTATCTAGCAGTTAATGCGCTCTGCGTCAGGTGAAGACAATTTCAGAACAAGGCAAAATCACCCAGAGAAGCAAGAACTGCCTCACCCAAGAACGCGAGTGTTTGGACGAAACTTACATTCCTTTTAAGCCAGTGCTTCACTGGGGAAATTAAAGTCACTTGGATGTTTGAAGAAATAAAACATTGTGGTGTGGTGTATCTTTAACTGTGATATTTTTACCATGAAAAGAATCATGTCATGGCAAAATACTCCCCCTGATCACAAGTCAGAGTGTTTTTTCCCTTTTCTCTTTTTATGCAATTTTAAGATTATTGACATTTTCTTTATAGACTATCAATTAAAATTTTGTTTTTAGCCAAAATGAGATTGTTTATAGAGCATATCTATATTAGTCATTGTATCTAATGAACATGTTCTAAAGAACTGAAATGCATGACTATTTTCTTATATTAAAATACAAGAATAAACAGAGAATCAGCCAGGTGTAAAAAGAAAATGCAGTTCATACATAATTAATTAAAACATATTGGGAATGCACAATATGAACGCAGGCTGGATACAAGGATAGCATATGTTTTCAAATCACTGTCAAGAGATAACCTTGGGCTGACAAAGAGCTGCATGCTGTTGTGGTTGTAGGTACGGAACTCTGAGTTGTAGAAGTCTGTTCCGGTTTCTGTGAGGCCAGGCTTTAGGTTTTGTAGAAAAGTATGTGTGTCCTAAGTCAAGATCAGAGGCAGTGCCCTGTTTTAATCCAGTATGAACTGCTCTGCGGCAAACTGAGTGTAAATGAAAGAAATTGGAAAAAATAATAAAAAACAACGTTAAATATAATTATATAATATAAATGTAAAATGTAAAATGAAAAATGTAATGAGAAGATATGATATCTCCACTCCTTTCCGTTTTATGTGAACATTTACATAGCAAACTGCCATCTCTTCTTTGCCACAATTTGGTCCCATATTTAATCTTGTGACACCAGGGTAAAGTCTGTGGCACTACTGGATGTTATTTATTTGCAATAACTAGGGCTTTGATAGGTTATGCTATTCTGGCAGATACATTTCACTAGTAAGTCTTCACATTAAAATTCATACTTGGGAAATTTTTGTTCTAGACATCGGAGCCAACTTATTCTCAATCGTTGATGTTTTTAATCTTCTTCTTTTCAAAATATCAAAGTCTTTCAAATGGTAGCATGGTTATGCTCGTTGCCAAATTCCATGTGTTAAAATGAAGGTGTTTTTGAGTCATCAAAGCTTATAAAAAGACCTTTAACAAGTAAACAGCTTTCCTCCTTAAAAAAAAAAAAATCCTGGAAGATGTGGTATAAGGAAACACATTCATGGACACCATATGTGAACCAAGTTTTATGTCAAGATTTTGAGATTTATTTTGAGGATTCCTAGAAAATTAGGGGCTTAACATTAGTGATTGAAGAGGTCTACTCTGTATCACTCTTTTCACTTGTGTGCATGTGTTGAGTGTCATGTGTGTGTTGTGTGTGTGTATTCATTGTGTATGTTGGGTATGTGTTGGTGTGTTGTATATGCTGTGTGTTGTATATGTATTGTGTTGTGGTTGTGTGTTGTGTGTGCATGTGTGCACGAGTGTGTGCAAACGTACAGGCACGTATAAAACTGAAGGCCTCTTGCTTTGATTATTCTATTGAAAATACCAATAGACAAACTTGTTTAGAAGGAAAAAGTGCAAACGGTGTTCAGTAGCTTCAGAATGTGAAGAGCAACCATCACTTCAGCATTTCCTTGTCAGCTCATCACTTTCTCGTGCTGCAGATCAACATTTTTTATGTGAAAAGTTCAAAATGAAGAGCTCATTCAATACACAGTAGAAAATGCCTTTGTTATACCACAATAACAAAGCAATGAGCATCAAAGTAAAAGAATGCATTGTAGATAATACCTAAAAATTCTTTTATTTGAAACTCATATTGGTTTAGTAGGTTGCATATTTTTAGATTATTTTGTTCTTTGTGGAAATCAAAAACTTAAATTGAAGAAATATTAGGACAAGAGGTAATGGGCAAAGTCTGAATACTATAACTATAAATGTCTTAATTGAAATAATTAACCAAGATTCAAAATTTCAGTAGATATTTTTAAGATTTTTACAGTTCCAGTAAGTTAACAACTGTTGTTTGTAAACACACTTTACTTTATTCAAAATCTATAGACTACATGAATCCGATAGTTGGCAGGGGTTTGAGTTCCCATTGGTAGAAACCTAAGTTTTCTTATTAATACATGGTAATTTATCACCATTAAGTATATGATCCCTCTGGAAAAAATTGATGCACATTGCTCTCTAGACTATAATTTCAGAGTTCATGATATCAATCTTTAATTAAATTATAGTTATTTTAGAAATATATGTCCTTAATTAAATTATAGCATGCATATGAAGAAGAAATGACTATGGTATGATTAAAACATGGTTTAAAATATACTACTGTAATTTGAATGCTGTCTGTCATCACTGAAGTATGACTAACAAGGCTTTAGAAATGACTAGAAAGTCAACTGAAAAGATGCCAAGTAAAACTATTGTGCTCTTTAAAACAGTGCATTAAAATTTTTGGACAGTTTCTTTATTAAATCTAAATATACTTCTTATAGGGCATACAGTATTACATTTCTAAATTAATTGCCATATTCTCATTTGTTAAAGAATTCACTCCATGTGAAAAGCAAAGTCTCACTAGATGTGAATTTTACACTGCGCTAGATCAATCCCAATACCAGTAAATGGATATTATTAAACAGCATGGGGTAGTGCAAACTGGGAAAGAAAACTTGTAGTGTGCTGCCTTTGAGCAGACCTGGCTTGCATGCTGTGACAGGGCAATTGTCGACATGCTTTTTCATGCCAATCTGCAGCTTTTTCAACTCTAGATGCTATGGCAACCAGGGTTTAACAGACTAAGCAGCTAACAAGCTTCCCTGATGGAATTGTCTGGTTGTGTGATTGCCTTGTCTTAGGGAAAATATAAAATAGAATGAAGACGTTTGTGGACATTTGTCAAACTGATTATAATTTGGACAGTTGAATCATAATTGTCTGTTGTGTGCTGTACAGTAGTGACATATGCTATTTTCCACGCTCCATGCAGAGCACACCAGTGCATTCCCAGATAGGCTTCATTTCCTTTGGGAACAATGGGTCTGGGATGCTGTTGGTTCCCTGAAACATGGCAGTCCACATCTCCCTCCAGATCACCTGCAAAACAAAGTACATAGAACAGTATATATATATATATATATATATATATGTGTGTATATGTGTATATATATGTATATATACACACATATATATACACATATACACACATATATATATATATATATATATATACACATACACACACACATATATATATGTACTATTTGAGAAGCTTATGTTTAATTTGAGCTATATTTGTATGAAATATAATGAATACAAGTTGATGAAAAAAGATATTTCTCTTCTAGCATAAGTTGTAGATCAAAATATGCAAGTGAATTAATTTTTATTTATGATTGGGCATAATTTTAGTTCTTTGGGAATATTGATTTTTTAAATTTGCAACCACTTAAACATGTATTTGTGTCACCCATCGTATGCATAATTTAAAACACTGAGAACATAATCAAGCTCCTTTGATGGAATGGTCTGGCTTTAATGTGGCCTTGTCCTGCTGAAAATGAAGCAGATATTCCTTTCTGCTTTAAATGATCAAAAGTCTACTAGTAGAATTGATTTCTTCAGTCAAAAGCATTGTACTTTCAAGATCATTTCAGGCTTAAGTTTTACTTTATTCTTAGGAGTTTTAAAAATTTGAATTATTAAAACATTTCAAAGTGAATTACCAAGACATAAGACCTGTGTTTCCATTTTACAAATATCCATCCCTTAGAATCTTTTTTGTTAAGACTTTAGTAATTATTTTAGAGAATATTATGAAATATATTTGTCTTGTTGTCGAAGATACATTGGGCTTGTGTATTGAAGAATAAAATCTTGAAGATAGTTTCAGAAGAATTCACTGAAGTTTTCTAAATAAAAGCTAAATGAGAAAAATAAAAAATAGCCACTGCTTGAATTTTAAGGGTGTCTGGTGCATCACCCCGAGTACATCCTACTGTCTATATTCTCTACTTACTTTTACTTCTTCTGTTTCTTTTTCAATTTTTCTTCCTTCCTTCCTTTCTTTTTTTCTTTTTTCTTTTTTGTGTATGAGTGTTTTCCTTGAATGTATGTCTGAAGCCATGTGTGTGTAGTGTGCTCAGAGCCTTAGAGTGCCTAGACTCTCTGGGACTAGAGTTACAGCTAGTTGTGTGCCACACATGGGTGTTGTAAATTTAATAATAGGTCTTCTGGAAGAACAATCAGTGTTCTTAACTACCAAGCCATCTCCCTAGTCCCTATCACTTACACTTTGCAAAATTTTGCCTTTATGCCCTTGATTTGAGTCAAGTACTCATGCAAAGCAGAAATTCCCCTGTCCTTTCTCTCAGAGGAGGGTCCACAGCTCAGGATCCTCAAATTGCCTGTGAAGAATTCTTCAGTCCTGTATGGTGACTATCAACTAGATGATGGGATTCTTAAATCAGGTCTTTGTAGTTTAGATGGCCTATACATTCTCTTTCTTTTTTATTTATTTATTTTATTATATTTTTTATTATTAGGTATTTATTTCATTTACATTTCCAATGCTATCCCAAAAGTTCCCCACACCCTCCCATACCCACTCCCTGACTCCCCCACTCCCAACTCTTGGCCCTGGAGTTCCCCTGTACTGAGGCATATAAGGTCTGCACGACCAATGGGCCTCTCTTTCCACTGATGGCCGACCAGGCCATCTTCTGATACATATGCAGCTAGAGACACGAGCTCTGGGGTGGTACTGGTTAGTTCATATTGCTGTTCCACCTATTGGGTTGCAAATCCCCCCAGCTCCCTGGGTACTTCCTCCAGCTCCTCCATTGGGGGTCCTGTAATCCATCCAATAGCTGACTGTGAGCATCCACTTCTATGTTTGCTAGGCCCTGGCATAGTCTCACAAGAGAAAGCTATATCAGGGTTCTTTCAGCAAAATCTTGCTAGTGTATGCAATGGTGTCAGCGTTTGGATGCTGATTATGGGATGGATCCCCGGCTATGGCAGTCTCTACATGGTCCATCCTTTCGTCTCAGCTCCAAACTCTGTCTCTGTAGCTCCTTCCATGGGAGCCTTGCTCCCAATTACAAGAAGGGGCAAAGTATCCACACCTTGGTCTTCGTTCTTCCCGAGCTTCATGTGTTTCGCAAAGTGTATCTTATATCTTGGGTATTCTAAGTTTCTGGGCTAATATCCACTTATCAGTGAGTACATATCATGTGAGTTCTTTTGTGATTGAGTTACCTCACTCAGGATGATGCCCTCCAGGTCCATCCATTTTGCCTAGGAATTTCATAAATTCATTGTTTTTAATAGCTGAGTAGTATTCTATTGTGTAAATGTACCACAATTTCTGTATCCATTCCTCTGTTGAGGGGCATCTGGGTTCTTTCCAGCTTCTGGCTATTATAAATAAGGCTGCTATGAACATAGTGGAGCATGTGTCCTTCTTACCGGTTGGGACATCTTCTGGATATATGCCCAGGAGAGGTATTGTGGGATCCTCCGATAGTACTATGTCCAATTTTCTGAGGAACTGCCAGACTGATTTCCAGAGTGGTTGTACAAGCTTGCAATCCCACCAACAATGGAGGAGTGTTCCTCTTTCTCCACATCCTTGCCAGCATCTGCTGTCACCTGAATTTTTGATCTTAGCCATTCTGACTGGTGTGAGGTGGAATCTCAGGGTTGTTTTGATTTGCATTTCCCTGATGATTAAGGATGCTGAACATTTTTTTCAGGTGCTTCTCAGCCATTCAGTATTCCTCAGGTGAGAATTCTTTGTTTAGCTCTGAGTCCCATTTTTTAATGGGGTTATTTGATTTTCTGGAGTCCACCTTCTTGAGTTCTTTATATATATTAGATATTAGTCCCCTATCTGATTTAGGATAGGTAAAGATTCTTTCCCAATCTGTTGGTGGCCTTTTTGTCTTATTGACGGTGTCTTTTGTCTTACAGAAATGTTCCCAAATGAGAATATCTTTGCTCAGTTGCACACATCAGAACAGTGAGAAATGAAAAGGGAACCTTTTGTTCATCACAAAGGGAACCTTCCCTAGACTAAACTGAAAAGAATCCTTAATGCAGAGATTTTAGTAAACTGATAAGGTAGGAGCTAATACTCCCAAACCTTTATTCTTTTACATCAACATGAATGAATTTTCAGTGCTGATTCCTGGACCATATTTTTGAATTCTTCTTTTGGAGTTGATTCCCTTGATACCGCCATTAAATCAGCTTTCTATTCCTCCAGTGATACCTTTATGCCTTTAATTCTCTTGAGGAGTGACAAGAGTGGCTTCCTCTCTCTCTGTCAGTGAATCTCAGATTCACTGAGTCACATTAGAAATCCTTCCTTCTGAAGTTAGCAAGTCACACTTCTGTGAGAATAAGAATACATACTTGGTTTACTCTTTTTAATCATCAAGCCTACACATTAGAGCAGGCAGATTTTCAGCATTCAATTAATTGAAAAAATATACTTTAATTAATAAACTCTAACTTAGAGCACACCAGCGTTTGAGTTTTAAGTATGATAGCTACACAAACCACAGAGCAGAGCAGGGTAGAGAACCAGGGTGCTTCATATTTGTTAAATGCAAGGAGACAATCATCCATGATGCAAAATTCTCCTTCCTATTTAGTAGCACATATCAAATAAAGCAACAATACTGATTCAATTACTTAAGTAAGTTCAGTGGAATAGAGAGGTTTTGTTTCTTTATTATCTTGAATCTAACAGGCAAACATTCATAATCCTATCTTCAAGCATGAGGTAAAATAAAAACTTTTAGTTTATGGTCTCCTTAATAAGATTTCCAAATATCATAAGTGTTTACTTGATATCCAGAATTTCCTGCCTTTATCTCCAAAGATTGGGACATAGGCATGTTGTTAACGGAGCCCAGGACATTGTACATGCTAGGCAAGCACTCTGCAACTGAGCTACATGTCATCTGCCTCTCTATAATTACTTTCCTTTGCCAAGGCATATAGCAGGACCTCGGTTCTGCAACATTGAGATTGATTATTCATTTTGAAAGGCACCATAATGTGACACCATGAACACAACCTTCTGAAGTGGCTTTTCAGAGAAAAATGTCACTATTTCTCAATGGGATTGACTTAAAGTACTGAATTGCTGCATTGACAATGACACTATTATATGGAAGCCATTAATGTTTTAGTGAAAATTAGTTTAAAGCATTAATACTTTGACAATATTACCAGAGTTCCACCTGGAATTGGGCAAAAGACTATTCCTAAGTCCCTATCCAGATACAGATGTCTGCAAAATGAAGATCATGAAGGATTGGTGAGGAGTGACAGATAAAGGCAACTGTAATGGTGTTGCCATCTCGTGGGAATGTTGTATGAGCACTTGATTGCTATGAGGCGAACAAAGATTATAAATGAAAGTCAAACTTCTCTCTTGAAAAGAATAGCCGGGTGGTGGTGGCACACGCCTTTAATCCCAGTACTTGGGAGGCAGAGGCAGGAGGATTTCTCAGTTTGAGGCCAGCCTGGTCTACAAAGTGGGTTCCAGGACAGCCAGGGCTATACAGAGAAACCCTGTCTTGAAAAAACAAAACACAAAACACAAAACAACAACAACAACAAAAAAAACCCAAAACAATAATAATAATAATATTTCTGAGATGGGTAGGTGGCCCCATATCTCAACTCAACCAGGGGCTGTGCCTAACCTTTGAATATGGTCTCTTCGAGTTCTCTTTCTCATTTGTTGCGTATTTCAGCAAATGTCATTCCAGTTGGCTCCTGGGAAGCTCTTGCTCCAATCAAACATCTCAAAAATATTAACCCAGAATTGTGCCTGTCTAGAGGAAATACAGGGACAAAGAGTGGAGCAGAGACTGAAGGAAATGCCATCCAGAGGCCCCACCTGGAGGTCCTCCCCATATGTAGCTGCCAAAACTAATTATTTAACTAATAAAAATTTTTTTTAAAAAAAGAACAATAAAACTCCTCAAAGCAGCACGGTTACAAGAGGGACAATACATGCACCATTGTATCCATGCTTTTCATGACCTGTGTCCTCTTGCCATTTCATGTCATCAAAGCAGTCAAACTACCATCTATGCCATGGCTATGTGCTAAAGAAAAGAAAAGGGCTCATCTTTCGTTCCTTTAACAACAAGAAAACTTCTCTCTGGGCCCACAAACTGAAGATGTTCGTCTTACTCTGGAACTGTGCCCCTAGTCACATAGGCAGGTTGGTGAACACCACTACTCAGTTTCTGGCTTGTTTTCCCATAAGGTGCTGTTGGATGGAGCAGATAAGCTCACCCTACCTCTCCATCCACTATTGCATTGTGTAATTTTAACTTCTAAATTTCTTACTTAAGTTTCCACATTTTCTCAGTAATAGTGGCAGCCCATATTTTAATCTGATTTTGTTTCCATGTAAAATTCTCAGTTGAGACAAGCTTTCTAAAAAATATTGTGTAGAGGAAAATCACTGTTCATTTTCTTGAGTTTGTAGTAATTACTTGCAGGGTGTCTGAGCTTCCCTGGCTGTGAATGGCTCTGCTTTTGCAAAGGTTGTCAGGTACAGAAACTTCAGAACATCGCTGCTAAGTTATTAGGTAATGAGCCGTGGAGGATGCAGGAGACATATTTGGAGTGATCTTGAGGGAGGTAGCAGAGGATGGGAAGCCTTGAAGATGGAGGCAGAGAGCCAAGCAATGTAACTGCTTCTGCAAGAAAACAAAATGCATTCTGAGCCTTTTAAATTTTATTTTATTTATTTACTTTTTTAATCTTCACCCTCAAGAGTTTTAATTCAGTGTAGACACAAAGTGATAAGCAATTACACATATTTTTCTAAGTTCAGAATAATGAAACATTTCTTTAAATGCCAGAATTCTCTTTATTTACATATATTTATACATTTAAAAGCACATTGTGTGTATAGTGTGTGTGTGTGTGTGTGCGTGCACGTTCGTGTGTGCACATATGTGCCCACATGCTTGCATTTATGGGCAGAGAAAGACAATGAGTCTCTTCTCTTACTACTTCCCATGTTAGTTTTTGAGACAAGCTGTCTTGCTGAACCTTAAGCTAGCCATTTCAGCTACAGCTATGTTGGATAACCAGTATTCTTTTGTGTTTTACCTGTTTCAGCCAGTTACTACTGGGGTTAGAGATATACGTAGGGATGTCTGGCTTTTAAGTAGATTTGAGGATTTGAACTCAGGTCCTTTTGCTTTCATTGCAAATGTTCTTAGTGTGGTATGCTCTATCTCCATGAAATAGATTTTGACATCTTTAGTTCTGAATTCACATACAAATTGATTCTTTTAAGATCTTCATTTGTTTAAGAGACTAAAGTTTGAAAAAGTCTTTTGATTACTTATAAAATATCACTCAAGTATCATAAAAATTAATTAGGATATCATCTGGAGTAAATTATACTATTGGAAAAATGTCAGTGTTCTCCAAACCCCCTTTGATTCTTACCAAGCACAAAAGCAAATATATTAACAGAATATCTAACAGAAATTACATGGTAGTATTAGTAATACTGATGTTGGTTTGTGTGTAGTAACTTTGATGTGTTAACTTACTCTCTCATCAACCCTAAGAAGTATTTACTGTTGCTTATTTTAGAAAAATGGTATAACTGAGGTACAGAGATGTAGCACAGTGTTAAGTTTCTAATGCATTGCAACATTAGATTTGTAAAGCTAATGTCTTTTCTTGGTGCTTTTAAAGCTGAAGTCTCTTGCCAGGTATTGATGGAGAGACCCCATTGTTTCTATTTATTCCAATACTATGTTTGGTTGCATCTTTTAGTATCTAAAAGCATGTCCTTGATACCTGTCCTTATATGTAACATCCTACATAAAGTAAACAAAGAATCCAGAAATGTTCCCTTATTAGCATCACTAGTACACAGGTGGTTCTGCAGCATGGAGAAGTGATAGACTCAGTAACACTTTGACCCTTTGGAGCTGAGTTTATTTAAACATCTGTTTTCTCCTATGAAGACTGCAGCATGAAGAAATGTAGAGAAATTTTAACCTAACAACATAGCTGCTCTGGCAAAGGATCACATCCAAAGACCTTCTAGTTCTATGTGATCCAGTTGGAATAACACATCTTTAATACCTCTGGCTAGAATACAGACACACCTTTAGTAATCACCTTTAATCCCCAAACAATGAATGTAAAATTAGATTGTAGAAGGTAGTAGTCATGTTTGAAAGTGACATCTAATTGTTTGGCAAACGAATTGTCAAATCAGAAAGATTTGACAGAATGAGTCAGAGATAGGATAGGCCCAACTCTTACCAGAGTAGACTGGAAAGGGATGACTTAAGAGAGTGGTGCAGAGAGAGATAGGGGGAGGAAAGAGAGAGAGAGAGAGAGAGAGAGAGAGAGAGAGAGAGAGAGAGAGAGAGAGAGAGAGAGTGAGAGAGAGAGAGATTCCCTAGAACAGTTTTACAGAGGAAAGTTGTAGGTGCAGACAGAACAAGCCAGAGAATAAGAAGGAGTCACAAGATTAGAACAGATTAATACAGTCAGTTGGAGGCCAGACAGAGCAACTCAGTGAGATGATGAGAAAAGCCAGTTTGAATCAGTCAGCTAGGAGAAGAATTTGAGCCAGCACAGCTGATTTAAACTAGCCAGCCAGAGTTCAGAAAGAACTAAAAAGGATGAGCTTACCCAGGAGGAGTAAGCCTCCAAGAAGACAATTACATCTGGTGAATAAAAGTTATTTTTACTAATCAAATCAAGGTAATAAGCAAAGTCAAATAAAATTATACACTAAATTTATAGTAAAAAATATTTTAGATCAAACTATAAAGTCAAAGAATGCTTAAATCAGAATACATTAGTAGACACTTTACGTGTAAATATTTTTTTGATAATAGGCTCAAATTAAACATAAAATTTTTATTGATTTAAAGTAAAACTTTTCATTGAATTGTTAGCATATAAGTACCTATATCTTATATGTAGTTTAGTAGACATTTCTGTATATTGCCTGAATATTATCTATTTATTTAAAAATAAATGTTTAAAATATGATTTGATATAATAGAACATTTAAAAATATAATTTGTGAAAAATAAAAAAAGGAGAGAGAATAGCCTTCCAACATTCCTTTTCAAACAAACAGGAGAAAAGAAAACCTTTTGTAATAAGAGGGTGACTCATTGATGGCTGTAAGCTTTCTTATGGGGCTTTTAACCTATCAAATGCTGGGACTGTGGCTCAGGATTACAGCTTTAGGTCTGTAATGGAAGATTTTACTGTGAGAGTCAAGAAGCTTTCTTTTGGGATCAGATACTGGTGGTGCAATGCCTGTGCCTGAGATAAGAACAGCTTACCTTTCTCCTTTTAGAAAAGGCTTTAGAGACCTTATGTATGGTATGGCATGAGCCAATCATTCATTCCTTACAACTGTGCTTGATTTGGAAAAGGCACAGCTCATTGGACTGAGATGAAGCACTAATAAAGACTGGCAGATTTGGAGCCATGACATAACTGTTGGCTGGAGACATGGACCGTGGAAAGTCTTCTATGAAAATCGAACATTTTTTTGATGAATTATTCTCATCTTTTTAATGGTATTATTAAGGTTGTAGTTATTTTCTGGGAAAGGTTGGTTGTTGCTATTCAATTTTACCAATATTTGTAATTGCAATTTAATAAATGATTGTAAGCTTTTGGAATCATTTAAAATAAAGTTACTTTTACAAGGAAACTTACACAGAACACTAGTGAGTAACTAGAAACTAGGGTGCAACCATGGTCTACCAGTGCCCATTGTTTTCTTCTAGGATTCTCACTCTTCTGAAGATTTAATTTTATTTTATGTGTGTGGATATTTTCCACGCATGTATGTCTGCATACCATGCCAATGCGTATGGAGACTAGAAGACAGTGTTAAATCTTCTGGTTTGGAGTTATAGGTGTTTGTGCACTACCATCTGGGTTCTGGGAACTGAACCTGGATCCTCTGCAAGAATAGTATATATGTTAAACAATACTTTCTTTCCCCTCCCCCAAATTAATTTCTACTCTGAAAACATTTTATACTGTGAAAATACAGGAAAATAGAAATAAGAACTGGAAACTTCCTTCAGAATTAATGGTGGTGATTGGAAAGGAATGTTATGCCAACAGTCACTTCACTGAGATGGTATAAATTTTATCTTTTAAAAAGTCATTGCAAGCGGGGCGGTGGTGGTGCACGCCTTTGATCCCAGCACTCAGGAGGCAGAGGCAGGAGGATTTCTGACTTCGAGGCCAGCCTGGTCTACAAAGTGAGTTCCAGGACAGCCAGGGCTATACAGAGAAACCCTGTCTCGAAAAAGAAAAAAAAAAGTCATTGCAAAATGTGTAATTATTTTTAGCATTTCAACTCACTGTTCTGCATTCCCCTTTCAATAGGGTCATGACCTACCTATAGCTTATGTTTAAAAAGTAATTTCCTTCTTTATGTATAGACCTTGTTCTGAAGTATAAACTGTACAGAGGAAAATTTCAAGAACAAGTAGTTTATTTTAAACTGGCACAATGATAGAAAGCATCTCCTGTATTGACTGATAATTCTTCCTTTAGAAATTGACAACTCTTCTGCACGTATTTAGCAGATCTTCAGCTTGGTGTTCATGTGGGTCCCAGACAAATGGAGTAGGGACTCTCCCAAAAACTGTTGCCTGTACATGGGATATATTCTAGCTGAGCTGCCTTGTCTGGACTCAGTCAGAGAAGTGCCTAGGCTTACAGAGACTTGAAAAGCTAAGGTGTTACTCTTAACTCTTTCAATTTTCTTACTATAATGGAGTGAAACTGTGAGCCAAAATCAACGCGCCTCTCTCAAGTTTCTCTTTCAAGTTTTTGGTCATTGCTTCAAGAAAGCTAATGTAAATCAGACATAGAAAGGCTACAGGGTACTTACAATCTTATGTGTGCTTTCTTGTCTCCAATGCTGTTACATGGCATATGAGTCCATGTGTCTTTTCAGTAGTGAAAATATTTGGAAGAAGAATAAAATAGAAACTAATGAATTTATTCCATGTGTAGGAGGGTGAGAAGGGGACTATGGAGGGAAGATGGACAGCAACTGCTGGGAAAATACATTTATTCAGCACCTTTTGTACAGATGGTTTCATGTAATTCCCAGATGAATAATTAAAATATATCAAGATGTGAGGAGAACCCAAATTAAGAACAAAAAGAAAATGAAATTAATTGTGAAAATAAATAATATAGCCCATGCCAGTGAGGGTGGGGATAGAGAGAAATGCAAATAACACAGACACCAGTTCTTTCTTTTCCTTTTTTGGTGCTGGGATAGAACAGGAACAAGGAAATTACAAGAGAAGATTGGAGCAAGAGTAGCTGAAAAGTTCTCAGGAAAGGAGGGTGGGAAGAGGGAAATTAACTGCACTAGGAATATGGCCTGACGATGAGGAAGAAGCGGTGCTCTGTAATTGTGAATCTTCATGCACTTTCTTCCTAGGCTGCGATGGTTAAGGGAATGTCACGGATCAGCTCACAGCTATTGGTTGGGTATGTTTCTGTTTTTTCCTCAGGACCACTTTTCCTTGACAGTGAGAAGCATGGTTATTGTTACTCATATTTATTTATTTATTTATTTATTTATTTATTTATTTATTTATTTAAGTGATAGGCTCATATTAGTGTTAAAAATATACAAGAAAAAAATTTGAAGAGATTTTGATGGCCTGAACTGGATTAATTTGGAACCATGGCAAAATGACATCGTTTTCAACATGATAATCATGAATTCATGTGGAAATAAAGTTGCAGACAAAAAGCAGATAAAACAAGAGAAAGTTTATCTAGGGTTAGAAAATATAGAAGTGTATATTATGAGTACTAGAGATGTTATGCCACCATATGCCTCAATGTGACAAAAGAAGGACACGGCAGCACCCGATTTGTTTTGCTTCCTCCTCATCCCTGGAAAAGAAGAGACACAGTAACAAAGTGTGATATAAGGTCTTAGAATAGACCTTGGGCCAGAAAAAAAGAGAGTTAATAGAAATCTGGGATGATTCTAATGTAGTGTATACAGCAGGTAATTATGTTCTCATTGTTGTATTCTCTGGCTTTAATAAGGGTGCTGTCTCTAAATGATACAAGAATTATGGGAAGTGAGAAAGGTAGTATTTTGTAGCTCGTGCATTTCCAAAAATATTAGTAGAAGTAAGACCCTAATGAACTTCCCTTACCTTAATCCAGTTGGTTTTTTGAGAAAATTCCCCTGTGCATCAAGGATAGCTCCAGTGGCTTGAAAGCCAATGTAAAGGGGGCTAGCTAGAGAGATGGCTCAGCTAGTTAGCGAATTAGTTGATCTCCTAGGGGACCTAGCACCCACATGGCAGCTCACACCTGTCTCTAGCTCCACTCCCAGAAGATCCAACAAAAGCACAGTATATAAACAGGCAGAACACACACACACACACACAGAGAGAGAGAGAGAGAGAGAGAGAGAGAGAGAGAGAGAGAGAGAGAGAGAGAGAGAGGGAGAGGGAGAGGGAGAGGGAGAGGGAGAGGGAGAGGGAGAGGGAGAGAGGGAGAGGGAGAGAGGGAGAGGGAGAGGGAGAGGGAGAGGGAGAGGGAGAGGGAGAGGGGGAGGGGGAGGGAGAGGGAGAGGGAGAGGGAGAGGGAGAGGGAGAGGGAGAGGGAGGGAGGGAGAGGGAGGGAGGGAGAGGGAGGGAGGGAGGGAGAGGGAGAGGGAGGGAGAGAGGGAGGGAGAGGGAGAGGGAGGGAGAGGGAGAGGGAGAGGGAGAGGGAGAGGGAGAGGGAGAGGGAGAGGGGGAGGGGGAGGGGGAGGGGTAGGGAGAGGGAGAGGGAGAGGGAGAGGGAGAGGGAGAGGGAGAGGGAGAGGGAGAGGGAGAGGGAGAGGGAGAGGGAGAGGGAGAGGGAGAGGGAGAGGGAGAGGGAGAGGGAGAGAACGAGAACTTAGGAAACACGAATAAAAAAAAAAAACAACCCAGACCCAGTATTAATGGAAGAGGCTGCTTTCAGAGGAACAGCAGAAGTGGTGGCGAGGACCAGACTCCCAAAGCTGCTTATGAATCGGAGCCCCAGGATTGCCGAATGGCCTGTACCCTGTACTTTCAGCTCAAAAGAGTACTGGACTATCCCTTAGGATCACCACTAACATCACCCTTGAAGACCTGGAACAGCTCAAGTCAGCCTGCAAGGAGGATATTCCCAGCAAAAACAGTGAGGCAATCACTACAGAGAGTGCCCAGTTTAACTTCCCGGAGAGTTAAAGCAAGCTAGACAAAGACAACCTCTCTTACATTGAGCACATCTTCAGATACCTCCCCGTTCTGACCTCCTCAGATAGTGGTTGACTACTGAGTCCGGGTGCTGAAGATCCCTAAGGAGAATAAGCTGCACACCAAGCTAACCAGAATCTTCAGAGCTAAGGAGTACAAAGACAGTATCTGTCAGCCCTCTGAGAAAGAGATCATCAAATTGGCTCCTCCACCAAAGAAGCCCTGAACAAGGGGGAGGAAGAGGAGGAAGGCTGGATTTTTATCAGACCACTTCTTTCTTTCAAAGGGAGGACCTAGGACAATGCCCGGCCCTGTACCTTCTTACTAATTCGGTCTTTGTCTTTCTGTCTGTCTGTCTTTCTGTTTGTCTGTCTAGCTCATCTAGTTCCTCCTCCTCATGAAAAGTGTGTGTGTGTGTGTGTGTGTGTGTGTGTAGGGGATTTAATTTGGGATGGTGGAGGCTTTTTTATGTAAATAGAAACTGGCACTTTCCTCCTCTTCCTGTGTTCCAGTCTTCCCCTATATCTTTAAAGTATGGAAGCAGAAAAGACCTGCATTTTTCCTACTCTGAGGATTATGAAGGTGAAATACGGAGTTAAGAAAAGTAGCGAGAAAGGAAAGTAAAAGAGCTACTCACCTTCATCTGGAAGGGAAATATAAACACCAGGATTCAGAGTTTGAACCTATACCAAACTGGCTAGAATCCAGTTTCCTGCTGTCCTTAGGTTGAATTCCTGAATAACAGGGTGCCTTCTTTTATGTACTTGTCAATAGTTTGGGATGGGTATGTGGGGAAAAAAATCTTAATGAGAAACTGCTAGATCCTTTCCTAGTTCTAACCTCAAAAATTATACCCCATGAAGAAGCCAGGATTTGCTATTCCTAACTTCTGCTCTGAAGAGATCATGCTGGGAACATGTACTGCCCTAAGAAAGAAATGTAAACAGACTGCCAGAGCCTGGCAAATACAGAAGTGGATGCTCACAATCATCCATTGGATGGAGCACACGGTCCCCAATGAAGGAGCTAGAGAAAGTACCCAAGGAGCTGAAGGGGTTTGAAGCCCCATAGGAGGAATATCAATATGATTTAACCTGTGCCCCCAGAGCTCCTTGGAACTAAAGCACCAATCAAAGAAAATACATGGTGGAACTTGTGGCTCTAGCTGTATATGTAGCAGAGGATGGCCTAGTCGGTTATCAATGAACCTCTCCTAGGAGGAGAGGCCCTAGGTCCTGTGAAGGTTCAATGCCCCAGTATAGGGGAATGCCAAGACAAGAAAGTGGGAGTGGGAGGGTTGGGGAGCAGGGGGAGGCGGGAGGGGATAGGGGACTTTTGGAGGGGAAACTAGGGAAGGGGATAACATTTGAAATGTAAATAAAGAAAATATCTAATAAAAAAAAAGAAAGAAAGAAATGCAAGTAGAGAGAAGCCAACTGTCTACTCCTCTGTTCTTAAATACGAATTGTTGAATAAACTGACCCTGAGCCTAGGGAGGTTGGAGAATGAGATTATTTGGTTTTAACCTGCCCACACTAAAGGATCCTAAAATGCATATTGTAAGTAACCTTCCCACTATCCAATTTCAAATATCCCAAGCAAGAAAGAGGTAATGTCAGTGGTTCTTTTTGCACTATTACACAACAGTTCAATCCAGGAAAGGACTCTGTAGCCTTTCTCACTTGGGTTTGTGTTTGACTCATAGCCAAGTCACTAGAATACAGTGAGTGAACTCAGTCTCCTATCTTCTTCATCTCAACTGTGCCATGTGTGTATGTGTCTGTGTGTGTGTTTATGTAATATATATGTGTGTGTGTATCTTACATATAGTATGTGTAATATGTACATACAATAATGTATATTAAATTTTAACTGTCATGTAAAATAATGAATATTAAGTCAGATGAATTTGTTTATAGCTTTAGACAAACTAATTAAAATGAATACTCAGTTTGACTCAACACAAACATATACTCAAGTAGGTGTGCTTACATATGCACGACTCAAGTCTACACCATACTCTTTGGAAATGAGAGACTGTTATCTTGGGAAAATCCAAGTGTGACCTTTGCTTTGGATCTAGATTTTCCTCCTAATATTTCTTACCAGGCCTGGATAGGATTTTTGTACCCCACCTGGAAGTGTTTTGTATAGTTTGTCTTCTATTTCCTTAAGCAAACATAACTTTACCTTCCATGGAACAACAGCAGAAGTGTTGTAGGTAAAGAAACTCATATAAGATGCCCCCAAGGTACATGGAGACATTAAAATATCACTCTTGATTTTACTTATTCCAGTGCCTGTCCTAGTTGGCCTTTTAATCTTTCAACACAAGCTAGCATTATCTTGGAAAAGGAAATCATAATTGAAAAAATGCCTTTATAAGATTGGAATATAGGAAAATATGTAGAGATCTATCTTTCTCTCTCTACCTCTTTCTCTCTCTCTCTTGCTTGCTTTCTCTCTCTCTCTCTTTCTTTCTTTCTTTCTTCCTTTCTTTCTTTCTTTCTTTCTTTCATTTTGTATTATTAAAAAATAATACAATATATATTCTGATCATATTCTTGCTCTCTCTTCAAGTTTTGTCATATCCTCCCACATCCTTACCCACCCAACTTTATGTCTTTTTTCTCCCTCAAAAACAAAACAGCTCCCCAAACAGCAGCAGCAATAACAGCAAAAATATAAGCAGACAAAAAAGAATGAAAACTTCAAATCACAAAAACAAACAAACAAAAAACCTCACAATTTGTATTAGTCAACTATCTCTGAGCATGAGGCCTATCCTACTTAGAGTGTAATTAATTTATGTAGTGTCTATTATAGAAAGCTAAATTTCCTCCTCCAGCAACTACCACTTGTAAAGCAGTGTCTTGATTGGGGTTGGTCCTTTGTGGCCAGTTTCCCTTCTCTGTGCCGGGACTTTTGTTTTCATTGTCTTTGCTTTTTTAAAGGCATATGGTAGGAACCAAAGTTAATATATTTTTAATACACACAAGAAAGGAAACAAAGCTTGAGTCTGAGACCATAATACTTACAACTATTAATCCAATCTCATTTGTATATTTTGTGTACCCACAGGAGTTCCAGTAAAAGTTACTAGATCAATCTTTTCAGAGTGAGTTCTTTTTTCATTAATTAATTTATTTATTATTTCCCATTCATAGCCCTGCCTCCTCTCTTTCCAGCCCTACCCTTACACTCCCTTTTCCCATTCCCCTTCACCTTCTCCTGGGAGAATGTGAGATCCCCCATAGGTACCAACCCACCTTGGCACATCACACACATAGAGTTACAGCAGCACTAAGCACATTCTCTCCTGCTGAGGCCAGACAAGGATTCCTAGTTAGGGGAAAGGGATCCAAAGTCAGGCAACAGAGTAAGGACAATCTCTGCTTCAACTATTAGAAGACCCACATTAAGAACAAATTACACATCTACATAGGTGTAAGGGTTCTAGGTCCAGTTCATGCATGCTCTTTAGTGATGATTCAGTATTTGTGAGCCTCTGTGGGCCCAGGGTAGTTGATTTTGTAGGTTTTCTTGTGGTGTCCTTGACCACTTGGGCTTCCTCCATCCTTTCCCCACTACTCTTCCACAAGACTTCCCAAGATAAACTTAATGTGTGGCTGTGAGTCTCTGCATCTGTTTCCATCAGTTGATGGATGAAGACAGTTATGTTAGGCTCTTTTCTGCAAGCATACCAGAATATCATTAATATTGTCAGGGGTTGGTTCTCTCCCATGGAGTAAGTCTCAAATTGGGCCAGTTAGTGTTTGGCCATTCTCTCAGTCTCTGCTGCATCTTCATCTCTATGCATGTTGTAGACAGGACAAATTTTGGATGAAAGACTTTGTGGGTAGATTGATGTCCTCTTGCTTCCACTACAAGTGCTGACTGGCTACAGCAGGTGGTCACTTCAGGCTCCATACTTCCTAATGCTATGAGTCTTAGCTAGGATAACTCCCATAGACTTCCCAGAGTCTTCAGTCTCCCAATTCTTTGAATCATTCCAGAGATGACCCTACATTGATTGCCATTCTCTTTCCTATCTCTTCCCTACAAATGACCCCTTGCCTTCATGACACCTGATCCCCACTTTTGTTCCCCTCCCCACACCATCTCCCACCCAGTCTTCTCCCTTCATCCATCCCTAGTGTCTATTTTGTCTGGCTTGACTTTGTATAGGTTTTATGCATGCTGAATAGTCTTTGTCAGTTCAAATATGCATTAGACCTATTGTGCTTGGAATACGCTCTTTCCTTGGAGTCATCTACTACCTCCATCCTTGGCAATCTTTGTGCCTTCCCTTCTGTATAGATTTTTAAGTCTTCAGGTATTGGAGTTGATATAGATACTACATTTAGAGCTGAATGCTCAAAAGTCTCTCATGGTTTGCACATTTTTCACTTGTGGACTCAGAGTTATATACCATCTACCCAAAGAGGAAACTTCTCTGATGACAGTTAATCAATGCATGGGCCTATAGGTATAGAAATATGTCATTAGGAGTTGTTACATTGCTATTTTCATTTAGCAGAATAATAGTAGTAAGGTATGCCCATGGTCTATCTTGTATCAGTTTCTTGATCTCATTATCAGGGTTAGGTATTTGTTCCATCTCATGGAGTAGGCCTTAAGTCTAATTTAAATAGTTGTTGGTTACTCCCATAATATTTTGTGATACTGTTGCCCCAGTATATTGACATTGTAGGTCACAGGGATCAGGGTCATAGGTAGGTATGGTTAAGGCTTACTTTTCTCTTCTGGTGCCACCTTCCAGGCACTATGTATATTAGTTAGTAGGGATGGAACTTCTAGTTGGATCTCAGCTTGATCTTTCCATATTCAGTGGCAGAAATTAATTTTGGCTTCAGCTATAGGGCCTTACCATCAGGTTGTGAAGGGCAATGGATAGCATTGGCAATTATCTATATTGTTTGGAAGGGAGTGTATGTAGCTTTTGACATCTTGTTGATTGATGATTTATATGGAAGGAAGGACCCAGCTTGCTGGGGATGGTGACACTCCTGCATAGGTGGGTTTAGCTGGTATAAAAATGAAAAGGGTTCTTCTGCTTCTGCTTCCTTTCTTCCTCCAGGTTTCTGCCTTGAGTCCTTGCTTCAACTTCTCTTTCTTTATGGTGGAGCTGGAAGGGTAAGTTAAAATAAACTCTGCTCACAATGTAGCTTTGCCTCATAGTGTTTTATCACAGCAATAGGAATCTAACTAAGCCTAAAGCTTTACAACCGTTTCCCCAGTAGTTAATATTCTGAGTTACACTGAGATAAACTATCACTTGGGTGAGTTCAAAATGAAGACCTTAGTGCCCTAGCTGGGATGCTAGGATAGCATACATGTATCACTAGTCCTATCTGTGAGATTGATAGCCCAGGAACTGTTTGTATCTCTGTAGCAAATAGAAGTAAACACCTATGAGTTGATGTATATCATGTGATGTGTGGAGTGAATTAAATGGAATTCACATTGAATACTGTATTTTTAGAAGTGAGCAAAATAACCTCTGAAAAACTCAGGCCATGGCTTTCTTTTGTATTTGTTTTTGAAAGACTTTCAATTTTAGGGAACACTGCCCATTGGCAAACTGAAGTTTGCTACTTGGCCTTTTATTACCATAAAATTTTGCACTTACACAAAATAATTTTATCTATCCACTACTTGAAAATTAATGCACATTATAAAGAATTTTGAAGATCTGCTGTGGAAGATATCAACATAACTTGGACCCTTGGGAGCTTCCAGAGATTAAGCCATCAACCAAAGAGCATACATGGGCTGGTCTGAGGTACCCAGGAACATATATACGGGAGGGCTGACCTGTTTGGCTGCAGTGGAGAAAGATGTACCTAAGATGTTCCTGTAGAATCTTGATATCCCAGTGAAGGGAGATGCTCAGGAATGGGTGCACCCTCTCAGAGGCAAAGGGGAGGGAGCATGGAGTAAAGCACTCTGGGAGGGGTGACTGGGAGGGGGCAAAATTCGTGATGTAAATAATAAAATAATTAATTAAAAATTAATAAAAACAAACAAAAGTGAGATGTGATCAATAGGTGAGTTTGAATAAGTAGGGCCATATATACAATGATTTGATAGTGGAATATAAGTCATACAATGGTGAGGTTGCTGAGAAATTAAAAACAATCTAGACTATCAATCACATCTATATGTACATTTTAGTAATGATTACTATAGTAGTTACATCCTTTATAATTTTGAAACTTCTTTAATTTTATGTGTTTACTCATAAAGCCTTGAACTTAAAGGATTTGAATGTTGTCTTTAGTTGTACTTTTAATATTTTTTTCTACTAGATTAATGTCATACTATTTATTTTGTAGTATGTATTATTATAAATGTTTATAATTATCTAATAATTATCTTGAAATTTTCTGAAGTAAAATATACTCTTGAATAATGATTTGAAATATAACACTTGTAATTTGAACATCATTTTATAATATTGCAAAATATTTTACTTTCAAATAATATTATGTTCCCTTATTATCTTCTCAGCTGGATGTATTTTCTGCTGATTTTGTGAGCAGTACCAAAAATGTACTGAGTTGAGTTTTGAGTTTCTGTAATAAACACTGACTTAAAAAGGAGGATCTGAACTACTTACCATAACATAAATATAATAACCAGCTTTCCTGGATCTGGGAGCAATACTTGAGGGTATTTATTTAATATGTGTAAGGAAGGCATTATTCAGAACATTTAATATGAATGAGACCTACCAAATTTAGTATTTTACCCACGGCAATTGAGAGCTTAAGCATTTTTTTTTTCCAAGGCCACACATAGCAGAAATACCACAGAAGGATTCAAACACAGGCATTCAGGCTCCATGGTATATTCGTCTGGATAAGTTTACAGTTATTCTAGGGTTTTAAAGATATGACAGTCTTGGCTTGTATTACTTGATGGGAGAGGTGAAATAAAGGTATGGGTAGATCCTAACATGAACTAATTTTGAACAAAATACGGTGTCTCAGAAATCAAATCAAGTCAAATTAACCAGCTTCTTTGGAAGACTTGAGCCACCTGCAATAGATCAGCAATGGTCAATCTTTGGAAAAAACTTTACATACCTTAATTCAGGGTTAATCTACTGACATTATGGTTGTTTCTCCTCTGAACTGTTTTATTTTGTTCTTCAGATTTCCTTGCCTAAAACTGGTTGATGTGTGTCTTGGTAACACAAACAACTTAAAATTATAATTTGTTTATATTAATAATTCATGACATGCAGGTGTGTATGGCACATTAGCAAAGAAACTAAGATCCCAACATATTTTTAGATGTAGTGACTCAACAATGGAATAGAAAATGTAACTAAATTTCTGGTTGCATGCTTAAATCCTAAGTAGGATTGGGGTAGTTTTATTTCTAGGAGCTGACTTTAGTGTGATTGAGACTAGAGACTCTGGTTTATTTCTCTGAAGGCCAGTGTGATCTTTCCTTTTGATGAGCAGGAAGTATATTCTCACTTGGCTAACTCTAGAGAGCTGAGAGGGTATATAGACATATCATAGTTTGAAGAGGTTTGGCATCTCAACTCAAGGCCTATGTAGGAAGGAGGTATTTAAAACACTGCAGTGTGCTAGAACCTGAAAGATGATGTGGTCTTTGTTTAGTTCTCTGTGAACACAAGGGCCTGGCAGTATTTGGTAGAAAATAACTTCTTACATAGAACAAATTCACTATTGTTGTTAATATTAAATTCATTATCACTGCCACTAAATACATTTTTGCTAAAGGATACCATGAATTTTGAAATTGAGATTAAGAGAAGAAGAAATGGAAAAGACATTATCAAATCAAATGACATTTTAAAATTACAACTTTAAGGAAAACACTTCTGTCTTTTTGCCAAGAGTATTTTTTCTAAACAATGTAGATATCTAATCCAGGCCCTTCTATACTTTATACATATCATTAGCAATCATCTTTGTTAATATTGTTAGATATATTTTGATATCTTAAATCTGTTAAAAATTTGAGAATGAATAAAGGCAAAGAAAGAACTACTTGAAATTAATCTAGGTTTCTACATTATCATTAGAAATATATCAGTTTTATATTAACACAGATTATTCTTGTAAATATACTTTGAAATTTTAGTCACATCAATGTTTTTAATACAAAGTTAAAAGCTTTTCAATTACTTTTGTCAAGAAGTATATCCTTGATTTTCTAAGTGAGATTCATGTGAGGTCTTTTTTTTCCCCTCTTTTTGAGATCAATTCTCTACATACAAACTATGGAAAAAGGATTTGAAACTTCCAATATCTAGGGATGAGTTAATTATTTCAGATTGAATCAGCATGATTCAATCAACATTCATTTAACAAACTTTTTTGTTCACCCAGTACTTTCTACACTTTGTGAGTGTTGCCTAGAGTAGAACAAACTGAGATTGGTCAAATCCAGTTTCCTTGTACTCATGTAAGAAAGCTATAGAATATATGGCTGTTTGGTGTATTTTGCCACATATATTCAGGTTGTGTCCATGTACTAGGTTCTATAACTAGTAAATATAATATATTTTAATATATTATATTTTTATATTGTAATACATATTATAAAGGCGTATTGTAAAAGTACTTAAGGCCTTTAGAGTTATAATTTTCTTTACTATTTTGGTATCATTAAAAGTGCTGAAACTAAACTAGTCTCACAAAAAATTGTGTATGTTTGAGACAATAATAGCAGTAAATATGACAGACAGAATTAAATGTGGGAATTTGACTTACATAATTTGGAAAATTGCTCCTGGAGGAGCATCGTTTGTTATGTGGTAGCACAGCATACATTGAGCCCACACCATGTCAGTGACTCGGTGATAGAGAAGATGATAGTTGTATACTAGGGGAGGGCGGGGGTTGGACATCTGATATGGTCAATTGGCCTTAGTGAATATTGACAATCATTTGTTTTATTTAATGTACAATAGTTTTTAATCAAAAGATTTTTGTATCTTTGAGGATGTTAAACAACAATTTATCAAATCCACAATTAATAAAGTTTGTTGACAGGTATTTTTCTTTCTGCACTATCAAAGCATTAACTATCCAAGGTGAGTAGTAACATATCCAGCTGAAAATGAGTAGTGTAACTATCCCACCAACTTTAACAAAGGGAGCAAGAGAGATCACACATGATACATTTACCCAGATTTCCCCTTTAGCTGAAGCTTTTAAACTAAGATTGATAGAAAACAGTGTTTAGGAAGAAATAATGCATACTGATTTATATAAAATGCTGTTCATTGTATTTTTCTTTTTTGTATTAGCTTTAATGAATAGATATGCCTTTTTATTTTGTGGTACCCTACCATTAAATGATACCATCTTTTTTTTCTACCTAAATAAATTCGAATTCTTGTCACCTACTATCTGAACAGGAAGATTTGAGACATTATTCCTAATTGAGATTTTTACTGAATATCTTTAAAGATAAATTTGTTTTATTCTTTCACCCACTATTTAAAAGGGTTTTCACACTTTTATCTTCTAAAGGAATTGTCAATGAGAAACTAAAACTACATAGACTATACATTAAAATCACTTTAGTTTTTAAGCTGTCATGAACTGTTTCGAAAAATGCTAAGTTGCTATTGTTTAATGTCTGTCATTTTATAATGCTTTAGAAGTTATCTATCCTGTAAAATTATTAACTGATGCTAAAATTGCCTTGTAAGTATTAGGACAATAGCAATTTTGTAACAGCTGGGACACTGCCAATGTAAGATAAGTACATTTTGCTCTGTAGATTCATAAAGTGCTTTGAAATGGTTTGTAACTGATGGATGGATGCATTTTCTAAGTGTAGAAAGCAATATTTTGTAGAAGGAAATGGCTTGAAAGCTGACACACATGCATGCAAATGCCATTCTCTTCAGTAAGTAATTTGCTTTTTCTTTCAAAAGCATAAATGGCATAGTTAGACACATTATTTTGTATATTGCACATAACAATACAAGATGCACAAAAACAGCAAGTACAAAACATTTCATATTGATAGAAGAACCCATGGCTGTGGTATATGATTAGCATAAATGTATACACACTGAAGTAATGCCTCAGGATTAAAAAGTGAAACTGAAAAAAAAGGGAAAGTTCTACTCAACTTCAGTAAATGACAACAGTTATTCTTTTGCTGTTTTAAAATTTATTTCTGCCACATGATTACAATGTTCCAGATCTCCTTTTAAGTGGACATCTTTGCTTTAAGGTGCAATGCATTAACCACAGTACCAATGCAAGGTTACAAAGTCTTAGTATAGCTGTCCCTTTTAAGCTGGTTATTTTCTTTAAAAGGCAGCAATATTTCTTCCTATTTGAGAAGTATTTATAAAGTACAAGCTTTGTGGGTAACTTGAACTGATCTTTCAAGTTTCTGCCATTCAGGTAATAAAGACTGCCCAAGGGTTATTGACCAATGGGTATGTATATTATGAATTTCTGGAATGACTTATAAGAAAAACCAAGTCTGTGATAAATTGTTTCCCAGAGACCCTGATTTAAACATCTTTGTGTCTCTCTTGTCCACTCATAGCAGCTTTAGATTTGGGCCAGTTAATTTTCACTACTACTGAGTCTAACATTCCTTAGTTGAAGAAAGACCTATAGTTTGGCTCAGCTTCAGTTTTCCACCATAAAAAATAAGCAAAATGGAATTTGCTTTTGAGGGTTTTATGAAAAGTAAATCATATAAAGCACTTGTATACACTATGTGGCACACAGCTTTGCCAGCAACATTAATATATTAATATAGTATAATATAGATACTTCCATTATTATTCCTGTTATTATTGTGTTCAATTCCTAGTGTAGAGATATCTCAGCTCTTTGTAAAGATAATTACTTGGTTTTGAAAGTTTCTATGAGAATTTCATAATGTCTACTTACTAAAGAGAGCTAAGTGTAGTGAGGAAGGAAATGATTACACATAGCAAATTATTACATAGATGGACCCATGTTTTGGAAAGTAGTAAGACAAAATTTCCAGATTATATTTGGGGATGTATCAGAAACTGGGTATTTGTTAAGAGATGACACTTGACCATCCTAAGATGCAGAATTCAGCAGACTGTCTTTTATAGTAATTAACTTATCAACTAATGAATTTCCTTACCTTCTCGAATGTCACATTTATCTGCTCATGTGGGATAATATTTCCACAACACAAAGGGACATACCAAAGGGTGTGTGCATATGACTTACTTTGATTGAAGCAGACCTCTGATATGACTGAATGGAAATATTCCTGTGAGATACAAGGAAAGAAATGTTTCTGTTTTGATAAAAAAGTAATCTCATCCTGTTACAAATAATTCTAACATTATTTTGTGAAAATGAGATTAATTACATAGTTGCATCATTTCATGCTAACAAACTTTGCCTTGTATTTACTCATATCATTTGGCTAAACTGTTAAATATAGGTGGAAAAAAATCTGTGCTGAAAGTTTAGCTAGAACTTTGCTATGTGGCCAAATTCTTCAGCAAAAACCAAAGGAAGTGACAGTCCTAAAAAGCAGCACAGACATGGACTTGTTGGAGAAGAGTGCTGCTGTCCATTTTCTTCATGTTTAAGCAAACTTACTCAATAAAGATTGCATTCCTTTTACAGTAGTTTTTTGAACCTTTTAGCATCATAACCTACCATTCACTCCCAGCCAGGTCTCTTACACTATTGCCATCTATAGATATAAGCTGTTTGGCACAGGTAGGTTATTTTATTATTGATATTTTCACATTCCATTCATCACTGTAGGCAAATTACTAGAACAATTCAAATTTACCTCCCATCTCTTTCCTGCCTTTTGTATCTATGTAAACTTAATAAGAAATGAGCTGTAGGAACCTGGTATAAATCTTGAACTATTGGAGCTTTTATGAGACCTTAGCCCCAGGTGAGTAAGCATTGGTAAAATTAGTAATGGCAGTTTTCCTGGGTGAAAAACTCACCCCAGGGTTACACCATTCCTTGTCATCAGTTGAATCATCTGTCTATCATTGCTCTACAAATTAGATAAATGCTTCTTTCAGGAACAGCAGGCAAATTCTTTTCTGTGTTGTTCATGCAATTTAGTTGAGTCATCATTTAGAGAGCATAGCTTACAAACTTATCATGCACAGTATTAACTTGGAAAAAAAACTCTAATGTATAAGAAACATGGTACCACCTTTCATCATCTATAGACAATACATTCATAATTTATTTTTTCCTAAAAATGGATTTTTCTCAAATGATATATTCTTTTTGGTTGTTTTTGTTTTTTCATGACAGGGTTTCTCTATAAAGCACTGGCTGTCCTGGAACTCACTCTGTAGACCAGGCTGGCCTCAAACTCAGAAATCTGCCTGCCTCTGCCTCCCAAGTGCTGGGATTAAAGATGTGCGCCACCACTGTCTGGCTGATAATATATTCTGATTGTGGTTTCTTCTCCATCCATTCCTCCAGTTCCTCCTCACTTCACTTTCTATCCAGATCCACCCTTTTCTGTCTCGCATTAGAAAACAAACAGACTTCTAAGGGATAATTGTCCCGAGCTATGGTTCTCGCTGGCAAGAACACACTCCGACAACCGGATTCTTCTGCAGCAAAAAGCTTTATTGCTTCTTCAAAAGGGAAGACCCCGACCCCGGAAAATGGCGTTGCTTATATAGCCTTCAGCCATGGCGTTTCAGCACCTGATGTGGAGTGTCAGCTCCTGATTTGTTGCTCGCCCATCACCCCATTACTACGCCCCAAGATAGGCAGTGACTAGGCGTGAGTTCACTCTTGCACCTGCGTACAAGGCTTGTTTACTAGTTAGGCACAGCGGAGGCCGGTGCTGTCTTATAATGGCGATTGCTCACGGCACGGCTCTCCACAGATAATGATTAAAAATATATAATGAGATGAAACAAAAAATAACATATCACAATGGGACAAAAACAACCAAACAGAAGGAAAAGATCTCCAGAAAATGCTACTAAACAAACATAGGTGTAGAATCCCACTTGTTTGCACAATAAGGAATCCTATAAAAACACTAATCAGGAAGCCATCAAAAATAAACAAAGGTTAACAAGAGAGGAGAAAAATATAAATTAAATTAAAATTAAAAAATAAAAGGGTAATATTTAAAAAAACAAAATCTGTGACAAACTTAATGGGACCATATACCTCCAAAGAAGCCACTGAGTTTGTTTTCTTTTCGTCATCCACTGTTGAACATTCAGCCTACCATAGGAACAGCTTGTTTTCCCAGTGAGCCTCCCTTGGAGGAAACTATATTTCCATTTAAAAGTGGTTATCATTGGACATTCGTTGTTTCTGGGTTAAGAATGGGGCATGCGATCCCTTCCTCTTTCAATTCTAGGACCTCATCTGGTTCACACCAGTTCAGGTCCTGTGCATGCTGCCCCACTCTCTGAGGTTCATATGTGCCTTGATTCTGTTGACAGAGTTTTCTTGGTTCTCTTCATTTCTTCTTGCTTTTATACTCTTCCCACCTACTTTTCCATAGGATTGCCCACATTTTCTTTAGGGCTCATTGTTCTAAGATCTCCTGCTCTCTGAATAATGCCTCGCTGTGCATCTCTGTATTTGGTCTCATGCGTGATAGGAAACCACTCCATTGATGGATGAGCAAGGCACTGACCTGTGAGTATAGCCAAATGTCATTACAAGTCATTTTATTGCTACTTTTTGAATGTTACTTTTAGAACAGTAGTATTTGGCTTCCTCCTAGTTCCCTGAGATATCTAGTTTCAGATTCCTGGAACTGGAGTGTTCCACCAAGCATGACTTCCATCTCATGGAGTGGGCCTTCAGTACAATCAGATAGTGGTTGTTTATTGCCACAAGCTTTGAACTAGCTGATGCTGCAGGGAGGACACTGGTGTAAATCAAAGAGTTTGTAGTTGAGCTGCTGTTTACATTTCTCTCTTGGTACCCTGCAGAATACTTTCCTGCGACAAGGATCCTAGTATGTAGTGGTGTGAACTTTATGTAGGCACCAGCTTCAGACTTCCTTCATGTTCAAAGAGTTATGCAGGTGCTGTCTTAAGCAGTAGGACATTTCTGTCAGTCTGTGTTGTGGCAATATCTATGTTGTTTGGGCCTCCCAAAGGACACCTTTTGCTAACAACATAATTAGATGTAACCATTTCCTAGTACTGGAAGCTTCATTTGGTGACAAGAGGTATCCAGGAAGGGCTCTGTCTCCTCCATTATTTGGAGATTTCAATTAGCTCACCTTCATATATATATATATATATATATATATATATATATGTGTGTGTGTGTGTGTGTGTGTGTGTGTGTGTGTGTGTGTGGTGTTTGAATAAAAGTGGACTCAATCTCAATAGGTTCATATATTTGAATACTTAATCACAAGGAAGTGGCACTGTTTGAGAAGGGTTAGGAAATGTGACCTTATCAGAGTAGGCACAGCTTTAGTGGAATAAGTGTCTCACTCAGGGTAGATTTTGAGGTTTCAAGTTTCCAAAGCCCATGCCAGGCCCAGTCTCTGTCTCTCTGTCTGTTTTTGTCTATCTTTCTCTGTGTCTCTGTCTCTCTGTCTCTCTTTCTCTCTCTCCCCCTCGTGACATGCATGCAACCACATTGCTTGCCATGGTGAAAATGGACTGACCCTCTGGAAACAAGCTATAAGCAAGCCTCCGGTTAAATGCTCTCTTTTGTAAGAGTTGTCTTATTCATTATGTGTTTTCACACCAATAGGACAGTGACTAAGACAAGCAGCTTCTAGTTTATTAGATTATCTCTCAAACTTTAGCTGCCCCTCCTTATTCGCTCCCCACTTCCTCTCTTCTCTCCCATTCTCCACCTGATCATTTCATTCCAGCTCCCTTAGATTAATCCATAAGTATCAATTCTATTTAGTTTTCCTAGGGAAATATATCCCTAGTCTCATACTCTATGCCTAACCTCTGTGGTTCTACAGATTGTATCTTGTTTATCATCGACTTAACAACTAATATCCACACATAGTGAATGCTTATCATATTTGTTTTTTTGGGTCTGGGCTATATCACTCTGGATGACTTTTCCTGGTTCTATCCATTTGCCTGCAAAATTCATGATGCCATTTTTTAATAGATGAGTAATATGCCATTGTGTAAATGTACCATTTTTTAAAAAATCCATTCATCTGTTGAAGGACATCTGGGCTGTTTCAGTTTCTGGCTATTATGAACAACAATGAACATAGTTGGACAAATTTCTCTGTGGTAAGAAGAAACATCCTCTGGTTATATGTCCAAGAGTACTATAACTGGATTGTGAGGTAGTTCAATTCCCATTTTCCTGAAGAACCACACTGATTTCAATAGTGCTAGTACAAGATTGTACTCCCACAAGCAATGGGTGATAACATGATATCTCAAAGTAGTTTTTGGTTTGTATTTTCCTGATGACTAAGGATATTGAACATTTCGTTAAGTATTTCTTAGCTATTTAAATTTTCTCTTTTGAGAATTCTCTGTTTACATCTGTACTCCATTTTTAAATTGTTATTTGTTTTATTAAAATCTGGTTTTATGTGCTCTGCATGGATATGAACCCTCTATTGAATGTGAGGTTGCTAAAACACTTTTCCCATTCTGTAGGCTGCTACTTTGTTTGATTGACAGTGTCCTTTGCCTCACAAAAGCTTCTCAGTTTCATGAGGTCTCATTTGTTAATGGTTTATCTTAGTATGTGCTCTATTGGTATTCTGTTCAGAAATTTTTCTCTTGTGGCAATGAGCTCAAGGCTATTCCAAGTTTTCTCTTCTATGTGGCTCAATAGATCTAGTTTTATCTTAGGGTCTTTGATCCATTTGGAGTTGAGTTTTGGGCAGGGTGATAAGAATGCATCTGTTTGGATTCTTCTGCATGCATCTATTCAGTTTTACCAGAACCATTAGTTAACGATTCTCTAAGTGTGTGGATTTATGTTTGGGTATTCAATTCAATTCCAAAATGTCTGTTGTTTTTAGTTTGTTTGTAAAAACCCTGTTTTTTTTTAACTTTTTAGTGATTCTTTGTGAATTTAATATCATGCATCCCAGTCTCATTCATCTCTCTGTCCCTTCATATCTGCCCTTCCCCATTGCAACCTGCCCCTTCCAATAAAACACACAAGCAAACAAACATGCAATAACAAAAGTGAAAAAATCTCTCATTATGGAAGCTGTAGTAGGTTACAGTGTGTGCTGTCATACATTACAGTTTGTCCCACAGCATATCACTCTGTCCACACACCTTCATTTGAAAATGTTCATTGCAATGGCTTATTGGTCTGGTTCTAGATCTCTTGCTTCTGTGATACCATAAACATTGCATCTTCACTGGGACGCCTCTAGGATATCCTGTTTTTCCCCTGTGTTATGGAGTTCCTGGAGTTTTTGGTCAGCAGGATTGGCCCTTTCATGCAACCCAATTGTTCACAGATGATATAGATTGAAGTCAGAGCCCTGGATTGGGTCTGAGTACAAGCTGAGCTCAACTCAGCTGGGTAATACCTGATCAGTGCTTAATTCTCTCTTATCTGTACCACCAGGTCAAGCTCTACAGTACTGGTCTAGCTAAGCCACCTGATGACACCTCATGCAGGCTCAGGTCTCCTGCTCCCATGCCTTTAGGTCTGACTCACCTGCATTCAGAGCCACACTATGGAGTCACTCTGCTGTCCATTCAAGTTGCCTGTCCCACTTCCCCAAGCACTGAAGCTATTGAGGAGTGGGGTCAGCTCTTCCTGCTTTCATACCCTCAGGACTGGCTCACCTGTGCCTTCCCCATCAGGGCTTGTCCACTGTGTTGCCCTGGCAAGGTGTGGTGTCCATTTTCTTAGTGCTACAGTCAGAGGAAGCAGGGACAGCTTTCCTGCTCTTCATGTTCTCAGGACCAGCTCTCCAGACTACTGACTACCTCAGGTGATAAGGGGAAAGAAGGTTGTGGTGGTGGTGGTGGTGGTGGTGGTGGTGGTGGTGTGTGTGTGTGTGTGTGTGAGGCTGGTCGGGGGAGAACACAGCAGACAGACCAGTGACAGGTTAAGTTTCACCACTGAGTTGGCTTACCTGAATCCCCTTCACCAGGGCCAGCTTTACTGTGCTGCCCAGGTGAGGCACAGGGCCTGCTCTCCTTAGTACTGCTGCTGGGTAGACATTGAACCCAGTCCTCCAGAGCACAGTAACCAGTGACAGATGGGGCCAGTTTTGCGTAGTTCCTGATCATCCACGTGGTCTCTAGTGGCTGCTCTGATCAGGGACATCCTTATGTTTTCTAGTTGTAATCTGAGCCACAGATATCAGCACAGACCCCTGCCTGTTTAGTGAAAGAAAGATGAAATTTTAAGACCTGTAAGTCATATAAAGTACTCAGAAATTGCTGGTTGTTTGTGAGCCTAGAGGCTGCCTGGGGCTGAGAACAAAGAAAAACAAACCCGGGGATGCCCCGTAGTTAAAACATTCCTGAGAACATCTTGACCATCAAGATAAAGTGGAATGTGAGGACATACAGGGCTATCTAAATTGAATCAACAACTCACAGAACTCTGACACCCTGCACATACATGTAATTTTTCTGTTGATGTTTGAATAAGCCAATCGTGTGTTGCTATGCTGAGTTCCAAACCCCTAGGCCCCTTACCCCATAAAAAACCCCTAGCTTCTGAGCCTTGTGGCTGACATCTGTTATCTCTTGTGTGGGATGCACGTCGGTCTGGAGCTCCATCATTAAACTGCCTCATGTGATTACAGCAAGATGGATTCTCGTGTTTCTTTGGGTGCTCTCTCACTCCCGAGACTAGAGTGGGGGTCCCTGAAAGGGGGTCTTTCATTTTGTAGCCACAGACCCAGATCTGGTTCTCAGAGGCAGCTTGGGCTGGGACCTCACCATGGTCCCAGGTGGCAGGACTGGTCATTTACAACAGGCTACTCCTCTCCACTCTCAAGTCTCCAGTTGCATTTTTGTCACAATGCTTAAACTTCTCCACTTCTCTTTCTCTCCAAACTGTCCACTATATACTTGCACATTGTGGTGATTGCCACCGCAGGATAGCCACATAGCTGGCAGATTTTGGGGTGACTGGCATGGGGGAAAGTATGTGTTTTCAGCCCATCTGTTCAGGTCTGTGGGTGGCATGGTCAAAGGTCTTTTCTGCATCTGATGAGATTAACTTTTGTCTTTCAGTTTGTTTACATGGTGGATTGCATTTATCTATTTTTCTTGTTAAACCATTCCTACCTCTCTTGGATGAAGCCTACTTGATCATATTGGATGATCTTTTGATGTTTTCTTGAGTTTTGTTTTTTTATAGTTTATTGACTATTTTTGCATTTATGTTCATAAAAGAAATTGCTCTTCTATTCTTTTCTTGTTTGAGTGTCTATGTGGTTTTGGTATCAATTGTTTCTATTTTCTGGAATAATTTAAGGAGTATTGGCGTTAATTTTTCTTTGAAAGTCTGGTATTATTCTGAACTAAAACCATCTGGTCCTGAGATATTTTTGTGGGGAGACTTTTAATGACTGCTTATATTTCACTAGGGGCTATAAGTCTATTTAAATTTGTATCTAGTATCCAGTATTGGTAGAGTAGCAGAAACCGGAGGAGGCCTTGTACCAGAGCAAACAGTTATTGCAATGAACATTTGCAAGCAAAGAAGTGAGGACAAAAGGGTATATTGTGAGACACACTGTGACACACTATGGCTTCCACAATGAGATTTATTTTTTCTGTTAAAGAGGAGGTTGCAAGGGTGGAGGGTGAATGCAAGGGGAAATGAGTGGGATTGGGTTGCATGGTGTGAAATTCCAGAGAACCAATAAAAAGTGAGAAAAAAAGAAACATAATTTCACCAAGAAAACTGGCAAATGGTCTTCAACACTTAATGAATTTATCACCAACATTATAAAGTACCATTTTTATTTCATGATTATGATTTAAATTTTTTCTGTTAGTGAACAGAGTTCTGCCTCTTTTTTTTTTTTTTTTTTTTTTTAGACAGAGTTTTTCTGTGTAGCCCTGGTTGTCCTGCAACTCACTCTGTAGACCAGGCTGGCCTCGAACTCAGGAATTCACCTGCCTCTGCCTCCTGAGTGCTGGGATTAAAGGCGTGCACCACCTCACCTGGCTCTGCCTTATCCTTTTTAACCAGTGCACAGTGCTGTCTTTATAAAGAGGTTATAATGTTTTGGTAAGATTTCCAGTGATTGACACTCAGGTTTGGAGGGTCAAACTGGGCACATTTCCATGTGCAGTGCTTACTTTAGGGTAGACACAAATTTCCATTATAGTTAGATCCTTCCAAACTGACAGTTCTGTTTATGTTGTCTGGTAGTATACATCTCCCTACTCTTTTTATTGATTGATTTTTTTTGGCAATTTCATACATATGTATACATATAGGTTATTCTGTCTTCTACAGTTTCTCTAAGCCTCCCTTGTATCATGCCTCAGTATCTCATCCTTAGCAGACCATTTCCCAATTTCATGACTTTTTTGGGTCCTGTGACCTATTTAGATTAAGCAGGACTATCTATGAGATCATTTGATTGAAACTATCCACTGGAATTAAGGTTGGGATCATCAGTGGGTACACAACTACAGAAAATGATTCCCATTCTTCCCAAATTTATCTGCTGCACTTAGTTGACAGTATGTATCCTCCATTATTTTAGTCAGACATTTTCATACTTAGTAATGGGTGAAGGCACATTGTCTTTATGATTTTAACTTACGTATTTATATGCTTAATTATCATGACTGTGATTATATCTCATACAATTTTTTATTTATACAATTGCTAATTTCCTGTTCCTATGTTAACAAAAATTTCTATATTGATTGCTGTTTTTATTAGAAATACATGACCTACTTATTTTCATTATTTTATTATGTCTTTTCAAACTTGATGAAAATTAGTGTCTTAACCAGGTCTGGCCATGCAGTTCTGTGGTCCAAGTTACTTGTCAGAAGCAGGCTGGTGGAAAATAGCTTACAAATAAAGAATTTGTTTTGACGTTTTCAATGCCTTACATTCAATACCTGTACTTTTATGTACTGTGATAACATGTGTCTAACTGGATCACATGCACTTAACTTAAATTTAAATGTAGAATTAAATTCCATGCATTTAAAATTTAACCAAATCTTAGATATGTGATAACAATTTTTGAAGCTTAATTTAAAACTATTTTCCCCTTAGATCATTTATGGACATTTTACCATATATCTATATCTATATCTATATATACATACACATACATATATATGTATATATATTATATATGTGTATATACTATATATACATATACATATATATATATAATATATACACAACACACACACACACACACACACACACACACACACACACACATATATATGCCTGTAAGGTAGAGAGATTTTTATGGGTTTCTACAAATGTCTGGATCTATTTTGCTAAAGTCCTGTAAAATATAGTGCTTTGTGTTGTAATCAGAATGTCTATGTTCATTTTGTAAAAGCCATTCATGTTTTAGTAGCCTTTGAGCTCTTTTAAGCTATTTACAGTCTGTTACCAAAAATATTTCTTTATTAAAATACTAAATATACATCTTATCTCTGGAAAGATCTCCCATGCACATGGGTTGATAGGATTAAGCATAATGAAAGTGACCATCATACCAAAAGAAATCTATAGATTTAGCTCAGTTGCCATACAAATTCCAATACAATTCTATATAGATCTTGCATGAACAACTCTCAACTTCATAAGGAGAAAACAAAACAAAACAAAACAAAACAAAAAACAGATAGTTTAAACAACCCCATATAATAAACAACCCTGTAAAAAGAACTTCTGGAGGTATCATCATCTTTGATTTCAGCTGACAACAGTAATAAAAATGCAAATCAAAACAACTCCAAGATTCCTCTTTTACGTGCCATAATAGCTAAGATCAAAAACTCAGATGATAGTTCATCCTAGTGAAGATGTGGAGCAAGAGGAACACTCCTTCATTGCTGGCAGGAGTGCAAATTTGTACAACCACTTTGGAAATCAATTTTGCAGTTTCTTAAGAATTTGGGAATTGATCTACCTCAAGATCAATCTGCTATACAACTTCTGAACATAACACTGAAGGGAAGCTCACCTCTACCACAGGGACATTTGCTCAACTATCTTCATAACAGATTTATTCATAATAATCAGAAACTACAAACAAGCTAGTTGTCCCTGAATCAAAGAATGGATAAGGAAAGTATGGCACATTTACAGAATGAGGTATTACTTAGCCATTAAAAACAATGACATCATGAAATTTGCAGGCAAATGGATAGAACTAGAAAAATCTCATCCTGGGTGATATGACCTAGGCCCAGAAAGAATGTATAGTATGTACTCATTTTTAAGAAGATATTAGTCATAATGTTCAGAATGCTACAAACTGCAGACCCAAAGAAGCTAAGTAACATGGAGGGTCCAAACAGAGGACACTTGAACCTCACTGAAAAGGAGAAATAGAACTGACATCAAGGGTGAAGGGAGGGAGAGAATTGTGTGCAGGAGGGAGTGTGAATGGGGATAGGAGGGGGAGGATAAAGGAAGAAAGTTCTATGAGAGACAACTGGATGGAGAGCATCTCAGGAATGAGCTAGAAACCTTGGGCAGTGGAAACTCCCAGGAATGTGTAAGGGTGACCCTAGCTATGATGCCTAGCAGTGGGGGATATGAAGCTTTCACCAGCCATTTCAGATAATCAGGCAAGACTTCCATGGGAGGAATCTGGATATTAACACAGTCCAAAAATTCCCACCACAATTTGTCCGGCCAACAAGATGTTCTGAGATAAATGATGCAGCAGAATTTGAGGGAAAGGCCAGCCAATGATTGGTCCAACTTGTCCTGCCTACAAGATGTTCTGAGATAAATGATGCAGCAGAATTTGAGGGAAAGGCCAGCCAATGATTGGTCCAACTTTAGACCCATGGCATGAGAAGAAGCCCACCTCTGACACTATTAATGATATCTTGCTATATCTGTAGACAGAAGCCTAGCATAACTGCCATCACACAGACGTCACCTAGCAACTAATGGAAACAGATGCAGAGACCCACAAACAAACATTAATCAGTGAATTGGGAATTCTGTGGAAGAGGAAGAATTAAAGGAGCCAGAGGGGTCAAGGACACTACAAGAAAATCCTAGAATCAAATAATCTGGGCCCATAGAGGCTCATAGATACTGAACTGCCAACCAGAAAACATGCATGAGATTGACTTAGGCCCTCTGTACATATGTAGCAGGTGTGTATCTAAGTCTTTATGTGGGACTCCTAAAGCAAGAACAGGGTCTATCTCTGAATACATTGGCTGCCTTTGGATGTTTTCCCTCAAAAATGCTCCCTTGTCTAGACACAATAGAAGATGGCCCTAGTCTTTCTGCAACTTGCTATGCCAAGGCTGCTTGATATCCACGAGAGGCTTTCCCTTTTCATAGGAGAAGAGGATGAGGAATGGATATGAGGGATAGGATGTGAGAGGGAGGGACTGGGAGGAGAGGAGGGAGGGAAGCTTCAATCAGGATGTAAAGTAAATAAATAGCTTAATCAATAAAAATATAATTCATTTTGACTGGTGTAAGGTGGAATCTTAGGGTTGTTTTGATTTGCATTTCTCTGATCACTAAGGACTTTGAACATTTCTTTAAGTGTTTCTCAGCCATTCAAGATCCCTCAGTTGTGAATTCTCGTCTTAGTTCTATACCCCATATTTTGATTGGATTGTTTGGTGATTGGATTGATTGGTGATTTGGATTGATAGGATTATTGATGATTAAATTCTTGAGTTCTTTATTAGCCCTTTATAAGATGTGAGGTTAGTGAAGATTTTTTTTCCCAATCAGTAGATTGCTGATTTGTCTTATTGACTATGTCCTTTGCCTTACCGAAGCTTTCCAGTTTTATGAGGACCTATTTATCAATTCTTGATCTTAGAGCATGAGCCATTGGAGTTCTGTTTAAGAAATTTCCCCTGTGTGCCAATGAGTTCAAGGTTCTTTCCCACTTTCTCTTCTATTAGATTCAGTGTATATGGTTTTATGGTGAGGTCCTTGACCCACTTGGACTTGAGCGCTCTACAAGGTGACAAATATGGGTCTATTTTCATTCTTCTATATACTCCAGCAGGAAGACAGGATTTCAAGTGAGGGATGGGGTTGCCATCTCACAGTCACACCTCTGACCCATAATTGTTTCTGTCTGAAAGCATTACAGGGATGGAAATGGAGAGGAGCCTGAGGAAAAGAAGGTTCAGCAACAGGCCCAAAGTGGGATCCAGGCCAAGGGGAGGCTATTACTATTACTGAGGCTATGGAACACTCACAAAAAGGGATCTATCATGACTGCCCTCTGAAAGACCCAACAAGCATTGAAAGAGTCAGATGCAGATATTTGCACCCAACCAATGGACAGAAGCTGCTGACCCCTGTGGTTTAATTAAGGAAGGGTGAAAGAAGCTGAGGAGAAGTGCGATTCTGTAGAAGGCCCAGCAGTCTTAATTAATCTGGACCCCCGTGATCTTTCACACACTGGACCACCAAACAGACAACATACACAAGCCGATATGAGGCTCCCAACACACATACAGTAGAGGACTTCCAGGTCTGTGTTCCTTCAGAGATGATGCACCTAACTCTCAAGAGACTGGAGGCCTCAGGGAGTTTAGATGTCAGGTGGGGTGGGGGTGGTGGCATCCACATGGAGAATGGGTGGGTGGGGAGGAGGTGTGGGATGTGGAGCAGTCAGAGGGTGGATAGGGAGGGGCAGGGAATGGAATATGGAGTGTAAAAATGAGTTATAAATAAAATTAAATTTAAAATATAATTAATTAAGATACGGGTTGGAGAAAGCAAGTTGCTTTCACAGAAGACCTGAGTTTGGTGCATAAGCATCTGCAATTTTATTTTGAGGGGATCCAACACCTTTTCTGGCCCCTACATACCAGTTCCTTATGTGATGCATGTGCATACAAACAGACATAAACTTTTACATGTACAATAAAAGAAACTAATCTTAAAAATTAATTAAAATAATTTATATTTATATAAAGTATTAAAAGTTCATAATCAATATGTAATAGTGTTTCAAACATGTATTCATTATATAATATTCAAGTCAGTTTAATAATACCTATATTCAAATCCTTTCTTCCAACATCATGAAGTACGAAGTTTCTTTTTGCTAGCCATATTAACTTTGGTAATTACTTTCCCAATCTCAACTTGTTTGAGATTAACTCCTTTAGATTCCACACATGAGATGTGTGGTACTCATATTGTTGTGCACAGCTCCTACACTAAATAGTGACATGATCACTCCTGAATGATTGGCACCATTTGATTTCTAAGAGTCTGGCTTAAAGAATAGTGAAGCTTATTACTGTATGTTGGAAGCTCTCAAATAGAAAGCAAATAGTGGAAGTTATTTTTATCAATTTCAAAATTTTAATCAATTTCAAAGATACCATATTCATTTGTGATATCATATAGTTCCACCATATTAATGATATATATATATATATTTTTTACTTTGTAACGATAGAAATTTTATGATCAAGTTTCTATCTATTTCCTTAAAATGTATCTGAGTTATTCCACAATTGACTTTGACTCTGGTGCTTTTTATTTACTTTTCAAAGTGCACGTCAGCCATGCAACCCATTAATCATATTTTGTGGGTGAAGACAAGGCCCCTGTGGCTGGATCTTAACTTATTTTCATGACAATTAATCATTGTGTGACAGTGTTGAGGTCATGGAAAGCATGCCATTGTCCACCACTTAAGTTCAAAGAGAAGACTCAGAGCAAAGTGATGATCTGATAAGATATTAAAGTAGCCTAAAGATAGGAGAACCCTGACAGTTAACTTGGGGTCAGTGGCTGCAATCTTTCTTCCTGCGATTATCTAGAAATGTGTCCTATTGGCCTATTTATTAGTTTTAAGTATTTTCATAAAGTTTGACTTATGTATCCTGTTTATTACATAATTCTCCAGGAGCAAAGCTTACCAAAAGAGTTACTGAGGCACATTTGTCTCATATATATTAGTATTTCACATTTGTATACAGCTTATTGATTTCAGACTCATAACCAAAATATTTTCCAGTTTTATGTAGTGTGTGTGTGTGTGTGTGTGTTTGTGTGTGTGTGTCTGAGAATAAGACATAAATAACACAGTCTATATTATTGAGCATCTCTGATACAATAGTATATGTGAACTATGAGCTAGAGATGAAACAGTCACTGCTAAGATCTATGCATTTCACTGTAGAAAAATCTAATCATAATTTAAAAAATCAACCCTTGTAGATTTATCAATTCATTATTTTACTGAAAATGTGACATACAAGAATGTAAAATTAAAATTTACAAATACCATTTTTTACTTGTTTTTTCACCTACCTTCAAAAGATAATTTGATTCTTAGTTTATGTCATTCTGAAATAATATGTTGAGACATTTACTTACAAAATAGCAATTACTGCAATTATTTTTGTGGATTTCATGGAGAGATCCAGGAATATACAGTCCCTGGTGACGTAGCACTTAATACCTGTATCCTGCTTCTTCTGTCTTCCTTCTAGCTTCCCTGTTACCAAAATACGTTCTCATGTTTATTTATTTATTTTATATTTTATTTTAAATTTTATATCTGTGTTTGTGTGTGTGGTGGGAGAATCAGGCATGTATGTGAGTATAGACACAGTGGAGATGAAGATGGAGAGTTGGTCAAACAGACTGTTGTGGTTAAACCCAGTTGTCAAAAAATAAAACAAAAAGGGCTCAATCATGAAACAGGAAGTTGAGAGGTTGGAGTAGTGGTGGACAGGAATGAGAGCCAGAGAGTAAAGGGCAGGGTGAGAGGAACCAGGCCAGAAGAAGATGTCAGATTCTTCATAATTGCCATTACTGGCAGTTGTGAGCCATTCAAAGCAGATGCAGGGAATTCAGGCCCTCTGCAAATCCAGTATGTTGTCTTAATTGCTGAGCCATCTCTTCATTCCTCTTTTTCTTTTCTTTTCTTTTCTTTTCTTTTCTTTTCTTTTCTTTTCTTTTCTTTTCTTTTCTTTTCTTTTTTTTTCTTTTCTTTTCTTTTTTCTTTTCCGTTCCTTTCGTTTTCCTTTCTCTTCCTCTCTTTTCTTTTCTTTCCTTTTCGTTTCTTTTTAAACATATATTAAACTTTTTCTTTAAAAATTTGCATGCATATACTGCAGCCTGGTTCCTCTCACCCTGACCTTTACTCTCTGGCTCTCATTCCTGTCCACCACTACTCCAACCTCTCAACTTCCTGTTTCATGATTGAGCCCTTTTTGTTTTATTTTTTGACAACTGGGTTTAACCACAACAGTCTGTTTGACCAACTCTCCATCTTCATCATTTTATTTTATTTTATTTTATTTTATTTTATTATATTATTTTTTGAGTCAGGTCTTTTTTTCCCCTCCTAACCCAAGGTGTCTTGGAACTTGTTATGTAGACTAGGTTGGTCCCTGAATCACAGCCATCTGCCTGCCTCTGTGTCTCAAGAGGTGACATCAGAGATGTTGTCCTTTCATTCTTGCTGCACATCTCCACGCCTTTACATCATAAGGTTACAGCTTAGTAGCATTGACTTTATGTGGTTACCTTGAAGATACCTTGTTTTGTCCTCTTCATAAAAATTGTAGTCCATTGTTTTGTTGTTCTTGTTAGCCAGTCCATGTGGATGCTAATTAGTCTGTATATCTTTCTTTTAGACACATTTTTATCAGTTCATTGAGAATTTGGTATAATATCTTTTGTTTATAGTTACCTCCTCCCTCACTTCCTCCCCAAGCTGCACTCTCAGCTTTACTTACTTTTTGTTTTAAGCCCACTAAGTTCAATTTGTATTGTGTATATATTCTTTTTTATTTATTTATTTTTATTAGATATTTTCTTTATTTACATTTCAAATGTTATCCCCTTTCCTGGTTTCCCCTCCAGAAAACCCCCATCCCCTACCCCCTACCCCTGCTCATCAACCCACCCACTCCCACTTCCTGGTCCTGGCATTCCTCTATACTGAGGCATAGAACCTTCACAGGACCAAGGGCCTCTCCTCCCATTGATGACTGACTAGACCATTCTCTGCTACATATGCAGCTAGAGCCATGTGCTTTCTTTGGTTGGTGGTTTAGTCCCAGGAAGCTCTAGGGGTTCTGGTTAGTTCATATTGTTCCTCCTATGGGGCTTCAATCCCTTTCAGCTCCTTGGGTACTTTCTCTTCACTGGGGACTCTGTAGTCCAACCAATGAATGGCTGTGAGCATCTACTTTTGTATTTGTCAGGCACTGGCAGAGGCTCTCAGGAGACAGCCATACCAGGCTCCTGTCAGCAAGCTAAAGATACAATTCACAAAACACATGGAATACAAGAAGAAGGAAGACCAAATTGTGGATACGTCAGTCCTTCTTAGAAGGAGAACAAAATACCTATGGAAGGAGTTACAGAGACAAAGTGTGGAGCAGAGACTAAAGGAATGACCATCTATAGACTGCCCCATCTGGGGTTCCATCCCATATACAACCACCAAACCCAGACACTATTGTGGATGCTTATATACTCTTGAGTGTGTGGCTTTCCACTGGAGTGTGGTTGACTGACCAGAGGCTGCACTCTCCTTTAAAATAATATATTTTAATTGCAGTATAATCACATTACCTTCCTTCTTCCCTTCCCTCCTTCCTTTCCTTCCCATATTCTCTTCTTTCAAGGCCCCCATATGTTCCTTCAATATCAAATTAATACCTTCTGTGATTATTACCGCACAGTTATGTGAGTATATACATGTGATTTTCTGTGTATATATGTATGTGTGTGTTTGTGCATGCACATTAATAAAACTTGTTGAGTATGGTTTTCTGTGTGTGTGTATGATCTGAAGGCTGACTGCTTTGCATTGGATAACTTGAAGAAGGGAATCAGCCTTTGGGAAAGGCTAATTTTTCCCTCTGGATAATCATTAAGTTGCCTATAGTTCTGAGTCATTCCTCCCTTTTGAGATGACATGTTTATTCCTATTTTTATTTCTCAGGTCATATTGCTAAGCCATTTCTAGGAGAGATGGTTTCACAGCATACTTCTTGGTATTCTGGCTCTTACAATTGTTTTGTCCTTCTACCAAGCTGTCTCCTGAATCATAAATGCCAGATCTGTGCTGCAGATTTATCCACTGAGGCTGAGCTCCCACAGTCCATGACCTCCACATTAAATCCAGTCATGTTTTTATGAAATAGTCTTCATCTGTATGTCAGTTTATGTCTCAGTAGGTCCACCCTCAACATTGAGACAAATTCATCCCTTATTTGGCACAATAGTACCCTGGTTTTCTTCCTGTCTATTCCTTTTCCTGTTTTAGCTTTATGAGTGCTCCCACTTCTTTATGAAATTTGGGTGGGTTCTAATTCCCAGCTGTCAGACGCTGTCATCTTGAGACTTTGTGTGATTTGTAGAAAAATGTCTTGTGCTCAAAATCCAGCCTTACCACTCACTGACTGTATTACTTTGAATTAGTTTAATTTCTTTTATTTTTCAACTTTATTGTCTATAAAATGGGAATAGAAATAATGGTGATATACTAGTTGTTATATTAAATAAGTAAATGCAATCAGAATTGATTTCAAGGTATCTTATACTTATTATGTATATTGCCAAAGTGTCTTCCCATGATATTGTGATATGTCTATAGTTTTCATGTACTTCTATGCTGGTAACAAATACATTTGCATTTCTCTTAAAGTTGCACATAGTTTTCAAACAGCTATTTTCAACTACCAATTTGAATTTATATGTCTAATACACATATTCAACTTTAAGGTGACAAATGGAAACCTTGATATGCTTCTTCAAATTTATTTCCTGGTTTGACACTATAGTTAATTCCATTGTTTTGATTTTTTTTTTAAAAAAAGTTCTTGGATACAATTCTTTTTCTTTTCTTTTGCTTCCACAGAGATGTCACTTTTCTATCTCTTACAATTGAATTAAACTGTACATTTCTCCAATCTCCAAGACTAGAAGACTAGAGAAAGTGACTGTCATTTCTTAATTGTTACATAATTGCAAGTTTTTTTTCTGTCTTCATTCTTATTGTATTAAAGTTTGTCTTATATCAAATTCCGTAACCCTTCTGAAACACAGAATAATTTCATATGTCTTCATGCTGAGTACAAATTGCAGTTCAATAACTGTACATTGAATGAATGAGTGAATGTGTCATTAATTTTGTAGCATAGAAATGTGGTGGTGTTAAAAGCACATATATTCTCAAAAGTTTCCTAGCTCACAAAGAGTCAAAGAACAAAATATAAATAGTAAGTAGAAAGTGCTACATACTTAATAAAGCAAGTTAACTTATAAAAGCTATTAAGAGTAGCAGAGGATGGCCTTGCCTGACAGCAATGGGAGGGGAGATCCTTTTTCCCATGGTGGTTTGATGCCCCAGTGTAGGGAGATGCTAGAGTGGAAATGGTGGGTGGGTGGTAGAACACAGAAACAAAGAGGAGGGGGAGAGGGTGGATGTGGAATGGGGGGTCTGTGAATGGGTAACCAGGAAGTGGGATATCATTTGAGATGTTAACGAATGGAGTGATTAATTAAAAAAGGAACAAAACTAAATTAAAAAAGAGTAGTATGCTTTATTTTATTAAAAAATAACATGTAAAATGGTGTTTATCATATAGATGATGTCTTGAAGTATGTGCATACAAGAAATACTTAAATAATAAATAAATAAAAATGTGATGTTTCATTTTAATAGTATTTTGTATGGTGAGAATGCACTATTTATCCCAGTATTTAAAAAAGAATATCTCCTCATTCAACTGATTCTTGACATTTGAATTAAATTTTGTGTCCACTGACCAACATTTCTTATCCCTTCTAGGTTAGAATGGATGACCACCACTCTACTGTTTTTTTTCTTATTTCCAACATATTTTTTATTAGTTATTTGAGAATTTCAAATAGTAAACCTCGATCACACTCCCTTCCCGGTCCTCCTAGGGCCACGCCCCTTTTGTCCTCATTACCCCCCCTCCAAAAAAGAGAAGAAAAAAGAAAAGAAATACACCAAGTTCAATTTGTGTTATGCATGTACTCATTGGAACATGGTTAAACTCTAAATGGCCAGCCCCCTAAAGAAAACTGAGTGCACCCTCCCCTCTCCCTGAAGTCATCAACTGTGAAGAGTTACATTTCAGCATCACTATCACAATTTTAAAGAACTCTCTTCAATGGTTTCCTGTCCAGACTTATTTTATTTTATTTTTATTTTGGCAGGCGAGGGAGGGGGGTGTTGTCACAGAAGCCTCTCAGTTTCAACTGTGAGTCTGCAACCATCCATACTATTACAAAAGAAACTTCCTTGGTGGTCTCTGGCTACAGCTCACACTGTGGACCCCAACATGGCCTCCAGTGGCCGTCCAGATCATGGGGAGGGGTCTACAAGACTCACAGCAGCTCGGCACACATACGTCCTTATGACTTCAAGTGGCAGCACCAACAACAGACCTCCACATAACCTCAGGCAGCAGCGTGGAACACACACTTAAACACAGCTTCCCCCAGCAGCACAGACTAGGGAAGATCAGTGGCCCGTGGCTGCAGAAGCAGGACCATGGACTTCAATATGCTCCCACTTCCACCCGAGAGGATGATAACATAGAACACAGACATCAACATGGTCCAGGCCATGGACATCTGTATGTTCTCTGGGGTAAAATAAATCACGAACATCAACATGGCTTTGGTCGGCAGCACAGACCATGGATATCGATATATTCTCCATCGGTAGTACAGACCAGAGCCATTACCATAGCTCCCTGACCACAGACATCAATATGGCCCCAGGTGACAGCATGGACCACAGACACCAACACGTCCTCTGGCTATAGCGTAGAACACAGATACTAATAAGGCTGGGCAGCAGGTTTGGTGGGGGCAGAGCCTGGATGAGCTACAGGCAACTGCATATCACTCAGCCAGCCCAACTCAGTTATGACCCAGTTCACCCACACCTGTCATTGCTGTCCCAGGTCCACCTCTCCCCACCATGAACATACCACCTTGTCTGCCTTCTTTTCCACCTCTCCATCACACCTTTGTTCTTTGAAGTGGCAATGCAAACCACACTGTGTCCCACTAAATGTATATTCAGGCTGCCACCTGAAGCCATTTGTTTTTAATCAAAAATCTTTACGTGGAAACACGTATTGGAATGATTCATTACTCCAGTTCAAGGTTTCCAGTTTCTGAAGCACTATACATAATGAATTATCACCAAGACTTGTCTCATACATCCTGCTGTTGCCCAGAGTCATGGTGTTCTTGGTCACTGAGCAACTCATTGTGTTAAATGCATGCAGTACAACCTTAAAAGTCCTCGTAGACATGTTGCATGAAAAGTTAAAAAATGTTAAATAATTAATTTTAAATTAATAATTAAAATGATTTAAAAAGTATTCCTGTATAATATTATAAAGAATCCTTAAAGTATTTCAGTTGTAATTCTGTTCAAAGTCTCTTTAGAGATTTAAAGAAATCAGTCAACTGTGAGCCCCTACAAAGTAACAAAATGAAACAAACAATATAACCAATGAAGCAAGCAAGCAAACAAACAAAAACAGTGGTATATACCACAAAGGAAGAACCTGGTAATAGGGTGGAAAGATTAACAAAATAAGACTGAAGCCCAGCAGGGCCAACAGCAAACTTTGTTCAAACAATATAACCAATGAAGCAAGCAAGCAAACAAACTAAAACAGTGGTATATACCACAAAGGAAGAACCTGGTAATAGGGTGGAAAGATTAACAAAATAAGACTGAAGCCCAGCAGGGCCAACAGCAAACTTTGTTCTTTCATGCCTGGCTTCTGGGGCTCTAGGTGACCCTACCTTTGGATCCAGTAGACTTTGGTAGTCACAGCCCTCCAGCTCTGCTTATTACAGCACGTGCACTTACCTCTCTGTCTGAAGCTTTCTAAATGAACAGTCCCTGATCAAGGCATGTGCAGTGTCTTGATGTCTCTGAGGCAAGTAAGCTTTGTTGCTTTTGTTGCTTGTGGTTTGGGGCTCATACAAAAAGACAGCATTGTGTAGACCTATGGAATGAAGCTTTCACTTGTATTCTACTGTGCTGATTTCACAGTTTCTCGCATTGCACTTAGGTCTCTAATGTGTGATGATTTTTTTATACTTGGTCAAAGATCTAATTTCAGTTTTCTGTTTATAAATATTGTGCTTTTTCAATCTTGTTCATTGAAGAGATTCAGCCTCCTTTCTTCTATTGCATGTCGTGACACATTTGATGATAATTTTTTTTTTTTGATTTACAGAGGTTTTTTTTTTTAATTTATTTTTATTTTTTTCACAATACAGACTTTATCCCCCTCCCAGTCCACCCTCCAACTGTTCCACATCCCACACCTCCTTCCCCCATCTCCAAGAGGATGCCCCCTCACTCCACCAGACCTCTCTGGGGCTCCAAGTCTCTCCAGGGTTAGGTGTATCTTCTCTGACCGAGGCCAGACCTCTGCTGTGTATGTCTAGGAGCTCTCATATCAGCTGGTGTATGCTGCCTGATTGGTGGTCCAATGTCTGTAGAGATCTCAGGGGTCCAGGTTAGTTGAGACTGCTGGTCTTCTTCTAGGGTCACCCTCCTCTTTAGCTTCTTCCAGCTTTTCCTTGATTCAACCACAAGGGTCACAACTGCTGTCTATTGGTTGTGTGTAAATATCTGCATCTGACATCATTCAGCTGCTTGTTGGGCCTTCCAGAGGGCAGTTATGATAGGCTCCTGGTTGTAAGAACACCATAGCATCAGTTTTAGTGTCAGGTCTTGGTGACTCCCACTGTGCTGGACTTCAATTTGGGCCTGTTACTGGACCTCCTTTTCCTTAGTCTCTTCTCCATTTTTGTCCCTGAAGTTCTTTCAGACAGGGACAATTCTGGGTCAGAATTTTTAACTGTGGGATGGCAGCTACATCCCTCCACTTGATGCCCTGCCTTTCTACGGGAGTTGGACTCTGCCTATTGTAAGGCATTTCATCTAAGGTGCCCACCTTTGAGACCTGAGAGTCTCTCATCTCCCAGGTCTCTGGTACATTCAAGAGGGTCCTCCCACCTCCTATCTTCTGAGGTTGCCTGTTTCCATTCTTTCTGCTGGCCCACAAGTCTTCAGTCCTGTTCCACCCCCAATACCTGCTCATGTTCCCCTTTCCCCTCTGTGTTCCCTTTCCCACCAAGGTCCCTCTCTCCCCCCACCGCCTGCCACCTGTGATTGCTTTCTTCTCTCTCCCAAGAGGGACGGAGACATTTTCACTTGGGCCCTTTGGCGTGGTAGCCTTCATGAGTTCTGTGGATTTTATCCTGGGTATCGTGTACTTTTGGGGCTAAGGTTCACTTATTAGTGAGTACATACCATACATGTCCTTTTGTTTCTGAGTTACCTCACTGATAATGCTATTTTCTAGTTCCCTGCACTGGCCTGCAAAAGTCAGGATGTCCTCATTCTTAATAGCTGAGTAGTAGCCGGGCTTGGTGGCGCATGTCTTTAATCCCAGCACTCGGGAGGCAGAGGCAGGCAAATTTCTGAGTTCGAGGCCAGCCTGGTCTACAAAGTGAGTTCCAGGTCAGCCAGAGCTATACAGAGAAACCCTGTCTCAGAAAAAAAAAAATAGCTTAGTAGTATTGTATTGTGTAAATCAGTAATGTACAGATTGGAAAAAATATTCACTAACTCCAATACAGGGCAATATCCAAATATATATAAAGAACTCAAAAAGCTAACCACCAAGAAACCAAACATCTAATCAAAAAATGGGGTATAGAACAAAAAAAAATGGGGTATAGAACAAAACAGAGAATTCTCAAAAGAGGAATCTCAAGTGGTTGAGAAGTACTTAAAGAAATGTCCAAAGCCCTTAGTGATCAGGGAAATATAAATCAAAAAGACCCTGAGATTCCACCTTACACCAATCAGAATGTCTAAGATCAAAAACTCAGGTGACAGCACATGTCAGCAAGGATGTGGAGAAAGAGGAACACTCCTCCATTGCTGGTGGGATTGCAAGATGATACAACTCTGGGAATCAATCTGGAGATTCTTCAGAAAATTGGAAATAGATGTACCTGAAGACCCAGCTATACCACTCTTGGGCATATACACAAAAGAAGTCTGAAGACACCACAGGGACACCTGTTCCACTATGTTTATAGCAGCCTTATCTGTGATAACCAGAAGCTGAAAAAAACCCAGATGTCCCACAAGAGATGAATGGATACAGAAAATGTGGTTCATTTACACAAAAGCATGGATTTTATTTGGGGTTCATTGAATATATTTAAAGAAGAGACTTGTGAAATGAGAATAGACACACATTTTAAGAACATGTACAAAGAATGTCAGACTGAGGCTTTTTGGCATGAAAACGTTTTCACTCATTGACAGTCAATAAACTATGGACTTTGAAAAAGAGAAAAATGTGTTTGAAAAATTGAATATAAGAAAAGTCTTTGTTTTTTAATTAGGTAATTTCCTCAATTACATTTCCAATGCTATCCAAAAAGTCTCCAATACACTCCCCCCCCCCAGTCCCCCACCCACCCCCACCCCTTGGCCCTGGCATTCCCCTGTACTGGGGCATATAAAGTTGGCAAGTCCAATGGGCCTCTCTTTCCAGTGATGGCCTACTAGGCCATCTTTTGATACAAATGCAGCTAGAGACAAGAGCTCTGGGGTACTGGTTAGTTTATAATAATGATCCACCTATGGGGTTGCAGTTCCCTTTAGCTCCTTGGGTACTTACTCTAGCTCCTCCATTGGGGGCCCTGTGATCCATCCAATAGCTGACTGTGAGTATCCACTTCTGTGTTTGCTAGGGCCCGGCATTGTCTCACAAGAGACAGCTATATCTGGGTCCTTTCAGCAAAATCTTGCTAGTGTATGCAATGGTGTCAGCGTTTGGAAGCTGATTATGGGATGGATCCCTGGATATGGCAGTCTTTAGATGGTCCATCCTTTCTTCACAGCTCCAAACTTTATCTCTGTAACTCTTTCCATGGGTGTTTTGTTCCCAATTCCAAGAAGGGGCACAGTGTCCACACTTTGGTCTTCGTTCTTCTTGAGTTTCATGCGTTTAACAAATTGTATCTTATATCTTGGGTATCCTAAATTTTTGGGCTAATATCCACTTATCAGTGAGTACATATTGTGTGAGTTCCTTTGTGAATATGTTACCTCACTCAGAATGATGCCCTCCAGATCCATCCATTTGCCTAGGAATTTCATAAATTCATTCCTTTTAATAGCTGAGTAGTACTCCATTGTGTAAATGTACCACATTTTCTGTATCCATTCCTCTGTTGAGGGGCATCTGGGTTCTTTCCAGCTTCTGTCAATTATAAATAAGGCTGCTATGAACATAGTGGAGCATGTGTCCTTCTTACCTGTTGGAACATCTTCAGGATATATGCCCAGGAGAGGTATTGCTGGATCCTCCGGTAGTACTATGTCCAATTTTCTGAGGAACCGCCAAACTGATTTCCAGAGTGGTTGTACCAGCTTGCAATCCCACCAACAATGAAGGAGTGTTCCTCTTTCTCCACATCCTCACCAGCATCTGCTGTCACCTGAATTTTTGATCTTAGCCATTCTGACTGGTGTGAGGTGGAATCTCAGGGTTGTTTTGATTTGCATTTCCCTGATGATTAAGGATGTTGAACATTTTTTCAGGTGCTTCTCTGCCATTCGGTATTCCTCAGGTGAGAATTCTTTGTTCAGTTCTGAGCCCCATTTTTTAAAGGGTTTATTTGATTTTCTGGAGTCCACCTTCTTTAGTTCCTTATATATATTGGATATTAGTCCCCTATCTGATTTAGGATAGGTAAAGATCCTTTCCCAATCTGTTGGTGGTCTTTTTGTCTTATTGACGGTGTCTTTTGCCTTTCAGAAGCTTTGCAACTTTATGAGGTCCCATTTATTGATTCTCGATCTTACAGGGCAAGCCTTTGCTGTTCTTTTTTTTTTTTTTTTTTTTGATTTTGTATGTTGATTTTATTTTTATTTTTTTTTATTACATATTTTCCTCAATTACATTTCCAATGCTATCCCAAAATTCCCCCATACCGCCCCCCACTTCCCTACCCTCCCATTCCCATTCTTTTGGCCCTGGCATTCCCCTATATTGGGGCATATAAAGTTTGCAAGTCCAATGGGCCTCTCTTTCCAGTGATGGCCGACTAGGCCATCTTTCGATACATATGCAGCTAGAGACAAGAGCTCCGGGGTACTGGTTAGTTCATCATGTTGTTCCAACTATAGGGTTGCAGATCCCTTTAGCTCCTTGGGTACTTTCTCTAGCTTCTCCATTGGGAGCCCTGTGATACATCCAATAGCTGACTGTGAGCATCCACTCCTGTGTTTGCTAGGCCCCTGCATAGTCTCACAAGAGACAGCTATCTTTGGGTCCTTTCAGCAAAATCTTGCTAGTGTATGCAATGGTGTCAGCGTTTAGAAGCTGATTATGGGATGGATCCCTGGAAACGGCAGTCTCTAGATGGTCCATCCTTTCATCACAGCTCCAAACTTTGTCTCTGTAACTCCTTCCATGGGTGTTTTGTTCCCAATTCTAAGAAGGGGCACAGTGTCCACATTTTGGTCTTCATTCTTCTTGAGTTTCATGCGTTTAGCAAATTGTATCTTATATCTTGGGTATCCTAAGTTTTGGGCTAATATCCACTTATCAGTGAATACATATTGTGTGAGTTCCTTTGTGATTGTGTTACCTCACTCAAGATGATGCCCTCCAGGTCCATCCATTTGGCTAGGAATTTCATCAATTCATTCTTTTTAATAGCTGAGTAGTACTCCATTGTGTAAATGTCCCATAATTTCTGTATCCATTCCTCTGTTGAGGGACATCTGGGTTCTTTCCAGCTTCTGGCTATTATAAATAGGGCTGCTATGAACATAGTGGAGCATGTGTCCTTTTTACCGGTTGGGACATCTTCTGGATATATGCCCAGAAGAGGTATTGCTGGATCCTCCGGTAGTACTATGTCCAATTTTCTGAGGAACCGCCAAACTGATTTCCAGAGTGGTTGTACAAGCTTGCAATCCCACCAACAATGGAGGAGTGTTCCTCTTTCTCCACATCCTCGCCAGCATCTGCTGTCACCTGAATTTTTGATCTTAGCCATTCTGACTGGTGTGAGGTGGAATCTCAGGGTTGTTTTGATTTGCATTTCGCTGATGATTAAGGATGTTGAACATTTTTTCAGGTGCCTCTCTGCCATTTGTTATTCTTCGGGTGAGAATTCTTTGTTCAGTTCTGATCCCCATTTTTAATGGGGTTATTTGATTTTCTGGAGTCCACCTTCTTGAGTTCTTTATATATATTGGATATTAGTCCCCTATCTGATTTGGGATAGGTAAAGATCCTTTCCTAATCTGTTGGTGGTCTTTTTGTCTTATTGACGGTGTCTTTTGCCTTACAGAAGCTTTGCAATTTTATGATGTCCCATTTATTGATTCTCGGTCTTACAGCACAAGCCATTGCTGTTCTATTCAGGAATTTTTCCCCTGTATCCATATCTTCGAAGCTTTTCCCTACTTTCTCCTCTATAAGTTTCAGTGTCTCTGGTTTTATGTGGAGTTCCTTAATCCACTTAGATTTGACCTTGGTACAAGGAGAAGAAAAGTCTTTCTGTTCATTTATTTTAGGGATTTAAACAACTATAATATGACTCCAGGAGAGTTTTCAGCAGGGATAGGCCACAACAAAATCTTTATTGGCAAAAGGTAGACGGGCTTCTTAGTGAAAACATTAGAGGAAAACACAGAATTTGTCAGCATAGACCAGAAAAGAAGATGACAGCATCAGAGATACGATTCTGCCCAAAGAGGAAACCATTAACATGGCTTGTTTAGGAAAGAATGGGTAAGGGTTGCCAAAGATCCGCTTGAGCTATTAGGTGGATGTTGATACCAGTTAATCAAGTGAGTATTAACTATTTGACTCAAGAGTGTAAAACGAAGATTTGGCTTACAAAAAATTGGCAGTAATTACGGTTTAGGTAGCATTCATGACAAAAGAACTGAGAATTCACTGGTCCCAGAATGATCATTGAGTAAGAAGAGGGTGCCCCATAGGGGTTTTAACCTCAAGCTTGCTTTAAAAGGAAAAGAGCTGCCAATGAGTCCCCCACACCAATGTGTTGCTTTCCTACATGTATGTCTTATAGAGACAAATCTATTATCTGTTTGGCAAATTTTTATCTATACTTTGTAGATCTCTGTGATGCCAGTCAGCAAGTTACTGCTTTTCTTATATGCATAATGATTTGATTTTGCTATGAAATGTTAATAATTTTACCAATGCTTATCAAGCAGTTATTAAATATAAAGTATATTTTGAGATGTGATTAAATCCATTATCTTATTTAATCCCCAAGTTAATAACCCAAGGAGGCAAGTAACATACTATTTTCATGACTTTATGAACCTCACACCTGGTTACCGATGGAGCCGAGAACTGAGCTCAGGCTGTCAGCGGTGGAGCCTGCCTATTTATGCAGGTTTTGTACACTGATATTTCAGATGTATCTTCTTTGCTTTCAAATGTGCTATTTTAAAATATATGAATAAGTATAAATGTAATGAGCAAAAGGGCAGAAGACTATAAGCAGACACTTGTTTTTTTCAAGTTACATTTCTTAATTTTAGGTTAGGATTTACAATATTTAAGGAACAAAAGTCCCTTGAGAAATTCCATCCTTCTGAAATATAAATATACTTTTTAAATTTGGCAAAACATTCTTTAGAATTCATGAGTTTTCCTTACATATCAAATAAACTACTCTTTATATATTTCTTAACTTAATATTTAGTGCAAAACATTATCTTTCCCCCTACAAGGCATATCTGATCCAGTGGTATACATGTTAATAGCCGCAGACCATGGTGCTTATTATTAAACTCGTAAACTAGCCCATTTAGTGTCATTTATTTATTTATTTATTTGATTATTTATTTATTTATTTGCTTTCTTTCTCCTTTAATCATCAATTCCTTTGTTCCTTTTTTCTTTTTTCTTTTATTAGGCATTTATTTCATTTACATTTCCAATGTTATCCCAAAAGTCCACCACATGCTCCCCCACCCACCCACTCCCACTTCTTGGCCCTGGCGTTCCCCTATAATGAGGCATATAAAGTTTGCATGACCAATGGGCCTCTCTTTCCACTGATAGCCGCCTAGGCCATTTTCTGATTCATATGCAGCTAGAGACATGAGCTCCAAGGGGGTACTGGTTAGTTCATATTGTTCCACCTATAGGATTGCAGATCCCTTTAGCTCCTTGGGTACTTTCTCTAGCTCCTCCATTGGGGGCCCTGTGATACATCCAATAGCTGACTGTGAGCATCCACTTCTGTGTTTCCTAGGCCTGGGCATAGTCTCACAAGAGAGAGCTATATCTAGGTCCTTTCAGCAAAATCTTGTTAGTATATGCAATGGTGTCAGCGTTTGGAAGCTGATTATGGGATGGATCCCCGGATATGGTAGTCTCTAGATGGTCCATCCTTTCATCTCTGCTCCAAACTTTGTCTCTGTAACTCCTTCCATGGGTGCTTTGTTCCCAATTCCAAGAAGGGGCACAGTGTCCACACTTTGATCTTCGTTCTTGAGTTTCATGCGTTTAGCAAATTGTATCTTATATCTTGGGCATTCTAAGATTCTGGGTTAATATCCACTTATCAGTGAGTACATATTGTGTGAGTTCTTTTGCGATTTGGTTACCTCACTCAGGATGATGCCCTCTAGGTCCATCCATTTGCCTAGGAATTTCATAAATTCATTCTTTTTAATAGCTGAGTAGTACTCCATTGTGTAAATGTACCATAATTTCTGTATCCATTCCTCTGTTGAGGGGCATCTGGGTTCTTTCCAGCTTCTGTCTATTATAAATAAGGCTGCTATGAACATAGTGGAGCATGTGTCCTTCTTACCGGTTGGAACATCTTCTGGATATATACCCAGGAGAGGTATTGCGGGATCTTCAATCCATTGTTCTTATCATCTTCACAGAGTCCTGTATCCTTTAATTTTTCTTAACTTTAATTTTCATTTGGAGAATTTCACTCATTAGAGAATTTCACTCACTGGAGAATTTCCACTCTCCCACTTCCCACCCTGCCCCCCAGATTTCTGTAGTTTTTTTCCGTACCTTCTCAAATCGATAACCTTTTCCTTTTAAATAATGGTTATATATGTGCATATAAATATACAAATGCAGATTTCAAGGTGCATTTAGTGGGTTTTGCTTGTTTGGTTTTTTTTTTATGTTTAGTTTTTTGTTTTTTGTTTTTTTTTCAAATGTGTTACGGCTTATCAATTGGGATTGGATAATCATTTAGGGCACTACCCCTGGAAAGATTGACAATTACTCACTCAGCATTAATTAATATTCTGTAGTTCTTCAACTAGTGGTGTGGACCTGTGACACACACACACACACACACACACACACACACACACACACACATATACACACATTAGCATGATAACTGGTGCTGACAACATTCAGGTCTTGATGAAGCAGCCCTATTGTTAAGATTTCATGGACGTAACTACCCTGTCATAGCTAGAAGACATAATTTTGCAGCAGTCCTCTTGTACAGTCTTCTGTCCTTCTCTTCCACAAGTTCCTTGGCCTTAAATGTAGCAGTTATGTTGTAAATATATCATGGGCACCTCATGATCAGTTATTCTGTGCATTTTGACTAGTTTTTGCTCTCTTTAATGGTTGGTCTGCTGAGAAAAAAGCTTCGTTGATGACGTTTGAAAACTGCATCTATCTGTGGTTCCAAGGGTAATTATAATTCAGTTAGAAATTACACTGGTTTAGGAAAGTGGGGAGTAGTAGGTTCTCCTCTTAGATCCACGAACATGGAATTGCTCCTATTGAGTGGCATTGAGTAAATTAACTGCCCCTCATCACCATCTTTTACAAAGCTATGAACAATTTATAGGTTATCACATATGAAAGTTCAATCACCATGTTTTTTAATGGAGAAAACAGTTTTAAAAATTTGATGTATGTTTAAGTGAATAACGATATTTAATTTATGGGTATATCATTATAGCATTTGTTTTTCTGCCTACTCTCTTGTTTGTACATCTACATATTTACTAGCTTAGTGTTAGAGGTTGATTTCAAATTTCTCAAATGGGATTTTGAATTACAGCCTTCAGAAAGTTTATTAAAACTATGATATATTTTGTTCATTTTCTTCCTACCAAAGTTACCTTTTTAAAAGATGACATCACTGAGCTAGCATGCTGACTGTTTTAATAAATTATTTTATTCAATTTGTTCTAAGTTGTTATTTCATGCAATTTGTTCACGCCTATCTTTTTTTTTTCTAGATTCCCCACCATTTTGAAGTAGTCTTCCATTACTAAGGATTTAATTTCATGCTGCTCTCAAGTATCTTGAATGGAACCCAAAATGTGTGTGAATTCTGGAATGGAAAAATACTAATTTGTATAATTCACCAAAGATAACTATGCTAAATGATCCTTGCTCAAAAATACAATGAAAAGATAAAAAATATTCTTTATAAGTAATATTAATTCACCACACTACCATTTACTGTTAAGATCATAGAGAATGCAGCTTTAATGGACTGGAATTATTGCTGAATTAAAAGATAAATTGTCTCTATTTTAACAATAGAATTCTGCCTCGGGAATGTGGCCATCATCGAAATGTTTCACTTTGTCAAGTATTTCCAGCCAGGCCATTCCTGTTATTATGAAGCTTTTGTTGCCTTGACACACTTTCCAATATGCATACCAACTGTTTTCTCATATAATGGAAATCAAAACATGCTGAAAGAAAATATTTCCCTGCAACACAATACTATACAGTTACAAGAAGTCTATTGCTCTAAACTTAGGAAATGGCAGATTTTTCTCTTTTATTTTCAGGAAAGTTCTCTTGCCCATGCCTTCTAGGAGCCCCATGCTCTGATACACCAAGATCTAAGCTGAGATTCACAGATAGCAGATAATTTGTGAGTACAGAAAGGAGTTGTTAAAGGCAATTTTATACTCCATCAAATGAGCTTTGACTCGGAAGGAAATTTTAAACTGAACAGTATTCTTATTTTTATCTATTGTCTCTTTTGATCCCAGATAATGGCTTTTGTTAGTCAAACTTGCATATAATCTGTCCAGCAAAATGCCACCATTTTTTTCTGAGAACACTTTGTACTTGGCAAGGGGCGAGTCACTTCTAATTTTATGCATTGTCTAAATAACTATTCCACAACTATTCTATCAACAGCCGTATCATAAGTTACAATTTTTGTGTCTTTACATGACTATGTTTTATTCAATCCTATTGAGCCTTTACCTGCCTTTAAACCATCTGTCTATGAGGTATATTAGAAGCACAAATATTCTTACCAGCCCACCTTATGACTTGCTTTCCAACTCCTTTATTTCACTCTTATGGGCCTACCTTTGGTTTCTTCATCATAAACTTCAGTGTTCTCACTGCTTAGTCCTTCACAGATGTTGTGGGGAATTGTATGAATGGTTCCCATATGCTCATATATTTAGACTCTTGGTCCTCAGTTAGTGGAACTATCTTGGGAAGGACTAGAATATGTGGCCTTGCTGCAGAATGTATACTATTGAGGTTTCAAAAGCCATGTCATTCCCAGTCTTGATAGCATCAGCCTGTCGGTTAGATTGTAAGCTCTTAGCTACTGCTCTAATAACAAACCTGTCTTCCTGCTGCCATGCTTCCCACCATGGTGGCTGTAGAATCATCCTCTGATATAATAAATAATCTCTCAATTAATATTTCTTTCTGTGTTATATGTTGCCTTAGTCATGGTGTCTCTTCACAACAATAAAAATGTAACTAAGAAGAGGTCATAACTCATGACCAAGTTTGATTTGTGGTGTTCATGACTATTAAACATACATTTAAAATCTACCACAAATTCATGCTAGTTAGTTTAATCATGAACCCCATTAGAACTTTCTCCTTTTATCTTTTATTATTATTATTATTAATCATTCCATTCATTTACATCTCAAATAATATCTCACTTCCTGGTTACCCCTCCACCAACCCCCATCTCATGATATTCCACTTCCTGATTACCCCCATCCCACATCTGCACTCCCCACTCCCTGTTGCCTGTGAGTGCCCCCCCACCCACCCATCCACACTCTCCCACCCCACCACTTCAGCATTCCCCTACTCTGGGGCCAAGCGCCTGCCCTCCAATTGCTGTTAGACAAGGCCATTCTTTGCTACATATGTATCTGAAGCCATAAATCCCTTTAGGTACACTCATTGGTTGGTGGTATAGTCTCTGGGAGAATTAGGTGGTCAGGACAGCCTATGTTCTTCTTCCAGTGGGATTACAATCCCACTCCGATCCTCCAGCCCTTCTGCCAGCTCTCCCACCAGGTTCTCTGAGTTCAGCCCAGTGGTTGGCTCTAAGCATCTGCCTCTGCATTGCCCAGTTGATGGCTGAAACTCCTCAGGAACTGCCACACTTGGTTCCTGTCTAAAAGTCCCTCTTGGCCACAGCAAGTGTTGGATTTGGTATCTGCAGACATGATGTATTCCCAGGTGGGGTTGTTCCCCTTTTGGCCCTTCCTCCAGTCTCTGTTCCATGTTTTATCCCTGTTCTTCTTTCAAACAGGTACATTTCTGGGTTAAAAAAACTTTGAGATGGGTGGGTGGCCTCATCCCTCGATGAGGGGCTGTGCCTATCTACTGGAGGTGGTTCTCTACAGGTTCTATCTCCTACTTCACATTACGAATAAAATCAGTCCTGTTGAGTCCTGGGAGACTCATGTTTCACTGGTGTCTGGGACCCTCCAGTGGCTATCCCCAGTTCCTCATCCCCCCCACCTCTTTTTATTCAATTTCCTGACCTTCTGTACCTCTCTCACATCTTCTCAGTTTCTGATACTGCCACTCTTATTTCCCCCTTCCTCCTTTCTCCCTCCCTTGTCACCCTCTCCTTCCATCTTCCACAACTGTCCTGTTCCCCACCTCCTCAGTGCAGGGCTGAAGCATTCATACCCTGGTCTTCCTTCCTTCTAAGCTCCATATAGTCTGTATTATAGGCATTGCGAGCTTTTGGGTTAGTATCCACTTACTAGTGAGTTCATACTATGTGATTTGTGTGTGTATGTGTGTGTGTGTGTGTCTGGGTTACCTCACTCAGGATGATATTTTCTAGTTCCAACCATTTGCCTGCTAATTTCATAAAGTCATTGTTTTTAATTGCTGCGTAGTACTCCATTGTGTATATGTACCATATTTTCTGTATCCATTCTTCTGTTGAGGGACATCCGGGTTGTTTCCAGCTTTTGACTGCTATAAATAAGGCTGCTCTAAACATAATGAAGCATGTATCCTTGTTTTATTTTGGAGCATCTTTTGGGTATATGCCCAGGAGCAATATAGATGAGTATTCATGTAGAACTATTTTCAGTTTTCTGAGGAACTGCCAGACTGATTTCCAGAGTTGTTGTACAAGCTTGTAGCCCCACTAGCAATGGAGGAGTGTTCCTCTTTCTTCAAATCCTCACCAGCATCTGCTGTCACCTGTGTTTTTGATCTTAGCCATTCTGAATGGTGTGAAATGGAATCTTAGGGTCATTTTGATGTGCATTTCCCTGAAGACTAAGGATGTTGAATATTTCTCTAAGTGTTTCTCAGCCATTCAAAATTCCTCGGTTGAGAATTCTCTGTTTAACTCTGTGTCCCACTTTTTATTAGGGTTATTTGTTTCTCTGGAGTCTGCCTTCTTGAGTTCTTTGTTATTTTGGATATTATCCCTCTATTAGATGTAGGGTTGGTAAGTATCTTTTCCCAACCCGTAGGTTGCTGTTTTGTCCTATTGATAGTATCCCTTGATTTACAGAAGCTTTTCAATTTTATGAGGTCCTGTTTGTTGATTGTTGCTCTTAAAGCATAAGCCATTGGTGTTAAGTTTTCCCCTGTGCCCTAGTATTTGAGGCTGTGAATTGTATCATGGGTATTCTGTATTTGGATTTTTATCTGTTTACCTGCAGTTCTGTGAAATGTCTCTATCTGCAGGAGAAGGAAGAAGGAAGTGCAACCACTGTTCACTGCTCCAGTGCTGCTACTGCCCAGGTCACTGTGCTTCCTAGTTGCTCTGCACAGAACCAAGCCAGAGGTATAGGGAACTTCTAGTGGTGAAAGCTTTGGGGGAGCGCTCTCTTCCTAGGAAGTGTTATAGCTCTTATATGACAGATGCTCTCAGGCAATGGAGTAATTCTCACACACAGTTATTCCTTCAAAATAGTACCTTATATGCATTTTTAGGGTGGGTTGGGGTCTGACAGCAGATGTTTCCTATTGGGATGCCTCATCTACATATGGAGGGGGTTGGGGGTGCTGCTCCTAGGCGACTAATGGTCACAATTCCCTCTATGGGAGACTGTGGTTACGTGACAGGGGTCTGGTGTTCGGAGCAATTGAAGTTCTTGCCATCCCTTTGCTTCCAGAGGATTCCAACCTTGCTGAACCTTAGCAGATTTCCTCTCATGGTTCACTGTCCCACACTTATCAGTGAGTATATACCATGCATGCCCTTTTGGGTCTGGGTTATATCACTCAGGATGATATTTTTAAGTTCCATCCATTTGCCAGTAAAATAGAATTGAAGAGACAGAAATTAACCTACACACATATGGACACTTGATTTTTGAAAGTGAGTATCTTTGAAAGTGAGTTCCAGGACAGCCAGGGCTATACAGAGAAACCCTGTCTCTAAAAACAAACAAACAAACAAACAACAACAACAAAAAAAAAAAAGCCATAACCATACAGTGGAAAACAAGAAAACATCTTCAACAAATGGTGCTACATGTAGCAACAAATTGGATGTCGTCATGTAGAAAAATGCAAATAGATCAATATTTATCACCATGTATAAATCTCAAGTCCAAATGGATCAGGACCTCAACGTGTAACATGATGCACTGAACCTGATAGAAGAGAAAGTGGGAGATAATCAGGAGCACATTGGTACAGGAGATATCTTTGTGTGCAGAACACCAACAGCTCAGGCAATAAGATCAACAATTAATGAATCAGACCTCATAAAACTGGAAAGGTTCTGTAAGGCAAAGGATATTGTCAGTAGGACAAAACAGTAGCCTACACAATGGAAAAAGATTGTCTCCTACCCTACATCAGAACAAGGACTAGGATATATAGAACTCAAGTGACTAGTACCCTCTCTGGAGTGCTTGGTCTGCATATGTGTCTCCATGTGGGTCTGTGTCTCTCCAACTCCATTTGTTCAATCTTTCCAACAATTACCTGTCTGTTTTATTCTTATCCCTTTCCTTTAAAATAAAAATACCCTGCAATTAAAATTAACAAATGAAGTAAAATATATGTTGCAAAAACAAACACGCCATAAAGCAGTCCCTAGCCCTCCCTTCTCTTTTCCAAGAATTTCTGTTTTCTCTGTGCAGACTTCTCACCTCTCGTCGAAGAAATTTTATTTGCAATGGCTGAAAATTATTAAGGAAGACTACAACTGATCAAATGCAGAGAAACAAGTGATCATGTGGTGATTAGTCCCAGTTCATATATCTACAACATAATTCCTGCTCTGAAGGCTCAGGAAACATTGTGGAAGAGGGGATGGGAAGATTGTATTAGCAAGCAGATCGGGGCATCTGTTATAAGATTGTATGTGCTAGAAAAATCTCCATAGCATCTAGTGATTTAATTTTCTTTGGATAAATTTTATTATACATATTTAGGCACATACACATGTGCCTTCTACACATGAAGCTTCTGAGCACTTAGATTAAGAAATTTAATTTTTTATTTTCACTGCCACCCACTGCTCATTTTGTGCATATTTCTTCAAATTTTTTATTGCTGCTACTCACTTCTCTTTTACCAATGGGAGCATCATTACAAATAACACTAAAAAATGTTGCATATTGGTGTACACTGTGAGCTACAATAATCACTGACCTGGCAAGGGATGCGCATTTGTGTGATTGTGGCAAAAATATTATGGAGTTGACCAACCACTTTCTGCTTGGATTTAAGGCCCATTTGACAAGACAGAACTCATACTTCTAATTGTGAGCTTTCTTAAGAACTTGTGTCTGGGGAGTTTATAGGCACCAAGGGGTAACTCACTTCTGTTAATTTTATAAATGAAGATAATAACAAACATTTCTGAAAATACATATGTGTGTTTATTATATATTGTTAATACAGCTCTGATTATTGACAGCTTCTTGCACTGGTTAGCAATTACAGACTCAGAAGTAGTTACCATGAAAGAATAAGTGGCTGTGTAGTGCTTGGATCTAAACAGGACATTTATATCACACCCTCCTTCCCACAAGGATCAGGTATTATTGTGGAAGTAGGAGCAGAAGTATTGTAAGAATGAGGGATCAGAGAGAACCACTGCAAAACAGTCTTTTCCAGAATCGATAGGGTTGTTGCACACACACATTCACGGTCACTGTAGGTTTCTACAGGAGAGCTGCTCAATATCAAGCTACTCACAATTTCAGCCTGAATGTGGGAAGGGCTTATGAAACCTCACCTCTAGCTTAGGAACTGTTGACAGTTGATAACTGTTGGAAAAGGGAGAGCCAGTTGCTTTAAGAATGTGGCTCCTGGGAGGTTGCTATAGCAGTGGATGCTTCTACACTCATGCCCACATTAGCAATCCTGACTGGACAGAGTGAGTTAAAAAAGATGACATGAAATTGAAAGAGGTAATAGTGGTGGGTTCTGAGAAGAGTTGGAGGAGAGAAGTAGAGGCAAATATAACCAAAGTATATTGTATAATATATAAAATTATCAGAATAAAATATTTTGACACATCAACATAAAAATATCCAGTAATAACTAAAGAAATGATCACTAGAATGAGGGATAGGAGATACTTTTTTGCAATTTATATACCTACATGGGCTTCACATGCAGAATATATGTAGAACTCTAAAACTTCAAAATCAAAGGAACCTTAAGTGACTCAGTGTAGAGTAAACCTAAATAGGCATTTTCTAAGAAAGCACAGAAAAATGGCCGAGAGGAAGAAGAGTCTTTAAAAAAAGTCTTTAGTATCACTAATTATGAAGGATCAAAATTACAGTGAGAAGTCTCCTCACTGCAATTATAGTAGCTGTTTTCAGACAGTCAAAAATAATAAGTGCTGGTGATGCAAATAAAATGCACACTAGCCATAAGAAAATAAATTAGTTGAGCTATAGGGAAAGCAGTAAAGAGATGTCCCAAAAATCATTAAATCCAACTACTATATGCTCAATTGTCCTATTGGTTTATGTCAAAAGTAAATGATATCTGTCTTGGCTCTAGTTTTAATTCACAGGAACATCACACTCACACACACACACACACACACACACACACACACACACACACAGGTGTGGGGTGGGCAGACAGAGAGGGATGGCTAAGAAAACAATTTAAATCCCTTTGAATTTGCAGTTGAACTCTCAAGTAAGTAGGGACATGGCCATTATTGCAAAATTCAACTGGGTTAATTTCTGAAGTTATTTATTATTAAGAAATTAAAAATATTTTGTACAATAGTCTCCATTTGCTGTAAAAATAAGCTTCTTTTGGTGAGAAGTTAGAGGTACACTTCCCTAAGGATTTAAGAAAAAGTACTTAGAAGACAGAAATTATATATGTTTAGGAAACATTCAATAGGTTCTCCTCTCAAGTCTATGACTTCTACCACCTGGATAGTTGGTTAAATTTATAGTACCAGATATGAATTCCTCCAGCCGAGTGAGATTGAATCTAATTAAACAGCTGCTGAATACCCACAAACATGCAAATGCCACACTGTTACACCATGGTGGACATCCTAATGGTCCAGTCATTATGGTCACAAGCTTTGTACCTGTGTAGGGCTATCAGTTGTTCCTCCCTCTTGCCATCTTGGATAACTCCTTTTCACTCCAAGAGAGCTAGTCTTCAGGGAGGATGCTTTCAGGTCAATTTTTTCTTGATTTCTCCAAGTACTGTGCTCAAAGTGTATGATATCTTCAGCTATAGAATATCTTTTTTTCCATTAATTAATTTATGTTTTACTTTACATCCTAATATCAGCCTCCTCTCATCACAATCCTCTCTCATGCAGATCCCCTCATTTCTTCCTCCCCTTCTACAAGGGGAAGGGGGAGGTACTTTTGGGTAACACCCTACCCTGTCATATCAAGTCATTGTAGGACCAGCCACATCCTCTCCCACTGAGGCAAGACAAGGCAGCCTAGTTAGAGGAAGGAGATCCACAGGCAGGCAACAGATTCAGAGACAACCGGTGTTTCAGTCAGCAATAGGAAGTTAGCCCAGCCTCAACTGATACACCTGAAATGCAACCCCTATAAATAAGGTTCAGGGAAAATCACAGAAGATAAGAGAAAAATTTTAAGGAACAGAGGCCAGGGATGCCTGATGACAGATAGTGTCCTCTAGGCATGAAGGGAAAAGTTCCATGAACTCTCTTGTTTCTTTCTTTCTTTCTCTCTCTCTCTCTCTTTCTTCCTTCTTTTCTTTCTCTCTCTCTCTCTCTCTCTCTCTCTCCTTCCTTCCTTCCTTCATCCCTTCCTTCCTTTCTTTAAGATATTTTCTTTATTTACATTTCAAGTGTTATTCCCTTTCCTGGTTTCCCTTCCCCCTGCTCACCAACCTACCCATTCCTGCTTCTTGAAATGCAAATCAAAACAACCCTGAGATTCCACCTCACACCAGTCAGAATGACTAAGATCAAAATCTCAGGTGACAGGTGCTGGTGAGGATGTGGAGAAAGAGGAACACTCTTCCATTGCTGGTGGGATTGCAAGCTGGTACAACCACTCTGCAAATCAGTCTGGTGGTTTCTCAGAAAATTGGACATAACACTACCTGAGGACCCAGTTATACAACTCCTGGGCATATACACAGAAGATGCTCCAACATGTAATAAGGACACATGCTCCACTATGTTCATGAACTCTTAACAATGTGGTTGCTGAACAAACCAGCATAGTGGCAATACTAGTTGATATGACAATTAAGACATGAGGAATGCCATGTGATCCCACTTCTACACAAAAAGCTGTAGGTGGTCAATAGCAAGAGAGAGAGAGAGAGAGAGAGAGAGAGAGAGAGAGAGAGAGAGAGAGAGAGAGAGAGAGAGAGAGAGGAGTATACGCACATATATGCTGTATTAATTTGGGTTCTCTAGATAAACAGAATTATGAATGTGTATTTGTATGTGTTTGTGTTTATTAGATTGCTTTACAAACTGTGGTCCAGGCAACCAAATAATAGCTGACTATGAACAGAAACTCCAGGAATCAAGTAATTGCTCAGTCCACATAGTATACTCAGGAATTCTGAAGTAGTCTCTAATACCAATGAAGAAACGAACTTGTTAGCAAGGCAGCAAGGCATGCGTTAGAAGGCAAAGAGCAAAAGCCTCCTTTTTCCATTTCTATATATAGGCTCCCAGTAGAAGGACTGGCCCAGATTAGATCTGGATTTAAGGCTAACTACCTCAAAGATCTGGATTAGAACCACTTCTAGTTCTAATCTTCACACTTCAAATTAATCTGAAATATCTCACAGGTATGCCCTCCAATTTTGGATCTTAGTTAACTCCAGATATAGTCCAGTTGACAACCAAGAATAGCTATCTCATTTCTGTATATATGTAACAATAAAAAAGAAGAGATCATATGATTGAGATAGGGAAAAGGTGGAGTTAAAGGAGAACAGCAATGAGAATTGTGTAGATGTAGAATTCATGTATGAAATTAAAAGTAAAACCATTATAAAAGCTAACATCTAATAAAGGACACATGTAGAATAAATGAAAATTGCTATAAATAGAGAATCGCTATCTACTATTTAAACTGCATGCTTTGGGAAAGTGTGTTACTTAATGTATCTGTATGTTATTTTGTTAAATTTCAGCTTAAATAAAATTATCAAACCAGAAAAGCCATCACTGTGTAATTGCTATAACAAGAAGTCACTCATTTTGCAATTACATTATTTTTAAGCATTTGGATACTTTTTTACAATGGTATTGTGACTAAATATTTTATTTTTATGATAATCTTTGAACGTGGGTGTATATATGGGTTATAAAAGAGACAATTTAATTTATTTTGCTAAACAACACAGTGCTATGTATAATGACGACACACTGATGTGGTTTTAGGAGCTTTTATTTGTAAAGTGTTTCCTTATTTTACTTTTTGAGACTGTATCTGACTGCATTGTTCTTAGAACTTACTATGTAAAACAGGCTGACCTTAAACTCAAAGAGTTCTGCCTGCCTCTGCCTCCCCAGTTTTTCAAATAAAGGTGTACATGACCACAATCAGAGCTTTGCTTTGTTTTGGGGACTAGTATACAAAGTAGCAGGTTTCATTATGTTTTTTTTTTTTTATGCACATGGCATACTTGATCCAACTTATTCTTCTCCCCTGTAGCCCTCTCCCAACCTCAAAGGATGCTTTTCCTGCTCCCTCTCCTCTCCCCAATAGTAGTCCTTCCTGCTTTCATGTCATATGAGTTATGTTACACCCTTACTTCCATTTTTTCCTATTTTAAGATTTTCCTCCCATTTTTCCTGATCTCCTTTCATTAATGATACACACATAAACACACACCATACACATAAACACATATTATACATATGAACAAAAGCATATGTCATATGTCATTCTGAATCTGGCTATATCAGAATTTTCCCCCAACTTGACACAAGCTAGTTATCTGGAAATAGGGGACCTAAATTGAGAAGACACCTATATCAGGCTGGTAGATGGTTCTGTAGGTAAGTCTGTGGGCTATTTTCTTGATTAATGATTAATGTGAAAGGTCACAGACTACTGTGGTCAATAGCACCCTTAAACAGGTAATTCTGGGTTGCATAATACAGTAAGCTGAGCATGCTGTAGAAAGCAAAGTATTAACAACTGTCTTCCATGGTTTGTTTCTGATTTACCTCAAGGTTCCTGCCTTAAGGTCCTGCACTTACATCCCTCATGATACCATAAAGTGGGCTGTTACTCTAAAAAAACCTGATTAGGTTGTGTTTGAGAATATTGTGGGAGCTTGTGCAGAAGGACACTGAGATCTCACAGTTCATTAAGTTTGACAGAGGGAGCCTGGACAATAAGCATGCTCAGGGAGATGCAGGAAATGGAAGCTTATTTGAGAAGTTTCAGAAATTGGAGTCCCTTAAAGACCCTGAGTGAGGTAACCCAATCACAAAAGAACTCCCTCAATATGTACTCACTGATAAGTGGATATTAAGCTCAGAAATTTAGAATAACCAAGATATAAAATACAATTTGCTAAACGCATGAAACTCAAGAAGAACGAAGACCAAAGTGTGGACACTTTGCCCCTTCTTAGAATTCAGAACAAAACACCCATGGAAGGAGTTACAGAGACAAAGTGTGGAGCTGAGACGAGAGGGTAGACCATCTAGAGATTGCCATATCCGAGGATAAATCCCATAAATCAGCTTCCAAATGCTGACACCATTGCACACACTAGCAAGATTTTGCTAAAAGGACCCAGATATGGCTGTCTCTTGTGAGACTATGCCGGGGCCTGGCAAACACAGAAGTGGATGCTCACAGTCAGCTATTGGATGGATCACAGGCCCCCAATGGAGGAGCTAGGGAAAGTACTCAAGGAGCTGAAGGGATCTGCAATCCTATAAGTGGAACAGCAATATGAACTAACCAACCCCCCCCCCCCCCCCGGAGCTCGTGTCTCTAGCTGCATATGAATCAGAAGATGGCCTAGTCGGACATCAGTGGAAAGAGAGGCCAATTGGTCGTGCAAACTTTATATGCCTCAGTACAGGGGAACACCAGGGCCAAGAAGTGGGAGTAGGTGGGTAGGGGAGTGGGTGGGGGACTTTTGGGATAGCATTGAAAATGTAATTGAAATAAATATCCAATAAAAATATGGAAAAAAGACCCAATTAAGGTTGTTCATACAATATTTTATATTATGAATTTGTGGTTTTGGTTGGCAGTGTCTTTAGAATCAGTTGTTATTAACAAGAGATCAACATAACTGAAGTGAAAGCATTTTCTTTTCCTGTTTTTTTTTTTTTTAATTGGATATTTTCTTTATTTACATTTCAAATGCTATCCCCTTTTCCGGTTTCCCTCCCTCCCAGAAACACCCTATCACATCCTCCCTCCCCCTGATTCTATGAGGTTGTTCCTCCATCCACCCACCCACCCACTCCCAAGTCTCTGCCCTCCATTCCGATTCCCTTATACTGGCATCTAACGAGCCTTCATAGGACCAAGGACCTCTCCTTCCATTGATGCATGACAAGGCCATCCTCTGCTACATATGCAGCTATAGCCATGTGTTGATGACTTAGTCCCTGGGAGTTCTGAGGGGTCTGGTTGGTTGATATTGTTGTTCTACCTATGGGGTTGCAAACCCCTTCAACTTCTTCAGTTCCTTCTCTAACTTCTCTATAGGGGAGACCCGCGCTCAGTCTGATGGTTGCATGCTAATATCTGCCTCTGTATTTGTAAGGCTCTGGCAGGGCATCTCAGGAAACAGCCATATCAGGCTCCTTTCAGCATGCACTTCTTGGCATCCACAATAGTGTCTGGGTTTGGTAAATGTATATGGAATGAATCCCCAGGTGAGACAGTCTCTGGTTGGCCTTTCCTTTAGTCTCTGCGATACACTTTATATACATATTTGCTCCTTTGAGTATTTTGTTCTACTTAAAAACCCAATTATGGTTGTCTATATAATATTTTATATTATGAATCTGTGAATTTGGTTGGCAGTGTCTTTAGAATCAGTTGTTATTAACAAGAGATCAGCATAACTGAAGTGAAACCACTTTCTTTTTAAAGTTATTTTATTTATTTACATCAAAAATGTTGTCCTCTCCAGTGCCCCGCCCAGGTTCTTCTTCCCATATTCCATCTCTTCTGCCTCTGAGAGGGTGCCCCTTTCCTGGGGTATCAAGTCTACAAAATTAGGTGAGTTCTTTCCCATGGGGGCCAGTGAAGTCATTCAGTCCTCTACTACATATGTGCCATGGATGTCAGACCAGACTGTGCATGCTCTCTGGTTGGTGGCTTAGTCTATGGAACCTTCCAAGAGTCCAGGTTAGTTAATATTGGTGGTATCCCTCTGGAATTTCTATCCTCTTAAGATCCTTCACTTCTTCCCCTAACTCTTCAACCTGGGACAATTGAAGCTATTTTCTGGCACTGAAAAACTTCTGAGATTACAAGAAACCAGAATCATTGAGTTGAAATCTTCTGGGAACTTTTCCTCAGGATTAGTATACAGAATTTTGGTCCAGAGGGAGCCATGTTTGCATCTCATGCTCTCAGCTGAACTTGGAAGTATGCAAGAGTTTCCTATGGACTTTTGGTATTGGTGGCACGACAATTGCAGGATTTAAGGAGTCATAGAGAGAAGTTGAAGTTTAGCATTGTGAGAGCCAGGAGAGACCATTAGTTAATGCAACATCAATAGCAGTAGAAACTCCAGCATATCATAGATGTCAGGCTCATGGAACGCTCACCCAGGATAGTGACAGACATAAAGAGGAGATGATTTGAGCCTATCAGTTAACCTCTGTGTGCTTGAGGATGGCAGGGCTAAAGAAATGGAGCTGCCCAGGCCCTATGAAGCTCCGATGATTTGGAGAGAATTTTGGAAATCTTACACTGTTGGAATTTGCGTTTGCTTTAGTCTGATTCTAAACTGTGCAATGGTTCTTTCCTTGATGAGAAGTACACAGCTCGCTCACTTTTCAGTTTACGAGAGCCCATGGTTGATAGACTTTACACTTTTATGGAGAATGAATCTTTAATGAGAACTTGACTTCTGAAGTCGCTAAAATTTTTATGGCTTGGGAGCTTTTTAAAGTTATGCATTTTGTGAGAGTAAATGAGACCGTGTCGATAGATAAGAAAGGAAAGGTTATGATTTAGTAGTACATGTTTGTGTGTCCTGTTGGCAAAAGGTCAATTGTACTGATGGTATTTTGTCAACTTGACACAGTCTAGAGTCATCTGTGAAGATGTGGATTTAATTGAGAAGGTGCGTCCATCATATATGTCTGTAGGAAAGTATGTAGGGCATTTTCTTGGTTAATGAAGGCCCAGACCATTGGCAACAGTGCCACTCCTGGGCAGGTGGTCCTGAGTTATATCTGAAAGCAAACTGAAAAAGATATAAAGAGCAAGTTAATAGTGAGAATTCTTTTAGACTTGGCTTCCATATCCCACCTTGTGTTCCTACCCTAAATTCACATCTCGAGAGACTGTAAACTGTACTATAAAAAAATAAGCATTTTCATCCCAAGGATGCTTTTGGTTGTGATCATAGCAATAGAAAGCAAAATATTACAGTTTAACACAATGTTGTCTAGCTGCACACATTTTCCTATACATTTATTAATCTTATCCCTTTTAGTTGACTAAAGTTAAATTTTGTCTATATACTGTCGCTACTTTTTCTTCTTCTGTATATTCACCTGTTGATGGATCCTGTTGTAGGCTTGCTCCATTTTTTTAGCTATTTTGAATAATGAAGCAATAAATGTGTATGAGAACTATCTTTTTGGAATAGTAATTTAGATTTACTTTCAATACATACTCAAGGATGATATACACATGTTGTTTTTAGCTCCTTGAGAAACTTCTACATCAATTTTCATGGTGGCTACATGAGCTTACATCCCCACCAGTAATGAATAAAAATTTCTCTTCCTCTGAATCCTCACCGATATTTATCATCCCTCATTTTCTTGATGGTAGACTTCTTGGCTACACAGCACTGGTCTGGTGGTCCTCTTGGACTCAGGTTTTGCTGGGGCCCCTTGCCCAAGTGGCCCCTTGCAAGAGTTACTGTTTTAGGCACACTCCTGCCTTTGGCCTGTGGTCTCTCACACAGCTTCCTCCATACTGGGAGCCCAACTGGGCCTATCTGAAACTGGACTGGTAGTCGTTTCAGGCTAGCTCCCTGTCTGGGCCTACTGTCACTGTAGTGGTAATCATCTCAGGTTCACTTATTTTCCAGGGAGTGTTAGGCTATTAATCACGCAGATGTTCATAGGTCAGAACACTTAGTATAGACATAACCTCTCTCCTTTGTTTCACATACTGACAGACATGTGACACAGCAGTCACATCTGCAATGGTAGGGAAATTACATTTTTTAATATACAGATGTGCTCAGTACCCTGTTTTTTCTATAGTAATACACCATAAAATAAAGACATATTTTGTAGGCCGAAGTTTGGGCATCTGAATACAAGTCATATGTCAATGGACTTTGAATGATCTTTTTCGCAGGACAGCAAGTTGAATGATGGTAGTCAGATCACCTCCACAGAGTCTCTATGTAGGTGAGGCTTCTGTGAGGAACAAGTTCTGGAGGAATGTCCAGTAGCAGTGACTGACTAATGCTCTTTCTAATAAGGCAATATGATTTCAAACCCTGCCTCTGCTGTGTTTTTAGCCATTTGCACTTGACATTTAAAAAAAAAACTACCCTCCATTTTATTTTTAATTGGTGCATTTGTAGTTATGAAGCCCATCTCACTATGCTACTGCATGGGCTATGTGAGTTACTGAAGAAGCTTTAACTATAATAAACCCTAAATATACTAAATATGTTTGTTAACTAAAATTATTACAATTAGGAAAGAAGTTGATAAGATATGTGAAGAGTCAGAAATTCAAGAATCATTGTGTTCATAAAAATAGTTAATGTGCTAGGCTGACCTGAAGACATTCATAATTGGCAAGAAGAAAATGGCCAAGATGGACAGCTATCATCAAATATAGTTAAGTGCTAAATAAAAGTTGCATTTAGGATATTTGGTGTAATAAAAGAAATTTGGCCAGAAACTGTAAATGCTTGCATATTAAAAGCAGCAAAAATGGGAATGCAAGACCAGATTTTGACACAATTGAGGTATGTAAATTGAGTTTTTAAAAAATGAATCAAAACAGTCTTTAAGAGAGTAGTTTTTACTATTTATGTGTATTTCCTTTGGGGAAAATAGAACAAGAGACTAAAAGTCTATGACTTAAGTAATAATGACTCTGATTATTGTTAATTTGTGTAATCTCTACAATATAATAGAAAAGAGGCTTTATATACAGCAAATTGTGGTAAATAGTAGGCAAGTATTTTAGATTCCAATCATACATTTTGTTCATCTCCTGTGCATAGTCCTCAGTCCTGTGGCAGGCGGACAGACATTCTTTTGCTGCATTCCTTCCTACTGATATGTGGCATTATAATGCAGATTGGCTTTCTTTTCTTTCAAACACCCTCCAATCCCACAGGGCAGAACAAAATTCTCAATGGTCATTATTATTCTTGCTTTTACAAGCACTACCACTCTCACTCCCTATTTAAAATGCCAATAAAAGGACAATACATAAACATCAGAGTGATTAAATGTTCTATATTTTTAGTAATTCACATTCATTTCTCCTTTCTTGAGAACATAATATGGCTGTTGTTTCCTCAGAACCTGGATTGCTATTGTTCCACCATTCACATTTGTGTAGCAATGGCCTGAATTTTTGAGCTGTGTGCATGAATATGTGCCGTATTTTTATTAAAGCCATACCCAGTGCAGCTTCTATCACTGAAAGATAAATGATTCCTGTTAACTGGCTCATTTTGTGGCCCAATGAGTTGAACCAGAACTCTCTGAATAACCACAGATTGGAAATTATCCACTGGAGCCTGACAGAGTCAGCAGTGACTACTCAGCTGAAGACAGTGACTCCCCCTCTATCATCATCCTTCAGTAGGATTTTTGCTTTGATGTGATGTTCTAGAAACTAAATGGACAAAATATTTTTAAACACACTGGGTATGTTTTGTTTGAAAATAAATAAGAGATTGCCATAATTCTGCATAGGATTATAGGTATTACTTTTTGGAACAGGAAAAGGAGTCAATAATTTAACCATATATGAGGAATAACAAATAAATAACTAGCCATGATGTTTCACACAACAGCCAGAAAAGCCATAAAGCTACAAAAGAAAACAAAAACCCTATTAGTAGCAGAATAACCATTTTTGTAGCCTTAACCCCAAATAAGCATGCTACTTTATGAAGATGTACGTATCACTATCAGACGAGAAAATATGAACAACCAAAGGGAGATGAAGAAGAGCATTATGGGAGGCCATGGGAAATTCAAGGGAAATCTATTTTATAAGCAACTAGTTGATAGCAGTGAAATGAAAATTTTATGTCAAACGACTTTAAACCTGAACACTGAGGAGAAAAGAGAAAGAGTTAAATTATAGAGCATGAGGGCCAGGAGGAGTTGGGGCAGTGTCTGTAATATCTTACTGTATACATGTATGGAATTCTCAAAGTATAGAAAAATAAAACACAAAGGGATTGTAAGAAAGGGGGAAAGGTGAAAAAGATGGAAGGAAGAAGAATATATACTTATTAATATTGAGTTTTTTCAGGTGACAAAATTGATAAGCTACTTATTAATGAGGATATAGGTGACAGTGTAGCAGTAAGCACAACCACAACTGTGCATCCTCCTTAAGCTTTCTTATTCTTCACAGAACACATCATTGTCATCAGCCGTTGTCGTCGTCATCATCATCACCATCAATAGTGGTAATAGCAACAGGATTTTAATTGTGTACCTATGAAAATCTTAACAGTATGTTCTTATGGAAATAGGAAACTTCAACCTTAAATTTAAATAGAATATCAAAGGGCCTTAAGTAGCTAAAACAATCTTAGAAAAGAGTTAAAGATTTTACAGGACATGATCTTATTTTTAAGGTATAGCAATTAATACAATATAGTACTGTAGCTGGAGAATTGGCTCAGAGGTTTAGAGCACTGGCTGCTTCCAGTTGACCATGTTTGATTCCCATATAGTGACTACCAACCACCTGTAATTCCATTTCCAGGACACCCAAGACTCCCATCAGCCCTCCTCAGGCACTGGCTATGCATGTGGTACAACTATATGACTGAAGACAAAATATTCACACACATAAAATAAGAATAAATAAATAAGAAGTATAATACTGTCATGAAGATACAAATAACAATGGAAAAGCTAAGAACGTCCAGAACTAAGCATTCTAATGCATGGTCAAATGATTTTTGATAAAAGTGTTACAATCATTCAATGTAAAAATGAAGCCTTTTCAAGAAATAGCAAAAAAATAAACTTGTACTCAAAGTGGATAAAATATCTAAATGTATGAGTGAGGCCCATAAGACAAAAAAAGAAAAAAAAAAAAACAGCTTAGGAGAAAGAAAGACTCCATAATGGTGGATTTAGCAATAAATCCTTGCATATTGCTCCAAATGCACAGGCATCAAAAATGCAGTAGAAAACACTGGAGCTAAACCATTCTGTAGAAAAAACAGAACTCTATCAACAAATTCAAAATAATATATAACTCATGGAATGGGAAGCAATATTTGAGGTTATATAATTGATGCAGAGGAAATATGCAGGACACAAAGGACACATGAAACTCAGTAACAATAAAGACAACAAATAACAACTAAAGCTCTAAAACTGGGAAGGCATAAAAGTAGACAGTTCTTGGATGAGCTATATAAACTTAATGCACAGGGAAAAATGTTTAGCACCATTGGTCACCAGAGAAAGACAAATCAAAAACAGATAACAGATGATATTACTTCATACTCACTCGGGTGCTTTTTATCAAAATCAAAACAACACACATGTGCAGGTGCGCATACAGACTCTCTCTCTCTCTCTCTCTCTCTCTCTCACACACACACACACACACACACACACACACACACACACACACACACACACACCAAAAAGAAACTACTCAATGGCATAGGTTGATACGATTATGGAACCCCTGAACACTGCTTAATGGGACTTAATAACTGAAAGTAGAACTACCAAGGGAACCAGCAATCTCACCTCTGCATATGTACCCAAAACAATGAAAGACGAGATCTGAAAACATTTATATACCCATGTTCATAACAGCATTCTTCACAATAGCTGAAAGTTGAAAATAAACCACATCTTTTGAAAGATGGATTAATGATCAAAATTTGTATTACTATTCACCAGTATGCTAGTTAGCCTTTTAAAAATTGAATTCTGACATATTCTACAAAAGTACCAGTAGCAAATATTCTTACATTCTCACCTAATGTAGTCAGTTCATAGAGACATAAAGTAGGCTGACAATTTCCAGGGCTTGGAAAAAGCAGCTATAAGTAATTTTGTTCTGTAATTAAAAGGCTTCAGTTTGGAGAAACAAGTTCTAGAAATGGAAGTTGATCATAGTTGAAAAATATGGTGAGTATATTTAGTGCTTCTGAATAGGAAACTAACTTGGGTTAGAGCATAAATGTAAACATTTACATTTACATAAACATATATACCTACCACATTTAAATGTGTACACAAAATATTTCATTATGATATAATAAATATATTAAATAAGTTAAAATAATATGTTCTTGGAGTAAAAAATGCTTTGAAGTAGTTGAAGCTATAATAGTCTTCCCAATATTTTACCTGGTATATATAAATTTTACAGATCAGATTTTGAGCTATTTTTACTTTATATATAATTATTGATCTAATGTTATTTCCACCATTGACTATATCTCAGTTACACATTAAACTATAAAAACAGGGCAAATTGTTGAAAATGCAAGTAGAATTTGTGAAGTTCTTTCTTTGTGTTCTCCCTATATTATTCATTTTCCTACAACAATATTTTACATTGTTTTTCCACTATTCAGTCTTTGAACAAATTTTTGCATATTTTCCAATTTTTGTACTAAAGTAGATGTAATTTTCCGCTGCTGTTCTCTTAGAATACCCTGTGGTTTTTATAGCATCTACTACAATCTTGACTATAGAATTATCCACCATATTATTTTTTCAATGTCTGTCTTGGAAGGCTATGCATCCAATTAGAACGTTTATGTTGCAAGGTATGCAATATGATGACTTTTGAAAACATACTGCCAAAATATGGTGTAAGCAGAATATAAGGTTACAATTCCTGCTGGACTCATTGAAGATAAAATCAAGAATCAAGAAAAGTTTTATTTTTAAATCAGAAGGAAATGTGAACTATCATATTGAAGCAAAATATAAGATGACTTACATGATTTTCACTACCACATATTGTGCTAGCTAGTTTTATGTCAATCTGACACAAGCTATAGTCATTTGAGAGATGACTCTATTTTCTCAAATTCCTTCAAACAGATTGGGCTGCAGGCAAACCAGTGGGTATTTTCTTAATTAATGATTGATATAAGAGGGCCCAGCCTATTGTGGGTAGGGGCACACCTCTAATCTGGTGGTCCTGGGTTTTATAAGAATGTAGGCTGAGCAACCCATGCGGAACAAGCCAGTGAGTAGTACCTCTCCATTGCTCCATATCAGCTCCAGCATCAAAGTTCCTGCCCTGCTTGAGTTCCTGCCCTCACTGCCCTTTTCATGATGAACCGTTGCATGGAACTTTGAGTAAAACAAACCTTTCCTCCCCAAGTTACTTTTGGTCATGGTGTTTTATCACAGTGATAGTAACACTAACTAAGATGTACATGAAACACTGTTGTTTGCTTCTTATATCAAAGGTGCCTATGTTGCAAAGGCTCACAAGCAGCCCTGAACTGACAGCCAAAGCTGAGTACTAATTTTAAGAATTTCAGAAAGGTTCATGGCCCCAGGATGCATTTGATAGTCTTCTGATTTTACTTCTCACTCATATGTATTGAGGTGTTTTCATAAAACTTCATTAATATTACTTATTTTATTATTTTTATTACTGTATATTAATTATACGAAATGTTTAGCTTTGTTGTAACATTTCCACATATGCATAGTCTGTAATGTGATAATGTCCACCTCTGATACCATCCATTGCTTTCTTCTAATCCTCTTTTCTTTTTTTCTTTTTTTATGAGGTGGAAATTGTTTATTATTAAAATGTGATTATTTATCATTCCCAACATCCTCCCTCCAAACTTCCCATGAGCCCTTCACACTTCATATTGCCACTCTTTACTCATTCATACTTAGTTTTTGTGTTGACTATTTCTTGTCTTTTTTTATTAGATATTTTCTTTATATACATTTCAAATACTATCCCGAAAGTTCCCTATAGCCTCCCTCCACCCTGCTCCCCTACCAGCCCACTCCTGCTTCTTGGCGATGGCATTCCCCTGTACTGGGGCATATAAAGTTTCCAAAAAAAAGGGTCCTCTCTTCCCAGTGATGGCCATCTTCTGCTACATATGCAGCTAGAGACATGAACTCCGGGGGTACTGGTTAGTTCATATTGCTGTTCCACCTATAGGGTTGCAGTTCCCTTTAGTTCCTTGGGTGAGTTCTCTAGCTCCTCCATTGGGGGCCCTGTGATCCATTCAATAACTGAGTGTGAGCATCCACTTCTGTGTTTGCTAGGCCCTGGCATAGTCTCACAATAGACAGCTATATCTGGGTCCTTTCAGCAAAATCTTGCTAGTGTATGCAATGGTGTCAGCCTTTGGAAGCTGATCATGGGATGGATCTCTGGATAGGGCAATCACTAGAAGGTCCATCCTTTCATCACACTTCCAAATTTTGTCTCTGTAACTCCTTCCACGGGTGTTTTGTTTCCTATTCTAAGAAGGGGCAAAGTGTCCACACTCTGGTCCTTGTTCTCTTGAGTTTAATGCATTTAGCAAATTGTATCTTATATCTAATATCCACATATCAGTGAGTACATATTGTGAGAGTTCCTTTGTCATTGGGTTACCTCACTCAGGATGATGCCCTCCAGGTCCATCCATTTGCCTAGGAATTTCATAAATTCATTCTTTTTAATAGCTGAGTAGTACTCCATTGTGTAAATGTAACACATTTTCTGTATCCATTCCTCTGTTGAGGGGCATCTGGGTTCTTTCCAGCTTCTGGCTATTATAAATAAGGCTGCTATGAATATAGTGGAGCATGTGTCCTTCAAACCGTTTGGGACATCTTCTGGATATATGCCCAGGAGAGGTATTGCTGGATCCTCCAGTAGTACTATAACCAATTTTCTAAGGAACCACCAGACTGATTTCCACAGTGGTTGTACAAGCTTGCAATCCCACCAACAATGGAGGACCGTTCCTCTTTCTCCACATCCTCTCCAGCAACTGCTGTCACTTGAATTTTTGATCTTAGCCATTCTGACTGGTGTGAGGTGGAATCTCAGGGTTGTTTTGATTTGCATTTCGCTGATGATTAAGGATGTTGAACATTTTTTCAGGTGCTTCTCTGCCATTTGTTATTCTTCGGGTGAGAATTCTTTGTTCAGTTCTGATCCCCATTTTTAATGGGGTTATTTGATTTTCTGGAGTCCACCTTCTTGAGTTCTTTATATATATTGGATATTAGTCCCCTATCCGATTTGGGATAGGTAAAGATCCTTTCCTAATCTGTTGGTGGTCTTTTTGTCTTATTGACGGTGTCTTTTGCCTTACAGAAGCTTTGCAATTTTATGATGTCCCATTTATTGATTCTCGGTCTTACAGCACAAACCATTGCTGTTCTATTCAGGAATTTTTCCCCTGTACCCATATCTTCGAGGCTTTTCCCTACTTTCTCCTCTATAAGTTTCAGTGTCTTTGGTTTTATGTGGAGTTCCTTAATCCACTTAGATTTGACCTTAGTACAAGGAGATAGTAATGGATCAATTCGCAATCTTCTACATGATAACAGACAGTTGTGCCAGCACCATTTGTTGAAAATGCTGTCTTTTTTCCACTGGATGGTTTTAGCTCGCTTGTCAAAGATCAAGTGACCATAGGTGTGTGGGTTCATCTCTGGGTCTTCAATTCTGTTCCATTGGTCTACTTGTCTGTCACTATTCTAGTACCATGCAGTTTTTATCACAATTGCTCTGTAGTACAGCTTTAGGGGTATTGGTCTGAAGTTCTCTATCTTTGTTGGGTCTTTTTGTGGTTTAGGTATCAGAGTAATTGTGGCTTCATAGAATGAGTTGGGTAGAGTACCTTCTGTTTCTATTTTGTGGAATAGTTTGTGAAGAACTGGGATTAGATCTTATTTGAAGGTCTGATAGAACTCTGCACTAAACCCATCTGGTCCTGGGCTTTTTTTAGTTGGGAGACTATTAATGACTGCTTCTATTTCATTGGGGGATATAGGGCTCTTTAGATCATTAAACCAATCTTGATTCAACTTTGGTACCTGGTATCTATCTAGAAACTTCTCCATTTCATCCAGGTTTTCCAGTTTTGTTGAGTATAGCCTTTTGTAGAAGGATCTGATGGTGTTTTGGATTTCTTCAGGATCTGTTGTTATGTCTCCCTTTTCATTTCTGATTTTGTTAATTAGAATGCTTTCCCTGTGCCCTCTAGTGAGTCTGGCTAAGAGTTGGTCTATCTTGTTGATTTTCTCAAAGAACCAGCTCGTCGATTGGTTGATTCTTTGAATAGTTCTTCTTGTTTCCACTTGGTTGATTTCACCCCTGAGTTTGATTATTTCCTGCTGTCTACTCCTCTTGGGTGAATTTGCTTCCTTTTGTTCTAGTGCTTTTAGGTGTGTTGTCAAGCTGCTAATGTGTGCTCTCTCTAGTTTCTTTTTGGGGGCACTCAGAGCTATGAGTTTTCCTCTAAGAAATGCTTTCATTGTTTCCCATAAGTTTGGGTATGTTGTAGCTTCATTATCATTGAACTCTATGAAGTCCTTAATTTCTTTCTTTATTCCTTCCTTGACCGAGGTATCATTGAGAAGAGTGTTGTTCAGTTTCCACGTGAATGTTGGCTTTATATTATTTATTTTGTTATTGAAGATCAGCCTTAGTCCATGGTGATCTGATAGGATGCATGGGACAATTTCAATATTTTTGTATCTGTTGAGGCCTGTTTTGTGTCCTATTATGTGGTCAATTTTGGAGAAGATACCATGAGGTGCTGAGAAGAAGGTATATCCTTTTGTTTTAGGATAAAATGTTTTGTAGATATCTGTCAGATCCATTTGTTTCATAACTTCTGTTAGTTTCACTGTGTCCCTGTTTAGTTTCTGTTTCCATGATCTGTCCATTGGCGAAAGTTGTGTGTTGAAGTCTCCCACTATTATTGTGTGAGGAGCAATGTGTGCTTTGAGTTTTACTAAAGTTTCTTTAATGAATGTGGCTGCCCTTGTATTTGGAGCATAGATATTCAGAATTGATAGTTTTTCTTGGAGGATTTTACCTTTGATGAGAATGAAGTGCCCTTCCTTGTCTTTTTTGATGACTTTGGGTTGGAAGTCAATCTTATCAGATTTTAGAATGGCTACTCCGGCTTGTTTCTTCATACCATTTGCTTGGAAACTGTTTTTCAGCCTTTCATTCTGAGGTAGTGTCTATCTCTTTCTCTGAGATGAGTTTCCTGTAAGCAGCAAAATGTTGAATCTTCTTTGTGTAGCCAGATTGTTAGTCTCTGTCTTTTTATTGTGGAGTTGAAACCATTGATATTAAGAGATATAAAGGAAAAGTAATTGTTGGTTCCTATTATTTTTGTTATTAAAGTTGTCATTCTCTTCTTGTGGCTGTCTTCTTTTAGGTTTGTTGAGGGATTACCTTTTTTTTTCTAGGGCGTGGTTCCCGTCCGTGTATTGGTTTTTTTCTGTCATTATCCTATAAAGGGCTGGATTCGTGGAAAGGTAATGTGTGAATTTGTTTGTGTCATGAAATACTTTGGTTTCTCCATCTATGGTAATTGAGAATTTGGCTGGGTATAGTAGCCTTGGCTGGAATTTGTGTTCTCTTAGTGTCTGTATAACATCTGTCTAGGCTCTTCTGGCTTTCATCTTCTCTGGTGAATAATCTGGTGTAATTCTAATAGGCTTGCCTTTATATGTTACTTGACTGTTTTCCCTTACTTCTTTTAGTATTCTATCTTTATTTAGTGCATTTGTTGTCCTGATTATTATGTGTCGGGAGGTATTTCTTTTTTGGTCCAGTCTATTTGGAGTTCTGTAGGCTTCTTTTATGTCCATGGGCATCTCTTTCTTTAGATTTGGGATGTTTTCTTCTATAATTTTGTTGAAGATATTTGCTAGTCCTTTGAGTTGAAAATCTTCATTCTCATCCACTCGTATTATCAGTAGGTTTGGTCTTCTCATTGTGTCCTGGATTTCCTGGATGTTTTGAGTTAGGATCTTTTTTGCTTTTTCCATTTTCTTTGATTGTTGTGCCGATGTTCTCTATGGAATCTTCTGCACCTGAGATTCTCTCTTCCATCTCTTGTATTCTGTTGCTGATGCTTGCATCTATGGTTCCAGATTTCTTTCCTAGGGTTTCTATCTCCAGCGTTGCCTCACTTTGAGTTTTCTTTATTGTGTCTACTTTCCTTTTGAGGTCTAGTATGCTTTTATTTCCATCACCTGTTTGGATGTGTTTTCCTGTTTTTCTGTAAGGACTTCTACCTGTTTGGTTGTGTTTTCCTGTTTTTCTTTAAGGACTTGTAACTCATTAGCAGTGTTCTCCTGTATTTCTTTAAGTGAGTTATTAAAGTCCTTCTTGATGTCCTCTACCATCATCATGAGATATGCTTTTAAATTCGGGTCTAGCTTTTCGGTGTGTTGGGGTGCCCTGGACTGGGCGAAGTGCGAGTGCTGGGTTCTGATGATGGTGAGTGGTCTTGGTTCCTGTTAGTAAGATTCTTACATTTACCTTTTGCCATCTGGTAATCTCTTGAGTTAGTTGTTATAGTTGACTCTGTTTAGAGTTTGTTCTTCTGGTGATTCTGTTGCCATCTATCAGCAGACCTGGGAGACAGGTTCTCTCCTCTTAGTTTCAGTGGTCAGAGCACTCTCTGCTGGCAAGCTCTTCTCTTACAGGGAAGGTGCACAGATATCTTGCGTTTGGACCTCCTCCTGGCTGAAGAAGAAGGTCCAAACCAGGACCTTTCCCAGAAGCTGTGTTGCTTTGGCAGTTCACAAAAGCTCTCAGCTTTTGTGGTGCACACTCTCACTTGTGCAGTCTAAGTTCCTAAGTTCTGCAGAGCCCCAGAACCAATATGGCGCCCGCTGCTCCTGAGGCAGAGGGCTTCCAAGCCAGGTGGACACCTGTCCTCTGGCCGGGAGGGTGGCCGGATGTCTGCGGCCCGAATAGGCTGCTGCCTTAGAGGCTCTGTGGCTCCTGCCTGTCCCAGAAGCTGTCAGCTTCTGTTGTGCACACTCTCACCTGTGCAGACTAATTTCCTAAGTTCGGCTGAGTCCCGGAACCAAGATGGTGCTTGCTGCTCAGGTGTTTTCTTATTTTACATTTCAAATGCTATTGCAAAATTTCCCCATACTCTCCCACCTCCCCTACCCACCCACTCCCACTTCTTGGCCCTCACATTCCCATGTACTGGGGCATATAAAGTTTGCAAGACCAAGGGGCCTCTCTTCCCAATGATGGCCGACTAGGCCATCTTCTGATACATATGCAGCTAGAGACACGAGCTCCTGGGGTACTGGTTAGTTCATATTGTTGTTCCACCGAGAGGGTTGCAGACCCTTTTAGCTCCTTGGGTACTTTCTCTTGCTCCTCCACTGGGGGCCCTGTGTTCCATCCAATAGCTGACTGTGAGCAACCACTTCTGTGTTTGCCAGGCCCCAGCCTAGTCTCACAGGAGACTGCTATATCTGGGTCCTTTCAGCAAAATCTTGCTGGCGTCCTTAATCATCAGGGAAATGCAAATCAAAACAACCCTGAGATTACACCTCACACAGGTCAGAATGACTAATATAACAAATTCAGGTGACAGTAGATGCTGGCTAGGATGTGGAGAAAGAGTAACACTCCTCCATTGTAAGCTGGTACAACCACTCTGGAAATCAGTCTGGTGGTTCCTTAGAAAATTGGACATAGTACTACCAGAGGATATAGCAATACCTCTCCTGGGCATATATCCAGAAGATGTTCCAACTGGTAAGAAAGACACATGCTCTACTATGTTCATAGCAGCCTTATTTATAATAGTCAGAAGCTGGAAACAACCCAGATGTCCCTCAACAGAGAAATGGATACAGAAAATGTGGTACATTTACACAATGGAGTACTACTCAGCTATTAAAAAGAATGAATTTATGAAATTCCTAGGCAAATGGATGGACCTGGAGGGTATCATTCTGAGTCAGCTAACTTCTTCCTCTTTAGCAATGTTCTCCTGTATTTCTTATTTAAGTTATTAAAGCCCTTCTTGATGTCCTCTACCAGCATCATGAGATATGATTTTAAATCTGAGTATTGCTTTTCAGGTTTTGTGGGGTATCCTGGACTGCCTGAGGTGGGAGTGCTGGGTTCTGATGATGGTGAATGGTCCTGGTTTCTGTTAGTAAGATTCTTATGTTTGCCTTTCGCCATCTGGTAATCTCTGGAGTTAGTTATTATAGTTGTCTCTGGTTGGAGTTTGTTCCTCCTCTGATTCTGTTAGCCTCTGTCAGCAGACCTGGGAGTGTAGCTCTCTCCTGAGTCTCAGTGGTCAGAGTACTGTCTGCAGGCAAGCTTTCCTCTTGCAGTGAAGGTGCACAGATATCTGGTGTTCAGAAATGCCTCCTGGCTAAAGATGAAGGCCCGAAACAGGGCCTGTCCCAGAAGATGTGTTGCCTCTGCAGTCTGCATGCTCACCTTCATAGACTGGTCTCTGAAGGACAGGGGACACAAGATGGCTCCCTCACCTGCTCTGAAAGAGCCCTCCTGGGCTACACCTCTCCTTTGGCAGGGAAGGTGCCCGGATGTCTGGAGCCTGAAACTGGGTCTGTCCCGGAAGCTGTGTTGCTTCTGTCTGTCCCAGAAGATGTGTTACTTCTGTAGTCTGCACAGACTAATCTCTGAGGGATCAGGGACCCAAGATGGCTCCCTCACCTGCTCCCAAAGAGCCCTCCTGGGCTGACACTTCTCCTCTGGCTGGGATGGTGTCTGGGTGTCTGGAGCCCTAAATGGGGACTGTCCCTGATCCTCTTTTCTAACATCTACTTATATTTCACGATTTTTAAAAAAGATCAAGGTCCCAAAATTAAGAAAAATACTTGATACTTTTCTTTCTGAGTCTGTCTGATTTTGTTTAACATAATGATCTCCAGTTCTTTGCATTTTCTTGCAAATGAAATGTTTTCAAAGATTACTGGTTCTTTTTATAGAAAATGATCCTAGTAACATAAATAGGACAAGTAGCATGGCTTTGTCTCATTTAGGAAACAAACTCATGTTTCATCCATCCATTTGCCTAAGAATTTCATAAATTTATTGTTTTTAATAGCTGAGTAGTACTCCATTGTGTAAACGTACCACATTTTCTGCATCCATTCCTCTGTTGAGGGACATCTGGGTTCTTTCCAGATTCTAGCTATTATAAATAAGGCTGCTATGAACATAGAGGATCATGTGTCCTTATTACATGTTTTGGAGCATCCTCTGGATATATGCCTAGGAGAGGTATTGCTGGATCCTCCGGTAGTACTATGTCCAATTTTCTGAGGAACCACCAGACTGATTTCCAGAGTGATTGTACAAGCTTGCAATCCCACCAAAAATGGAGGAGTGTTCTTCTTTCTCCACAACCTCACCAGCATCTGCTGTCACATGAAATTTTTTTTTTTTATTTTAGCCATTGTGACTGGTGTGAGATGAAATCTCAGGGTTGTTTTGATTTGCATTTCCCTGAGTTAGGTAACCCAATCACAAAAAACTCACATGATATGCACTCACTTATAAGTGGATATTAGCCCAGAAACTTATAATACCCAAGATACAATTTGCAAAACCCATGAAACTCAAGACGAACGAAGACCAAAGTGTGGACACCTTGCCCCTTCATAGAATTGAGAACAAAACACCCATGGAAGGAGTTATAGAGACAAAGTTTGGAGCTGAGACAAAAGGATGGACCTTCCAGAGACTGCCCCACCCAGGGATCCATCCCATAATTAGCCACCAAACTCAGACACTTTTGCATATTCCAGCAAGATTTTGCTGAAAGGACTATGATATAGCTGTCTCTTGTGAGGCTATGCCAGTGCCTGGAAAACATAGAAGTGGATGCTTACAGTCAGCTATTGGGTGGAACACAGGGCCCCAATTGGAGGAGCTATAGAAAGTACCCAAGGAGCTGAAGGGGTCTGCAACCCTATAGGTGGAACAACAATATGAACTAACCAGAACCCCGGAGCTCATGTCTCTAGCTGTATATGTACCAGAAGATGGACTAGTTGGCCATCATTGGGAAGAGAGACCCCGTGGTCTTGCAAACTTTATATGCCCCAGTACATGGGAAAGTGAGGGCCAAGAAGTGGGAGTGGGTGGGTAGGGGATCAGCGGGGCGAGGGTATGGGAGACTTTCGTGTTAGCTTTTGAAATGTAAATGAAGAAAATACCTAATAAAAAATGAAAAAAAAGAAAGAAAAAAAAAAGAAAGAAAGAGGAACCAAACTCATAAATTACCTAAAAAGATCAAACCAAAGAAAATGACAAATATTAATTCTGAATGCAAATATCAAGCTTATAAACAACATGGTAGCTCACACACTTCCAGTACAACTGAGCAAGATTTGACCCAGCCACAGGATGATACTGTTATAAGAGAGTGTGTGTAAAATTCAGTACATGCATAAGATAGACAGTAAAAGCAATGCCATATTAGTAAATAATGATAAGAAATATTTATGTGATTCTGTACTCATTTTTGTCCATAGTCAGAACTATGTTTTGAGTACTTAAAATATTGAATTGTTATTACATTGATGGAGAAACATCATGTTGATTTTCTCTAAAGACAGAAATAAGGATATTTTCCAAATTTACAAATCATCAAAATTAAACAAGTTCATACAGTGACAAAATAACCCAGTCTTTTATGAATCAATATCAAGTATTACAATACATGTGGACATAAGCAGCACCTAGAAGAAGTGCTTAAAAGGGAGCAGCTGCATTGCTATCCAGCTCAGGTCAGACTTGTGAGTTGGGCGGTATTCTTTAGAGTGTGAGGCAAAGTTGCTGAGAACATAGGTATCTCCAGATTACCAGGAGAGGGATAACCACTGTAGATCCTCCCTGGAAGGAAAAGGTTGAGTTTGTTCTTGAGTGTTCATCATATGATGCTGTGACTAGAATGTTTTCCTCCTTCCAAGTGTAGTCTGAATCTAATGGTGTTAAGACAGACACTGGGGCAGGTGATTCATTCATGAAGGTTCTGTCCCAATTAGTAGAACTGGAGTGGTTATTAATGGACACATTGACTTCTTGCTCATTTTTTTTCCATCAGCACCATGTGATGGACTAATAGAGTGAGAAAGCCCTTCCTGATATGGCCCCTTCCATCTACACCATCTTAATCTCTGGAACCTAGAGTTTTCTCTCAAGGAGTTAATTTTGCTTGTTAACTTTTCCAACATCATATAATAAGAATCACAGCAATAGTTATTCCAGGTAAGTAGTTAATTGCTGCCTATATAAGTTGCTTCTTTATAAATGAAAAATTGTTTTAAAATTAGAGTTCGTTGAGAATACCATCCTTAGTGTGGCAATCCAGTCCCATAATAATAACCAGTCATGTTGTCCTCCGAGAGGCTCCACCCAACAGCTGACTCAGACAGATATAGACACCAACAGCCAAACAGTGGATGGAGCTTGGGGACTCTAATAGAATAGGAGGAAGGATTGTGAGCACACAAGGGGATAGGAACTCCATAGGAAGGCCAACAGAGTCAACTCACCTGGACCTTGCTGCTCTCACAGTCTGAACCACCAACCAAAGAACATACACAGGTTAAACCTAGCCCTCCCTGCAGCATATGCAGCTGATGTCCAACTTGGTATTCATACGGGTTTTTAACAACTGGAGCAGGGAATATCTCAAAACTTATTGCTTGAATGTGGGATATGTTCTTCTAGCTGGTGCCTTACCTAAATCAGTGGGAGAGGTTGTGCCTATACAAATTATACCTGGCAAAGATAACCATCCATTTTGAATGATATTTATTCACTCTTCTGTGCAGAAAGCTTTTGATTTCATGAAACCCATTTGTCAACTTCAGGAACTATTTGTCTTACCCATGTCTATGTTTTGAACTGTTTTCCACAAAGCTTTTTTTTTCAGGTTTTATATTAAGATCTTTGATTCAGTTTTAATTGATTTTGCACATGGTGAGATATATAGCTCATTTTTAGCTGGTGGATATTTATTGAATATGCTGTTTATTCTTATATCCACAGATAGGAACAAGCATAAAATCCTATTAAATAAGCTTTTTTTTTTTTTGCATCAAATGGAAACTATCACAGAAATCTACAGCTGATCAAATTGTGGATAACAACTTATTGTGCAGAACCTAACCCTAGTTGATGCATCTGTAACAAAACCCCAACACCTAAGGTAAAGAAAGCATCTCAAAAGAGAGTGGTGGTGCAGAAAACTGTAAGAGTCAGAGGACCAGGGTTTATGCTGAATGCATATAAGATAGTGTCTTTAACATGCGACAAAAAAGCTGTCCCCATGAAATCTCAAAGGTTTAGTTGTCTAAAAAAAGATTTTAAAAGAACAATATTAGGTGACATGCTTACATGGGTGGGAGAAATACCACAAGGCTTCACCTCAGACAAAGAGTTCCTGGCAATTAATTAATGGTTGCTGAGAAAAGGAAAAATTAATCTTCTCCAAGGACATGCTCTTTGATAGGTTCTTTAATTTCAAGTGATTCGTCCTAAACAAATGCACCCACATGCAGCACTCAATGTACTCAGTAGGCTATCTGTCTGTCTATTTATCTACTTACCTATCTAATTAAAAAAGAAGAGGTTATGAACTTGAGAAAGTTTACAGAAGACATGGGAGAAGTTGATGGAATGGGGAAATTATGTAAATTCTGTACCTATGCATTAATTTTTTAAAAAAAGTCATGTGACAGTTTTGAAACAATCTGTAATCATGTTTTGGGAGGCTGTCAGGAGAACATAATAAACTTTGAAGATCAAATATCATTTCTAAAGTTACTTGCAGTTTAAAATATTTATATCTGTTATTAAAAGTAAGTGTAGTGTACTCCAGTCTTTCAGGTTGAGTTGTGGAGAGAGGTATACATTGAGGTCACAGTTTACAAATAAGAATGTAAAGGAATTTATTATTCTTCAAAGGGGCAAAAGATGCAATTCATGCAAACTCACAAACAAAAACTCAATATTTGGAACAGAATGGTAAATGAAGAGGAGTTCAAAGCCACCTTATGCCATTAGTGTTAAGAAGCTATGGTGGGTTAACCAGGGAATTTCTTTGGTGCTCTTTTCCTCCTTCAACTAACTGATGGGAACACTGAAGGGAAACACAGGCTATTAAAAGCTAATATTACTTAGAACAAAAAGGAATCAGATGCTTGCCCACTGCTGTAATCCCAACACTTAGGAAGATAGGCCAGGTAGGTCCAGGTGTGATGCCAGCTTGAACTATCAGGGATTCTCAAGCATGCCTGGAATATATATCAAGTCTATGTATCAAAATGTTTTAGAGAAAATAATAAAAGCATATTAAGTGATGTTTTAAAGATTATAAACTTTTACTCAAGAGTTCTTCATTAAAGATGGGCATCAGCTTCTTTTTAAAAAAGAATTATTTTTATTTATGTATTATGTATGCATCTCTGTGTGTATATGTCACATGTGTGGGGAAACTTGTGGGAGTCAGAGGTTCAAGCAGTTGTGAGCTTCCTAACTTGGGTACTGAGAACCAAACTGTAGTCATTTGGAAGAGCAGTAAGTACTATTAGTCACTGAGCTAATTCTCCAGTCCCTGAGTACCACTTTCTTACAAAAGTAAATAAAAATTATTTACCTAAGAGTTTTTGAGCATCAAAATAACATATGTAGATGAAATATTTTTTAATTGTAAGACTAATCAGTGTAAGAAATGAACTACATTCTGTTAATGCAGTTCTAGAATTAATATTAGCTAATATATCTCTTATTGAATATTAAAGATAGGCTTACTATAAATTTGCCTAGAATAGTAGAAACAGTGAATGAGAAATGATTAAAAATTATAAAATGGGAAATATTCAAAAGATAATGTTGACTTTTGTCTACCATAACTAGGGAAAGAATATAAGTTGACAGAGAAATAAGTAATTTTGTTACAGATGCTTATTCTTTCTAAATCATTGGTTTTATTTATTCCTCTTATACCCAGCCTAGCACTTTGACTCAAGGCTCCTGATTATGAAGTTTACTCTGTGTGCAATAGCTTTTACCCAAAGTACAGCTGTATTAGGCTAATAAGAATGCCATGGGAGCTGGACAGCTCATTAATGAACTCATGTGGGGTTCAGTGTGTAATTACTCATCTTAAGGGAGTGAGGTGTTTCCTGCCTGGGAGTCAATTTGGCTTCCAAGTTTAAGAAAAGCAGCATTTCATCTCAGCAGTTCACTCACCTTGGAAATGAAAATAAACATGACATGAGGGCATGCTCTTCAAGCTTAGTGTATTTTATCAACAGAGATTTACTTATGTCTAATAATGCAAGCTTCTGATCTTGGTATTCAGTTACTAATTTTACAAGGATGCATTTGGATGATTAAAGCTAGAAATATTAGAAGGCCATTAAAGTGAGGAACAGGACAGGGGTAAATATGAACTATCCATGTCATTCGTTTAAAGGAAACAAAATTTTAGTAAGCTTAAATTCCCTCAGATCTGTGCTCTATGACTGTGATTACTTAGAAACTCAACTTTATCAAATCACAATGGATTGGAGCAATAGAAAATAGAAAATATGCCTATTTTAAATAAATTAACTTGTTACTTCATGAAAACATATAATAGCAAATATTTAAATTTTATGCCAGAAATGTATGCCATAGGAAACAGGAAATCATTCTATTCCCACTTAAATCCATTAGCAAGAAATAGGAAGTAAACACTTCTTTGGTCCCTAGGCTGTACAAACAGTTCTAGGTAGAAGGATGCAGTTGTTAAATACTCTATAGCAGAGATTAGCAAATTTCGTATGTGAAAGGCCACATGGCAAATATATGAGTTATGTGATCCAACAATGAAAGCAATAATAAATCTATGACCACAATTTTTCTCCTTAAGAAATTTATATAATTTTTATAAAGACATTTATAAAATTCCAGGGAATCATTATTACTAAAACTCTATTAGCTATGTGAAATTGAGCATGTCATCACTTTGTAAATTAGTCGCTTATAGTTGGAGATTGGGTGAAAATTTCTCAATAACATAGCTACTCAACTTCTATAATGTAGGAATTTCCTTTTTCACTTGTGAAGCCTGAATCACACTGTTGGAAATTTAATTAGAATTCATAAAATACAACTACTGACTTGACATTATCTATAACTGCATCTCTTACATCTTGTTTCAAGCACTGATGTCAGGAAGTGTGTAAAGCAATTTTATTTACTTGTTTTGCACATTGTTAATTATAATTGAATTACCTTTGCTGTGAAATGTTTCTGTTACAATGACTACTATTTTCTTTATAAGTTTTGGTTGAATTTATGAAAGCTACCAATTTTATAACAGCTAACTCTACCATCTTGTACATGTTGATATGGATTTAAAGTTTTGTTCTAAGTTCTAAGCATATATAATATATATATATATATATATATATATATATATATATATTCAGCTGTTTGTGGTTTTCTATATTTCTTTAAGGGTTTTATGTATTTCTGCTTTAAGGGCTTCTACCTGTTTATGTGTGTTCTCCTATATTTCTTTAAGGGAGTTCTTTATGTCTTCCTTAAAGTCATCTACCATCTTAGTGAGATAAAATTTTAGGCCAGAATCTTGTTTTTCAGGAGTGTTTGGGTATTCAGGGCTTGCTGTGGTGGGAGTAGTGGGTTTTGATGTTGCCTAGTGGCATTGGTTTCTGCCGTTTATGTTCTTGTGCTTGCCTCTAACCATCTGGTTATCAAGATATTAACTGGTCTTGCTGTTTCTAACTGTAGCCTGTTCCTCTTGTAGGAAGGTGGAGCTCTGTGAGATGGGTTAGAGCGGGCCTTCTGGGAGGTAAACAATGCTATCTTAGGTTAGGGGGAGCTCCTATGTCCCTAGTTAGGGAAGGCCTCCTGTGACCCTGATTATAGCAGACCACCTGGGAGTCTCTCTCTCTCTCTGTCTCTCTCTCTCTCTCTCTCTCTCTCTCTCTCTCTCTCTCTTTTTCTCTCTCTCTCTGTCTCGGGAGAGGAGGGTAGCATCAGGAGTGCTGGATCTGTCCCAGGCTGAGTTCCACAATGACTCTTAAGTGACCTGACCTGGGGGCTAACTGGGCTTCCATTGTTACAAGTCAGCATTGAGACTCAAAATTACATGCAACAGGATGATTAAGATCAATACTGTGTTGCAGCTAATGCAACACAGTGTAGAAGGGCAACACTCCTTCATTGTTTGTGGGAGTGCAAACTTTTAAATTCACTTTGGAAGTTAATAGAGTGGGTCCTCAGAAAATTGAGAATCCATCTGCCACAATACCCACACTTGGGTATATACTCAAAGAACACTCCATTCTACAGTTGCTCAACTATGTTTATAGCATCTTTATTCATAATAGCCAGGAACTGGGAAAAAAACTAGCTGTACTTCAACTGATGAATGAATAAAGAAAATGTGAAGCATATTTATACAACATAGTATTATTACTCAGCTGTTGAAGAAAATGACATGAATATTTCAAGCAAATGCATAGATGTAGAAAAAAATTCATCTTGAGTGAGATATCCCAGGCCCAAAAACTTAAACATGGTATGTACTCATTTTAAGTGGATATTCTCTGTGAAGTAAAGGATAGTCATGCTACAAGTTACAGACTCAGACAAGCTAAATAACAAGGAGGGATCTAGGTGGAATACACTAATCTTCCTGGGAAGATAAAATAAATAGATTTTGTGGGTGGACTGGCACCCACAAATGGGAATGGGAACTGGAGGGATCACATTGGGGATGGAGAGAGAGAGAGAGAGAGAGAGAGAGAGAGAGAGAGAGAGAGAGAGACAGAGACAGAGACAGAGACAGAGAGACAGAGAGAGACAGAGAGACAGAGAGAGAGACAGAGAGACAGAGAGAGACAGAGACAGAGAGAGAGAGAGAGAGATCAAGGGGAGAGACAACTGATATTGGCAGTAATTTAGGGAGCAATGTGGAAACTTAGTGCAATGGAAACTTCCTGGAATCCTTGAGGGTGACTCTAATAAGGAAAGAAAAATGTGCAGCCTGAACTGGTCATCTTTTGTAATGAAGAAGACTTCTAGTGGTGGGACTGAGATACCAAACCAGCCACAAAATGTTTTACCTACATCTATCTTGCCTACAAGATGTGCAAGGGCAGTGGTGGCTCAGAACTTATGGAAATGACCAACTAATGACTGGTCTAACTTGAGGCCTACTCCACAAGAGGGAGTTCATGACCATTACTTTACTTCCTGGATAATCAGGAACCAGAAACTGAATAGCCCAGGGATCAAGGGAAGAACCAAATACAACTGCCCCAAAAGAAAAAGTCTATGAAATGATCCCTAATGATATTCTCCTATATTCATAGACAGGCCCCCATCTCATTCATTATCAGAGAGGGTTCTTCAGGTTGTGAGTGGGAGTAGATGCAAAGTCTCACTGCTAAGAATTAGACTTAGCTTGAGGAACCTGATGGAAGAATGGGAGGAAGGGTTGTAGGAGCTTGAGGATTTGAGGACCACAGAAAACTGGCCATAGAATCAACTAAGCAGAGCTCATAGGTGAGACTGATATAGTAATCGAGGAGCTTGCTTGGGTCTACACTAGGTCCACTGCAAGTCTCTGACTCTTTTGCCTGCTGTTGAGACCCCTTTTTCTCCTACTGGGTTACCCTGTCCAGCCTTGTTATAAGGGTTTATTCCTAGTCTGATTATAACTTGTTATGCCATGTTTAGTTGCCATCACTGGGAGGCCTGCTTTTGTTTGAAGGGAAATGGAAGAATGTTGTATCTGGGGAAGAGAGGAAGGAGTGTTCTGGAAAGAGTGAAGGGGGAAGAAACTGCAGTTGTGATATATTGTGTGAGACTAAAATTACTTAAAAATCATACACTGAATAAAAGACAGCCTTTCAACAAATATTTTTAGTAAAACAGGAGATTTACCTGGAGACGATGGAATTGGACCTATCTCTCATTCTGTACAAAAGTAGGTTTAAACTATGTGCAGGGTAGTTTTTTATTTCATCTTGACACAGGCTATAGTCATCTGAGAGAAGGTATTCTCAATTAAGAAAATGCCTTCATGTGTTTATTTAATTCCACTCCTTCCCAACTGTTCTGCACCATCTCCTCCTGTGGATCTGTGGTTATCTTACTACTGCAGCTGTCTGCAGAACACCCTGCTTCTACTTTTCCTTGTTTTCATGAACTGGATAAAAATATAGCCACACCAAAACAGTGAAGAATTGGAAGGGCACCTTGGCTCTTAACCTTTTGTGTCTGTGCAGTACTTCAGAGATAACAATATTATTTGATAAATCACAAAGGACTGCAGTTCTTTTCACTTTTTTTTTCTGAATTATATTGAAAAAAAAAAAGAATTATTCTCTAAATCCTAAGGTCTTTCCCTATATTTCTGAACTGTCACTCAAATAATGTCTTTTGGGGGAGTTCTGATGTATCAGTCTCACTGTTTGGAATGAATTCTTTAAGACTGTTAAGAAAATGAGTTTTAGATGTTTTTAAAAACTGATATATTTATTCACTTTGCATACCAATCATAGCACCCCTTGTCACACCCCCCCCCACCTTCTCCCACCTCGTGGGTTCTAACTTGCCCTGGCACATCAAGTCACAGAAGGACTAGGCACATCCTATCCCACTGAGGCCAGAAAAGGAAGCCCAGTTAGGGGGGGAGGATCCAAAGGCAGAGGACAGGCCCTGCTCTGTATTTTTGGGAACCCACATGAATACTAAGCTGCACATCTGCTACTTACATATAGGTAGCCTAGGTCCAGCCCATGCATCCACTTTGGTTGGTGTTTCAGTTTCTGTAAGTCTCCATGGGCCCAGGTTAGTTGTTGCTATAGGTTTTCTTGTGGTGTGCTTAACCCCTCCACCTCCCTCACTCTTTCTGTCTCTTCCACTCTTACCCAAGACTCCCCAAGAACTGCTTGATGTTTGGCTGTGGATCTCTGCCTCTGTTGCCATTAGCTGCTGGATGAAAACTCTCAGAAGACACTTACACTAATCTTCTGTCTGAAAGCATAGCATTAACAGTGTCAGAGGTTGATTCTCTTCTGTGGGATGGGTCTTAATTTGGGCCAGTCATTGATTTGTCTTCCCCCCAATGTCTGCTCCATCTTTATCCCTGAACAAATTGTTGGCAGGACAAATTTTGTGTTGAAAGTTTTAGTGAGTGTGTTGATGTCACCCTCCCTCCACTAAAAGTTCCATTGGCTACAGGCATTGGATACTTCAGGCTCCATATCCCACTCTGTTAGGATTCTCAGCTAGGGTCTACCCCCTAGACTCACAGGAGTCTCACCATCCCAGGTTGTCCTGGAGAGACCACCCACCTATTTATATTCTCTATCCCAGCCCTTTCTCCCCTGCACCCTCAACCTGATTCCCCCTTATTCCCCTTTCCACCACTTCTCTCACTCAGTTGTTTGCTTACACTCACCTCCAATGTCTATTTTATTTCCACTTCAAGTGAAATTCAAGCATCTTCCTTTGGGTTTTCCTTGTTACTTAGCTTCTTTGATTCTGTGGATTGTAGCATGGTTATTCTGTACTTTAAAACTAATATCCACTTATAAATAAGTCTTTCTGTCTTTCTGAGTCTGAGTTATCTCACTCGGGATAATATTTTCTAGTTTCATATATTTTTTGAAAATTAGATGATGTTCTTGTTTTAAATAGCTGAGTAGTAATATTCCATTGTATAAATGTACCATATTTCATTATCCATTCTTTGGTTGAGGGCATCTAGGTTGTTTTCAATGTCTGGCTGTTAGAAATAAAGCTGCTGTGAACATAAAAAAAAAAAAAAAAGAAAAGAAAATGCCTTCATAACACTTTCAACTAAAGCTTTTTGGACAAAAGTGTATACTGTGTGACACAGTGTGACACAACAAGTGCATGTCAGCGTCCACACTAATTTTTAAAATTTTTTTTGGGGGGGTGGAGGTTGCAAGGGTAGAGGACAGGTATTCAGGTGCTTATGATGTAAAATTCACAAAGAATCAATGAAAAAGTTTTTAAAAGAGATTTGTCTATAGGGATTTTTTTCTTAATTAGCATTGACATGGGAGGGTCCAGCTCACTCTTGGTGACGCCCTGGGTTCTATAAGAAAGCAAGCTATCTAAGCCAGGTAAGAAGTGTCTGGTTAACTCTTTGCCCACCATTTAAACTTATCACTCAGTTTTGTTTTACCGAATTTTTCAGTTTCTCATAAATTATGGATATTAATGATAACACAATGTACATATATTATGGGTCATTGTAAAATATATAGGTGGGAAAGTTAGTGGGGTAAAACCAGAAAACAAGAATTCTATCACTAGAGGAGTATAAGTGTCTTGTTCTTAGGAATATATGTGTGTGTTTTCCTTTGTACAGGAGAATTTTTCCATTTGATACCCTGGAAATTGCTTGTTACTGCCATTCTTGTTTGGAAATATATAGTCAAAGAATTGACAGGGTGGGATGTTATAGCAGATTTATGTGAAATATCTTTGAAACCTGTCTTCCAGACCTCTAGTAAGTTTGTATAATGTTTATTCTTGTATTATATCCTCTCTGCTTATATAGCTGGACTACTTTCCAAAGTCTTCAGCATAGACCTGATTCAAACAGATGGTATGTTGCAAAAGAAGCACAATTAAGCAAATTAAATCATCTTTGTGATCAAAATTCATCCTTCCTGGTCATAATGAGAGCTGGAAACCGTAATGTGCTGGGAATAGAGATTAACTCAGGAGAAAGGATAATGAATGGTTAATCAATAAATCACATATAATTATTATTAGTTATATGAAACTAGACTATAAGGATAAATAAGTCATTTCCAATAAAATTTTGGTTATTTTTACTATTATATAAGCAGTACAGTGGGAATAGATAATCTCACCGAAATAAATAGTTAATTCTTAACTTAAACTCTTAACTACTCACTATATTTATTTTATTTAAACTGATATGTATTTATATTACATACAGTTTAATAATCACAGTTGATTATTTGCCTCTTCTATGCTTCTTAAGGACTATATTTATCTTCATATGGATATATATCAATATGGATTTTTCAAAGTACAGAATTTTAAAAACTTGAAACCACATAGATAAAATCCACTAGTTTTAGGAGAATATGCTCTTTAGCTGTAAAGAAAAGTTTATAATAGGTTCTATTAGAATAAGACATACAACTATACACTATATATTTTTAAACTTATTTAATTTGCTGTAATTACCAATTTTATCAGGCGTAAGACTAACATTTTAGTGAAAAAACAGTGATTGATTAGGAATGTTTCTAAAACGGTGGCCTCATACAAATGGCCAATCTGGCAAGTAGGGTAAACCACGGATTTCTCAGCCCCAGAAATTCAGGCAACTGAAAAGTAAAGTACAGACTTTACTGAAAGTTTTTGTTTCTAGTTCTTTTATTGTCAAGGATGCTAAAAGGCTGAAATTTGTGCAATCTTCACACACTGTGAAGGCTCAAAGTCTATGTGCTTGAGTGATTTAAGGGGACAAGGGAGTGAGTATATATTAACTGGGTAGCTTTGAAAATCTGCCCTGGAGAAGAATTGCTTTTCATGTCTCAGTGGGATTAGAGATAAACATCTCCCTGAAGCTGCAATTCAGAATCTATTTTCCAAAGATTCTGAACCCCTCCATTGCTGGTAATTTTAACATAGAAACAATTCTAGTACCCAAAAATTGTGTATTCATAAGTAGTTCACAATTAGGACTAAAAGATTTATTTATTTGTTTGTTTGCTTGTTTTTAACCTTTTGGATATAGCAGATAACATGCTATGTCTGTGTGCTACTCTGCACTATTTAGAGTTGTAAGTAATGGCTGATGTGATTATTATATGTTCCCCTTTGCTGATTTCCTTTTCTAGTCTTTGTAGATGATCACCATATACATATATATGATAGCCAGTAGAGATGTTAATATTTGATTACTAAGTTAGGCGTATAGTGCCTTGTTTAGGCCAGGGGAAATTTTTGTGTGTAATTGGTGCTGTGAGATGTTACTTATTAAGCTCACTTCTGCAATTCTTAATGACTGCTAGAAGCAAAACCTAAAAAGAATCAATTATTAGCATATTTCTTGAAATTAAAGAGTAAAATAATTCTGTATAAATTGAAGTCAAATTTCCACCCAAAAAAATGTCAGCTCAAAATGTGAGATAATTAGATGTTGAGGAAATGAACACTCTAACACTGAAGGAAAATTTATACATGATGGATTCAATGACTGTTCCTTTGCCCAAAGCTATCTTTTGGTTCAGCATTTTTCTGACAGCTTATAGGATAGAAGTAAATTTCATGAGAAAATTACTTCTAAATTCTTTAAAGCAAACAATACTTCCTGTTTTCTCATCCCTCTGAGTCCACAGACAGCAGGAAATCCTGTGGTTGACTGAGAAGGTGTTTGATAATAGCCTTTCTCCCCTTCTTGTGTTTCTTGGAGTGTTCATCATCTGAAACACGGAATGTGTTGGGAATCCCCTACAGTCCACTTAAATTGCTGGGCACCAGCCCTTCTATACTCTCTCTGCATGGCATTTTTTTGGAATTCAACTTTCCAGCTGGGTAGATTGAGATACACACTATTTTCTGAGTGCTACATGAATTTCATATATAGAACTGGAAAGAAAATATGTGCTTCCTGGGCCACCCTACCTTTGCCCCTTTCATATGGTCATGCTGGATAGAAAATTTTTACTACTTAGTATTTCTTCAAGCATTTCAAAAAGTAAAATAATGTGTTTGAAAGAAAAAAAACACAGTTGAAACTACATGAAATATTGTCTCATTTTCTAGGAAGAGCAATACTATTTAATATAGTGTTATAAACAAGATTTAGAGTAGATAAATAAAGGTTATGGAGGCTATGATGTTTGAATAATTAGGTATAATTATTTTTAAAAGATTTATAATAACTTCATTTCTCATTAAATAGTCAAAAGAATAATGATACTAAGAAAGATATATCTAGGTTTTAGTAACAGAAAACAATAATAATATTATAGCCAAAATATTACTAAAATTGTCTTCTGTGGGTAACTGGATGTATGTGTGTTTTATAAGAAAGGAAATGAGATTGGTCCCTGCATCATTATCAAATCATACATAAACACAGAGCAGTGCATGGAAGCAACATATGAAGACTCCCAGATTCATATATGCTCTATTTGCTTTTCTTGTTGTGGCGGCATGCATGACAAAAGCCACTTAATGAAAGAAGGGTTGTTTTACTTAATGAATGAAGGGTACAGTCTGCCAGCATAAGTAAAGAATAAAAACCTGTTAGGCAGCTTGTACATTGTCAGGAAGCAGAAAGCAATGGATGCTGATGCTCAGCTTGCTGATTCCTTTCTTCCTTTTCATTCTTTCTAGGACCAAAATATACTAGACCATTCTTCCTACATTTAGGTCTTTTCTCTTGGTTTAAACCTCTGGATGCTCTCATAGATAGACACACCCAGGGCAGGACCCTTAGATTCTAATTCCTTTCAGTGGCACTGAAAATAAGTCATCATGATTCCACCCAACTTGATATCCAAATGTTAGTCTTAGAATATAGCAATACAACCATGCCCTTTCAGACTCATATACATCTTACAAGGCAAAATGTGTTCAGTCCAACTTAAAACTCCCTGTAGTCTTCAATAGGCCTAATACTGCTCAAAGTTTCTTTCTTAAACTTAAGATAAACTCTTAACTAGGATTCCCTATGAGTTTCCCCCCAAAAGATATAAACTTCTACTAAGAATGCTAAAGGGAAGGTTTTTGTTTTTATTTTATTTCAAGAGGTATGAATAGGTTCATAGGCTAAACTGGGCAAAACTGAGATCAAAACCAAGCAGAGCAAAGATTAATTCTGGTAGTAAGTTTAGTGTATGACATCTCAAGATCTTAGTGGTATCAGTTGTTCTCAAACAGACCTGAGTAGTGTTGTCATCCATTTCTACTGCTTATAGTCCACATAATCTCTTTCTTGTTCTAGCTGTATTCAGTGCTTGTAGGAAGATAGATGATAAATAGATAGAGAGAGAGAGAAAGAAAGAAAGAGAGAGAGAGAGAGAGAGAGAGAGAGAGAGAGAGAGAGAGAGAGAGAGAGATATTAAATTCTAGAAAACCAATTAAAAAGCCGGGTGTGGTGGCTCACCCCTTTAATCCCACCACTCAGGAGACAAAGGCAGTCATATTTCTGAGTTTGAGGCCAGCCTGGTCTACAAAGTGAGTTCCAAGATAGCCAGAGCTATACAGAGAAACCCTGTCTCGAAATCCCCCCCAAATTAAAAATGGGGTACAGAACTAAACAAATTTCCCAATTGAGGAATTTAAAATGACCTAGAAACACCTAAAGAAGTGTTCAGATTCCTGAGTCATCAGGGAAATGCAAATCAAAATGACCCTGAGATTCCACCTTACACAAACTAAAGTGGCTAAGATAAAAACTCAGGTGATAGCAGATGCATCCGAGGATGAGGAGAAAGAGAAACACTCCTCTATTGCTTGTGGGATTGCAAACTGGTACAACCATTTTGGAAATTAATCTGATAGTTCCTCAGAATATTGGAAACAGTTCTACATGAAGATCCAGCTATACCACTCCTGGGCATATACCCAGAAGATGCTCCATCATATCACAAGAAAACATGTTTTACTATGTGCATAGAATTTATAATAGCCAGAAGCTAGAAACAAACCAGATGTCCCTCAACAAAAAATAGATACAGAAAATGTGATACACTTATTTACACAATGGAATAATACTCAGATATTAAAAAATGAGTATTCCCAAATTTTGCAGGCAAATGGATGGCACTAGAAATATCATGCTGAGTGAGTTAACCCAGACCCCAAAGGACATACATGGTATTTAATCACTGATTAATGGATCTTAGCCCTAAAGCTCAGAATACCTATGATAAAATGCATAGACCATATGAAGTGTAACAAGAAGGAAGCCTTTAGTGAAATGCTCAGAGAAGAGGAGATAGAACTTTTAGAGACTACCTCCAGTTGATAGGCACAGCCTGCAATGGAGGGATGGGGCTACCCACCCATCTCAAAGTTTTTAAACCAGAAGTGTTACTGTCCAAAAGAAAGAGAGGGACAAAAAATAGAGCAGAGACTGAAGGAATGGCCATCTGGCTCAAACTGGGAATCCACCCAGTCTGCAGACACCAAACCTGGACACTGTTGCCATTGCCAAGAGGAACTTAGTGACAGGAACCTGGTGTGGTTGTTCCTTGGGAGGTTCTGCCAGCAACTGACCAATGCATATGTGGATGCTTGGAACTGAGTTCAGGGACCCAAGTAGGGGAGCTGGCAGAAGGACTGGAGGAGTGGAGAGGGATTGCAACCCCAAAGGAAGAGCAATTTTGGCTGACCGGACCACCCAGTGCTCCCAGGGACTAGACCACCAACCAAGAAGTGTACAGGGAGGAATTCATGGCTCCAGATACAGAGTAGAGGATGGCCCTGTCTGACATCAGTGGGAGGGGAGGCTCTTGGTCCTGTGGAGGTTTGATGCCCCAGCATAAGAGGATGCAGTAGCGGTGGGTAGGTAGGGGATCACACCCATATAGGCAAAAGGGAGGGAAGAGAGGTCGGATGTGGGGTGGGGGGGTTATAGATGGGTAACCCGGAAGTGGGATATCATTTGAGATGTAAATATTTTTTACATTTTTATCTGCTCCATTTTTTTGTGCCTTCTAAACAGAATGGGCAATTGCACACGTGAACTTGCAGAAGTTACAATAGCATGCACAAGCCAGACAAAATGCCAGCATAAGACTAAATGGATGTGAAGTCTAATGCCTCATCCCTAGCTAAGAAGTTATTGGCATATTTGATAGCTGCTCTCTCTCTCTCTTTCTCTCTCTCTTCCCTCCCTCCCTCTCTTCCTCTGTGTGTGTGTATGTGTATGTTTGTGTGTATGTGTGTGTGAGAGAGAGGAAGGAGAAGGAGAAGGAGGGAGGAGGGAAGGAGGAGGAGGAGGAGAGGAAAAAGAAGAAGAGAAAAAGAAGAGAAAAAGAAGAAGAAGAAGAAGAAGAAGAAGAAGAAGAAGAAGAAGAAGAAGAAGAAGAAGAAGAAGAGAATGTCAGTTTTCTTTAAGAGTGTTGTCCCTGGTAAGTCAACCACACTCCAGTGGAGAGTCACACATCCATGAGTAAATGAAGAGCAGAAACTGGGTTTGATGAATGAAAAAACCAAAACAAGGAACACAAGTTGGATGGAGAAAGAACAGTGGATGGATCTGGGTGGAATAGAGGGAACGGTGAATATGAACTAAATTCATTGTATAAAATTCTGCAAGAACAAAATAAAGAAATACTGCCGTTTGGACACAGAGTCAGTGGACACCCCCTGCCCCCAAGGTCCCTAGAGGACTCTCTATGCGATCTTAGGACCACCAGTGAGTCGAACACAACTTCTGTTCCATTTAAATCGTTTGGGACCTGAGACAGCATTAGGGAAACACCTTGGCTACAGAGGTGGCCAACACCCCCCAAGGTCCCTAGAGGATTCTCCAAGTGATTGTAGGACCACCAGTGAGTGGATCACAACTTCTGTTCCATTCCAATTGGGCCAGACCAGCATTAAGGAAGAGAAAACCCGTCCTGACTAGGGTCACAAGTCCCTTCTGGTCAGCGCCAGCACCAGTTCACGTGGGAGAGGAGTAGGAGGACACCCCAAAGGTCCCTATAGGGCAGCTTCTGAGACAGACCCTGTTTCTAACTCCAGACATCCAGGCATCATCCCTGCCAGAGGACAGGTGTCCTCCCCACCCAGGAGGGATTTGCTTGAGCAACTGGGGAAGTCATCTTGGTTCCCAGACTGCTCCGAGACTAGTCTGTGCAGGTGAGAGTGTGGACTAGAGAAGCTAACAGCTTCTGAGACAGGCCCTGTTTCAGGCCTTCATCTACTGCCAGGAGGCAGGTACAAACGCCAGATATCTGTGCACCTTCCCTGCAAGGGAAGAACTTGCCTGCAGAGAGTGATCAGACCACTGAAACTCAGGAGAGAGCTACTCTCCGAGGTCTGCTGATAGAGGTTAACAGAATCACGAGAGGAACAAGCTCTAACCAGAGAAAACTATAACAAAAAACTTCAGAGATTACCAGATGGCGAAAGGTAAACTTAAAAATCTTACTAACAGAAACCAAGACCACTCATCATCATCAGAACGCAGCACTCCCACCTCACCCATTCCTGGGCACCCCAACACACCTGAAAACGAAGACCTGGATGTAAAAGCATATCTCATGATGATGGTAGAGAACATCAAGAAGGACTTTAGTAACTCACTTAAAAAAACTACAGGAGAACACTGCTAGAGAGTTACAAGGCCTTAAAGAAAAACAGAAAAACACAACAAAACAGGTAGAAATCCTTACAGAAACACAGGAAAACACATCCAAACAGGTGATGGAAATGAACAAAACCATACTAGACCTAAAAAGGGAAGTAGACACAATGAAGAAAACCCAAAGTGAGGCAACACTGGAGATAGAAACCCTAGGAAAGAAATCTGGAACCATAGATGTGAGCATCAGCAACAGAATACAAGAGATGGAAGAGAGAATCTCTGTTGCAGAAGATTCCATAGAGAACATCAGCACATCAATCAAAGAAAATGCAAAATGCAAAAAGATCCTAACTCAAAACATCCAGGAAATCTAGGACACAATGAGAAGACCAAACCTACTGATAATAGAAGTAGATGAGAATGAAGATTTTTCAACTTAAAGGGCCAGCAAATGTCTTCAACAAAATTATAGAAGAAAACTCCCAAATCTAAAGAAAGAGATGCTCATGAACATACAAGAAGCCTACAGAACTCTAAATAGACTGGACCAGAAAAGAAATTCCTCCAGACACATAATAATCAGAACAATAAATAAACTAAATAAAGATACAATATTAAAAGCAGTAAGGGAAAAAGGTCAAGTAACATATAAAGGCAGGTGTATCAGAATTACACCAGACTTTTCCCTGCAGACTATGAAAGCCAGAAGATCCTGGACAGATGTATACAGACACTAAGAGAACACAAATGCCAGCCCAGGCTACTATACCCAGCCAAACTCTCAATTACCATAGATGGAGAAACCAAAGTATTCCATGACAAAACCAAATTCACTCATTGTTTTTCCATGAATCCAGCCCTTCAAAGGATAATAACAGAAAACAAAATACAAGGATTGAAACCATGCCCTAGAAAAAGCAAGAAAGTAATCCTTCAACAAACCTAAAAGAAGACAGCCACAAGAACAGTATACCAACTCTAACAACAAAAACAATAGGAAGCAACAATTACTTTTCCTAAATATCTCTTAATATCAATGGACTCAATTTCCCAATAAAAAGACATAGACTAACAGACTGGCTACACAAACAGGACCCAACTTTTTCCTGCATACAGGAAACCCATCTCAGGGAAAAAGACAGACATTACCTCAGAATAAAAGGCTGGAAATGGCTGACACCTGCCAGCTACCCATGACACCCTACACGGGACCTTAAGACTTCTGGTGAGTGGAACACAGCATCTGCTCCAATCTCTAAACAGAGACAACTATAACAACTAACTCCAGAGATTACCAGATGGCAAAAGGTAAACGTAATAATCTTACTAACAGAAACCAAGACCACTCACTATCATCAGAACCCAGCACTCCCACTTCGCCCAGTCCAGGGCACCCCAACACACCAGAAAAGCTAGACCCGAATCTAAAATCACATCTCATGATGATGGTAGAGGATATCAAGAAGGACTTTAATAACACACTTAAAGAAATACAGGAGAACACTGCTAAACAGGTAGAAGACATTAAAGAGGAAGCACAAAAATCCCTTAAAGAATTGCAGGAGAACACCACTAAACAGGTAGAAGACATTAAAGAGGGAGCACAAAAATCCCTTAAAGAATTGCAGGAAAACCAGACCAAACAGGTGTTGGAATTGAAAAAAATCATCCAAGACCTAAAAAGGGAAGTAGAGACAATGAAGAAAACCCAAATTGAGGCAACGCTGGAGATAGAAACTCTAGGAAAGAAATCTGGAACCATAGAAGCAAGCATCAGCAACAGAATACAGGAGATGGAAGAGAGAATCTCAGGTGCAGAAGACTCCATAGAGAACATCGGCATAACAATTAAAGAAAATACAAAATCCAAAAAGATCCTAACTCAAAATATCCAGGAAATCCAGGACACAATGAGAAGACCAAACCTACAGATAATAGTAATAGATGAGAATGAAGATTTTTCAACTCAAAGGACCGGCAAATATCTTCAACAAAATTATAGAAGAAAACTTCCCAAACCTAAAGAAAGAGATGCCCATGAACATACAAGAAGCCTACAGAGCTCCAATTTCTTTTTTTGGTCCAGTCTGGACCAAAAAAAGAAATTCTTTCTGACACATAATAATCAGAACAACAAATGCACTAAATAAAGATAGAATACTAAAAGCAGTAAGGGAAAAAGGTCAAGTAATGCATAAAGGCAAGCCTATCAGAATTACACCAGATTTTTCACCAGAGACTATGAAAGCCAGAAGGGCCTGGACAGATGTTATACAGACACTAAGAGAACACAATTCCATACCCAGCCAAACTCTGAATTACCATAGATTGAGAAACCAAAGTATTCCATGACAAAACCAAATTCACACATTACCATTCCACGAATCCAGCCCTCCAAAGATAATAACAGAAAAACACCAAAACAAGGACGGAAACCACGTCCTATAAAAATTAAGAAGGTAATCCCTCAACAAACCTAAAAGAAGACTGCCACAAGAACAGAATGCCAATTCTACCAACAAAAATAAAAGGAAGCAACAATTACTTCTCCCTAATATCTCTTAATATCAATGGACTCAACTCCCAAATAAAAAGACATAGACTAACAGACTGGCTACAGAAACAGGACCCAACATTTTGCTGCTTACAGGAAACTCATCTCAGAGAAAAAGATAGACACTACCTCAGAATGAAAGGCTGGAAAACAATTTTCCAAGCAAATGGTAGGAAGAAACAAGCTGGAGTAGCCATCCTAATATCTAATAAAATTGACTTCCAACCCAAAGTGATAAAAAAGACAAGGATGGGAACTTCATACTCATTAAAGGTAAAATCCTCCAAGAGGAGCTATCAATCCTGAATATCTATGCTCCAAATACAAGGGCAGCCACATTCATTAAAGATACTTTAGAAAAGCTCAAAGCACACATTGCACCTCACACAATAATAGTGCGAGACTTCAACACACCACTTTCACCAATGGACAGATCATGGAAGCAGAAAATAAACGGTGACACAGTCAAACTAACAGAGGTTATGAAACAAATGGATCTGACAGATATCTACAGAACATTTTATCCTAAAACAAAAGGATATACCTCCTTCTCAGCTCCTCATGGTACCTTCTCCAAAATTGACCACATAATTGGTCACAAAACAAGCCTCAACATATACAAAAATATTGAAATTGTCCCATGCATCCTGTCAAATCACCATGGACTAAGGGTGATCTTCAATAACAAAATAAATAATAGAATGCCAACACACACGTGGAAACTAAACAACACTCTTCTCAATGATAACTTGGTCAAGGAAGGAATAAAGAAAGAAATTAAGGACTTTTTGGAGTTTAATGAAAATGAAGCCAGAACATACCCAAAGTTATGGGACACAATGAAAGCATTTCTAAGAGGAAAACTCATAGCTCTGAGTGCCCCCAAAAAGAAACTAGAGAGAGCACACATTAGCAGCTTGACAACACACCTAAAAGCACTAGAAAGAAAGGAAGCAAATTCACCCAAGAGGAGTAGACAGCAGGAAATAATCAAACTCAGGGGTGAAATCAACCAAGTGGAAACAAGAACAACTATTCAAAGAATCATCCAATCGAGGAGCTGGTTCATTGAGAAAAACAACAAGATAGATAAACACTTAGCCAGACTCACTAGAGGGCATAGGGAAAGTATTCAAATATCCAAAATCAGAAATGAAAAAGGAGACATAACAGATCCTGAAGAAATCCAAAACACCATCAGATCCTTCTACAAAAGGCTATATTCAACAAAACTGGAGAACTTGGCTGAAATGGACAAGTTTCTAGAATATACCAGGTACCAAAGTTAAATCAAGATCAGTTTAATGATGTAAACACTCCCATATCCTCTAAAGAAATAGAAGCAGTCATTAATAGTCTCCCAACCAAAAAAAGCCCAGGACCAGATGGGGTAAGTGCAGAGTTCTATCAGACCTTCAAAGAAGATCTAATCCCAGTTCTTCACAAACCATTCTACAAAATAGAAACAGAAGGTACTCTACCCAACTCATTCTATGAAGCCACAATTACTCTGACACCTAAACCACAAAAAGACCCAACAAAGATAGAGAACTTCAGACAAATTTCCCTTATGAATACTGATGCAAAAATCCTCAATAAAGTTCTCACTAACAGAATCCAAGAACACATCAAAACAATCATCCATCCTGACCAAGGATGTTTCATTTCACTGAGTCAAGGATGGTTCAATATAAGGAAATCCATCAATGTAATCCAGTATATAAAAAAACTCAAAGACAAAAACCACATGATCATCTCGTTAGATGCTGAGTAAGCCTTCGACAAAATTCAACACCCCTTTATGATAAAAGTCTTGGAAAGATCAGAAATTCAAGGCCCATACCTAAACATGATAAAAGCATTCTACAGCAAACCAGTAGCCAACATCAAAATAAATGGTGAGAAGCTGGAAGAAATCCCACTAAAATCAGGGACTAGACAAGGCTGTCCACTCTCTCCCTACCTATTCAACATTGTACTTGAAGTCCTAGCCAGAGCAATTAGACAAGAAAAGGAGATCAAGGGGATACAAATTGGAAAAGAAGAAGTCAAATATCACTCTTTGCAGATGATATGATAGTATACATAAGTGACCCTAAAAATTCCACCAGAGAACTCCTAAACCTGATAAACAGCTTCGGTGAAGTAGCTGGATATAAAATTAACTCAAACAAATCAATGGCCTTTCTCTACACAAAGAATAAATAGGCTGAGAAAGAAATTAGGGAAACAACACTCTTCTCAATAGTCACAAATAATATAAAATATCTTGGCGTGACTCTACCTAAGGAAGTGAAAGATCTGTATGACAAGAACTTCAAGTCTCTGAAGAAAGAAATTAAAGAAGATCTCAGAAGATGGAAACATCTCCCATGCTCATGGATTGGCAGGATCAATATTATAAAAATGGCTATCTTACCAAAAGCAATCTACAGATTCAATGCAATCCCCATCAAAATTCCAACTCAATTCTTCAATGTATTAGAAAGGGCAATCTGCAAATTCATCTGGAATAACAAAAAACATAGGATAGCAAAAACTCTTCTCAAGGATAAAAGAACCTCTGGTGGAATCACCATGCCTGACCTGAAGCTGTACTACAGAGCAATTGTGATACAAACTGCATGGTACTGGTATAATCACAGACAAGTAGACCAATGGAACAGAATTGAAGACCCTGAGATGAACCCACACACCTATGGTCACTTGATCTTCGACAAGGGAGCTAAAACCATCCAGTGGAAAAAAGACAGCATTTTCAACAAATGGTGCTGGCATAACTGTCTGTTATCATGTAGAAGATTGCGAATTGATCCATTACTATCTCCTTGTACTAAAGTCCAATCTAAGTGGATTAAGGAACTCCAAATAAAACCAGAGACACTGAAACTTATAGAGGAGAAAGTAGGGAAAAGCCTCGAAGATATGGGTCCAGGGAAAAAATTCCTGAATAGAACAGCAAAGGCTTGTGCTGTAAGATAGAGAATCGATAAATGGGACCTCATAAAGTTGCAAAGCTTCTGCAAGGCAAAAGACACCGTCAATAAGATAAAAAGACCACCAACAAATTGGGAAAGAATCTTTACCTATCTTAATTCAGATAGGGGACTAATATCCAATATATATAAAGAACTCAAGAATATGGACTCCAGAAAATCAAATAACCCCATTAAAAATGGGGATCAGAACTGAACAAAGAATTCTCACCTGAGGAATACCGAATGGCAGAGAAGCACCTGAAAAAATGTTCAACATCCTTAATCATCAGGGAAATGCAAATCAAAACAACCCTGAGATACCACCTCACACCAGTCAGAATAGCTAAGATTAAAAATTCAGGTGACAGCAGATGCTGGCGAGGATGTGGAGAAAGAGGAACACTCCTCAATTGTTGGTGAGATTGCAAGCTTGTACAACCACTCTGGAAATCAGTCTGGCGGTTCCAGTGAAAATTGGATATAGTACTACCTGAGGATCCAGCAATACCTCTCCTGAACATATATCCAGAAGATGTCCCAACCGGTAAGAAGGACACATGCTCCACTATGTTCATAGCAGCTTTATTTATAATAGGCAGAAGCTGGAAAGAACCCAGATGCCTCTCAACAGAGGAATGGATACAGAAAATGTGGTACATTTACACAATGGAGTACTACTCAGCTATTAAAAAGAATGAATTTATTAAATTCCTAGGCAAGTGGATTGACCTAGAGGGCATCATCCTGAATGAGGTAACACAATCACCAAGGAACTCACACAATATGTACTCATTGATAAGTGGATATTAGCCCAAAAACTTAGGATACCCAAGATATAAGATACAATTTGTTAAACGCATGAAAATCAGGAAGAACGAAGACCAAAGTGTGGACACTTTGCCCCTTCTTAGAATTGGGTACAAACACCCATGGAAAGAGTTACAGAGATAAAGTTTGGATCTGTGATGACAGAATGGACCAATTAAAGACTGCCATATCCAGGGATCCATCCCATAATCAGCTTCCAAACGCTGACACCATTGCATACACTAGCAAGATTTTGCTGAAAGGACCCAGATATAGCTGTCTCTTGCAAGACAATGCCGGGGCCTAGCAAACACAGAAGTGGATGATCACAGTCAGCTATTGAATGGATCACAGGGCCCCCAATGGAGGAGCTAGAGAAAATACCCAAGGAGCTAAAGGGAACTGCAACTCTATAGGTGGAACAACATTATGAACTAACCAGTACCGCTGAGCTCTTGACTCTAGCTGCCTATATATCAAAAGATTGCTTAGTATGTCATCACTGGAAAGAGAGGCCCATAGTTCTTGCAAACTTTATATGCCCCAGTACAGGGGAATGCCAGGGCCAAGGTGTGGGAGTGGGTGGGTAGGGGAGTGGGTGGGTAGGGGAGTGGGTGGGGGAGTGTATTGGGGACTTTTTGGATAGCATTGGAAATATAAATGAGGAAAATACCTATTAAAAAAGATTAATTAAAAAAAACAAAGCCTGGAAAATCATTTTCAAAGCAAATGGTCTGATGAAACAAGCTGTAGTAGCCATTCTAATAACTAATAAAATCGACTTCCAAAGCAAAGTTATCAAAAAATACAAGGAGGGACATTTCATATTCATCAAAGGTACAATCTCCCAAGAGGAACTCTCAATTCTGAATATCTATGCTCCAAATGCATGGGCAGCCACATTCATTAAAGAAACTTTAGTAAAGTTCAAAGCACACATTGTACCTCACATAATAATAGTGGGAGACTTCAACATACCACTTTCACCAATGGACAGATCATGGAAACAGAAACTAAACAGGGACACAGTGAAACTAACAGAAGTTATGAAACAAATGGATCTAACATTTATCTACAGAACATTTTATCCTAAAACAAAAGGATATACATTCTTCTCAGCACCCCATGGTATCTTATCCAAAATGGACCATATAATTGGTCACAACAGATACAAAAATATTGAAATTGGTCCATGCATTCTATCAGATCACCATGGACTAAGGCTGAACTTCAATAACAACATAAATAATAGAAAGCCAACATTCATGTGGAAACTTAACAACACTCTTCTCAATGATACCTTGGTCAAGGAAGGAATAAAGAAAGAAATTAAAGACATTTTAGATTTTAATGAAATGAAGCCACAACATACCCAAATTTATGGGACACAATGAAAGCATTTCTAAGAGGAAAACTCATAGCTCTGAGTGCCTCCAAAAAGAAACTAGAGAGAGCACACACTAGCAGCTTGACAACACACCTACAAGCCCCAGAACAAAAGGAAGCAAATTCACCCAAGAGGAGAAGAAGGAAGGAAATAATCAAAATCAGGGGCAAAATCAACCAATTGGAAACAAGAAAAACTATTCAAAGAATCAACCAAACTAGGGGCTGGTTCTTTGAGAAAATCAACAAGATAGATAAACCCTTAGCCAAACTCATTAGAAGGCACAAGGACAGCATCCTAATTAACAAAATCAGAAATGAAAAGGGAGACATAACAACAGATCCTGAAGATATTCAAAACACCATTAGATCCTTCTACAAAAGGCTATACTCAACAAAACTGGAAAACCTGGCTAAAATGAACAAATTTCTAGACAGATACCAGGTAACAAAGTTAAATCAGGATCAGGTAAATTATCTAAACAGTCCTATGTCTCCTAAAGAAATAGAAGCAGTCATTAATAGTCTCCCAACAACAACAAAAAAGCCCAGGACCAGATGGGTTTAGTGCAGAGTTCTATCAGACCTTCAAAGAAGATCTAATCCCAGTTCTTCACAAACTATTCCACAAAATAGAAGCAGAAGGTACTCTACCCAATTCATTCTATGAAACCAGAATTACACTGATACCTAAACCACAAAAAGAACCAACAAAGATAGAGTACTTCAGACCAATATCCCTTATGAATATAGATGCAAAAATCCTCAATAAAGTTCTCGTTAACCCAATCCAAGAACACATCAAACCAACCATCCATTCTGACCAAGTAGGTTTCATTCCAAAGATGCAGGGAGGGTTTAATATACGGAAATCCATCAAAGTAATCCACTATATAAACAAACCCAAAGACAAAACCACAGGATCATCTCCTTAGATGCAGAGAAAGCATTTGAGAAAAATCCAACACCCATTCATGATAAAAGTCTTGGAAAGATCAGGAATTCAAGGTCCATACCTAAACATGATAAAAGCATTCTACAGCAAACCAGTAGCCAACATCAAAGTAAATGGTGAGAAGCTTGAAGCATTCCCACTAAAATCAGGGACTAGAAAAGGCTGCCCACTTTCTCTGTACCTATTCAAAATTGTACTTGAAGTCCTAGCCAGAGCAATTCGACAACAAAAGGAGATCAAGGGGATACAAATTGGAAAGGAAGAAGTCAAAATATCACTTTTTGCAGATGATATGATAGTATATATAAGTGACCCTAAAAATTCCACCAGAGAACTCCTAAAACTGATAAACAACTTTGGTGAAGTAGCTGGATATAAAATTAACTCAAACAAGTCAATGGCCTTTCTCTACACAAAGAATAAACAGGCTGAGAAAGAAATTAGTGAAACAACACCCTTCTCAATAGTCACAAATAATATAAAATGTCTTGGCGTGACTCTAACTAAGGAAGTGAAAGATCTGTATGACAAGAACTTCAAGTCTCTGAAGAAAGAAATTAAAGAAGATCTCAGAAGATGGAAACACCTCCCATGCTCATGGATTGGCAGGATCAATATTATAAAAATGGCTATCTTACCAAAAGCAATCTACAGATTCAATGCAATCCCCATCAAAATTCCAACTCAATTCTTCAATGTATTAGAAAGGGCAATCTGCAAATTCATCTGGAATAACAAAAAACATAGGATAGCAAAAACTCTTCTCAAGGATAAAAGAACCTCTGGTGGAATCACCATGCCTGATCTGAAGCTTTACTCCAGAACAATTGTGATAAAAACTGCATGGTACTGGTATAGCTTCAGACAAGTAGACCAATGGAATAGAATTGAAGACCCAGAAATGAACCCACTCACTTATGGTCACTTGATCTTTGACAAGGGAGCTAAAACCATTCAGTGGAACAAAGACAGCATTTTCAACAAATGGTGCTGGCACAGCTGAAGGTTATCATGTAGAAGAATGCTAATTGATCCATTCCTATCTCCTTGTACTAAGGTCAAATCTAAGTGGATCAAGGAACTTCACATAAAACCAAAGACACTGAAACTTATATTGGAGAAAGAGGGGAAAAGCCTCGAAGATATGGGCACAGGGAATAAATTCCTGAATAAAAAAGCAATAGCTTGTGCTATAAGATTGAGAATGGACTAATGGGACCTCATAAAGTTGCAAGGCTTCTGTAAGGCAAAAGACATTGTCAATAAGAAAAAAGGCCACCAACAGATTGGGAAAGGATCTTTACCTATCCTAAATCAGATAGAGGACTAATATCCAATATATATAAAGAACTCAAGAAGGTGGACTCCAGAAAAATCAAATAAGCCCATTAAAAAATGGGGCTCAGAACTGAACAAAGAATTCTCACCTGAGGAATACCGAATGGCTGAGAAGCACCTGAAAAAATGTTCAACATCCTTAATCATCAGGGAAATGCAAATTAAACAACCCTGAGATTCCACCTCACACCAGTCAGAATGGCTAAGATCAAAAATTCAGGTGACAGCTGATGCTGGGGAGGATGTGGAGAAAGAGGAACACTCCTCCATTGTTGGTGGATTGCAAGCCTGAACAACCACTCTGGAAATCAGTCTGGCAGTTCCTCAGAAAACTGGACATAGTACTACTGGAGGATCCAGCAATTCCTCTCCTGGGCTTATATCAGGAAGACGTTCCAACCAGTAAGAAGGACACATGCTCCACTATGTCCATAGCAGCCTTATTTATAATAGCCAGAAGCTGGAAAGAACCTTGATGCCCCTCAACAGAGGAATGGATACAGAAAATGTGGTACATTTACACAATGGTGTACTACTCAGCTATTAAAAAGAATGAATTTATGAAATTCCTAGGCAAATGGATGGACCTGGAGGGCATCATCCTGAGTGAGGTAACCCAATCACAAAAGAACTCATGTGATATGTACTCACTGATATGTAGATATTAGCCCAGAAACTTAGGATACCCAAGATATAAGATACAATTTGTTAAACTCATGAAAGTCAAGTAAAATGAAGACCTAGGTGTGGACACTTTTCCCCTTCTTTCGAATTGGGAACAAAACACCCATGGAAGGATTTACAGATACAAAGTTTGGAGCTGAGACGAAAGGATGGACCATCTAGGGACTCTAGAGACTGCCATATCCGAGGATCCATCCCATAATCAGTTTCCAAACGCTGACACCTTTGCATACACTAGCAACATTTTCCTTAAAGGATCCTGATATAGCTGTCTCTTTTGAGACTCCTCTGTGGCCTAGGAAACACAGAAGTGGATACTCACAGCCAGCTATTGGTTGGATCATGGGGCCCCCAATGGAGGAGCTAGAGAAAGTACCCAAGGAGCTAAAGGGATCTGCAACCCTATATGTGGAACAACAATATGAACTAACCACTGCCCCCTGGAGCTTGTGTCTCTAGCTGCATATGCACCAGAAGATGGTCTAGTTGGCTAGCAGTGGAAAGAGAGGCCCATTGGTCGTGCAAACTTCATATGCCTCAGTACAGGGGAACGCCAGGGCCAAGATGTGGGAGTGGGTGGGCAGGGGAGTTGCGGGGAGGGTATGGAGGACTTTTGGAATAGCACTGGAAATGTAAATGAAGAAAATACCTAATTAATAAAAAAACACTGCCTTATGGTTTCCATTGCTATAATAAAACACCATGACTAAATTCAAGGAAAGGAGAAAAAGCTTATTTCACTTATATCTGTAAGGTCACACTCCATCACTAAGAGAATTCAGGGCAGTAATTCAAGCCAGAACCCTGGACTCAGGAACTGAACACAAACCCATAAGGGAATGTTGCTTATTGGCTCCCCAGGTATTGTTCAACCTGTTTACATACATTATCCAAGGGTGGCATTGTCTACAATGGACTAGGCCCTCCCACAGGGATCACCAGTTAAGAAAATGAATCATATGATTGTCCAAATCTGGTGGAGAATTGTCTCAGTTGAGATTCCCTTTTTAAAATAACACTAGCACATGTCAAATTAATATAAAATTAGCCAGCACAAAATACATGTGTAAACAAATAAAGAACACAGCCTATCTACTACAAAAAGATACCTATCCTTAATGAGAAATAAAACATAATGCTACATTATAGTTTAAGTTCTATACAGGAAAATTTTGAATTAAAAAAATATTTCAAAATAATTAACAAAACCTGTAACTTAATCAAGCTGATAAATTTTGGTAAGACTGATCCATTTGCTATTGATTTATGAACTTCTTTCCTATTCACTGATATTTGTACTTTTATCCTTGTAATTTAGCCTTAATTACCACAGCACTGAAATAAAGCCATCATTATTTTATAATCAAGATATTAATCTTTTCAAGTAATATACATGTTTAACAATTTACTTTTGAAACAGAAGTCTACTTATACTGAAAATATCTTTCCTGTGCATAAAATACTCATTAAGGTTTATTATTACTTAATTATAAACATATATTAAAGTCTCTGCACACCTGGAAACACTGGCAGACATTTTTCTTTTTGTCACTTGACCAAAATCAGAATCTCATCCATAATTGAATTTTGACTCTTTAAGTAGGGAAAAGGAAGATAATTTGCTTTGTAAAAGAATACTATTTTTATATTATTGGAATATATTTAGTTGATTATAATCTTTTTTTTGCTGTTTATTTTTAAATTAATTTATTATTTTTTAATTAGGTATTTACCTCATTTACATTTCCAATGCTATCCCAAAAGTCCCCCACCCCCTCCCCCACCCACTCCCCTACCCACCCACTCCCACTTTTTGGCCCTGGTGTTCCCCTGTACTGAGGCAGATAAAGTTTGCACGACCAATGGGCTTCTCTTTCCACTGATGGCTGACTAGGCCATCTTCTGATACATATGCAGCTAGATACACGAGCTCTGGGGAGTACTGGGTAGTTCATATTGTTGTTCCACCTATAGGATTATAATCTTCATCTAACTAAATCTTTAAAATGTTTTTTTTTGTTTTTTGTTTTTAAGTACAACTAGAGCTTTTCTTAAAATCAAATCTTGTTTTGGTCCTTTCCCATGTCATAGTTACATATCAAATGTGGTCTTAGCCAGGCGTGGTGGCACATGCCTTTAATCCCAGCACTTGGGAGGCAGAGGCAGATGGATTTCTGAGTTTGAGGCCAGCCTGGTCTACAGAGTGAGTTCCAGGACAGTCAGGGCTGTACAGAGAAACCCTGTCTTGAAAAACAAACAAACAAACAAAATACAAATAACAAAAAAGGTGGTCTTTAATACAATCATTATTACTACTCCCTCACTCTGTATTTTGCTTGTCGTTGCTACAAGAATAGTCAATGGGACATTCTCTTTGTCATAAAGGGCATATTCAACAATAATTTTAATAATGTAAAAATATCAGATCTATCCCATGGAAGGCCTCACTGAAACTTAATTTGGTTCATAATTCTTGGACCTCTTTACCTCTGGGTTAGAAGCTAGTGTTACTTATGAATTTTCAGTTAAAAGAAGATCATAGATCCAAAAGAGTTTAACTAGTGAAGTGAAACTTTTAATAAGGTGACTTCAAATACATGTTGGTTAGACTTTTCATTTCTGTGATAAAATGCCAGAGGAAGGAAACAGCTAGAAGAAGGATAAATTTATGTTTCAGAGATTCTATCCAGTGATTAGTGAGTTCAGTTGCCATGGTCTTGTGGTAAGGCAGAGTATCATCAGAGAGTATATTTGTTTTAATCACTTCTCAAAACATAAATAATACTTAACTGTAGGTTAAATGGGCCTTCTTACAGAAATTAAAGTAAGATGATTAAGGCTCTTTTTCTATTACTATGATTAAAAATAACCTGAAAAAGACAATTTAATGGAAAAAGAGTTTGTTTTACCACTCATCCTAGTAGTGAAGATACAAGAGCTGGAGGGAGCTGGTCACATTGTATTCACAGTCAAGAACAGAAAGTAATAAATAACACTTAATGTTGGGCCTCTCTTTTCCTTTTTATGCAGTCCTAGATGTCATCCAGAGAATGGTGCCACCCAAGTATTCAGGCTTCTGACTTCAGTTAACCTACTTGAACAAGACAGTCTCACACAAACAAACACATATGCTTATCTCCTAGGTGGCCTTCATCGTTTAAATGGACAATTGAGATTAACCATCCCAGTAAATATGACTGACAAAACAGGGAATTCAGTTTAATCATAATGTAATTATCCATTTGACTTCTAGGAAATTTCTCCGTTATGAAACTGAAGATGGAGGCTGAGGTGATATCTCAGCATTTGTGTAAAATAGCCAGTGTGGTCCCCAGGAATGATAACCTTGTGCAGAGGGCCCATTCAGATAGATGCTCAGAACTTGCTACATGGAAACTGGTGAGATCTAGAGTAGTAAGAGTTTCAGTCTCACAAGATAAAATGTAGGACAATAGTGGATAAACATAACATGTCAACCTCTGGCCTACACACACACACATACACAGACCCACACACTCTCAAACACAAACATATATTACATACATGCACACAGAATTAACATAGGGACATAAAATAACAAATCAGTATATTATAAAGTATTTTAACTTATTGTGTGCACTTGACTGCTGGCATATATGAAATAAACTGTACTAGCTATTAAAAACAATGCTGGAAAGACATAATACTATGATGTATTTAAATCTCCTTTTCAGAAAAAAATTTTTGCTTTGTGAATCCAACTATATAGAAAAATAAAAGAATTGATTACTGTACAAATACTCTTATTAAAAAGCTTTTAAACTTTAGCACTTCTTTTATGGGATAATAATTTAATTCAAATTAAACAAACAATGAGCTTTTTATGGAATAATCCCTTAATTCAGATAAACCAAACAATAAACTGTACAATTTAATCAAGGTTGATGTTTTTAGTAGCACAATTTAAAATAATAAAAGCTACCTGTATAGTAATATTTATATTTACAAGATTGAACTCTTTGGTAATGAACAACCAAAAAACAACCCAGGTAGATTTAATTCTGCTGTGTAATATTTAAGTACATAATGTATGAATTAAGGTTATATTATTGGAATATCTTATTCTATAACTTACACTCATCTGTGCCTTTTTATATGGAAGATTCACCTCTCCATTTATCAAGCTTCACATTCAATAACTCCATAGGAATTTACTATATACATGATAAAACTGAATAAATACTTGTTGAAAAGAACATGAAAAAAGATGAAATTAATAAAAATGAAATTACTCAACTAATTAAAAATATATACTAATTAAAAATGTATCATTAAGCTATTCATATTAGAAATATAGTGGGTTATCTGTATACATACTCAGTGGCTAGAATACCAGAGAGTGGCCATTGGAAACTTCATTTGAAGCTGATTAAAAGAATTCTGTGTAGGATGGCAAAATACAAGCTCCCCCAGGGTAAGGACTTGAAGAAAGGTGTCAAATAGAGGTAAAATAAGAGTAAAAAGACTTTATCTCAAAGAGAACCTAAAGAAGAAATTGGGAGATCCACAAAACAAGAGATAGAATACAGAAGAAAAAAAATGCAGATTGCACTAGCAACATGGCAATAGAAAAGCAACCACTCCCACAGCTCAGTTGGGGTAGCAACAGCCAATGGCTGTTAGATCCATGGGCTCAGTGCATGTATGCCCCATTGGAATCCAGTACCCAGCATGGTGTTAAGAGCTGCTAGAGACCCAAACTGGAGGCTCAAGAGTCCTAGATATGGAGTACAAGAATATAAAGTTGAAAAGACCTTAATACCCTCAGCCTCCATTTCTCCACAGTCCAGAGCAGAACACCATCAAGCAAAGCTGTCCTTAGCCCAGAATGCACAAAGTGTAAAAAGACTTTAGAAGCAGACTTTGACCTATATCTAGAAATGGGAGAAGGGGCCATACAAATGGAAAATGGAACTGCATATCAAACCAGCCCTGGCAGTGGCCTGTGGAACAATGAATCTTGGAGAACTACAGGCAACAGATCACAGAAGGACAAACAATCTGCTGCTTGTAGACTGGAACAAAAGACTTCAAGACACGCAGATTGTGGAATAGCAGAATGGTAAAAAACCCTGAATCTAGACTTCCTTTGTGTCTCATCCTGTGCTGTCAGGAAGCAGCTACATGGGAAGAGCAATTCTCAAATTCATCTGGAAAAGCAAGAAACCCAGGAAAGCAAAACAATTCTTAACAATAAAAGAACTTCTTGGGAAATCATCATCCCTGATCTCAAGCTATAATACAGAGCAATAGTGATAAAAGCTGAATGGTATTGGTACAGAGGTCTACACAAAGATCAGTGGAAAAGAATTGAAAACCCAGAAATAAAACCACACACTTATGGACACTTGATCTTTGACAAAGAAGCCAAAGATACACAATGAAAAAAAAAAAAAAAAGAAAGAAAGCATCTTCAATAAATGGTGCTGGAGTAACTGGCAGTCTGTATGTAGAAAAATGAAAATAGGTCCAGATTTGTCACCTTGCACAAAGCTCAAATCCAAGTGGATCAAGGACCTCAACATAAAACCAGTTACACTGAACCTAGTATAAGAAAAAGTGGGGAATAGCCTGGAATGCATTGGCATAGGATAAAACTTCCTGAACAGAACACCAATAGTGCACGCACTAAGATGAAAAAATATGAATGACACATCATAAAACTGGAAAGCTTTTGTAAGGCAAAGGGCACTATCAACAGGACAAAATGGCAGCCTGCAGACCAGAAAAAGATTTTCACCAACTTCTCATTCAATGGAAACTCATGAAACTTGACATCAACAAGTCAAATAATCCAATTAAAAATGATGTACAGATTTAAAGAGAGACTTCTCAACAGAGGAATCTCTAATGTGAGTGAACACTAAAGAAATGTTCAACATCGTTAGCCTTCAGGGAAATGCAAATCAAAACTACTTTGAGATTCAATCTGTTTTTTTTTTCCTTCATTTTTAAATGAGCTTTTATTATTAATTATATTATTTGTTTACATTTCAAAAGTTGTCCCACTTTCCAATCACCCCTTCACAAACTCCCCACTCTATCCCCCTCTCCTTTGCTTCTAAGAGTCTGTTCCTCCACCCACCCATCCACTCACTCCCACCTCTCCCCTGTAGTGTCTCCCTTCTCTGGGCATTAAACCCCCACAGGACCTAGTGCCTCCCTTCCAACTGATGCCAAATAACGTAGTCCTCTGCTACATATGTAGTAGGAGTCATAGACTGGCCCATGTATACTCTTTGGTTGGTGGTTTAGTTCCTGGAAGCTCTGAGAAGTCCAGTTTTTTGATACTGTTGTTCTTCCTATGGGATTACAATCCCCTTCAGCTCCTTCTGTCCTTCACCTAACTCTTCCACTGGGGTCTCAGGTCTCAGTCCAATGGTTGGCTGTGAGTATTTGCAGCTGTCTTAGTCAGGTCCTGGTAGAGTCTCTCAGAGGACAGCCATACTAGGCTCCTTTCTGCTTATCTTGGCATCCTCAATAGTGTTGGGGGTTTGGTTTCTGTGCATGAGATGGATCCCAAGGTGGGGCAGTCTCTGGATAGCTTTCCTTCAGTCTATGTTCCATTTTTGTCCCTGTGTTTCCTTTAGATAGGAACAATTCTGGATTAAATTTTTTGAGATGGATTGATAGCCCCATACTTAAACTGGAGACCATGTCTATCTTCTAGAGGCGCTCTCTTCAGGTTCTATCTCCTCTTTATTGGGTAGTTTGGTTAATGTCATCCCCATTTGGTCATAGGAGCCTCTTGATTCCCTGGTGTCTGTGACTGTCTAGTGTTTTCCCCCAGTTCTTCATCCTCCACTGCTACATAGTTTTGTTTGATTTCCTGACCCTCTGTACTTCTCTCCTCTCTCTTCCAACACCTGACCCTGACTATCCTTCTCATTCCCCTCCCCTTTCCCACCCAGGTTCCTCCTTCTCTCTGCCTCCCATGATTATTTTGTTTCCCCTTCTAAGTGATTTTGAAGCATTCACACCCTGGTCTTCCTTCCTCCTTAGTTCCATATGGTCTGTGGGTTGAATCATGAGCATTGTAAGCTTTTGGGCTAATATCCACTAATCAGTGAGTACATACCATGTGTTTTCTTTTGTGTCTGGGTTACCTCACTCAGGATGATATTTTCTAGCTCTACCCATTTGCTTGTGAATTTCACGAACACATTTTTGACAGCTGCATAGTACTCCATTGTGTAAATGTACCACATTTTCTGTATCCATTCTTCTGTTGAGGGACATCTGGGTTCTTTCCAGCTTCTGGCTATTATAAATTTGGCTGCTTTGAACATAATGGAGCATGTGTCCTTGTTATATGTTGGACCATCTTAATAATAGAATTTGTGTATCTCAGCATATTAAAATATGAAAGAGGAGGCATATATGAGAGGGACTAAAGGGAAGAGAGGGAAGGGAAATTTTAAAATAAAAAAAAAAAGACTTAAAAAGATCTAGGGTAACTAAATGCAATGGCATTGTCAAAGCAATAGAATTAGGAGGAACTTTCTAAGACCTAAACTGTATACCTAAAAGAATCGGAAAGACAAGAAAACAGGAAAGTGATGTATGTGAAGTGATAGAATGGAGATAGAAGAAAAATAATTTTAATTCTAGGTTCAGTAGGTCCAATACCTTCTTATTCCTCTAGCCTTGGCAGACCAAGCAGGGCTTGCTATACTAATATCTAAGGGCTTTAAGGATCTTATTTTACTGTAATCAGTCATATAACTTTAAAACTCTAATGTTCTCTAATAATAGTTGTTGATTAGTATTTCTTTATTCTCCTCCTGTGTGGTCTCTATCTCTTGATCATAAGGCACTGGAATATGCTTTTAGCCACAAAATTCTAGCCAATAAAGGTAGGTATTGCTTTACAATGCCCCAGCTCAGTAATGCCTCTGGTCTTTCCATATTATAGAGTAATTTTACAGCCTCATGAGTGGGAAGTACAAGATTGTGGAAAGCCTCCAATTCATAAGACATTCCCACTTTCATCACTAGCATTTTTATTAAAAGGAAACATTAAATGCCTGCTCTTTTTGAATAATTTGTATTCATCTCATATCATTAAACTTGTGCTACTTGTATTGATCTCTACTCACAAAGGCAAATTATATAACGGCTTGGATGGTGATATATAGTAATTTCAAAGCCACTTTTCATAAGACTTTTAAAAGAGTTAACTAACTTCCCTTTCAAAATACCCTTCTCCAAGTGTAGACTATATCGATGTTAAATGAACATGATGGGGCAGTTTTTGTGCAACATAGTAGAACTAGACAAAGCAGTGTTTTATGTAATCAGTGATATACATTAATAACTGCTCCTCATGGTGTATCTTTTCATCATTAGTGTCACTGTGAGAGCCGTTTAGACAAGACTAAAAATCTACAAGATGACATCAGTTAATACAGGAAGACAGCTGGAAATGTGGCGCATTCATAGAGAGGGCGATGTATTGTAATGGAGATTTCAGTTTCATCTCTCAGCAGAGAGCAGCCACTGTCTTTTGTGTTTAGATAGACATATGGATATATGAAAAATTATAGAAAGGATAGAGGACATGGAAATCTAATGAGTGTTCTGACCGACTGTTCTAACCTCTAAAATTATCAGTCCATAACTACATGTTCAGAACTTCTGAGAAGCATTATCTCGAATTATATCAGTAAGTGCATTAAAAGAAGTAGCTGGAAGAATAAAATTAAGAAAAGCAAAAGTGATTTTTACTTAAAAAGCTTCTTTTCAGGAATAGTAGGAGTTCCTACCCCAGCCACCATAATTTTAAAGTGGCTGTGAGATCCTAGAGAGTGGAACTGAAAGTGAGGAAAGTCTCCTTAGAGGCATTCATTTTCCAAAGCCTTTGCTGAGATTCATGGTAAATTAAATGCATTTTAAAGAAAAAAGTAGGTGGAAAATTATTTTAGTAATCTTGAATATTTCCTTTCATTAGAATATTCTAGATTTAAAAACAACTTACATTAAAGAGATATTCAATAGGTAATCAGAAGTCATTAAACAAAAGCATATTTTGTTGAATGTAATTTTCACTTTTATTATGAGAAACAATAGGTCTAGGTATACATTTAAACACAAACTATTTCTTTCCAGCTTTCTGATGGCATGATATAAGTACATTATAATATCATTTTTGGGGTACTTAGTGGACGGTAAGACTATTGGTTACTGGGGTTTATTATGAAAGAAAATCAGTTATTCCGGATTATTTGCATTTTTTGGCAGATTGAGGAACATGTAATTGGCTGCATTCTCGTCACAGATGTGTTATTAGAGAATGCTCCGTTCAACTAGCCAGACTGTCAAAAATGTTATCAAAAATAAACAAAAGGAAAATTAACACTGTACACACATGACTGACAGGAAAAGAGGGACATTTCTGTGTATTTTAGCATGATGTTTAGAATCTTACATAACACAGTTTTCTTGATAAGATTAATCAACATACTATATACTTTCTGTATTTCTCTTTTGTGGCTCACTTTCAAGCAGTATCATTACACTACTATGCCTTCATTCAATCAGAAACGCTTATTTATTTATTTTGCTTTGTGGCCCAGGCATAGGATGATTTGCTAGACCTTAGTCAGGTTCTTTACCAGTGGTATTTCTAACCAGATAAATCAAGACAACCAACCAAAACCAAGCAAATAATTAAGATACTTCAGATAACTATATTTTGCTGGAGAAAACAAGATGTGTCTACATGTGGAACATGTTTGGACGAAGAGAACTAGGAGCTTTATTGACTGAAGGGAAGGGAGAGTTTTCTTACAGACTATGCTGAGAACTGATGGATAGGAAAAGCTGTATATCAAGAAGTCCAAGGCAAGGATGCTTGCAATGAGCAAATGGTAGGATCAAAAGCATAAAGCATACATGGATTATGGACATTTTAGAGAAGAAACAGAGCAATGAGGGTAGAGTACAGGGTAGAGGTGGTATAAAAGGGGGAGGGGCGAAGTGATGCAATTCTAGTTTAATTTTAAAAGGGAAAGCATTTTTAAAAGTTTTTGCTGTGTCTACTGTGAACACACACACACACTAATATATATTCCACAGTTACTGCAATAGTTGTCAACTAGAAACAACTTGAAACAAACCTCGTGTCACCTAGGAAAAGGGAACCTCACCTGAAGAATTACCTAGATAAGATTGGCCTGTTGCCAAATCAAGTGAGGGGTTTTTTAAATTACTATTTGGCAACATAGAAGAAGCAAATCTACTAAGAGAAGTTCCATCCCTAGCAGGAGGCCTGGGCTATATGAGAGAGGTAGCAGAACAAGTCAGAAAGGGCAAGCCAGAAAGCAGTCTTCCTTTCTGGATTTTACTTTAAGTCTTTGCCTTGAGTTTCTTTCTTGATTTTTTTTTTTTTGATCTTAATAACGTTTTTATTGAGTAACAACCAGAGTCTTTCACAATACATTCTTGAAAAGTCCATGGAGGAGAATATAGGAATGATCCCTATGGATAGATGAACACTTCTGTCTTTCCATGGTGTATTCGCCTTTTGTTTATATATGTATGTATATATGTGTGCACACATGCACATGAACATGGTCCTGTACTTCTGTAGGGAGGACAGAGGACAACTTTGTCTTCCTTCAGCCAGCACCACCTTAGCTTTTGAGACAACCTCTTATTGTCATGGAGCTTATCAAATAGGCTACTCTGAAGAGCTAGTCCCAAGGATCTCTGTATCTCTCTTCCCAGTACTTCAGCTACAAACCCTGCTATCTTGACTGGCTGACTTTTATTCTTGACATTTCCAATGCTATCCCAAAAGTCCACCATACCCTCCCCCCACCCACCCACCCACTCCCACTTCTTGGCCCTGGTATTCTGTTCCCCTGTACTGAGGCATATAAAGTTTGCAAGACCAATGGGCCTCTCTTTCCACTGATGGCCGACTAGGCCATCTTCTGATTCATATGCAGCTAGAGACACGAGCTCCAGGGAGTACTGGTTAGTTCATATTGTTGTTCCACCTATAGGGTTGCAGACCCCTTTAGCTCCTTGGGTACTTTCTCTATCTCCTCCATTGGGGGCCCTGTGATCCATCCAATAGCTGACTGTGAGCATCCACTTCTGTGTTTGCTAGGCCCCGGCATAGCCTCACAAGAGACAGCTATATCAGGGTCCTTTCAGCAAAATCTTGCTAGTTTGTGCAATGGTGTCAGCGTTTGGAGGCTGATTATGGGATGGATCCCCAGGTATGGCAGTCTCTGGATGGTCCAGCTGACTTTTATTCTTTTTTTTTTTATTACATATTTTCCTCAATTACATTTCCAATGCTATCCCAAAGTCCCCCATACCGCCCCCCACTTCCCTACCCTCCCATTCCCATTCTTTTGGCCCTGGCATTCCCCTATATTGGGGCATATAAAGTTTGCAAGTCCAATGGGCCTCTCTTTCCAGTGATGGCCGACTAGGCCATCTTTCGATACATATGCAGCTAGAGACAAGAGCTCCGGGGTACTGGTTAGTTCATCATGTTGTTCCAACTATAGGGTTGCAGATCCCTTTAGCTACTTGGGTAATTTCTCTAGCTTCTACATTGGGAGCCCTGTGATACATCCAATAGCTGACTGTGAGCATCCACTCCTGTGTTTGCTAGGCCCCTGCATAGTCTCACAAGAGACAGCTATCTTTGGGTCCTTTCAGGAAAATCTTGCTAGTGTATGCAATGGTGTCAGCGTTTAGAAGCTGATTATGGGATGGATCCCTGGAAACGGCAGTCTCTAGATGGTCCATCCTTTCATTACAGCTCCAAACTTTGTCTCTGTAACTCCTTCCATGGGTGTTTTGTTCCCAATTCTAAGAAGGGCAACAGTGTCCACATTTTGGTCTTCATTCTTCTTGAGTTTCATGCGTTTAGCAAATTGTATCTTATATCTTGGGTATCCTAAGTTTTGGGCTAATATCCACTTATCAGTGAATACATATTGTGTGAGTTCCTTTGTTATTGTGTTACCTCACTCAAGATGATGCACTCCAGGTCCATCCATTTGGCTAGGAATTTCATAAATTCATTCTTTTTAATAGCTGAGTAGTACTCCATTGTGTAAATGTACCATAATTTCTGTATCCATTCCTCTGTTGAGAGACATCTGGGTTCTTTCCAGCTTCTGGCTATTATAAATAGGGCTGTTATGAACATAGTGGAGCATGTGTCCTTTTTACCGGTTGGGACATCTTCTGGATATATGCCCAGAAGAGGTATTGCTGGATCCTCCGGTAGTACTATGTCCAATTTTCTGAGGAACCGCCAGACTGATTTCCAGAGTGGTTGTACAAGCTTGCAATCCCACCAACAATGGAGGAGTGTTCCTCTTTCTCCACATCCTCGCCAGCAACTGCTGTCACCTGAATTTTTTATCTTAGCCATTCTGACTGGTGTGAGGTGGAATCTCAGGGTTGTTTTGATTTGCATTTCCCTGATGATTAAGGATGTTGAACATTTTTTCAGGTGCTTCTCTGCCATTTGGTATTCTTCAGGTGAGAATTCTTTGTTCAATTCTGAGCCCCATTTTTTAATGGGGTTATTTGACTTTCTGGAGTCCACCTTCTTGAGTTCCTTATATATATTGGATATTAGACCCTTATCTGATTTAGGATAGGTAAAGATCCTTTCCCAATCTGTTGGTGGTTTTTTTGTCTTATTGATGGTGTCTTTTGCCTTGCAGAAGCTTTGCAGTTTCATGAGGTCCCACTTGTCAATTCTCTATCTTACAGCACAAGCCATTGTTGTTCTATTCAAGAATTTTTCCCCTGTGCCCATATCTTCAAGGCTTTTCTCCACTTTCTCCTCTATAAGTTTCAGTGTCTCTGGTTTTATGTGAAGTTCCTTGATCCACTTAGACTTGACCTTAGTACAAGGAGATAGGAATGGATCGATTCGCATTCTTCTACATGATAACAACCAGTTGTGCCAGCACCATTTGTTGAAAATGCTGTCTTTCTTCCACTGGATGGTTTTAGCTCCCTTGTCGAAGATCAAGTGACCATAGGTGTGTGGGTTCATTTCTGGGTCTTCAATTCTATTCCATTGGTCTATTTGTCTGTCACTATACCAGTACCACGCAGTTTTTATCACAATTGCTCTGTAGTAAAGCTTTAGGTCTGGCATGGTGATTCCACCAGAGGTTCTTTTATCCTTGAGAAGAGTTTTTGCTATCCTAGGTTTTTTGTTATTCCAGATGAATTTGCAGATTGCACTTTCTAATTCGTTGAAGAATTGAGTTGGAATTTTGATGGGGATTGCATTGAATCTGTAGATTGCTTTTGGCAAGATAGCCATTTTTACAATGTTGATCCTGCCAATCCATGAGCATGGAAGATCTTTCCATCTTCTGAGATCTTCTAGAATTTCTTTCTTCAGAGACTTGAAGTTCTTATTATACGGATCTTTCACTTCCTTAGTTAGAGTCACGCCAAGATATTTTATATTATTTGTGACTATTGAGAAGGGTGTTGTTTCCCTAATTTCTTTCTCAGCCTGTTTATTCTTTGTGTAGAGGAAGGCCATTGATTTGTTTGAGTTAATTTTATATCCAGCTACTTCACTGAAGCTGTTTATCAGGTTTAGGAGTTTCGTGGTAGAATTTTTAGGGTCACTTATATATACTATCATATCATCTGCAAAAAGTGATATTTTGACTTCATCTTTTCCAATTTGTATCCCTTTGATCTCCTTTTGTTGTCGAATTGCTCTGGCTAGGACTTCAAGTACTATGTTGAATAGGTATGGAGAAAGTGGACAGCCTTGTCTAGTCCCTGATTTTAGAGGGATTGCTTCAAGCTTCTCACCATTTACTTTGATGTTGGCTACTGGTTTGCTGTATATTGCTTTTGTCATGTTTAGGTGTGGGCCTTGAATTCCTGATCTTTCCAAGACTTTTATCATGAATGGGTGTTGGATTTTGTCAAATGCTTTTTCTGCATCTAACGAGATGACCATGTGGTTTTTGTCTTTGAGTTTGTTTATATACTGGATTACGTTGATGGATTTCCGTATATTGAACCATCCCTGCATCCCTGGGATGAAACCTACTTGGTCAGGATGGATGATTGTTTTGATGTGTTCTTGGATTCGGTTAGCAAGAACTTTATTGAGTATTTTTGCATCAATATTCATAAGGGATATTGGTCTGAAGTTTTCTATCTTTGTTGGGTCTTTTTGTGGTTTAGGTATCAGAGTAATTGTGGCTTCATAGAATGAGTTGGGTAGAGTACCTTCTGTTTCTATTTTGTGGAATAGTTTGTGAAGAACTGGGATTAGATCTTCTTTGAAGGTCTGATAGAACTCTGCACTAAACCCATCTGGTCCTGGGCTTCTTTTGGTTGGGAGACTATTAATGACTGCTTCTATTTCTTTGGGGGATATAGGGCTGTTTAGATCATTAACCTGATCTTGATTCAACTTTGGTACCTGGTATCTGTCTAGAAACTTGTCCATTTCATCCAGGTTCTCCAGTTTTGTTGAGTATAGCCTTTGGTAGAAGGATCTGATGGTGTTTTGGATGTCTTCAGGATCTGTTGTTATGTCTCCTTTTTCATTTCTGATTTTGTTAATTAGAATGCTTTCCCTGTGCCCTCTAGTGAGTCTGGCTAAGGGTTTATCTATCTTGTTGATTTTCTCAAAGAACCAGCTCCTTGATTGGTTGATTCTTTGAATAGTTCTTTTTGTTTCCACTTGATTGATTTCGCCCCTGAGTTTGATTATTTCCTGCCATCTACTCCTCTTGGGTGAATTTGCTTCCTTTTGTTCTAGTGCTTTTAGGTGTGTTGTCAAGCTGCTAATGTGTGCTCTTTCTAGTTTCCTTTTGGAGGCACTCAGAGCTATGAGTTTTCCTCTTAGAAATGCTTTCATTGCGTCCCATAAGTTTGGGTATGTTGTGGCTTCATTTTCATTGAACTCTAAAAAGTCCTTGATTTCTTTCTTTATTCCTTCCGTGACCAAGGTATCATTTAGAAGAGTGTTGTTCAGTTTCCACGTGAAGGTTGGCTTTCTATTATTTATTTTGTTATTGAAGATCAGCCTTAGTCCATGGTGATCTGATAGGATGCATGGGACAATTTCAATATTTTTGTATCTGTTGAGTCCTGTTTTGTGCCCAATTACGTGGTCAATTTTGGAGAAGGTACCATGAGGTGCTGAGAAGAAGGTGTATCCTTTTGTTTTAGGGTAAAATATTCTGTAGATATCTGCCAGATCCATTTGATCCATAACTTCTGTTAGTTTCACTGTGTCCCTGTTTAGTTTCTGTTTCCATGATCTGTCCATTGGTGAAAGTGGTGTGTTGAAGTCTCCCACTATTATTGTATGAGGTGCAATGTGTGCTTTGAGATTTACTAAAGTTTCTTTAATGAATGAGGCTGCCTTTGTATTTGGAGCATAGATATTCAGGATTGATAGTTCCTCTTGGAGGATTTTACCTTTGATGAGTATGAAGTGCCCCTCCCTGTCTTTTTTGATGACTTTGGGTTGGAAGTCAATCTTATCAGATATTAGAATGGCTACTCCAGGTTGTTTCTTCATACCATTTGCTTGGAAAATTGTTTTCCAGCCTTTCATTCTGAGGTAGTGTCTATCTTTTTCTCTCAGATGAGTTTCCTGCAAGCAGCAAAATGTTGGGTCTTGTTTGTGTAGCCAGTTTGTTAGTCTATGTCTTTTTATAGGGGAGTTTAGTCCATTGATATTAAGAGATATTAAGGAAAAGTAATTGTCGTTTCCTGTTATTTTTGTTGTTAAAGTTGGCATTTTATTCTTGTGGCTGTCTTCTTTTAGGTTTGTTGAGGGATTACCTTCTTGTTGTTTCTAGGGTGTGGTTCCCGTCCTTGTATTGGTTTTTTTCTGTTATTATCCTTTGAAGGGCTGGATTGGTGGAGAGATAATGTGTGAATTTGGTTTTGTCGTGGAATACTTTGATTTCTCCATCTATGTTAATTGAGAGTTTGGCTGGGTATAGTAGCCTGGGCTGGAATTTGTGATCTTTTAGTGTCTGTATAACATCTGTCCAGGATCTTCTGGCTTTCATAGTCTCTGGTGAAAAATCTGGTGTAATTCTGATAGGCTTGCCTTTATATGTTACTTGGCCTTTTTCTCTTACTGCTTTTAGTATTCTATCTTTATTTAGTGCATTTGTTGTTCTGATTATTATGTGTCGGGAGGTATTTCTTTTCTCGTCCAGCCTATTTGGAGTTCTGTAGGCTTCTTGTATGTTCATGGGCATCTCTTTCTTTAGATTTGGGAAGTTTTCTTCTATAATTTTGTTGAAGATGTTTGCTGGTCCTTTGAGTTGAAAATCTTCATTCTCATCCACTCCTATTATCCGTAGGTTTGGTCTTCTCATTGTGTCCTGTATTTCCTGGATGTTTTGAGTTAGGATCTTTTTGCATTTTCCATTTTCCTTGATTGTTGTGCTGATGTTCTCTATGGAATCTTCTGCACCTGAGATTCTCTCTTCCATCTCTTGTATTCTGTTGCTGATGCTTGCATCTATGGTTCCAGATTTCTTTCCTAGGGTTTGTATCTCCAGTGTTGCCTCATTTTGGGTTTTCTTTATTGTGTCTACTTCCCTTTTTAGGTCTAGTATGGTTTTGTTCATTTCCATCATCTGATTGGATGTGTTTTCCTGCCTCTCTTTAAGGGCTTCTACCAGTTTGTTTGTGTTTTCCTGTTTTTCTTTAACGACTTGTAACTCTTTAGCCATGTTCTCCTGTAGTTCTTTAAAGTCCTTCTTGATGTCCTCTACCATCATCATGAGATATGCTTTTAAATCCAGGTCTAGCTTTTCAGGTGTGTTGGGGTGCCCTGGACTGGGGGAAGTGGGAGTGCTGGGTCCTGATGATGGTGAGTGGTCTTGGTTTCTGTTAGTAGGATTCTTACGTTTACCTCTTGCCATCTGGTAATCTCTGGAGTTGTTATAGTTGTCTCTGTTCAGAGGTTGTTCTTCTGGTGATTCTGAGTATCCTCTGTCAGCAGACCTGGGAGACAGGCTCTCTCCTCTGAGTTTCAGTTGTTAGAGCACTCCCTGCTGACAAGCTTTCCTCTTAAAGGGAAGGTGTACAGATATCTGGCGTTTGGACCTCCTCCTGGCCGAAGAAGAAGGCGGAAAACAGGACCTTTCCCAGATGCTGTGTTGCTTTGGCAGGTTACAGAAGCTGTAGGCTTCTGTGGTGCACTCTCTCAGCTGTGCAGACTAACTTCCTAAGTTCAGTGGAGTCCTGGATCCAAGATGTGCTCCCTGCTCCTGAGGCAGAGGGCTCCTGTGCAGGGCAGACCACTGTCTTCCAGCTGGGAGGGTGCCAGATGTCTGTGGCCACAAAAGGGTGCTGCCTCAGCGGCTCTGTGGCTCCCGCCTGTCCCAGAAGCTGTCTGCCTCTGTGGTCCTCACTCTAACCTGTACAGACTAAGTTCGGGGGAGTCCCAGAGCCAAGATGGCACTCCCTGCAGGGCAGATCACTGTCCTCCCGATTTTTTTTTAAACCACAGAGTGTATCCTGTAAGCTGAACTAAACATTTTCCACACCCCCTCCACAAAAGAAGAGAAGATGCAGGCTTCTAATAGATGGTCTTTGTCCATGCAAGGGCTCATAAATATTTGGATTCTAGATCAAGACCCTAAGAGGCTATTGTATTCATATGCTTAGGTTTCAATATGATTGATAATTGCTTATGCTACCTTTAAGTTGTGAAGGAGTTTTATGTTTTGAGAAGATAAAGGATCTCGATGGATGTTTGAATTTAGAAAGAGATTACACTCAGGAAGAATAAGGTCTCGTAGAAATGAATACAGCAAGATCAAACTTATGACATCCATGCAGACTATAAGTAAGATGGCCTGTGTGTCTCTACTCTCATTTTTGAGACACTGACTTGCACTATCTCCATGAAAATTTTTAAATGGAATCTCTCACTCTCCCAACTTTTACAAGTTCACTGAGGACACAGGTGACACGTTATACTTTATTACATACTCTGATTGCCCTGAAATCCTTCAAAATAACAGGCACCGAATAACTATTTTTAACAATGATTTATAATCCAAACCAACTCAGGCTTCCTGTAATATGTTACCATTACAAAATGATTAAGATCAGTGCCAAAATATAAATTTCTCATAGCACCACCTGCAAATTTGTTTAACGAAATTGATAAATATGTATGCATGGTCATGTTAAAATGCTGATTTTTTTAAAAAAACATTTATCATTACCTTTTTAAATGTATCCATAGAAAATTAATTTCAGGTATATGTGTTTCTCTTTGCCAAATCCCAGTATAATAACACATGTTTTATGTTTAAACCAGAAATGTGAAAACTCCACCTGTATTGCTCAAATAGACATTCACTTTATGCTTTTAGTTGTTTACTTTAGTCAACTATCGGACAGAAGCTGCATAACTTCTTAAACTTAAACAGCATGTACAACACCTGCAGATTCATTAACTCCTGTTCAAACTTCAACACCTTTTCCCTTCCACCGTTCACTTAGAGAAGGAGGAAAGGGAGGGGCAGTTTTGCTTTGCATTAGAGAAAATTTATGACTTCTGTTGATTGTCAGCTATTATTGTCATGACACTGTTCTGTCAAAGAATACAGCAGACAATTTTCCTGGAGAATATTTTAGAAACTTGGTGTAATAGTTGAGCATCATTGAAGGACAGATGTGAAACCGACACCTGGCTCTGCCATTGTCCAGTGGGCAAAGGGGCTTCTGTAAAGCCAATGCTTACAAAAGGCTGGAGATTCTTGGAATATGTATTAAACAATCTAATAGTCTGAAGAGCTCCAGCACAAAAGGTTACAATGAGAACGAAAAGTAGATCTACCACTGTCATCCTTTAATATGGTTCTTCATGTTGTAATGACCATGAGCCATAACATTATTTTGCTCTTTTACAGTTGACCTTTCTCTTAAAATGTGTTCTAGTCTCTAGGTCTACTTTTCACTTTTAGCTTATCATTGTCAGAGAATAAAATATTCTCTTTGAGTAATATTGTTATGTAATTTTAGCTAACAGTCATGCCTTTTCCACTTCAACTAGACTATAAATTCAATCACCATGGGGCTGATGTTCTATCATCTTTCTGTTTTCTACTTCATTTACTGACTAGGTTATATGGTTGCACCTATTAAAATTGTGGGCCCACCATAACTTTAATTTCCCATTGCTTTATCAAGAAAACAGAACCGCTGGGTTCTGATAGCACATCTCTGCCTGTGTGGTATGTTTTTATTAGGGTAGTTTTTCATCTTGTCTATGCACTGTGAATCCTGAGCACATTCTTGATGTGACTGGATTTTTTCTTCCTTCAGGGTCTCCTCACACTACTGTACCTCCTGCCACACCATAGATGTAAGAAAGAGAAAGGAAAAAGAGAATCATGCTAATGAAAGATGGTCATTTATGGATTTGGGATCAAGTGCAGGCTCTGGAGAAGGATAGATGTGGGCCTAACTCCTGACTGCCATTGTCTGTCTGAGAGTCACTGAATCCTGATGTCAGTTTTCCTCTTTTAGAAACTTAGTCTATCAAAGGTAACACACTACTCCTTGTGCATCTGATAACTATTTACCATGTCAGGGTCATAAGCTTTCTTCCCATTGTGCATGATGTTTCAGTTTCTGAGATCCTTAAATCTCTAAGATGCTATTTTATACTTCTAGACATTAGCTCACATTTCTTCTGCCTGGTTCTCTTTCTCTGTCTCTGTCTGTCTTTGTCTCTCTCTCTTTCTCCCTTTAAGACTCATGATAGAGACCATAATATTTAATATTATGACCTTCTATGATGTTTTCCTGAATGAGCCTATTGTTTTTCTTTGCCTGTTTCCATTGCACCCAATGCATCTCTATGGATCGATCACACTGGAAGCTCATGGTTGACGATCTTTCGGTTTTTCACCACAGAAACTACATTGTGGGTTTCCAGAACAGAATTATGCTTATCTTCTCTAACCTAAGGACAAATTACAGTAATATCTAAAAGATTCAAGGATTTAAAAAGACAGTAGTTTACCACGCCTGTTGAGGAATAGATTTATATTGTCATTCAGAGATACCTTAAGTATTTTAAAAGAAAGTTGTGTTTTAAAATTTAATGGAAACAATGTTTATATATTTATATTAGATATAGTACATTATTTTAATATGTGAATACCATGTTAAATGATCAAAGCAGAATTTTTGACTTTTAAAGTAAAAAAAATAACTCTATATCTTCTAAAACTGAGTGGAAAATCAGAATCTTCAGAATTACAAGTTCTGAAGGATTAGCAAAGGAGGATAAAGAGAACTGATTGATCTTTCATCTAGAAATTTGTAACCTACTTCTCTTATTCTCTAAACTCAGTTTAACTCTCTCTCTCTCTCTCTCTCTCTCTCTCTCTCTCTATCTCTCTCTCTCTCTCTCTCTTTCTCTCTCTCTCTGTCTTCAGGTAAAAACCCCAAATGGCTTCTCCTCTCCCTTTGCTTATAAAATAATTTGTCCATACAGCTCCTGTAGCCTTTCTCACATAGTGCATAGCGGTCTCCATATGTCTATGTTCTCTTCTGTAGTGTTAGTTTCCTTGAAGCAGGAAGGGGATTGGCATTGGCATTGACACTTTGCAGATGTTCCTGTGCCTGGTGTGTTACAAACCCTCAGCTAACACTGAATAGATGATCTGCATCAATGTAGCGCTGTGGGTGGGTGAGGTGATTCGATGTTACCTGCTGGTCACAAGGGGAATATAGCAACACACATTTTAAAGAGAAAAGACAGACAAAGGCTTGCTATGCTGAGGTTCCTGTGTCTTTAAAATGTCAAAGGCAAGGCAAACTCAGTGTTCCTGTTCTTGAGATTTAAGTGAAAAAGCAAAAAGAAAAGAAAGAAAATCATATCCATGTTTTAGCTATGCTAGCTCTGCCTGAGTTTTCACTGTTTGTATGTATATTCTTTACAGTGAAGAAGCTGTACGACACTCTACATTGATGAAGTCACAGAACCAGTGTTAGAGTGCCTCGACCCCACCCCCACCCCCAACTGCACCCCCACTTGCCCCAAGCTGTCCAGGGTGACTCTGTCATGACCATGCCGCTTGCTCTCAGGCTCTTCCTGTTCTCACTTGCAGCTTTTTTTTTTTTCTTCTAAAGTAGAATTCACCTGAAGCCAGTTTTCACACTGCAGAGCTAATTTCCATGCAAAAGTGAATGACGCCTCACATTAAATATTCCTTAGAGCATAGAACTGACGTTGAATGTATAATTTTAAGCAGCTCAAACAGTATTCACTAAAGGGTTGACACAAGAACGAGGATCACAGGAAAGTGTATGTGAGAAGGAAGAGGACGCTAAGGCTTTCCCAACACCTCAGTAGGCAGAGCTCCATTTATCCTGCTCCTTAAGAAGAGTTTAACTTTTATTTTTAACAACTGGGTCACATCCCTGAGGAAAAGCTAATTTTTTTCCTTTTGCTCAAAGATTGGGGATATTTGGAGATTCATTAACTCTTCCCAGACATCAGAAAGACAACGTTGTCAAAAAGGGCAATGATACAGTTCACTAAAGGCATCTTAATTGTCTGAACAACCTGAATAAGATTTCTTAGTTACAATGTCTCAGTACTAAAGGCAACTGCTGTGTGCTCTGAGGAAAGTTCACATGTGTAATTCTTAGCTGGATATGTGAGTGAAGATATATGGTAGTGGACTCTCAGGCTTGTGGGGTTTATGCCTGTACAATTGAATGTTGTGGAACTGGGAGAAACGCTACTGTTGATCACAAGAAGAGACTACCCTATATTCTACACAATTTTTATCTCAGTTTAGGCAACATTATTAATATTTATCATTTAAAAGGAATTTGTGACTGTTGACCCTTTTATAAGCATATTATCACCGTGGCACATTTGGTTAATTTCACATGCAGTGAGTTATGGAAATTCATGAAAGAATGCAAAGGAAAGCATGAATACTTTAATTCATATATTGCACAATTTATACATATAGATTGTCCTTTCTACTTGAAGGTGATGCTGCTGTTATTGTCTCTGTTATTTTCCGTGTGTTCAGATCTCGCTGTTTGATTGGCAATTCCTACTGTGTACAGTCTGCATATGTGTCGACTAACAACTGCAGCCATTGCCTGGAGGGCTTGATTGCTGGGTTGTTCAATATTTATTAGCACCCAAGAAGTGCTAGGTGCTGTGCTGAGCAGTGCATGCGTAAAATTGCTGCTGTTGTCCTCTAAAAATTCTGTTCCAAGGTGACAAGTGGAATGCATATATTTTTCATGTTTAGCATGAGTTGATTGAAATTATAAAAGTAGGACACGAGTTAATGTCCTTTCAATAATATATTTAATAGGTGTCTGATGTCTTTTTCTTTCACATAAATATTGTACCCTTCTAGGAAATGTTTAGACTATAAAAAGTCATTTTTGAATAAACCCATAAAAATGACCCCATCACTGAAAACCAAGAAAGGATGCCTTAGAAACATGTTATCATTAGGATGCCATGGGAGCACTGTGAAATGCTATTCTGCCATAGACCTGTGTGTTTGAATGCTTGGTCTCTAGCTGATGGCACCGTTCTGGGAGATTACAGAACCCTGGAGCAAGTGGATTAGTGAGGATTGGCCCTTCAGGGTCATAATCTGGCTTTTCTTTCACTTTTAGCCCTCTTCCCAACTTAAGTTTTAGACATGCAACAACCCCAGTTGTAAACACTCAGTACATGCTGAGCCACGACTACCTTCCCTACCACAATTGACTCTATATCCTTCAACTGCAAGCCAAAATAAATTCTGCCTTCCTGAGCTGCCTCTGTTGGGTATTCTGGTCATAGAAATGCCAAGCAACTCATACAGGGTAGAATGAGATGAAAAACCAACTCAGGGGTCAGGGACAGTTTGGATTAAAGTGAATGGAGAGAATAGAATCTAGTAACAGTTTCAAGTTTTAGCTAAGATTCTCAGTCAAGCTGAACAACTCCTATTTTGTCTATTGCTTATGAACAGCATATATTCTATTCACCATGTACAAAAATTTAGAACATCTTCACAGGTACAAACATTTCAGAAAACTATAAGTAGAATTTTTATACAAGATCTGGAATGTTGCAGTGTTGAAAGTGGAGACAGAATATTGGTGATAGGAAGAAGGTGACTTTGAGGGGTTTGAGTCAATGGAAGGATACAAGGAGGTATAGAGACTACTAAAAAGAGAACACTTCAGTCCTTGATGTATTATTGATATAAATCAATATCAAGAATGCATGTAATAATACTTGTCTTTGAGGTTTGATGTTTTTATTATAGCTCTGTATGTCTACAAAATAGATAATAACTTCCTCTTAAAAACAATTATACATTAGAAGCTAATGAAGAAAAAATTTTAATTGGCAAGAATTTGATGCATTATACTTTATTATCATTTTAACATCTGTATTTTATTAATTGTTTAAAAATATAAGCTACACAATTTGTTCTCAAATGTTCAACACGTAAACAAACTCACTATAGTGTTAAATGCATTTTTAAATGCTAACTTAATATATTTTTGCTTCAAATATATAGCAAACTGATTTATAGAAACTATGATGTAAGACTTTTGTGCACACTAAAAGTTAAGAAAATAATGTCTTATGTTTTCATTGCAATTGAAGAACAGTGCATTTAAGTTTAGAAAATTTGATTTTTATGCATTTTAGGTGATAAAAGTGCAGTATCAAAACAAATTATTTTAAAGAATTAAATTTAAGATAATTTTTGAAAAGATAAAGTTATTGGCATTGTGATGTGGTTCTTGTAGTCATAATTATAGTGGAATGAATATTATACAAGAAGAATAGGTCAGACCATGAGTAATAAAGCAGTATTGACAGCCAAATTGCCCTTTCCTTTGTAGATTTTAGCTTTGGGTACTTATACAGAGAAGCCTGAGAACAAGAACGTATACTTTGATGGTATTTATCTAAATACTTCTTATCTACGTATACTTTGATGGTATTTATCTAAATACTTCTTATCTAATGAGATATGTATTTTTTTATTAAATTAATTTATTTATTTGGATTCAAAAAGTTGCCCCCCTTCCCAGTCCTCCTTCCCTGAGTTCTTCACACATACACACACACCTGCCTCTGAGAGAATGCTCTCTCACCCACCCACCCCCACCTTATCCCCACCAGCATCCCTCTTCCATGGTGCATCATGTTTCCACAGGATTAAGCTGCAACCTCTCCCACTGAGGTCATATGAGACAGTCCTCTGCTGCACATGTGCCAGGGCCCACAAAACAGCCCATGTATATGCTCCTTGGTTTTTGGCTTTGTTTCTGGAAGCTGTGAGGACTCTGGGTTAGTTCACACTGTTGTTTTTCAATGAGGTTGCAACCCCTTTCAGCTCCTTTAGTTCTTCCTCTAACTCTTCAGTATTGTTCTTAGACCTCAATCCAATTGTTGGCTCTAAGTATCTGCAGTTGTCTCAGTCAATTGTTGGTAGAGTCTCTCAGATGACAGCCATGCCAGGCTCCTATCTCCACTAACAACATGGCCCCAGTAATAGTGTCAGGATTTGGAGTGCATGCATGGGATGGATCCCAAGTTGGGCCTGCCGCTGGGTGGCCTTTCTTTCAGTCTCTGCTCCATTTTTGTCCCTGCATTTCCTTTAGACAGGAACAATTATGGCTTAAAAATTTTGAAGATGGGTGCATGGTCCTCTGCCTCAACTGGGGGTCATGTCTATCTCTTGGATGTGGTCTCTTCAGGTTCCATCTCCCCACTATTGGACATTTCAGCTAATATCATCCCCATTGAGTCCTGGTATCCTCTTACAACCCAGGTCTCTGGGACATTCTAGATGTTCTTCGGCCCTCTAACTGCCACAGAGGCATATTTCGATTCATTTTCCTGGCACTCTTGGCATCCCTTCTGTCTCTCCCTATACCCGATCCTGCCCCTTCTTTTCCCTCCCCCCCTCCCCTCTCCCATCCAGTTTCCTTCCTCCGTCTGCCTCCCGTGATTATTTTGTTCCATTTCTAAGTGGATTTCAGATATCCACACTTGAACCTTCCTTCCTGTGAGTTGTATCATGGATATTCTGAAACTTTTGGCTAATATCTACTTATCATTGAGTTCTTACTATGAATGTCCTTTCGGTTTTGGGTTACCACACTTAGGATGATCTTTTCTAGTTCCATCCTTCTGCCTGAAAAATTCATGATGTACTCATTTGTAATAGCTGAATAGTATTTCATTGTGTAAATGAATCAGGTTTTCTGCATCCATTCTTCTTTTAAGGGACATCAGGCCAGAGGGATATGTATTATTCTTAAGTGATTTAAATATACCTACATTTAAGCCTAATTGCATGTCTGTAATTGATTCTATTCACAATGTAGGCAAATTTAAAATGTCATCACTGTTGCAAAAATTTCATTGGAAGTTTGGGACAAGATTTGGAAAGTTACAGTTTGAAAGCTGGAGAAAGAGTACTAGCTGGAGAAAGATTGTACTGGGGTGCCTTTGAGGAGGGTTGAGACAGAGGAGAAGATTAAGAAGGTATGGGGAGACTATTAAAGAATGGCATTCTAAACCTTTGAATCTAGTTAAAAACACTGACATCAAACCCCACCCTTCCCATGCAGATGTTCACGGTCATAAGATCTTAGATACAATTGTCTTTTGAGTTAGTTGGTTGTCAATGAACTTTTTCTTTGAAAAAAAAAATCACAATTGAATTATTGTTAGGGAATTGGCTAGGAAGTTCAGACTCCTTTTGTCCAGGTTGTTGATCTTGTAAATAACTTATAGACAGACAATAAGACCCAGTAAACAAAAATTTTATTAAGAAGAGGAGACTTCAAGAAAGAAAAAGCACACATTCTGGAGGCAGTGCAGACAATGTGAAGTGAGGACTGGATTACCCTAGGGTGGTGGTGTTCTACTTTCTATCAGTTTAGGTATTTTTGATGAGTAAAAGTATATAGTGGAAATCATTTGGCTAGCTCAACTTTTATTATTATTAGGCTGCATAATAATTTACATGATCATACCTTGATCACACATTTTCCTTTGAAGTTCCCTTAAATTTGCCCTGACTTACAGAGCACCATCAGTGGAAATTTAGGGAACTACATACATTCAGGCATTTTATCAATTGGCAATATTTTTAAGCATCATTTTGGAGACTGGGTCTTCTTCCTTCATGGATGGTCTAGAGAACTAGGCAGCTGATCAGTTTATATGTAAATAGGAGAAATAGTATAATGAAGGGCTCAGTTCTTGATTTTCTGCCAAGCAGGTCCTCAGCACAGTTAGTTTTTGGTCAGACAAGCATAGGAAACCACAATCCTAGAACATGTCACAAAGGGGGGAGTGTCTCTCTCTCTCTCTCTCTCTTTCTCTCTCTCTCTCTCTCTTTTAATAAGACAAAAACTTGTGCCTTTATGAAACTAACATAAGAGGCCACAAGCCCTGGTCACTGTAAACATCATCTCTACTGTATCTCTTGGATTATAGATCTTGGATGTGAGTCTTGTTTTACATAGTCAGAAACATATTATGAGAATTTCTTGAAACTATCTGGGATAATAATGAGGTAATTGAGACCAGAACTTTAGAACTCAGGTGCTTTCTAACTGTAGGAAGCTCTTTGTGGTCATGAGACCTTCCTTCACTGAGTAAGGTTTCTAAACCATAGGGATGCATTTTGAATGGGTTTATTGTTCTTTGTCAACAAATTAAATATAACTTCAAGAATTGGTGGTGGTAATTTTAGAGGTTTAGAAAAATGGCTCAGTCTCTAAAGTGCCTACCATGTAAGCTTGAGTTTAGATTTCCAGCATCCAGGTAAAAAATCAAATCTGGACAGCATGTGCCTGCAACCCCCATGCTGCAAGTGTCAAGACACAGAAAGTCATAGAGAGCTCCCCTTTGCCAACTAGCCATTTTTGGTGAGAGACCCTGCCTCAAAATGATAAGATAGAGAGTGATCTAGAAATATACTCACTTTAACCTCTGGAATCCTTCATTTTGGTCACATGTGTGCAAATGTATAAGCACATGTGACCACAATGAAGTAAACATGTTCACATACATCTCCACATGTATACACACGCACACACACACACACACACACACGTACACACACACACCACAAAGAAAAAAATGTGAATTAGTAATTCTCATTCATGATTTTGTGACTATCAAGGAAAGCATAATATTCAAACTTGAATTTCTGTAATACTTTTAATGTGCTTGAAAATTATAATTCTGTTGAAACCTTATACAAGAATGCAAGAAAAATATTTATTTGAATTATTGCCAATTATCCATCCGCTAAAACCTTGATAATGAGATGTTTTAAAATCATGCACAGGATAGTGAATAACTCTGATTATTTTGCCAAGAAGAAGCAACCTGTGTTTGAAGAGATGAAATATCAGTAGAAGTAAAACAAATTATCAAAAAAAACAAGTTATTTGAATTTTTTTCCATTTCTTGTATGTATGAGATTGAGTTTGTACAGTGCATACTGTCTAAGAGTTGTGTTCAGTTAATATTTATTATATAGATTTTATAGGTTAGGAAACCGCGGAGCTGAGGAAGTGAGTCGTGACACTTTGGAATCCAGCTGAAAAAGCTAGGTATTTGCAGCTCAGTGTTTTATCCACCAGACACACTGCACCACTGCTTTCATGGTTGTTTACATTTGGTTTAACGACAGTTTTCATAATGCATCCTAAATGATTGAAATATAATTTTAAAACCCTGGATTGTTACAGCTGCATTGTTACCTTTGTCTTTATTAGCAAAACAATTTTTTCTTGTTTACTCTGTTAAGTGCTAATGTAAATAACAGCTTTTATTTAGCAAATATGTTGACTGTTTTTACACTTTATGCTACCTCTAGCCTAACCATATTTGTCTCATTCTTTCACAATTCTTCTAACTCTAAATGAACTGACTCTAAGTTGTTTTCTAAAAGGAATGTCTCTATTTTTCAATTCTACTGAAAACCTTTAACACCCATGTTCTTCTGTGTCAGCTATACAGTGCATTGCAACTTATGTGGGAATAATTTTAATATAATTAAATTTCTCTAATATTTCAAATATTGAAGAGAAATGTGTTCTCTTCTTATGCTCATCAAATTAAATTCTACATAATATAAAAAAAACCTGCATCTTTTAAATCTCATGACTGGTAAATTATTTTTGATCTTGTGGTGATCATTAATTTTTTTCTGTAGCCCTTCTTGATTGTTTTTTTTTTAAATTAGAATGCTGGTGTAAATAAGATAGACTGCTCTAAGAAAAGAGACTTAATCTTTTCGAGACTTTTGTTTTTCTAAAATCAGGTCTGGGAGAGAAATGTTCTCCCTAGAGATGGTTTCAGAGGAGCAGTAGGGGAGCCTCTGTTATGCTACATTCTTGATCTCTAGTAGAGAAGGAGTGTATTCTCCCTGTGATAGAACATCTTGATTGTCAATTTGATAGGAGTGAGACTCACCAAGGAAGGAACACTAATGTCATGACTACATGGGCTTTCTAGATTACACTGACTGACATGGAAAGACCCAGCCTAAGTGTGTGCAGGAGAACATTATTGTTTAGGATCCTTACTGAACAAAAAGGAAGAAGTGAGCTGAGCAATAACATTAACTGCATACTTTTTTCCCAGGCTGTGGCTTCAATGTGGGCAGCCAACTCCTGCCCAACATTCTTTCCATAATGGGCTCTGTGACCTTGAGCTGGGAGCCAAGATAATTTTTTCCTTAAGTTTCTTTTCACAGGAATTTTTTCACAAAAACAATAAAAAGGATTAGCACATCACTCTTTTACATATTGTAGTGGCAAGACTTATTTGATGCATAAAAGCTAATGTGTTGGCTCACATGCAAGATACCTCTCACCAGAAGGTGCTTTGGCTTGCACATACATTCTCTCATGCCATCCTTGATGGACTGGACTTTCTTCTATTGCACAAGTAACATAAAGAACAACCACTGGGCATGGGGCATCATGCCTGTCTTCTCAGCTACTTGAGATGCTGAGGCTGGAAGAGTTGGGACTTAGGAAAGCCAAGGCAACATCTTGAGAACAGTCTTAAAGGCAGTTCTAATAAAGGAAGAGGACAGAATGCAGTTGGAGGTTGGAGTTTACTGGTATTCCTCCTCTTCCTACGCACCAGTCACTATTCATTAACTCACAACAACAGTGAAATCAGGAGAAACAGATGTTGCTGAGCTCATCAAACTGCACTTTTCTTCAGTTGAATCTCACCTAGCTTCAAATGGGAACAAGATGTTCTTTCTGCCACCGTTGTTCTTCTCCTGCTTGTTTGTACTACCCGAGGTTTTCTAAATTTAGTGGTATTAAAAAGGCATGGAGTAGCCACTTAACTATGCTTCTATGCAGCAAGATTTTCCCTTGATAAATTATAATATTTTTTACCAATGGATATTACTTAACAGTGATCCAGATGTCTCCCCAAAAGAAAATAACAAAAGCCCCAAATTGGATAGTTGGAAAGAATCAGTAATTTTCTATCAAGTTAATTAATGAAAACCGCGAATGAAACCTTACTCATGAGCTATGAGCTTTGCTCATACATTAACCTGATTTGTCAAAAAACTACATAGCAGAGACTAATGACCTCTGAGATTCTTTCCATTACTCTCATATAATTTTTCATGTATTCATTTTGGTTTTGCTGTTGTTCCAGGTATGATAAACAAGAGAGACTCATTGTCTCCAAAACATGAAGGTTTAAAGGAAGCACCCTAAACTTTATATGCCCCAGTACAGGGGAATGCCAGGGACAAAAAGTGGGAGTGGGTGAGTAGGGGGGTGGGGGGGAGGGTATGGGGGACTTTTGGAATAGCATTGGAAATGTAAATGAGGAAAATACCTAATAAAAAATAAAGGAAGCACCCTACTATTCTCTCTTATTATGTAATTCAGGACTCTCATAGGAATGCAGTTAAAATATAAGTAATCTAAAAAATATAAGGGCATTTAGGAAATAGGATGTCTGGGAAGATGCAGAAGTGACCATTATTATCACAGCTTGTAGATTCTGGGTTTTATTGGTGTACCCAGCACACACGTAAAGATATCACACTATGTCCAGGCCACTGTACAAAACTCTTACAGCATAACAATGCATAAACCAAAACCAATAATAGCTAAAAGTGCTATAAGCATGACATCATGGGTAAGTTGCAAGATGGTCACTATTGCTTGGCAACTCGCCTCTATGTGATCTCCTTACTCCTGAGTGTAATATCTTCCTTTTGAGTATGGGAAGGGGCAGTTACTAAACAAAGAGAATATAGTCCTCCTGTCACCTTGGGACTCTATTATAGCTTCCACTGTGGATGTCCTCACTCACTGGTTTGATTTTTTCCTGCATGTTTCAAGTTGTTTTGTGAAAAGACATGTGTGATGCAAGAAACAGTATATGGATCAAACAAGTTTATTTTATATTCAGGAATGTGTGTGTGTGTGTGTGTGTGTGTGTATGTGTACTTACAACAATTAAAGAACTAGAGGCCTTGAATAGTGGATTTATGTCTGAGAGATTGAAAGAAGAAATGGAATAGAAAAATGATGAAATTATACATTGAAAAGATATTAACAAGGCCTCTGACCAACATCGTGCAGCCTACGAGAATGAAATCCTGCTAAACACAACTGATTCTGAAAGTAAGAACTACCCCAGACTTCAGAAAAGTCCACAGGACCATGGAGCCTGTCTGTGACTCTGAAGACACTAGGCAGTGGGCACCTAGCCAAACACTATCAGAAGTCCTCATTCATAGATATTATAGAAACTATTATTTACTGGTTTAAGCTACAGAGTTTTGAGATAATTTTATAATGTATGAAGAAGAGGATAACATGCCTTAACACATTAATTTGAAAAAAATGTTAGAAACTCCTTGCCAATGGGGAGCAGATGAAAATTCAAATAGTATAGACAAGGAAGAATCCACTCATGTCTAAACAAAAATCTAAAAAAGTTGAGGTAGCCAACATTTTGATGAAAGAAATTTTAAGAGAAATAAAGAAAATATGTACAAAGGCAATAAGGCAGGAATAATTCTATTTGTTTAGAAAAATGCAAGGATATATTTCAGATAAAATGGAATCAGTAAGAATAAGTTATTCAAGAAATGAAATCAGAAAATGAATCTCTTTCTGTTCCCCCACCCAGCGTGCATGAATGCACATGCATGCCTGTTTGCATGTGTGTGTATGTGTGTGTGTTTCATTTAGTGGAACATGGAAATATGTAGAGAAATATTCAACACAGAGACTTTGTTCTTTTGTTCTTTTAACACTAGAATTGATACCTTTCAGTGGCTTTCAATAAACATTATAGGGAAGTAATCAAAAGCTAAGCTGGATGATAAACTATATACTAAATATCATTCAATTTATTCCATAGCGCAACATCGAAATATTAATTTTACCAAATGTCCTTTAAAGGCAAGAAAACAATTTAAAATAATGTAGTGATTCACTGAACATCACAAATTCAAGAGAGAAACTGAAAATGGACTCCTGTTTTTCTATCTCAAAATGAGACAACTTAATTTTAGGTAACCGGTCATTTCCTTCTTCCCATATCAAATATACTGAAAAATACCCATATTGTAAATAGAAAGACAAATAAAAGGCTAGGGTGACATATGTAAAACCATGTCTTCATGGTCTAGATTTAAGTGTGTGTGTGAGAGAGAGGAAGACGGGGAGAACGTGAGGAGAGAGCAGAAGAGGTCTAACAGGATAATCAGGTGACAGAATACATCTGAAATGAAAATAGATTGGAATCACTTAGTCAAGGAAGAGGCCAGTAAAAGAGGGAGAGGAGAGATGGAGGAAGGCAGTGGGGGGACAAAGAGGAATTATTATCCTTCCTAGTAACCAGGAAGACCCCTGACAACATTTATGCATATGACAAAATCACTGCATATGAAAGGTGGGTCATATGTTAGTGACTTGCCTAAGCTCACACCTAGGAAGTCAACAGCATAGACAGAAATACAACTTAGTTCTCTGCTTTTTCAACATCCTCTTGAACAACTGGGGAACATCCTTCCCTGTTAGTTCACCTTTACAACATGATCCACTAATGAAAAGTGCTATTATTACCTTTGAGGTTTAAAAAAAAGATAAAACAATTTTAAAACAATTATAATTGATTATGTCATCCCTGTACTTTAAGCAGTAGAAGTTCACTAAATTATAGTTCAACTAATAAACGAAGGTAGTGCTTCGTTAAAGACTTTAGACATTTTCTGAAATGAATTAAAATGAACAAAAGGATTTAAAGGGTAAAATGCATACCTTCTGCAAAACACTTTTCTAGGAGGTATTCAAAACCACAGGGATTAACTCAGAGGTCAATTAGTATGAATCTAAAGCAACAGAAGTGAACTTGGAAATCAAATAAATGAGTAGTTTCCACATTGTTTACATCCAGAAACTATTGACTTGTTTGTTACACTGCAGATCGTGGTTGATAAACTAATGTCTGTTAGAAACACATTAATCCCACTTTTTAAAAATCTTACTTGTATGAAAAGTATTGCTAATGAGATGCATGTTATTAAATTAATTAATATAGATAAAAATCTCTGTTAGAGTAGTAAATATAACAGGCACCAAATGTACCTCTTAAGATGTTTCACTTCTAATTCTTGAGATTACTACCAAATATAATTAACCACATTATATAAATAAGGAAAAGAAACAATAGAAAAATAATATAACCAGTATTTGGGAAAGTCAGAATTCCAATACATTTGGTCTCACCTTTCTTCTTATTTATTTATTTATTTATTTATTTATTTATTTATTTATTTATTTATTTATTTATTTATTTATTGGTGTGTGTGTGTGTGAAAGAGATATATCAAAATATCTGACTCAAGATAATTTTTCATCTCTTCCTTGTTTTATATTAAGAACGAAAACTGTTGGTTTAGATTATGCTACTTAGTCTTCCATGAAATCTTGCCACTTTAGAAGCATGTTCAAAATGCCCAACCATGCAGGTCAGACTCCTATGAGCACAAAATTTCCAGGCATCAGCAAACTTCACTCATTGCTACTAAGTTCATCCTCAGTGTTAGTGTTGCTTAATAATCCTGTATAACATGTATGCCATCTAAGTTATCACTGTGGTGATTATTTAGCCTGTTGTATTGCTTCTGTTATGGTCATGCTGCCATCATGGTTATCACCATCATCACTATTGTCATTATCACACAAAACATGATGTGGTGGGTTCAGAAGAGATTAATCCCAATACAGCTTCCTTTCCATATGCTGGTTCATCATTGATGGCTTAGAATCTCACATAACATTCCTCTAGTCTTGGGCAGACTTCATCACTGTATGTTGTCCCTCTGTGAAGGTGTCATCAAATAAAACCTAAATCATTGAGTTCCCTGGTTATAAATGTTTAAGGAATTGATGGCTTAGAATCTCACATAATATTCCTCTAGTCTTGGGCAGACTTCATCACTGTATGTTGTCCCTCTGTGAAGGTGTCATCAAATAAAACCTAAATTATTGAGTTCCCTGGTTATAAATGTTTAAGGAATTTAATTTTATGTATGGAGTTCAAGGTAGTGAGTAGCATATAATGAAGGCATCTAAACTGTAGAATAATTGAAACAATAATAGTTTGGAGCAAATCAAAGTATTTATTATATTATTATCAATGTTTTTTTTTCTATTTTCTCTGTAAAACTTTCCTCCTAAAGTATGGAACTTATTTCATGTTCACATATGAAAAACGCTAGATCAATTTGTCCTCTACATGAAGGAATCAAATAACTTTTTTCTTCATTAATTAACTTATTTATTCACTTCCCATCCTGATCACAGATCTTCCATCTTCAAAGTTCCCCTACAGCCTCTTCCCTCACCTCCTTTGAGAAGGGAGAGGCACTCCCTGAGAACCAACCAATCCTGCCACATCAACTCACTGCAGGACTGGGCACATCCTCTCCAAGAGTTTAGACAAGGTAACACTGTTAGGAGAATAGAATCATAATCAGGCATCAGAATGAGGGACAACTCCTGTTCTATTTGTTGGGGAACTCGCATGACAAGTAAGTTGCACATCTGCTACATATGTGATGGAGTGGATTGAGGTAGAGCAAGGTCTGAGCCATGGTAGCTCTTTGGTTGTTTGTTCAGTCTCTGGGAAACCCCAAGGGTCTATGTTAGTTCACTCTTGTTTGTTGTCCTATGGAGTTCCTATCCCCTCTGGGTCCCTCAATCATTCCCCCAACTCTTATATAAGAGTCCTTGAGTTCTATTCAGTGTTTAGTTGTGTGAGGGTCTCTGCATCTCTTTCAGTCAGCTGCTGGTTGGAGCCTCTCAGAGGAAAGTTATGCTAGGCTCCTATATTCAAGCATAACTGGGTATCATTAATAGGGTCAGGGTTTGGTTCTTGCCCACTGTATGGGTCTCAAGTTGGGCCAGTCTTTGTTTGGCTATTCCCTCAGTCTCTGCTGCTTCTTTGTCCCTGCACTTCTTCTAGGCATGACACCTTTTATGTCAAAGTTTCTTTTTGGTTTTGGTCTTTTTTTTTTTTTTTTTTGGTGAGTTGGTATCCTTATTTTTTCACTTCAGGCTCCATATCCTCTACTGCTACAAGCTACAGCGAGAGTCACCCCCATAGGCTCCCAGGAGCTTCCTTCAACCCAGGTCTCTGGCAAGCTCTAGAGATCATAAATTCCCCTACCCCAACAAGCTGCAGATTTCATTAACTCTTTTGGCCCTCTTTCCCAGGCTCTCCCTATACCTGATTCCCCCACTCCTGTTCCCTCCTCACACACTTTCCCACCCCATTTCCTCCCTCCATCTGACTCAAATAACTTTTAAAAGACTGTTTCATTTTTCTAAAATTTGATCTCTAAAGATTATTATGACTTTCTTTTATAATGTACTTTATTAGCATGACTAGAAAAGAATCTCTTCTCTCATCTATCATTTTGTCCATGATGGCAATTAATTAAAATAGTTATTAAAATTATTTCAGCTTATAATTAGTTAATACTTTGAGGTAATTCTTAGAACAAGTTTAAATTAATCAAGGTTCATTTCTATGCAAAAGAAAGAATATTGTATTTTATAGCATGGATGGAAACTTCACCTTGTAGGTGTGGTAGGACACATAGAAGGACCCTGTAACAAGAACAAACAAACCCTCAACCCAAACGGAAACCAAGCAAGTGACTGAACTCTACAAACTCATCCTGCCTTTATTTCTCCTTTAAGTTTTCCATTTCTTGCCCTCTGTAATTAAGTTATTATTTTTTTGCATATTTTCAGGCTGGATGTTTTTCTTCTCTGCTGAGTATGAGAATCTTTCTTTTCTCACCAGGAGGTCTGGTATCTTTCACCCTTGCCCATTTGTTCCCATAGAGCTTCAGTTAAACTAATATCAAAAGAATCAAGATGGCGGCACTAGGGAAAGTTCTATGCTCTATGAGGACAACTGTTCAGTTTCCTAGAAATATATCCTTGGTATCTTCTATATGCCAGATCCTGCTTACTTACCCGTTTTCAGCTGTCCTACTGAACATTTTGGGCACATCTACTACCTCATCACCAGCATCCTTATTCATACATTTATTGGGAGCAGGGTGAGATTAGATAAGACCATTTTAACTTATACAATCCTCAATATTTATATGGTAGCCTTGAGTGAAACCAATTTTAATTTCACACAAAACACCATGTAAACCATGCCTCCAAATCACCCAGATTCTGATAACCAACATTTTTATTCTCTTATATTTCCCCAGAGACATTACCACAGGAGGGTAATGGTTACTTCATTGCCAAAACCCAGAAACTTCACTCTTTCTTCTGTTTACTTTTCTCCAAAGTATCTTCTTAATCTCTGCTGTGGGACCTTACTGATTCTTGTGCCATTACATACAGTAATCAATGGCTCTTTTGAGGGACAGGATTCTACTTCCTCCCAACCCTCATTTTTCAAGAATTAGCTAGAAAAAGAATAAGAATTAGCCAACATGTCCCACTAGTGGAGAAAAATAACACCCAAGTTATCTGTTATCCTGAAAGTAACACTTTACACAACTTTTAGTACTGTCTATACAACAGTTGTATGAGGGCAAGACACACAGCTTTAAAAGGCACACACATGTGTGGTGAAAGGAAGAAGGTATCTTTGCATGAAAATTGTTCCTTTTATTCTAAACCTGTCCATCTTTACCCATGAACATACTGTTACTGTCCAATGTCTATTTTCAAGCCTTTCCAGGTTTCCTTGATCCCCAGGTGATTTTTGTGCACTCATGTATCCTATATTCTTTATTCATATATTATGTATGTAAAAGATCCCTATTTGTCTGTGAGTGGTCTGTTGAGAAGTCAATATGACATTCAACATTATTTGTTAGGAATGACAAAAATAAGTGAAGGTAAGGTTTGAAAAAGAGGCATAAAGAATAAGTGATGAAGGAGAGGAAGAAATGAAACAAGTAAGGAAGGAATTCTTCAACATTAGGACTTAGAACATAGTCTGTGTGTATTTGTCCTGCAAGAATTTATCTTCATCCTTGGAGAGCATATATTTCATAGGTTTATTTATTCTCACTTGTACTAATTAACAGATAAGAATCATCATAGCTGAAATAAAACATTAATATATACTCATTTTATGGTCTATTTATTCTTGAAAACAATTATGATTCAAACTTTTATTTCTATCAAATTAAGATATGTCTTAGGGATCACCTTATTATGTCTTAGTAGCATAGAATATAGCACTTAAGATACAAAATGATAAAGACTATTTCATGTTATCCAGTATATCTGATTATTCTAGAGAGTTAGTCTCTGCATTAATTCTCCACAGTTTTAGTATTTCTTATATTTAATTTCTATGGTTCAACAATCTATTCATTTTTCAGAAAATTGGCACATTTTTAATTTTAAAATAAGCAAGGTCTCAAAAGGACTGGGCTTCGTTTCTGTGAGGATACACTGTTATAGCTTAAAATATGTAAGGAGTGACAAAAATCACTGAAGGCACCATAGACAGAATCAAGACCCTGGGGAGGCTATTAACAACTTAGGCTTTACAATCATGTGGGAATATTAACTCCACATTTTAAAGATAGCTTTGTAGATGTGTTTAAAAACATAAAATATCTCAGATGTCAGTGGGTATTTCTGCTCTGTGTTTTTGAACCTATTGTCTAACCTCATTAACACAAGCACATATATTTTTGCAAGGGCCTTCTGTTAGTCTTATTAATTTGCTCTATCAGCCAACTTATGCTGAGGCTGATTGCTTTAACTAAAGAAACAGTATATAAGGAGGGGTGCTTATGGCTCCCATAGAGCAACCTTTTCAAATCATTTAATGGTTTTGAAGGGAAATAGTGATTTAATTTTGGTCTTAATACTTATCTCTTATGCTTAAAATAAAACAAAACAAACACCTTTGATTTCTGGCAAGAGATTCTTCATTCTTGAGTCTAACTTATTACCTTTTATTATGACTGGGGTGAGTCCAACTTATTACATTTTACTATGACTGGGGTGTACTTTCGTATCACTAAGTTTGCTTCTGAGTCTAGAAAAATTATTGTGTTATATTTGTTTCATATATGACTCTCAATACAGCACACAGGTATTTTGCCCTATTATTTCAGATCATAGTGTTGATAATCTAGAGATGAAAAATAATGGTGTTCTGAAGTTTGAGGGATTATAGTTAAGCTAATTTTAAATTTTTATGAAAAGATGTTAATAGCAAAGTTGAAATACTTTGCTTGCTTTAGCAATTTGTTTTATTTTATTTGTGTGTTTGTATGGATGTGTCTGTCTGGGTGTCTGTCATGTGTGGTAGGTACATATAGAGATATTGGATATTCTACAGTGGAATAGCCAGTAGTTATAAAACACCCTATGCTGGTGATGGGGTCTGTGCTTAAATCTTCTAGATGAGTGCTATTAGCTCATGAGCTATCACTCCAAACCCTCAAACACAAATATAATAATATCAAAAAGTATACCACTAACATCTTTTCACTATGGTCTGATTTGATCCTCTTAGAAACAATAATCACATCCTTCTATTTTTCCAAGTCTTACACAAAAAGACAAAAATAAAGCTTTGAGAAATTCATAGTTTGAGCTCTATAGCACCTGTTTCCCAGACTAGGAAATGCCATTGGGAAAATATGCTCTTAGAGTCTATTGTCTCCAAGCCCTCTGCCACACTATCATAATTGTGGGGCTATAAGAACAGTCTTTCCAAGGTAAGAATCTTTCATAGTAAGCTCTTTCTGCCTTGGTGGTCTTGAAATGTTATTTCTACACATGACTCCCAGGAGGCCAGACCTCAGAGCTTCAGATTGCTCCTGGTCTTTCAGCTATCAGAGCTTCAGAGTGAGTGACTGCAGAGTGTGACTTGGATGTCCATCACACAGAACAGGTCCAAATAACTCTTCCTGATATATATCTGACAGAGGATTAATGGTCAAGGAACATTGCAGAAGAAAAGGTAGAAAGATTGTAACAGACAGAGAACCAGGGAGTCTGATGCAATATTGTGGCTTCTACCGCACACACCATTGAAATCTAAACAATACAACTGCCTGAACAAGATCTGAACAGTGAACACCATTTGACATGTCAACAGGGATAGGGATATTCTCATTTCTTTCAAGTTGAAAAGCTACAGGCCAAGCTGGGCATGGTGGCGCATGCCTTTAATCTCAGCACTCGGGAGGCAGAGGCAGGTGGATTTCTGAGTTCGAGGCCCGCCTGGTCTACAAAGTGAGTGCCAGGACAGCCAGGGCTATACAGAGAAACTCTGTCTCTAAAAACCAACCAACCAACCAAACAAACAAACAAATAAATAAATAAACAAATAGAAAAGCTACAGACCATATATGCACATAACAATACTAATTAAAAATACACACCGTGAATCTGAGAGGGAGTGGGCAAACTTGGGGGGATATTGGGGATAGATGAAGAAGGTTTCTGGGTGATGTCATTGTATTTTAATGAAAGAAAAAAAAAGAATGAAAGAAAAAGAAAACAAGTTGGGGAGGCAGAAATCCGGCCTGAATAGAGCCACAAGCCTCAGAAAAGCACGGAGTAGCTAGGGCGCAGGGTCTGCTGACACTCGCCAGCTACCCACAACACCCGCCACAGGATCTTAAGACTTCTGGTGAGTGGAACACAGCTTCTGCTCCAATCCAATTGCGCACAGGACCTGAGACTGCATTAGTTAGGGAAGCAGAAAACCGGCCTGAGTAGGACCACAAGCCTCTTCCGGCCAGACCAGCACCGAGGTAGCTAGAGCACAGGGTCGGCTGACACCCACCAGCTACCCACGACCTCCGCCACAGGATTTTGAGACTGCTGGTGAGTGGAACACAGCTTCTGCTCCAATCTTTAAACAGTGACAACAACAACAACTAACCCCAGAGATTACCAGATGGCGAAAGGTAAACGTAATAATCTTACTAACAGAAACCAAGACCACTCACCATCATCAGAACCCAACACTCCCACTTCGCCTAGTCCAGGGCGCCCCAACACACCGGAAAAGCTAGACACAGATCTAAAAGCATATCTCATGATGATGGTAGAGGACTTCAAGAAGGACTTTAATAACACACTAAAAGAAATACAAAGGAAAACTGGTAAACAGGTAGAAGACAGTAAAGAGGAAGCACAAAAATCCCTTAAAGAATTGCAGGAGAACACTGCTAAAGAGCTACAAATCCTTAAAGAAAAACAGGATAACATAATCAAACAGGTAGAAGTCCTTACAGAAAAACAGGAAAACACATCCAAACAGATGATGGAAATGAACAAAACCATACTAGACCTAAAAAGAGAACATCAGCACAACAATCAAGGAAAATGTAAAATGCAAAAAGATCCTAACTCAAAACATCCAAGAAATACAGGACACAATGAGAAGACCAAACCTACGGATAATAGGAGTGGATGAGAATGAAGATTTTCAACTCAAAGGACCAGCAAACATCTTCAACAAAATTATAGAAGAAAACTTCCCAAATCTAAAGAAAGAGATGCCCATGAACATACAAGAAGCCTACAGAACTCCAAATAGACTGGACCAGAAAAGAAATACCTCCCGACACATAATAATCAGAACAACAAATGCTCTAAATAAAGATAGAATACTAAAAGCAGTAAGAGAAAAAGGCCAAGTAACATATAAAGGCAAGCCTATCAGAATTACACCAGATTTCTCACCAGAGACTATGAAAGCCAGAAGATCCTGGACAGATGTTATACAGACACTAAAAGAACACAAACTCCAGCCCAGGCTACTATACCCAGCCAAACTCTCAATTAACATAGATGGAGAAACCAAAGTATTCCACGACAAAACCAAATTCACACATTATCTCTCCACTAATCCAGCCCTTCAAAGGATAATAACAGAAAAAAAACCAATACAAGGACAGGAACCACGCCCTAGAAACAACAAGAAGGTAATCCCTCAACAAACCTAAAAGAAGACAGCCACAAGAAGAGAATGACAACTTTAACAACAAAAATAACAGGAAACAACAATTACTTTTCCTTAATATCTCTTAATATCAATGGACTCAACTCCCCGATAAAAAGACATAGACTAACAAACTGGCTACACAAACAAGACCCAACATTTTGCTGCTTACAGGAAACTCATCTCAGAGAAAAAGATAGACACTACCTCAGAATGAAAGGCTGGAAAACAATTTTCCAAGCAAATGGTATGAAGAAACAAGCTGGAGTAGCCATTCTAATATCTGATAAGATTGACTTCCAACCCGAAGTCATTAAAAAAGACAGAGAGGAACACTTCATACTCATCAAAGGTAAAATCCTCCAAGAGGAACTATCAATTCTGAATATCTATGCTCCAAATACAAGGGCAGCCACATTCATTAAAGAAACTTTAGTAAAGCTCAAAGCACACATTGCACCTCACACAATAATAATGGGAGACTTCAACAAACCACTTTCACCAATGGACAGATCATGGAAACAGAAACTAAACAGGAACACAGTGAAACTAACAGAAATTATGAATCAAATGGATCTGGCAGATATCTACAGAACATTCTATCCTAAAACAAAAGGATATACCTTCTTTTCAGCACCTCATGGTACCTTCTCCAAAATTGACCACATAATTGGTCACAAAACAGGCCTCAACAGATACAAAAATATTGAAATTGTCCCATGCATCCTATCAGATAACCATGGACTAAGGCTGATCTTCAATAACAAAATAAATAATAGAAAGCCAACCTTCACGTGGAAACTGAACAACACTCTTCTCAATGATACCTTGGTCAAGGAAGGAATAAAGAAAGAAATTAAGGACTTTTTAGAGTTCAATGAAAATGAAGCCACAACATACCCAAACTTATGGGATGCAATGAAAGCATTTCTAAGAGGAAAACTCATAGCTCTGAGTGCCTCCAAAAGGAAACTAGAGAGAGCACACATTAGCAGCTTGACAACATACCTAAAAGCACTAGAACAAAAGGAAGCAAATTCACCCAAGAGGAGTAGACGGTAGGAAATAATCAAACTCAGAAGCGAAATCAACCAAGTGGAAACAAGAAGAACTATTCAAAGAATCAACCAATCAAGGAGCTGGTTCTTTGAGAAAATCAACAAGATAGATAAACCCTTAGCCAGACTCACTAGAGGGCACAGGGAAAGCATCCTAATTAACAAAATCAGAAATGAAAAAGGAGACATAACAACAGATCCTCAAGACATCCAAAACACCATCAGATCCTTCTACCAAAGGCTATACTCAACAAAACTGGAGAACCTGGATGAAATGGAGAAGTTCCTAGACAGATACCAGGTACCAAAGTTGAACCCAGATCAGGTTAATGATCTAAACAGCCCTATATCCCCCAAAGAAATAGAAGCAGTCATTAATAGTCTCCCAACTAAAAAAAGCCCAGGACCAGATGGGTTTAGTGCAGAGTTCTATCAGACCTTCAAAGAAGATCTAATCCCAGTTCTTCACAAACTATTCCACAAAATAGAAACAGAAGGTACTCTACCCAACTCATTCTATGAAGCCACAATTACTCTGATACCTAAACCACAAAAAGACCCAACAAAGATAGAAAACTTCAGACCAATATCCCTTATGAATATTGATGCAAAAATCCTCAATAAAGTTCTTGCTAACCAAATCCAAGAACACATCAAAATAATCATCCATCCTGACCAAGGAGGTTTCATCCCAGGGATGCAGGGATGGTTCAATATATGGAAATCCATCAACGTAATCCAGTATATAAACAAACTCAAAGACAAAAACCACATGGTCATCTTGTTAGATGCGAAAAAAGCATTTGACAAGATCCAACACCCATTCATGATAAAAGTCTTGGAAAGATCAGGAATTCAAGGCCCATACCTAAACATGATAAAAGCAATCTACAGCAAACCAGTAGCCAACATCAAAGTAAATGGTGAGAAGCTCAAAGCAATCCCTCTAAAATCAGGGACTAGACAAGGCTGTCCACTTTCTCCATACCTATTCAACATTGTACTTGAAGTCCTAGCCAGAGCAATTCGACAACAAAAGGAGATCAAAGGGATACAAATTGGAAAAGATGAAGTCAAAATATCACTTTTTGCAGATGATATGATAGTATATATAAGTGACCCTAAAAATTCCACCAGAGAACTCCTAAACCTGATAAACAGCTTCAGTGAAGTAGCTGGATATAAAATTAACTCAAACAAATCAATGGCCTTTCTCTACACAAAGAATAAACAGGCTGAGAAAGAAATTAGGGAAACAACACCCTTCTCAATAGTCACAAAAAATATAAAATATCTTGGTGTGACTCTAACTAAGGAAGTGAAAGATCTGTATAATAAAAACTTCAAGTCTCTGAAGAAAGAAATTATAGAAGATCTCAGAAGATGGAAAGATCTCCCATGCTCATGGATTGGCAGGATCAACATTGTAAAATGGCTATCTTGCCAAAAGCAATCTACATATTCAATGCAATCCCCATCAAAATTCCAAATCAATTCTTCAACGAATTAGAAAGTGCAATCTGCAAATTCATCTGGAATAACAAAAAACCTAGGATAGCAAAAACTCTTCTCAGGAATAAAAGAACCTCTGGTGGAATCACCATGCAGGACCTAAAGCTTTACTACAGAGCAATTGTGATAAAAACTGCATGGTACTGGTATAGTGACAGACAAATAGACCAATGGAATAGAATTGAAGACCCAGAAATGAACCCACACACCTATGGTCACTTGATCTTCGACAAGGGAGCTAAAACCATCCAGTGGAAGAAAGACAGCATTTTCAACAAATGGTGCTGGCACAACTGGTTGTTATCATGTAGAAGAATGCGAATCGATCCATTCCTATCTCCTTGTACTAAGGTCAAGTCTAAGTGGATCAAGGAACTTCACATAAAACCAGAGACACTGAAACTTATAGAGGAGAAAGTGGGGAAAAGCCTTGAAGATATGGGCACAGGGGAAAAATTCTTGAATAGAACAGTAATGGCTTGTGCTGTAAGATCGAGAATTGACAAGTGGGACCTCATGAAACTGCAAAGCTTCTGCAAGGCTAAAGACACCATCAATAAGACAAAAAAACCACCAACAGATTGGGAAAGGATCTTTACCTATCCTAAATCAGATAAGGGACTAATATCCAATATATATAAAGAACTCAAGAAGGTGGACTCCAGAAAGTCAAATAACCCCATTAAAAAATGGGGCTCAGAACTGAACAAAGAATTCTCACCTGAGGAATACCGAATGGCAGAGAAGCACCTGAAAAAATGTTCAACATCATTAATCATCAGGGAAATGCAAATCAAAACAACCCTGAGATTCCACCTCACACCAGTCAGAATGGCTAAGATCAAAAATTCAGGTGACAGCAGATGCTGGCGAGGATGTGGAGAAAGAGGAACATTCCTCCATTGTTGGTAGGATTGCAAACTTATACAACCACTCTGGAAATCAGTCTGGCGGTTCCTTCGAAAATTGGACCTAGTACTACTGGAGGATCCAGCAATACCTCTTCTAGGCATATATCCAGAAGATGTCCCAACTGGTAAGAAGGACACATGCTCCACTATGTTCATAGCAGCCCTATTTATAATAGCCAGAAGCTGGAAAGAACCCAGATGTCCCTCAACAGAGGAATGGATACAGAATTTATGGTACATTTGCACAATGGAGTACTACTCAGCTATTAAAAAGAATAAATTTATGAAATTCCTAGCCAAATGGATGGACCTTGAGTGAAGTAACACAATCACAAAAGAACTCACACAATATGTATTCACTGATAGGTGGATATTAGCCCAAAACTTAGGATACCCAAGATATAAGATACAATTTGCTAAACGCATGGAACTCAAGAAGAATGAAGACCGAAGTGTGGACACTGTGCCCCTTCTTAGAATTGGGAACAAAACACCCAGGGAAGGAGTTACAGAGACAAAGTTCGTAGCTGTGATGAAAGGATGGACCATTTAGAGACTGCTGTATCCAGGGATCCATCCCATAAGCAGCTTCTAAATGCTGACACCATTGCATACACTAGCAAGATTTTGCTGAAAGTACCCAAATATAGCTGTCTCTTGTGAGACGATGCCGGGGCCTAGCAAACACAGGAGTGGATGTTCACAGTCAGCTATTGGATGTATCACATGGCTCCCAATGGAGAAACTAGAGAAAGTACCCAAGAAGCTAAAGGGATCTGCAACCCTATTGTTGGAACAACATGATGTACTAACCAGAACCCTGGAGCTCTTGTCTCTAGCTGCATATGTATCGAAAGATGGCCTAGTTGGCCATCACTGGAAAGAGAGGCCCATTGGACTTGCAAACTTTATATGCCCCAATATAGGGGAATGCCAGGGCCAAAAGAATGGGAATGGGTGGGTAGAGAAGTGGGGGGCGCTATGGGGGACTTTTGGGATAGCATTGGAAATGTAACTGAGGAAAATATGTAATAAAAATATTAAAAATTAAAAAAAAAAAGAAAAAGAAAAAAAAGACCAAATTAAGCAAAAACTCTTCAAGTCCTGTGAAATGCTTTTGAAGCTTTCCTGTTTTCTTTAAAATTTCGTCCAAAAATACAAAAATTATGGAGAACTTCTACTTTCACGTCCTAAGCCTTTATGCCTTGGAAATATGACACAGTTAATGTTTTAATATCATCTGAATTAACCTTCTGCTTTCTGTATTTTTTCCTAGGTTTCAAGTTAGAGTTAAGTTGCGGATTTTAACATTACAAGCAAAGGCAGAGGATTACTGTTCAGAATTAAGGAAAAGCATTGTTAAATGGCTTATTTTTAAAATGCCTTTTTTCCTGCATAACAAATCAAGGACTGAGTAAGTGATATTCAGATATGTGCAATTGCTCTTTAATTGTCCGCGGGATTGCTACTTAGCTCTGCAATTAATTGTTAACATAAAATTGAGAATTTTAACCTTAAAAGAACTTGAAAACAAATTAATTTCCTTTCATCGTAGTGTTTCAGTCTAGAAATATGTTTAAAAGACAGAAACCCGTGTCTGCTTGGTACTTATAAGTTCCCATAAAGAGTCATCAATTATACTCTGTTTTCTTTCTCTCTTTGTGATTTGTGTTTTCATTAGGACTGTGGTAAATTGTAAACTATATTTAATATTTACCTTTGTTTCAGATTAGAAACATCAAAGAATGACTCTACTCATCATATTTTTTCTGTACCACAATAACAAAGGCTTGTCATTCAGATATGCTTATTTTAACTTACATATACCAGATAATAATCATCTTTTTCCATCAGATAGTAGTTTTGAGGAGAATGTGAAATCAAAGGGGGGTGTGGTGAAGATCTAAAATGAGCTGAATGTCATAATTGAATATAGTCAACATACATTGTGTCCATATATATAATTCTCAAAGAATAATATAATATATTAAAGATAGTATTGCTGGTAAATAAGTATTTGTCATGAATATTCTTCATTGTCTTTTCAACAAGTTGAGCTAGTGTTCAGTATTACCCTGACACATAATCTGCTTTTTCTTTCTTCACAGAAACAAACTATCTTATATTCTATTAATGGAGCCATACAAAAATAATTATGCAAATAATTCTTTATTTTTTCTTAAAGGGAAAAATGTATTTTTATTAACAGTAGATACTAAATTGTTACAGACTCTTAAGATCAGGATCAATCAGTGAGCTGATGTAGCTCTTGTGTCTCACAGAAGGTATTGCTGTTCCTGAGATGGGCTCTACTCAACTGAAATCCCATTGGTGATTCTGTTTTTCCCCTTTATTCCACATGAATGATACACACACACACACACTCACACACACACACACACACACACACACACGGATACAACTGGAAGCTCTTACGTTGTCTGCTGTCACAAGATAGACTGTTTTTATCATAATGGAAAGTTTAAAATATTTTTTCCATAATCTTTACTTCGTAAAATTCTCATTTTTCTCCTCCATTCCTGACTGCTGGCACCTAACTCTCTCTAGGAACTACAGTGCTGTCCCTTTTGCTTTGCTGTTGGCAGCTTTCCCAATAGGAAAAGATAGAATTAGCATATACTCCCGGAGGAGGCCGGGAGTTGGGAGGGAACGCAGCAGGGTGCTTCCTCAGTCCCTGCAACCACTGGCAGGGAGTATTCACAAAGACACCCCTGGAACCAGCTAACATTGTATTTTGTGATGAGTTCTACCACTGCCTCTGCATTCATGTAAAGCCAGCCCAAGAGAAATAATACACAAATATTAATTATTTGGAGATAATAATATGTGTACAGGGCTTGATCTGTGTATACAGCTCCCATTGATACTCCATTAGGAAAACAAAAACACACTCACAGTCAATGTTTGCCCAACTTATTTTTAAAGAAGTGTGGGTGTCTTCCAAAAGGGAAAAGTATTAAGGAAACACACACACACACACACACACACACACACACACACACACACCGCTGCTTAATAATGGACAAGCATGCCTGCATATTACGTCACTAGTGGGAGTTACACCATAAGCCTGAAATCTATTATACTCCACAAATGGGAAATAACACTAAGTCCCAGATATTTTTATAACCAAAGTCTTCAAGTTAAATGAGTGAATTTCATCAGTTTTTTTTTTCACACAGAGTTGGATTTACAGATTAAGAGGTAAGAAAGCCAATCATAAGACAAGTATTGAAATTGTTGGAGGCCAAGACAAATGTCAGGGTCTCAGTGTACTAAGGGGCTATGCTTTCAAATGCACTACATCTTTCACCTTCTTTGCCCGATAGGGTTAGTTAGTAAGATTCCAAAGGTATTATTGGGGTCTTATTTGCCTTTGAAGGCAGTGGTGGATTCTTCTCAGGCCTCCTACCCATCAGACAAAAATTAGTTTTGTTTCGGAATCGTTCCATTCTGACACATCCTCTCTCTGGAGGGAAGAGTGTTGCTTGAGACAGCGGAACACATTCTAAGATCCAGAAATCACCAAGTTGTAATTTTACCACTGAGTTCCTCAATGATTTTGTCATCCCTGAGCTTCCAAACTTGTAAAGGAGAAGCAATAATGCATTGATAGTGTGAATAGCAATTAATGTTGGTAAAGTGTCACAATAATTCTAAATATTGCTATCATTTACTTCAACACATTTGGTTCATTTAAGCAACCCCCCCCCCATGACTTCAAACATTCTCATTAATTAAACTATAAATATATACAATGTTGCAGGAGCTTTGTTGCCCTCTTTGTGATCCTGGGCAGTCACACATAAGTACCCACTCAAGAACTTTCTCAGATCTGTAAATAGAAAACACACATGTAAGCCGGGCGTGGTGGCGCACGCCTTTAATCCCAGCACTCGGGAGGCAGAGGCAGGCGGATTTCTGAGTTCGAGGCCAGCCTGGTCTACAAAGTGAGTTCCAGGACAGCCAGGGCTATACAGAGAAACCCTGTCTCGAAAAACAAAAACAAAAAAACAAAAACAAAAAAAAAAAAAAAAAAGAAAGAAAACACACGTGTGCCAGTTATTCTTAAAATGTCTTGGCTAACTCAATGAGTGGACACTCCTGAACCTTCCCCTGCTACCCCAGACCCAGTCAGGGCAGGGGCCAGTGGCCACTTACCCAAAAATTCACATCACTGCTCAGCTTTATCTCCTCTGCTATTGTGTCCCCTTCTCCTCTCTCCCACTCTCTGATTCTCACTGTGTCCTGTCCCACACAAATCTCAGTGTCCTGCCCCATGCTGAGCTACTGGCTACTGGCCAGTAGATCAAAAACCAATTGAGGGCAAGGACCTCAGATTTCCAATTACATCAAAGCATCAGAACCGCCCTCTACAATACAGTATATATTTTCTGCAATTAGGTGTGTTCCAGTAGTCTTATAAACTATCCATGGAGAATATTTCCAACACTTCTTGTGCATCTATTTACTTTTGATTGGGAATGTATTTTCATATGAATCCTCTAACTGTGTATCACTAATCCTCTGGACACGGCTAAAGTAGAAATTTCTGGCTTCTTTGGAGACTCAGATGTGTGCTGTGATGTTTTTCTGGAAACTGTCTTAAGAGAGAATGTTTTGCTGAGAAGAGACACGTACTTTTCTGGAAGCTGCCTGGAAAAAGGGCATGCGATATTTGCTAGACCAGATGCGTAAGAGAACATATGATATTTAGAAGGGGTATAAATATTACCCAACAGAGAGTGGATGACACTGGGTGTTATCCGTTCACCTTGCTGGCCATCTTTGGGATTTAATGGCACTGCTCAGTAAGGATGTTGTGGCATGGGTTCATCTTGCCTTCTTTGTTGATCATTGTTTGTAGTGACTTCATAGAGAGAAATGTACCAAAGAACTTCTGGTACTATTTCGGAGTGTTATTGCTGCTTTTGCTGACTCTGGCTGAGTGGCAAACCCTCATGGTTTCTTCTGGATCACACTGCCATTGCTGATTTGTGAATGGTGTTTGTGAGTGAACGGAGCCACTGTTGCTGATTTGTGTGAACTGAACTGTTGATAGCCTAACAATGAAGATTGGATTAGCCCCAAAGAACTATTTCTATACTGGTCCACATTTCCTTTGCCTGTTAATGTTTCCTTTACATAGCTCTGGTGAGTGGTAGGCTAGAAGGGAGGTACCTTTATTAAAGTAGATTTTGAGAAATATAAGCCAACCCAAGGAAGTAATATAGTGACGGCTACTATTGGTGATCAATTTTACTACATCTGGAATTGAATGAAATGCAAGCAGTTGGGCACACTTGTAAGGAACTCTTCTTGATTGGATCATATGAGATAGGAAGACCCACCTTAAATCTTTTCATGGCTACCTAAAGAAAGAACTGGGAGAAGGAAGCATTTGCTAAAGCTTATATTCTACTGCAGAGACATTGCTTCACTGGAGTTAGAGCCTACTTTTTCAGGGTTCCAACATACAGTGAATATAACCAAAGACATCCAGCCATATGGACTGAAAACCTATTGGATTCTTGGTCTTTATGGCAGGAGCCAACTCTTGTGGGATTTGCTGAACCACAGCCTGTAAGCCACTGGCCCTTGATATATATTCATTCATTTTCTATCAGTTCTGTTCTTCCAGAGAATCCTAGTACAAATATCTTCTAACCAACATTTTCAATACAAAATACTTAGAAATTATATTGGCTTCATTGTCAAGAAGAGATGATGACTTTGAAACTTCAATCTTAATAAAAGAAGAGTGGCTAAGGAATACATGAACACGTATTTCAAGGGGGGTTTCTCATTGTCCTGGTTTGGAAATCATTAACTCAACCTCAGTTCTTTCTTTGCTTTATAAGGGCCAATATTTAATTGTTTTTCCATATCAGCCATAATGTCAGGGAAACTTTTGTGAATAAAAAGTGGGGAAAGGGGCAGAAGGGAGGGAAGATGGCAAACAAACAACTAGTACTAACTCAGGGATTTAATTTGCTATGAGAACTACCAAAGCTGACGTTGGTAGATGACCAAGTATAAAAAGGGCTGTTTTCCCGATGTATCCACAGAGGCCATGCCATTATATAACATCCAATCACAAGCTGCAAAGAGGTGAAAAGTGCTTGCAAGGGTAGAACACTCCTGGAGTGTGGAGTAACTGCAGAAGCTCTGAAGCAAGAGTGTGTTTGGTGTATCTGAAAGGTGGCCAACAAACAGATGTGACTGGAGCACAGTTTATGGCACCTGATGATGCTGGAGAACTTATACAGGGTCTGATCTCATATGGCCTTCAGGCCATGTATGCTTTTCAGATTTTGTGCTGTACAAAATAAAAAGCACAAAGAAGATGATTTGAATATTCCAATTGTTTGATTTGTACAGTAAGGGAGTGTGGCAAGCCCAGTGTGATCCTCCATCCTGCAGTTATAACCGCTACAATTTGTGACTCTTATTTTATATAGCAAAGAGGAAATTTTTATTAAACTGAGACTTTTGAGATGGGAATAACCTGGATTATTAGAGTAAATTTGATACAATCTCAACAGCCTTTATAAAAAGGAATCAGACCAGAATAAGGTCATGTGACCATAGCAACAAGAAATTGGAGGCAAGCAAGGAAGTAGTCCTGAACCAAGGAAGAAGTCCTGAGCCAGCTTATAGAATCTATAAAAGAGAAGAAGTGGACTGTCTCCTCAGTGCCTGCAGAAGGGTCCAGCTATAGCAGCTTTAGCTTGGAAATAAATTTACGATTTCTGACTTTTATAACTATAAAAAAATGAATTTCCTGCTTAAGGCATTAACATGGTACTGTTGCCACAACAAACCACTACAAAGAACAAAAGTATACTTTAGAAGTCCAGCTAAGAATCCACAGCTTCAGAATGTGACACTTTGTGACACTCCTAGTTGTTGAGGTGGTAAAAGGTCATAAAACTAAGAATTTATCTCACAGATTGAACTTACAAAGTTCACTAAAAACTGGATGCAAAGTGAAAATTCAGGGGAAAAAAAAGCAGAACATCTCTAATGATTTGGATCTGAGAAACTTCTAAGCATCAATCTCCATTTATCCACATCGCAATAATAGGGAAGTTCAAGAAGAAAGAGTTTTTGAGTATGTACTAAATTCCAGGCAACATCCATGGTATGCTGCTATGGCTCTTGATCTTTTCACTAAATTTACACTCTAATGTAAGGCTTCCAAGGCATGTCCCTCAGCAGTGTCAAAGTGATTTCTAGTTATGCTAAATTTCTTTATTAATGAAATATTTTTGACCATTTCATGCATGGCATAGTGTATTTAATTTTTCTTCCCATTCCTTTTCACCTCTCTCTGAACTCTGTTGGCCATCACTTTCTGCAACAAATCTCTTTTCACATTCATGATTTTGTTTTATTGACCACTGAGTTCAGCTATCCATTAGACCAGTAATTCTCAATCTGTGGGTTTTGATTTGGGGGGGGGGGTCACATATCAGATATCCTGCATACCAAATATTTACACTTCAATTCATAACAGTAGCAAAATTACAGTTGTGAGTTAGCAAAAAAAAATAATTTTATGACTGTGGAACACCATAACATTATAACACTGAACCTGTAAGCCAGCCCCAATTAAATGTTGTCTTTTATAAGACTTACTTTGGTCATCATGACTGTTCACAGCAGTAAAACCCTAACTAGACAGTAAGAACTGAATCTGGGTCTTCTATGAGAACAGGTACTCTTAACCACTTTACATCCCTTTCCCCTCCTGGTCAACCCCCTCAAACCTTCCCCCATCCTCCCTCCCCTTCTCCTCGGAGTGGGTCAGGGAGGTGGCTGGGTATCCCCCAACCTGTCATTTCAAGTCTCCACAAGGCTAGGCAGGGACCTCTGCTCCTACAGAGGCCAGACAAGGAGCAGAGCTAGATGGACATATCCCACATACAGTCAACAGTTTTTCGATAGCCCCCCTACTCCAGTTGTTTGGGATCCACTTGAAAACCAAACTGCACATTTAGAGATTATAGATTTCCTTGTGTCTTTTTCATATACCTTTGTTGCAGATAACTCTCATAGTCTTCTTTCTTTACTTTCTCCCAGTTTAAAGCTTTCTATTCCAGTATTCCCCCTCTCTACTTCATTTTACCTGTGTTTTGTTATCTCCTTTCCTAAAAGTACTGCTTGTTAGTCCCTCTCTAGTTTCCCAGTTTCTGGAAGTACACTAATTTAAACATACAAAACTAAGAGTCAAACTGGAATCCACATATGAGACAGAGGATGTAGTCATGCCTTTTTCTTCCAGCATTATCTCATTCTGTATAATTTTTTCCCTTTGAGTTACCTATAAATGTCATAATTTTAATTGTCTTTATGGCTCAATACAATCTTACACCATATATATATATGTATATGTGTGTGTGTGTGTGTGTGTGTCACATTTTTATTATCCATCCATGTATATCTTGGCTGATTCAATTTTCTAGCTATTGTTAATAGAGCAGTACTGAACTTGGAGGAGCAAGTATATTTGTTGTAGGATATGAAATCTTTTGGGTATATGCCCAGGAGCTGCATATCTGGGTCATATGCTAGGTTCTCTATTTGTTGTTTTGAGTAATATCCAGACGGATCTTACCAAAGTGTATAAGGTTCTAATTTCTGTCTCCACATCAGCCTTTGTTGTTATTTATATTCTTTCCTGCTTTTCAATTTATTTATCTTCTACACTTTTGTTCCAGATATACACAAAATGTTTAAGCAACACACATATTTTTATCACTAATTAATTGGCCACAAATGCTATGAGTAAAGACCTTTACCTATCTAACACAATAGAAGCATATTTTATTCCAAAATTTATTATTGTACTTCATAGTATAGTCTAAAACAATACAGGAAACAAGACATTATTTTAAAAACATCACTTGAATGTTGATAAAAAATTATTGGTAAATACACTAATGAGTACAAGGCCAAAGAATTAAGACTTCAAATAAAACTTTATCTTGGCCTTCTACTTGCAAGCCATTCTTCAATGCCATTGTGATTTGAAAGCCTCACCTTCTATCATACCAATGTACATTCACAGGTCAGCAAATTGATAGGTCACCAGGCAAGTACTTAAAACTAAGTCCAAACAAAAAGTAGTTGGTTATCCTCATAAGAATTGTGCCACTATTTCTCAGGTGGGTATAACTTGTTTGGAAGGTTTGTATCACAGTTCTTGGGGGCCATAAACACTTAGGACTGTTGATATCATTTACCTTTAGTGCTAGCATAGCATTTTCCAGGAATATTAAAGCTGACCAAATAAAGAAAAGTCACTACTAACTTTGTTTCTTCTTGTCTTGCAACCAAGATATGTAGTATTGTCAGCAATAGGGTTTTGTCAGCTAGTTCCGGTAGAACTGAAGCAGGGCACTCTATTCTCCAGTTTTCTTCTCCATGGTGAAAACATATTTGAATCAACACATTGAAGACAAGGAATTTTCTTTTAAAAAAGAGTTTAAAAAATTTTTATTGCGAATGTTACACATGTGTACTGTATATTTTGATCATATCTACTCCAATGTTCCCTTGAAAAACCTCCTCAGCACATCCCCCTCACCACTTCATGTCCTCTTACTTTATTTTTTACATAGGCAAGAGTCCAATTAGTGCTTTCCATGTGCATATGAAAAACAGACTGTCCCCTGGAGCATGGGCAACCTACGAAAGGCCATATCAATAAAGAAAAATAGACTTTCTTTCCCCCAGCAACTACCAATGGATCCTCAGCTAGGAGCAGAGCATAGTAACTCTCTCCCCAGACCATCTGTTAGAATTTTGATGGGCTTGATCTTGTTCAGCGGACCACAGCTACTAAAAGTTCATGGGAATAATGATGATGTCATGCCTAGAAGGCAACATTTCACAGCACCCATCACTATCCTCTGGTCTTTGACATTCCCTGCACTTATTTGGCCAGTTTAGGTATTCTGTATTAACCACTGACCAGTGCAAAAGGAAATTTCTCAGATTAGGACTGAGAGCAACAGCAAACTATGGGCATAAACATAATATAAGTACTTATATTAATGCTATAGTAAGTCAATTTTAAAATATAATTATTTAGCAAACAATAATTATTCTTCCTAAAGGCTTTGATCTCCTCAGCCAAGGGATTTTTTTGTTTGTTTGTTTGTTTGTTTGTTTGGTTTTTTTGTTTTGGTTTTTTTTTTTTTTTTTTTTTTTTTTTTTTTTTTTTTTTTTTTTTTTGAGACAGGGTTTCTCTGTGTATCCCTGGCTGTCCTGGAACTCACTTTGTAGACCAGGCTGGCCTTGAACTCAGAAATCCCCCTGCCTCTGTCTCCCAAGTGCTGGGATTAAAGGTGTGCTCCACCGCCCGGCTTTTTAAGCCAAGGGATTTTTGACCAGGTTTATCTGATGACCTGGTTCCAGACAGACATTTCTGGTCACCTCAATAAGAGTCATTAATTTATTGGCCTCATAGTCACATCTTACTAGGCAAGTCAGTATTTTAGCGTGCATGGTTGAGCTCTGAGATACCTCAGGATATCGTTCCTCCTCGAATGACATGTATGTATACTGCTGTCCAGAACTATGAAAGCTCAGCAGAGGGTCTGAAGTTTCTCAGCTCTTTTGTAATTGGAGTTTGTACATCCTATAACTAAACTATGTGGGTTCTTCAACAATGGAGTCTTATTTTCTAGCTATGGTGTACCACAAAGAGGTAAGGAATTGGCCTCCAAGTCATTCCAGACATATAATTTTTTGGTGAATATGTTGGCTAATTCTATGCTGTAACTACTGTGAACGGAGCAGCAAATAACATGGTAGAGCAAGTATATCTGTTGCAAGTTACAGAGCCTTTTGTATTTAGTTCTAAGTGTGACATAGTGGTGTTATATGGTAGCTTTACATCTAGATTTTAAAACAAGATCTAGACTAATTTTCATAGTGGCACTGTCAATTTACATATCAACTAAAGCCTTTTAGTGTTTGTTGTTACTGTATTCTTGATGACTCTTACTGGGGTAGGATATAATCATAAAATAGGACTGTTTAAAATTTTTTTTCCACTGGGAAGTGGTTGGCGTATGCCTTTAATCCCAGCACTTGGGAGGCAGAGGCAGGTGGATTTATGAGTTTGGGGCCAGCCTGGTCTACAGAGTGAGCTCCAGGACAGCCAGGGCTACACAGAGCAAAACTGTCTCGAAAAAAGAAGAACAATTTTCCAGTTGCTAAAGATATTAAACACTTTTATAAGTATTTGCTAGGCATTTGTATTTTTGATAACTCTTGTTTTTTTTTTTTTTTTTTTTAACTCTACAACCAGATTTTAACCAGATTCTTTGGTTTGGGGGGTATTCTTACAAATTTTAGATAGTTAAAGTTCAGCAGAAACATTGGTAGCAAGGTTTCTTCCTCATCTCTGTACCTCTTCTTCACTCAGTTGGTGCCTTTTTTATTTTACAAAAGTTTTTGTGCTTCATGAGGTGCTGCTCCTAACTGTATTCCCTGTACTACCAGAGTCTTATGCAGAATATCCTTACTCTAGGTTGAAATGTACTTGAACTACTTGGAATTGAAGTTTTGTGTTAGGTGAGATATAGTGATCTAGTTTTATTCAGCTACATCATGTATCCAGTTTTCCCAGCATTAACTCTTGAAGATGCTTCCTTCAAACTGTATTTTGCATTAAAAAAAAAAAGCAAGTAACTGGAGTTTTGAGGACTTATATATGGTTTCTATTCCATTCTATTGACATTTGTGACTGTTTTAGTACCAGTACCATAATGCTTCTATTATTTTAAGTCTACAAAATATCTTGAAATTAGATAAAGTTATACCTCCCGGGCTATTCTTTCTGGTCAGGTTTGTTTTGGCTATCAATGGTCTTTTGTGCTTCCTTATACATTTTTAATTTTTTTTCTGCCTGTGAAAAAATGGTCCTGGACTTTTTTAAATTGAGATTTCACTAAATCTATGGATTGCTTTTAATATAATAGCCATTCACACGATTAATTCTTCCGAGTCATGAGCACTTGAAATCTTTCCATCTTCTACTTTCTTTTTTGGTGTCTTAAAACTTTCATTAAGGTCTTTTGTTTCTTTGGTTAAGTTTACTAACAAGTATTTTATTTTATGTTTGTGTGATTACTGTGAATGGATGGTTTCTCTGATTTCTTAGTTTGCTTAAAGCCATGAGTCCCAAATCTTATTTACTTACAAGTTAATTTTCTGAGGCACTTTATTTACTGAGGTAAACCTGATTAATAATCTACTATGTAGAGAGATAGAGATACTAATATCAACAATATAAAGCCAATTGAATCAAATTAATTTTAATTTGCCAATTTAATTTGCTTATTAGCATCCTTTTAAGAGCATCTGGAGATCTTTTTGAAAACTTATAATTGAGATAGTTTTCATTATTTTTCTAATTTTATAATACAACCAAATTTTAATATTGCACCCACTGCTTTTATAGTTATCAATTTTGCTTTAGTGATTTCTTATTATAGTAAAATGTTTTATTTAGCCTTTAGTACCATAAGAATAATCTATTGAACAATGTTCCAAAATTGTTGTTTTTTTTTTTTTTTAAAGTCTAAAATACGCCATCTACCTTTCTAAGTCATGTTCTATCTTGTATCTTGATGGTTCCTCACCATAGCTAGGTAATCTATAGGTTTTCTTCATTACCGTTCAACAGATAAGGAAATGTTTACATGCAGTCATTTTTTTTTCAGACATGACATACATGTGTTATAATACCAGCATTACCACTTTCATATTTACCTCCCTGATTATTGACTGCATTTTAATCATTGCTTTATTTTTTTCTTTTTTCAATAAAATAAATTACTCCATTTGGAGCTATCATTTATATTTGAAATTTGAGCTACGTTCTACTTTAGAGTTTATACAATGAAAGAAGCAAGATTTCTGTCTGGAGGTGCTGTGTTTAATTTTTTTTTTATCACATTAAGGTACTTTCTAAAAGGTAGATGAAATTACTAAAGGAAGTAACTTGAGAAGCTAAAGTAATCTTGGGTGAAGATAATTTAAAAACAAAAAAGAACTTTGGATTAGCTCATTTTTTTCTTTTCTGAGTATTCCTTGTTAAAAAATGGATTTGGTAACTTGTATTTATTTAGATAACATCGAAAGAAAACCACAGTTTATACTGATGCTTTGTCAGCAACAACACAGTTGTTTAAGGCTAAAATTAAACGAAGGAATTTAGAGTTCCTTTTCAAGTCAGAGTAGAGAAAACATTTGAAGAAGCTGAGATGTAATTATTTAAACATAGCTTGCATTTCAAGGAGTGATAAGTCAGTCATTTCACCTGGTTTCTCTTTCACGCTGATTTTATGTGACAAAAGAATTGGTCTCCATCATTATTTACACCTATACTTTCTATTTTTTAAGATGTATTAAGGGATGTTGAAAATTACTGTTTGTGGCATTCCTAGAGGAGGAAAAAAAAACTTCCACTCAGGTTAAGATTTATGTTTTCTGATGAAAATAAGAATTACACTTTTATATTTAAGAAAAGAATGTAGCTTCTTGCCATGAAAGTCCCTTGTCACAAAGTTAAAATGACCACCTAGGATTTCTCATTACTGTATGCAAACACATGAGCTGTGGATTGATTCATACTTAATAACCAGACCACCAACTTTGCAAGTGCCATTAGCTGCAATACAATCTTGGACACCGTGCAAAACCATCATGATTTCTTTCTGGTGGGTTTCAGATCATCTATGGAAGGCTCAAAAGGAGCACATATTATTTCACACTTACATGTCAAGTTGATAGAAAAAGTGGGCATGCTGAAAGGCTTTCAAAGTTCCAATTCAAGTGAGAAACTCAACTGCATATTAAATTCATGGATGAACAATGGAAACTTGAAAGCCATAATTTCAAAGTTTTATTTCTACAAGTATTGACATATGACACCAAATTACTAAGTCTAGCACAATATAAAATTGAATACATGAGAGATTTACATAGGGATAAGAGGGCTTTGTGCAGTTTGAGAAACACTGTAGATGACATTCGTAATACAGTAGTCTATCTTCAATGTATAAATTGAATAAAAGTATTTTTAATAGAACTCTCCATCTAATTTTTATGGTAATTTACATAAATAATGTCCCTCTATAACAGGGCATTGAGAGAAAATCCTTAATAAAAACATATTGTTAGGTAGCCATTGTTAAGTTTTATTTATGGTATATGTGGATATCTGATATTCCTGCATGAAAGACACTAATGCCTACTGGGGAGCTTTTTTCTTTTATTGAAAATACAACATAATTCTCATTGTGTTTTCCCCTCCACCAATTCCTCTGACAGACTCCTCACATTTCCCATCATCTGAATCACATTTTTTTGTTAGAAAGTAAACAGGCATCTAAATTTTAACAATAAAATTAGATAAGAAAAAAACAAAGAAAATTGAATAGGAAAAAAAGGTACAAACAGAAGAAAATGAGTCCCGAATGGCTGAGAAGCACCTGAAAAAATGTTCAGCATCCTTAATCATCAGGGAAATGCAAATCAAAACAACCATGAGATTCCATCTCACACCAGTCAGAATGGCTAAGATAAAAAATTCAGGTGACAGCAGATGCTGGCGAGGATGTGGAGAAAGAGGAACACTCCTCCATTGTTGGTGGGATTGCAAGCTTGTACAAACACTCTGGAAATCAGTCTGGCGGTTCCTCAGAAGATTGGACATAGTACTACTGGAGGATCCAGCAATACCTCTCCTGGGCATATATCCAGAAGATGTTCCAACTGGTAAGAGTGGACACATGCTCCACTATGTTCATAACAACCTTATTTATAATAGACAGAAGCTGGAAAGAACCCAGATGCCCCTCAACAGAGGAATGGATACAGAAAATGTGGTACATTTACACAATGGAGTACTACTCAGCTATTAAAAAAGAATGAATTTTTGTATTGTTTTTATTGTTATTGTTTATTTCTATTTTATTAATTTCAGCCATGAGTTTTATTATTTCTTACTGTCTGTTCTTTTTGTATGTGATTTCTTACTTTTGATCAAGAACTTTTTGGTATGTTGTTAAATTGCATGAGATCTTTTAAAATTTTTTATGTAGGTACTTAGTGATACGAAATTGTCCCATAGAATGATATGTTTCCAATACGTTTGGGATGTTGTATTTTGTTTTCATTCAATTCTAGAAAGTTTTAATTTTTTAAAATTAATTATTTTATTTATTTATATTCCAAATATTGACTCCCTTCCAATTCCCCTTCCCAGAGTTCTTTGATCCATCTTCCTCCCCTTTGCCTCTGAGATGGTGTGTCCCCCACCCCTACCCTACCCACTTCCCTACATCCTCCTTCCTTGGGCATCAAGTCCCTAAAGGATTAGGCATATGCATTCCCACTAATGTTCTAGGATGGGGGAGGGGCTTCCCTTGGATCAGCCCAGGTATGCTCTTCAGTTGGTGGCTTAGTCTCTAGGAATTCCCAGGAGTCTGTGTTAGTTGGTGCTTTTTGTCTTCCTGTGGGGTTGCCACCCACTTCAGCTCCTTCAATTCTTCTCCTAACTCTTCCATAGGGGTCTGGGTCATCAGTTGTGTGGTACCTGCATCTGTCTCAGTCAGCTGCTAGTAGAGCCTCTCAGAGGACAGCCATGCCAATCTCTTGTCTGCAAGCACAACACGGTATTAGGAATAGTGTCAGGCATTGGTGACCACTCATGGGATGGATTCCATGTTGGGCCGGTCACTGGATGGCCTTTCCTTCAGTCTCTACACCATTTTTGTCCCTGTAACCCATCTTAATATTGGTGTGGGTCCATTATTTCATTCTGTACTGAGTTGTTCAGTTTTCATGAGTTTGTAACCTTTCTGTTGTTGTGCAGCTTTAATACGTGGTACTTAGGATGCAGGGTATTATTTCAACTTTCTTGTGTCTGTTGAGACTTGCTTTATTTTCTAAATAAGTAGTCAATTTTGGAGAAAGTACTGTGCCATGCAATGAAGAAGATATGTTCTTTTGTTTTGGGATGAAATGTTTTATAAATATCTGTTAGATCCATTTGGTTTATGGCATCATTTAGCTTGAACATATCTCTCCAAGTTTTTATCTGGATAACTTGTCTAATGGCAAGAGTTAGACACTAAAGTCTCCCACTCTCATTATGCGAGTGTCAGTATGTGATTTCAGCCTCAGTAGTGTTTCTTTTATGAAATCATGTGCCCTTTGGTTTGGTGTATAATATTTAGAATTGCAATATACTATTAGTGGAGTTTTCCTTAGATGAGTATATAGTGCCCTTCCTTATCTTTATTGAAAATATCTTCTCTGTCACTGAAGACATAAGCTGGTAAGCTGTAGGAGTTCCCACAAAAAATACATATATTCTCCTAGGATCTCCAAATAATGAAACTTTCACTACTTCCTTTCCAATTTGCATGCTATTGATCTCCTTCGGTTGTCTTATTGTTCTAACTAAAACTTCAAGTACTTTATTAAATGGATAAATGGAGAGAATTGGCAGCTCTGATTGTCTTGAGAATTGTCTTGTCCCTGATTTTAAAAGAGTTGCTTTACGCTTCTCATTTAATTTGATGTTAGCTATCAGTTTGTTGTGTATTGCCTTTACTATGTTTAGGTATGTGCCTTTCCCCCTAATCTCTCCAAGGCTTTTATTACAAAGGGAGTTGGATTTTGTCAAAGACTTTTCAGCATCTAATGTGATAATTATGTGGTTATTTTATCAGTTTTTTATATAGTGGGTTACATTGATAGATTTTCTTATATTGAACCATCCCTGTGTCTATGGAATGAGGCCTACTGGATCATGGTGGATGATATTTTTGATGTATTATTGGATTCTATTTACAAAGATTTTACTAAGTACTTTTGCACTAATGTTCATAAGGGAAATTAGTTTGAAATTCTCTTTTCGTTAATTTTTTTGTTTGGTTTAGTTATCAGGTTGACAGCGGTCCCACATAATGAGTTTTGCAATGTTCCTTCTGTTTTAATTTTAATTAATTAATTAATTAATTAATTAATTTTGTCTTTTTGAGACAGGGTTTCTCTGTGTAGCCCTGGCTGTCCTGAAACTCACTTTGTAGACCAGGCTGGTCTTGAACTCAAGACCTTGAACTCAATCTGCCTGCTTCTGCCAATGCATGTGCCACCACCACCCTGCTTCTGTTTTAATTTTGTGGAGTAGTTTGAGGAGTATTGATATTAACTCTTCTTTGAATGTCTTATAGATTCTGCTCTAAAACCATCTGGGCATGGGCTTTCTTTGGTTGGGAGACTTCAAATTCTACTATATTTTAGGGGATATCGTTCAAATTAGAATGTTTATCTCATCTTGATTTAATGTTGGTACCTAAAATTTATTCAGAAAATTGTCCATTTCATTTAGATTTTCTAATTTTGTGAAGCACAGGTTTTTGAAGTACAGGTTTTTGGATCTTCTCAGTTTCTGTTGACATATCCCACTTTTCATTTTTGATTTGGTTTATTTGAATATAAACCTCTCTCTGCCTTTTAGTTAGTTTGGCTAAAGTTTTATTTATTGCATTAATTTTCTCAAAGAACTGACTATATTTTGTTGATTCTTTCTTTGTTCTTTGTTTTTATTTAATATTTATTTTTTTCAGACAGAAGTTTGATTATTTCCTGCCCCCATTTTTGGGGTATGTTTGCCTACTTATGTTCTAAAGCTATATATTTACTTATTGAATTCTAGAAAGTCTTTCATTTCTTTCTTCATTTGTTCCTTGACACAGTGGTCATTGAGTCAGTTTCCATAAGACTGTAGGCTTTCATTTATTTCTGTGGTTGATGAGGTCCAGCTTTAATCCATGATGGTTTGATAAGATACAGGGTGATATTTCAATTTTACTGTATTTATTAGTACGTACTTGTGAACAAGTATATGGTCAATTTAGGAGAAGGTTCTGTTAGGTGTTGAAAAGAAGGTATAATCTTTTGTGTTTGGGTGAAATGTTTGATTGATAACTATTAGGTGCATTGTGAGTCATGCCGTCTTTTAGTTTCATTATTTCTCTGTTTAGTTTCTGTCTAGATGACCTGTTCTTTGGTGAAATTAGGGTCTTGAAGTTTCACACTGCCAATGCCTGAAAATTGATGAGTGATTTAAGCTTTACTATTGCCTATTTTTAAAAATTGTGGGTGCCCTTGCATTTGGGACATGGATATTCAGATTTAATATTCATACATTTTTCCTTTGATGAGTATGAGGTGTCCTTCCCCATCTCTTTTGATTAATTTTGGTTGAAAGTCTATTTGTTAGAGGTTAAAATGGCTATACCAGCATTTTTTTTTTATTTCATTTGCTTGGGAAACCCTTTTCCAGTCCATTGATCTGAGGTACTACCTTTGATTTTAAGATGTGTTTCTTCTATGCAACAGAATGATGGATTCTGTTTCCATATTCATTCTGATAGTCTCCACTGATGTTGAGAGATATTAATGAACATTGATTGCTGATTCCTGTTATTTTGAAGTTGGTGTGTACTTGGTTGCATGTTTTATGTGTGTGTGTGTGTGTGTGTGTGTGCACGCATGCCTGTGTTTGTATGTGTGCTTCCTTCATTTAATTTTGATGGTGTGGAATTATTTCCTCTGGGTGTTTTGTGTTGTAGCTAACCTTTTTTGGTTGGAGTATTTCCTCTAGTACTTTCTATGAGGCTGGTTTTATGGAATTATATTCTTTAAGTTTGGTTTTGTCATGGAATATCTTGTTTTCTCAATTTATGGTGACTGAAAGTTTTGCTCAGTATAGTAGTCTGTGCTGGCACTTGTGGTCTCATAGATTATGCTATACATCTGTCAAGGCCCTTCTGACTTTTATAGTCACTGTAAAAAAATCATGCATAATTCAATTAGATGTACATTTATGTGTTACTTGGCCTTTTTACCTTGCAGCTTTTAATATTCCTTCTTTGATCTGTACACTTAGTGTTTGATTATTATATGGCAGAGGGAGTTCTTTTTTCCTTGTTCAATCTAATTTGTATTCTGTAAGGTTTTATATGTTTATAGGCAACTATTTCTTTATGTTAAGAAATTTTTTGGATATGATTTTGTTGAAAGTATTTAATGGGACTTTTAGATGTAAATCTTCTCCTTCTATGCCTATTATTTGTAGGTTAGGTCTTTTCATAGTGTCCCAGATTTTTCAGATATTTTGTGGGAGTAACATTTCAGATTTAACATTTTCTTTGACCAATGTATGAATTTCTTTTATGATATCTTTCACACTTGAGGTTCTTCCTTTCATTTCTTGTATTCTGTTGGTGATACTTCTGTCTATAGTTCCTGTTTGCTTCCTACATTTTCCATCTTCAGAATTTCTTCAGTTTTTGTTTTCTTTATTATTTTATTTTCTTTTTCATGTCTTGAACAGTTGTATTAGTTTTCTTCACCATTTGAGTCTATTTTTCTCAACTTCTTTAAGGAACTTATTCATTTTCTCCCTAGAGGCCTCTGTCATATTCATAAGATTGGATTTAATGTCCTTTTCTTATGCTTCAGTTGTGTTAGAATATTCATTGCTTGCTGTAGTAAGATAGCTGGTTTTCTGTGGTACATACTGTCCTAGCTGTTGTTGCTTGTGTTCTTATTCTGACCTCTAGTCATCTGTATTTTAGGTTTATTATATGTTTTTGATGCTGATTTCTCAGATTATCTTTGGTACATAGGTTTTTTTTTTTCCCCTTGATTTCTCCTCTCTGGTCTTCTGGGTTGAGAGGTCTAAGTTCTTGGTATCAGCAAGTTTTCATGTCCTGTTTAAGATGTCTCTGCTGGGGATTTTGAGGTCTGTGTGACATCTTGGGTTTTGGGTACTAACATTGCCTCTGGGAACCCTAGAGTTCGTTTTGCCTTCAGGAAATCATAGTCTTCTACAGAAGTATGGTGACAAGGTGACGAGGCACTGTTAATAACTGTTGGGAGTGCTTTACAAGGAGTTGACAGGCATAGAACACTGGCCAGCATCTTACCGGGGATCTCTGGTGCCTATATGGCCTTCAGGAAAGCAGGCTGAGTTGTGTGCTAGAAAATGGAGCTCAAGATATGGGGTATATTTAAAGGCTGTTGGGTGTTCCAAAGGGGGATTTAACATTCATAGTGCATAGAACTGGTGTCTACCCTTGATATTCTTAGATGCAGCAGAAAGATATATCCCGTTTTTCAATCCATTCTTTCAGTCTCTGTCTTTGGGAATTGAGACTACTGATATTCAGTTCCAACTTAATATAAGACATTAACATAAAAGCAGATACATTGAAAATAAAGTGGAAAATATTCTGAAACTCATTATCACAGGACAAAACTTCCTAAAGAGAACACCAATAGCACACAGGCACTAAGATCAAAATTAATAAGAGGGACCTCATGAAATTGAACAGCTTCTGTAGAGCAATGATCGAAATAGGACAAAATGTCAGCATACAGAAAGGGAACAGATTTTTTACAAACTCCACATCTAACAAAGGGCTAACCTCTAAATTATATAAAGACCCAAGAAAGTACACATCAAAAATCAACTCATCCAATTTATAAATGGGATATAGAGTTAAGCAGAGAATTCTCAACAGAGGAATCTCTAATATTTGCAAAATTATAAACAAGTATTCAAAATCCTTAGCCTTCAGGGACATGCAAATAAAAACTACTTTGAGATTCTATCTTATACCTGTCAGAATGACTAAGATCAAAATACGAGTGACAGATCATGCTGGCAAGGATGTGGAGCAAGGGAGAACAGTTCTCCATTGCTGATGAGAGTAAAAACTTTTAAAACCACTATTGAAATCAACACATAGAGAACAAAACTCCATTCTACCATAAAGACACTTGCTCAGCAGCTTTGTTGATAATATCTAGAAACTAAGAACCATCTATTTGTCCCTCAGCCAAATAATGGATAAAGAAAATGTAGTACATTTACACAATGGAGCATTACTCAACTGTTATAAACAATGCCTTCATGAAATTTGCAGGCAAATGGATGGAACTAGACAATGTCATCCTAAGTGAGTTAACCAAGACCCAGAAAGAATTAGCTTATATTTTTGCTTATTAGTGTATATTAACTCTTAACTAAAAGATAATCATGCTATAATACAGAAACACAGAGAAGCTAAGTAACAAGGGGGACTCTAAGAGGGAAAATGGAATGTATATATCTTCTTGGAAAGTGAAAATAGACTGGATGGGTAAGGATGGGAACATGGGAGATCAGGTGGTTTGTGGGAGAGTAGGGAGAGAGTATGATGAGAGATGACTTGAATTGGGAACCATTTAAGGAGTAATGTGAAAACATGACATAGTGGAAACTCCCTGGAACCTACAACGGCTACCCTAGTGAGGACTTCTAGTAATCGAGGACACAGAGCCTGTATTGGTTATCTCCTGTAACTAGACAAGGGTTCCAGCAACAGGACTGGCTTACCAACCCAGACACAAAACTATCCACCTACAATTTGTTCTGATTGTAAAAACGTGCATGGGTAATGGTGACACAGAAATTGGAGTAGTGGCCTACCAATAACAGATCTAACTTGAGGCCCATGTTATGAGAGGAAGTCCAAACTCAACACTATCTAAATATCCAAGTATTGGAGACTGGATAGATCAGAGACTTCAGATAAAATCCAAACATGATTGGAAAAAATCCAATGAAATGATTTCTAATGATATTCTGCTTTGCTCATAGATAGTTGTCTAGTCAAATTGTCATCAGAGGCTTCATCCAGATATACACTGGCTCAATAGGAATGGGGGATTCCAGGACAAGACCCAAGCCACCTAAGCTTCCATATTGTGAAATGAAAAACCCTAAGCAATTTTCTGTTCATATAAAGAAATTGCAAACTAAAGTGGCTAACGTGGTTCACAGGGTGAGAGTCTGTCTCAAGCTGACAGTTGAATTTAGCAGTATCATGAATACGGTCTTAGATTAGAAGCATGAAGGATTCAAGAGTGATAGAGTCATGGGTTCTTTTTTGGGTTGCTGATGTCAAGCAGCATGTGTCCAGGGTTCCTGTATACATTTCCTGGCAGGGAACAGACCCAGAGAAATCATTGCAAGAAGCTGTCCCAAAAAAGGATGGGTAGCAATGTAGACCCCAAAGGTTTGGGGATGCCAGATATGAGACATCTGCTGCAAGAGCTGCATATAAGGATTAGGGCTGGATGAAAATAGGATCTGTATGATGCAGACAGCAAAGCTGAAGGGGTAGGACTGCTTGGCTCTTTGAAACAAAAGTCCCGAACTTGGGGGCATGAGGCTACGAAATTTGGGGTTTTCCTGCTGGGATTTGGCTTTGCTTTGGTCAAAAATTCTTCAGAGTACCCCATTTTTTCTGTTTTGGAATGATAATGTACATTCTGTGCCATTATATATTCAAACAATTTAATGTGCTTTGTGATTTCTGAAGGGCTTACAATTTAGAGATCATCTGGAGTCTCAGAAAACTTTGAACACTGTTGATACTTTGAATATGTGGTGATTTTGACGTTAGACTAAATGCATTTTGTGTTATGATATGGCTATAAACCTGTGGAAGGCAGGGAGTGGAATGTGGTAGTTTGAATTAAAAAAAACACTCCCTCGCAGAATCTGGAATTTGAGTACTTGATCCAATGTTCGAGAAATTATGGGGAGGTGCTGCCTTGCTGGTGGAAATATATTACTGAGTTCTTGTGGGCTTTGAGAGTTTAAAGCTTCTGGAGCCTTAAGCCAGAGTATGCTCTCATTGTTAAGCTCCTTTTTGTCTTGGTGCTTTAGCACAGAAACAGACTGCAAATTAATGCAATATTCAACTCAAAACACACACTTGGAAAGTAAGATACACAATTAGCACCATGAGTAAAATGTAGCAAATTTACTCACTGGTGAAACATTGGAAATAACTTGGTCCAAGTCACCTGCAGAAAAGGTTATTATGCTTTAAATATTGTTCTGCATATTTTAGGGCAAGTATTTGGCTTTTACAGGGCCCCTCAGTTAGATAAAAGTGAGTTTAGATTTGAATATATCCAGCAGCTTTTAATGAATAAAACAGAAAACACTTGAAATATTAATATATCCATAATAAAATTCAATATCATGCTGGAATTTTTCTAACATTACTTTCCCAGTATATTATTTATTCGTTCGCTTTATACCCAATTGCAGCCCCCATCTCTCTGCTCCTCTCAGTCACACACTACCATCACCCCCTTTTTCAAATCCCCCCTTTCCTTTCTCTGGTATCACACCCTGTGTGCACCTGGATATCAACCCACCTTGGCACCTCAAATCCCATAAGGACTAAACATATTATCTCCAACTGAGGCCAGACAAGGTAGCACAGCTAGGGGAAAGAGATCTAAAGGCAGTCAACAAAGTCAGAAATAAACCCCATTACAATTATTAGGGGACCCACATAAACAAGAAGCTGCACATCTGATACATATACATAGGGGGCCTGGGTCCAGACCGTACATGCTTTTTGGATGGGGGTTCAGTCTCTGCGAGCCCCCCAGAGGTCTAGGTTATTTTACTTTGTAGTTCTTCATGTAGTGTCCTTGAACCCTCCATCATCCTCAATCATTCCTCTAATTTTTTTCACGAGACTCCCTGAGCTCTGATTAATGTTTGGCCGTGGGTCTCTGCGTGTTTCAAACCACTGATAGATGAAGCCTCTCAGCAGACAGTTATACTAGACTCCTGTCTGCAAGCACACAGTGTGTCGTTATTAGTGTCAGGGGTGGGCTCTTTCCCATGGGGTGGATCTCAAGTTGGGATGGTCATTGGTTGGCCATTCCCTCTATCTCTACTCCATCTTTATCCATGCACATCTTGTAGGCAGGGCAAATTTTGTGTCAAAGGTTTTGTGAATGGGTTGTTGTCCCCATCACTCCACTGGAAGTCCTCGCTAGCTACAGGAGGTAACAATTTCAATCTCCATATTCCCAGAAGCTAGAAGTCTCAGCAAGGGTCATGGGTACTCCCACGTACTTCCAGGAGCCTTCCTGATCTTAGGTCTTGGTTCTCTGATTGATTTCTCTTCTCTCTCCCAGCCTTTTCTCTTCCCACACCTGATCTCCACTCATTCTCCTTTTCATCCCCTGTCCCACACAATTCCTTTTCTCCACATGTCTATTTTATTTCTCCTTCTGAGTGATATTCAAGCATCCCCTCTTTGGCCTTCCATGTTACCTAGTTTCTTTGGGTCTGTGAATGTAGCATGGTTATCCTGTAATTGGCTAATATCCACTTATGAGTACATATATGTATATCACTTTGGGTCTGGGTTAGCTCACTAAAAAGATGGCATTTTCTAGTTCCATCCATTTGTCTGCACATTTCATTATGTCCTTGTTTTTAATAGCAGAGTAGTACTTCATTGCGTAGGTGTACCACATTTTCTTCATCCATTATTTAGTTGAGGGAAATCTGGTTCATTTTTTAGATTCTGGCTATTACAAATAAAGCTGATATGAACATAATGGAACACATATCCTTACAGGATACTTTGGACATATATCCAGGAGTTGGTATAGCTGGGTCCTATAGTAGAACTATTTCAAATTTTCTAGGAAATTACCAAACCAATTTACAAAGTGGTTATACACTCCCACCAGTAATGACAGTGTTCCTCTTGTCTATATCCTACCAACAATTGTTGTCACAAGAGTTTTTGATCTTAGCCATTCTGATGGGTGTAAGATGGAATCTCAAAGTCATTTTGATTTGCAATTCCCAGATGAATAAGGATGTTGAGCATTTCTTTAATAACTTGTCAACCATTAGAGATTCCTTTGATGACAATTCTGTTTATCTCTGCACCCCATTTTGGATTGGATTATTTGTCATGCTGGTGTTTAACTTCTGAGGATTTATATACTTTGGACATGAGCCCTTTATCAGATAAAAGATTGGTGATAATAGTTTTCCATTTTGTAGGCTGGCTTCTTGTCCTAATGAAGGTGTCTTTTGCCTTACAGAAGCTCTTCAGTTTCATGAGGTCTCATTTATTAAGTGTTGATCTTAGTGCCTGAGCTGTTGGTATTCTATTTAGAAACTTGTCCCTTATACCAATGAGTTCAAAGCTATTCCTCATTTTCTCATCTATTAGATTGAGTGTGTCCAGTTTTGTGTTGAGGTCTTTGCTCCACTTGGACTTTAGTTTTTTGCAGGGTAATAAATATGAATCTACTTGCATTCTTGTACATGCAGATATTTAGTTAGTCCAGTACCATTTGTTGAAGATACTTTCCTTTTTCCTTTGGATGGAACTGGCTTCTTTATTGAAAACAAAAACAAAAACAAAAAATAACAGGTGTGTGTATTTCTGGGTTTCTGGCTAATTGGCTAATTTCTGGGACTTCTATTCCATTCCACTGATCATCTTGTCTCTTTTTATGCCAATACCATGTGGCTTTTATCAATATTCTTTGTAGTAGAGCTTAAAATCAGTGATTGTGATATCTCCAGAAGTTCTTTTGCTGTACAGGATTGATTTAGCTATCTTGTTTTGTTTTGTTTTCTATATGAAGTTTAGAAGTGTTCTTTCAAGATCTATAAAGAATTTTGATGGGAATTATATTGAACCTGTATAGTGTTTTTGGTGAGATGGCCATTTTTACTATGTTAATACTGCCTATCCATAAGCATGGTAATATTTCCTTCTTCTGATATCTTCTTCAGTTTCTTTCTTTATAAACTTGAAGTTCTTGTCATATAGGTTCTCCACTTGCTTGGTTAGAGTTACACCAAGATATTTTATATTATTACTTGTGGCTATTGTGAAGGGTGATATTTCCATATTTATTGTTTGTTTAAGAAAGGACTATGCCAGGGCCTAGCAAACACGGAAGTGGATGCTCACAGTCAGTCAGCTATTGAATGGATCACAGGGCTCCCAATGGAGGAGCTAGAGAAAGTACACAAGGAGCTAAAGGGATCTGCAACCCTATAGGTGGAACAACAATATGAACTAACCAGTAACCCCCACCCCCCCACCCCCCCGGAGCTTGTGTCTCTAACTGCATATGTATCAGAAGATAACCTAGTCAGCCATCACTGGGAAGAGAGGCCCATTGGTCTTGCAAACTTTATATGCCTAAGTACAGGGGAAAGCCAGGGCCAAGAAGTGGGAGTGGTTAGGTAGGGGAGTGTGTGGGGGGGAGGTATGGGGGAACTTTCTGGATAGCATTTGATATTTGAAATGTATATAAAGAAAATATCTAATAAAAATAATAATAATAAAAAGAAAGGACTACATAACTATTTCAGCTACTTTTTTATCCAGCCACATTGCTGAAGGTGTTTGTTAGTTTTAGAATTTTTCTGGTAGAATTTTTAAGGTCATAGAATACATTTTTATGTATAGTATTATATCATCTGCAAATAGAGATACTTTGACTTTTTCCTTTCCAATTTGTATCCCCTTGATCTCCTTTAGTTTTCATATTGCTCTAGCACTCTTGAGTACTAAATACTTGAAGTACTATACTGAATACATATGGAGAGAGTGCACAGTCATATGTTGTCTCTGGTTTTAGGAGAATTACTATAAGTCTATCTTCATTTAATTTGATATTGGCTATTGGCTTGTTGAATATTGCCTTTATTGTGATTAGTAATTGACCTTGTATTACTGATCTCTCTAAGACTTTAGTCATGATGGGTGTTGGGTTTTATCAAAGGCTTCTTTAGCATCTAATGAGATGTTCATGTGTTTTTTTCTTTCATTTGTTTATATGGTTTTATTGATACATTTTCATATGTTGAGCAATGCTTACATCCCTGTGATAACTTCTACTTGATCATGTTGAATGATGTTTTTGATATGTTCTTGGACTTGGTTTCTAAGTATTGTATTGAATATTATTGCATCAGTGTTTTTAAGAGAAACTGAGCTGACATTCTTTTTCTTTGTTGAGTCTTTGTGTGGTTTAGGTATCATGGTGACTATGACCTTATATAATCCTTTTTGTTTCATTTTGTGGAATAGTTTGAGGAGTATTGGTGTTAGCCCTTTGTTGAAGGTCTGGTAAAATCTTGTACTAAAACCCTCTGGACCTGGGATTTTTTTGGTTGGAAGAATGTTGATGACTGCTTCTATTCCCTTAGCACCATTTACATTGTTTACTTGATCTGGATTTAACTTTCATAAGTGGAATTTCTCAAGAAAGTTGTCCATTTCATTTATATTTTCCAGTTTTGTTGAGTACAGGCTTTCAAAGCAAGGCCCGATAATTCTTTGAATTTTCTCAGTGGCTGTTGTTATGTCCCCCTTTTCATTTCTAACTTTGTTAATTGGGATATCTTCTTTTTGCTTTTTAGTTTGTTTGGCCCAGGTTTACTTATCTTGTTGATTTTCTCCTAAGACCTGTTCTTTAATTTATTTGTCTTGTTCTAGTTTTTTTTCTAATTGGTTGATTTCAGCACTAAGTTTGATTATTTTCTGACATCTACTCCTCATGAGTATGTTTACTTCTTTTTGTTCTAGAGCTTTTAGGTGTGCATTTAAATTGCTAGTATAAAATCTCTCCAATATCTTTATGAAGACCATGCTATGAACATACCTAAAAAGCACTTCTTTCATTGTGTCCTATAAGTTTGGGTATGTTGTACCTTCATTTTCATGGAATCCTATTGAAGTGCAAGTTTCTGGTTTCTTTGAAGACTTCATTGTGTCATGTGATGTTTTTTGGAAACTGTCTTAAGAAAGGATGTTTTGCTGAAACAGACAGATGGGAGAATATTTTGATGAGAACAGACATGTGATATTTTTCTGGAAGCTATGGGGAAATGGGAAATATGATATTTTGCTAGAGTGAATGCTTGAGAGGACACATGTATTTGAAAATCATATAAGTATAACCCAACAGACAGTACATAACAATGTGGCATTGGTTTTCCCTTGCCTTCTTTCCTAATCATTGTTTGTCATGACTTTGGATATTTTTTATTAGATATTTTATTTATTTACATTTCAAATGTTATCCCTTTCCTGGTTTCCCCTCTGCATATCACCTATCCTTTCTCCCTCCCACCCTGCACTTCTATAAGGGTGCTCCCCCACCCTCCCACCCACTCCCACCTCACTTCTCTGGCATTCCCCTACACTGGGGCATTGAGCTTTCACAAGACCAAATGCCTCTCTTCCCATTGATGCCAAATAAGGCCATCCTCTGCTACATATGCAGCTGGAGCCATGGGCCCCTCCATGTGCACTCTTTGGTTGGTGGTTTAGTCCCCTGGGAGCTCTGGGTCTTGTTAGTTGATATTGTTGTTCTTCCTCTGGGGTTTCAAACCTTTTCAGTTCCTCCAGTCCTTTCACTAACTAGAGTAACTCACCAAAGAACTTCTGGTGGTGTTCTGGTGACTTCTTGATGCTTCTTCAGACTTGGACAGATTGCCAGAGACTTGAGGCTTCTTCTGGATAGAGCTATAGCTGCTGATTTCTGTGGACAGAACTGTGGATATCCTGACAATGAAGATTGAAATTGCTTAAGGGGACTATTTCTAAATAGGTCCACCTCCTCCTTTTGCCATATTAACATTTCCTTACTAGTACCTATGTTGGGTGGTGGGCTAGAAGGGAAATTAAAGCATTTAAGAACCCATATTAATATAGGTTGTGAAAAATCTAAGCCTACATTTTACATTATTTTATTTCTCTCTCCATTTCTTCTTTGAGACTGTGATCTTTGAGTAGGGAGTTGGTCACTTTCTATAAGTTCATAGGCTTTTTGTTGCTGTTGAAGTACAGCTTTAATCCTTGGTGATCTGATAAGATATAAGTGGTTATAATTATATTCTTGTATTTATTGAGACTTGCTTTGTGACTGACTACTGGTCAGTTTTGGAGAACAGTATGTGAAGTGCTGAAAAGAAGGTATATTCTTTTGTGTTTGGGTGAAATGTTCCATACATATCTATTAGGTCAATTTGATTCATAACCTATGATAGTGTCATTATTTCTCTGTTTAGTTTTTATCTAGATGATGTATCCATTTTAGAGAGTGAAATGTCCCATTATTTATGTTTGGGGTTTGATGTGTGATTTAAGCTTTAGTTAAGGTTTTTTGTTTCATTTAGTTTTGTTTTGGTTTTGTTTTTTTGTTTTTTAGGTTTTTTTTTTTGTTTGTTTGTTTGTTTGTTTGTTTGTTTGTTTGTTTTAATGTGGGTATCCTTTCATTAAGGGATAGAAGTTCAGAATTGAGGCATCCTCTTTGCCAATTTTTCTTTGTTCAATATGAAGAACATGAAGTATCCTTCCCCATCTCTTTTGATTAATTTTGGTTAGAAGTCTATTTTATTAGATATTACAAGGGTTATATCAGTTTGCTTCTTGGGTCCATTTGCTTTGAAAACCTTCTTGATTTTCCTAGCACTTTACTCTGAGGTAATGTCTCTGTTTATTGATGAGGTGTGTTTCCTCTATGTAGCATAATGATGGATTCTGTTTTCAAACCATTCTGTTAGTTTGTGTCTTTTTGTTGACGGAATTGAGTCCATTGAAGTTGAGAGATACTAATAACCAATGATTGTTCATTGTTAGTTCCTGTTATCTTGATGTTGATGGTGGAAGTGTGTGTGTGTGTGTGTGTGTGTGTGTGTGTGTGTATGTATGTATGTATGTATGTTTGTGTGTTTTGAAAAGTTAGTGTTCTCTTTATTGCTTCTATTTCCATTTTCAAGTCTTAGACAGTTGTATTTATTTTCTTATGCTGTTTTATTATATTTCCCTCTATTTCCATAGGGGTTTATTTAATTTCCTCTTTAAAGGCCTCTATCCTCTTTATAAGATTGCAACTAAGGTCATCTTTTTGTGGTTTGGCTGTGTTGTCATCTTCATGAATTGTAGTAGGATAACTGAGTTCTGGTGGTGACATATTGCTCTGGCTTTTGTTGATTGTGTTTTTATGCTGGCTATTAGTCATCTGGTTGTCTGTAGTGCTAACTAGATGGTCCTAATGACAACTGGTCTTCTTGGGGAAGGCTGGCAGAACCTTGGGTCTGACAATGGAGCTCAGGGAACAGCATGCTGATCACCTCTGCTGGTTTTGTCTCAGTTGAGAATCAATGTTCCTGGGGTCCCCCCGACCTCCTTATAAAGAAAGTTGAGCAAGATAGAGTGGTGTAAGATGCAGCTCACCTCTGCTGGATGGTTTTCTTTTAGCTCAATTCTCTTGGTGAAACTGAAGTTTTACATAACTATACCCTCTCTACATGTAAACATATGTATCATATGTATGCTCTGTAGGAGAATAAATGAAGGTTATATTGATGAGATTAAATTGATAAAACCATCAAGGACTATAGGACAAAAGGATAAGGGACAATGTAAAACCTAAAGAAATGTGTGCCTTTGGGGGTATGTTTTTTGTGTAATTAATGCACATATACTTTTCTCAATAATTTAATATAATACTCATTAAAATCAAAGATGGAAAGATCCAGAATCAATGGAACTTGATCTATATATTCATCTAGGAGAGTTGTGTTGTAGATGGACCTGGTGCTGTTTGTATTCTGATGTTAATTCAGCTCTCCTGGGAGGAGTTTCAGACAAGGAGTGAGTCATATACCCAGGTGACTTCTTGTGAACCAATCCCCTAATGAATAAAGGAGCCAATCACTGGGCTAGTAGATGAGTACATGGGACTTCCTGGGTTGGACAGAGGAAGAGAAGTAGGAGAAGAGGGTTATGAGCTTTTAGAACCGAGGTAGAAAAGGGCAGGAAATAGCTACTAAAGTTTCCTGGTATCACGGTGGAACCATCAGGATTCGCCACTGGAGGACTCAGATTTATTAAGGCTTACATGATTGGGTTTTAGTTGTTGTACCCAGAGATTGAGTTATCATTGTTTCTGAGCTAAGTTTGTGTGGTGTTTTCTTCTTGAAACAATTCGACTGGGTTCAAGAGAGAAAGGTTCAGCAGCAAAGTGTGGGTTTGCCAGATGTGCACCACAAAGGCCGTGGAGGCTTTGAAGCATGGGGCTGGCATGGAAACAACCTGCCAGTAGGAATCTAGTGAGCTGGGTGGAGTCTTTTTGTGAGCTCTGGGCAAGAGTCTCCAAGAAATAATAACATGTCAGCCATTGCCCACCAGTGCATTGCCAGCCAGGCCACCTGGGCACAAGCTTGGGAAAGTGATAGCTTCTTTTTATTATTTCCTGCAATAGAGTTGTTTTGTTCTTTGGGATCCATCATTTCCCACATACTTGCACTCATGTTTGACTTTACATTTCCCCACCTGTTTTCTTTGGACTATACAAACCTAGATTTGAATTTTGACACTCTGACTTAAATGACTTAGATTTTAATGATTTAGGTTAGGAATTATTCTATCATGATCATAAGCTCACCTTCAGTCTGTTTCAAGTTTGATGAATGTTAGATGAAGATAAGGATCAAGCACCAAGAAGCCTAAGACAGGTGACAGGTTGGGCATGAAGGAAAGACCAAGTCATGTGCTTTTGGGGTACAAGGACATAATGGTCTTTGCTTTCACATTTATGTTTAGATAGCATTTTCTCCATAAAATTAGTGTTTTATAAGTTTTGTTTTGTTGCCAAACCTTGACTGAAAAGCAAGACAATACTATACAATATCATTTCACAGCTATCAACAGGCCATATCTATCTCTTTTATGTGGTAAATTCCTTCATTTTGTTATTTGCCTATGATAGAAACTGGGTCCTTTGGAAAAGTGAGATGCCTCTATGTATAAAGTTGCCTGCTGCAAAGCCTAATGACCTCAGTTCAAATGCCACACCCTAAACGATGGAAAGGAAGAACCAACTATATAGCAAGTTATTCAATGTTCTTCACACATACAACATGGAACACCTGTAAGAGCATGCACATGCACACACACACACACACACACACACACACACACTCACAAATAAAAGACTAAATGTAAAATAAATGTAAAAAATACAGAACTAGGTCATCCATCTCATGAAATTTCATAATGTCTGAATGTTTACACCCAGTGATGTCATTAACATTTTCCTTGTAAATTGGCATTTGGGTTGACATTTCTTGAAGGCTGGTAAGTTGGATTTAGAGTAGTTGATTAGACTTACATTCATGATTTTGGCAAAAAGTTTTTAGCTTGATGAATTTTGCTTCCTCTTTATTTATTTTTTTATTTTATAGAATAGGCCTATACTAGTCTTAAGCTCTATATTTAGTCAAGGAGGAACTTGAATTCTTTATCATTCTGCCTCCAACTCTCAACAGCTGAGATTAAGGTATGTGCCATCAGGTCTGGCTTTCTTTTCCCTGTGTGTAGAAAACAGGCACTGTTGCAGATAGCCCTGGGGCTAATGATATTTGATGTTAATTCCATTCTTCTGAGAGGAGCTTCAAACAAGGAATGAGACAGTACTCAGGTGATTTCCTGTAAACCTTTTTCCCACTTTAATGTATAAAATAAAGACTAGAGCTGGTGATTGGGCAGAAAAAGAGGAGAAGGTGGAGCTGAAGGTTTTGGGAGAGAAAGGGAAAGAGGATGACAGAGGACAGAGGAGGAGATGAAAGGAAAGCAGAGCAGAAGCACGTGGCCTGGAGAAACCGCAAGTTATAAGGGGTCTCATAGATTGGGAAAGATGGTAGTGTAGTGGTAGATCAGCCCAATCTAGGTGCACAGCTTGTATTCATATTAATTGAGTTGTGTTTTCATTGCTGGGACATATTTGGGATGGAGATTTACCACAATAAGGCATAGCTTACTTTAGAATGACACAGAGTACTCTCAAGGTGAGAGAGGACAATGATAAAATGCACCTTTGTCATAGTTGACCCTTTTCATAAGGTCAGCCTATCTTTTCTGTTAGTAATGTTTAACACAAGCTTTTGCAGCATAACCTAGGCCTTAAATTTGTGATCCTCTTGCTTTGGGTCTATACCTATATGTCTGGTTTATCTGACTGTTTCTACACAGTAATTTATGATAAATGTCCAAGTATATTATTTTTGTTAGGACATAATGAGGGTGATATATATGTTTTTCCTGTATTGTTTTGATTAGTTGTTATTTTCCTGAATACTTGTGTTCATAAATCAAGGTACATTTATTATTACCAAGATAGGGTAATAACTTATATATTACTTATCAATATTATCAGGGGCCGAGTTAACTGATATTCCTTGCACTGGGTTGTGCTGAGCACAGATGCCTGTGAGATCCCACTTCTGTGATCCAGTAATGGATTGGCTTTTCCTACCAGGAATATTAGGATTTCTGATGGCATGCTTTTTCTTTGTTCTTTTATTTCACAGTTAAGAATGATTCTTGCTTTATACTAATCAAGGTATCAAGAAGAGTAGACCTAATAGAATATATATATTCTGCAATTCAGGCTGTATAGAGGTGTGGAAATGAGTAGCTACTAAGACCAAGAGGCTGCTATATTTAGAGAATGATAGGCAAAAGTAGCCATAATCCAAGTGGTAAGGACTAAAAGCTTCATTGAGAATTATTGTTACTATACCTTGCTCAGAGGTGAATCTCTCATCTAGTCTAGTATAAACAAAGGCCAAATATTCTCAAGAAAAATACAGACTTAACATCTTAGGGATGAACTATGTTCTGCATTTCCCCAGTCTTCCTATTATTGGAATGTTCTACCCACATTTAAGGAAAGACGTCTTTCTTCAGTTTCCAGAAACACAGTCTTTCTTACCTATTTCTTTTTATTATTATTTAATTTTTTTTTTTTTGCCAAACCAGGTCATGTTTGCCTTTAATCCCAGAATTCAGTAAGCAGAGGCAAATAGATTTCTGTAAATCTTAGGCTAGCTTGGTTTACATATTAAGTTATAGGCCAGATACATGTAGCAATAGTTTTGCCACTGGCTTGAAGCTCTGAGCAGACCACACTACAAGTTCCCACCAAGATTCCCTTGAATTCATGGATATAAAACAACACATACACGCACACACATAAACACACAAACACACACACACACACACATACACACGTACACACACATACACACACACACACACACACACACACACACACACACACACACACACGTGCCAGTTAAATAAATGCCTTTGCTAAGTAAACTTCCCTTGCCATCCCAGGCTCAATTGGATAGGGTGGCCATTGGCCACTCCAAACAAAATCTCACATGGCTGGTTGGTTTTTATCTCCTACAGCTACTGCCTCCTTCGTCTTCCCCAATTCTCCCAATTCTTCCTGCATCCTCCATCGCAACTCTAACTGTCCTGCCCTGTCCTCAGTCATTGGTAGCTGGTATCTTTATTGATCAATCAAGAACCAACAGGACCTTAGCATGAGCAGTACCCTCTACAGATACATATTACATAGTAAGACCATGTCTTTCAAAAAATGAGGAAGAGGTTTTACATTTACTCATTCATTTTGTGTTAGTGTGTGTGTGTGTGTGTGTGTGTGTGTGTGTGTGTGTGTGTGTGTGTAAATGCCTGCATATCATATTAGAGGACAACTGGAATCATATATCTTTTTTCACCATGTAGGTACCAAGGTTCTAACAAAGGGAATTAGGATTTGGGACAGGAAACACCCTTTCCTGCTGAGTCATCTTGCAGGCCTTTGTTATCAAACATTCTAGCCATTACTGGAAATACGATTATAAACTTTTTGAGACATGTGCTTTACAAGTTTTGTAGGTGTTTCCCAATCCAGTCAAGAAGACAAACAAGATGAACTATCAAACCCTTGTAAGTGCTATACTATACCAACCTACAGTGTGAATAATGTTATGGTTTGTCTTTTTCCATTACAATGTGTGATTTCTTAGAAGTATATAACTAGAGATAAGGCAACTTGTAGTGTTCTGAGTTTAGAAGTGATTTTACAATTTCAAATAGTGTGATGGTGGTGGTAACGCAATAATAGAGAAACAGATCTAGTTCTGAGCATATGTGGACTTTGCTAGTATTCTGTAGTCATATCATTAGGAAACAAGAATTACCCTCCTTCTAGAAAAATAACTTGTTTAATTAATTTTCTAATATATAGCTAATGCCAATAACCTCAATACTTGGGAAGCTAACAGAAGAGGAATGAGTTTGAAGACAACCTGGGCTATACAGTGAGATTTTGCTAAGACTGAACAAAACAAAACAAAACAAAACAAAACAAGACAAACAAAACAAAACAAAACAAAGCAAAGCAAAGCAAAACAAAACAATACCAAAAAACCCAAAAAATCAACCTCCAATAAACCAAGCAAATAGGAGGAAGAATTGGAACAGGAAAAGAAATATTTCAAAACTGTTTTCTGTTCAAGGCTAACCAGACATGTGCAAATGACTACTTTCTTGTTCTTTCTGTGAAATTCCTCCTTCAGATGAAAAAGGAAGTACCAGTACTCACTTGGAATGGAAGCAAGCTACTGAGAAAGCCCTGTGAATAATTTCTCCAATTTTGCTAATCAAAACATTAGTAAGAGCTAGTGGATGGTCAAGTAGCCTTTTAAATGTTATTACTTAAATCAAGGAAACTGACTCAGAATGCCAGTATTCCAACACTATTGAAGTGATTAATGGTATTATACACCTGTTCCATCAGAATTCACTTCTGAGACAAAGTGATACTTATATAGCATCTCCTTTTATTTTCACCAAAGTACTATAGCTATAGCACAGGAAAGCAAAGCTCTAAGCTCAACTTTCAGTTGATAGTGATTGTGTTTGGTAGGGATTGGGCAAAATTTTATTTGTGTGTGTGTGTGTGTGTGTGTGTGTGTGTGTATGTATGTGTGTGTGTCTTTGAACTCTTAAAGTTTTTCAATTTTAAAATAAAAGAAAATGAATTATTATTACATAGTTGATGATGGTAATATTCTGATGATACTTGTGTGCTCAATCCTATTACCTATATTTTATTAAATGGGGCCATATCAGTAACAATTCACAAATGTCTATTTTTTTCACTCATACTTAATATTGTGCTGGATGGATTATCCATAGGAGTAAGAGAAACAGACAAATGGGGTACAAATAGAAAAGAAAGAAGTCAAATTACCTTTGCTGCATGCACTAGGAACTAAATGTTTATGTTTATACACAAGAATTAGTTCTTCTCTTTGCCTTGGTAAGAAAGCTTCTTTCTGCAATGAGCAGTACTTAAATTAAAGACATATTTTATCTCCCTGATGAGAAAAAGTAGCATCAATATCACCTTCTCTCAAGGTCTAGGAACACTTAGGAATAGTAGTCTTAATGAACATGCAGGCTGGAGGATGGGGGATGCAGTATGAAAGCTGTTTCCTGTGCAAAACAATGCCTTTGAACTTAACATCTCACAGCAGCTTTGAACTTCACAAGATCTATACAAGTCTGAGCCTGTCAACATTTCTACTTGAATGGAGGAAAGGTTCACAAAAGTCCTCCCCTCTCTGAGTACATATTGGCAGTTAATTATTGCCTGGGTGGGAGAGGTACTTTTCTACAGAGATAAAGTTACTAGGAAGTAAATAATGACTAATTGAACAACACTGTATACATGTATATTCAAACAACAATAATTAAACTCAATGAGAATATACACTACTTTTACTCCATCTTCCAGAATGTTCCTTGAGTCTTTCCTGTATGGGTTGTGTTGTCAATCTACCAATTTGGGCTGGATACCTGAGGTGAGTTATTCTTTATGTGTTGACAAGTCTATATCTCCACTCTTAAACTATAAAAAGAAAGAAAGAAACATAAAAACAAACAAAATCCCAAGGACTGAATAGAGAGTACTAGTAATCGTGTAGGCATTGGACTTGAACATAGGTATGGGGTGCAGAGGAACCATGAAGTATTGTTTAACATGTGCATGTCCTTGTCCAGGCCTAATCTTTCAGTCCCATAGGCATAGCAAAACCCTCCCATCATATGGTGAGGCTCAGAAGAAAGGCAAGTCTTTCTTCTGAGGTGAGTGAGGTGTCCAAAGTATGTGCAAGTACCAGTGTTTAGGAAGGATTGACCAGTATGTGTAAATATTTCCTCTTTCTCATGGATATAGCTTGAGACTGCTGCCTACAGAGACCTTCTGCCCTAATGAGCTAACCCCACGCTCCACCCTGTACTGTGCATAATAAACATGCTGAGGCTCTGGTTTGTTGCTTTGTAGCAGCCAACCATTATATTGGAGTGCTTATGGCACACGTGACCCCAGCTTTACTGTAAATGTGTCTGTCATTTCTTCATTCCCTGGCCTCCTTAGTCAGGTCCTGAGACCAAAACCTCATGGCAAATGAAAAATAGATATTGCTTCCCTACTTTCTCAGATGAGAAAATGGAGGCAAAAACTGATCAAGTAGCTTGTACAATGTTAGTCAGAAAATAAATATGGGCATGGGATAGCAAATAAATCAATTCTTCTTTCTTATGTTTTATCAAACCACATTTTTTTTTACTGTTTTCACTATTCATTTTATTTTTGTACTGATATTTTATGTATAAGATATTAGATAATATGTAAATGGAATCATATATTCTCATAATTTGAAATAATTTGGAACCAGGAAAAGGACAAAGGTAAATATATTTAAAATAAAGAATAATTTTTCAGATTAACAAATGAGAAAGAAAATCTGGTAGATACTTTACTGGAAAAATAGGAAGAAGATGTTTAAAAATAGGCTGTATTTTTGCCATAAAATATGAAAACTAAGTTTATAATCACTGTTTATGGTGATTCTTAGATTGAAAAAATGAATCTGTGCTTCTGGGGATAGGCATTTAGGCATAATCAAACGATTGGAGAAATAGCCTGTTTTAGACATTTTAAACTTCAGAGATCACAAATTTTAGCAGCAATATTTACTAACTCATTAACTCCTAATAAATAGTTTCACCTTATCTAAAGTAATTCTCCAAGTTTTTTCCTCCAATCCTGGGATGGACCCAAGGTCTTGTACTTGCTTCAAAGAGATCTCACATTATGATACACAGCCAGTACCTGACAAATGCAGAAATGGATGCTTATAGCCATCTATTGGACTGAGCACAGGGTCTCCAATGAAAGAGTTAGAGAAAGGACTCAAGGAGTTGAAGGGGTTTTCAGCCCCATAGGAGGAACAACAATATGAACTAACCAGTACCTTCAGAGCTCCCAAGGACTAAACCACCAACCAAAGAGTACATACACATGGTGGGACTCATGGCTCCAGCAGAGGATGGCCTTGTCAGTCATCAGTGGGAGGAGAAGCCCTTGGTCCTGTGAAGGCTCTATGCCCCAGTGTAGGGCAATGCCAGGGCCAGGAGGACAGAGTGATTGGGTTGGTGAGTGGGGGAGGGGGAGGGATTTAGGAATAGGGGATTTTCAGAGGGGAAACCAGGAAGGGAGATAACATTTGAAATGTAAATAAAGAAAATATCTAATAAATAAAATTCTCCCCACATGTCACAGGAGTCATCTAGAGATTTTGTTAAAGCTCTAACTGGTCTGCCTCCAAATTTCTTTCCTTTGACAGAGGCTTTGAAATTTATTTTGTTAAGCAACTACCCAAACTCATTTTTACACAATTCCTGTTTATAATATAATTTTTATTTTATACTTTGACAACTTTTACTGCTTTTTAAAATAATTTATTGAAACTTTTGAAAGATTAGACAGTTATGTAAAAGTTGGTCAGTGTGAGCATTGAGCAGGTGATTTTACTTGAGGAAGGTTGCTTGATTGGGCATTAATTTTATAAGTGATCAGTTAATTTGATAAGGTTTTAAGGCTATGGCAAATTTTGGACACCAATATAAGCAACATAGTTAAACATATTAAAATAAATCTTAAATTTTCTTTTGCTAACATGTTCAGAATTTTTCCAAATGTTAATTATTATTTACAAAATTCTACCATATGGGTAGAAGCTGTTGTCATCAAGGATTTTTGTGAAAAATGAAAAAAAAAAGACTAAAGTTTTTGTAGTGTTTCATTAGTAGCAGGATTTTAAAAGGCTAATCTCTAGGGTGTTAGAGTTAATTCACTGATTCATAGTTTTCTACTCTAAAACCTGTAGGGTATACTATATTCAAATCATCCTCCATATAAATCATCCTGAATATAATATTTAAAATGTAAGATCTTAATAAGGGCCAGTGTATAATAAGGTAGGAATTTTGTCATTACCTTGAGTTGTATTTTCCTCTCTCCACCACTCTCTTTCTTGCTCCCCTCCTCTTTTCTGTCCTCTCCCATTCATGCCTTTCTTCTTCCCTTGCTCCACCACTCTGCTTTCCCTTGTTTTCTGGGTCTTCAAAGTAGAACTCATGACAATCTCTCCCAAGCTGAACACCTGCTCTATTACTTACTGAAATATCCAGGCCTACCTTGCTAAAATTTGACATTACTTTCTTGGAGATGAGAGCCAAATCTCATCTAGTCTTGAAAGGTTGAGGCTGCCTCTTTTGGAAAGATCTAAAGTGGTATTATACTAGAAGACAGCTCTCTTTTAGTTCAATCAAAGATGAATGCACAAAAGCTCAAACCCAGTATCTGCTCACAGCATGGCTTCTCAGCTATTAAATTCACACACTGGTATGTCCATTTCTGCCTTCCCATTGCTCAGCATTCTTTCCCCTATTTTTCTTCTTTATCAACCCCCTCATTTGTCTATCCTCCATTTGTCACTTCTAATAGTTTTTTCTCTCTCTCTCATTTGCCCATGTATAATCTACCCCTTTACAGAGTTGTTTCAGATACATGTCTTTCATTGTTTTAGTCTTGATCTTTCTCAGCAAGTAATGAAGTCCTGTTAAACTTTACTCCATGGTTTCATTATATAAATGAGAGCACTGGGGGGCTAGGAAGACAGTTTAATCAATAAGCAGCTTGTTTTGTAAACAGGAATATCTGAGAGAGAATTCCTGGATATCATGCTTACAACAGAACCAAACCAACCAAACAAGAAAACCAGAAAAACAAAAACAAAAATGAAAACAGAACAAAACAAAACAAAACCAAAGGAAAAAACCTTGGCATGTTGTCTTGAGCTGGTAAAAATACTGTTGTAGGTCCTAGATCAGCCAGTCTAGCCAATAGGTGAGTTCCATATTCAGAGAAAAAGGCCATATCATTTTTTTTAAAGTAAGGAAGATAGCAATGAAGAATAATATTCAGTGTTGACCTTTAGTCCCTATGCACATGCATACATACACATACTGTATATGTACCTGCATGCTTAGGCTCCTCCATGCACACACACACACACACACACACACACACTCAGAATAGGACAGATTCTACAGGTATACATATGAAACTCCAATAAGGTATAAAGAAAGGTTTCTAGATAAAGAAAGATGAAAAATATAGAAATGTCTTAAAACTAGATATAGCACATCACTTCTGCTGAGGACCATCTAGTTTTAAGGCTAGTCTTCCTACCCAGTGTAGACATAGAACAACAGCTGTGCTTGCTTAGTAGTTGTAACAAAAAACTTAAACGTAAAAATATTTAAAAATGGAAAACTACAGAGAATCTATGAAATAACTTAGAAGAAATATTTTGTATAGTTAATGGGCTTTGAATGAGAACGATCCCCATTGGCTCATTTATTTGCATGTTGAATCTCCAGGTTTAGAAGCTTTAAGAGGTGTGGCCATGATTGGGTGAGCATATTCTTGTAGGATGGCATGGGAGTGGGCTTTGAGATCCATGCCAGGTCCACTGTCTCTCTTCACTATCCCTCTCTCTCTCCTGCCTGTAGATCAGGTTGTAAAGCTCTTAGTTACTGCTCTAGTGCCATGCCTGTCTGCCTGATTCCCACCATGAGGATCATGGACCAACCCTCCAAAAACCGTGAGCAAGCCCCTAATTAAAGTTCTTTCCTTTTGAAGAGTTGACTTGGTCCTGGTGATTCACAATGCAAGAGAACAGTGACTGAGAAAGCTATACAATGTGTTTATATTTTAATCTGTTATTCAAAAGGCACTAAAACAAAGGTTTATAAAGGAAAAAGCTTAAAAATATAGAAATGACAATCTAAGAAATATCAGTAGTATGAACTGATTCAATAACTGGCAGGAATGTCAGGAATTATGACAGAGCAAGACAAAAATTTTGAGACCTGGGTATAGGCTATTCCTTAACTTATTAGGAAGTGACCTTAGCTGATTTAATGCTACACACACAGGGAAGCCAGTTATTGCTGCAAATTTCTTTCTCTCTACATGAATCGAAACATTGAGGAGGGACTGGGAATAAGTCACATGAGCAAGGCAAGGATCTTACAGTTCTCAAGATACTCATACTGAGGGCGGGGCATGAATCATAAAGATCTTTTCTCTAGAAGGAGTAATGACTGTGCCATATATTCTGCAGAAATTGACTTCTCTCTGCCTAGCAAGGCCAGCAGCACAGGACCACAGAGGACAATAAAGTCAGTGAAGCAAAAAATAATCCTTAAAAAATAGGAGGATACTCAGTAGCGATTAAATGTTGCCTATCTTATTCTCAGATACCATTTGAAATCTTCCCACAACTGAGCCAGCAGATGCTCTCAGTTTTCATCATCTTTGTCAATACCCTGTGACATTCTTCCTTGGACAAGATGTCCAGGAGTTTTTATACCTAATGCTGTTCTTATTGCTCACCAAACTCTTCCAGTCCATATGATTCATTTTATGCTGAAAAATGTGGATTCATTCTTCTGTGTTTTTCTTGATATACCAAAGTATTCAATATCATGCGGTAAATTGCACTGCTCTATATTAGAGTAAGAACACATTCTTCCCTAACCTTCCTCACAAGTCCACTTTCGGTGCTCTGTGTACTTATTAGTCACTTCTATCAGCCTGCTTTTATTCCCAACTCCATTTGTCTATAACAAAAATTAATGTATACCTCAATAAAATGTCAAGACACAAACAGGAAATGTACAAAATAAAAATGACAAATGACTAACAAGCCTAAAACATTCAAAATTACTAGTTTTCAAGGATATTCAGATCAAAACAAAAGGGCATACTATTTAAATCTATCAACTTGTCAAAGACTATTTTTAAAAGAAAATTATATTAAAAAGTATTAGTGAGAGTGCACAGAATTGGTCACTCTCTGATGCTGTTGACAGAAAAGTAATATTAGGCAAAATTTTCTGAACAGAAATTTATAATATTCAATAAAACAATATAGAACTTACCATCTGATTCCAAATTTCTATGCCTCATTAGTGTGAAGCATATCATAAATATAAATTGAAAATATAAATTTAAAAAGGGGAAAGTATGGATTGGTTTAAAATAATGCTGAGGCCTGGGGGTATAAGTGGGGGGTGTAGAGAGCTTGCAGGCTTGGAGTATATTTCAGTTGTTGACAACATTATACTTGTGCCTACTGCAGTGTTCACTAATATCTTTAGCCACACAGATATTAATCATGATGTTGATTTCTCTGCTGGCTCATGACACAGAAGCCTCAAAGTTCAGAATTTTGTCTCCAGCTTGAAAACCACATCTGGTTTCTAATGACTTTATGAAATAAAAATCTAACCCTTATAACCTCACATGCTTGGGATCAGGATTAAAAGCACTTTTGCTCTTCCAGAGACCTATTCATTGTATACAAACGGTGACTCCCAACCACCTGTTAGCACCAAGCTCAGGGGATCTAATGCCTGCTTCTGACTTTAGTAGACCCCAGAGATGTACATGGTACAAAAGCATATATATAGTAAAAACATTCATACACATAAAATAAAAATATAACAATAAAAATAATTAGAAGAGTCTGGGCTAGAGAGATGGCTCAGTGGTTTTCAGCACTGACAGATCTTCCAGGGGTCCTGAGTTCAATTCCCAGTCACCATATGGTAATTCATAACCTCCTGTAATGGGATGTAATGCCATCTTCTGGTGTGTCTGAAGACTACTACATTGTACTCATATATATAATACATAATTCTTTAAAAACTTAGAAGAAAAAGCCAGGAGTGCAAACCTTTGATCCAAACACTGAGTTATAAAGACAACTAGATCTCTGTGAGTTTAAGGCCAGCCTGCTCTACATATCGAATTCTGGCACAGCTAGTGCCACAAGAGAACTTGTCTGAATCGAATAAGTTATTAAGAGCACTTGACTGCTTTTGTGCAGAAGCTAAGCTGGATTTCCATCATCCACACAGTAGTAGGGAGAAAGAGAAGCAGCCACAGGTGGGAAGAGGAATTTGTAAGGGTGGAACTACTGGGAGAAAAAGGAATGGGGGCTGTGATTGGGATGTAAATTAAATAAAAAATAAATTAATGAATTAAAAAATCATTCCAGGAGTCATTTCTTAAGCCAAATAGCAGATATTCTAACTAAAAAAAAATATGTAATTTGTACATCTTTTGAATATTTTCCTGAATCTGTAGGAATTTTACACATGATCATTGTTACTTTGAATTGGAACCCTTCCTCTTTTAATACTGAACTTGGCTGTGCAAAGCATAGGTACATTCCCACAAGACAAAGGAGCACACTCCTGGAATTACACATTTTAGAGTGAATGTACTAGGAGAGATCACACACTTTTTGTTGATATTAGTGGTCTATGTTTTGCTTTTAAAGGCCTCTATATTAAACTCAGTACCTTGCCTTGTCTCTGAAATGCACTATTTTTAACATTAAGTTTCTATACTTACCTGTCATCTTTTAAATGTAAACACTGACAAGTTTCCTTTCTTTCTTTGTTTGATAACTTATCAGAGATTCGGTGTGTTTGTTCTTTTAAGATTATTCTGAACTTAGGGGTTAAAAATGGGAAACCTTTAGAACAACATACCACATGTTGGGACCTTTTCACTCTGCAAAGAAGGCATCCATTTGTATGATGTAGCTACACCTCTAAAGGGAGTTCAGAGCCCGGTTTATGACATGGCATCAAATTTAAAGTGTGTAATTCGACAGTAAGAAATGTAAGATGCACTGGGCATGGTGGCACATGCCTTTAATCCCAGCACTTGGGAGGCAGAGGTAGGTGGATTTCTGAGTTCAAGGCCAGCCTGGTCTACAGAATGAGTTCCAGGACAGCCAGGGCTACACAGAGAAACCCTGTCTCAAAAAACAAAAACAAAAACAAACAAACAAACAAACAAAAGAAATGGAACATGCTTAAGTGGCTGTCTAATACCTGTGTCTGTTCTTTTTGTTGTTGTTGTTTTTTTCAGGGAGGGCTTTCATTAAAGTCACTAAAGGTTAGCCTCCTTAATTGAAGCAATGGTGCAGTTTACTCCCTCTTGCCATTATAATGACAGACTGAAAAAACGCACCCTTCGATCTGTTTGTGGTAGAGAATTTTCAAAGCATAAACATTGAATCTTCCCCTTACTCAAAGATGGAAGGTCATTAACAGGGCACTTGGGCAGATAGGAATTACAGTTAGTGGAGACACTGAACATTCTAAATGGTCTAACGCAACATTGAAGGGCTTCTTAAATTCCAAAACTTTTGCTGAGCACCACTACCACGGGTTTTCACTGTCTTTGGTAACACTGCTTCACACAGTTCTGTGTAAGAAAGCAATACAGATTTCAATCACTGTGTTCAATACAGATTTCAATCACTGTGTTTATGTTTTCTGCTTAATGGTATTCATGTGTCATGCTATAAATATAAATAATTTTTAGTGAATTATGCATGTTTTCATATTAAAATTAACAGGGAATTGTGTGGGTAGTAATGACAGTGGTGCAGCTAATACCAGTGAAGTTTGTTTTGGGATTCTGTATTATTTTTTACTATTGCATATATGTCCAAAATTCCACTTTTATGCAATAGACTAACAAGCATAAGAATCTTTACTTGTTTTCTTCCTCTCCCAACCAGTGATCAAAGTTATATTAGGCTAAACAAATCTCAATATATGCAATGTATCAGTACAATTTTATAATAAATATTCATAGCAGACACACTAAGTAATTAGTAACAGCACCTGAATTTCAGTTAGGTATTGTCATTTACCAAAAGTGAAATTAAAGTCACTTGATTATTATTGCTTTCTACATCTGATAAGCAAGTGTCTATAACTAGGTTCAGTTCTCAAGCTCTTACAATTTCTGAAGTCATCTTTTCATTTAAATTTACAAATTTTAGTTACTAATAAACAGTTGAAGTAAAAATAAAAACATTGTTCAGTGGAGAGCTATGGAATAATAGCAGGGCAGATGCCAAGAAAAGGGTATTTAGTTCTATAAAACAATTAGAGGAGCTGGAAAGATAAATGGTGACAGACATGCTGGTAATTAGTTCAGTGCTATAAGATGCTTCAAAGTCTAGACTTTCAGACGTAGAAACTGTGAAGTAGTAAATAGGACGGCGGTAATAGAGGTGTAGACATCTCTCTAAGATCTGATTTATAGGGGAAACAGGAAATGAAGTGGCAATTAAGTAATCAGTTGCTGTCAAGATTATTATTTTTCTTTCAAGAAGACAGACTGGGGCAAGGTCAAAGGTAAATACAGGGTTAAACAAAGTAAAATTGGATTTGTTTCTACATAAGTATCCCTGAAAATTTTTTCTGATAGTTCATATTTAGGCAGCAATGTAAACTATGTAAACACATGAGTTCTGGAAAATAATATGTTTTAGAATCACTTGTGAATAGCTTGCGTGGCTACAGAGCAGTACTGAGAAAACAACACCTCTGTTATCATGCTTTGGTACAAAGTCTGCTGAATAATAATATGCATTTTTGGAAATGACTAAATATATGCTTACCGAGCAGACTATTCAAAGCCATTGTATACTAGTAAGCAAGTAATAAATGCTCATAAGTCCATAACTATACATTCAGAAAATACACAGCTGTCACCTTTGTAGATTAAATAATCCACCTTCTCAATCATGGCTCTTTAACCAATATCTCTAACAGCCACAATAGATCTTTTAAAAACTTGAGTTTAGATAGAAAAAAGTACCTTTTAAAGGTAGAATTTGATGAATTAATAGTAAACTATTGTCAGAAAAATACACAGCACCATATACTGTTGTTGTGATATATTCTTTAATTCCATCTAGGTATCCAGATTAATTAATCATAAAATAAAGGATTAAACAACAGAAGAGCATCACTTTTAATATCCATTTATGGCCAGAATAACTTACTGAAAATACATTTCTGTTAATATGTATAGCTCACAAATTGGTAGTAGGCAATTTTCAACATTTATATCTGAGGACATTTTAAACGATATCTGACAAGCTCGTTTTATTATTTCATTCTAGAATTTGTGAATAATTCTCATTACATATATTTTAGGGCAGAAATCAAATGATCAAGATGCTTTTTATACTTAAAGAATCCCTTTGATTACTACAGTAGATATCTGAACATTTCTTGGTAAATAAATATTTGTACTCGTTCCGTTGTCTAATCTGAAGCTGTGAGTAAAAGGTTGGTATGCAAAGAAAAGTAAAGTGATAAGAAAGTCTCACCTCTTAACCACTCTCCTGTTTTGTTTCATAATATGCTCATGTTGGATACTGGGCTATTGTTTTGAGTTGTGGCTTGGAAGTACTTAGCTTATTGCCACATGGGTATAGTAAAACCAGCCTCGTGTGATTATAGTACCCCTTGTCTATTTCTAATCAGTCTTCTCTCTACCTTTGCTATGACATGATAGCTTGAGCTTGGATAATTCAATCCCATGTATGAAAAATATATCAGATTGTTTATTAGCTTAGAAGATGTTCTTGATTTGATGCAACAGCATTATTTCCAAAAAACAAACGACTATTGAGTAAAGGAGGAAGGACAGGCTGTAGGAAATGGCTTATTGCATACTTGGTCACCACTCTATCCATTCTTTGAACACTAACCTCTTTTCTTAACACTAACTTCTTACTCTTAAGCTCCATCAAGACTCTTCTGTTTTCCGATAAAGACTACTTACTCTGCATTTAAAAACGTGCATTTCTCTCTCACTAGAACTGTTTCTCTTGATCTGTCTTGTCTTCTATATATTGCTACCTTCTTCCTCCCTCCTGTCAGCACCACTTTCTAAACAACTGTTCCATCTTGACTTCATCCACCTCTGCCGAGGTCTTTCATAATCAACCCAAAGCTCACTTCAGTCTTTACAGACAGCTCTTCTGTGGGCCTTAATGGCCATTTCTTCAAATAGTTTTTCTGTTCCTTTATTATACTCAGGCTTTCGAATCCTTATTACTTCCTTTCTCTCTTTCTCACTTAATTGGGCTCTAATATGAATGCAGTTATGAATTTCATTAATTTTGTGAGAAGTCATCAATTATTATGATTTAATCTTATTCAGCCTAACATAGATGACTACAAATCTCTACTTCAAGCTCAAATTTCAATCTGAGACAAGCTATGAATCTATCACAAAAATATCAAACTATATAAAAAGTAAAACAATCTTTTCATTAATTACTTTATTTATTTGCATTTAGAATTTTGCCACCTTTTTGGGTCTCCCCCCCACATTCTTTATCCCAACTCTCCTCTTTGATTCCAAGAGGGTGGTGCCACACCCACCCACTCCCACCTCACCCTACTAGCATCCCCCTTCCCTGGAGCATCATGTCTCTACAGGATTAAGTGCATCTTCTTCCACTGAGGATACACAAGGCAGTCCTCTGCTACATATGTAGCAGGGACCATGGACCAACCACGTAAGCTCTTTGGATGGTTACTTAGAATGTGGGAGCTCTGCGGAGTCTGGGTTAGTTAATACTGTTGTTCTTCCTGTGGGGTTCAATCCCCTTCAGCTCCTTTAGTTCTTCCTCTAACTCTTCCTAGGAGTCCCTGACCTCAGTCCAATTGTTGGCTGTAGGTATCTGCATATGTCTCAGTCAGCTTCTGGTAGAACCTCTCAGAGAACAGACATGCTAGGCTCCTGTCTACAAGCAGAACATGGAATCAGTAAAACTGTTGGGGTTTGGTGCCTGCATGTAAGATGGATCCCAACCTGGGCCAGTATCTTTAGTCTATATGAACTGACCAATTGTTCTGGCCCAATTTGGCTGAGAACCATAAATCATAACATCTTCCATTTGCTTTTCTTCTCCATGCTTTAATTCTACTAGTACTATATGTTATTGATTACATGTATCAACCAGTGTGATTTATAATAGAAAAAGCAAATATTCAGTTCACAGATGAAAGAGTACACATAAAACTCCATTCCTGTGTTCATGGACTTGGTAAGTTAACATTATGTGATCTATAGGTTCAAAGCAATTTTTATTAAAGTTCCAATAATATATTTCAAAAAAGTATAAAATAATCATATAATAGAGTGCAAACATACACCTCCCTAGTAGAGCCAGCTAATTTTGTGTTAGGTGAACAGAGCTAGATGCACCACAAATTCTAATTTCACAGTATAGAACAGAGCTGTAGCAATCAAATTGCGGTCATTCCAACATTAGATCATACAGAGCAATGAAACAGAATAGAAATCCCAGTAACAACCCTGACAGAGATTCTAAATATGTACATGGGGAAGTAGAGACCTCAATAAATGATGCCAAGAAAACTGAACATCTATGCTCAGAACATTAGTACCTAAGTTCAATTCAAATTGGATTGGAGAACTGACACTACATGAAAAACAAAAAACCAAAACCAAAACCAAAACCAAAACAAACAAACAAAAAACTCAAAATAAAACAGGAGAGCCAAAACAAACCTGAATATTAAAAGAATGCCTCAAGGAATCATCATCCTTGAACTTGAGCTGTATTACAGAGCAATAGTAACAAAAATTTTATGGTATCAGTACAGAAACAGACAGCTTAATCAATAGAATATAATTGAAGACCCAGAAATAAACACACACACACACACACGCACATCTGCACATCTGTAGACACTTGATCTTTGACTACAAAGCCAGAACCATACAATGGAAAAAGAAAACATCTTCAACAAACAGTGCTGGTCTAAATGGATGTCTGCATTTAGAGGAATGCACTTAGAACCATATTTGTCACCCTGTACAAAACTTAAGACCAAGTGGATCAAGGACCTCAATATAAGACCAGGTAAATTTCATAGAAGAAAAAGTGGGAAATAGCATGAATGTACTGGTACAAGAGACAATTTCCTGAACAGAACACCAATGGCACAGGCTCTAAGATCAACAGTTGACAAATGGGACCTCATGAAACTGAAAAGCTTCTATAACACAAAGAATACTCTCCATGGGACAATTGGAAGCTTACAAATTGGGAAAAGCTTACAAGTTAACCCTACATCTGACAAAAGGCTAATACCCAAAATATATAAAGAACTCAAGTAGCTAGACTCAAAAACAAAACAAAAACAAAACAAAACAAAACAAAACAAAACAAATAAACTAATTTCTAAAATAGGGTACAGAGCTAAACAGAGAATCTAGATGTCAAAGAGAATGAATGGAAGTCTGCAGCTGCTGGGAACAGGGGAGAGGAATATTTGGGATGTCCCAGAGACCTAGGATGTGGGAGGTTCCCAGGAGTAATTTCAGGTGACCTTAGCCAAGATGTCTAACAACAGGGACATGGAACCTGAAGAGGCCATCTCCTGTATCCAGGCAGGACCAACAGTGAAGCAATAATGACACCAACCCACCCACAAAACTTTTGATCCAAAGTTTGTACTGTCTAAAAGAAATGCAGGCACAAAGATGGAACAGACAGGGAAAGAATAGGCAACCAATAACAAGCCCAACTTGAGACCCCTTCCATGAACAATCACAAGTGCTTGACTCTATTAATGATACTATTTTATATTTACAGACAGGAGCTTAGCAAAACTGTCCTCTAAGAGGCTTTACACAGTAGCTGACTAAAACAGATCCTGATAGCCAAAGCCAAACTGGATAGAGGTCTGGGATCCTTATGGAAGAGTTGGGGGAAAGATTAAAGACCTAAAATTGAATAAGAACCACACAGAAAGACCAACAGTGTCAACTAACCTAGACTCCTAGGAGCTCTCTGAGACTGGGCCACCAACCAAAGTTCATCCAAGTGCTCTATCAAAGCTCCTGACACATATGAAGCAGAGGGCTACCTTGTCTGGCCTCAGTGGGAGAGAATCTGTCTAACCCTGCCAAAACTTGATGTGCTGGGAGGCAGGGCGGGGAGCAGAGGGGAGATGGGGAAGTACTCTGTGAGGGGGGACTGGCAGGGGGCAGAATATGGCATGTAAATAAACAAATACATGTATTAACTAAAAAAAGGAAAAAAAATATGGGGCAGAAGATCCTGGATCTTGGCCTGGGCAATGATTTCTTGAATACAATATCAAAAGCACAGGTAAGAAAATAGTAACGTGACATTCCTTCAAACTCAAAACCAGTAAAGGAAGGAATCAAGTAAACAAAAAGTAAGCTATGGGAGAAAGTACTTACAGGCCACATATCTAGTGAATGAGGTTAATGTACAAACTATCAAAAGATTCCTGAACTCAATAGCAATAAATAACAGAAGATAATTACACCAAAGTAGGCAAAGGACCAGCAGCAAGGCCAAAGGTATAAGAAAATGTGCTCAACATTAGTATTCATTAGTAAAAGATACATTAAAAAACAGAATAATAAGGCACCTTATATTTGTTGGGATTTATTTTATGAAAAAGACAAACAACAACAGTTTCACATGAAGATGTGAAAAACTGTGGCACCTTTGAACAGTGGGGAAAAAAAATCTTTAATCCTAGCATTTGGAAAGCAGAGGTCAGTGGATATCTGTATGTTTATTAATCTGATCTACATAGTGAGGTCAAGGACAGCTGGCATTACTACATAGTGAGACCTTGATTCAAAAACAAAAATAGTAAGATACATGATACCTTCTCATGCACCACTCAACTGCTATAATGAAGTGATGTCTGTGCTGGGACTTCAGAGATAGTAGTATTTATATTAAAAGAGGAAAGATGGTTATTTTCAATAAGCAATACCAAACATGCAAAGTGCCCATGGTGTTAAGACTTACAAAATCTGACCAGGCAGAGATGGAGGGAAGTAGGGACCTATAATCCCTACACTTAGGATGTAGAAGAAGATAGAATGGAAGTTTGAATCCAATGTCAAGTACATTGTATAACCTGAATTAAATAGCAAAACATTGCTACAGAAAAACGAGTCAGGGAGATATAAAGCAATGGTCAATTGTTTGCCTGACAAATAGGCAAGATTCTAGGTACTTTATCCCTGTAAAACTTAAAGGGAATAAAAAAGGATGAATGTAAGGCTGGAATAGAAAGTATGTGGGTGGGCTTTAAATTGGGTGATGCTGGGGAGTAATTTTAGTAAATCTCAAATACAAGGTGTCAAGAGTCATTGTATAAAGATTTCCATCCAACATTATAGCAATAGAAAAACCATAGGAACATTTTGAATGTTCATTAGGTAAGATACATATTTATAAAGATCCTTCTGTCTTGACAGGAGGAAGCTAGAGTGGATATAGGACAATACTATATAATTTTACAAACATTTTTACATCCTTCTGTCTTGATAGAATGAGGGCCAGAGTGGACAAGGAGGGTAGCATACACATTACAAATGTCCTTCTGTCTTGATGGGAGGGAGCTAGGGTAAACATAGAATATTCTGTTTCTTGCATCGGTTAAGGAAAATAATAAAGCGTGTAGAAGAAACACAGACTTTGTATGTGAATGGGTTTAAAATGGACCCTGCAGATATATCCAAGAATTTTTTGTAGCAATACATGTATGTGAGACAGTGCATTAAATAACTTTGACAACCATTAGTTTTCCTTCAGGACTTGCAAACCAGATAGCCAAAATGCTATTTCATGCAAGAAGCACATTCATGTGCAAATTTTGAAATCTACCCCCAAACTTATAATATTCTCATTATGTTTTTCTCAATAGCAACATTGTTATCTACCTTTATATCTTAGGGAAGAACCCAATCTTAAGAATAAAAACAAAAGTGCACAAAACTCATCATATAGACAATAATTAGGTGAAATAAGGAGATAAGATTTCACTTTGAATCATCCAGCATACATTTTAGCCTCTGGAACAATGACTTCTTTTGTGTACTGCACTTCATATGGGTAACAGAATAGAACTGTGTAATGACAGCTCTAATAGTTACCAGTCAGAGAGAAATAGCAGAAGAACAAATGTTGAGACTTGAAAGTTGGAAGGATCAATAGCTAGATAGCATTTGTCATGTGAGAGAGCTGAAATTAGATCTTCAAAGAAATACTTCAGAAAGCAAAATAAATTAGGCCGTTTAGTATGCTCAAAAACAACTTATTTTAAGGTTTAAATCTCAACATGAAGTATATAATTCTGTCACTGCTCATCTGCTTTACAAGACTTCAGCAGTCAGACCTCTGTTTACCCTGCAACCCTAGTGACACAGGCTACCGACCCGCTGTTGTTTTCATAAGGCTCATTTTGTGAGTACAATAGAGTTCAGCTTCTATGGATTTCTTACTGTTGGATATTATTCAAATTTTTGTTCCTAAGTACTTGGGAAATCATATCAAACAGAGAGCACTTAGAGGCATTTCTTGGCAAGGTAAATCTGAATCAATGTAAAGAGTCTTTGCTCAAATACAGTTCTGCTTTTGCCTGCTTCAAAGGCCTTTTCTACTACTTTGACCTTTCTCCTCTGTATTTTCTTCATGCACACTTATGGCCTGAGGGCAGCAGAGCTATTATTATCTATACTAGATCTCAGTCAAAAGGCTAAGAAGTGATGACTGTAGCCTAAAGGATAACATGGCTCAGAATAATGCTCAAATATGATTGATGAAGGTATAATAAGCCTTGTTAGTGAGTTTTTATAATATACTTTTATATTTGTCACTAATTGTTAAAATAACATGAATGGGCTAGGAAATTGTTCTTCTGTACTCTAAAAACCCAGAGCTATCTAGAGAATCACACACTCATGGTGAAGGGCCAAATGTTAGAAACCTTTCCTTTCTCCCTCAATAGACGTATTAGTATTAGATAAATATCTCTGCTAACTCATTATCTACCTACACTTCTATATAAAGATTTTTTGTAAGCATTCAATTCAGGCAATTGCCTTACCTAGAAATCTGAAATATGCAAAGCAGGCCCTCAAATTAGAAGTCTGTTGAATTTTTCCTCATCTGGGGGGATCTCAATCTTTTGTTTCCTTAAAGACTTTATTTGATTGGCAGAGTCTCAGATGAACTGTGGAAGGTCATTTTCTTATACATAATCTAATACTTTCAATATCAATTATATCTGAGAATATCTTAATGGCAGCATTAATATTAGTATTTTCCCAAGCATATAAAATACAAAGCACAAAACATTAGTCATCACAAGGAAGAATAACTCTAATCAATTATATTTTGTTTCCATCCCATAGGTTTCTAGGAATGAAATCTATGCATGACCTGCACAGCTGGTGTCATCAGACAGGGCCCCTAAGGAAACATCATTTGGGACTCAAGTCTGTGCCCTGCTTGCTTACTGAAATCTACTAAGCAAAAACATTAACATCAGCAAGGAAGTTATTCAATTAGGAAATCCTAGGCCAGTAAACTAGACTATGCGTATTACCAGGATTGCCAGGGCTTTCCTATACTCACTAAGTGGCTGCAATGCTCTTTCCAGAGTCTCGACGCAAACGAGTCTTCCTGTCCATGTATTCTAGTTTTCAGTACTTTCTATTTGCATTATGAGTGGTTATACAATTCATGCAAGGGCAGAAAATGGACTTGTTCAGTTGCCTTTCCTGTCATTTGTTTGTTTGTTTGTTTGTTTGTTTGTTTGTTTAAGAAAAACCCTGTGGACACGGTCAGGTCAGTACTCATTTGGTTTTTGTATAGATCCTGAGAAGTAAGTATTGCTTTCATTTTATCAAATGCCTTCCATGAAAGAGCAGCATGTTCAAAAGAAGAATGTCCTCTGTGGGAGACATGAGCTCCAGCATTGAGGGCAAGGAATTTTAGATTGTAACCAAAAAAACATTTCTGTATTTGACCACAGTCAAAGTTTGGGTTAGGTCATTCTCTTTGAGCATACTCCAAGCTTCAATATTCCACTATTTTTTTTTAATTTTTAATATTTTTATTACATATTTTCCTCAGTTACATTTCCAATGCTATCCCAAAAGTCCCCCATAGCGCCCCCCACTTCCCTACCCACCCATTCCCATTCTTTTGGCCCTGGCATTCCCCTATATTGGGGCATATAAAGTTTGCAAGTCCAATGGGACTCTCTTTCCAATGATGGCCGACTAGGCCATCTTTCGATACATATGCAGCTAGAGACAAGAGCTCCGGGGTTCTGGTTAGTACATCATGTTGTTCCGATAATAGGGTTGCAGATCCCTTTAGCTCCTTGGGTACTTTCTCTAGCTTCTCCATTGGGAGCCCTGTGATACATCCAATAGCTGACTGTGAACATCCACTCCTGTGTTTGCTAGGCCCCGGCATCATCTCACAAGAGACAGCTATATTTGGGTCCTTTCAGCAAAATCTTGCTAGTGTATGCAATGGTGTCAGCGTTTAGAAGCTGCTTATGGGAAGGATCCCTGGATACGGCAGTCTCTAAATGGTCCATCCTTTCATCACAGCTCGAAACTTTGTCTCTGTAACTCCTTCCCTGGGTGTTTTGTTCCCAATTCTAAGAAGGGGCACAGTGTCCACACTTTGGTCTTCATTCTTCTTGAGTTTCATGCGTTTAGTAAATTGTATCTTATATCTTGGGTATCCTAAGTTTTGGGCTAATATCCACTTATCAGTGAATACATACTGTGTGAGTTCTTTTGTGATTGTGTTACCTCACTCAAGATGATGCCCTCCAGGTCCATCCATTTGGCTAGGAATTTCATAAATTCATTCTTTTTAATAGCTGAGTAGTACTCCATTGTGAAAATGTACCATAATTTCTGTAACCATTCCTCTGTTGAGGGACATCTGGGTTCTTTCCAGCTTCTGGCTATTATAAATAGGGCTGCTATGAACATAGTGGAGCATGTGTCCTTTTTACCGGTTGGGACATCTTCTGGATATATGCCCAGGAGAGGTATTGCTGGATCCTCCGGTAGTACTATGTCCAATTTTCTGAGGAACCGCCAGACTGATTTCCAGAGTGGTTGTACAAGCTTGCAATCCCACCAACAATGGAGGAGTGTTCCTCTTTCTCCACATCCTCGCCAGCATCTGCTGTCACCTGAATTTTTGATCTTAGCCTTTCTGACTGGTGTGAGGTGGAATCTCAGGGTTGTTTTGATTTGCATTTCCCTGATGATTAAGGATGTTGAACATTTTTTCAGGTGCTTCTCTGCCATTCGATATTCCTCAGGTGAGAATTCTTTGTTCAGTTCTGAGCCCCATTTTTAATGGGGTTATTTGACTTTCTGGTGTCCACCTTCTTGAGTTCTTTATATATATTGGATATTAGCCCCTTATATGATTTAGGATAGGTGAAGATTCTTTCCAAATCTGTTGGTGGTTTTTTTGTCTTATTGATGGTGTCTTTAGCCTTGCAGAAGCTTTGCAGTTTCATGAGGTCCCACTTGTCAATTCTCGATCTTACAGCACAAGCCATTACTGTTCTATTCAAGAATTTTTCCCCTGTACCCATATCTTCAAGGCTTTTCCCCACTTTCTCCTCTATAAGTTTCAGTGTCTCTGGTTTTATGTGAAGTTCCTTGATCCACTTAGACTTGATCTTAGTACAAGGAGATAGGAATGGATCAATTGACATTCTTCTACATGATAACAACCAGTTGTGCCAGCACCATTTGTTGAAAATGCTGTCTTTCTTCCACTGGATGGTTTTAGCTCCCTTGTCGAAGATCAAGTGACCATAGGTGTGTGGGTTCATTTCTGGGTCTTCAATTCTATTCCATTGGTCTATTTGTCTGTCACTATACCAGTACCATGCAGTTTTTATCACAATTGCTCTGTAGTAGAGCTTTAGGTCCAGCATGGTGATTCCACCAGAGGTTCTTTTATCCTTGAGAAGAGTTTTTGCTATCCTAGGTTTTTTGTTATTCCAGATGAATTTGCAGATTGCACTTTCTAATTCGTTGAAAAATTGATTTGGAATTTTGATGGGGATTGCATTGAATCTGTAGATTGATTTTGGCAAGATAGCCATTTTTACAATGTTGATCCTGCCAATCCATGAGCATGGAGATCTTTCCATCTTCTGAGATCTTCTATAATTTCTTTCTTCAGAGACTTGAAGTTTTTATTATACAGATCTTTCACTTCCTTAGTTAGAGTCACGCCAAGATATTTTATATTATTTGTGACTATTGAGGGTGTTGTTTCCCTAATTTCTTTCTCAGCCTGTTTATTCTTTGTGTAGAGAAAGGCCATTGATTTCTTTGAGTTAATTTTATATCCAGCTACTTCACAGAAGCTGTTTATTAGGCTTAGGAGTTCTCTGGTGGAATTTTTAGGGTCACTTATATATACTATCATATCATCTGCAAAGAGTGATATTTTGACTTCATCTTTTCCAATTTGTATCCCTTTGATCTCCTTTTGTTGTTGAATTGCTCTGGCTAGGACTTCAAGTACAATGTTGAATAGGTATGGAGATAGTGGACAGCCTTGTCTAGTCCCTGATTTTAGAGGGATTGCTTCAAGCTTCTCATCATTTACTTTGATGTTGGCTACTGGTTTGCTGTAGATTGCTTTTATCATGTTTAGGTATGGGCCTTGAATTCCTGATCTTTCCAAGACTTTTATCATGAATGGGTGTTGGATCTTGTCAAATGCTTTTTCCGCATCTAACAAGATGACCATGTGGTTTTTGTCTTTGAGTTTGTTTATATACTGGATTATGTTGATGGATTTCCGTATATTGAACCATTCCTGCATCCCTGGGATAAAACCTACTTGGTCAGGATGGATGATTGTTTTGATGTGTTCTTGGATTCGGTTAGCAAGAACTTTATTGAGGATTTTTGCATCAATATTCATAAGGGATATTGGTCTGAAGTTTTCTATCTTTGTTGGGTCTTTTTGTGGTTTAGGTATCAGAGTGATTGTGGCTTCATAGAATGAGTTGGGTAGAGTACCTTCTGTTTCTATTTTGTGGAATAGTTTGTGAAGAACTGGGATTAGATCTTCTTTGAAGGTCTGATAGAACTCTGCACTAAACCCATCTCGTCCTGGGCTTTTTTTAGTTGGGAGACTATTAATGACTGCTTCTATTTCTTTGGGGGATATAGGGCTGTTTAGATCATTAACCTGATCTTGATTCAACTTTGGTTCCTGGTATCTGTCTAGGAAATTCTCCATTTCATCCAGGTTCTCCAGTTTTGTTGAGTATAGCCTTTGGTAGAAGGATCTGATGGTGTTTTGGATGTCTTCAGGATCTGTTGTTATGTCTCCTTTTTCATTTCTGATTTTGTTAATTAGGATGCTTTCCCTGTGCCCTCTAGTGAGTCTGGCTAAGGGTTTATCTATCTTGTTGATTTTCACAAAGAACCAGCTCCTTGATTGGTTGATTCTTTGAATAGTTCTTCTTGTTTCCACTTGGTTGATTTCGCCCCTGCCTGAGTTTGATTATTTCCTGCTGTCTACTCCTCTTGGGTGAATTTGCTTCCTTTTGTTCTAGTGCTTTTATGTATGTTGTCAAGCTGCTAATGTGTGCTCTCTCTAGTGTCCTTTTGGAGGCACTCAGAGCTATGAGTTTTCCTCTTAGAAATGTTTTCATTGCATCCCATAAGTTTGGGTATGTCGTGACTTCATTTTCATTGAACTCTAAAAAGTCCTTAATTTCTTTCTTTATTCCTTCCTTGACCAAGGTATCATTGAGAAGAGTGTTGTTCAGTTTCCACGTGAATGTTGGCTTTCTATTATTTATTTTGTTATTGAAGATCAGCCTTAGTCCATGGTGATCTAATAACATGCATGGGACAATTTCAACATTTTTGTATCTGTTGAGGCCTGTTTTGTGACCAATTATGTGGTCAATTTTGGAGAAGGTACCATGAGGTGCTGAGAAGAAGGTTTATCCTTTTGTTTTAGGATAGAATGTTCTGTAGATATCTGCCAGATCCATTTGATTCATAATTTCTGTTAGTTTCACTGTGTCCCTGTTTAGTTTCTGTTTCCATGATCTGTCCATTGGTGAAAGTGGTGTGTTGAAGTCTCCCACTATTATTGTATGAGATGCAATGTGTGCTTTGAGATTTACTAAAGTTTCTTTAATGAATGTGGCTGCCTTTGTATTTGGAGCATAGATATTCAGGATTGATAGTTCCTCTTGGAGGATTTTACCTTTGATCAGTATGAAGTGTCCCTCCCTGTCTTTTTTAATGACTTTGGGTTGGAAGTCAATCTTATCAGATATTAGAATGGCTACTCCAGCTTGTTTCTTCATACCATTTGCTTGGAAAATTGTTTTCCAGCCTTTCATTCTGAGGTAGTGTCTATCTTTTTCTCTGAGATGAGTTTCCTGTAAGCAGCAAAATGTTGGGTCTTGTTTGTGTAGCCAGTTTGTTAGTCTATGTCTTTTTATCGGGGAGTTGAGTCCATTGATATTAAGAGATATTAAGGAAAAGTAATTGTTGTTTCCTGTTATTTTTGTTGTTAAAGTTGGCATTCTGTTCTTGTGGCTGTCTTCTTTTAGGTTTGTTGAGGGATTACCTTCTTGTTGTTTCTAGGGTGTGGTTCCTGTCCTTGTATTGGTTTTTTTCTGTTATTATCCTTTGAAGGGCTGGATTCGTGGAGAGATAATGTGTGAATTTGGTTTTGTCGTGGAATACTTTGGTTTCTCCATCTATGTTAATTGAGAGTTTGGCTGGGCATAGTAGCCTGGGATGGAGTTTGTGTTCTTTTAGTGTCTGTATAACATCCGTCCAGGATCTTCTGGCTTTCATAGTCTCTGGTGAAAAATCTGGTGTAATTCTGATAGGCTTGCCTTTATATGTTACTTGGCCTTTTTCTCTTACTGCTTTTAGTATTCTGTCTTTATTTAGAGCATTTGTTGTTCTGGTTATTATGTGTCGGGAGGTATTTCTTTTCTTGTCCAGTCTATTTGGAGTTCTGTAGGCTTCTTGTATGTTCATGGGCATCTCTTTCTTTAGATTTGGGAAGTTTTCTTCTATAATTTTGTTGAAGATGTTTGCTGGTCCTTTGAGTTGAAAATCTTCATTCTCATCCACTCCTATTATCCGTAGGTTTGGTCTTCTCATTGTGTCCTGTATTTCTTGGATGTTTTGAGTTAGGATCTTTTTGCATTTTACATTTTCCTTGATTGTTGTGGTGATGTTCTCTATGGAATCTTCTGCACCTGAGATTCTCTCTTCCATCTCTTGTATTCTGTTGCTGATGCTGGTATCTATGGTTCCAGATTTCTTTCCTAGGGTTTCTATCTCCAGTGTTGCCTCATTTTGGGTTTTCTTTATTGTGTATACTTCCCTTTTTAGGTGTAGTATGGTTTTGTTCACTTCCATCATCTGTTTGGATGTATTTTCCTGTTTTTCTGTAAGGACTTCTACCTGTTTGATTATGTTATCCTGTTTTTCTTTAAGGATTTGTAACTCTTTAGCAGTGTTCTCCTGCAATTCTTTAAGGGATTTTTGTGCTTCCTCTTTACTGTCTTCTACCTGTTCACCAGTGTTCCTTTGTATTTCTTTAAGTGTGTTATTAAAGTCCTTCTTGAAGTCTTCTACAATCATCATGAGATATGCTTTTAGATCCTTGTCTAGCTTTTCCAGTGTATTGGGGTGCCCTGGACTGGGCAAAGTGGGAGTGCTGGGTTCTGATGATGGTGAGTGGTCTTGGTTTCTGTTAGTAAGATTATTACGTTTACCTTTCGCCATCTGGTAATCTCTGGGGTTAGTTGTTGTCGTTGTCACTGTTTAAAGTTTGGAGCAGAAGCTGTGTTCCACTCACCAGCAGTCTCAAAATCCTGTGGTGGGGGTCCTGGGTAGCTGGCGGGTGTCAGTGGACCCTGCGCTCTAGCTACCCTGGTGCTGGTCCGGCCGGAAGAGGCCTGTGGTCCTACTCAGGCCGGTTTTCTGCTTCCCTAACTAATGCAGTCTCAGGTCCCGCGTGCAATTGGATTGGAGCAGAAGCTGTGTTCCACTCACCAGAAGTCTTAAGATCCTGTGGCGGGTGTTGTGGGTAGCTGGCGAGTGTCAGCCGACCCTGCGCCCTAGCTATCCCGGCGCTTTTCTGACTGGAGAGGCTTGTGGCCCTACTGAGGGCGGATTTCTGCCTCCCCAACCAAAGCAGTCTCAGGTCCCGCGTCATTGGACTGGAGCAGAAGCTGTGTTCCACTCACCAGCAGTCTCAAAATCCTGTGGCGGGGGTCCTGGGTAGCTGGCGGGTGTCAGCCGACCCTGAGCTCTAGCTACCCTGGTGCTGGTCCGGCCGGAAGAGCCAATATTCCACTATTAAATGGAGTAATATCTATAAAAACACTTAAAACTTATGAGAGTGCACAGTGACAAGAGAAGCCAGGAGGAAGTCAACTGCAGATAGCATATAAGTATTCTCATAAAAGAGGCAGCTAGTCCCAATGGTTGGTTCACTGGTGGTATTGACTTTATAAGAAAATCTCTAGTGTCTCACAAAATGCAGGGCTGGGGAGATAGATAGTTCAGTGGGTAAAAGTCCTTGTGGTGTAAGTATAACTACCTTAGCTTAGATGTTCAGAATGGCTATGTACAGCATGAACATCTAATTACTTTGTTCTTTTCTTCTGATATACACTGTCCTTGTAATGTCCTTTATACAAGAGTCTTCCCAGTTTAAGAGCTTTCTTGCACCTTAGCTTCTGTGGGTACCTTCACACAGTGAGCTGCTTCTCATGTTTTAGTTTCAGTGTAGCATGTGTCCAGTTCTAACAGAAAATCTACAGTAGTTTAAACAGGGATAGATTAATGTATTGTGTTGTGTGTGTGTGTGTGTGTGTGTGTGTGTGTATTCAAAAGTACCTCTATAACATAAGTAAACACTGTTTCCTTTATGAGTGGGGATGTGGTATTCAAAGAATGAAAGACTTGGAAGTACTAAAGAGGCTGCTGAAGGTATATAGACCACTTAACAGATAACAGAGACAATTGAGGTAAGATGGAATTGCTATGTAAAGCACTGTTTATCCTCTAGAGGAAAAGAGAGTAAAAGTGTGATCAGCATTCAGTAGCTGAGGATGCAGCAAGTGTTGGGCAGCTAGCAGTGATGGAAGTCTTTAGAGCCTGAAGGCCATGGGGAGTAGAAAGAAGGGTTTTTAGAGGAATGTTTTCTATCTGTGTAAATGTGGAAAAGACAAGAGTATATACACACCATGCAGGAGTTCTGATTAAGAGTGCTGAGGGGAGGTTATTTCAAGGTCTTGGAGGAACAGAGGCCTGGGTCCTTAATGAGAAATACTCCACGTGACACCACCATCAGTCAAATCACCCCCTCTTTCAAACCCCACCTGAGATTCAGAAGGTGCCTCTCTCCTCTGCAACTTCTTAGAATCACAACCACCAGCACACTTACCAGTATACTCACAGTGAAGTATAAAGGCATCAAAGAACTCTTTGTTCACCACAAAACATATATTGAAATGTGTAGTAAGAGGTAAAGGATAAAGCACAGAACTAACACACTGATTTTATGCCCAAACTTTGAGTAATTTTGCAGAGCATATGCATTAGTCTTCTTCATTTTTCTGTTTCTTTCAAAATTAGAATTTGTATTTTAATTCGTTCTTACCTTTTCTCTTCAGATTCGCTCATACATGTTTTTAGAATACTGTAATGTTCACAGAAGCATGGGCAGTTGCTGAAAATGTTTTCTGAATGAATATTAAATATATCTCTTATATTGACTACTGAAGTAACTTGAATGAGAAATGTCTTATGTCAACTCAGGTATTTGAACAATCTGTGCTACCTGTATAATGTTGTTTGTATGTGTATGTTTTCAGGGCTGACCATTCAGTAACAGATAACCAACTGGTATCCTTGTCCCCAAGGAAGATTTTTACCACTCTCAGCATTCCTTAGTTGCCTCTTGTTCTTTGTTAAGGGCAGTGGTTGGAAGGAAAAGTACTGGTTCAGGACCCCCCAAACCAACTTCTCAGCCCAAAGGAGATTTCATTTCCCCCAGATAGACAGAGAACATGGAATAAGAGACAAGTACAAGAGGTAGAGGATGGTTGAGATGGAGAAGGAAATAAGGGAAAGGGACAGAGGTATCTGTTCGGTAAGGAGAAAGGACTGCCTATGGATAGAGAGGATATGAGTGTGGCACATAGGGAAATGGCAGTTTGTAAAAGTACAAGGAGAAATGCTTTGTAGGATAAGATGTTAGATGAGGGCATGTTAAACATGAACTGAATGGGGCGATTGATTGCTGGACTTCAATTTTTAAACAGCTGAACATTGGTAGTTAGCCTCAGAAGGAGAAAGTGGCCAAATAAGGGAATAGACCTTGCTGGCTAGCTTTAGAAATGTAATCTAAAGGTTTTCAACAAGGTAGAAGGAATAGGAGATAAAGGCAAGGCTTGCTAGCACCATGCTTGCTGCACCATGCTTGAGCTGGTCAAAGTTGCTTCAATTTTCCTAATGCCATGGCCATTTGGTATATTCCCTTATGTTTTGGCAACCCACAATCATAAAATTAGTTCTGTTGATATTTCATAACTGTAACTTAGTTATTGTTCTGGTGTAAATTTGCTATTGTTCTGATTGTTGCTTAGGTAACCCCTGTATAAGTGTTGTTTAACCCTTATCAACTAGTCTACTGTCAAGGCCTCCTGAGTTTTTAGCTTTCCATGTTTTCATGTCTATTTGTGTTATTCTTATTCAGTTCATATCTAGGCAGCCATGTTGGTGAAACTAGAATCAGGCATTTTTTAAATAGTTAGTGTGATAAAGGCCATTAATATGATATGTTAGCCAAGAATCTGGGAGCTTTGTGTCCATAGCTTGCAAACTTGCCTGAGGTCAAATTAAAGCAATGGCCTAATCACTTTGGTTGAGCAAATTTCAAGCCTAAATAATACTAATTCCTATGGTATGGTCATTACTATTTTTATGAGAGTCTACAATGGAAAAGAACAAGTAGGTTAAAAAGACATATAAAGATTATACTTTTGAGAGAAAAATGGCACCAGGCCTGTACTGAAAAAGAGGCAGCTGTTGCTATGGTAGTTAACATAGTTAAGAGGAGGGCCCCTGGTTTTCACTGAAACAAACAAAGCCCAGCTAAATTTCCTACTTATGAAAGGAAAAAACAAGCAAAAACAAACAAACAAAAACAAAAACAAAACAAAACAAAGGACTTGACTGTTCTTAGAAAGCATTGCATTTTTAAAAAGCTGTGGCTAATACACTTGAAGTGTACCAGGTGGTGTCCAAAGCTGGAACCTGAACATGGTGGTACCATCCACATGGTACTGACTTCAGAGCACAGAAATTTTAAGAAGGAAGGAGACCTAAACTCTTCTTAGTTTCAGAGAGCCATTGAGGCCCGCCATTGTATGGCAAAGGAGTCCTTATATAAAGGCCTCAACAATGCAGAAAGCCATGATAGGTGAGGCCATTACATTAAGCAATGAATGTCAAGCCTAGTGGAGACCCCATAATAGTGGGAGCCCAGAACCATGGAATATCTGTCAAGGAAAGCTGCATACTGGGAGTATAATCATTCAAGAGAGAGACATATATTACTGACAACAAAGCTGGAGGGTAGAGCCATCACTTTGAATCAAAGTTCCTGACATTGGATATTGAGCTACAACACTTGATGCTTGTCCTGCTGGGTTTTCGTCTTGCTTTGTCAACTATCCC